>NC_140582.1:314644885-317044885 GCF_964204655.1 Triturus cristatus
ACCTCTCCCCCCTCCGCTTGTGTGGCAGCTGAGGCAGCTTCCCTTCCCGGGCGCACACGCAGCCCCACCCAAGTACTTCACAGGTCTTTAAGAGACCATTTGCATGATAACGAGGCTTTGTTGTATTTCACCTCTTCTTAGCGCCACAGCAGCTCCACTCGGACTATCGTTTGAATCGCCCGGCCCCCACACAGCAGAGTCTGTGTTTGCTGACACTGTTAAAAAAAATAAAACAACACTGGTACGATGTCTGCAAGGTTCGCGGGCCGCCAAGAAAGGTTTGCCGGGCCGCTGGCGGCCCGCGGGCCGTACTATGAGTACCTGTACTGTAGAGGATCAACAAGCTCAGAAACAAAAGCTGGTTTTAGAGGTGAGACTTATTCATGTGACAGAAGTCGTGTTAGGGAGTGCAACATTTTGTGGCCAATTGGCATGTTATTTCGCAGGACGCTCGGGTCCCCGGGACAGCACTTCATTACAAAGTAAAATTCTACAATACCCCACGTCAAGGTAAGCCCCCCAGACAGCTGTGGTTTTCCCTGCGTTAGCAGAGTTTTATAGAGTTGGAAATTCAAGGACTATTACAGAGGGTAGCGATTTATCCCTCTTTTCCTTATCCCACAGGTTTCATCAGCATCATCATTTTGTTATAAAAGGAGGGTGGATGATTCAGGCTAGTCCTGAACTTGAGAGACTTCAATGCCTGGAAAACTGTACAGACATTTCAAGGTGGAGGGCATTCATCTGAATATTCGCTCCTCAAAGACTTTTCTTTAAATTCCTTTGGCAAGATCGAATGTTTCTACATTTCATCAACACCATTGGTGTTTCACCAAGCTGATGAGACCTGTAGTGGAGGCCCTTTGTACAAAGGGAGTTCGCTTGATTGTTTATTTGGACAATATGATTCTGATGGCTCAGGATCCGCAAACAGTGATTCTCCATCTGACACAGACGGTTCAGCTGTTGCAAGATTTAGGGTTCATCATCAACTAACAGAAATACATTCTCGCACCCAGTCAATGTCTCTTAATATATAAAAAGATAAAGAAGATCAAAAAAGAGTTGAGGGCTGCATTATCCAATCAGATTGTGGTATTGAGGTCTATGGTCAGGATTGCGGGCCTCCTAGCTTTGTCTGTCCAAGCTATATTTCCAGGGCCTCTTCGCTACAGGGCCCTAAAGTGACTAATGATTCAACATCTGCGAAGGGACTGTCCTATGCGTATCAAGTCTCTTTGTCAGAGGAAGCCTAGACAGAGATCTCTTGGTGGCTGACCACATCGAAGCGTGGAACGGCATTGTGATCTTTGGCAGGGCTCAGTAGGTAACAATCAAATCAGATGCTACCATGTGTGGCTGGGGACCAAAATGCAGCTCAGTTTCCACAGGGGTCGATGGTCGGAGGAGCAACTCAGTCTCTACACAAATTGTTTGTATCTACTGACTGGATCATTTGCCATCAAGTGTCTTTCTCCAGTGAAGACAGATTGTTGCATCCTCTTAAGGATGGACAATATATCGTCAGCGCAGTATGTCAACAAGCTGGGAGAGAAAAAAACCCACCTTCAAGCTGAGTTTGCTAAGGAATTTTTGCACTTCTTCCTTCAGCATCCAATTTCACTGAAGGAGGAATATCTCTCAGGTTGGAAGAACATCATTGCGGACTGGAACTCCAGGTTTGTGATAGACACCAGCGATTAGAGGCTACATCTGCAGGTCTTTCAGAGTCTTGACCCGCGCTGGGAGTCCCTATGTAGTGGATCTCTTTATGCCCAGGTTGAACAGTCAACTTACAACCTTTTTCAGTTGGTGATCAGATCCAATGGCGAAATCGATGGATGCGTTTTTCCAGGTTTAGGTTATGCCTTTCCCTCGTTCATAATGATCCCCAGAGTGTTGTCTCAAGTGAGACGTCGGGGAGTGGAGATTGTTCTATTGACTCTACTGTGGAAAGCACAACCTTGGTTCCCAGTGTTGTTAGAGATGACTTGAGATCTTTCAGTCATATGTCAAATATTTCGAGAGCTCTTGCTGGACCGGTTGGGATGGCTTCATCCTCTTATCCTCTTGGAACAGCTGACACTCCTGAATTGGAGGGTTTCGGGGAACGTTGGTCGATGCCAGGCATTTTGCAGCAAGCTGCTTTCTATATCAAGCAAGCCTGGTTAGCTAATACCCATAAAAGATATTCTTCAGCAAGAAGGCGATTGGTTAGTTGGTGTTACGAACATGGTGCGGATCCGTTGGGATCAGACTTGCATATAATGCAAAATTTCTTTTTCACAGTTGGTTCAGGTCAGTAAATAATTTTTGGTTAGCAATTTAGGCACGACATTTGGCCCTTGAAGGTAAACCGATCGGAGAACATCCCTTAGTGTGTAGACTTTAGAGGGTCAGACGGACTAATCCTCCTCAACCAATATATACGACTTTATGGGATTTAAATGTGGTACTTACATTTTCAGAACGCTGTCCTGATATTGACACTGTGTCCCTTAAACAGCTATTGACAAAGCTCTCTCTACTCTTGTTTAATCTCCTGTGGAAGGGTTTTTGGATGTCTGCGCACTTGATCTTCTTGCAGGTAGAGTATTTTCTCTAGAAGGAGTTTCCTTTTAAAAAAAAAAGAAACATACTAAATCTAATTCCAGATCTGTTTCTTATCCTGTTTACCCCACAGTACAAAGCTGTTTGTAGTTAGATTCCTCCAAGCATACGAAGCCTGCACTAAGGAGGTCAGGCAAGACCCAAATGAGCATCTTTTGATTGCCTTGCTGAAAGCTTTTAAACCGGTGGCACCTGCAACATTGACTAGATGGGCAAGTTGGCAACTGATGGAGGCAGGTATTCATATATGATGGTTTGGGGTTTACTCTGCTAGAGGAGTGATGGCATCTAATGCCTTTGCTTTGTGCTCCAGGTTAGAAGATATTATGAAGGTGGCTGATTAGTCATCGGTATCTCCTTTCAAGGTCATCTATCAGAAGCCTATTAAGGGTGTGACTTCACTGGTGGTAACACAGCTTTAAATAAGCATAATTGGAGCCTCCGGTTCTGACATGGAATACAAATATTTCAAGCTTCCGCAACAAGAATTTTCAATTCTATTAAGGACACAGAGGCGAGGATTATCCCACTCTAAATGGTTCATTCAAAAAGAGTTGGTTATGGTTTGGATCTGTTATTTGTTGAGATGGTTTTTCTGTGTTTTTTCTGTACCCACCCAATGATTAGAGGGTTTATTTAGGGGATTAGTAGCTATCATTGCGGCTAAGTTTCTCTCTGCAGGAAATTACCAGAAACCAGGGTGAAGAGGCTTGAAGCAGAGTAGTTGCAGGGATTGTTCGACTTCTTTCGATGGAGACGGAAGGCGTTGTAACCCCGACGTTGTCCCTCTGTCTGGTTTTTCTCCACGAAGAAGCCTGTCAGAGTTTGGATTGGTGGATGGACTGTTCGAGTTGATAGACCTTTGGGCCATGAGGTCGTTGGACATTCAAAGGGTTATGTTTGTTGCGTTAACTGGTCTACTTGTGCAAAGCAAGAAGTGGCTACAATTGTGGTTCAGGTATTTAAAGGGATAGTCATAAGGTGTTTGGTGCAACTGATCTGTGACAGTGTTCACATTGTTTATGGGAAATGTAGTTTGATTTTCACTGTGTTTTAATTGGCTGCTGTCAGTCTTACAGGAAAGATAGAGAAGCATAATCCTCTCCTCCGTGTGCTCAATGGAATCGAAAAAAATGTACTGTCATTCAAACACATATCATCACAATTATGAAGAGCAGCTGAATATAAAAATCAATATTTTTCTTAGAAATAGACTGTGAGGAACAATGCTAGGATGCCTGAAATGTATACAGGTTAGAAAGGTTGAAATTGCCAAGTGTGCCATTACGACACCTGCTCTCTAGTGCTGAATCCGTTGAACAGTGCAACATGGTAGACAGCCCTGTGTTCTGTTTATTTTTAGGGTGAGCCTGCAGGGCAGCACGCATGTGCTGCTGCTTGCATCGAATCTGTTGAATCTTAAAAAAAATCTAAAAATGTGCTTTTAGCCGACCCATTAGTAGCTTCATGGTCACTCTTGTGTTCTTGCTTCTCATTGGTCATCTCACTGGTTTCACTTTTAACTTTGTGTGTGCGTGTCCAGTCGATGGGTCAGAGACCAAGTACTGATTGATCGCTTAATTAACATCCATCGCTGGTTGTATTTGGATTGAGGTCCTTTTTTCTTCTCCCACCTCCCCCCACCATCATGTTGTTGTTGTCGTCGTCGCTTGTTTTCTTTTGTTTCCTGTCTCCCTCTTGAGGATTAACAGAAAGTGTAAAGTAAAAGTATATTTTTTTCTACCCTATACCTGTCCAACAAGACTTTCCTAGGATTTTTTTTTAACTTAACATCAGCCCAGGTAGGAGATACTCTAAAGGTTGGTTCTCCTGCAGCTCGCTTATTTCAAGAATTGCAGGAGCTTGTCTCTGAACACCCTGATTCAGTTTGAGAATCTACCATAACCTGAAGGAGATGTCTTTCTATTGAGTGAACTGAGGAGCGCATTCTGTGTTGCTGACTGAGGCAGAGCCTAACTCAGCCCATTAGCTCACCAGATATGGCATCTAGGCGAACAATCATGTAAACCCTGAACCAGGCAGATATTATCGCTCCCTCCTGTCAACCCGCCAGCCTCTATCCCAGGGACAAGCTGCTACTCCGCGTGTTGTATGTTTAGTTATGTTTTGCCAAATGATTCCAAAATAAGGTCCCTTTGTCCCATCCTCAGAGAATGAGGGACAGGCTTCTACTGAATCCAGGAACCAAGGTACACAGCATGTTTGTTGCCATCTTTTATTTTTTTTCAAATCTACCCCAATCTTTGCCACCCCACTCAAATCTATCCCACTCCACTTTTCCCAACTCCGCTCTACTCTACCCCACTACAATCTACCCCACCCGAATGTACCCCACCCACTCCACTTTAATGTACCTCACCCTAATCAACCCCACTCCAATCCAGTATACCCACCCCAGTCCAGTCTACCTGACTTTACTCTACTTCAGTCTACCCCACTCCATCCCCTATTTACCAGACCCTACCACAATCCACACCAATCCAATCTACCCTGCCTGCTCTACCCCACTCCACTCACTTCTCCCCACTCCGCTCTACCCCACTCTGCCCCAATCCACTCCAATCTACCCCAATATACCCCGCTCTGCTCCGGTCTATCCCCAATATGCACCACTCGACTCAAAACTGCCCACTCCATCCATCCCAATCTACCGTCAGGGGTGTGGAATTTTCCAAATAATCTAGTTGTCCAAGGGACAAAATGCCACTGAGATCTTACATGTCCTGTAAAATCCACTTGTCCCACCTTACCCCCGTTCCACATCAAACATAAGGCCTCCGGCTGACAGAGAAACATTGATATATTTTTGCTTTATTAAAATCAGTAAACCATTGAATGCTGTGCAATAATAATGCTAAAGGAAAACTTGAAAAGCAATATTATAATCCCTTTTATCCAAACATATAGAAATTGTATAGAAATACAACAATAAACGATCATCTTGCAAGGCAGGATGCTCTAAAACTCATATTAGCAGTACTGAACAGTTATGATAGATGTGGCCTTTTATGTCCGCACACATGCTTTGTGCCTCCTGTTGTAAGCCAGAGATCAATAGCTCTGCTGGGGTCATAATCCTCAAAGTTGGGTCCTTCTACCTTAAGAAGCATTAGGTCTTGGAGAACATCTTGATTTAGCCGTGTTCTTAGTGGATTCTTAATGATATTCATGGCAGAAAACACACGTTCAGCTTCTGCTGTAGATACACTGAATGTGAACATCATCTCCACAAGCTTTAATATATTAGTCAACGAGTAAGGTTTTGTTGCTAGCAGGGTGGAATATGCAGGCAATACAGGAATACCTTTTGGTCTGAAAGCTTTTCATATGGGTTTTAAGTCCACAAAACTCCTCTACAATTGCCAACCTCTCGTCTGTGGTGAAAAGTACCTCAAAATGTTGTACAATTGCCTCAATATCAGAGAGCCCACATGTATAGAGCTCCTCTCTACTTTCTGGCCACCGTGTATAATCAAATGCCTGAAAACCTTGAACCGGCATGCTATTAAAATTTTCAAACCTCTTATCAATGTACTTAATCATACTGTCAATGAGTTCACTGTCACTTTGGACTGTTGCTGCTGATGGGCAGTGTCCTGATACATTTATTTCCCAGCCATCAGTGGAAATGTGTCCAAACTTCTTTTCTTCAGGGTGGTACAGTTTTTTAAACTGCTGCATATATTCACCCAGATCACTCTTTAGGCCTACTAGGGTCAACACACACTTCTCTACAGCAGGTGGAACATGCAATAAAAGCAGTTCATTAGACTGAAAGAATTCTGAAAGCTGAGACACTGGCTTCAGAACATCTCTCAGACTGTAAAGGTTTTTTATAAATGTAAAACTAGTAACAACTGAGAGATACTTTTTTGCCTTAGCAGCAGAATCATCACTACCAGCTGCGACCTGTCCCAAGTGTAGAACCACTGTCTGCAGGTTTTGTTGCATGGCTGCCAAAGCCCTGGTTTTGCTGGATACCCATCTAACCTGTTTAATATCAGTGAAATGTGCAAAGTTTTCATCAATTATTCTTGAAATTTCTTTGGCATCTCTTCGCCTCTTAGGACTATACCAATAGAATTTGAAAATCCATTTCAAAGTTTGCTCAAACTGACAAATAGAGGGATGGGATTTTACAGCATCTAAAATCCCAAGCTGAAGCTTGTGAGCTACACACGGAAGAAGAAAAGGAAAGTCTTTCTTTAGGAGTGCTGCAACCCCTCCCTTAGATCCCATCATAACTGCAGCACCATCGAAATTGACAGCTATTAGTGATGGACCTGGATGTTCTGCAGACCTCATATCTACTAAACCCAAAGATAACCTTTTGATTCCTTTAACTATACCGTCCAGAACTCCTTGAGCATGTGCATGTTCAAGTGGAACAAGATCTGCAAATAGAGTGTACGTTTTCCCACCATTGACTACTCTGACTAGCACAGTTTCCTGTTCAGTGATGGCACTATCTGTGCTTCCGTCAGCAATAATGCAGATGAAGCGAGAATTTGAAACTATTTTTTTGATGTCCTGTCGAAGTATATCCGCCTCACATCTAATGAACTCTGAGGCTTTTTCGCGGTTTGCATAATTTTCTCCTATATCCACACCTGCTTTCTTCGTAGCCCTACATAGGGTGTCCATGTCTGAGAGTGGCTTAACTTGTTTTGCAATTAGGTAAGCATTGTTAAACAAGATTGTCAGTTTCTTTCTCTCTGTTTCCTTCAGTTTTTGCAGTGCTTGCATGATGAGGGGCTGCTCTGTAGGGACACTGGAATTTGAGGTACTCGCTGTAGGAGTCTGACATTGCAAAGAAGTTTCTTTCATTTCCTGGCAGTGCCATGAAACTCATGTCATATGTGCCTTACTAGTTTCATGAGCTCTGATTGGTTCAATGCGCAACTTGTCACATCCACTTAAGAATGCATTCCTACCGGAACCCGAATAGCGGACTGCTATAGTAGGATATTTTTGGCAAATAGTGCTGTACATTTTTGGTCCTTCCCCCTCCGGACTTTCCTTCAGGGCTAGCCATGGCCAGGATTCCACCCAGTGTGACTGAAAAACTCGTTTTCTTTTTTCAGCGTCATTCTTTTTAGGTCTCGCCTTGCTATCGCGTAAGCGATCGCAAAGCGAGACTATTGTAAAGGGGCATTTCAAAGTGCTCCCAAAAGCGGATTGCATGGCGAGCACGCGCACAAACACGCGCATCGTGCCCGCCATGCAATCCGTTTGGCATGCACTTCAAAGGGTCCGCTCCCCCGCCTGGAATGCGCTCCCCCGCCAAGCGCGCGCGCGCCATGCTCCGCCGGGCTTGTTTGTGTACATCTTGTGACTGTATTATCGGTGTGCGCCATCGAGTGCCATCCATGTGGGTGTGTCAAGTTCTCTGTGTGTGAGACAGCGCACAAGTATTTACATTCAGTGGAAGACCAACAAATATGTCTCCGCAACTTATGTCAACGCCAAACACGACGAAGGTGCATTAAACCCCCACTTGTGTTGTGTCCTTCAAAGTGAAATATCTTGTACTAGTGAATATGGTATTTCTTACCTTTTACAATCTCCTCCCCTCCAGTTTCACACCTTACCCCGCAGCTCAGACCCAGGTACCAGCTGGGTGCCTACCAGTATCACTCACACTCTGATGATCCTGCAAACGCTCTGTTAAAACCGGTTCTTTTTTTTTGTTTTAAATAAAAGAATGACTGGAGGTGCCTAATGTTTTTCTCAGAACCCAGTTAGCGCCGCTGAATGCCGTGGTTTCCCCATCCCAAGCTTTCAGTGCTCTCTCAACACTCTTCCGCCCCTCTCCCGCCGTGTCTGCGTTAATTTAAAACATATGTGCTTTCACTTTCGCTGCGGCGGGCGCTCGCGTCCGCACCACTTTCAAAGCCGGGCTTGTTTACAAATTATCTCGATTCATTCACTTTAGAGCCCTGCATCCATGTTTTTCACCTTCTTTGCTAAATACAAAGGTGTCTTGGTGTGGCCTAATGGCTTGAATTGGTAAATTTGGAAATGGGGAGTCGGGTTTGAATCCCGGCCCGACTCGCCATCTTGTGATTCTGGACAAGCCGCTTAATTCTCCCGTCGTTAAAAACAAGCAATCTTTGCCAGGCAGCCAAGTTTTGAATCCAGCATTCCTTCCCTGACCTCAAGTGTGCTTCCGGGGTGCAGCTGTGGCTGGGCAGCCCCTCATGTCTCACAGCTATAGTCCTGTGGTGGCAGTTTGCATGTGGGGCGGTGCTATGGTGGCGGTTGATAGGCATTCCTTTCCATGAGTTCACATTCATGCAGACTCCAGACCAAGCCCTGCTGCCTCCTCTTATGCGCCCATGTTCAGTGCAGCTCTCGAGCCGCTGTTAATGGGGCGTCACCCCCCTCCTAGACGGGGCTCATTACATCCCCCTCATTTTTAAAAAAACCCTTTATTTATAGATTTCCCAACATAAATCAGAAGTTTAGATTCTATTACACATCGCATATTGCTCCAATAGCATAACTCCTAACAACAAAGGTTCCATGTGCACATTCTACTCAGTTGTCTGGTATAACCCTTGGCCTTTTGCTAAACGCCAGAGTGTACTTTAAACACGCACCTCTGTTAATCTGATAAACATTTTTATAGGTAGTCCGACTCCTCAGTACGGCGTCTGTGTCTGTAAAATCCGAACTAGTCCGTTAAATTTGTTTTCAGGCACACTCTGTTGTGCTGCAGTCTGCACCTCACACAAAGTACTCTGCAATAAAATACCACATTGTGACATTTAGCACACAACCGTTGACCCGTCTCAGAAATAAAGTGTTTAGGTTGGACTCCTTATTCCCATTTGAGTGAAAGAACCAGAGGGAATGCTACCAATTGCGCCTTGATAATAGAGTGTGAGCAGCAGGGATGGTACTTGATGTACCCCCTGCAGGCATTTCTAGGCGCTTTAGGTGGGATATGCTTGGCACTCGATTTCTTAATTCTGTCTGCCTCTCTCTACAACACCCTCCACCCAGCCCCCGCCCCCCCGGCTCGTGGTCCTCTCTGCCATTCTTCACTCTTTCTTCCCTTCTGTTTCTTGCTCTCTATCGCCCACTCTTTTCCAGTTTTCCGATTGTTTCTTCGTGTCTCTCCTTCTACTCTTTATTTCTGGGCCTTTCCTGCCGCTCCGTATTTCTGCTCCCCTCGGTTCCATTCTGTGTGTGTCCCTCTCTCCACCACACTCGTTCCTCGCTCCCCTTTTTCCCATCTCTCATCCCCTGGCTTCTCTCGTCTACCCTTGCCCCTCTCCTGTCGAATTGTCCCCTCTCCCTTCTCTGAATCCACTTTCCCTCGCTCCCTTCCCCATCTTTCCTATTCTCATCTTTACTCCTAATGTAAATCGATAACAAGCATTTGCAATGCAATAGGTCTCGCATTTATACGAGTTTGAGCTACTGGCATTGTAAATGACAGTGCCTTTTATTTATGTTTTAAAAAAAAAAAAAACTTAAATAAAAAGCATTGTCATTTACAATGCCAATAGCTCAAACTCGTATAAATGCAAGACCTATTGCATTGCGAATGCTTGTTGTTCTTAGTTATGTTAGGATTCTGTGCGGTGCTACACGGCCCAACCTCAGTTGTTTTTTTTTGGTTTCCTTTTCCTGGGCTATCTTTATCACTGTCTTTCCTTTTTTTGAATCCAAAGCTAAATAGACTTTGTTGAGACATATTTGCCTGTCAACTGGACAAAAAGTGATCAAGTATGACACTGTACTTAATTCAGTTTAAAACTCACTGTCCAGAAATGTTGAGTTATTTATAGCAACAGACTTTTCACAGATAGGAAATTACGCTAAATCTTGAATGATACAGGTTTCCTCCTACACTTTTCCAAACTCTTCGAGAATCAAGGGTTGCCGCTGCCTGCTGCAATGAACCTCTATGCTGCCTCTACGCTTCGTAGTGATTCTGTTTCATGCAAAGTTGTGAATGCACAGCTGGTGCTACACTGGCTGGCACTCTAGACCTAGAAGCCAAGAAAAGATATACACTAAGAACAAGGATTTGAGCTTTGGAAAAGTACAAGCTGACATAAAGGTAATGCAAAACTACCATCCATGTTACAATAAAAAAATAAATGAAAAACATCATGTGTAACTGACTGCTCGAGAAAGATGATTGATGGATAAAGTAAAGGAAAGAATGAACAAAGAAAAAAATGAAAGGTAAAAGAAAATAAGGCAAAAAGAAAGGAATGAAAAATAAAGAATGAAAGAAGGTAATAAAGAAAGGAAAAAGGGAAGATAAACAGGAAAGGCAGAAAAGAAAGAAGGAAAAAAGAAGGAAGACAAAAAGGAAAGAAAGAAAATGGTAGGAAAGAGGGTACTTAGTATAAAGAAATATTGAATACTAAAAACCAAGTTACACACCCCACCGATATTTCAAAAAAACTGCAGCAAATTAAACACCATAAAATGTGTTTTTTCCCTGGGCAAAGTTGATCAAATAACCACTGGTGAAAGTGTCCAGAAATGCCATGAAATAGCAGCAGTCTGTCCACTTCAAACAGAATTTACAACAGCGTTGGAAGGAGATAGGAACTGATAAATCTGAAATATGCCAGGGGCTCACTTCAAATGTGTCCTACGATCACATCTGGCAACACTGGTACTAAGGAAACTCCTTGAGTGCGTATGTGCACCTTGTGAAAGAGAAAAATGCACTGCAGCTCCTCAAAGTGACTTTAACCAGAGGATTATAAGTAATGGTTCTGACCCACTTCCCCATTGCTGTATGCTGTAGTGGGTGGGAGCAAATGACACTTCAACAGACCAATGGGTGAATAGAGGTGGCGGAAAGCCCCATTAAGTAATATTCTACATATTATTTTAGTAAAATCAAAAGGTCTTGGCTAAAGCCAGACCTAAGTGATGACGCAATCGCATGTCACACCACTTACACATGCATGCTTGATGGTCATGTACATTTATCAGAAAGCTGCACGAGCAGAATGACTTCAGTGGCATTTTCTTTTTATTTACTGCCTGATCAGAGAAGGATCTTGCTTTTCTGACCTATTGGTTTTGCCAGTACTTTTTGCCCATGCTGTGCATCATTAGCAAAAAGCTTTTGGCTGATGCCGTGTAGCATTGTTAATATAAGAGGAAAAACTAACAGCCATGATGATGACTGGACCATTTCCTAGGCTCACAGATTTATGAGGATGTGTGCAAGCGCGGGCATCATCATAAATGCATGCGCCTATGGAATAAAGGGGCACATCATGTTTTGAAAATATTTATTTACTGATCAAAAATGGACCCCCTTTGGCTTTCCTACAGACTCAGAAGCCTGTTTCATGCCCTGCCACGGAGCTAGAATCTCACTGATTGTGTTTGTCAGTAATGTATAAGTAGAAAACGGAACCCTCATGCTCGATTTGCCCGCACCATCAGTCTTGACATTCTATGATGTAAGTAACCACACTGAGTGCATGCCGTTAGTGAACCAAGAGGCAAATTGTCACGTGAACACTGTATGTGGACAGAATATTATAGAACATTGTAGTCTATTAATTAAAAAACAACAGGTTTTTGTACGGCTGGTATTCTGAACGCATGCATTTGAAAGTGCTTCCATTCTTGAGTATGAAGATAGTTATTTGCATAAGATCACACAAATTAAGATGTCTGTGTCATGAAGAATTCTGCAACATCACAAATAGCAGAATTTGATATTATTAGTACATTGAGGTAGCTATTGTGATCTATGGAAAACAACGTTCACTTTTCGAAATAAATATATTTTTCACCCACATTCAGATCTGGGTCTGAAGTCCTGCCATGGCGTTTTGGGTCTGAGCAAACAATGAGAATGGTGCAATTTACGCATCGTGCCTCTGTTCCAGACTGACAGGACCCTCCTCAAGACATAATCATCATAGTGAGTCCCGCAAATGCAATGCCACCTTTGCGCCTCCCTCCAGGGTACCTTCTTACCCATTATCCAGTAATGCCAGTGTCCTTTTACCATTTTTTGCAAGCCTGGCAGCTCAAGAATGATAAATTGCAGTGCTGACGCTGAGGCGCCGCCGCAGCTTAAAAAAATGTGCACAATGGGCCAAATTAGGCTTGAAAAATAGAAGGCACTGGCCAATTGAGTATTTTCTCGCACAAATGGGAAAAATATCACCCATTTGTGAGGGAAATTGCCCGATCTGGCATCTCTGTCACACGTCTGGTGTGAAAGGGAGTTTGAATCTGCTCTTCCCACCAATGGAAAGGTGCACAGTAGGCACTGCTCCAATAGCAGCGATGAGGTTGATGGGAGCCCTCGCTTCCTACAGCCACAAGGGTGTATCTCAGTACACATGGTCCGTCACAGCAGTTCTATTCTATTCAGAGCGATCTGCTCGAAAAAATAACATTTTGAACACTCTAGCAATGCTTTCAAAAATATTTTAATCACTGTTATGAAGATTACTTACAAGAGGCGAGATTTACAGAGACACTGTCCACGATTCTCAGAAGCTCCACAGAAACAAAGGCCCTGAAAATGGACATCACGAGAGATGAAAGGATTTAAAAAATGAAAGCATTCCAACCCTCTTAAAAGACCATGCACAGGATGGAAAAGTTAAAACCTCTCCCCTTCCAGTAACATCTGATAGCGACTTTGACACTTCACAAATAAGTGCTTTCCCACCTCATTGAGAACACCCCTCACTTAGCTGCATCCAGTGAGTTAGGAGAAATGGTATCCCTGTATGGCAGGCGCGCAATGCCCATTGGGGTCAAAGGGCTTCAGCCCCCACTCCCTTCCCCTAGTGTGTGACAGCTTCCCGGGCACACAGCCGCACCTGAGTACTTCACACGTCTTTCAAAGACCATTGATTTACTTTTTAACGAGGCTTTTATTGCGTTTTCACCCCCTTCTTAGAGCCCCTGCATCGCCACTCTCTGCTGCCTATGGCTGGAGATTAGCTGACCCCCCCCCCCCCCCCCCGAAATGTGGCTCTAGTTGCGCCTCTGCTCAGCTGTCTGGCTTTTTGCGTTTAACAAACATTTATCCACTATGCAGAAGTGCACTATAAGAATAAGGATTTAATTTTTTAAAATATATTTTACAAGTACCTAACCCTCGGTTCACAGTGTCATGATACCCCGCTGTTTATCAGTGAAAAAACAACAACTTTCCAAAATGCAACCGAAAGTTTCACACACACTGAGACTAACTTTGGTCAGGCCCAGTAGATAAAAACGTAACATGAAACCCGTTTTAATACATTAAGTGATCACGTCCTCCCCGAGCCCGGCGAAAACCCGTTACCGAATCCACCGACCCCCATCCCAAAGCTGAGACAGCTTCCCGGGCACACACAGTCGCACCCGAGTACTTCACACGTCTTTCAAAGACCATTGATTCACTTTTTAACGAGGCTTTTATTGCGTTTTCACCCCTTCTTAGAGCCCTTGCATCGCCACTCTCAGCTGCCTATGGCTGGAAGATTAGCCGCCCCTCCCCCCAAAATGTGGCTCTAGTAACATGAAACCCGTTTTAGTAAAGTGATCACGTCCTCGCCGAGCCCGGCGAAAACCCGTTACCGAATCCACGACGGCCCATCCCAAAGCAGAGACAGCTTCCCGGGCACACAGTAGTCGCACCTGAGTACTTCACACGTCTTTCAAAGACCATTGATTCACTTTTTAATGAGGCTTTTATTGCGTTTTCACCCCTTCTTAGAGAGCCCCTGCATCGCCACTCTCTGCTGCCTATGGCTGGAAGATTAGCCGCCCCCCCCCCCCCCCGAAATGTGGGTCTAGTAACACATGAAACCCGTTTTAATACAAAGTGATCACGTCCTCGCCGAACCCGGCGAAAACCCGTTAACCAATTCCACCGACGGCCCATCCCAAAGCGGAGACAGCTTCCCGGGCACACAGTAGTTGCACCTGAGCCCCTCTATCGCCACTCTCTGCTGCCTATGGCTGGAAGATTAGCCGCCCCCCCCCCCCCGAAATGTGGGTCTAGTAACACATGAAACCCGTTTTAATACAAAGTGATCACGTCCTCGCCGAACCCGGCGAAAACCCGTTAACCAATTCCACCGACGGCCCATCCCAAAGCGGAGACAGCTTCCCGGGCACACAGTAGTTGCACCTGAGCCCCTCTATCGCCACTCTCTGCTGCCTATGGCTGGAGGATTAGCCGCCCCCCCCCACCCCCCCGAAATGTGGCTCTAGTAACATGAAACCCGTTTTAACCCGAAGCTGACAAATGGGTCATCAACTTCCATGCGCTCGTTGCGTTCCGTGCACTGAAGAACGTATCAAAAGGATTGCGGCCTAAAACATAGCATGAGGATCGCAGTGGAAAGTGTAACTGAATGACGGCCATTGGGTCCACCGAGCCCGGCACCCACGCCCTTCATAATTATCTTCACCGTACTTGTCGAAGAACTCTCGTTTTTTGGGGTCACTAATCACGACTGAAGCCTCTGCAATCACCATGAAGCGGTCCTCAGAGCCTGGCTCCTTGTTTTTGTCACGGTGGTAGCGCAGCGCGCCTGCTTGCGATACGCTTTTCTTAGGCGCCAAGGCGGGCCAGGCCTAGGCTTTTGCACTAATTAATCTTTTTACCCACGCACGGTTTCTAAAAAAATAAATAAAAGAAAATCGCAGCACCTCTGTCACACAATTCAAGTACAGTATAGTTATGCGAGCATCCAACCTCACACTTTCAAATAATAGCAATGCTGTAGCGGGCAAAACTGCTTATTTTACCTGAATGCAAGCCTCGTGGCGGCCACGGACTACTGCTTGCAGAGGCTGAGTGACGTTTCACTCCCCCAGCCAATCACTGGCTAGAGCCCAGTCATGGGCTGCTAGCCAATCGGATGCCGCCAAAGGCTCGCTGCAAGCTTCGGATTGGCTGTGAGCCCCAGAGTGCCCACAGCCTGTTGTTTTAATGTGATTAATGTCTACTTGTCCGTCGGACATAATAGACAATAAATCTTCTTGCCCGTCAATAAAAACAACATGGTTCGGGCGTCGGGCGATATGATTCCCCCACCCCTGCTACCCCACTCAACTCCACCCCAATTGACCCCTCTCCACTCCTACTTACTCCACTTCTCCTCACTCCTATCTAACCCACTCCACACCAGTCTACCGCACTCAACTCAACCGCACGCCACTCCAGTCTACCCCAATCCGCTACAATCCACCCCAATCCAATACAATCCACTCTACCACAATCTACCTTCTCCACACCCACTTTGGAACGTAGCTGCTTTATCTTGTTTCTGATTAAATGAGATGGCCACTGCTGACATCGGGGAACTACTTTTTAGGTCAAGCCTAGCGGAAGCGCGCTTGTGATGCTCGCTCTGCGAGGCATTCTGTAGTAGAGTATGCTGTGGAAGCCTCGGCCACTCTCCTCCCATATTTTTATTGGCTGGTGTCATTGTCCTTGGTAAATGCTGGCTTCCGATTCATTATAAGGCTTGTTAGTCCCTCATTGTTACCGCCTTGTTGCCATTTGTTACCGCCCATAAGGACTGTACCTTCTACTTGCTACATTACACAGACTGCTTTATCTAGTAAGTGAGCACTATTTTTGTTGTTATTGTCACTGATGGGGACAATGGCAGCTGCCTTTTTGGGTATTTGCATAATGAGCGTGGCGCCTTCTTTAGGGACACCGCGATCATTCAAAATTTTAATTTTATTGTGTGTGAAAGAATTAGATAGGTGCATGGTAGCAGAGAAAGAGCTCTTCTTAGCCCGGTGGTGCCCCAAAAAATGGAACAGGAAATGGTCCAAATGGAATGTTTACCGTGGAGACATCTGCATATCCCCAATGGTGGAGTTGGAAATGCGCAGAACTACAGACAGAGATGTGATCAATTAATGTTTATGCTTTGCTGACCCCTGTATAATGTGCGATGATATGAGTAACGAGTCAATTGATTAATCGGTACTGTGTATATGATTTTTAAATTTAATTGTATATAATTTTCATGTTGAGCGCGGCGTCCACTTTTGTGACACCGCGCTCTGTTCATTTCTTTTCTTTTTTTTTTTTTTTTTTTTTTTTTTTACTTTCAGAGCGAGCGCCTGCCCCCTTCAGGGACACCGCGCTCTGTTTGTTTATGTTTTTTAAAACTGAGCGCGGCGCCAGTTTCAAGGACACCGCGATCAGTGTTAAAGCAAAAAAAAAAGAAACAGAGCGCGGTGTCCTTGAAGCGGTGCCGCGCTCAGTTTTGAACCTAAACAAACATTTGCAATGCAATAGGACTCGCATTTACGCGAATTGAAGCTATAGGCATTGTCATTTACAATGCCAATAGCTTAAACTCGCGTAAATGCGAGACCTATTGCATTGCAAATGCTTGTTTCATTTGTGTTGCATCACCTCATGGATATTCATGTCTTTTCTTGCTGTGTTCCCCGTTCACTTGTTTGCCACCACATTCCTGCACCCATACTTTTTTGGTATTCTACCATTCCCATCTGCTCATCTGTTGCTTCACAAAGGCCCAGCGGCTGCAAAGCGCTCGCCGGCCACTTGCTTCTGTTTTTTGTTGCTCTGCGCATGTTTTAAATGGTTTAATTTGCCATTGTAAAATGGCTGTCCGCCATTTTGGGATAGTAAATAAAAATATCCACTGGTGCAGGACTATGCATGGTCATGCACAGTAACTACTTTGGATTTTTTTACCTTTATCAGAAAACAGAATCCAAGATGACTGCTGTGCAAACATGCACCATTGCTATTTTGGCCTTTTTTCATATGGCTGGAGCCAACAGCATTGACAAAAAGCAAGGACTAAGGTTAGCACTTTACTTTTAAAGGCAAGACCTATTGGGTGTGCCCATGCTTGTTTTTTATGCCTTGTTAAAGTTCTCCTTTAATATACAGTTTCATTTTCCAATGTGAGTTCATACCATCGCTTAGTTCAGCTATTTGTCCTCGCCACTTTAATTACTAATGGATTAATTAATTAAAAAAATGTTTGCAAAGTTATTGTTACTTGAAGTTTGTGTGACATGTTGCTTTGTGGGTCAGCCTTCATCGTTTTGTTGCTGGCCAACACACTCATGCATGGTTGGTTGGAAGAGTAGATGGATGGAGTATGGCCTATGAGAGAAGACTTCTGTTTCCTGCTTGGAGATTCTGATGGAAGTGTAGAGCCTTCATGTGTTCTGTGTAGTGGAGCGCTATTATGGGCCTCCATATGGTCGACCGACTATGCTAAAAGCAATGAAAATAAACACATATTGATTTTATGTAGTTAAAGACCTGACAAATGTATCTCCATTCAAGATTTTTTTCTTGTTCCAGGATCAAAACCTTTTCCTCGCTATGGCTACAAGCCTTCTCCCCCGAATGGATGTGGGTCTGAGGTGTTTGGTGTCCATGTAAGTATTTCTGTCCTCCGAGTAATATTTTGAGAACTTTAATTGACCTTTTCCATGCAATGACGTCATATCATTATAATATATTAACATTCGTCTGTTGACAGTTGAGAGATAACTGTAGAGAACAGAGCTCACAACCTTATTGCATATACAACATATTAGACAAGGTACAGTAAAATATTCTGGGAGATACCCACTTGCCTAACGTTTGACTCTACTAGTATGCTTACTAGAACCTGGCTGGGTGCATTTCCTGCAGTCGTGGATTTGTTGTTTTATCCCCACGTCTACCTTTTTTGTGTGTTAATCTCGTATAACATTTAGTGAATGCGTTCCCATTTAAAAGTCATCCGTTTCAGAACAGCCGATGTGGAGGTAAAACTACTAACCTTGGGGGTGAACTGGGGAAGCTGCCAGAATGTATACTTGTAATAAAAGGGAAAAAAAAAACAACAATTATTGTGTGGTTGGTTGTGGTTCCATTACACTGTGCGACATCATGCGTGTGAGGGGGGCGTGACGGGCTGTCTTGACATAGAGGGTGGGATCACTTGATGTGGTCCTATTACGTCTCCAGCCTTAGGCCTTGTACTGTCTTCCGCTGGTCCCATGGGGGATAGGTCTGAGATTGGGAGGCTACCAGTTATTCCGCTTGCGTTGTTTCGTGTGTGAATTGGTGCAATAATTGTGCCCACTCTAGAGATATGGGATGTTTACGTATTCCCCTCACTTCCTCAGTCCCTCTTCTTCCGCTGCACCCCACTTTTTCATAGCCCCTATCCAGGCTGCTTCTGGGGGGTCCCGCCGGGGCCCGCCAATGCATGACTATACCTCGTTTTGCTAAGAGAATGGCTAGGGAGGCAAAGCGTCAGTGTACCTTTTCGGTTTTCCGCCTGCGTAAGATTCCTAGAGCACAGGCTTCCCATGAAGACACAGTCATAATATTGGTCGTCTCTCGGAGTGTCCGGTGTATTCTGTCCCAGTATTGTTGGATAATGGGGCAGTCCCAAAACATGTGTTTGAAGTCCGTCTCAGGCAGCGGGGGCAGGCGAAGGTGTGTGTCAGGATAAAAACGGTGGAGGCGGTGTGAGGTTATGTATGCTCTATGGAGGATATTAAATTGAATGTCTCTGAAACGTGCGTTCCTGGAGACCTTTTTGCGATATTCTAGGCCTTTTCCATCCAGTTGACTGACTTTTCATGAATTTAGATGTGACTGTTGGAGAAGGGCGAAGAAGAGGATACAGCCAAATGTAAAGTAAATATTCAGTGCATTACGTTGAAGAGATTTAGGAGGTATTTGGCTCTAAAACTAGTTAGATTAAATTAACAGTGTTCAGCACATACAAAGTAGGGCATCCCTTTCTTTCCACCATGGATTTCTTGTTTGTCACTTTCAGCCCTTTTCTCTTTTTCCTGACTTGAACAGTCAACTGGGGTTTACAGGTAGTCCTGGTACAGGGAGTTGTTTAGTACCTGGGTTGAGATGTTTGTTAGACACAGTTGCCACCAAGCCATTGGGTATTGGCACCTAAATTATACACTACACACACATATGCATGTCAAGTACCTCCTGTGTAAAGTAGCAAAGTTGTTGCAGTATCACCATTGTTTATAGTGAAGGATGTGCTCAATTAAACAAAAATTGGGTGGTGTTACAAATGTGCTCTCATTGAAGGATCTACTTGTGTATAGGTATGCAGTGAGAAGGGCAGAGGAAAGAGTTGAATGTACATTTTCACTAAGTAAGAACAGGTGCTTATGATGCAAGAACCTGAAATAAGGAAGCACAAACGTCTCATATTTTACTAGTTCATCATCGTTCATACCCCGTCAGTCATTCTCGCTTGCTGATGTCTGGTCCTTTTTAGGTCGAAGCCTGCACGACAGCACAGCTGTCTGGTTGCAAAAATCTTATTGAGGACATGGTTGCTAGCTGACCTGGAAAGCCCCTCCACCCATTGCTTTGCGTTGTCTTTTTGTTTTGTCACTTTTATTTTCTCGCTTTCTGCTTCATGTTTTTTTTGGTTTTAGCTCTTCCATCTTCTGTTTTCTCCTCTGTGGAACATAGCTTGTTTACCACTCTCTGGTTGGCTGCTTCTATACTTCCACCAGTGTCCACTTTTTACGAACTATAATTTTCCTTTTTTATGAAGCACTCCATGCAAGTGCATGTGTTTTCTAGTCCTCTTTTCAGTCGTGTGCTTTTCTCCCCCACCACTCTCCACTTTCCTCTGTCTCTCGTGTACTTTTGTTTGCCAACCACGCTTATTGATCAACAGCACGAAGGATGTTTTGCAAACAGCTCACAATTACTAGTTCCCACTTCTTTCTGTACCTCATTTGTGTTAGGAAAATAATGTTGACTGTGTTGGAAAGAAAACTGGAACCATGAGAAGCAAGCATTGGCAAAGCTAATCATTCTCGCCTATGCGGGAGCTATTGGCTTTGGCAATGTGCTTTAGCCATTATGTACACCAGTCTGGCTGCTGTTCAGCTTGGCTAAAGGTTAGCGACATGGATTGGAGTGGGGTAGATTGGAGTGGGGTAGATTGGAGTGGGGTAGATTGGAGTGGGGTAGATTGGAGTGTGAATCATTGTGGTAGACTGGAGTGGGGTAGATTGGAGTGTGAATCATTGTGGTAGACTGGAGTGGGGTAGATTGGGGTAGACTGGAGTGGGGTAGATTGGGTGGATTATAGTGTGCTGGAATGGAATGGAGTGAGGGTAGATTGGGTAGTTTGGAGTGGGGTAGATTTGGGTGAAGTGGGGTAGATTGGAGTGGGGGAGTGGGGTAGATTGGAGTGGGATAGATTGGAGTGGGATAGATTGGGTGGATTATGGTGGGGTAGAGTGAAATGTGGTAGTTTGGAGTGGTGTAGTTTGGGATATATGTGAGTGGAGTGGGATAGATTGGGTTAGGGTGGGGTGGATTTGAGTGGAGTAAAATGGGGTGGATTGGATGGGTAGATTAAAGTAGGGTAGTTTGGAGTGGGGTAGGGTAGATTGGATTGGGGTGGAGTAGGTTAGATTGGACTGGAGTTGGGTAGATTTTGGTGGCATGTGGTAGATTGGAGTGTAGTGGGGTAGAGTTAAAATGAAGTGTGGTGGAGTAGGGTAGATTGGGTGGATTTATTGGATTGAGTTGGGTGGAGTGGATTTGGATAGATTGTATTGGAGTCGCGAGTGGAGTGAGATTGAGGAAGAGTGGAGTCGGGTAGAATGGGGTGGAGTGCAGTGGAGTGGATCAGGTTGAAGTGGGTAGATTGGGTCGATTAGCATAAGGTCGATAGGGAATGGGGTAGGGGAGATTGGAGTGTGGAGACTGGAGAGGGGTAGATTGGAGTGGAGTAGGGTAGAGTGGAGTGAGGTGAAGTTGATTGGACTTGGAGTGGGGTTGGGTGGAGTGGGGGTAGGGGTAGATTAGAGTGTGTTAGGTGGTGTGGGGTGGATTTGAGTGGAGTGGGTTAAATATGGGTGGATTGGAGTGTTATAGATTGTGGTAGATTGGAGTAGAGGGGCAGATTCTGGTAGATTGGAGTGGGGCAGATTGTGGTAGATTGTAGTGGGGTAGATTGGAGTGGGGTAGGATAGACTGGAGTTGATTGGGTTAGATTGAAGAGTGGAGAGGAGTTGGATAGACTGCAGTGTGATAGATTGGAGTGTAGTAAATTGGGGTAGATTGGAGTGGGGTGGATTAGATGGGGTAGATTGAAGTAGGGTAGTTTGGGGTGGAGTGGGATAGTGCAGATTGAATTGCGGTGGACTGGGGTGGAGTAGGTTAGATTTGGGTGGCATGTGGTAGATTGGAGTGTAGTAGGGTAGATTGAGTAGAGTGGAATGAAGTGTGGAGCAGTGGTGTAGTTTGGGTGGATTTGAGTGGGGTAGATTGGGGTGGGGTGGGGTGGGGTGGAGTGGAGTGGAAGTGGATAGATTGGAGTGGAGTCGCAAATGGAGTGGAGTGAGATTGGGGAAGAGTGGAGTCGGGTAGATCGGAGTGGAGAGTAGTGGAGTAGATCAAGGTGGGGTAGGTAGATTGGGTCGATTAGAATAAGGTAGTTTGGAATGGGGTGGGGGAGAATGGAGAGGGATAGATTGAAGAGATATGATTGAAGTGGGGTGGTTTGGTGTGGGTAGATTGGAGTGGAGTCAGGTGGATTAGGTTGGATTGGAGTGGGATAGAGTGAGATGGGGTAGATTTGAGTGGATTATGGTAGATTGGAGTGGAGTAAATTGTGGTAGATTGGATTGGGGTAGATTGGAGTGGGGTAGATTGTGGTGGAGTAGGGTGGAGTGGGTTAGATTGGAATAGGGAGGAGTTGGATAGATTGCAGTGGAGTTTGGAGTGGAGTAAATTGGAATGGAGTGGGGTAAATTGGAGTGGGGTAGATTGGAGTAGAGTGTAGTGTGGTATATTGGACTGGAGTGGGTTGGATTGGAGTGAGTTAGATTGGAGTGGATTTCGAGTTGAGTGGGTTAGACTGGCGTAGATTGGAGCGGAGGGGTAAATTTAAGTGAGGTGTGGGGCGGGATTGATTGGGTTAGGTTGATTAAAGTGGAGTAGAGTGCGTAAGAGTGGAGTGCAGTAGAGATGAGTGTGGCAGATTGTAGTAGTGTGGGGTAGATTGTAGTAGTGTGGGGTAGATTGTAGTAGTGTGGGGTAGATTGGATCGGAGTGGGGTAGATTGGGTTAGAGAGGGGTAGATTGGATTAGATTTGGGGTAGATTGAAGTGGGGTAGATTAGAGTGGGGTTGGGTGGATTGGGATGGAGTGAGTAAATTGGTGTGAGGTAGATTGGAGTGGTGTGGGGTAGAGTGGTGTGGGTTGGATTGGAGTGGGTTAGATTGGAGTGGATTTAGAGTTGAGTGAGGCAGATTGGAGCAGAGTGGCGTAGATTTGATTGAAGTGCAGTAGATTGCGATGGTGTGAGGTAGAGTAAGGGTAGGGTTGATTGGGTTAGGTTGATTGAAGTGGAGTAGTGCGGGTAAGAGTGGAGTGGGGTAGATTATTGTTAAGTGAGGTAGATTGAATCATAGTGGGTTAGATTGGATTAGAGTGGGAGTAGATTGGAGTTGGGGTTGGGTGGATTGGGGTGGGGTGAGTAAATTGGGGTGAGGTAGATTGGAGTGGTGTGGGGTAGATTGAGTGGAGTGGGGTAGATTGGAGTGGAATAGATGGGGGTAGATTGGAATGAAGTGTACTGGGGTAGATTGGAGTGGAGTGAGATAGATTAATGTGGAGCGGAGTGGGGTGAGTGGAGGGGCGTAGTTGAGTGGCATATTGTGTAGTGGAGTGAGTGGTGTAGTGGAGTGAGTGGCGCTGCATAGTGTCTTAGAGTGGAGGATCGTTGAGTGTAATGGCATGTTGTAGAGTGGAGTGTCGCAGAATGGAGTGGCATGGCATAGAGTGGAGTGGAGTGGAGTGGCATAGTGTGGAGTATGTCTGGTGTGGTATCACACTGCTATTACAGGCAACACATTTTCAATTGAAATGACCATTACATTTGCACCGAAAAACGGTTTTACTGCACAGAAACGATAATGTGTGAAAATGTCATCACCTAGTGTATTAATGTGTTTTTATTGTATTAAAAAGTTTGTTTCCCCACACACTCCAGAATTACAAAAAATTTGCTTAATTTGTACTAATTCTGATATATTCTGAAAACATGCAGCACAGTTCATTTTTAGGTCTCGCCTAGGCAGCTCTTTAGCTGCCTCTTCTAGACGTGCTGTATTCAGGTATGGACTTGAAGCTCCGCCCATTTTCCAGCCATCTTTTCAATTGGCTCCTCTTGCTGTCCTTTGTAAATGGTGGCTTTTGATTTGTGAAAAGGTTTAGCACTCCCTCCTTAGTACCCCCTTTTCTCCTTTTGTAACCTCCCGTGAGTACTGCCCCAGTAACATGTGTTGCTACTCAGTATGTTTTATTTATTGTCTGAGAGCAATTTTTTTAAATGACTTTTTTCCTATTGCAACCACGACATACTCTCCTGAACCTGCAACCACTTGTTTTTTTTAAAGCAGCATGGTTGCGCTTTATGTTAGCTTATATTTTTGGCCTCAAGAATGGCGGCCGCGCCATTAACGCTATTCATATTTATAATATGTGTTTTTTAAAGCGCCGCAGGTTTAAGCTGCGCTTTGTTTTTTTCTCAACTGGCAGGCTTCAGGGTCGAGAATGGCAGTGGTGCATATCTTTTGTTATGCACGGCTCGCTGCAATCAATTAACACCCAGTTCATAATGGCACCCCCTCACAGCCCCTCATCCCCATCCTGCCCCGGGTGCCGCGCGTTAGGTTTCAGCATGACACCCGCTTTCATATAACAGCAAAATATTTTAGCACAGTACCCACTTTTATGATTGTTTTTTTTTTTTGTTAATTAGCATGTCGCCCGCTTTACGGGCCATCATGGGCATAAATCTGCACGGGTGCTAAGCTGCCAGTTCAAAATGCTTCTTAAACCTAAGCCTCGGTCCTTCTTTTCAAAGACTAATGAATCCCAGCCAATCTGTTCCTCTGCATCCCCTGATGCCTACATTCAACTCCCGAGTAACCTCTTCTCGGCATGTCACATGCTCCCCATCCCTTTACCCCGCCAAGGTGCTGAAAGCAAACTCCGGGTCTGTGGACATTACACTCCCATCCCTCTCACCAGAGGCCAACTGACCAGATGTGGGGAGGGGGAGTGGTGAGGAACAGGCCAATGTACAAAACCCGGGCTTGCAGAGTCAGGGATTCTTTTCTCTTGTGACATTTTTGTGGGTTTTATCAGGCTTGGCAGCCAGGAGAGAGGAAAGCATGTTTTCCACCTCAAACATTCCACAGGCTCATTTGCAGGCTTCCTAGTGAGAGATAGCAGGGGAATGAACCTCACTCCTGCCGACACTTCTCCAATCCACCCGAGCCCTTCATGTCACTGTCCTAAGCGGCAACATGAAGTATAAGTCTCCCGGGATACTCTGTGGTCACCGCGCTCGTTGTCTGCATTGTGCTTTAAATTTGGCATTCCACCTGCGCCTGGGTGCAAACCTTCACATACAACCTCTATCTTTGAAATAACGAGAGAGAGAGAGAGAGAGAGAGAGAGCTCTGCTTTTCTACCTCAAGTATCCAGCCTCTTAGCACTTTAAATGTTAGTGTTTCTTGTGTGCAATCTCTATAGCACTTAACTGTCAGGTGTCCAGGCGCTGTGCTTTATCCAGAGTGTCATATTTAAGATGTGTTGATTGTGGAGCTGCTGGCCTGTGTTAATTTTTGTGCTTTCTTAAGGGTCTTCTGTTCAAGATGTGTTGATTGCGTGACTGGCCTGAGTTTATTTTCATATTGTCTTAAGTGTGTACCTGTTTAAGATGTGCTGATTGTGGAGCTCATTGGCGTTTATATGTATTAGGGTCTCTTGCAATCTCCTGAAGATATGCTTTTTTAGTGCTTTGCTTTCAAACCTGTAACTCTTCAGGGGCGGGTGTGTTATGTACCGTGTGCAGGACCATTATGTATTCTGAATCGCTGTAACTTTAGTATACGTACACATTCAGCTTCAGGCTGCAAATAGCTGCTGGACAGAACATAGCCATCGCTTTTTGACCTCTTGTGACACACAATTCCCCTTGACCACCTGTACGCTTTCTTTTCTTTTCTCTCTTTTTCTTTGCTGTTTTTAAAAACAACCTCTTCTACCAAGATTTTCTAATGTCCTCGGATCTGTTCCTCATTTGGCAATCAATAGGTGCCAATGGAGGCTTAACTTGCTCGGGAAATTTGTTTGCAATGCAATAGACTGAAAATAATGCAACACCAGTAGCTCAAACTTTCAGTAATGCAAAACCTATTGAATTGCAAATGCTTGTTTTTTTGTGTGCTAAAAACATCCTACACCTGGATACTCAGCTGAGTTGTCACATAAATTCTCTCACTTTGAAGTCAGAGAAAGAAAAGTGAACACCAATCTCCCTCAGAAGAGAGAGCTTGACATTTGACCTCTGTCTTTGAATGCTCAATAAATGTGACAAGATTAAACAAGATTTAAAGACCGGTACAGAAAGCGAGTTTGTGGAAGAATACAGTAAAAAAGGTTTGGGCAACAGGAGGGACAAACTCAAGCTGGAAAGCCTAAAGGAAATAAAGCCAGAAAATATGAGTTACAATCCACAACGCCTATGGTAAGCAACAGGAGGAATGCATTCCTAGGTCAGCTTTCTGAATGCCCCTAAGATGTCTTAAGCAAACCTGGCAGCTGCGCTACCTGGTAGGCTTCGACCCAAAAAAGTAACGAGGGGAGGTACAAAATATAAATAAATCCAATTTGTTTTGCTTGACCTTAAACGGCACCATTTGTGAGTAACAGGCGGCAGCACTAAGGGAATTGTTTGGTTTTTAATATATGACCCAGCAAAAAGGCAAAGGATAAGCGTTCAGAAATGAGAAAATAAGCCTTGATTTTCATAGTCCAACATTAACTAGGTAATTTCAGAGCTCTGCTACTTGTCTCTGTTTAACCTTGCACTGTTTTATCATGGGACATAGCTGCATGTTGTCTCATGAGATGAAGCAGACCAGTTGATTTAATTTTGTCTATCCTGGAATCCTGTCATGGAGTCTATCATAGTCTGTGTACAGTCTGTTTTCGATCGTAGAACGAAACGTGGCAACCCTATTAAAAGCCTTCTCTGTTTTGGGTTTTTTAATAGACATTGCACATGTTTTTAACACTGGACAGTGCTGCCTGGGTCAATTAGGTGCTCTATTAAACTTCCTGGAGATAATGCATCGGTGAATGTATTTCGTTCTAGTGGATGTTCGCTTTTGATCTGCACTTTCTAGGGAAAAATAACAAATAACTCTAAATAGCCTCTTTCTACCACATGTAAGGTAATTTGCAGTTACTTGCAGAAGGTAACAAGACAATTTTCTTGTTTTTTTGTACCGTGGTGGACTAATATTGCGTCATTACCATATTGTAAGAAACTGCCTCTATATATACTGCACCAAAGTGAGGTACAGTGTGTATAGAGTCTCCAGAGGTTTGGCAGAGGTTAAAGTTAGATAGAACCTTACTCTCTAAAGTGGTAGCTTGGTTGAGCAGTAAGGCAGTATCAGCGGACAGTGTAAAGCATTTGATATGCACACTCAGTCAGCAAATGGTGTCACACACTCAAGACCTGAACTCTAGGCCAATGGTTGGTATAAAACAAAAAAATACTGTTGTTTTATTTTAGAACCACAGGTTTGCATAAGATACTTTCTCAAAATAAGATGCTGTTGTTGAATACTTTCAATGAACAAAATAGACTTTGAATGCAATAAGGTAAAGGAGTTGCAATAAGCAACACAATACTTTGTCTATCTATAACATTGAGCTCAATGGGATTTTTAAGTAAACTGCAATAGAATTACTTTACGAAAGTTTTTCTTACTCAGGGGTGGATCCTGGATTCAACCCTGGTGCTTTTCCTGTAAACAGTTGAAAGAAATCGTTTTTGTTAGACAGGCGATTTTTAAGGAATATTTGTATGTTGCAAGAATTGACAGAGAAGAATTTCTGGTAAAAACCAGGTAATGTTATCCTATGGAGGAAAATCAGGTTGTCGGAAAATCACAGTTGTAATGACTTTTTCTGGTCAGTGCTGGGCACCTAAGTCCAGCACTGGGATCTCTCCTGAGAACAGGTGAGTAATTTCGTTTTCGTTAATCGGACGATTTTTAGTGAATATTTCAAAGTTTCAAAATTCGACAATTAGAAGAATTTCCAAGTGAAAACCAATGTTACCCTATTGAGAAAATTTTATCGGCTTTCAGGTAAGTACTAGGCTGGCAGAGTTAAGGTTCTGGGGCAAGACTCAGGGGTCCCCCAGGTTCAGGATTGTACTATTGTTACACCCTCAGCAACACGGGGCGGCCGGGTGCAGAGAGAGTAGGCCCAATGTTAGCCTATGGCGGGCAGGGGGCCTTTGGTTGGTGGCTGCTAGCAGGCAGGCCACACGGCTGTGGGAGCGGAGCTCCTGGCCACTTACTCAGGGCAAGTGGGGAAGTCGAACAGGGTAGTTGATGCACCCTCAGCGACACTGGGGCAGCCGGGTGCAGTGGGCTTCTGGGCCGTCGGGCGCCCTATGGGTTTCAATGGGAAAGCTGCGAGACGAACAAAGGCTGCAAATTCAGGGACGGTGATTCTTCAGGTGCGACCACCACTTCAAGAGGTAAGTTGGGAAGCTGTAGGTTGGGTAGACAGCAAGGAGTTGGACACAGGGGGCCGTGGGGAGCCGGGTGCAGGGGTGTCTTTAGGCGTCGGGAAATCTTACCCTCTGCTGTTCGCGGTTGGAGGGGTCCCTGGTGTTGAGGCTGCAGGCGTCAGGAGCGTGGAGGTGAGTCCTTGGGCGCTGGATTCTTGGTCACAGTCGCTGGGGGATGTCCTCGTGGTCTTTGTCCACTTTAGCTCGGGCTGGGCTCGGCGCGTGCAGAGTGGGCAGAATCCCTTGTTTCAGGCCGGGGCCTGGGGTTGCAGATGTTTGAGCAGAGCCACTGCTCGTGGGAGTCCCAGGCTTTAGTTGAGCAAGGCAGTCCGGTCCTCCGGGGTTTTTGAGGTTGATGACCACTGGAGACGCCAAGGTTTAGCAGGAGCAGGTTCGAGGGTCGACAGGCCGGTAGGGCTGGGGAAAAGTCAGTTTGCGTCGTCCTCTTGTTAGCAGCTGCACGGCTGGTCTTCTTTCTTCTTGTTCTTGTAGTTTCGGTATCGGGATCTGAGGAAGGAAGGTTCAGGGTGCCCCTAAATACAAAATTTAGGGGCGTTACAGGTAGGTAAAGGGCAGGGACCAATGGGTCCCTTCCTTGGGGTGGGTACACCCCCTATTCTGCCACTCTCCAGTGGGGGGGACAGGAGCCTGTTCCTGGTTGGCTGGGTCCCCCCATCTTCAAGATGGCGGGGACTCGCGGTTGTGCTTCACCTCGCCTCCCCCACCTTAGGGGTGGAGTTGGCAAAGGTGGGCACACCTCTCTTCCTCACTTTGTTTTTCCCGCCAGGTCTCCCGCCCAAAGGGGGGGCAGAACCAGTGGGGACCAGTTGCTGAGTACAGCAAGTGGTCTGGAGAGGCTCACAAAAACGGCATGCCTTTGAAGCTTCTCCTTCGTGAACATCCTGGGAGAGGAGGCTTGGCACCTCGTCCCAGGATGTGCATTGTTTCAGGCCCCCGAGAGCAGCTAGCTCTCGACCCAGGGGTCCAGAAACATGTCTGGTGGTGGCAGCCTGCGCAGCCACTCAGTCAGGTCACTGGTAGTTGGTCGTTTTTCAGGGGGCATCTCTAAGATGCCCTCTGTGGTGCATTTTACATTAAATCCCACACTGGCATCAGTGTGGGTTTAATGTGCTGAGAAGTTTGATACCAAACTTCTCAGTCTTCAGTGCAGCCATTATTGTGCTGTGGAGTTCGTAATGACAACCTCCCAGCACCATATACTCTTAATGGCAGCACTGCACTTACAGGGCCCAGGAATGGGCCTGGGCACTGTAGGAGTACAGGGCTCATGCACCTGTACCCTCACCACTGGCATAGGGCACCCCGCTAGAGGGGTGACTGATGTATGCCAGGGCAGTGGTTTGTGGGCATGGCACACACGGATGTGTGTCATGTCGTCTCTTTGTTTTGTATCTGCGCCCAGACACTCAGCCTGCAAAGGCAGTGTGTGTGTGTGTGTGTGTGTCAGGGTACAGGGCCTCTAGGGGTGGCACAATAAGTGCTGCAGTCCTTAGAGGGCCTTCTCTGGTCACAGTGCCCTGGGTACCTATGGTATCATTTACCAGGGGCTTACGTGTGGCCAGAGATGCCAATTGGGTTTAGGCTTCAATGCAGTTTTAGGGAAGGAACACAGGCCCTGGGTACCTGATTGGCAGGAGCCCAGGGCACACTCAGTCAAAGCACATCAGCAATTCAGCAAAAAGTGGGGGCATACCATGCAAGAAAGAGGGCACTTTCTCACAAATATCAGATCAACAATTGCTCTACAAAAGTGGACTGTAATTTGTTTACTCTTCGTTTTCAGTTACCTTTAAGGGAATGCTTTACTTAGTGCCATTTTTAGCGCCTCTAAAACATAGAGCCTATGTTATTCTCCACCATTGTGCTCTGACTTGAGAAATATTTTACACCTCTTTATTTGCCACTCTTTTTTGGAATTCCAGTACTTTGTGGCCTTAATACCTTAGGTGTCTAATACATTGATCAACCAGGTCGAGCCTGGGTTGAGCGTATATGCTGCTGTGCGAGGCATGCTGTATTAAAGTATAGACTTGAAGCCTCTCCCACTCTCCACCCATATTTGTCATTTGCCTGTGTTACTGTCCCTCGGAAATCCTGGCTTCTGATTTGTTAATAGGCTTGCTAATCCCTCCTTAGTACCGCCTTGTCTTCATTTATAACCTCCCATAAGGACTGGCCCTTTTACTTCTGTTGTTACACGCTATGTCATATTTAGTCTGTAAGCACCATTTTCTTTAATGAATTTCTCCTTCTGCAGGCACGACATGCTTTCCTGCAACATTCAGCGTCCCTCAAATGTACGCTTTCACTTTCCAAGCAGCCTAGGACAATGGCAACCGCTTATTTGAAATGAAATAGGTCTTGCATTTACAAGAGTTTGCGCTATTGGCATTGTAAATGACAATGCCCTTTGTTTATATGTTAATTATCAGAACAGATAAAAAGCATTGTCATTTACAATGCCAATAGCTTAAACTCTTGCAAACGAGAGACCTATTCAATCAATCAATCAGGGGATTTGTAAAGCGCGCTACATACCCGTGAGGGTCTCAAGGCGCTGAGGGGGGAAGAGCCAGGTCTTGAGGCATTTTCTGAAGGCGAGTGGGTCTTCAGTCTGACTTAGGTGGGTAGGTAGGGTGTTCCAGGTCTTGGCAGCGAGGTAGGAGAAGGATCTGCTGCCGGAGGTGGTTCGTTGGATGCGGGGGACGGTGGCGAGTGCGAGGCTGGCAGAGCGGAGCTGGCGGGTGGGGGTGTGGAAGCTGAGTCTGTTGTTCAGGTAGGCTGGTCCGGCGTTGTGGAGTGCTTTGTGTGCGTGGGTGAGGAGTTTGAAGGTGATCCTCTTTTCGACGGGGAGCCAGTGTAGGTCTCGCAGGTGGGGGGTGATGTGGCAGTGGCGGGGTACGTTGACGATCAGTCGGGTGGAGGCATTTTGGATGCGCTGGAGTCGTCGTAGGTGTTTGGCTGGGATTCCGGCGTAGAGTGCGTTGCCGTAGTCTAATCTGCTGCTGACGAGGGCTTGTCTTACCGTTCTTCTTGTTTCGGCTGGGATCCATTTGTAGATTCTGTGAAGTGTGCGGAGGGTGTTGTAGCAGGAGGAGGAGACAGCGTTTACCTGTTTGGACATGGAGAGGGTGGAGTCGAGGATGAATCACAGGTTGCGTACGTGGTCGGTCGGTGTCGGTGCTGTCCCCAGAGTGGTCGGCCACCAGGAGGCATCACAGGCTGCGGGGGTGGGTCCGAGGATGAAGACCTCCGTCTTGTCCGAGTTCAGTTTCAGGCGGATGCTTCTCATCCAGTCGGCGATGGCCTTCATTCTGTCGTGGATGTTGGATTTGGCGGTGCGTGGGTCCTTGGTGAGGGAGAGGATGAGTTGAGTGTCGTCGGCATAGGAGATGATGTTGAGGGTGTGGTGGCGGGCCACTTGTGCGAGGGGGGCCATGTAGATGTTGAATAGCGTTGGGCTGAGGGAGGAGCCCTGGGGGACGCCACAGATGATGTCGGTGGCTTCGGATCGGTACGGCGGGAGGCGGACGCTCTGGGATCTGCCGGAGAGGAAGGATGTGGTCCAGTCGAGGGCCTTCTCTTGGATACCGGTTTCATGGAGGCGAGTCTTTAGTGTGCGGTGGCAGACCATGTCGAAGGCGGCCGATAGGTCCAGGAGGATGAGGGCTGATGTTTCGCCGTTGTCTAATTGGCGCCTGATGTCGTCTGTGGCGGCGATGAGGGCTGTCTCGGTGCTGTGGTTTCGTCTGAATCCGGATTGGGACGGGTCCAGGAGGTTGTTGTCTTCCAGGTGGCGAGTCAGTTGCATGTTGACAATTTTCTCGATGACCTTCGCCGGGAACGGGAGCAGGGAGATGGGCCGGAAGTTCTTGAGGTCCTTGGGGTCCGCCTTGGGCTTCTTGAGGAGGGCGTTTATTTTGGCGTGCTTCCAGCTGTCTGGAAAGGTCGCAGTTTCGAAGGAGATGTTGATGACCTTCCGTAGTTGGGGTGCGATGGCTGCGCCTGCCTTGTTGAATATGTGGTGTGGGCACAGGTCTGTCTGCGATCCTGAGTGGATGGAGTTCATGACCTTGCGCGTCTCGTCGTCGCAGACGTTGGACCAGGAGGTCAGGTGGTTGGCGCTGATGGTGTTCTGAGGAGGGGTGGGGTCTGGTGCGGTCAGGTCGGTCGTGGTGTCGAAGCTGTCGTGGATGTTGGCGATCTTGCGGTGGAAGAAGTTGGCGAGGCAGTCGCACAGTTCCTGTGAGGGAGGGAGGGAGGGATGTTGTTGGCGTTGGCGCTGGGGTTGGAGAGTTCTTTTACGATGCGGAAGAGTTCTTTGCTGTCGTGTGCGTTGTTGTCCAGGCGGTCTTCGAAGGAGGATCTCTTGGCTAAACTGATGAGGTGGTGGTGTCTGTGGGTGGCGTCCTTGTGGGCTGCGTGGTTTTCCGGTGTGCGGGCGTGGAGCCATATCTTCTCCAATTTCCGGCATGTGCGCTTGGAGGCCAGGAGCTCGTCGGAGAGCCAGGAGGCTCTCTTGCTGGTGTGGTTGTTGGAGGGTTTCTTCAGTGGGGCGAGGGTGTTGGCACAGTCGTCGATCCACTGTCTGAGGTTGCGGGCTGCGGTGTCTGGGTTGGTGGGTTCGGTGGGTGGGTTCCGGGAGAGGGTGGTGGTCAGCAGGTCTTCGGTGATTTTGCTCCAGCAGCGGCGGGGTAGCTGTTGGGTGCGGTGGTGCGTGGTAGGTTTCCTGTAGGTGAAGTGAATGCAGCCGTGGTCTGTCCAGTGGTGTTCGGTGGTGTGGTTGAATGAGATGTGGGTACTTGTGGAGAAGACGGCATCTAGCGTGTGGCCGGCGGCGTGGGTGGGTGCGGTGACGAGTTGTCTGAGGCCGAGGTTGTCGATCAGTGTGGCGGAGTTGGCGTCGTTGTTGTTCTCGAGGTGGAAGTTCAGATCCCCGAGGAGGATGTAGTCCGTGGAGGCGAGAGCGTGGGTGCTGGCGAGGTCGACGGTGGCGTCGCTGAACTGGGCCCTGGGTCCGGGGGGTCTGTAGACGAGCGTTCCCCTGAGGGTGGTGTTGGGGTCGGTGTGGATCTGGAAGTGCAGGTGTTCGGCGGTGAGGAGGGTGTCGTCTGCGTGGGTGGTGACCTCGATGGTGGATCTGTGGATGATGGCTAGTCCTCCTCCGCTGCCTTTGGCGCGGTCCCTGCGGGTGATCTTGTAACCGTCTGGGATGGCGATGTCTGGAGCCGAGGAGTCGTTCCACCACGTCTCGGTCAGGAAGGCTACGTCCGGGGTGGTGGTGTCGAGTAGGTCCCAGAGTTCGATGGCGTTTTTTCGAGCGGAGCGGGTGTTGAGGAGTATGCAGCGGAGGTGGTTGGGTCTGGTCCTGGAAGGTTTGGTGGTTCTGTTGTAGGTGGAGCTGCAGTTGCGGCAGGAGAAGGGTCCATGGGTGCGTTTCGGGGCTGCCTGGATGCAGTGTTGGTCTCGGCCGGAGTTGAGAGCGTGGAGGAAGTCGGCGTCGTAGCTGAGTCTAGGGCCGGCGCGGTGGGGTGTGCGGGGTCCAGGGGTTCTGGCGCTGGGCGCGGTCCTGGCGCGGACAGGCGCAGACGGGCTTGCCTATTGCACTGCAAATGCATGTTACTCCTTGGTAGAAATGTATTCACGCTCTATCTAGATTTCAAATGTTTGCTAGGTAGAAATTCTCTGTTTGTCTGACGACGAAATAACAGTTTTTATTATTTTATACCCACTGTGTTGATATTTATAGAGAGAGTGCTTTGTTTTTCTTGGGCATGGGGAAGGGGCTACAACACAACATCTGCTTTCTTTTTGGAGGCCTAAGGGAGGGGCTAAAGGGATAGAATGGCTGAGGGGCTATTTTTACTTATTTGTGTTTCCAGTCACGACATATGGCCCCAATGTCGTGATTGGAAACTATTATGTGGAAGTAAATCACGTTGTACCTATATTCTAGTTGTGCTGTTGCTGCTACCCATTGAGAGATCATGGTCCATAAATTAATTATACATCGTGTTGGTATCACAAGTAAATAGTGGCTTTTGAAAGATCTTTTATTAAAGACAGTCATTGGCAACATATGTTTACCATTGTCTTTGGGCATATCTTTTCCATAGCTTCTTATTCATAAAATTCTGTTTATGTCTATAAAAAAAATCAAGTGGTTCAGACTATCTATATCTTCATCTGTTTATTTTGTTTTTTTTCCTGTAGTCTGTGCTATATTGTAGGAAGTTAGTGCATACTAAGGAAGATTACTTTGAGGTCAATATAGAGTATTGGTGTGAGAAGGTGGCTTGGTATATGCTGTCCACTAGTTAAAGTGGGCACCATGAACCAATCCACGTGACCCTTATGATGTATGAGGTCAAATATAGCCTTTATGAAAGCTCTCCTAGTGGTAGCTATGAAGAGCAGCTTTCAGGCTTAATCTTGAAGGAATGTAAAGCAGCTTGTTTTACCAGAATATCACCTCCTGAATGACTAAATGAAGGAGAACCACAAAGTAGTTATATAAAAATATGTATTTATTAATATAACACTCTCTACTATCCTCTACACGAGGATAGAACACAAAGCACACAATACTGGATCAATAGAACAGTCGTAATTAGCACAATACACAGCGGGCTCCAGGGGGGGACTGAACCATATACTAAAATAGTGGTATAACAATCATAAATTGACTAGACAGAGTGCCTTGTGCACGTTAAATCGATGGGACCCCAAGGAACCACCCAAGGTGATGACACCGGAGACCAGGGAGGACGGTGCAGTGAGGAAACATGACCCCGTGCTCCGTACAACTCTTTGGGAAAGTCGCGGTAGCAAAGTTAAAGTTTAAGGACCCTTCTAGGAGGACTTCGAGCAAACCCTTCGGAACTTAAGAGTTTAAAGAGCCACCCTACCCGTGGATTCTGTAGTATCCGAGTTGCCTATCCCAGGAAAGCCGGGTGCATAGGTCCCAGGCCCCACACAAGCAGCAGGGGCGTGGGGCCTGGAAGTAACATGGGGGATAAGGGGCAGAAGTAACATAAGGACACTGGCAGGGTGGGTTTTTAAATTGGGTGGGGGAAGCAACACAGGGTAGAAGCAGCATGGATGCGTCTGGGTGTAGAAGGGAAAAGCCACACAGTTGAGAAGGTAACACGGAGGAGTAGGGAAGAAGCACACAAGTGAAAGAGAGGAACACTGAGCGTGGCAGAGGGTGGGGAGAAGCATATAAGGAAGACCGCAAAAAAACATTCACTCTTGTAGAGTGCTTAAACAAAAAGAAATAAAAGTAGTGCCTGAGTAGGGCCTGTAAAAGTAGAGGAAGGTAAGCCAAAACAGTTAAGGAATAAGAAGCAAGCAAATGACAGTGACAATGAAGCCAACTCATGGTAACCAATGGATGGGCTCTAAGCCCAATGTAAGATAACAATATGTCTCTCAACAGACAGCACATGCGCTGTCAAAGGTGAGACCTACAATTGAAAGTTGTGACGCCTTTGATTTCGCAATCTCACACACCCCTAATCTCTGTATGGCCCGACCAGCATCATGTTTGGTGGTAAGATCTTCATCCCTATCCTTGTCCTGTCCTGCCCATCTGAGCCATATTTCGCTTTCCCTCCCCTGCATACTTAATTAAGCAGCTGCTAAAGGAACAAGCATTAAAAATGCAACAGGTCTCGCCTTTGATTAAGTTAAAGCCGTTTGCTTTGCTAATGGTATTGTATAGCAAAGCAAATGGCTTTAACTTAATAAAAGGCGAGACCTATTGCATTTTCAGTGCTTGTTTTATATTATGACTCCTTGCACAGGTGGCCATCGGGGAAGGATGGCTAGTGGACAAACTGAGACTTCCTCCCTTTAGTGCTCTAGGGCCACAGAAGTGGATCAGTGCTCCTGTGAGGTTAGTGTTAATCTAAATCATTTTCAAAGTTGCTTGTCCAAAGGTAGCTGGAGGCCAATAGAGCGGAGCCAAGTGACCGCTGTTACCCCCCACTCTGAATGTTATCAGTCTTTTTGATCTGTAACACCACGCAGCTGATAAGAAGCCACTCTCGGCTTCTTAGATGCGTGATTTCAAAAATCTGAATTAACTAGGTAAGTTCTGTTGAGTCCTAAGCCCTTTTAGATCAGGGTATTATCAGCACTGTTGTGGACAAGCTTCAGAGGTTAAAGGGCAGCGGGAGAAAGAGTTGAAGGACCGTGCACAAAGAGCCCTGCGATTGAGAAATGTCGTCTAACTCATTATCCAAGTATTGCCACCGGTCATGGTCCTGAGAAAGGGTTTTATTTCCAGCTATATAGTGGGGCTTTACCAGTCCCTGGATGTTTATCCTCCTCCCCATCATTGTCTTTGGATGGATAGCGTCTGAACGGGAAGAGAATGTGCTTTGGTGTAGGATTGCCCTTGTATAAATACCTCTTCCAGAGGTGTTTTAATCTCCGGAGAAAGCAAAACCAAAGGAGATGATGGACGGAGTGTTGAACATTGCAAGCACTCACCCCCAGTCAACTGAGCTGGGTTTAATCTATCATCATTCTTTAGCTCACTCCGCCACCCCAGTTCAGACATGGCCATATGCAAATCAGTCTGACGCTGTGCCTCATGGGAACAGTCCAGCACGAACTGCCAAGCCATGTCTTCCCTGGACCGGAAACAAGCATCATGGGACCGGTTTCTGGCTAATCAGCCGTCATCAGCCAGGCTAGCTTGAATCCAGTGGCAAAGTAAGCAAGGGACCCACGTCTGGACATACCCTGCCAACTTAGGGCGAACAAAGCAAAACTAAAGGGGATGATGGATGGAGTGTTGAACATTGCAAGCACTCGCCCCCAGTCAACTGATCTGGGTTTAAACCATCATCATTCTTTAGCTCACTCCGCCACCCCAGTTCAGACATGGCCATATGCAAATCAGTCTGACCCTGTGCTTCATGGGAACAGTCCAGCTGTTGTTTTTGCATTTGTCACCCCGAGTGGGAAGGGTATGCCCAGACGTGGGTCCCGTGCTCTCCATGCCACTGGAATCAAGCTATCCTGGCTGAAAAGGGGTGAAACCCCGAAACTGGTCCAAGGATGCTTGTTTCTAGTCCAGGGAGGACCTGGCTTGGCAGTTCGGTCTGGACTGTACCCATGAGGCACAGGGTCAAGACTGATGTGCATATGGCTGGGTTCAAACTGGAACGGCATGGTGAGCAAACAAACAATGGATTTAGGCCCAGATCTCTGTACTGGGGTGAATGTATGACATTGTTCTGCATTCTGTCCATCAACTGTTGTTTTTGCATTAATCTCGGGAAATGCATTTTTTTTTCAACATCTGTATATCCGCCCCCTCTCTAAATGGCAAAGGAGAACAAATAAGCTCAACATTTGGTGTGCCGAACCCCCCTGGGGCTGCGACTCCATTTCTGTTCTCAGGGATCAGAGGCTTTGTGGAAGAACGGACACAGGAGGTGGACGTCCGAAATATTAGACACTCCGCACATGTAAAGTAGGACTGCTCTTCCACAAAGATAAAGCATTAACAATTTACAGTTTGGTCTCCATAAGCAGGCATTTGTTTACAAATGGTTTACTGCTCTTAAAAACAAGCACCCACATTCTGGAAGTATTACCCCTCAGCAGCACCCCAAACAAAGTGCACGCTCCCGCCATGTGTGCCCTGGCAGTGCCAATCGTTGTCCTCGTATGCACAGCCAGGTTGAAGCAAGTGGTGCTATCAGGCAAGAAAGAGCCATAAATCTAGAGACTCACCTCCTGAAAGTGCGCTGTGACCCGTAGGGATCGGGGAGCTCGCCAGCTCGGCATACGATGGCAGCGTGCGTGACACAGTTTAAAACAAGAAGAATATCAAGTTACAAAGGGGAAGGGACAGCTCAAGAACGCTGCCATGCGCGCGCATGTGCACATCCCTACGCTAATTAAAGTAGACAAAGATGGTGTCGGGCTGTCCACATGCGCATGCATTTGTTGTTCCGTACGCGTGCATGTTTAGCTTTGTGAATGGCGAGAGCAGCCATCTTTGTCCATCTGTACGCGTGCATTCAGCTTTGGCTGAATCGATCGCAAAAGGCCCTTGCATGGCGAGATCAGCGCATGCGCGCTGCTAACGCCAGGTGAGACCTAAAAAGTCACCCAAGTGGCCGGATGCTGCAAAGCTGCTTGTACTATTGTACAAAATTTAAGGGATTACATCCACAGTCCAGAGCCACTACTCTTTGGACAGGCACAGACGGAACTATATCCTCAGGGCGCAGTCAACATTTGCTCACTTTTTTTCAATGATTGATGAACCGATTATGGTGGGTTTTATTCTTGGTTAGGAATAATATGGCATGTGTGTTTATCTCTGTACAAAAGATCCTGGTAAGAAATCAGAAGGGACCATATGGCAAAAAACGTTCTTTTCTCCATATGAGTTGTAGATTCACATCCCTTTTCTCCTAGATTATGCGTACATTCTGGAAGTATTACCCCTCAGCAGCACCTCAAACAAAGTGCACGCTCCCGCCATGTGTGCCCCGGCAGTGCCAATCGTTGTCCTCGTATGCACAGCCAGGTTGAAGCAAGTGGTGCTATCAGGCAAGAAAGAGCCATAAATCTAGAGACTCGCCTCCTGAAAGTGCGCTGTGACCCGTAGGGAGTGCCTGTATTACATATTTGAGAGTACAGCCCGCTGGCATCCATTTCTGCCTAGTTTTAACAAGCAGAGAGTTATCAACAAAAGAGAAAGTTATTTTAAAAATGCACTTTATATCTGGCTATTTTCTTTTTTTAAGCGTTTTAGTTACTCTTTTCAGTTCAATCGCCTTAGCCATTTGCTTTGCTTGAGTCATGTGCAGTATCTCAAAATGCCTTACAGAAAACTTGAGAAACATCAGGAAATGTTAAGTAACATTTTTGTACAACTCTGACTCCACCAATTCATTAGCTTCTTGGCGTTGTAAAAAGTGAAATAAGAGGCAGGTTTGAGGGGCAGATTGTGTTAAAGGCAACTTCCTTTCCTTCTCATGTCCCTTTCTTTTTAGGTTTAACCAGCAAAAAACGTGTTCAACTCTGTAAACTATTGTGTTTAGTTGTGCTTTTGACTACATTTCTTAACATTTGCTTTGAATTACAAAAATATGTCTTTACTGTAGTCTCATGCAGCCACAACACTGCTTGGTACTGTGAAGGAAATGTGCTTGTCTCGCACGATAACTGTGACCACTGTAGGTGCTTTTATACATCCTTGGACATGCTTCCAAAAAGTATTAACAGTGTTAGACGGCTTTTGACCTTGTCCTCTGTTCCAAGGTCCTTCAGTGTTAAAGGTGCTTGACAAGTGATGTGAGACCTACAGATAAGATTGAGCAGTAAAGGCAAATTGAAGATTGTTGTGGGTGCTTAGCTATGTCTTTACCTTCTAGCTCAGATCACTGTGATTCCAGTGAATGATTTGGTCAGGTCAATGCGGGTAAATCTGACGCCTTTGTCCTACTTCTCTCTTCTCATCAGGTTGACGTGGGCATTCCTTCCATGACAAAGTGCTGCAATAAGCATGATCGCTGCTATGATACCTGTGGGAATAAGAAGAATGAATGTGATGAAGAGTTCCAGACATGCCTCTCCAAGATCTGCAGGGACGTGCAGAAGACACTAGGGATCTCTGAAAGTGTTCAAGGTAAGGTTGAGAAGCACTTGCTAGCATAGGAGTGGTACCCACCCTGTTGGAGGCTTGCTTATTCTGGAAGTCTTTTTTTTGTGCTCAGAAAATGTGCCCCATCGTGGTCTGAGACATTTTGCCACTGTCCAGTGTGATTCAGGGGGTAGTGAATAATTTGCTGACCATGGAACCTGGCTTCCCGAGTTTCACATGTGAACATAAATTGTATGTTTCTGGTGAAATCATGTGTTCGAAATTGCAAACCTGTGCAAGGTGATTCTGCTGCAATAAATTGCTTTATGTTAAGCATGCTGATGTTCCTCGCAGCTAAATCCACACGATGTAAAAAGTTATATTTTGGAAATGGTATGAGGCAGAAAAGCTGTACCCTTAAAAGCTTTCTTGTGTTTTGAAAATCTAGAGCAGCTGGGGATGTGGCCAAGTGGCATGGCAGACAGTACGTGAGCCCCGGAGCTCCCGGCTAACCCAAGTCATAATCCTACATTTATCCTGCAGTTTACTCTGTGTCTTCGCCAAACCACTTTGTTGGAACATCCGCATAGCCCGAAAAAGCAGCTGTTAGGACTAAATGCTCTCTGACCCCCAGTTACAGTTTTGCAGAGGAATTCCAAAGAGACATAAGGCAGGTAAAAGGCATAATTCTTAGTGCTTGTCTCCTAGTCCCAAGCAATATGATAAAGCTGCTGACGTATAGGCATAACTACTCAGACATTAAAGCTCATGGATATACATAGGGAGTTTCCCTAATATTACCATTGTGGATAAGACTAAGGGCCTGATTATGAGCTTTGGTGGTGCGGGTGGTACGCCACTGCCGCGCTCCAGTACTGCCAAGATTCGCTGCCGACCGCCAGATTATGAGTTGTTCCCATGTCTGGCGGTCTTTTTTTGGCAGTCCCACTGTGGTGCCTCTGAAAATGGGTACTGCAATGGGAACACAAAAAAAGTTCCTTCACAGCATGGACTTTAAAGTCCATGCCGTGCATGAACTGGGGTGCATCCACACAGAGGGGCACGTGATGTGCCCCCCCTGCATGCAACCCCATGCAAATTGGCAACATGGGGTCCTGAAGGGCCCCCTTTGTTTCAGGACCGCCTGCCTTTTCATGGAGGAAAGTCCTGAAACTCGTAATATGCAAGGTAGTGCCGCAGCGACACTGCCAGCATATTACTGAGACCCTGACCACCGCGCCACTGCCAGGGAATGGTGGTTCCCTGGCGACTGCCACTGTGCAATGGAGGTCCGACCACCCAACTCGCAATGGAGCGGTCGGACCGCCGGTGAGGTGGTGGCTGGACCACCACCGCCCCCACTTCCTTCACGGGCCTGGCAGTCATCTGACCACCAGACTCGTAATTAGGCCCTAAGAGGCCTGAAGCCAGGTATTCAGAATAAACACCTCCTTTTCTCCGGTTCTTTACTTTTTGGATCTTATACAGCTGATAACCTGCAAACAATGAAGGCAGGGGCAAAAGCTGTTGTGGGTCTGGAGGAAACGAAGGATTTTCACAAATCTCACTTCAAAGTCTAGAAAGAACAAGTATTTGTAAAGGGTTCTTACCGGGAATGACGGTAGCCAACAGCCATCCTACCAAAGAATGCATCAAAGAGGTAGATGGGAATGAACACACCTAATGTGGAATGGAAGCCCCCACTCAATGCAAAAAATTTACTTTTTCATTATTTTTGTTATTATCGCTTATTATGATTAAGGCTCCCAGTTTTCCATTTTACTGTTTATGCTGACCAATTCAGACAGCAATCCATATATTTTTCGGTTGTATTTAGTTTTAAATATGGAGAAAGAGAAAATAAATATTTTTGAGTGATCTTCGATGCTATCAGCACTCACCTCTGCAGATTAGCATGCAGGGGAGTTACCAGAAAGAACAAGCATTGGCATAGCCAATAGGACTCACCTTTGGGACCATATAAGTGTTTAGCCATGCAACAGTTGCTGTTGTTGCAACAAGGATATTTTGCTGCATAACTAAATACTTATAAGGTCCCAAAAGCAAGACCTATTGGCTATGCCAATGCTTGTTTGGAAAGGGTCGCGTCCGTTCAGAAGTTCTTGGTAGTTCGTGTGTTTTGTAAAACTATTCCCTTGCTTGGGACACAGAAAGGTGCGCTTTTCCTCAAGATCCCCAGTAATGCCAAAAACACATATCTTTAAACTGAGCCTGTCCATTAAAAAGCAGGGAGGTGCAGGAACGTTGAATGCTTGAGATAGTTCTATCGTTGCGATCTCATTGGTGCATTGGATGCCTCGGTGTGTGTTTGGACACGTGCCTTGAACTGCAAAATACCAGGCAAGTGGATAGACTGCAGCTACGTGTATATGTAAACAGAAGCGCTTCCTTCGCAAACAAATCAATCAGACCTGTAAGTTCTTTAAGAAAAGTAAACAAAATAAATGGTGAAATGCGTGGAGTTTAATGAAGCCCCGCCAAAACGGTTCATTCACTGCCTCGAGCGCGTTTTGCAGACGGTGTCACTGTGACCTTGCAGTTTCCATTTAATGACCTCTTTAATTCACCAAGGAAGTGCATGAGTGGACATTCCGTTAAATATAGGTCTTGTGCTGCTTCATTCACACATACAGTGTATGCTGCACGTTCGAGCAGGGGAGTTTACAGGGCAAGAGGTGGGGCATGATAGAGTAGGGGAGTTTACAGGGCAGGAGGTGGGGCACGGTCGGGGAGGGGAGTTTACAGGGCAGGAGGTGGGCACCGCCGAGTGGGGCATCTGGTCCTGTGAGTGCGGTACATGCGGCAGCCACAGCAAGCGCGCACAGGGGCGCCAGTGGAGTGGAGATCGCTTTGTGCTCCCACCGTCCCTGAGGTTCCCTGAAGCCAATGAAGCGCTGCTCAATAATCCGGTGTCAGGCACAACACAAACCGCGAAACTCACGGAGCGGCTGTGGTCCTGGCAGAAGTGTGCTGCAGTGAAACATGTATAGGACATGCCGGAGTACCTTGTACAATGCAGAGTGAGTCGTAGCACAGATAATGCATCTTTGGTACTCACTGCGCTGACAACGGCTCAAGTGACAAACAGTCGCTGCACTACATATGTAACTACAATACTACCAGCACCTGGGGAACTCCTGGTCCATGAAAAGCACTGTTAAAGGATGATAAAAAACAAGCGCTGAAAGACAAGTGCGGCCCTGCGGTTTCGAAAGTTAAAGAGTATTCGTGCATGCTGAGCGTTTGCCTTGCCGGTGCGAGCAGCGGCAGGCGCGATAATTGCAATCAGATGGCGCTACTGCTCGCTCCCGCAAGGTAAACGCTCTGCATGCATGAGTACTCATTGGAAACAGTACAAAACATGCACGAGTTTCCAAGAAAGTACAGAGCGATTCCAATAGGTCAGCGCATGCACGCTGCATAGGCGAGACCTAAAAACTTTTCCTAATGAAACACATTAAGCATAATCTTTCAAGAAAATGGATTCCATATAACAAAGAACTGCACATTACTTTTTTTCAGGAATAAAGCTATTCACAACAAAGATTTATTGATAAAATGATAGTACTGAAAAGTGCCTAACTTTGTGTCCAGTAACCACAGCTTTCACAGAAAAGACAAGATCCTTTCAATCAGCGGGCCACAAAAATGTCCTGACACTTTTCTTCCCATGCTGCTGATTCAGACAGTAATCCTGAAGTCGTTGCAGATTGTACTTTGCCCTGAATGGCACTGACTGTGGTGGTTCTACAATAAGAGAAGCCACACGGAGCTGCAGTGTACACTTGCTCACATCTTCCAACTCCAAGGCAAAATTCTCCACCCAAGCCCATCATTCTTGAGCTTGGCTCCCGACTTTTTCCAGATTTGGGCATCTTAATGTACCACAGGTGTGTGAGCATACTAAAAGACGTAAATAATCGTTCTGTACGCTCCTAATTGGTTCTGCGTATGGCTTTTGTTGATAAACGTCCGCTGTATATCACATCAAAAGGCAATGTTGATGCACCCATAGATAGTCACATCAGGCATGCAGTTGATGAAAGTACTCTTGAAGGGCATTATGAAGTGCCCCACAGCCCACATTCGAAGGAATTTCTCACCATAGGAATTCGATATTGTACAATTCAGAATTGATGATTCTGGTTTCGAACACATCCATAAATGTTCAGTGCAACATTATTCATGGAAAGTGACTTTTCTAGTGACAATCTCAGCTCATACAGTGGGGCAGATTCAGGCCTTTTTTGTCAGAAAACGTATACAGTTTTCCGCAAGGAAATGTTTATTCAACCTCACCTTTCTTCCTGTCACAAGTGATTCAGATTTTCGTATTAATAGGAATATGTTTCTGCCGTCCTTACTCCAGAATTCTACGTCTCTCGCATATAGGTCTCTTAACACTGAATGCACAAAAGGTTAATTCAAAAAAATATATATTTAAAAAAACAATTGTATTGAAATTATGAATTTGTGTAATGGCATGGTAAACTTAAATCATTCACTTTGAGATGGGTAGATACTTATTCGATTTCCATATTAACCCAAAAGCCAACTTGCCATTCCTGTGGAATCAAGAGCGCATTCGACAAGGCAGAAAATGTCACGGCAGGCTTTTCGTGAAAGGTGCCCATAGAGGTGAGCGAATGAACAAAATAACAGGGAGAGCCGAGTCAAGGGTCTGACGTAGCTCTAAGAGCTCGTGCAAGAGCTGAGCCCAGGAAATGTTTGGCAAGTGAATCATTCAACAAACCTCATTTAAAATATGATGTTGTCTCTTCAGAATTTAAAGAACCATATTTATTTAGCTACCGGAAGTGATTCACTTTAATACATTAGATTATATCACTTCATTGAGAAGTATTTATTATGAGTGTTAGTTTTTTAACATGAACTTGGAAACACTTCTGCACACCCTCCCCGCCCTGGCTACAATGGGATAAGTAAACTAATTGGCAATTCAGTTGTCATGCATACCCTAAAAGTGACCTAGGTTCTTTCTTTTGACAAACTTTATTGGCATTTAATATCAATCCATGTCATTTTTTTTTTTTTTAAGCAGACTTTATTGGGTCACAAAACAGAATCCAGTCAATCCCCTTCCCCATTACTCCGCCCTCCAGCCAATTCAGAGCGTAGAGCAGTGACCAGTCCACCAAACTGATCATAACTGTACAGCATTTACCCCATCAACAGCTATGCTACGAGGTAGTCCATCCACAGGATTAATCCACAGCGATCAATCCAGGTCATTGTGCATCGTGATACAAATATATTCTGGCTGTAACTAATGGCAATATATTCCAGGACCCATTCAGTGGCCCGTTCAATCGGAGTCCATTGTTCCCTCGTCTCCTCCCGTACCCGGATAGGGAATGTTGCATGATCCTCTTTGTCTCCCCCCTACCCCCAGCCAAACCAAACATTTAGATAGGTACCCCCCTCCCCCTCCTGCACTGCTGTCTTCATTGTACTTCCATTGCTCGCAACGGTACCTCCCCGTGCCAAGTCGTGTGTGAAAGTCCGCCGCAGATGTCCCCTGGTCAGTAGTTACTCTCCCCTGAAAGAATGTTCTATGTCCATCCCTGTTCTTGATCCTCTGTGCTCTCTCTCCCTGTCTCTGCCGCTAGGGAAGGTCCTGTTGTGATGGCCTCTCAGGGGTAGAAGTGTCGGATGCCTGCCCATCTCGCTATATGTCATTCATCAACGCTTCCCAAGACCTGGCTCTCTCTTCCTTGACTAACCCTCGCTTCGCATTCCTCAGAAGGACCCCGCTCTCACATCCCACCCATTTTACTAGCTCCCGCTTCCACCCCTGTACACTGGGGCCCCTCGGGTCTTTCCAGTTACGAGTTAGGGCATGATGGCAGACAGATGAAAGCTCGGCTTGTTGGGCTTGAGGGCCCAGAAACGCCTCGAGCTAAGCCAGAGCCAGGCTTGTGGCTCAAGCCGGGCTTGACCTCTCAGTGCCTCACCTATGTCTCGGTGCCCATGCCTGATAATGCTAAGCTGGCACCTATAGGCCTGTCTATCCATTATAGAGAAATTAATTTCCATGACAGAGACCCAAGTGGGTGAGGCTTCCCCAACCAACTTGTTTGGTTATGTTTTTCTGATCCTCAATGGAGTACCGTTCTGTTGCTCTTTGACACTTCTTTTAAGGACGAGCTTAAAATTCTATTCAGTGTGTCTGCCTATCAGTTTAAGATGTTATTATGGGAACCTACATTGAAGTTATAAACCACTTTCCTCCCTCCCACCCAGGAGTAGTGAAATGGTGTGTTGGGTGTCATCAACATCCTCCCGTTGGGTAAAAAAGAAACAGAGTCCAATTCCCAGTGCTGGCGTTGTGTAGCAGTCCACTTTTTAAAATCGACTCACAGTTTGAATATAAGCTGTTTCAAGGCTGCACCAAAACATTTTCCTCTTGCAGTCAGAGAGTTGCATGCTTTTCCTCTCACCGATATCTATGCTCGGTCTTGATGATGGCACCCACATGCTAGGCCAAGTTTGCTGCTATGACTCAACTTCAACGGAACCACTACCTCTCTCTCTGGCAAAGCTTCTGGTCTCATGTAGTCTGTGAGGCGTGTGCCAAGCAGTCTGTTCTCAACATTGTCTGCATATCTCCATCTGCCACAAGAAGACGAGTGGCTTTGGGCCTACCTTCACAGTCCCCCAAGATAAGATGATTCTGTGTGTTCGGAAGAGGTGGCTGCAACTGTCAAATACACTTGTGCCCCCCAGTTATTTTCAATATTGAGCTGAGCCCTACTCTGGGTGATGTTCCTGTCACCAAATGAACAAGAATACAGGCACCTGGAAGTCACCTTGCTTTGTACATTGAAAGTAAATAGCAATACTGGCTCGGGGTAAGGAGAGGAGAAATAAGTAGTCAATGATGCCCTGCCCATCTAAATGTGTGTTACCTTGACCTGTGACAAGGGTTGCTACTATCCGCAGTGTTGAAGCTGCTGCTTCAGGGCAGGAACAGAAGCATTTGCGATTTATTTTTTTATACAGGCATATGTGTCACCTACTGGCCAGCCTAGTTTACATCTACTGACCTGCCTGACCTGCTCTCTGTTATCTTATTGCTTCCGGCTTAAATTCAGGATGTAGCAGGGTGATGTAGTCAGTGCCTTGCTTTGTGCAGCTCTCTGGGAAGTCTGGATTACAACTGATGCCCTTTACTTTATTTACTAATCCTGTTTTCTTTAGCACTCCTTGCATCACATTTTAGAAGCCATGAATAGCAGTATTCAATTGCTTGTTCATTTATACTGGAGGATTTCCGGAAATAGGATTTAGCTTAGGTTTCCTGTAAAGGTCATTTGTGGAACAACCTTCTTGAAACGATCTAATAGGTCTCTGCTGGACTCCGAGGGATGACATTTCTGTACTTATCTGAAATTGTTTTCTTATGATGATGGTCTTTCCCGAGGGTAAGTTGGGTCTGATGTTGGCTCACGATACACTGTACTTTTTTTATTTTGGGCCATTTTTTCTTTAAACGTATAGGATCTCTGAGTTCTTTTGTTATCACTTTGGGTAGGAGTGTGTTATTAGAATCCGTTCTTGCATCTTATAATTACTTAATGAACCTGCACTCTATGCAAACTATAAGCACTTGTTTTGGTGCTAAAACTAATCTTCCTGCTTTATTCATCGCCTCTAAATTAATGCTAGTTTTGATCCTTTAAAGCCGATTGTTTAGTGCTCTGAATCACATAAAGGGAGAAAATTACTATTTTTTTTTTTTTAAAACACAATTTTCAGATTGATTAGTTCTTTGTATGCAGGAGTATAAATTTACTGTAAATCGTGTTTGCGTTTTTAAATCGAGCAAGAAAGCTTAATAATTGAAGTGATATTTAAAATTTATTTTTAAACATCTCAAGGGATTTGAATCGAGTCTGGCATATGAGGTAATATGATCTGAGGGATAAATATTTTCAAATGCCGATGTCATCCTTACTGTTGTAATCTCCTTCTCTTCTCTTTCCTTTCCCTTCTCTTTTTGGTATATTCCCCCACCCCTGATCTGTTCCTCCCAGTGGATTCCACCCCTGGAGTTTGCCTTAGAATGTTGGTGAGCACTTCATTTTGGAGAGTGGATGACTAATAAAGAAGTTACTGGAAAGTTACCTCGTCTTCTGGTGATCACTTTTTAACACTGGCGAAGATTCACTGCGTAGGGGGCAGTTTAGCCATCTCCCCTTCGTGTTCCCTCTCCATCTGCAGCAGTGTAGTCACGGCGGAAATGCAGTGGGCACACAGAGTACAAGTGTGCCTGAAGATCCTTCTGCTCACCTGCTCCTGTGAACGGAGCAGAGAGGACCGCTGTGTGTTTGGAGTCTACTTGAAACGGTGTTAGCTCTTTCGCAGTTGGGCGTTGGAGCATTTCTGGTGTTGGACCTGTCTTCACCACGGGTGTTGGTCTGCAGCCAAATAAATCTTCTGGTGTGCCACAGCAAGTACTCTCCTGCTGTTGTTCCTGCCGAACTTTGCCTCAGCATAGTGCCCCAGCGAGCTCCGTCGCACCATGAGGAACCTTTCATCTTCCTGTCAACGTGAGATTTTAGCCGACGCGCACCTTAGACGCTACTCCCTGTACATGCGCACTCTGTGGCGTTTCTAGTCTTCCTTCATGCGCATGTGTCAGCAAGGTCGCAAGGGAAACCAGAAACAGTAACTAATTACATCGCAGCTTTGAGGGGTCTAAGCTAACTGTGCGACTTTGGTAACCTCACGGATTCTCTAATAAGGGACCAGCTGGTATGTTGCACGAACAACATGCGTATCCAGGAAAAACTGCTATCCAAGAACCCCACCCTCAGGGAGGCAGTGGCACTTGCCCAGTCGGTAGAACACATTGCCAAGTGCATCAAAGAGATGTATGTGCCCACGGATCTTGTAGCTAGTGTACTGGAAAGTGAAGAGGAAGGTGACATTTGCAAAGTAAAGGGGAAAGAAGGGATGCATAACAAAACGCCAATAGTGGAAAGGAAACTCAGATGTTACAGGTGTGGCAGCAGCAATCATCTAGCCAACAATTTCCAATGCCCAGCCAGGAGTGTGACATGTAAGAAGTGCATTAGAACGGGGCATTTCGCAAGAGTGTGCAAGGAAGGGGACCCCAACAACAACAGAGAACGGGGTGGTAAGAAGGGGTTTGTATCAGAGAAGTTAAATGTGTCACTCCCAACGAAAATAAATATGTCTTCCAGGTAAAAGACATGATGGGGAGTATTAACTTAATATATACCAAATACAAAGTACTGCTCAATAGTAAGGCTGTCACCATGTATGCAGACTCCTGTTCACCGTTTACCCTTCTTTACCATACCGAGTTGGTGAGCATTGACGGGCAGTGGAGTATCGCGTTCATGAAACCAGATATATCACCCACAGGCTATACCAACGAGCCCATACCTCTGGTTGGGATGATTGAAATGCACATTGAGTTCGAGGGGAGGAGCACAGTGGGGAAGGTCTATTTTGTGGAAACAGGGTCTAACCTATTGGGATGGCAACATCAAAAAGAGTTGGGGATGATCCTTGATCCCAATAACCAAGACCAAGTGCTTTTGACAGATGTCGTCCTATCCGGAACCAGCATATGCAAGGAGTTCCCCAAATTGTTAGTTGCAAAACTGGGCCTTCTCCATGATTTCCAAAACACACAAGATGATGGACGGAATGTTGCTCATTGGCAAAACATTCACCCCCAGTCACAGATCTGGGTTTAATCCATCGTTATTTTGCTCACCACGTCACCCCAGTTCATACATGGCCATATGCAAATCGGTCTTGACCCTGTGCCTCATGGGAACAGTCCAGCCCGAACTGCCAAGCCATGTCTTCCCTGGACCGGAATCAAGCATCCTAGGACCGGTTTCGGGGTTTCACCCCTCTTCAGCCAGGATAGCTTGACTCCAGTGGTGTAGTGAGCACGGGACCCACGTCTGGGCATACCCTTCCCACATAGGGCGAACAGCAAAACACACAAGATGATGGACGGAATGTTGCACACTGGCAAAACATTCACCCCCAGTCACAGATCTGGGTAAAATCCATCGTTCTTTTTCTCACCACGCCACCCCAGCCATGATTTCCAGCACAAGATCAAACACAAAACAAATGCCAGGCCCACTGTGCACAAGCTATGCCTGGTGCCACATTTGATGAAGGAACCCCTAGAGAAGGAATTGAACTGGTTATGCCGCATGGATATTATGCAACTCATTGACACGTCTGAGTGGCTGGTACCATTGTGATCGCATCCAAGCCAACGGAGAAGGAATTCGTCTATGTGTGGACCTGTGGAGTCTTAAGGAAAGCATCTGCGTTGAAAGGAACCCTCTCCCTAACATAAATGAAATAGTAAGTACCATGGGACAGGCAAAGTTCTTTAGTGTCATCGACCTATCCATGGCCTACCACCAGGCAGATCTTCACCCGGACTCTAGACCCCACACTGCATTCATAACCCCACACGTAGCTTACATGTTCAAAAGAATACCATTCGGTTTGGCATCGGCTGCAGCGTTTTTTCAGAAAATCATGCACCAAATTCTGAAGGATGTGGATAACACCATGTGCTTCTAAGACGACATCCTGATGTATGGACGAACTGCCGAAATCCATGACCAAACACTCAGGGACGTTTTCAAGAGGTTGACGGATGCGGGGTTGACCGTGCACGAATCCAAGATCTGTGTGACGTCGATGGATTATCTTGGATACTCCATTTCCGAACAGAATTAGAGTACATTTTTGGTTCCCCAGGATGGACGCTATGGTATAACAGGTGAAGGATTGTCTGAGTTGTGCCAAATCCAACTCCACCCGCAAGGGCTCGTTATCCCCTGTCGAGGTACCTCTCAAACCATGGATCAAACTGGCCATGGACATAATTGGACCCATGGACAACCTAGGGCTGCACAAGAAATTCATGCTGGTATTGGTGGACTACACATCCCACTGGCTCACACAAAAATGTGTCCATTGCACGAACACTAAAACGGTCCTCGACTTTCTCAAGGACGTTTTTTCAGGTGAAGGGATACCATCAACTCTGGTCATCGACAATGCAGTGCAGTTCACATCCCAACAGATGAAGGACTTTTTGCGAAACCTCAATATTAAACATGAAAGAACTGCGCTGTATTGCCCCAAGGCAAATGGCCTGGTTGAAAGGGCCAACAGACTAATAAAAGAACACATACAGCTAGCTGTAGTGAACGGTCACGATGTTGAATCATCTTTACGTGAATGTTTATGGGCGTACCACACCTCACCCAACCTGGTGTCAGGGGCGTCCCTGTTTGTTGCCATCAGGAGTAGAGAACCTTGCACAAAATTGAATCCCATGTGGTTGGGGGGGTTGGGGGGAAGACTATTTGTTTCCAATCCCAAGGAAGCTGATGAGAATGTGTAACGTCACCAAAGCAAGTACAAGAGGTTGAATGGTGAGAAGAATGGGGTTCAAACTCCCAAGTGGAAGGAAGGGGATTGGTTACAAATCAAAAGGAGTGTAAAGGAATCGCATAGCAAAAGCATATTCTATCCCCCATGCCGTGTGTCCAAGGTTTTCACCAATGTGGTACTTTTGGAGAATGGAAGATGTGGAGTTGTGACAGAGTTGTCAAATGTAGAAATGTTTAGCGTTATGTAAATAAAGGAGATGTGTTGTAATCTCCTTCTCTTCTCTTTCCTTTCCCTTCCGCTTTTGGTATATTCCCCCCACCCCTACCCTGTTCCTCCCAGTGGATTTTCCCCCTGGAGTTTGCCCTAGAATGTTGGTGAGCTCTCCATTCCGGAGAGTGGATGGCTAATAAAGAAGTTACTGGAAAGTTACCTCGTCTTCTGATGATCACTTTTTCAAACTTACGTTGGAGCGATTACTTATTTGTATCTTGGGCGACCATAAGCATTGGTGTCTGCCTCTTTTAGAGTGTCCCTTCTGCCCCTACTCGCACAGCAATGCTGAAATTGGATCCATCTGGGATTGTTGTCAAGTTAGATTTTCTCTCGGTACTCCCTTTGCAGAGATTTTATTTGACTCATTCCTTGGTAGCCCTTATCGCTTTGACAAGTCTAAATGTCCATAATTTAGTTCCATTTTCCTGTATCTCTCTGCGCTGTCAAGTGCTCTATCCTTGTAGATTACTGTGTGCTAAGTGTTCCAAAACCTGTTTAAATGGTAATAAGGAGCTTCCCTGTGCTCGCACAAAGCTCGCTCTAAATAAGAGGTGTTCAATGTAGATCCAGACCAGGCGATCAGTGCCATGTTTTCACAATAATCTTGGGTAATGTACACTAGTTCCATTGAGTGTTGTTCCATGTAAATTTCTTAAATGGTTATCCCAAAAATGTGGCATGCATCTAGCCCTCTTGTACTTACGCTTGGTACCTTTGCTCTGAACCCTTGCCTCGTAACAGTCAGTCTTCCTCTATCCTTCCCTAATCTAGGCCTTCGACCAAGTAAGGTTGAAAGCAGAAACATGATCTTAGAATTATAGTACATGCAGAAGGGAGAAGTTTGGAAAAGCATGAGCACCGTGGGCATGGGATCCATCCCTGTTACCCATTTGTAGGTCTGGTGAACAGCTGAACAAATTCTGTCAAACTCTGAGTTGCTGATTGTGATACACTCTTTGTATCCATCAGTTGACCTGTTGCACCGAAGTGGATTGAAGCCTTCAGGGAACGCAGGCTCTGGAAGAGGTGCAGAAGCCTAGATATGACCAATCCACCGCACCTTCAGCAGACTAGAGTACGGACCATAGTTCTCCACCGACCCTTGCTTTGTATACAAAAACAAATAGGTCAGCATTTTGTATTCTATCATTCTTGTACCGTGCTCCAACCCCACTTCGAACACAAATAAACACATCCCCACACATATAAAGCTTTGTGCACGAGGCAATTACAAGCTTCTGTGTGTGGCCCCTTAATTTTCGCAACTCAGAGCCTCAGGAACAAGTTGTTAGAACCTGATCCCACCCAGCAGCCAGGCCCAAGCCCCAATCTGCCATACCCAGTCCCAGTCTGCCATCTCTACAGCTGTGTCTGGCAGCAAAGGACCCCAGGCAGTCCAAATAATAGCAAGCATGGCAGAAGAATGACCACCAATTCGACCTAAGCCTACTGCTTCAGAAACAGGGGCCCAAAGTAAAAATTGGGATTTATTCCACTCCAAAATAAAATCGGTACAGTGCCAGCAGATGGAAAATTCCCATGGTTTGTCAATGGACAAACCTTTGAAGAGTCGGCAGAAGAGCACAAAGTGTGGGCCAGAGGAAGGAAGCCACACGACCGGTGGCGGTCTTAAAGTTGTAACTGTAAGAGTGGCTGATTCTCCTAAAGAGCAGATGCTGGGAGGAATGAACAAAGCAGGTAAGCAGCAGTCAGTCTGATGCCTAATGAAAAGTGGTGCAAAACAGAAGCCTATACAATGGAAATAAAGAGCCTAAACAATAGTCACGAGTAGGTAGTGTCAGGATGTGCCCACGTTTCTCAAATGCTTTGAAAAATACCCATTTATTAACCCTGTCCCCTCAACAAAAAGATGTAATGAACCCCAAGCAGCAGGCTTCTGCCCTTGTTGGTACCATATTCCATTCCAGCCTGTGCGGTGTTCTTTCTGTTTTATCATCCTTTATGGAAAATCTGAGATCCAAACTCACAGACTAGTATGTCTAATAAAAGAACCTTGCAGGGCGACAACAAGAGGGATATCACACAAAGAACATGCGTAACACCTTGAATTTGTAGAATTGGTGTCACCTGATGTGGAATAGGGAATTCTAGAAACAATAAACACCATCCGAAAAATACATTTGTAAATGAATAAATATATGAGGAAACATTCTCTATCATAAATAAAATAAATCATGGAACACAAAGCATTTTGTATATCTTTCATTGTATAAGAAATCGGCAAAAATTACACATGATAAATATGATACCCTGAGGGCCCTAGGTTGTTAAGTTGTGCCTGGGTCTATTTCGACTCTGGTTTTCCAATCATTTATAGGAGCCCTGATCAGATTCCCTAATTTCCGAGCCTTCCAACCTTTCCTCTCAAATAAGCCTTTTTCCAGGTTGTACATAGCTAAGAGCCATGAAGGCCATTGTTGAAATGTGGGGGGCCCAGGATCCACCCAGGCATGTGAGATACTGATTCTTACTACTGCCATGGCTAAAAAGATAAATTCACATTGTACCATTGGTGTTCCTTTCTTAGTAACGCCTAGTAGCATCAGCTCGGCTGTGAGTTTTGTTTGAATCCTCAAAGTTTGCACCAGGAATTATGGATCCCTTCTGAAGATCTAGGGCCGGACAAGAAGCAAACTTGTGAACTATATGTGCATCGGTACTGTGACAGCGGGGACAAAGGATCCCATCCGTACCATCCCATTGAGCAATATTGGCTGGCGTGTAGTTTATTGAAAAGATCGTTTTATAATGTTGTTCTTGTAGACCTGCTACCCTCAATACGGTGTGGCCGAGCTTGTGTGAAGCCATAAACTCCTCCCCTTCAATATTCAGCTTCTGCTGCCATTTCTCACCATACGTATTTAAATCGTCAACCAGTAGTTGCCTCAGCCTGCCATAAATCTGGGTAATAATACAGCCATCTGGATCTCTTATCGTCTCCATAACTAAGGGGCTCATTACGATGGCGGACGGACGACCGTCCGCCATTGTTTTGGATTTGGAACCTGCCGGCCATGAGGTGGCCTCCCCACAATCCAAATCACGATGCGACCGCCACCATAGCGGTCGCATCACCTGTCGCGATCAGAATGCCAGTTGCGCACTAACTGCCCTCCTCGCGCACACCTGGCTCCGGAACACCCATTGCTAAACTACATTTCCCGGCGTTCAACGCGAGTCCCGCATCACGTGACTTGGATGCGACGCCGGGTACGGTGATAAGGGCGACGGAAACCAGCCAACGCCGCCGATTATTCGACTCAGTGTGCCTGAGTCGGACTTCTCCAAAGGTCAAAACTTCATCTGGGTGGTAAGAGTGCGTATGCACAAATCTTCCGAACCGCCATCACTGCATTAAGTAAGGTGACTGGTTCAGCGCTACTCCTTGACTCCTCTGTTGGCTGAGACCCGCCTGTTAGCGGTCTTTTGCAGAGGAGCTTAGGCGCCTTCTGAGGTGCTTGTGTCTGCTATCGCCCTGTTGGAGGAACCGAAGGATTACCGGTTTCATGCAGGGAGATGTAAGGCACCCTCGATCATTGTAAACCAATATTGTGTGTCTCATCGGCACATATATATATATATGGGGAATCTTGGATAAGGTCTTTATTGTTTGTAATATCAAGAACCTCTATGCAAGCCACTACCGGGCTGTGTTTCTACTGTTCAGTTTGCAGAAAAGACTTGTGCGGTTATTGAGAAACTGCGGGGGTATTGTGCATTCTAACAAACCCTTGCCTTTTACACAAATGGATTAGGAAAAGACTGTCATTGTTTCCCGATCTTGAAGGACACTCTCATGTTTTGGTTGTTCTTCCTTTTTGTTATATTTACACCCCAGGAGAGAGATCAGAGAGAGGGGTACCAAAGACACGGTCTGGCAAACACGATTTACGTTACAAGTATCCTTGGTATGTGTTTCATGATGACAAACGAAGCGTAGAGGAAAGTGTCCGGGGCTGTAGGAATTCTTCCCTCATATGTTTTCCCTTGTTTTGTATTTCTTGATAGTGTTTTGTTGTGAACGTGCCATCACCCTCTTCTCTCTTCTGAAGCCTGCTATTCACCTTTATTGTTTCAGGTAGAGGTTGACATACGGAGGGGTTATTTATATATATTTAGGTTTGAGGGAGAATAGACAATTGAGTAAATGCCACACTCAACGTTGTTTTATTGTATCCTTCACAGATCTCCCTCCCCGCGGATCCTACCCTTTCCTTCCCCTGCTCAATTACCCCAACAGTCTGTGGGTATTCATAATCCAGACTTGGGATGGTTCAGAGGTGGGCCCCTTTGAGCATCAGCACGAACCTGAGGATTCGGAACAGAGGAGACTGACCTCACCTATTATTTTGCATTGTGGCGGGGATGCGTTCAGAAGCCCCTGCCGCAATGCAAAATTAAAGGCACTTGCATAGCCCTGCACTATGTGGCAGGCACCATGCGGTGCCTGCCACATGGTGCAGAGATATGTAGGGGGGGGCACCATAGGTGCCCCCCAGCGCCCTTGACCGTGTCCCAGGGATCAAGGGGGGCCCGCTACGGGCCCCAAATCCATTTCTGCCATTCGTTTTGCTGCAGTTTTGCCTCTGCAAAACGAATGAATGAAAGGGATATCTTATTCCCTGCAGCGGTGCCTGCAAGGCACCGCTGCAATGTGAGCCTATGGTTTTGTTCCGCAAGGCAGTCGGAAAGGGACCGCCTTGGGGAACCGTGGCGTGTGGTCTTTATGACCGCTGCGCTGCACCAACGATTCACCGCACCATCATAATTTGGCGGGGGGAAAACAGCAGCACTAAGGCGGAAGGCCCGCCATCGACAGGCTGTCGGTGGCGGGCCCTCGTACCATCGTAATGAGGCCCTAAGTCTTTAGCGAAGGCTACCCCCCTTTTCTTCCTTGCGATGGAGCTACGTATCTTGAGATATTTAAAAAAAAATCCCTATGATCAAGATTAAAAAGGAGTTGAGCATTCTCAAATGAAATTATACCGTCTGAGTCAAGCTGATCCCCCAACTTTCTCATCCCCGATGCATCCCAACGCAGCATAACCCCATCATGAAATACCTCTGGGAGTGATGTATTTTCATACAGAGAAGTATAATAATTCATCCTTCCTAGCCCCAACTTCTTCCGGACACTGGTCCAAACCACTGTTGCTGCATCCAAGGGTCTTAAACGTAACTTTTTTTTATAGTAACTGGCTTCACTGAATCTCAAAAGCCAGTTAGGAGCCTCCCTCTCTAGTAACAGTTCATACACATCCGGAGGAGCATCACTTCTCCACAGGTCCACAACCTTCCCTCCCAGTAACCCTCGAATGTATTGGATTACTGCAGCCCAGTGATACATTTTTAGATCTGGGACCGCCCAAACCCCCCTTTCCCTAGGTAAGGACATATATCGGAGGGCGCCCAAACAAATCTGTTAATCATTTTTTCCATTTCCTTAAACCAGTGATTCTCGAACGCTAGGGGTATCGATCTAAATAGATATAAAATTTTGGAAAGAAAGATAATTTTAATAATGTTACAACGTCTCACAGTCGAGAGATGCAGATTATTGAGCCTTTCTAAATCTCTCTTACTCTTTTGGATTACTGGGGCGAGGTTTTTTTTTCACAACTTTACCCAATTCTGCGGTTATTGTAGCTCCAAGATAAGTCGCACATTTAGTCACTTTTGAATCCAGCAAAGAAAGCCTGCTATTGATCACTATTTGTGTCTTTTCTCGGGGAAGCCGATAGCCAGAAATCAAACCAAAGCATTCAGCCGTGTGTTCTATTTCCGTTAAGGCCGCAAGCGGTTTTACAGAGGTTATTGCCAAGTCATCCGCATACCGTAGAATTTTGGTTTCAAATCCGTTCAGTCAAGTAGGGTGAATTCCCATGTTCTCCTCAATTTGCCTGATTAGGGGATCTATATAAAATGCAAATAGGAGGGGAGAACATGGACACCCCTGTCTTGTCCCTCGTGTAATAAAAATAGGTTCACACTGTCTGCCCATTAACCGGAGTCGAGGCCGAGGAATTCTATATAAATTCTGTATGGCCTTTATACACCCCTTTCCTATCCCCACATTCTCGAGTGCGGCCCATAGGTAAGAGGCTTTAAGGAAAAAATACCTTCTGTGGCTGAGAGGAAAACACCCACACAAGAGTTTAATACACAGAAATGGAAGCTCAGGAGAGTGTCCATTACAAAAGGAAGTGGTTCTATAACTGTTGGAATCTGCTGTATAAACCTCCCTGAAAATGTTGAGGACATGTAGAATTAAGGAGAAACATTTCAGTCTTACAAGCATCCCCCCACTCCATACCCTTATGAAAAATCCCACACGTCCTGATCTTCTCTGCAAAACATGGCTTCCACAACACTGCAAGTTGAAGATCACTCACGGAGCCCGTGAACATTTAGCAAGCAATCAGTGTGAAGTGTAATTAGCAAACAGATGCAAGTGGAAGAAGTGTTTAAAATGGCCTAGAAACTATGCCGCATCCCGAAAATACATATTTAATGCCCCTACACCGTCCTTTATATTCTTGCCCTGTTCTCCCCATATACTCCCTCACTTCTTACTCGGACGCATGGAATCAGCCATGACTTGGCACTCATGAAGCAACCTGATGCAAAGAATCCTTTTGCACGGGCTGAAGCTTGTAATACTTAAGTGTCTCGGGGAGTGACTGAAGAACGCAGTCACAAATTAGCAAACAGCACCTTCTGCATGCTTTTCTTGTTGCGTGCGTCCCCTGTGTATGTTCTTAACTTCCACACACAGTTATTTGTTTGTAATGCTCTAAATGCTATTCAGCTGACTTCTGCTGTGCTCAATGATATTTTATATGAAAAAAATCACACTCGGAATGATTTACACTACGCCAGGATGCTGATGATCGGTAGCAGAAGGCCCCCAAGTTCTGATAAAGCTCTATGCTGCTCCAGAATGGACGTTTTGCCTTTTACGTGTAGGGTTATGCTGAATCCTGTGGTTATACTATTTCAGCCTGCGGCCAATCTGGGTCTAGCTAATAAATCCCCCAGTCTCCGTCTACATACCTAGGCAGGGATTGGCAGAACGATCTTAAGCATTGATGAGGCTCTGGGCACTAAATATTTTAGTGGCCCATATTCACAACTCTTGGGTACCAAACACGTTGCACAAATAATATTTGCACTGCATTTAGTATGTCTTTGCACCAGGTTTTGGTTGTGTGCCAACAATGAGGAATAACGTGCGAACAATATTTTTGTGCATGTTGTTAACCCTAGTGTACAGTTTCCTTTGGCAGTTTCCACAGGCTAGGGAGGGACTCGTGGTGCTGCGTGCACAAAAACAGAACTGACTGCTGTCTCCAGTTAACTCAATAGGTGCTAACGTAAGAAATTGCACATGTGCCTGTTTTTACACTTACGCCAGACTAAAATGCCAGCCCACAGCCACCAAAAAGGGACCAAATAAAAGACATTTAGTATTTCTGTTTTAGTAGATTCATTTGAGAGAGAAACTGCGTACATTGCAGCTTTTTCCAGAGCATTTTATAATAATTATATATTTAATGAACTTATAGACTGAATACTCAAAACATTTCTCCAGTATAGTTACCTAAATGTGCTCTGCAGAACTTATTAGTGCAACAGTGGAGGCCTCCTACCCAAACTCTACAACCCTCATGTTAAAATAAATATTCAGGGTGAGGTCTCTCATAGCTGAACTATCCATCATTCTAAATGAATCTTACAGTGTCGGGCTGTAAGCTACAAATATATGTCAAAGAAGGAGCGTCATGAACCCCCCCTCCCCCCCCCTCTTAAGCAGCTGGAGCAGGGATGAGTGCCACTGGGCTGGGTGTGCAACTACAACTTTTAACTGTATGTCTCCTTTAACTTTGGTTCAAGTCACTGGTCTTGAAACAGGTCACAAAAAAACTGCAAGAGAATAATATGATAGATGTGTGGGGTGGGACAGCTGATTAAACAAGCATTGGCATAGCCAATAGGTCTCGCCTTTGGGACCTTATAAGTGCCTAACTAAATACTTATAAGGTCCCGAAAGCGAGACCTATTGGCAATGCCAAGCGGCCTTGCGGCCGCTAAAGTGAAAGTAATCGCGGTAAAGCGCGGAGCGCACGCCCGCGCACATGCACTGTAGCTCTAGGCTGGCCTGGTAGCACTTTTTGGAGCCCTCTCAATAAGTCTCGCCAGACCAGCGCATGCGCTGGGTCAGGCGAGACCTAAAAAGGACGCATGGAAAGAAAGAAGGGACAGGGATGGAGAGAAGGATTGATGGATGGATAGAGGAAGGATGTATAAATGGATGGAAAGATGGATGGCACAAGGGGTGGCTGGCCATATTCTTTGAGAACGGAGGTTCAATTGCTCCATTTGGCCTAATTGTTTTCTGAAATTCCTTGGGGAAACAAATGAGTGCCAGGCTCGCTCAACCCAGTCGCTCGCTCAGTAATCCTTAGAATATATACTGGTGAGTATTCTGATATTGACCTGTATGTCCCTTAACCCCTTCGATGCTGCGCAGATTCCGCCGCTGTGCTGACGGAATCTTGCGCGGGTGTGGTCATGACGGAATGGTTCCGTCATGAGCACAGCTCAACCGTGGGTCATGACGGAACCATTCCGTCATGAGCACCGAAGGGGTTAAAATACAAGCTTATTTATTTATAAAGTTTTGTATATCGCAAACAAGACCCGGCGAGTATCAGATCGCTTCACAATTTGGATGGGTAGGAAATAATAGTGGGAAAGAACCAACGTTACTTATAAATGTAAACACGAGCAGATTTCAAGAGGGCATCAGAGTACATCTCATTAATAGTAAGACATATACCAAACTGGGAGAAAAACATACATTACTTAACAGTGCATACCAGGCGAGGCTGGGATTAACAGGTGAACACCAAACTAATAAACAATCCAGGGACAGTGATTAAGGAGTGGAGCCATGGCTTTTAAAGGCAAGAACTTGTTCATTAGGATTAATTTTACTTCCTTCTTTAAAGAAGCCGTAGAAGAGATCCGGTGGAAGAGAGTTCCAGATCTTTGGAGCAGAGCCTGAGAAAGCTCTGTGGCTCGTTTTCTTTTTGTGGAAAATCTGTGGTTTCAGAAACAGTGAACTTGCACTTTGTGACGATCTACCCATTCCAGATAATTCAAGCTTTTGAGCCAGATAAAATGGGGTCTTAAAATGGTGGGCTTTGTGAGTCAAACAGGCAATCTTTAGCTGTATTCTTGCTTCATAAGGCAACCAGTTTAGAGATTTTAGTACTGGAGATATGTGAGCGTTTCTTTTTGTACCAGTAATCGATCTAGCTGCGGCGTTCAAGGAGGCTGTTAGTGGGGCCAAGGTATATTTAGGAAAGCCACAGAGCATCGCACTTCCGTAGTCTAGCCTACACAGTACGAGCGCTTGAACCACCTGCTTGAAGTCCTCTTGTCAGAGGAATGGTTTGAGATTCCTTAGTATACTCATCTGGTGTTTAGCGCTTTTGCTTATATGATTCTGCATATTCAAGTGCATGTCCAGTGTGATTCCGAGGAATTTAGTTGATTTAGTAATGTGGTGGGAGCAGTTGAAGGCCATGAGATGCTTCAACCAGAGGTCTATCTTGGGGGTGTGATCAGGAGGCGAGATGAGAAGGAATTCCGTTTTTGAGGTGTTGAGCAAGAGGTGATTCTAAATTAGCCAGTTTTGAGTATTCATCAGGGTAGAGTTGAGTGAAGTGAGGTCTACAGGGGAGGTGATTTTCAGATAGAGTTGAATGTCATCCGCATGCATATGAAAAAGAATGTTTGCGGAATTTAGTGCATTTGCTAATGGTTCCAAGAATAAATTGAATAGGAAGGGTGATAAGGCAGACCCTTGTGGAGCCCCCGTGGATACTGCAGCGGACTGGGATAGGGAATGATTCACCTAGACTCTTTGAGATTTGTTGTGGAGGAAGGAAGTAAACCATTGCAATACCGGTCCTGAAAGGCCCATCTGTTCTATAATGGATAAGAGGTTGTCATGATTGACAGTGTCAAACGCGGAAGAAAGGTTAAGGAGAATCAGGAGGCAGGATTCTTTTTGGTGTAGCATTTTTAAAATGTCATCCAAAATGTGAGTGAGAGAAGATTCTGTGCTATGACCTCTCCAAAATCCAGACTGATGTTGATCCATAAGTTGGATATTCTCTGTGTACGCAGAGTTGCGATAGTACACATTTTTCTAGTAGTTTAGCCAGTGTGAGGATGTTGGAAGTAGGACGGAAATTATTAAGATCAGGTATGTCTGCATTCGATTTTTTTAGGATAGCGGACACCTGACCAGCTTTTAAGCAGTCGGGGATCATGCCTTGTGACAGTGAAGCGTTGACAATCTTTGTCCAAAGGGGGATGATGGCGTCTCTGATTTCTTTGAAGTTGGGCGGAGGTAGTGGGTCGCTGAAGTGGTTAGATGGGTTGATCATAAGGAGAATGTTGTAAATGTCTCTTTCGCTGAAAGGAGTAAAGGTATTCCAGGTGGCATTGTTCTTGGTGGTAAGTCTAAAGGGGTTGGCAAAAGGAGAAGCAATCCCATAGGATGGAAGAAGAGCCCTTTTAGAATCCAGGTCACTACTGATGATTTTTTCTCAACGAAGAAGGCAGCCAAATCATCGCATCGTGGACGGTCGTCACCGGGGTCAGGGCGGTAGGGTACTTTGACCGGTTGTTGTTTATCAATTTCAAAAAGCTTCCTCCGGTATGCTGGGTTTCCGATGATTCGTCATCGCAGAGCTGGCCCTTCAGCACTTCACGGTTTCAGTTTGGTTCAGTGCCTTCAATAGAAAAAGAGAAGTGCCAAACTGATTAGGGATGGTCTTGAGGGTGTGGAAGGGGGCTGCCACTGGTGGGGTAGGGGGGCGTGGCTGGTAGGCTCATTCCTTAAAACGTTCCTGGCTTCACTTGTCCGTCTGAAAGGTCCCTGAGCACATCGTCGTCCCCTGCAGGTAGTAACTTCCTTGAGAGGAAACGTGTACTCCCTGAAAACATTATTTACTGAAGAGTTTAGCCCTGAAATGAATGGTTGTTTCTCCATTTGAGTTTCGTGAACCCTTGCTCCTAAGATTGTTAAAAGCATCGAAACTCCCCTGCTATTCACTAACAGAACAAGTGAAGGAAGAAAGACTATTTCGATGCGGTAGCGCTGCTTTTTCCTCAAGTACTGCAGTGCCAGTCAGACCTTAGCACCGCCAGAAACTGCTACTGCCTAACAAGACGTGGGTTTTCATGAAATCCCATGAAGGGCTGTGGCGTAGTCCCAAACGCTGCTATTTTATCTAGGTTCTAATTGGACTGGACTGGACTAAACGCCTCTGCTCATGAGCCACAAAGACTTCTACACACACTGCCCAAAGAGCAGGGGCCAAAGTGAGGGAGAAATTAGTTCTTAGTTCCACTCCCAATACAGATAAGATCTCTCGATAAATGCAGGGACGTTATAGGAAAGGCCGACAGGCTTAGTAGGTGCATCCGACTCCAGTTTCTACTCTCAGTACACCATAAGCTTCCCCCGCGAGATCTAGTGTAAGCCACAAGATGGCGCTGTCCCCCTATGTTCGGGATGGAAGCAGTTTAAGACTGCAGAGTTACTGCTGCTGCATGCAGGGAAGGCATTCTCTTATCACAATCGTGTTCGGTGACAGTTCTTTTACTTCAGTTGTGTCCATGAAAACGCACGCAAGTTCGAGGCTGAGTATTTCTTTAACTTTTTCTAATCGATCAACTAGTAAAATGAGTTATTCTGTCGAGTAGTTTTGGAAAGTCCCTGCCACTCCCCACTGACAGATGAAGAGAATAGCTTTATGAGGCCAGGGTTAACACCCGGCAAAAAAGCAGTTGCCCACAGTTTCCCTTTGATTTTTAAAAGGACGAATGACTCAAAATAAATGAGGATGCCCACCTAGGTTTAGCATCGTGATGAGTCGCTTTCGTAGAGCCCAGCTGGACAACTCTTCCTGTTGTGGAGTGGTATGGGGAGTGGACTGGTGATGGCTGCCCCTGCAGAAAACATTTCTGCTAGATGTGCTTGCTTTTCTCAATGCAGTGTGAATCCCCCCATCCCATCTCATAGACAAAAGTGGGTACGGTTAAAGGATGGGTAGGGCTGACTCAGCCTTTAATCCTTCCTAGGCTACAAGAAATAAGGAAATGCACCTAAAAGAATGGGAAAGCGATCTCGAAGGAGCAATACCACCAATCAATCAATAAATAACATTGACTCCTTAGAGTTGCTTAGTGTCGCTTAGGCAGTTTGGAAGAGTCACATAAGAGGCAATAATTCTGTTGGTATCAGTGGGCACTGAGGAGTGGTTACAGGGCAGTTTGATTTGTGTGGATAAGGGCAGAGGACACGCACCATTTCCTCGATTGTTGTTTATTTGTCCACCATCTAGTCGCTTCCTCGTTTATCATCTCGTCGTTGTGTAGGTAAGCTCCTTTTTTATTACTGTTTGTCACTGCTCATTGTTTGTACATTTACCTTTTCTGTGCCCTTTTTACAAGTTTATTAATTCCTTTATTTTAAACGATGATATATTCACCAAACCTTAAACTTCTTTACCCTTTAACTGTTCAACCCTAAACCCTTTACCCTAACTCCTTACCCTAACCTTATCCTAAAAAATATTCTTTTTCACTGTATTACTTACATTGAAATAACAAACGATAACATGGTCTGCAAATACAGTATAGTAATCCATTAATCCATGAATAAATGCCCACAAGGAAATGTCCTAATAATGAAATGGATGCAACCAGGTGACACGGCGACTAAGCACCAGGGTGAGGGTGGCTGAGGAGCGAATACCGGGGCAATCGAGGGCTACAGACAGGGCAGTTGTATTTACTTACCTTGGACTTCTTTACCCTCTTAATTTAGAGTTTTCTCACAAATGAAAATGGAAATCTGGGCTAACACCTTGTAATTCAGGAACAAATTGGAGGTGGGGGTATGGTACGGCTTTCAGATGCACTGCAATTAGAGAAAACATCCTAACCGAAAGATATGCTGCAAAACAAGCGGAGGAAAATCAGTATTTAAGTCGGAAGGGACTGGGGCAGGCTCGGGGTAGTGACCTAACTGCAAGTGAAAAGCCAGACCACAAGACGAAAGGGGATTATTGTTTCAGGATTGATGGCCGAAATCTAGACTCGTCCACCAGTGTGACTGATATTATTTCCCAGAAGCCCCATGAGCTGCTTTGTGAATGGTTTAAGGGGTGGGGAAGAGTTGATGAAATATCTGTCAAAGCAGGTTCATCATGCATTAGGGAAACTACTGTAATAAATGTGGGTTCTGCAATTGTTTCTTAGGCCCAAATACTAGATATGCCTGGCCTTTTGGTAGTTTCCTCTGAGCACACGAAGGGCATTTTAACGATTTTTGTACAGGACTGTAGTTGTTTAAATGGTGGTCCCGCACAGAAGCTACGTTTTTAGGAATGGTGTCAAATAGGCCGACCTAGCTTTGGTGGCCTATATGATGTCATTTTTTTTATGGCGAGAAAGCAAAAGACACACAATTGATGGACGGAATGCAGAAGAAATCAAAACATTCACCCCCAGTCAAGAGATCTGGGTTAAATCCATCATTCTTTTGCTCACCATGCCACCCCAGTTTAGACCTGGCTATATGCAAATCAGTCTTGACCCTGTGCCTCATTGGAACAGTCCAGCCTGAACTGCCAAGCCAGGTCCTCCCTGGACCGGAAACAAGCATCCTAGGACCGGTTTCGGGGTTTCACCCCTCTTCAGCCAGGATAGCTTGATTCCAGTAGCACAGTGAGCCCAGGACTCACGTCTGAGCATACCTGGCACACTTAGGGCGAGAAAGCAAAAGACACACAATTGATGGACGGAATGCAGAAGAAATCAAAACATTCACCCCCAGTCAAGAGATCTGGGTTAAATCCATCATTCTTTTGCTCACCATGCCACCCCAGTTTAGACCTGGCTATATGCAAATCAGTCTTGACCCTGTGCCTCATGGGGCTGGACTGTTGAGGCACAGGGTCAAGACTGATTTGCATATGGCCAGGTCTAACTGGGGTGGCATGGTGAGCAAAAGAATGATGGATTTAACCCAGATCTCTTGACTGGGCTTGAATGTTTTGATTTGTTCTGCATTCCGTCCATCAACTGTGTGTATTTTGCCATTTTTTTTTATGGCATCAAGGTTCCATATGGGTATTCCTGATGGCAATGCCACCAGGAATGGCTATCCTCCACCCCATCAGTGGGTCACAGAACGCAGAGAAGGGCAGATAACATGTCTGCATTTTTTTTGCACAGAAGTCATATTCGCGCCATTCTTTTACCTTGGGATATCCTCGTCAACGAATTCAAAGCCTATTGAGAAAGGTAAGCAGATCGCCATTTATCTGTCTGTCATAGCCTGTCTTCACCAATAGGGTATGCTGGAAAGCTGTCAGATGTTTTCTCTAAGGTCAAGCTGGTTGTATCTGCAGGTGAGCTCTGAGGTTTACCAGTTTGAGTTTGAGTTTAAAATTACTTGTAGAGCGCACGTCTACCAGCGGTTTCTTGGCGCTATAGTTAACAAAGACCTGGGCTAGAAGACTGGGGAAGCTGCTGGCGTATTATTCAAAGGACTTCATGAACAGGAAGGTCTTGAGGTGTTTACGGAATTGCGGGTACAGGGTGATAGAGCGAAGTTCAAGGAGAAAGGAGTTCCAGAGGGTCGGGGCAAGGGTGGCAAATTTTGAACCTCCCCACTTCTTTCTCCGATAGCGTGGGATGGAGAGGAGGGACTGGGAGGACGAGTGTAGTTCCCTGGTGGGAACGTATGGAATGATCTCGGAAGAGATGAACGCCGGTGTCAGGCCAAGTCGGGCCAAGAAGGTGATGGAAGCGAGCTTGAATTGGACCCTAGCTCGCACCGGGAGCCAATGTAAAGATTTCAGAAGAGGGGTAGAGTGGTGAAATTTAGGGCGTTTGAAGGCCAGGCGGGCCGCCTGGTTTTGTATCTGCTGTAGGCGTCGCAGGCTATATGCGGGGATGCCGGCATATAGGGCGTTGCCGTAATCCAGGCGGTACACCACCATGGCCAGGATGATGAGCTTAAGGGCGGGGAAAGTGAAGAAACGGGACACCCTGCGTATAGTGCGCAGTGAGAGGAAAGAAGAAGATACCACAGAGCTAACCTGGGAGTGAAGGGTGAGTTGAGAATTGATTTTTATGCCTAGTGTTTTGACAGAGGAAGAGGGTACAGGAGAGGGGCCAAGGGAGGGGGGCCAGAAAAGAGGAGACCAGGGGCTGGATGAACCACCCGTCAATACCAGCTCGGTCTTGTCGGGATTGAGTTTGAGGTGATTGTGGTTCATCCAGTCCCTGATATGGAGCATGACAGATTGAAAGTTTAGAACAGAAGAGGGGGAAGAGGATAGATTGAAAACAAGCTGGAGGTCATCCGCATAATTGAATACGGCGACCTCCATCTGTTGGAGGGAAAAAATAAGAGGGGCGACATACAGATTGAACAAAAGGGGGGAAAGGGAAGAGCCTTGGGGAACCCCGCACTGAACTTTCCGGACGTCCGCTGTGAAGTCACCCAGGCGGACAGCCTGGGTGCGGTCCCTCAGGAAGGAGGAGAGCCAGACCAGAGCGGTCCCCCCGATCCCCGCCGCCTTGACACGGGATAGCAAGATGGTGTGATCCACCGTATCAAAGGCGGCTGAGAGATCGAGGAGCACTAGGGCCTGGCGCTGATTGGTATCCATACCCTCCCTGAGGTTGTCCAGGACCGAGATGACAACGGACTCCGTGGAGTGTGCGGGGCGGAAGCCAGCCTGGCGGGGGGCAAGTGCTCCATGCATCTCTACAAAGGAGCTCAGAGCGCAGGTGACATGGCGCTCGAGCACCTTAGCCAAAAATGGCAAGAGGGAGATGGGGCGGAAATTGGCAGGGACAGAAGGGTCTGCCCCAGGTTTTTTCAGAATAGGCACAATAACCGCGGCCTTCAAGGGGTTTGGAACTACACCTTGAGCAAGAGAGCTGTTGAGGAGATGAAGGGGGGGGTCTGGGCAGGTAACAAAGATATGGCGGAGAATGTGGGCAGGACAGGGGTCAAGCGGAGAACCAGATTTGACCAGGGGAACTAGGGAGGTCAGAGATTCCCTAGTGATGGGGGGAAGGGTGGTGAGTTCACCCTTGGGAGGGGGACATTGGGGGTCAACAAAGGAGGGAGAAGGGGGAGGGATGTTGGCCTTAATGGTAGCAATTTTATGAATAAAGTAGTTATTGAGGGAGTGGCAGAGTTCTTCGGACGGGGCAGGCTTAAGAGTGGTTCTGTCCGAGAACGCCAGGTTGTGGACGATCGTGAATATCTCCTTAGACTGGTTTTCCGCGGCTAGGATTTTGGAGGAAAAATATGATGTTTTGGCCTCCAGGATGTCTTTTTTATACTGGGTAAGGATGGTGGTATACTCCAGTTTTAGAGTGGGGCAATAGTTTCTCCTCCATGCCCGCTCCGCGCGGCGTACTTTTAGTTTGGTGGCCTTAAGCTCTTCATTGAACCACCGATTGGCGTCCTTCTCACGCTTGGAGGAGATGCGCTTGAGCGGGGCGACGGAATCGCGGCCAAAGGAGAGCCACTGGTCTATGGCCTTAACCTGGGAGAGAGTGGAAAGGCTCTGCAGGGAAGGGAGGGAGGAGGTAAGAAGGGAGGAGAGATTTTCCGGATTGACTCGGCCCCATGATCGGACCCAGGTGTTTTTAGGGCGGGGGGGCTTAGCTGGGGGGTGAATAGGAAGGGAGAATGAAATCAGGTGGTGGTCAGACCAGGAGCAGGGCGAGATGGAGAGAGATTCCACAGGGCAGTTCAGGGACCAGATCTGGTCAAGCGTATGACCTTTGATGTGGGTGGGGGAGTGAACATAGGATGTGAAGTTGAGGGATTGGAGGGTATCGGAAAATTCCTTAGAGGACGGACATTCAGCAGGGTCAGAGGGCCAGAAATTGAAGTCGCCAAGAAGCAGAATGGAGGAATTGTTGACTGTAATAGTGGCCAAAACATCCAAGAAGTCAGGGAAAAACTGTAGAGGGGTTTGAGGAGGACGGTAAGTGAGAAAACAGGTCAGAGGGGGAGAGGTGGAAGTGGTGCGAATCACCAGATATTCGGTGGTCGCAATATCAGGCAGGGATAGAATTTGAAAGGGAAGATCGGCACGTGCGATGACCGCTACACCACCCCCTGCTCTGCCAGTAGGGCGGTCAGCCCTAAGGGCATAGTAAGTGGCCGGTAAGGTGGATAATAGGGCGGGGAGGGAGTCATCGCAGAACCAGGTCTCTGTTACCAGGGGATGTATGAAGGCCTGCTGCTGCCACTTAGGGTCTGCATGGTGGAACAGTCTCCCCAAGCACCCATGTCAGTTAACGAGGAGTAAATGGCAGTGACCAGGAGGTGTCTGATTGGCTATAAGCTAACTAAGTCTGTGAGAGTCTAGTGGGGTGTCTGAGGAAGACATCGGGCGGTGATTTGGCCATGAGGGGTTGTGTGAAGGCGGGCCAAAGACTTGTTGAACTATTTAATGTCCAAATAGGGTGACTGATGCCTTAGCTTGTGTGAGAGCATGCTGAGTATCTCCAAAGACTGTCCTTCTTGTCTGAGGGTTGGGTGGAGATGGTTGTGTGTTGGTTGTATATTGGTCGGAGTTGTTTTAATGCAGTTCAGAGTTCTTCTAGGTTATTTATGAGGGTCTCTGACGGCCTGCTAGGGGGCGTATTATGGCATGCTAAGGGTCTCTGATGGTCCTGTTTGTTTGTTAAAGGACAGTGGAAAATGTCTGTAATGACCTGGACGAGGTGGTGACTCTTTCTCTGATAGACAACAGATGGTGTCAAGGGGAGCCAGGATGATCCATGCATGTAGGCTCTCCAAGGATGATTATGGACCAATTATGGGGTTTTGGGGTATCCTTGAGAGCAAATGTGCTGAACAGAACAAAACTAGGGCATTTATATCTTTCACGCCCGTGCCCTCCACTCCAGCAGTGCTGGAAACACCCCAGTCTTCAGCGGTGTAAAAACATGCCATACGGTCTTATTTCTTAAATATGCATTTATTAATACTCTGATCCTTCCCCACAATATTACTGACGCTGTCAACCCCACTTTTGTAAAAACAAAAAACAAAAGGTAGCAACCACCAAAGCCTTCCTCCTATCGCAAATTTCCATGCCTACAACGATTGTAAGGCTAGTATCTGTTCTGATCGGCAACCTTAAGCTATTCCCAATAGCCCCCTTGGATATTCTGCAGCGAAGAAATCATTCAGCTAAAGCAGGTTTTCTCCTGCATGTTCCACATGTTAATGAAAAGTCCATGCCCGTACTCCTTCTTTTCTCTGTGATTTTCATTGTCATCGAGTATCTAGAGATTTGCTAAATTATGTTTCTTCCGTAAATCTAAGACAAATTTCGCATACAAGAGTTGCAAGTTCTGAAAAATTGTGTAAAGTTTTCTGAATAATATTGATGGCTATGAATGTAAATAAAGTGTGAAGCATTTTAAGGTGAGTAGCGCCCTCCCGTGGTTATAAGCTAGAACTACAGGTGGGTTAGACGTTATGAATTAGCTTTAAACGCCTATTGAAAACTTCCACTGCACTGGAGATTTCACCTCACGGACGGTTACCTTTTAATTTCTGCACAGTTTGCCTTTGTGATTCAATTGATGGATCTGATACTGCTCAATAAATATTCCATTGTCAAAGCAAGTTGGTCTCGCCTTATGGACCTAATTGCTTTGCGAATGCAGTCTGCATCGGCAAAAAATAAGCACAAAAAGCATGAGGCCTGATTTGTGTTTTTGCTTGTATGCTAGATTTCTTGGTTTTGCTAATATTTGTTAGAAAGGTATTGACATTTTAATTAAGAGATGCACGGGCTTCCATAGTATTACATTTTATTTGGCAATATATAATCAGAACAATAAATAACCACATTGCCAACAGTATATGTGAAAGGATATGTTTTTCTTTCGTGGGGGTCTGTGTTGCCAGCTACTTCCACACACTTATTACAGTGCTGTCATCCACCCACTGTCCCCCCAATCACACAGAGGGCCCTATTTCAATGTCAGTCGGAAAGCCTCCAACCTGCGGTCATAGGCTTTCCGACCGACATCTATGGTTTCACTTCCTACCGGTGACTGCCTAATTACAACGTAGGCGCTCGAAAGTGAAACTGGTCGGATTACGATGTCGGTTTGCCACAAGCTCTCCATGCCGGGCTTTCCGACATGGAAAGCCTTTGGAAAGTGACATTGAGGGTCCCTAGCAGGGCTCCCTTCTCTCAGCGGCCTCCGGTTAGGGGCTGAGAGCCCCTCTGTTAATCCCTGCACCTTGTGGCAGACACCTTGAGGTGGCTGCCATGCAGTGCAGGGTTTAACAGAATCTCCCAATTCTCTATGTGAGCTTGTGCTACGGTTTACGGCCATAGCACAAGCTTCCATAGAGAAATGGGAGTATGTGACAGCACCATGTGCGGTCACATTTTAATTGTGCTGTCGGGAACGCCGACCGGAGGTCGGTTGGTCCCGAGACGGTATTGGTCGGAGGCAACTCAGAGGGTTTTCTTTTACACATCTGACATAATGCGTTTCTCTTACAGAATAACTTAGTAATTCACACATGAACCTCTCTCTGTTCCACCCTTACAGTTAAAACCTCTCAGACTGCAGCAACCGAGCAATCCTCCACATAAAACAAGGACACTGATACAGGCCTCCACAGCACACAAAACAAGCAGACCATGGCCAGAAGCAATGCAAGCTTCTCTCGTACAGAAGTGTCACAGGCAGCAGCTCAGACAGCCTCCCTCACAAAGTGGGTAAAACATTCCCTTTTGTAAAACCTATAACATGGGAAGCAGCTGTCAAGCCTCCCTCAAACCATTAGGTGAAGCATGGGAAGCAGTTGGGCACAACCTCCATGGCCATCAGGTGTACCCACATCTTAAAGTGTTATACCTTCAGCCAATCCAGGCTTTCTAGCTATTATTCTGCATTGTGTCAAGATTCTTTAAGGGTCGATCAGTTGCTGTTCCTGCTTTAATTACCTGCCATTGGCTGCAAACAGAACTCCCTTCCTTCCAGGTCGGTTATGCTACATTCCTACATTAAGGTATTTTATCTAATAAAGCGCACCCCTTTTATCACTCGTCGTCTTCAGTGAGGCAGCCTTTGAAAGTGCATCTCAGGAAGAAGAGGGAAGAATGCTGAACATGTGGGAAATTATGACAACAAAAATCATTCGAAACCTGCAGGTCACAAGAGCACAAGTGTGAATAGATTTAATCTGCTGTAAAGCAGCTTGCGAGGCCTGCAAGGGAAACAGCATTAGAAATATTACATGTTCAAGTTTAAATAAGTTGTAAATGTAAAACTGTAGTTCCTTCAACGCATGTTGCAGCTTCTTACAGAGAATGAAGATCACACACATCAATAAACATTCTGTAAGCATGCAAACATAAATATGTGCATACGAATGTGTACACTCACTCGACTTTAAGACACTCGCATATATATGTATTCACAGGAGTACATGTACAGTCAGGCACATGGATAAAGACATATACATACACATACAAAATGCACGCAAAGGAGACATGTCAGACAGCGCTATACAGTTAAGAATGCGAAGTGAATTAAATCAGTAATGGGATGTGCGCAGTAAATCAAAGGGATTTGCACACGGAGTGGACTTTGCATTTTGAGTAAATGATAATCAATTGACTGCGAGAAGGACTCTTGTGCCCAGCGGTATCATGGGTGACAATTGAGAATCGAGTCTGTCGTGACTTGTATCCTGATACTTGTATTGTGCATGCCATTGTTGGTTATGCGACCCCCAGCAGTTTAATATATCCTCCCTGTTCTTTCAACTGTCGTGTTTCATTTTGGATTGGCGCGCCATAGAAATCATGTTATTTGCAATGACTACTGCATTAAGTGCTGTTGTGAAAAAATGATGTCCTTTTGGTAAAAATTATTTACCCTTTGGGGTGAATGTGTTTGCATTGACAAGCCAATCAATTATTGAGTTATGGGAAGAGGGGTCACAGCCTGGTTCAATGGCTTTTGATCTACATAAATGTAAATTGGCAAGTCTCTGTGATGGGTGCATGTGGGTGAACACTTATTTTGGGTCTCAATCAATCCGACATTTGTAGAGGGCACTATTCACCTGCGGGGGTCTCAAGGCGCTAACGGGGTGGGAGCTGCTACTGCTCGAACAGCCAGGTCTTGAGAAGTCTCCTGAAGGTCAGCAGGTCCTGGGTCTGGCGCAGGTGGATGGAGAGGGTGTGCCATGTATTGGCGGTGAGGTGGGAGAAGGATCTGCCGCCAGTGGTCATTCGGTGGATGCGTGGAACGGGGGCGAGGTCAGCAGAGCAAAGCTGGCAGTTGGGGGTGTAGAAGGGGAGTCATTTGTTGAGGTATTCTGGTCCGGCGTCGGGGAGTGCTTTGTGAGTGTGGGTGAGGAGCTTGAAGGTGATACTCTTGTTGACGGGGAGCAAGTGCAGGTCCCTCAGGTGGGCAGTGATGTGGCTGTGACGGGGGATGTCGAGGATGAGGCGTGCGGAGGCGCTCTGTATGTGTTGAAGTCTTTTCTGGAGTTTGGCCATGAATTCCGCATAGAGGGCGTTGCCGTAGTCCAGCCTGCTGGTGACTAGGGCCTGGGTGACCGCCCTTCTGGTTCCGGTGGGGATTCATCTGTAGATTTTGCGAAGCATGCGGAGGGTGTTGAAGCAGGAGGAGGAGACGGCGTTGACTTGTTGGGTCAGTGACCGTGCTGAGTCCAGGATGAACCCCAGGTTGCGTGCATGGTCGGTGGGTGTCGGCGCAGCTCCCAGCGAGGCTGCCACCAGGAGTCGTCCCAGGCGGAGGGGGTGGAGCCGAGGATGAGGAACTCCGTCTTGTCAGAGTTTAGTTTCAGGTGAATATTCTTCATACATTCGGCGACGGCCTTCATTCCTTCATGAAAGTTGGTTTTGGCAGTGGCGGGGTCCTTAGTGAGGGAGAGGATCAGCTGAGTGTCGGCGAATGAGACGATGTTGAGGTTGTGTTATCAGACGATGTTGGCGAGTGGTGTCATGTAGATGATGAGGGTCCGGCTGAGGGATGATCCTTGGGGTACGCCGCAGGTGATCTTGGTGGCTTTGGATTGGAATGGAGGGAGGCGGACTCTTTGGGTTCTGTCAGTGAGGAAGGAGGTGATCCTGTTCAGGGCGTTGTCACGGATTCCTGCGTTGTGGAGGTGTGTGCGTAGGGTGTGGTGGCAGACTGTGTCGAAGGTGGCCGTGAGGTCTAGGAGGATGAGGGCCGCGGTTTCACCGTTGTCCAGCAAGGTCCTGATGTCGTCGTGGCGGTGATGAGGGCGGATTCGGTGCTGTGGTTGCTGCAGAATCTGGATTGGGACGAGTCCAGGGTGTTGGTCTCTTCGAGGAAGCGGGTCAGTTGTCTGTTGACAATCTTCTTGATGACTTTCTCTGGGAACGGGAGCAGGGAGATGGTCCGGAAGTTCTTGAGGTCCTTTGGGTCTGCCTTGGGATTCTTGAGTAGGGCGTTGATCTCGGCGTGTTTCCAGCTCTCCGGGAAGGTGGCGGTCTTGACGGATCTGTTGAAGATCTTCCAGAGTTTGGGTGCGATGATGCAGCTCGCTTTGTTGAAGATGTGGTGAGGGCAGGGGTCTGACGGTGAGCCGGAGTGGATGGTGTTCATGGTTTTGATGGTGTCTTCGTCGTTGACATGGTTCCAGGAGAGCAGGAGGCTGGTGTGGCTGGGGGGCGGTGGGTCTGCGGTGTCAGCGGCTGACGGGGGGGGATGGGGGGGTCTGAGTGTTGAAGCTGTCGTGGATGTCTATGATCTTGCGGTGGAAGAAGGTGGCTAGAGAGTCGCAGCAGTCCTGTGACGGCGGGGTGTCGCTGGAGCTGGGGTTGACAAGTTCATTCACGATGTTGAAGAGCTCTTTGCTGTTGTGTGCGTTGTTGTCGATGTGTTCCTTGAAGGAGGTCCTTTTGGCAGTTCGAATGAGTTGGTGGTGCCTGCAGCTGGCGTTCTTGAGGGCTTCATAGTTGTCCGGTGTCTGTTCGTGGCGCAACTTCTTCTCAAGTCTTCGGCAGGTCTGCTTTAATGCCTGGAGATCGATTGTGAACCAGATGGCCCTTCTGTCGGTGTGTCTGTTTGAGGGTTTCTTGATTGGGGCGAGGGTGTTGGCGCAGTCGACGATCCACTGCCTGAGGTTGCGGGCGGCTGTGTCGGTGTGGTCAGTTGGTGGGCCTCAGGCGAGGGTGGTGATTAGCTGGTTTTCCGTGACCTTGTTGCAGCTGCGGTGGGGCATTCGTTGCGGGTGGTTGTGTGCGGTGTTTTTCTTGAAGGAGAAGTGGATGCAGTGGTGGTCGGTCCAGTGGAGTTCGGTGGTGTTGCTGAAGGTGACGTAATTGCTGGCGGAAAAGATGGGGTCGATCGTGTGTTCAGCGGAGTGTGTGGGTGTCGTGGCGAGCTGTTTGAGTCCGAGGTTGGCGAGGTTGTCAAGCAGGGTGGTGGAGTTGCTGTCGTTGGGTGTTCTCGAGGTGGAAGTTCAGGTCTCCGAAGAGAATGTAGTCTGTGGAGGCCAGGGCATGCGAACTGACAATGTCGGTGATGGAGTCGCTGAACTGTGGCCGGGGCCCGGGGGTCTGTAGCCGAGGGTTCCTCTGAGGGTGGTGTTGGGATCGATGTGGATCTGTAAGTGCAGGTGTTCGGTGGAGCTGAGTGGGTCTTCGGTGCTGGTCAATAGTCTGAGGGTGTTCTTGTGGGCGATGCGATTCCTCCTCCCAGTTTGTTCGTGCGGTCCCTGCGGGTGATCTTGTAGCCATCCGGGATGGCTATGGCAACATCGGGTGCCGATGAGGTGTTTATCCAGGTCTCCTTCAGGAAGGCGACGTCCACCGAGGATGAGTCGAGCAGCTCCCAGAGTTCGACGGCGTGCCTGTGGACGGAGCAGGTGTTGAGTAGTATGCATCTGAGATGGTTGAGGCCTGCCCTGTTGGGAGGGGCAGGTTGTGCTGGTGTACGCTGGCTGGTGAAGCTGCAGTTTTGGCAGGTGAAGGGTCCGTGGATGTGCTTCGGGGTGGCCTGGAAGCAGGTAGATGAACGGCCGGTGTTGAGTGCGTGAAGGAGGTTGGCGTCGTAGTGGTGACGGGTGTTGTGGCGCCCGTGGGGGCCTGGAGGTCTGGTGCTGGGCGCGGTCCAGGTGCAGACGGGCTTGCCTTTGGTGCGCCTTCGGCGCGCCAGCAGCGCAGCCACATAGCGGCTGCCATAAGAAGGGGAGGTTGGAGGGAGGAGCAGCTGGGAGCAATTGGGTGAGCGAGGGGGGCGGGGCCACAGGGGACGCAGCGGCGGGAGAAGAGAAGGCTGAAACGCTAGGAAGGGCTACAGGGAAAAACGGGCAGAAAACGAAATACAAAATGGGGAACAGTAGCAGAAAACCAGACTACAACAGTGTTATACAACAGCAGTAACAGAATGCAACATTGTAATGCAACAGCACAGACAGAATACAATACAATAGTAGACAAGTCAAGCAGGCAAAAGGAACATAGCGAGCAGACAGATAGATACGGCTCACCACTGGGCCACCAAGGATGAGGCGCAGGCGGGAGCCTGCGGGTGGAGGAGGGCCCCGAACTCGCAGCAGCAGCTGGTTTGAATAACGCGTTCTTTTTTTGGACGGTATTTCTACTCTGATCATGAATTTTAATAATCATGTGATCTCGAAATTCTTGCCCCCTATGAGACATTGTATCATTTACGGTAAGAGCTTAATAGGTATGTTGTGGGATCTATTATATTTTTTGTGATCTATCATTATATGTTTGTATCGACTAGTCATTTGCATTTGTTGAGGTTTGATTCTAAAGATCCGACACTTGTTTTTGGAGAAGGCGTTGTAGGAATATAAATGCACATATATATACATATATATTGTACACACACATGCAAACAAGTAAACAAACTCATACAAGTATACCTGTACACACATACATACATTCACACACAAACTCATCCATGCACTTGAGTGCTATACATAAATACAATGACAATGTTTTGTCACTGCGGACTGTGACCTACAATGCAAATCTGCACCATCTCATGGGAAATAAAGAAGTTTCTTCTCCTTTTAGATCTGGCGCTAGCCAAGACCTTATGATTCCACTATTGGGGCTTTCAGCCAGCTCTATTCACTCATTGGCCTGTTATAATGTCCTTCACATTTTTCCAATGCCCACTGCAGCATACAGTATAGGCAGTGGATCAGCTCACTTAAGTCTCTTTCACATGGGACTGCAGAGAAAACTGACAACAAATCTCCAAAAGTTGCACAATTTGAATTGTCACACTACGCCTCTTAGAACACCGTGTTGGCTACCAGAGGCAAAAGGTTTCCTCAAAACTCTTAACGCTTGTTCAAAAAGCTATGTACTTAAAAGTTTATGAATAGAGGTGTTCCCAGTAAAAATCTGTGTTCTCGCAATGCTGGTTGTTTCAAGTCTAAGGCTTTGGTAGTAGAAAGAGCTTTCTCTGTTCAAGAGCATTGTGATTTCCAGCCTCCCACTTCTGTCCACATTGTTTTTGTTTTTTTGTTTTATATAGCGCAAACTTGACCCGAAGTTATCAGAGCGCTTTACACGAGCACCAGTTGCATTACAGACCGACACATTCTTTTTTTGTTAGGCATGGGGAGTTTAAGTGATATGCCCAGAATCACAGAATGTTGAGCGTTCCTGCCGAGACTCGAACGGTTCTCCAACTTGGAGATCGACTGCTCTAGCCGTTAGGCCATATCCTCTCCGCTATTGTGGGTCTTCATTCTATCTCGGTTTTATTCTTTTGGTATCTGTTTTGCGATTTCCATACCTCTTTCGAAGCCTAAAGCGCTTTTCAAATCTTGAATGCATCTACAATACCCTGTGACAATAAGTATTAAAATATCCCTGAAAAAACAAATGTATAAATAAATTGTGCGCCTTCGAGGGATGTATCCTCGAGCCAGGGATTGTTTGAGAGAGCACTAAACTCACCTGATCTCTGTTTTTTGTGTCTTTCAGCTTGTGAATCGACAGTGGCTCTGCTCTTCAGTGCGGTTATTCATTTAGGATGTAAACCCTATCTGGAAAGTCAACGGTCTGCATGTATGTGTCGATATGAAGAAAAAATTGACCTCTAGGAAAAGAAACTGAAGGCAGTACAAATGAACTATGGTTTTTATGAAGCAAAAACATTCCTTTTGTGAACAGTTTGTTACAGATTTTTAGTGTATTTTTCTGCGTATTGCAATCATAGAATTCGATTTCAAAGAGAAACTATTATATATTGTCTAGGCACTTAAGTCACTCTACTTTGTAAGTTATTTTGTATTAGAGAACTCACTTAAATATTCTATTTTAAAGAAAATCAATAATTGTTTAATGTCAGGAAACATATGTTAATAACTTGTTTTGTCTAAATGGTTCTCGCGCTTAGAAGTATAGGGCCATTTTAAATGAGGGGTACTTTATAGTCTAACGAGTGCTTATACCTTTTTGGATTACTGTCGTTTTTGTAGTTCAACACGTTAGTTGTCAAGATTCCGTAAGTTTTCCTCTTGATTATAATAGAGCGATCAAAATACTGTGAATGCATACTAGAAAAATGAACAGCCGTGTTTTTACTATTCAATCAGAGCATCCTACACCAAACAAAATACTGGTGTTGGAGAAACAGCACCCTGCGCAAAGGGGGGAAATATAAAATTTCCTAGGATCGTTTACACACCACGCCTGAGCCTTAGTGCCTTCTTCCGAGAGAGGATTCCCTTAGAAAAATAAAGTACAAAACACTGGCATGCACTTGTACATTTCGCTAGGCTATAGCAACTTTTTTGCACATGTAAACCTCCCCTGAATAGAGTCCTATTTTTGCAGATATAAAATCTCAGTAAGGAATACTCGCTCTTCGATTCAAAGTCATTTTTTTGAAAGATGGTCTTTTCTCTGAAGCAGCATCATTGCCGGCATTAACATGTTAAAAATTGCGTTGATAGGCAGAGGTTGCAATTCTAGACATTTTCGAGCTTTATTTGTTTGAGCTAACCTAGTTGAGAGTTAGCAACGCTGGTAATGCTGGGGTTCCTCTTTGTGAAGTGTTGAAAAAACTACTACTGCTCCTTTCTATTAACTGCAAGCACAACGTTTTCTGTCGTGCTGCGTTCTATTGTGCCCCTCATTTCCTCTACTTGTGAAGAAGGACCTTGGAAGTCTACTTGCTCCTCAGTTAAGTTCTGGTGCTACTCCTGCTATCTTTCCTACTCCTCTGGTCTCTGCCCCTTTTCAACATGGTACTCGCAGAAATGATGCCAGTGTGGGTTTCTCTCCATTTCAGCACCTTGGCTGCACTTGCCTCTGTCCATGCAGCAGATGTATTATTTTAAAAGAAGTCCCATCACAGGTGATGGGGCTTCTTTTAAAATAATAATGCTTCATTGAGCGCGCCTCCATCTATAATATGGGCAATGCCTTGGCTCTGAGCACTTGGGATTCCATTGCTTTATTTGTGGCTAATCTTCAGCCGAACACACAAAAGGCGATGGGCAGGATGCTTGCAAATAGTCTAAACCACTGGCAATTGCGCCGGGTAGCATTGCAAACCATGGTTTTGCACCCATTGTGCCATTCTAGATTTTTCATTTGATCAACAGTCAAAGTTTAATGCCAATGACGGAACAAGCTGATCATGTTCAGCCTCTTACCATTGGAGTTAAACAGACAGGCAGCATCACCAGATGTTGGCCTCTCTGTAAACCTAGAGGGTAGGAAAAAAAGTTATTTGAAATCAGACCAGAGACAGCCTTTGATTCCCTAGCCACATTGTTTCCCCAGTGGGTGCATTATAGGAGTCCAAGAGCAAAGCTGAACTCGTATAAGGTACAGATGTTGAGTTGAGTGAGAGACATTTGAGAATGACTCAGAAGGCATTTGAGCTGCCATTACTAGTATTGTGCAGTTTCGATGCGCTCTTTCACTGCAGACTGAGAAGGAGTCTTCAAGCAGCCACATCAGTCCAGACAGGGGATTTCTATGCATCTTTGTACTGGCATGCTTTGACTTCCAAAATGCCCTTTAAGTCATAGATGCCTTTGTGTCCAATGACAAAGTTGCACCTTGTGCAGAACATTGGCCTGCAAAATTCTCTGTGTGCTAGACTCGTGGAGCTACACCCTCTCCCATCAGGGTACCCATTTTTAGGTCTTGCCTAGGCAGCGCGCATACGCTGCTCTAGGAGATGACCTTTTGAAATCGGTCTGCTCCTTTTCAAGCACACTCGTGCTTGTGCTGGCATCCACCTTGCGGGAGCGAGCAGCAGCGCACACGTGCTAAGTGAAAACATATGGCTCGCGCGCCGCTGCTGCTCGCTCCCACAAGGCGGATGCCAGCACAAGCACGAGTGTGCTGGCACAACAGGCAGATCTCACAACCTCCACCATGGGTGACAGGGTAACAGCATCCGGTGCCGAGCCCCAACAGCAGCTGAACCGCACAGGACTGCTAGAGCTGCCCATGCTGAAGCCCGGCACTGCCCTTCCCACACGCTCCCTTCATAATCTTCTACAACCCTTCTGAACCGCTCGGCCATCCTGCCTCCGCCCACGTGAGGACAGCTCTTTATTTGTGTTTTACTGGCTCCATGTTTTTTTTGCTATTTCGGATGGCTTGTTTCCGTGCCGGGGCCGTGCTTGTCAGGCCCCAATTAGCCTTCTTCTGTGCTCTGTGAACAGAGAGGTATTTACGCATCCTCTTCCCAGAAGACATAACCTATCAATTGATGACTCCTTTTACTTCAAATAGACCAATCCGTGTATCTGTGAGCGGCCTCTCTGAGTTTTGATATGCATAGCAATCACGCGCGCACACAAACCTATCTTGGCATAACTTTTGTACTGTGCATATATTGTCCTTGTTTTGTTGCCATATTGACATGCATTTGTTTTTATCTAGCTGTATGTTTATGTATGTAAGGAAAAGTTCATTGTGCAGAACGTCTTCTTTATTATCCGTATACAGATGTATATTTGTTTTCATGGCTGTGATCTCACCGCTGATCACACACACTCACTCCCACGACCCAACCCTCCCTGGGGGACACACCCAGTGGCTCGGAGGTAGCTTCAAGCTTGGATCCTGTGGTACAAACACAACCAGGCATGCACTGCGTTTTTTTTGTTCTCTTTTTAAAAAATATTTCTCACATTGTGAAAACGCTTTTCTCACCCTTAATATCTTTGGCCTGGCAACTGGCAACAGGACTGGCGCAGAGCACAAATGGCTGGCGACTGACTCCTCACAGCCGTACCAGCCTATCAGTGGCATGGCCTGAAAGGGAGGCTCCAGGTACTTCCATAGGGCAACACGCCAAAGCCTGCGTCATGGTCTGGCTCAGAGGTCACCCATTGGCTACACAGGGTTTGAAGAGATTAATTCAAGCACTTTGTGTTGTCGTAATTCATAAACCCATTATTCGGCTCCATGCAGGCCCTCTGCCTGTCTCCAGGGCCTCGTTATCCTGAGAGGGCCTAATGGGCTTGTAGGCATGCTTTGAACAGGTATAGAAGGAAACACTGCACTCTGCATGAAAGGGCTCTGGGGATGCCACCAGGAAGGGGTGGGAGGCCCACTTAAGGGCATTTGGTACCAACCATATTCCTCTGTTTCTTTGACTGTCATTTCTTTCAGAGAACGTCTCATGGGTTGCAACAGACCCTTGACGTACTATTATTTATTTAAAGTGATATACCATTTTGAATGTTATCTGTAGATGACTTCAGAGCCCTAAAGGTATAACAAATGTACAGTTCGATTAAAGAGGTGAGGAGGAGGTGGAGTCCAACCAGATAGGTTGAGTGCCTGTGCTCAGGTTTTCAGGTGCTTCCTGAATAGCTTGTTTGAGGTAGGGGTTTTAGGTACCATTATAAAAAGGAAGAGCCAGGTGTGTTTTACCGCCACAACCTACCAAACAGATCTACTTACCTCAGCTTCCCCTAGTCCCTGCATGAGTTTCCACTGTCGATGCAGTGCTGAGGTTCATTGTGTCCATCACTTCTGGAGCAGTTCTGAACATCAGTGAGACTGCACACTCAGAAATGGGGCTCCACCATAATATGAGCTTACATGTTTACCATATTTTTCATTAATGGACCTGCTGAATATTTAAAACCAGATGTTACTGCCTGGGGTTGGGGGTTGTTAGAATATGTGTTACAGTATACAGGACACTCTAAAAAACAATTTACAGATAGATGTGAAAAAAAGCTCTTTAATAACATAACTAAGATCATAAACACTAGGACTCTTTTACCTGAGGCAAAATAAACAATATATGTGTGTGTAATCTGATGACGAGCTTCACATGAGACTCCCATCTACTGTTTAATTTGTTTAAAAACATAAGTGCCAGGCCCCTCGTTATGAGGCCGTTTCTGCTCGCACTGCTCATACCCCTTGCCAGTACTGCCAACGACAATACAAACACAACTACTAACTATCACACTCCTACAAGTGTGACAATTCCAGGCCCCCAAACATATCGGAGTGCACAGCACTTCTCCCCTGCTCTGACCAGCCCCACCCCACCCTGCCCCGCCACTAACTGCAATAGGGAAAATATAATTATATTGACAATAAGTTATTATCATTTCCCTTTCCTATATATTAATTTATCTCCCTTTCGCACTGCCCCTGTCACCCTTTCTTTTCTTCTTTCTCTGCTCCTCTGTTTCTCCTTCCACTCTTCCGCTCACCATTTCTCCTTGTCTCTTTGATGCTCTTTTTTTTATCTCTGTATCTAGTCTTCTGCCGTCTCTCTTTCTGTCTAGCCATCACCAAGGCACTTATCCTCTATTTCTTTTCATCCCTCCTGTGGTCACTCTCTTCGTAACATGCACTATCTGTTCCCCCTCTCTGTTTCACTCCTTCTCTCGCTTCCTTTATCTCTCGCTCAAGCACACACACACACAATTTCTTTCCAAATATCTCTGGCTAAACACTTATAAGGTCCCAAAGGCGAGACCTATTGGCTATGCCAATGCTTTGTGTCAGAAATTCTCTCTACTTCCCACTTGACATGTAGAGCAAGCGACATGTTTTGGCTCTTGCTTGAAGACGTGCCTAAATGTTTTCGTTTTCATTTTCAAGTTCTTTTACATTTTACTAAGTTGTGTTGTTTTAAGAGTGACAATGCTCTTTAACTCTTGATTTCATTCTACAACATTCTACATCTTGATGAGGAATAAAAGGGACTGCGAGTGCCTCGTTTCAGCACTGGTCTGCTAATTTCTGTTGCGTCAAGCCTCTCTGGTAGGCTTTATGTTTTCAAGAGTGAATGAGGGTAAAAACTTTGGAATAGATCTAGCGGGGAGCCAAGTAGTAGGTCATGGTCCACCACACTGGATTCATCTGCCATGTGTTTCCTTGGAAGACTTGGCTCTGTTGTTTTAGGATGAAGTCCACTTACGCTTACAGAGGGGATGTCAGTTAAGAAAGGAGGCCTTTATATCAGTCATCCAAACATCCACTCTAATATTTTAGCAGCTGTAGGTCCAATAAGCAGCTTTACCTACCTTTGAATGCTGCTGTGACCGAATAGCTTCAGAGGTGAGGGGCTCATCAGTATTGGTGGTAGTTGATAGTACTTGAATGTAATACTTATTTCCTATGTAGTGCTCTCCACTGCCTTTTTGACCGCCTGTATGCACTATAAATAATAGGTGATATTCTAAAGTAATGTGACAGTACTTCATTCACTGACTTTGGAAGGCTGAATTGGCATTTCCAAGATTCGAATTGGTAGATTTCAGCAGTTAATGTTTAACCCACTGAGCCATTTTGCAATACCTGTAGTCTGCAAAGCCTCACTTTATGCATCATGTCTTATTTGTTATTGATTTTTAAATTATATATTTATTAAGAAAGCCTCTCTACCACAAATCCCATTCATGGTGGGTCATTAGCAGGCAAACAATTGCATACAGAGTTGGTCAGACGGATTGGTGATGAATGGAGCAATTCATTGATTGTATGTTGCACCTACAAATACAAATAACAGCACACTGCTCATTATTTTAATGCACATATTTACAATTGAAGGCACAGAGAGATAAGGTTATTTGCTCAGAATCAGAGAATTATTTTTCAAGTGCTGAACTCAGGACTGTTGCCCAGGTCCACATCCTACCCACCAGAGCCCATCTTCAAAGGTACACGATGTTTCACTATGACATTATGTTAGGCCGAAGACCACAGGTCAGCTGTGGTGTTTCACGTTTACAAACAGGTCATGTTCCTGGATTCATTCTTCTAACATGAATAGGTTTGCTGTGCATCCTCCTATACCTGGCCTGGGGATGACTCCTGAAATACTGAAGAGTTATTTCTTGATGCATCTCAATGAACATTTTTAACAAGAGAAGCTTTCAAGAATGCATTTGAGGTCCATCTTGATCCTGGCATGGTATATAATGACTTTGAGATGGTTACTTCCAAATATGGCGCGTACTTGGATCTATTCAGCTTTCTTGGTGCATAAATCTGCCTTTCCTGTCTTTTTATTATCCTTGGGTGCAAACTATGACTGAAGAGGTTATACTCGCTTCTGCAGTGCATTCTATTATTTCAACCATGCGTTTTCTGCTGAAATACCACTACGCTTCACTTACCCTTTTGGTGTGTTAAGAAAATGCATGTTTGCCCCTCTCCATCTCTTTTCTTAAACCACATCACAGACTTCTTTTAACTCGAAATCAAAGATTAACAGAATAGATTGTTGTACATGGTTGAACCACTGCCATGTTTTAGCTTTACAGTGGTCATTCACAGCTTGGGATAGGATAGATAGGATTAATTTCACATCTTTGTTTCCACAATAATACAACCCCAGTCAGAAAGCATTTTGAAAATGTGTATGTTGGAGTACTTCTCTGGCCAGAAAAAATAGAAATAGGTCTGCATTGTTGTACTGCCGCAATAAAATAAAATGGATATGTATAATAATTAAAAAAATGTCTGCACTTCTGTAACTGCCTCGTGTTTTTATGTATCAAACAATAATGTACAGACTATTTGATTGATGAATTGGTTTCACAAGTATGCTTGTTTCAGTGTAGCTCACCACACCTTTATAACATTTAAAACACATTGATTTGTAGCTAGAGTAGACAGAAATCGACGATACATTAGAAATGTGAATGAATGAGATCCATACACATTTCATGGATGATGTACACAATTTACCTGGCAGTAAATATGAGAAGCATTTACTTACATTGTAATAGCATATCTACAAGATTTAGAATTGGCATATCTTTTGCAGTTGAAAGCACCATTTGCACTTCCATGCAACAAGAGTTGCTGAATTTTCTTTACTATGACTGGCAAATGTCAGTGTATAAGGAAGGCTGCTTGAGAAAACTGTGGAAGTGCTCTCAGTGTATAATAACAAGCCCAGTGAGAGATACATTAACTGAAAACTGGATTGGAATGCAAATTATCACAAGGATTCATGGTTAATGGTTTGCTTGAACAGATTTTAGTTTTGTTTATGGCACTAAGACAACCTATGCTATGCCCTCAAAATGTATACAAACTGTACGGAAAAATCTGCTGTCCCTTGTGGATTGATGTTATGCAGTTTTGTAGAGTGCACTATCACCCTGAAGGGTATCCTGGCACTGAGCAGTTGTGAGTTTAGGCACATCTACGGCATAGTGGACTACTGAAAAAGCCAGGTCTCCAGATTCATCATCTTCATCTTTTTGCGGAATTCAAGAAGTGTGGAGGAGTCTCTTGTGTATAGCAGCAAGTCATTTCACACTTTGGGAGGAATGTAGGAGAATGTTTGACTGCTGGATTTGGTTTTCTGTATGTATGGGTTTGTGCAAGTAGGAGTCCAAATGAGCAGAGGTGCCTGGAAGGTAGGGGAAAGCAGCTGCAGTTGTTGAGGTATGCTCGGCCAGCATTATGTAGAGCATTGAAAGTTTGGGTGAGGAGTTTGAATTGTGCTTGCTTGTGAATGGGAAGCCAGTGGATCAATCTCTGGTGTGGTGTGATGGGAGTGCACTGTGGGAGTTTGAGAGTGATTCTGGTGTCCGTGTTCTGAATGGTCTGCAGCCTTCTGGTGAGTTTTTTGTTGACCTCTGGATAGACGGTGTTATTTTAGTCCAACTTGCTTGCAACCAGGGGTTGCATGACTGTTTCCTGGGTGCTGTTTGGGAGCTAATATCTCTCCGCTTTTTCCAGGTATGTGAAGCATGAAGCAGTGACAGCATTGATTTGGGTGGTCATTGAGTTTGCTGTCGATGATCCCGAGTTTTTTGGCGTGGGGGGAGAGGAGTGCCAGTCCTTGCTCTGTTGGCCACCAGGTCAAGTCCCCCTGTGATGTGCTGTTCCCGAAAATCACTTTTCCGGTCTTGTCAATGTTCAGCTTTAGACAGTTGGTTCTTTATCCAATGTGCGATTTCAGTCATGCAGGCATTGAACTTGATCCATGTACTGGGTGTCTCGTCTGTGAGGGAGAGAATGATTTGTGTCATCAGCGTAGGAGAGGATTTTGCTATCATGAGAGCAGATGAGGCTAGCGAGAGGGACCATGTATGTGTTTAAGAGGTTCAGGCTCAGGAAGGATCCTTGCGGAACTCCGCAGTTGAGGTCGCGGGCATCCAAAGTGTACAGCGGCATACTGATTGACTGGGTTCTTCCAGTCAGGAAGTAGCAGCTCAATTGGAGTGTATGTCATTGGATTCCAGTGTCCGTAGGCATTGGATGAGGATGGGAGACTGTGGCAAATTCTGTGGAGAGGCTGAGGCGTGTGAGGTCTGCCATGTTTCCTCTGTCCAGAGTCATGTGGCAGCGATGAGGGCAGTTTCCATGCTACGGTTGAGTCTGAAACCAGACAGAGTTGTGTCGAGGAGTTGGTGGTCATTGAGGTTTTCGAGAGGTGTCTGTTTGAGATTTTCTCCAAGACCTAATAGTGTAGTAGCAAGGAGATCAGTTTGTAGTTGTTGAGCGTTGAAGTCTGCAGAGGGTTTCTTCAGGAATGGGAGGGCAGTTGCGTGTTTCCATGCATCTGGGAAGGTCATGGAAGAGAGATAGGCATTAAGAATGGGTGTGAGCATTATGCTGATAGGTTGCAGTCCTCTGGAGTAGGCATGGTGGTGGGTAGGGGTCCAGTGGGTTCCCTGAGTGGATGTACATTATTGTGGCGGCTGGTGCTTCTGGGGTGATGACTGGCCATGTGGTTAGCATTGGTTGTTTGGATAATATCTGGAGGTGTCTGGCGAGGCCTGTTGGGTCCGGTTTCAGGCTGAAGTTGCTGTAAATAGCAGTGGTTTTGTTGCTGAAGAATTGAGAGAGATTTTTGCAGAAGTCCTGCACAGGAATGATCGATTTGGAGGCTGCCGATGGTGCGGTGAAATCTTTCACAATGGCAAAGATTTCTACGCTTCTGTTGGTGCTGCCATCAATGCTATTCGCCACAGCAGTGCGGTTGGTAGTCCGGATCATTTGTTGGTAGCGTCACAGGGTGGTTTGAATGTGTTCCAATCCACATTGTTCTGGCTCATTCTACAGCTGGACCACCAACTGGCCAGGGGTCTGGGGCTTGTTGTATTGTTGTGTCTGAGAGGTCCAGGGAGGTGTCCCAAGAGGTGATCTAATTCTTGAGATTCTTGATGGGTTTGGGGAGGCTGGTGCTCTGTTTGGGTCACTGGTTGTTGAGTGTTATTCCAGTCCTTGTCAGTGATGATGTTCCAGTTTTGGTGAGATGACAAATGGTGAGTGTGCGTGGGACCAGGACGGGATGCTGAAATTGACTAGGGTGTGGTCTGTCCCGTAAACTGGTGTAGGCTGATCGACTTGGATGTAGCCAAAGTTGGTGAAAATAGGGCACATGAGGTGTCCAGCTGCGTGGATAGGTCCCTTTACTCGAGTGAGGCCCAGGATTCCAGGATCTTCAATGAGTGCTATTGTGGGTCGGCGTGGTCTTCCATGTGGAAGTTCAAGTCTCTGAGTAGATAGCATTGATGGCGAGTGGTGTGACGAAGTCCATGATGGTGTCTGAAGTTGGTGCGCGCTCTACGTGGTCTGTAGATAAGAGTGACGCTTAGGGTGAAGCTGGCTGTGTTATGGAGCTTGAATGGCAGGTGTTCCCTGTTTGAGGATGAAGTGTCCGTGGATGTGGTGCAGCAGATAGTTTTCTTGTGGATGATGGTGATTCTTCCTCCGTGCTTGTAAAGTCTGTCCTTCCTGACAATTTTGCAGCCAGGGAAGATGGCTATGGCAATGTCAGGTGCCAATGCCGGGTTCAGTCAGATTTGCGTGAGAAAACGTAGGTTAGGGGCATTGTCTTGCAGCATGCTCCAGATCTCTGTGGCATCTTTGGCGAGTTTGCAGTTGACTTAATCTGAACTCTGCCAGAAGGTCAGTATGAGAACATTATTTTAGTATTTGTGGCTCAGAGTTTGAGTGGCCGTTTGGCTATGATAGAAGGCCTGCAGGGGACATTGAGGGACGCATACACTTAAAAGAACGCATTTGGTCAAAAACATAATATACATCGATACTAAAATAGGGTTTTTTTCCCTAAATTTCAGTCTGGCCATAAATGCTATTGAGGAACTTCGATTTTCGATCGTGATCGTATCGACCCGCCATTTTGTGCTCCGCCGCCATTTTGTGTTGCCCTCACTCAGGCAGCACGACGATCAAAGTCTTTTCTGCTTTTCCTGCAATATTGTGTCGAAGTAGCCTTGTGCCTCTGTTTACAAAAGCTGGTGTTAGAGACTGGCCGAGTACACTAATCCCTGTCTGGTTTTTCTAATCCCTGTCTTTACTATCAGTTGGTTCACACTATTCTCTTCTGACTTCAGTAGAAAGTGTAAGGTCGATTCAGAAAGAGGCTACAGAGAAAGAATTGAGCAAGTGGAAAGAAAGTACAGGAATGTTGGATGAGATGGGATGTTGGGTGGAATTGTCTGAGCACCAATGTTGGCTGTTACGAGATGCCTATGTACTGCCAGTAGTCACTATGGCACATGGTCCAGCCCACTTAAGTGCGAAGGGTATATGCAAGCTTCTGGCTCCAGTATGGCAAAATGAAGGGATTCCAAAGTGTGCAGACAATGTAGTGAAAAATTGCATTGTTTGCATAATGTATAACCCTGGAAAGGGAACCCCAACTCCAGCGGGTAACTTTGCTCCTCCGACATATCCATTTGAGGTGTTGCAGATAGATTACATTCATATGGAACGATGAAACAACCTCAAATATGTTCTAGTGGTAGTATGCGCCTTTTCTAGGTGGATAGAAGCATACCCTCTAAAAGACAATACAGCCTTATCCACAGCCAAAGTTCTACTAAAAGAATTTTTCCCCAGGTTTGGTTTGCCGCGCATTGTCTGGAGTGACAATGGGAGCGAATTTGTGGGCCAAGTCATGCAAAAAGTTTGTGCGGGTCTTGGTATCAAGCAAAAGTTCCATGCGGCAAATCATCCACAGTCAGCGGGTTTAGTAGAATGTTACAATGGTACACTAAGACTCAAACTAGCGAAAGTACAGGCTAGTACAGGACTTAGTTGGCCCGATGCTTTACCATTGGCTCTTCTGTCCACCAGAACAGCCATACACTCTCGTTTGGGACTTAGCCCTTACGAAGTGGTTTTTGGACGCCCAGCTAATGTATGGGAAGTCCCTCGCCCTAAGAAATACTCAGATTTACCATATCCAATGTTAATTGATTACTTGCATGACCTAATGACTAAATTGCGTGTTCTCCATCAACAGGTTCAGAGTGCTTTGCCGGAGGTTTCCACAGACCCAGGTCATTCCATCCGGCCAGATGACTGGGTCTGCATAAAGAATTTCCAAAGGACGAAAAATTTGGAGCCCAGGTGGAGAGAGCCCCGAATGGTTTTGCTTACGACGAGAACAGCAGTGAAAGTCGAAGGAAAGAAGAACTGGATTCACGGCGTGCACTGCAAGAAGGTTCCTTTGCCTTTGCCCTTCGATCAGTGGATACGTAGGGGCATTAGAGACTCTGAGAGTGAAAAGGTTCCACGATTTGTACCTTTTAGTGATGCACGCCTGAATGGAACATTGTCTGAGAAAGAGGACGACAACATTCTCCAAGAAGCAATACCACCACATCGTCTCTTGAATACGACAAATCCGCGGACATTGTTCCAAGATCAAACTACACCTGATAAAGAACACTATAACCTAAGACCTAGACTAAAGAACACTTAAGATTTTCTCTCTCCTATGTAGTATTCTATCCCGGTTGCAAGGTCACGGTAGGAGTCTTAATTGTGACCTGAGTAGTGGCAATAGGCCTGTAGGACTTGCAGTGTCATAGGACGGCAGATAATCATAATTAAGTGATTGAGGAAGATTGCCGTGAGCATCCACTTAGAAAGATGGAGACTACATTAGGCGAAAAAGAGAGAAAGGATAAGATGAAGGAAAAACATCACAAATCAATGTATAGTCGTTGTGGTATAGCTTTATGTATTATTATATTATTGTGTATTCTTTTGGCTTGTATAAATTGGATTGTTATTGCTCTGCAGCGAAAATTTGTCTCTCCTTCTACCTCCTCGTCTTCTTCTACTGTCTCTCCATATCTATTTCATACACTTCCTCAACATGAACTCATAAGAAGAACTGAATATTACAATAACTCATTTGTCCAGTTGTTACATCAACACCAATTAGTGATCAATACAACTGACTGTTGGGTGTGTGGACTTATGCCACATACCGCAGGAAAAGGGATGCCATATTTAGTTCTTCCGTTCTCTTATGAGGGTTCTGCTTGGGCTTATTTTGTTATCTTCTCCAATGCCTATCAAAGCAAATTCAGACGATTCGTTAGTTCATATATTGGTGGTCTGGATTTTCGTCATAGTTCATTGATAAAGGGAATGGTAGCTATGGCTAAAATCATGGAAAATAGTAAGATCTCCGTTGACGAAAGAAAAGCGTACACTAACTGGAACGTCACCCATTATGTCACTAGCCTTAGTGATAAGGTTAAACAAGGAAAATCTCCACCGATTTGGACTGTACCACATCAGGGCAATTTCTGGAAATAAATGGTCAGTCTACTGACATCGTACAAAGAAACAGCTGTTCCCACACATATGTCTACTCCTCTCAGAACTCGCCGCCTCTAATACCATCTCAAGGCACGTATTTTATCTGCCACGATAGGGCTTACACGTGGTTGCCAACTGGTTTTGCTGGTACCTATTATATAGCTTTCCTTCTTCCCCCTACATACACCGCTTCTGCAAATCATCATCGAAACAGATATGGCAGAGGAATTATTGATTCCAAAGACACAGCAGGACAAGAGGGCGGAGATTTCCTCAAAGGAATTCTTCCTTTTTGGGGTCCAATGGCCAACAGCAGAAATATAAGGCAATTGGTTTGTGTCATAGAAACCACTATAGACATCACTGTAGGAGCCTTGAGTAATATCACGGCAGAACTACAGGCGGATCGTCTTATGACTTTACAAAATCAAGTTGCCTTAGACTTTGTTCTTGCGGATCGTGGTGGAGTGTGCAAATTGATTGGGTCAAGTTGCTGTATTTTCATACCTAATGACGCTCCGACAGTATACCAAGCTATCTCTAAGTTACATATAATCTCTGAGTCGATTCATCAGGACGAAGGAGATTGGTCATTATTGGAGTGGTTTTGGGGACTACTGTCTAAATGGGGTTGGAAGATATTGACGTTCCTTGGAATAGTCTTAGCCATCATTTTCTCTTGTTGCCTTTGTATGCACTGTGGCCCCGCCATCTGCGACCTTTGTGCTACTATGTGCATCCCTAAACCCAAGTCACAAAGAACAGAGAATGATGCTACAGCAACAGCTCAATGATCTCATGCCCATCGATATTGACTCAGATTAATGTGAGTCTGTGTATCGTATCGACCCGCCATTTTGTGCTCTGCCGCCATTTTGTGTTGCCCTCACTCAGGCAGCACGACGATCGAAGTCTTTTCTGCTTTTCCTGCAATATTGTGTCGAAGTAGCCTTGTGCCTCTGTTTACAAAAGCTGGTGTTAGAGACTGGCCGAGTACACTAATCCCTGTCTGGTTTTTCTAATCCCTGTCTTTACTATCTGTTGGTTCACACTATTCTCTTCTGACTTAATCTTATCGTCTGGCCTTCGCTGTCCTCTGCTCGTATTCTCTTGTTTCACAACTGTCCTCCAATCCACACAAACGTATCTCGTCACCTGCAAGTCAGCTACAAGTCAGTTAATGAATTAGCTCGTGGGGAGGGGTGACAAACACAGTTAGAGGAGAGGCTTCTTCGAGTTACTTGATACTTTATTTTCAAACCTTTCCTATTGGTTCTGTTTTCCAACTTTTCTTATTGGCTCCTTTTATATGTTTTAGGTGTGTTCTTAGTTAATATATATGTCACCTATGTACTATATAAGATTGTGCGCCACGGAGTGAAGTGGCAGTCTCCTGAGAACATACCGTGTGTACTTCTAGGACAACTGTACTAGCTGCAGCTAATAAAATCTGATCTTTTACGCCGACAGAGTGTCCCCGTGTCTCTGTGTAGCTAAGCAGGAGAACCCAGGAGATTAAGGCGTACCCTGCGCCGCCAGGTCCAATTGGTTCTGGTTCTTCACTATCACTGTTCCTAGACCGAGAAGCCTGATTGGCATCCTTTTGGGAGAAAGACGTTTAAGCCACATTTTCAGGAAACTGCTTATTTGGATGTGAATGCTGCTGTTATTCCAAAATATTTTGCTCCAGCATCTCTACCTTACCACATGCTTAAAAAGCCAACATAAACAAATTTCACTCCCCAAAAATATTTGCATATTTAAGTCTTACTAAACCGTGAATGGACATATCATATCTAGAAGTGTGGATTGGCACAACCAAGTGCACTGCAGTGCCTCCATATCATGACAACTTGCTCTCGTATTCCTGTGCGTTAGTACATGTATACAACCCTTTTTCCTTTAAGAACAGTATATGCCTGTGTGGAATGACATTACTCCCTTTTGTTATGCTAATGTAAGGGTAATGCATCTTCACCTGGTAAAACGCTTGAACCAGGAGAGGGGCACACAAATTATGCTGATTTTATTTAGTCAGAAGAACCTCTCAAGGTGGTTAGATCAAATCAACATCATAGTCTCCATATAATGCCCATAAAATGTAGCAAAAAGTCACCTATGAAGTAATTGGACGAAATGAAAGGGGATTTCCTTTACCAAAGGTACATGGGTGCTAAAGGAATGTGTAAAGGTTGTAAGGTTAGGTTGTTTCAATGTCAGGCAGTAAGTATAGCATGTTAGGTTTAGAGTGATGGGGAAGTAAAGCAAAATAATGACGACTTAGTGATAGACAGGAGGCAAAGTAGCCAGGACCAACACTTGTACTTAGAGGGATGAAAAATTATAGAATGAGCCAAGGCAGCAGAGCGAGATCAAGCAATATGAGACAGGTAATAGTCACTCATACAGAACTTCAAGTAGAACTGTTTTGGTTTCTATTCTGGGTGTGAAGTCCATCTGACTGGCGGGTACAAGACTGTTCTCTTCAAGGCGGTTAGTAAGCCTTGTAGCAATATGTTTTTCCTAATGTTGTCCTTAATGGAGAGCAGCGTAATTGGCCAGTAGTTGGATTTTGTATGTATATCCAAGGTATGGTCTGCCCCTTTCAGCCATTGGATCTGCTGAAAGGGTGATTAATCTCTGGATCAGCCCACAAAGCAGCTGTCTTCTGGCACAGATACTACTAATGTTGCTTTAAGGATCTATGCAGCAGTACATCCATAATGAGGACAAGATGATTGAGCTGCGTACCCGTCGATGCCCATTCTGACTGACAAAACCCGACAGCCCACTCTGCTTTAGATAGTCCTTTTTTGGGGGGGATCGAAGCCTGCCAGACACCAACGCTGTTTGGTTGTGAAAGACTTATTGGAGACATGTTGATAGCTGGCCTGGAAAGAACTCCAAGCATTGCCTTTCGTTGGCTTTTTGTTTTGGCACTCTTCTTTTCTTGTTTTCTGTTCAATGGTGTTAATTGTTTTAGCCCCTCCATCTAGTATTTGTCACTCACGTGGAGCATAGCGTGTTCGCCATCTCCATGACTGGCTCCATTTAGCCTACCACGCGTATCTGCTGTTTGGGAACTTTTTTCTTTTTGTGAAAGCACTCCATTAGAGTGCATGCATTTTCCAAACTTCTTCCGGTATATATTTTTTTCATAACATTCTAAAAGTTCTACTTTCATCACCTTTTTCCTTTGAGCCGCTCTCAGTGCATTTACAGTTTTATACTGATTGGTCCTTCCATTTGACCTCCTGTATGCTATCAGTTTTAAACCATTTCTTCAAGGGCCTTTCTTATACTTCTGTGCAAATTTTTTTTTTTTACCTTTAACACAACCATAATTTCAAAAACTTATACCACCCTTTTCTGATGGATTCCATCAGAGTGCATTTGTTTTGTTTTTTACCATGCAGTGTGTTTGCCCGCTTCTCTCAGCACATTTCTTTTGGTAATACTATAAAAATGTAAATTTTCAACACATTTGTCCTTTGAGGCGCGTTCATGTTTATACAACTTAGCCCAGTGAGCCCACTCTCTTGTGCACTTTTAACTCCACGCGAGTTCTTTCTTGTGTGCTCTTTTCCACCCCCTCCACGTTGCTTTGTCACTGTTTGCTTCTCTCCCTGAACCCCTTTTTTAAAAACTTTTTTTTCCTCATTCGCCTCCGACCCCAGCTGACCTGAGGTCAGAAGGTCGCCACTATCACTCAAATTGAGAGGGGTAAGTTTTGGGGTGATCGTTCACACCCTTCCTGTCCCCCACTTACCAGTGGCACACCGACTTCCCCCTAGTTGCTGATCTGCCATTATTATTGAGAGATGGTCATACTCTACAGGTACCTTAAGACCGACGACTAGTGCTGATTGCCCACTGTTGATCGACAACTAGAGCACCCAGGACAGTAACACAAACCAGCACAGTCTAAGAGCTTCCCTGAGGCTTAATCATAGGACAGAAAGAGAAAGTTGTTAAAAAAAAAGTCAGACTGGAGTCCAACCTATCAGGCAGTCCCAAATAGTTCTCATCTTAGAGTTCTTCAATCTGGCCAGGTCTATCTTTGATGTTTTATACAGGGCAGATAGCCAATCCGAATGTGTGGGGGGAGTAGTCTCAACCCATCTCTTGCATATTTCCCGTCTGGCTAATAATATAGCAAAGAACAAAAAACCTCTGTTCCAGCCAGTGATGTCACTGAGTATACCAAAGATAATACGTTTAAGGGAAATCTGTATTGGGTAGCCCAGGACAGACGCTAGAGAGACTTCAACCCCCTTCCAAAATACAGAAAGAGATGGTCACTCCCAAAACATATGTACATCGGGGGCACTCTCCAGATTACATTTTTTACAACTGGCAGGTGAAGCTTTAGATATTTTAGAGAGCCTTGCCGGGGAAAGATAGACTCTATGTGTAGTAAAATAGTGATTCCTCCTCAGCCATGCTGGTTTAACAGCTGAGAAAAGAGTATTATAAGAACATTGCCACAAATCCACCAAATCTATGCCCGGGAAGGATCCCCCCCCCCAACTCTCCAGCTAGCTCAAATTCTCCATCAATAGCTTCTTCAATTGCCCAATAGAAGAACGAAACTTCTTTTTTCGCTGTCAGTCTATTAGTCAGATGTTCTTCTAAAGGGTTCCCCGACCCTATCGTTTTTTTTAAATCCTGGAACCAGCTTTGTAACTGTAAGTATTTAAATCTGAACATACCGTCTTCCAGTTTCTCATTTAATTCGGTCCACGAGAAGAGTGTTCCATTTTCCGCTAAGTCTCCCCATGTTGATAGTCCGGCTGTTTTTAGTGGGACAGCCAGCAAATCCTGAAGACAGGAGTTCCTGGACCATCCCACGAAGGAGCTAGCCTTGAATAGTATTCGAGACCCGTAAGTTTTTTAATTCTGGCCCAAATCTGAACTGCACCTCCTAGGACTTTTAGTCTGACCTTCTTAAAGAATTTTTTGTCCCCATATTTGAATAAAAAACCTTCTGATGGAAGCCCTGATTGTTGTAGCATAGTCAAAAACATTTTACCTCTGTCTGAAGAGTCCGAAGATTTTAGCAGCATTCTAGAGTGCGCTAGCTGAAAGGCCCAAGCGTAGTACTGAATATCGGGAAGCGTGAGACCCCCTTTCTCCCTCCTACGTCTTAATTTTTTCCATGATATTCTGGTGGATTTATAAGCCCATTCGAACCCGTTTATAGCTTGCTGGAACTTATCTATCAGGGCTTTCTCAAAATTTAACGGAATCGTGTTAAATAGAAAGGTTATTTTTGGTAAGATTATCATTTTTATTAAGTTCACTCTTCCCAAAATAGACAATGGAAGGTGGACCCAACCTTTCATAAGTTTTTGACTCTCTTTTAACATATTCCCAAGATTTACTGTAGCTATCTTATCTATCTCTGGGACTATTTTGACCCCTAAGTATCGCAGCTCACTCTTGGTTTGGTATCGGCACTCCGGCAGATTCCAGGTCATTAATTCCGTTTTATCGGTGTTAATCTCATAGCCAGAGACATGGCCAAAGTCTCGTGCTAGATCTATGACCCGGGGAAAAGAGGATTCTAGATCTGAAGAAAGAACGAGAATATCATCGGCATACAGGGCTACCTTCCTCTCCCATGAACCGCTCCTAAATGATGGAATAGCTGCCTCCTCTCTGAGACGCTGAGCAAACGGCTCTATGTATAAGTCGAAAAGAAGAGGGGAGAGGGGGCAGCCCTGTCTAGTTCCTTTTCTGATTTCAAATGGCCTAGTCACTCTGCCATTCACAACCAATTTTGCTGAAGGCTTGCTATATATGAGACGAATGGTATGACAGAATCTAGGCCCGAGATAAAATTTCTCAAGGACTGCCATAAGATATTTCCAATTGACTCTGTCAAACGCCTTGGTTGCGTCTAGCGTCATTGCTGCCAAAGGAAGAGAGAAGTTAGAGGCTAGATCTATTGCGCCAATGAAGTCATGTGTAAGGTCAAAGAGGTTTCTACCTTTTACAAAACCCTTTTGATCGGTATGTAGTAAGTTTCCCCACTACTGCCCCCAATCTATCTGCCAAGATTTTCGAAAATACCTTGTAGTCTGAATTTAACAAGGAAATGGGTCTGTATGACCCACATTTTGTAGGGGGTTTATCAGGTTTCAGAATTAAGGCGATATTTGCTTCTCTCCATGTGGTGGGTGGCTGGACCCCGTCAATTAGGATTTGGTTAAAGACCTCTAACATTACAGGAATTATTACGTCCCCTAGTTTTTTATAGAGTTCGACGGGAAGACCATCCGGCCCAGCGGCTTTACCCTTTTTACACTCTAAAAGTGCCTTCCTCACTTCTTGAGATGTTATTTCGTCCTCTAAGTTGTCACGCTGGGTTTCTCCTAATGTTGCTAACTGGATTGGTTTCAAACCAGGCCAGTAATCTCCCAGCCCCCTCTCCATATTCAAAGTGAGCGAGCCTGCTCACCTCCCACCTCTTGGAAATCCTAGTCTGAATTATATCCTCCAAAGAGATTTTCAAGGATTCCAGATCTGCCACTAATGTCTGACGAAATTCCTGTTCCTGGTCCGTTACTTTGTTGATCTTTTCCTCCTGCTGCTTCAATTGATGCTCAATGGATGCAATCTCCTCCCTATATTGTCTATTCCTGAAGACAGTTTTATTTGCAATTAGGCCTCTCAGAAACGACTTCAGGGCATTCCAAACAACCATAATATTTGCCGAACCTATATTAATATCCAAGAAAGATATTGTCTCCTGGATTAAATATTCAGTTACGGCATCGTCTAGAAGAAGAGTACGGTCGAAAGTCCATACCTTCTGTTGCTTCTTCCCCTCCAGGTCTAGATCTACCCAAACTGCCGCATGGTCTGATAAATGGGGTGTCAAATAGTCGATCGTTTTGATATTTCCTCGTAGGTTACTACTAATTAGAACATAATCTTTTCGTGATTTATGTCTATATTTCTTATTATAGAATGATACTCCCAACTGAGTGCCAGATCTCTCTCTCCATATATCACATATAGCATACTGCTTCATCATTGTTTTTAGGTATGTTCTAGATTTGGAAGGGGTGTTGGCCCTACTTTTTGATGATTTATCCAATTTTGGATTCAATACTATATTGAAATTTCCTGCCAGAATGATTGTATCAGGAAATTCCAAAAGATTCATGTAGATCGTTTTTAATGTTGTCAGATTGTCCTGGTTGGGGCCGTAGTAACCTATTATTGGAATAAGTATATTTTCTATCATAATCTTAGCTATGACCCACCTGGCACTTATCTCTTCTAACCTCCTGGAGGGTAGCGTTCGCTTGTTTTTTTATTAAAATAGCCACACCTCTGATGTTAGCCGTCTGGCATGAGGAAACACAGTGCTCCACCCACCTGAGCTTCCCACAGAACTCACTCATCCCTTTTTTTAAGAGGTGTGTTTCTTGTAAGATGAGTATTTGTGCAGGTGAGTCTCTTAGATACTGAAAAATTTTCTCCCTCCTATTTTTAACTCGCAGACCGTTCACATTCCACGATAGACATTGTAAAGGCGAAAATACTGGGTTTTGACTATACCTGCGGAGTTCCAATACCAAACCAGAAGTAAAACAAAAAGAACCTCAGCTGAGATAAAAGACGAACGAGTTTTTCTTTTTTCAACCCCCTGTCCCCACACCCATGCTCCCCCTTCCTCTTCCCCTCCCCTAACTTCCCCCCACCCCGCCCTGGAGAAACCTACCCCCATTTGCCTGGAAAAGTCCAGGTTCTACCGGCCGGTAAACTCTAACCGCTCCAGTTCTGTTCTTTGACTATTCTCAAAAGCTGTATATATCATCTTACTATTTCTTAAATCAACTTTAGGGAAAGAAAAACCTATAGATGTAAACAAGTTATTGATGTATACTTTTTTTTTTGTCTTTTTTTTTCCCATTTTCCCATTTTCCTTTTTTACTTCTCTTTTCCTTCTCTCCCCTTTTTTGTTTTTTTTAGGTTTCTTTTGACATACGAGGGGAAGCTGAAAATAATCATTTTAGATTCCCTAAGAGATCGTCGGCTTCCTGCACGGATTTTGCAAAGTACATTTTATTATTAAACATAATTTTTAACTGTGCAGGGAATTTTAATTGGACAGTTGCTCCCAATCTCTTGAAATCCTCCATTCTTTTACCCAACTCCCACTGTCTATCTAAGGTAGTACGTGAGAGGTCTGACCTTATTTCAAAAGAGAAAGAGGAATCACCTGATTTTAATGTTTTCAATTTAAGAGCAGTTGATAATAATTTCTCCTTCAAAGAAAAAGTCAGAAAATTAATTAAAATCTTCCTCGGTTTTGTTCGCTTGGGATGTCTCCTAAAGGGATCCCTATGTATTCTTTGAATGTCCTTCTTTATTTCATCCGCTGATTCCTCAATCTGTATCGAATCTTTAATAAGGGCCACGATGTAAGATTTAATATCATCCCCCTCTTTTCCTTCCGGAATATTAAAAATTCGCAGATTGTTACGTCTTGCGTTGTTCTCCAAAGATTCAACTCTCTCTTGAACGGCGGCTTCTTCCTTTTTAAGTGTGGAGATATCCGCTTTGACCATTACCAAATCGTCCTTAAGGACATCCATGGCATTCTCTAAGGCCACTGTTCTTGACCATAAGTTGTCAAATTTTTTCTCTAAAGATTCACAGAAGAGACGAATCTCTACTTGATTAGATTCGGAGACAGCGAACCGTTTTTTAAAGTCTGAAGCCATTGTGAGGAACAGATTTTCCAAAGAGCCCGTACACACATCAGGCGCTCCTACTTCTACCATTGTGCCTATATCCGATCCCCCATTGGCTCCTATACACGTGGCTGTTGGCAAACTATTCTCCAGAGTGGCCACATTTTCATAATCTTTTGACGAAATAGTTTGATTAGCTGGTAATTTAACTTGCTGTATTACCATTCCAGGGGGGTTCAAAGAAGAAGAAGAATCCAGGGAGTCATGGGGGGGGGGGGGGCGCAAAAGACCGGCAGGGGGAAGGCATAAGAGCAGGAGACCCAGTTAAGAGCAGGGAAGAATCTGTGTCCATAACGAGAGAAGAAGACCTCCTTGCTGACTCTTCAAACTCAGAAACCTCTCTTAAAGCTTCCCCCTGTTTTATACGATTTTAATGAGGGCATAATTTTAATTTTTGCGTCTACGCCCTTCTTCTTTGGGATCTTAATGCCCTTCCCTTTATATTCCCGAGGTTTCTCCCCAATACCCCCCTCTGGGCCTTTAAGGATATCTTCCTTATTGACAGGTTTTACTCTATCTGTCTTTCCCCCCTCAAAAAATTTCCGGTCTTTTAATTCTTGAGTGTCCGTACCCTGGGCCCGCTGCTTCCTGCGTCTATTAGCCATTTTATTTTTTATAGCTTTGGACACTTTGGGAGCTAAATTACTACTGGGCAGGGGGGGCAATGAGGATGTCAAGGAGGATGATGATGGCGCTGACACCCTTATTTCCCCCAAGCCCCCCCCGTCTCAGGCAATAAGGTAAAGCGGACTGAACCCCTTGTGTCACTTCCTCCTCAGCCGCCACTGTGTTGCTTCCGCCCACCCTACTGGGTACTTCCACAACCTCTAATGTTTCCCTCCACCTGCGTCATTTCCACCCACCCTCATTCTTCCCCCCCTTGCGTTATTTATTATTTTGTTTTTAAAAATTCAACTGGGCTCTGTAAATAAAAAGAAAAAACTCTTGCCCCATTTTGTTGGCACGCGCATGGCACATGCTTGGTGTGGGTGCGTGCCTACAAAATAACCAGCTGGCTGTGTAAGCTTTTTCTCCTCTGTTTATTAGCCATGCTGCACAGCATCGGGTATGTGCTTTCAGTTTGCACTCTGGTGTTGAAGAACTATGCCAGAAAGGCCAATCAGTGAGTTAAATACCCAACTCTGACATCAGCTTTGGCCGCAGGCCAAGAGCTTAAATCCAGGCAATGCCAATCCAGCAACAAAGTAGTTCAATAGAATTATTGCTTGTTTCCTTGGGTACATTTCATTTAGAGTCTCATATGGAGTTCTTAGTAGTGCTAGATCTAGGACACTTTCTTCCTGAAAAGTAAGTTATTTGTGCCGACATAAAGATATGCACTCACATTGACAAAATTAAATGGCTTAATATTTTGAGCTGGTGTTGTAATCAAAATTTTTATAGCAAAGTGAACAAGATTTTTCAATTCTATGAAGGACATGGAGAAGATTTTGCAGTCTCTTCCTTGCTTTTATATTCAGCAGCCATGTTATGGTATAATCATTTCTTAGCACACTGTAAATCTGAAGACTACAATACCCATATGAAATAAAGACAAAACTATGAATCCCATGACACTCAACAGTCTGTAATCAATTAACATTAGAAGTACATATAAACACCCTTTATCGCATTAGAACAGTGTCTTCTTGCTGTAAGGAACCAATGCCATCCTGTATAGTAACTTTGATCATTATTCTTGTTTTTGATCTCAAACCGAAGAACACTGGAAACACTACTAAATAAATAATTTTGAAAAAAATAGTCCGATACCAAATCTGGTGGGGCAGAGGGGGTAAGTATAAAACAAGTATAACAATTGCACATTGCAAAATGGAGTACGCTGTACAAGTGACAGAAAGAAGGATTGGTGGGATAATCCGAGCCTTTGTGTCCTTGATAAAATTGAAAATTCCTGTTAACGATGGGTTTATGTTTTTCAATTCTATGACTGGGCCGGAGGCTTTGGATTATGGTGTTACAAAGCTGATCACCAATCATGGAAAAGGGGTTACTTACTGGCTTGTACTAGAATTTTTTAGATAGAGAATCGGATGACCAATTTGCTATGTGAATGATGTCCTCTAGGCATGCCCCAGAATTAAATATTTGGAAGCTACTGCACATTTAACTGAGGGAGCTCCAATCAGAGTCAAAGTGTCAAAACCTGCTTCACACAAAGTCAATAGGAGCCTTCGAACCCAAGTGGGGCAGAAAGCAGGACCAAAAGGTCAAACAAAGGATGTAAGTAATTGTCCGGAATGTGACAATCTGAGATCAGAAGTAGCACTCTCATAGACTCTTACACAATTTACCACACACAATTGGAAAGACTGTTAAAGAAACTGGATACAGATTTTGTTCTCCTATATATGAAAAGACAATTCATTCAGTACTAAAGTAACTACCTGCAAGGTCCAATGCATGAACATCTGATACTCTTTTTCAAAGAAGAATGACTAAGCTATCTGACAGGTGTTTCCTGGGTAAATATTTATTATTAGGCCATTAATGAAGTAATTTCAGGACCACAGAATCGTTCCATAGAGCACCGTATCTTGTGCGAGGGGCAGAAGAAAATCTAATACCCCACAACAATTTAAGTATGTTCACAGTTGGGGTGGTCTGGAATAGGAATATGACTCGCAGAAATAGCTAATCAATAAGAGTTCACTGTCCTAAAGGAGAGACCTTCATCCACCAGATATGCTAGGAAATTTACCACAACACGTCTCCTGCCACAGAATCAAAATCCTCTTCCAAGAACCAGTGTGACCATATGCACCAAGCTGATCTTTTGTGATTCGGCTTATGCTTTATCATTGAGGCTAAGAGTTTGTTCTGAAGGTGCTGGCACTTGCTAACGTCTATAGAAAGGCTCCAGGCCACCAGACGCAGTTTATGTTGGATGATTAACGGATGTGGTTGACTCACTGGATACAAGAGTAGAGTCCGAAAGACTGGAAGAATCCAGGGTTGTTGGCAACATAACTTAAAAAGGCCTGGAAACCAGCCATGAGTTCTCCACAATGGAGAACCTAAAAACACCTCTGATTTCTGTTTCCTGATCTGCAGCGCTACTCTCAAGGACATGGTGATGGGGTTGAAGACATAATTCAAACCCTACAGTCCTACAGAAAAACAAGTCTGAAATAATGGCTGTTGGAAAGTTAGGCAAAAATATCTATTTGGCATGGGCCCCACTTCTCCATTATCTTGTCAAACAAAGATGAGCTTAATTTTCAATTACTGGAATCCCTGAGATGCCAGGAGTTCCAGTCTTCTGCATTTTTCTCCTTGCCTTGGAGATGCACTGCTAGAAAAGATTTGTTGTACCAGGCAGTCATGCGATGAAAGTCCCTTGTGATCTCTACTAATAAGCCAGACCTCATTTCTCCTGAGCTGTTGACAAACTATACTGTCAAAACTATCCGCTTATAAAAGGATGAAACAATGGGACATCTTTAGGGAGGTGATCACAAAAGGTCCAGCCAGGAATGCCGCTGATGTGAAGCTAAAGCTCGTCCTGACTCAATCTGCCTCCTGTCATTATTTCCCCACATCTTTCAGAGGAGCCGAATTGGCTGGCACCCAGTTCAATCACCATGTCTGGTTTCGCCTAGGTGAAATCTATTGACTGTCAGTTTATTTTTACATATTGCACAGCAAATGAGTTCCTGTGCAGTATGGCTTACAGTTAAAAGAGGAGCTAATGCTGCTCTGCAACTTGTAAAAAAAATAAAACAATGCTGCGGTGTTTTGGGGGGTAACTCACAGGGTGAGGGGTGGGTAAAAATGTAGGGCGAGGTGGTTGGGCAAAGTTACATTTGGAGCGGAAGACGGGGGAATTTGGGTGAAAACAGCTAATGGGAGGTGACATGCAAGATGGTCACATTTCAGATCGGGGGAGGCTGACACCGCAGAGGGCTACTCCATGGAGAGCAGGAGGAGGATGGGGATGAAGGAGATAGACTACAGAGAATGCATTTCAGTAATTAAAAAAGAAAAAAAAGAGTACTTGCTGGCCAGTGGAAGGGCACTGGCCACAGGAAGCAGTACTTGGTCCATGCTCAATGGCAGAGACCAAAGACTACAAAGCACAGTAGGAAGCTGGATTTCAGAAGGAGCCGCCGACCAATGGGAAGCAGGGGAGCAACAGTGATGTGGTAGCCAAGCAATTGTAAGTAACATTAAGTAATTGGTGGGCTCTAAGCCACCTTTAAGATTTTTATTTTTTACGGACAATAGCTTTCATTGACAGTGCATGCACCCTGTAGGAGGAGAAACCTAAAAATACCCCTCCCATTGTGGGTCTTCATGTGATCAAGCCAATCCTGAAGTTTTTGACATTCTTCTATTTGGTCTGAGAATGAGAGAATTTCTACGATTGCAGGATCTTTAATATCTGTAAGGCACAATAGAGTAAGTACCTTGGAAGATAGCCTGAATAGAGGAGGCTAACTGGCCAACTAGTTTGGCTCGCCAACAGAAAGTGATATTGTATTTCACAAGAACCTTGCAAATCTCCTTCTTGATGGTACAAATCTTTTTCATTAGTAAGGACAAAAACGTTTTTAGTTTTTTAAAAAAACTTTTATATTTTCTGTTTTAAATATTTACATACATTTCAGCATATTTAGTATAGAATGACAGCATCACATCAGTAGACAGTGATCAGGGATTTGATGAATCAGAAAGTAATTGTAAAACATCCTGGACAGTCAGGTATGGCACATTGGTATAGTGTAAAGACTATTACAGAAATGTGATAATAGTATACTGTACTTTTTGCTGCAGTCTAACCTGGTGAATCATGGATAGTGATGAAGATTCGCAAGATACACGCAAAGTGGTCCACATACATCTCTGGGATGGATTGTGGACAGTAACTGGATGTGATAGGTGTCCTTGTGTTCAGAGCAAATGGTAAAGCCTCTAAGCCACTGCACATTTCTGGGTGTGCCTTTTACCCCGGGAGTGCTAGGCAATTCTTCTTTTGCCAAGCAAGAGGGCTAATGCAACAAATTTACTGTAGGAGATTGTAATTGCTTTAACATATTCCAGTGGTGCTATCGGAGGTGAGATAGAAAAGTCAGAGGAGATCATTAGCTGTAGTTGCCCTCAAAGCATTCGCCAGTACGAGTAGACGTGGGGGCAAGCCCAAGCCTCATGTAGAAAATGTGCATCTGGGGTGCCACATCTCCATCAATTCATCTCGGTGATAAGGTTGTATTGACCCATGGAAATTAGGGTATAGTATGCCCTGTGTATAAATTTCAGCTGAAGGAGTCTAAATTTGCCATTGGAGGAGACTCTTTAATGTACCGCAGCAGGATACCCATTTCTCATTGGAGATCTCTTGGCCCAGTTCATGCTCCCACTTAGCCTTCATATTCAAGCCTTTAATCTGCATAGCATGGACTCTGCAGTTATACATATGTGTGATTAATTTAGATGCGCTAGGGTTTGTCAACACCATTATTAAAACTTGCCTTTATGGAGGCTTAGGGGGCATTGTGGGCTGTAGCTCATTCAGGGAGCTACAGAGATGTTGAGATGTCAACACATTCATAGGATTTGCTGGGGCAGCTCTCAAAAAATCTGCAAAGATCATAAGGCGATTGTTAATGAAAAGGTTCCCAACAGCGTACAGTTCTCGTTCTATGGAACAAAATTGTTGATTTACTCTAGGCTCGTAGGTCATGTTTAATTGTGGGTTTCAGATTAATGGGAGATGTGGTGAGCAGATCTCTTTAGTGTCAGTGTAGCAACTCCGTGATTCTGTGTATCTCAGTATGAGGGTGCAGTGTTTTCAATAGAATGGCATTTCAGAATGGAGTGGGGGCATTAGTCCTGCCTTCAGATTGTAGTGTGGCAATTGTCTTGTGTCATGGAGCCAGTAATGTACCAACTTGACATGCACCACCAAATAGTTTGTTTCGAAATTAGGGCTGCTAGGCCAGCCAGTTTGAAGAACATCTGCTTTCTGGTCCACGTTGTCGGTCTGTCTATGCTAATCGGGTGGCATTGAAATATTCAGAAAAAGTAGAGATTTTTGGGTAGTATCACCAATTTCTTCAGAGCTACTCTGCCATCCACAATTAATGGTACTTTAATTTACACTTCTAATTGCTTTGAGATGTTAGCCATGCATTGCCCATAATTTTCCTTGATTATAGCAGGCATGCCCTGGTGCATTTAATGCCCAAATACCAAATAGGTTTAGTGCCATTGTAAGGGATATGTCAGCATAGGTTGCTGTGTGCAACTGGAAAGAGGCACTAGGACTGTTTATCTTTTTTCTTGTTTTTTTTTGTTTTTACTTCAGTTAATCTGTAGACCAGACCATTTACCAAATGTCATAATTTCATTTAAGATTGGAGTTAGGTTATGTTCTGGATCTTTTACTATATGCAAGAGATTGTCAGCCTTCACTGAAAGGTCTATCTTGCATGTTCTAAACTGTATGCCTCAGTGGTGATCGTATTTTCTAAGAATACAGGCCCTGGGTTCCACTGCTAGAATGAAGATGATGGCTGATAAGGGGTATCTCCACCTAGTGTCCCTACTAGTGGGTAGCAAATGAGCTCCTGTATTATTAACTCTAATTCTAGCCAGTGTGACAGTGTAAAGAACAGAGACACATTTCAGTAGACCCCTACTCATCCTTTCCAATGCTCTCTGGAGAAAAGCCCTCCAACTTAGCCAAAAGCTATGGCAGTGTTTAAAAAGGCAGTGGCTACATCAAGGTCAGTGTCAATTTAATGTTAGATAGTGAAAAATGTATGAAGGTTGGTCAGGAGTGGACCTGCCTGAAATGAAGCCCGAATGATCTGGGTGCACTAAACTGGGAAACAAGGGGAAAAGTGTGTTGCTTATGATTAGGCTATCCTGTTTTAGGTTCAAACCTATAATAACTGATAAAATTCCACTGAAAGAGAAATAGGTCTCATCAGTGTAAACATATAAGCATTAATAAACACCTGTGTGAGAAAATCAAGTGTAGAGGAAATACACAAGACACTCGAGTAATCCGACAACAATTTTATAAAAATAGACTTTATTTTTATGTATTTTTCGACGCCAACAGGAAAAGATCCACTGGAGGTTTCCAGAGATAATGATTTTACAAGATAGTAAATATGCGCTATTTCACTTAACCACAAACGAGCATTGACAACTTCAATGAATAAGACACTTAGAAAAGTTTTCAATAAAAACTTAGGTAAGTGTCATTGTGGTTAATTCTAGTTACGTTTGGCAACTGACTCCTGCAGAGAGACAGCCAAGGGCACCAGCAAGGTCCTCAGAAACAGTTACTTCAGTGGGAGAAGCAATCTTCAGTCATTTCCAGACACTTTTACCCTCTTGCTGTAGGTTTCTGTGGAAGTAGTCCTGCTGCAAGGCGTACATGTAGCTGAAGATGCTCGAGGATACTGTGGAAGCTATGCGGTCGACGGGGGATCTTTCTGTGGCTACTCCTCAGTCCACGGACAGGATGAGGCGATCCTAGCCACAGAGGTAGACGTTCCTCGAAGATCTCTAGGTCCTGGATGTAGTTCAGTCACCAATGGGCTACCAGTTGCCCAGTATCTCAATAAAAGGCAATTTCTTCCCTAGGCGATAACTCGTCTTCTGGGTGACCTAGCTGCCCTCTGATGACTCTCCCAGTTTCAGCAGTCTTGAGTGCAACTTTGAGTATCATGTCTTGGTCTCTGGTGCTACACAGCAGAAACTGGCAGTGATGCAAACATCTGGACTACCAACTTGTATCAACAGGCTTCTTCAGCTGGTGTGGTCCTGTGCTGTGAATAGGAGGTCAGCCAATTGACCCTTGCAGTTTTTGCTTCAGCTGGGATTGGGAAACGGCTTCTCCGCAACCAGGACACAGTGCCTTCTCCTTTGCTAGCCACCTGGTTCAGCAGGTGCAGTCCACATCGGTGCAGCCTCTTATTGCCGGATCCTTGGTACTGCAAGGCAGTCTTCCGGTCCTTGTCTCTAGTCCCATGAGCTCTGAGTGCCAGGGGTGCCCATTTTATGCTCAGAAAATGCCCTCGGGCTAGACGCTGTGCATGGCCAATGGCTCCCAAAGCCAATGGGCTACCAGGTTCCCTCCCTCCAGATGACCACCTCCTGCAATGTGTGGCATCTGGCAATCCTATGATGCACCAGTTAGCCCACTCTCAAAATGGCAGGGCCCCTCTCTCGGCACACAGAGCTTCCTAGCCCAACCCAGAGGTTTGGCTTCCACAGGGGCTACACACCCCTTAAACACTGGTTTGGCAACTTGTTTCCCCCCTCCTGCATGAGTACCAGCGTGTACAATAGGGCAGACCCTCTCCCAAGTGTTCCCCAATTGCTCTTCAAAGGTGGCTTCTACTTTGAAGCTCACCTTTAGGGTCAACATCCATTTTGGCTTCTTGCCAGTGAGAGTTAATGCATCTTTCCCACTCTGGCTGCTATTGTCTTTTTTCCTTGGAGTTGTTTGCATGGTTCTCCAGGAAGGCAGAAAGCTGTCTTGGGGACAAGCCCTGTCTGCAACCGTTCAGGGCACAGGAGACTAAAGGTAACAAAGTAGCAACTTTGTAAAAGTTGCACACTACAACAAGTTGCATTCACTTCGACTTAAGCTTCAAGTCCGGAGTAATGTAACAAGTTGTTTGATACCTTGGAGTATCGACTTTGGTTGCACAATTCAGAGTAAGCAGAGCTGAGGGGTCAGTGTGTAACTCTGTACTGTCCAATGGGATGACCAAGTCTTTCCACATCAAAAAGTTTTTTAGTTTTTTTTTACTGCCATAACGTGACATACATGTTCTGCTTTAACATATGTTTCATCCTGCCTTAGGGCTCATTAGGCCTGCAATACTGGTGATCTATTCTTATTAAAAAAGGAAGTTTAGGCTTTACCATTCTTTATTTTGGCAAAGTCCGGCTAGCAGTGATGCACCTGCTCTTCCAGTCTACAGTGGCAAACTGGGAGACGTGTTTTCCCCTTGGTCACTCCCAGGGTGGCACAACCAGTGCTGCAATCCCTGGGGTGACCCTCTAACTTACAGGCCCTGGATACCACATACTAGGGGATTATAAGTAAGTTAGTTTATGCCAATTGGGTCAGTTCGACAGACATGTATGAAGGTTAGGGACCTGGCCCTATGGTCTCGTTAGCAGGCCTCAGTGCACTCTGAGTTGAAAAAAACAGAATCATTAGTCCAAAAACTTCAGGGTGACCATACAAAAAGAGGCATTTTCTTACAACCTGCACAACTACAAACTACAATGACATTTAAAGAAGAGAAAGGGCGAGATAATGGGTCATTTTTACTTCTATCGGAAGGGGTCAATACAATGTAACTTTGGTATACTAGATGGCAGCAAGAAAGACTACTTTAAGATTATTCTGCTTGTTTAGGGATGCCAATACAGTATTGTTTATTCTTCCAGTTTTGTGTGCGTGGGTTAACAGTGTAGGGTTTAAACGCCCATTTTAGGTCTGTGGTTGTGCTATAACTGTTTTATGCACTGCAGAGAATCTGGGAATATTACACTTATATTTGATCCTTAAGCAGTGCCTTATTCTTTCACTGATTGGTAAAATGTCGGGCTTATAAGAATCTTGGTCAATATGTACTTTCTTTTATGTAACAAATGAGGGAGTGAAGAGGTAGTGTCGTACACGGACACTCAGGTGGATACTTTCACCTTTACTCACAGACACAAACTTGGTAAAACCCTCTGATACATCAGCCCCCTTTTCTAGCATATATATACGGAGTGAAGAAAACAGACGCGGACAGCAGGCATCTTGTGCAGCATACAGGTAAGCGGGGGACGTGCCGGAAGGCGCGACTAACGCGTTACCAGTATTTTGTGCGAGGGCCAGCTAGCGTCTAAATTTGTGACTCCGAGTTGGGTGCAGGGCAATCCAAGCTGATAATACTTTGAGGCTCAACTGGTGGACAGGGAGAAACGAACGTTCTCCAAGCCGACAGTATTAAGCAACCGCCACAAAATCAATTCAAAGTAATTCTCACACACAGTGATAATGGCAACCGACGCGCTGAGAGAGAGGGAAGAGGCAGCAGCAGCAATGTTCAATGACGAACTGGCCCCACCAGGGAACTCAATCACCCAGAATGCACCAGCATCAACTAAAAATGCAAGTCTAAGGGATAAGTGTCAATCATTAGAAAAAATGATGAGAAATGAACAAAAACGCTGGTGGGAAGCTAAGTCATTGCAACGATACATTGATGTGGGGCGGGTCCCCAGAGGTCTGAGAATACTGATTGCCCCCAGCTATGAAACACCGGATCGTGAAATGATGCGGGAGTGGGCAGAAACAAATTTGGAATCTTCACGCAAACTATTATTTATTTTGGTGAAATATGCTGAACGAGACTGTATTAAGCTGGCGGAGGATATCGCCACCCTCAATAAAGAACTGGAATCAATGGAAGGCCAAGATGAAATTGAAAAACTCAAAACTGACATGAAGAATAGACTCAAAAAGGAAGAAGATGTGATTAGAGAGAGAAAAGCGTACAAATTCCACCGGGACCGGTGTGACTACGAACAAGGCAAAATCTTTACATTTGCAAGGAAGTTTGAAGCATTGAAGGCTGATAAAACTGTCACCGCAGCAAACCAAAAACACGGGACAAGAGCCAACACAACGCAACCGGATCTAACCTCGGCATCTGAATTGAGCTCAGCCGTAGAAAGTGGATCTGAATCAGAATCAAATATGAAAGCCAAGCAAACAGAAACACGCAGACACTCACTAACAGAGGAGGTGGATTTTTTATGTCGCGAGCGCCTCCAATCGCTCAGACCAAGAAAACAACAAGCGAATCCAAAGCGAGGCGAAACATCAAACGAAGAGAGAGAAGGAAAGCAAATCGACGAAAAAACAAACAAAAGACCACCAAGACGTCAGCAGAGAAAATACTGGAAAAAATAGGGGCTGTAGATCCCCTAACAGCCAGCGACAAAACTGTAATCAATCTAACTGATGTAACCCTCAATACAGCAGAAAAGCAACTTCTTGCCCTAGGACTGTCATTCTGTCCCGAGAGTTCATTCAACTACGCCAAATCACGGGTGGATATTTATAAAAGCGTCAGAAAACTCAAGCTTTTAAAATATCATGCACAAGCGAAAAAGAAAGAGAAAATTACTGCAACACAAACCAAAATGGATAAACAACTCGCAGAAAAGGTTCCTCAAGAACTAACTCCAAATGAATCCAACAATTTGGTGGACACTATTTATGACCTGATCCACGAGAATGACCAATTGGACAGTAACACCAGTGGTGAAATTATGACAACTAACAGCCAACTATGTCAAACCCCCTTCAAGCCACCATCAAAATTCTATCCGCTCATGATAAAAGACACAATAGACAGTTTTCAGGAACAAGTCATCAAAGACTTAAAACAACTGAATAAAACTACAATTAAAGAAAGAAACAATAACGTAAAAAATAAAAAAAGAGCTCCAATATCACCAGCTAATGACCAAGATAAAAAACAACAAAGAAGTGGTCATTAGAAATGCGGACAAAGGTGGCAACATTGTACTGTGGAAAAGAGATGACTACCTGGCTGAAGCAATGCGCCAACTCAATGACAAAACCTGCTATGGCAATAGCAACAGAATGATCTTCAATTCAATACAGACAATGTTCAAAATGAAACTGATGGGGTGGCGTGATACTGGCCAATTAACAACAGACGAATACAAATATTTATGGAATGCGAACCCCACTATTCCCATTCTATATTTCATTCCGAAAGTGCATAAAAATGAGAAAAACCCACCAGGAAGACCAATAATATCTGCGAGGAACAGTATATTTGAAAACACCTCAATTTATATTGACTACTTCCTACAGGAAATGTCCAGAAACTAGCATCGTATATCAAAGACACAGGAGACTTTTTGGCTAAAATGGCGAACTTTTCCTGGCACAATGACTACTTACTGATCACCCTTGACGTGACATCCCTGTACACCTCAATTAAGCACAAGGATGGTTTACGAGCACTACAATACTTTTTGTGGAAAAGAGGAACTCAATACTCTGACCATACAAAAATGTTAGTAAACATGGTAGAAATGTGTTTGTTGAACAACATATTTATGTTTCAAAATGCTATGTACCAACAGTTACAGGGAGTAGCCATGGGAGCCAGCTTCTCCCCCAGCTATGCCTGCCTACATATGGGCTGGTGGAAGGAGCTGGTTCTTAAAATGAACTATATGGAGACTCTAGAAACCCACGTGAAATGTTGGTGGAGATTCATAGATGACCTCTTTCTGGTATGGCAGGGCACTGAATAGTCAGCACTAAAATTTATTGAATCTATTAACATCAATGATCTAAACCTTAACTTTACCGCCAACATTAGCAAAACCAATGTGGTGTTTCTTGATGTTGAACTTGTTGTTAACCAAGATAAATTAGATACCAGACTCCACAGAAAACCCACGGCAGGGAATGCTATTCTCCATGCCAAAAGCGCACATCCAAAACACTTAGTGCAAAGCATTCCCTATGGGGAGTTACTGCGAATTAAACGCATCTGCAGTAATGTCAATGATCTAGAAACAGCACAAATGGAATGTTTGACTAGATTTAGAGAGCGAGGTTACAGCAAAACATGCCTGACTAAAGCTCTAAATAAAAGCAACTTGAAAACAAGGGATAATCTGCTTAAGCAAAAAGACAAAGAGAGCAAAACAGATATTTCAGACAGCAAATTCAGATTTATCTTGGAATACAACCAACAAGAGTCAAAAGTACGCAAAATTATCAATAAGAATTGGTATCTAATCAAACAGGATCCAGTTATAGGGGATACAATCCCCAAAAAACCTTCTATAACATACAGAAGAAATACCTCAATGACAGACACCTTGGTGGACAACGATCCTTGTGGCCTTACAGCCAAGGGATCTTGGCTAGCTCAAAGGACAGGATTTTACAAGTGCAAAACATGTAGGGCTTGTCAATTTGGGGTAACAACCACCGAATACGCAACTCCTTTCGGTGGACCAAACAAACAAATCACAAAGGCCCTTAATTGCAAAACCGAATTTGTCATTTATGTGTTGGAATGTCCTTGCAAGTTAAAATATATTGGCAGTACCATCTTGCAAGGACACAAGCGTATACTCCAACACATAAGGGCCATCAAAAATCATGACCAGGCATATCCGGTGGCCCGTCATTTTCAAGAACAACATGACGGAGATCCGAAGGATCTTAAATATTTTCTATTAGACTCAGTCCCCAAAAACAAACGAGGAGGTAATAGGGAAAGAACCCTACGTATCCTGGAAATGAATTACATTCTAAACCTAGATACCAAACAACCGAATGGACTCAACAGCTCTGATGAACTGCATGCTAGTTTGTAAGATTAACTAATACGGTCCGCCAGCATTGACACCAAACAAATAATTAAAGATGCTCCACACATAGACAACATGGAACATATTAAGCGAAGTAGACCCCAGTGACTAATATATTGGATATTTGAACCATTATTTAAGTCACCGTCACTATTCCAACCATGTTTAGCTACTGACATCTCCCTCCCTACGTGAACTGTTTTTAACCACTTTTTTTAGATTAAATTTTAGGCACTTAGCACTTTTCAGTACCAGCACTTAGGTTTCAGACACTTATGGGTGTTTTTAATTTAATAAACACAGCAAAAGTTGATTTGATTAGCAAGTAAAGACACCTGGCATTGCTTAGAATACAGCCTCAGACTAAGTTGTATGAATTATCAACGCTCAGGCCCAATAATATCCTTTAAGAACAACGGCAAAAGCAAAACCGTCACATGCAAATGATTAAAGGCAAATCATCTATCCAGTCCAACCGACACTCAGTACAAATTCCAATATAATGGATAAAATGAGTATTTTAGGCGGATTGAACAAATAAGGATTTATCCTGAGATGTTAACCCTTTTTTTATGTATAAATTACTTTATCATGCAAAGTGACGCATTTTCTCATCATGCACACAACAAAATGACCTTGACGGATTTTTTAAAAGGATGTATTTTAAAGATAAAATTGTGTTTTATTTGCAGTTTTTTCATATTTAATTATTTATTTATTTATTTATTTATATAATTGCAAATTTGTACACATTGCCTTGCACCTTATGTCTATCATCAAAAGAGACTGAAACCTCAATTTAAATGACTTTAAATTGTGACAACCACCTACAAGCAATGTACATTGGTGTCATTTACAAGCCTTGAACTATTGTTAGCAAAAATTGTAAGATACTAGCACAAGTGTAACACATAAAGTTAATGTGGGTAAAAAAACTAAGCAAAAAGAGAAAAAAACCAAACTGGGGAAAAAAAGTGTGTATCCTATAAAAAGCATTCCCATTTGCACAGGCGCGTCATGTGATCAAGTCCCCAGGGAGGGACGAAACGCGTAATGGCTGCCGCTCCTGTTGTGTGAACTTTTCAAATAAACTGAGCGGTATTACAAAAGGATTCTGTGGTCCGTGCTCTTTGTTTCCAGTATCCAGAAGGAAGGAAATGTGGAAAAGGAGTTTCAAGGTGATATATATATATATATATATATACACACACACACATTACAAGTCTTCTATAAATTGTCGTAGAGCTCTGACCAAATGCCCAGATTGTGTCCTCTGAGGCTGTGAAGAGAGAAGAGAAGCGTCCATGGCTGGCACTGGTGATGTAGGGACAGATGCAATCAGGGGCTCTCTACAGTCTCAATCGAACCAGTCAAATTTCTGACATCAGGAACTGCTGAATGATGAAGAAGATGCCTGAAGTGCAAAGGATCTCGCGTAATGGACTTTCCAGGATGGTGAGCAGTCGCCATGTGTCCTTTACTAGTCACAACTTTGAAGGGTTCAGCCTCAAAGGGAGCCTCAGATTTGCGTTTTCTCTGTTGTCACACCAATATTTGATCTCCTACATTGAAAGTAGTGTTCTTGGCACATCTATGCTTGTTGGCATATAATTTCATCTTTTGCTTGTGGAAGAAGTCTACTTGACGAAGTTCATCATCTGTTATAGATCTTCTGTTGATCCATTGTGGTAACTTGGTCGTCATGGCTCTCCTGACCATCGGAGTAGCAGTACTTTTACTTGTTTAGTGCAGAGTCGACCCATAAGCTCAAAGAGCAGCATGAAGACCTGACTTCAGATCTAGCTTCTCCTATGTAGCACGCAGGACGGTCTTTTTAAGTGTGCTCATAAAGAGTTCAACAATGTAATTTGCTGGTGGCCAAAGAGGTACGCTTTTCTGATGCTTCACAATCAGATGATTAACAAAATCTCTGAATTCTCGACTGTTGAAAGGTGGGCCATTGTCAGACTTTAGAATTGAAGGAACACCCCATGCAATGTTTTAAAGATGCCATTATCCTCTCAATGACTCTTTCTTGAGTAATCGATGAGAGATCCACTAATGGAAAACGGGAGTATTAATCAATAACCACCATCAGGTGATGTCCATTGTCAAGAGTACCAAAGAAATCAATATCGATTCTCTCCCATATATGTTTTGGTAAATCCGACATGTGCAAGGTATGTTGATTCGTTTTGTGAGATAAGCAATTGCACAAATGACAGGCCTTCAACTCTCTTTCAACTCTCCCGTCAAGGTGAGGAAACCAAACTCGGGCTCGGTGAGCTCATTAAGTGGCAACAATTCCACAATGTCCTTCATGGGCCACTTCAATCAATTCTCGATACTCGTAAGACAATACCTTCTTGAGTAACGGACAGTTCATCTTTCACATTTTTGAACTTCTGATATTCGCTGTCATGTGTAAGAGGTTGAGTGTGCTGTTTCCAGGATTGGTGTACAATAATGTCTTTTAGTATCAACATGTCACTATCTTTGCTTGTTGGAGTAATAATTTGTTCAAATTAAATAGCAGCAGTTGTACTCGACTTTATGATGAAGTTAATGTAGGCTTCAGCTGCTTTGGAAGGGGTACCATGACACTGTACTGGCACTCATGATAAGTAGCCAGCAGGGTTTTAATCTTTTCCATGGTCTGTGCATGATAGTGTAGTCACATTTCTGTAGTCACAAACCCCAACATTCAATTCTAGGAGGCATCGTGGCATTTGGATTGCCAAAGATGGTAATCAATGCTTGATGACCGGTTACAAGAGTGAGAGGTATTCCATATAAGAATATGTGAAAATTTTCACAAGCCCACACCACTACTAAACTTTGATTCTCAGGTTGTGAATAGGCACATTCAGTTTGTGACAAACTTCTACTTGCATATGCCACAAAATTCCTTCAAGCATTTGGGTGTCCACCTTGTTGGGCAAGTATCGCGCCCAATCCAACTGGGCTTGCGTCCACAACAAACTCTGTATGAAGCTTTGGAACAAAGTAAGCCATTTCAGTGGCATTCTAAATTGCATGCTAGATCTTCTTAAAACTTTGTTCATATTTGTGTGAGCAGTGGAATGAAGCATTTCCTTTTTGTTAAGTCTCTTAAGGGAGCACTTACTGTGGCAAAGTCCCATTTGTACCTGAAACAATAACTGGCCATGCCAAGGAATGAAGGTAACATGGAAATATCTTGTGGGGGATTGGTGGCTGATAAAACTTGTACTTTAGCTGGATCTGGCTTCATACTCCCATCAGAAAAGATATGGCCAAATAATTTGAGTTTTGTTTTTGAGAAACTCACATTTCTCAGTATTCAAACTTAAACCTGCATCAGCAAGTAAATGACACTCTTGGTTAAGAGCTTTATCGTGCTCCTTTTGGTTAGTTCCAAAAACAAATATGTCACCACTGTCATTAAAAGCTTTCATGACAGGTTGTATATATCAAATGACCTTTTAAAAAAGATCCTCAGGTGATAAAACAGCAAAACTTAATCATTTATATCTGAGCAAACCAATATAAGTAGAAAAGGTGGTAATTAACCTGCAATTTTCTTTGAGTTTCAATTGATGATATACTTTGTTCAGATCAAGGTGAGAGAAGACTTTAGCACCATTTAGCTGTGTTATCACGTCAGCAATGTGCGGACACGGATGTTGTTCTCTTTTGATTGCCTTGTTAGCGTGACACATATCAACACAGATGTGTACAGCTCCTTCACTGTCCTTTTTGGGCACTACCAATATGGGTGAAACCCTCGGAGTTGGACTAGTAGATTGCTCAATTATATCATACCTTAGTAATGTCTCAAGTTCTATCTCAATAGCTTCTTGTGGATGAAAAGCAATTCTTCAATGTATTTGAGCAAACACTCTTGCTTGGTCACAACCGCCGCTGCTCCTCAACATAGGGCGCGTCGTCCGACCGGATCATCCAAGCTTGATCCGTGATGAATTTACAGGACTGCCATTACCGAAGTAAAGGATGCCGACGCCATGTCTTGCTGCAATATGCGTTTGTTAATCGTCAGCTGCTGGACGCGTTTCGCCTGTCCTGCAGGCTTGTTCACCAACAGTTTGCAGTAAAGTTTTCCACCATTTTTTGAAACCCCAATTGACGTGTCACATGTACAAAACTACCATTGCAGTGTATTGCAAGACAGACTAGTGGTTCTCATTTTGAGAATGCAATATTGTGATAAAAATAAACATTTTGACCCACGTAATTAGCAGAAATTTAAATATTGTTAAATATACGTTTTCCAAACTGCATATTCATACATGAATTTTGAAATTAAAACTCAAGCTGAAATCGTCAAACTTAAGTTAATATTGAAAATAAAGTCTTTGAGCAACAGGACAAACGTCCTTATTGATATGCAGTTGCACTTTCATTGTCTTAAGTTTTCCTAAACCATGAAACATTGATGGGAACTGACTCACTATTTCATGATTAGCATTCATCTTGTAATACACAGATATCAGTCCTATATCAGCAGCAAAACTGAAACTGAGTAAACAGGCACTTGATACCGTACCATGAAGAACAAGAATGGGTGCTTGTATTTTTGTCTTTTTGTGTCATGGTTGCTATGAATGAACCTGGACTCTTTAATGGTGTCGTTGCAGCCCATGTATACACTTTAGTCTTCAATGGTGCGAGACGGGGTAATGAAAACCGTTCATTGTATTTCTCCTCAGACATAATGTTAATCGACGCACCACTGTCAATATTGAAAGGTATGGAGCAACCATTTACGTTTAGTGTAATTTTTGGACAATATTTGAATGACTTCTGTGATTTTACTTGTCAACTTTTCTATGATTTATATTCTTCTTTGCCAGTCCTACACGCGCACATTTTTCTGAGGTAAACATCGACATCAAACATCCATCTTCCTCACTGTCACTTGATAATGAAACTGAAGAACTCTTGGATGAAGATTAGATGATGATCGATGATTATATTCACCCCCCAGGCAACTCGTTTGATCCATTAACCACGCTAACATGGCCGCTGTAATTCTCTTACGTTTCCATTTGAGTCAGTTTTTTATGTTCTGAGACCTTATTTATCGAGAATCACGCAAACACCGCGTTTTGTTACAAACCTTTTGTACAGATGATCACAATGGATTCCTTTACTCGTTTTCGCACTGTGAGTATTAATCCTTGGTAATATCCGAATTTACCTAGTTTCCGGGGCACCCGGTTCATTTAAATTGCATGCTCGTTCGTTGTTATCTATTTAATGCCGACACCTTAAATTGGCGGCAGTGTTTTACTTTTTTCATATTCAGGGAACATAGAGATTAATTGATCGTTAACCCATGTGCATAACTCTGTTCATTAGTTTGTTTTTACTACGGGCACATTACACTGCGTTACCATATTATCTTGGCTATATTTAGCATAGAGATCAACACATTGTCAACTAACATGCATGACATAGTTTACTTGTTCGTTTTCACCACAGGTAAGCTTTGATCACTTTACCTGTCCACCTTGGCTTTATCTTCATCACGCTTGGTACCTGATTCATATTGGCTTATGTTTGTTACCTTCTTACCATCTATATTTTCATGCACTTTATGATGTTCATTGACTGAGACACCGGTTGAGCACAACCTGCATATGTAAACACTTCTCACTTAACTGTAACATCTTGGAGTTTTCACATTACCACCAGACCTCACTGGTCTTCACACTTTATTGTCAGCATGGCCGTTTACACAATTATGTAACATTCAAATACTGTTTCGTTTGGACAGCCAACTCATGGTGCCTTAACCCCTTCGCTGTGGCGCGAATTCCGCCGCAGCGCTGGGGGGGTTTGGGCCGAGCGCTGCGCCGCCATGCTCATGACGGAACCACGCTGTCATGGGTCACGGGCGTGCTGTGCTCATGACGGCGTGGTTCCGTCATGACTCCACCCACTTGCGCTGATCGCCCGCACAGGCGGGGAAACAGCGCCGCGTGGGAAGAGCGCCCGCCAACGGCCGCAGCATGACGGAACCACTCCGTCATGAGCACACGCCGCCCGTGGCTCATGACGGAGTGGTTCTGTCAGAAGCATGCAAGGGGTTAATATTGTTTGCTTTATAGATTTGTCCCCTGATGTAGGACTTGGTGCCCGAAATGCATTGGGATTCTGTATCACCGAAAATGATGTATTTATAGATTTTGGATGATTTGGCATTGAATGCGGATTTTTTTGATGAGCATTGTGATGTACATCTTGTCTGAATTCAAGACGAACAACGTATAAAACATATTCATGAACAAAACAGTGAAGTAATTTGTTTCTTTTTGAAACTTGATAAACTCTATCCAGGGTCTTGATTGTTCCAAGGGTGACACGCCCATGGATGGGCGTGTGACTACTTCGTATTTGTACCCACCTTCGGGATCTGGAGAACGCTACCCAGTGAGCACATTGCAAACAGAATCACTCAGCAGGAATTGCCTAAATTTTAGGTTGTGCACATAAAATACTTTTTGATATTTCACTATTTTCCGATCCTTATATGTAGCACACCATCACAACCAATGTGGCCTACGAAGACATCTCGAACTTAACCGATCTACACGCAGACACTTTTGCATTTACTAATGATGAAGCAACTAGAATCTACGCCTTAATATATAAGGAAGCCGCCCAATTTTCGACAACCCGTAATAAAGAACAGAATATCAGACAATTGTTATATTTATCTAAGCGAGAGATCAATCAACGATTACATGAGAGTACCCTGATAAAGTACCATCGTGTTCAAAGGATACCACGAGGTTTGAGAATCCCGCTTAAGCCTTCACTATGTAAGAACGTTCAAAAATGTAAGGATCGAGAGGAGGAGCCTAGCGCGCACCCAAGATGGCCGCGTAGGTGCGAGGCTCCCGAGGACCTCCGCGACCTCCTGCATAAATCCTGACCGAATCCTGTCCTAGATGAGGGGACTGTGTTTGTGAACCAGAGTTGAGGTGACGCCCGTTTTCCGTTTTCAATTCGGACCTCGGACACCGGCGGGAGCACCGATTAAGGTTTGCGGCCTTCTCCACGCCGGCCCCCCGTACTGGAGTTGTGGGGCGATCCGGCGACAAAGTGAATAACAGCGGCGGGCGAGGCTGGGCGACTCGGCACCCCGCACTTTCACTTTCGCTTTTGCGCCCTCCTTGCTGCCAGGCGAGGTAGGGTCGCGAAGCGGTGAGCGGTGGTGTGGCCTCGTTGGGGTGCCCTGCCGGCCCGCCGGCTGCGGTCCGTCCTGCGGAGCGGTGGTCGCCCCCCCCCGGAGCCCTTGAACGGGATTGTCTACCCCTTTTTGAGGAGATTGGCTCGATTTGGGACCGCGACCATGGCCACAAAACAAGATGGCGACCGGGCTAAGGTGAAGTCGACCCGTCGTGGCGCGGCCCATCAATCCAACAATATGGACCGCTACACCCTCCAGAAGGGATCTCCAGAGGCGCTGCGTAGATCCCCTACGGGCCCGACTGACGCTCCTGCTCTGCCCACGGACCTGACCCTCCGAGACGTCATGGGCGCCATCGCCGAGATGAAGGCCTCGGTGGACCAGCGCTTTGACACTCTGGCGCAGAAGATCGACTCGGTCCTCGTGGACGTGGGCCTCGTGAGAGCCGATCTCTCAAAAACAAATGACCGGGTCGATTCTTTGGCCCACTCTACCTCGGGCCTCACGTCCGACGTGGCGGCCCTCCAACAGGAGGTGCGCAGGCTCGGCCAGGCGAGCGCCCTGATGCATCGTCGACTGGAGGATTCCGAGGGTCGGGCCCGGAGGAATAACGTCCGCATTATCGGGGTGCCGGAGGGACGCGAGGCAGAGGCAGCGGATCTGTTTGTGGAGGACTTGGTCCTCACCCATCTCCAGCCTCGGGGGCTGAGTAAATTCTTTGCAGTGGAACGCGCCCACAGGGTCCCCGGGGGTAGGCCTAAGACCGGAGCCCCTCCGAGGCCTCTCATCGCCCGGATTTTCAACTTTCGGGACAGGGACGCTATCCTGCAGACCTCCAGGCTACAAGGGCCGGTCAGACTTGACAATATGGATATCAATTTCTATCCTGACTTTACTCCGGCGGTCCAAAAGCAGCGACTGAGTTTTCTCGGTGTCAAACGCCGCCTACGGGACCTGAATCTCAAATATGCGATGCTTTTTCCGGCTAAGCTGAGGGTGGAGGTGGATGGCCGCACGCACTTTTTTGATCGTCCCGAGGCGGCCGGGGACTGGCTGGACACTCTGCCCGGAGATCGGGGCCGGGGGGGTGGGGGGGGAGCGGTCGGTGGGGAGGGCCCGCCGGATCAGGACTGAGGGACTAATGGTAGGCCTTGCTCTGGACTGTGTTATTGTCACCATTGACTGTTAGGGTAAGTTCCCCTCCTGCGGAGGTCGTGTGGGGTCTCTTGGGGGATCTCCCTCCTCGTCTGGGGGACTAGTTAGTTTTCTTTCCATGGGGCGACAGGCACACTGCACTTTGGGGGGGCTGTTCGGGCTCATGCAGGGGTGCAGGGTGGGGGGAGTTCTGTTGGGATGGGTGGGTTGGGGTGGGGTGTGGTTCGTTTCTACCGCAAGGCAAACCCTTTATTGTATTGGTTTTTTTGAGATGCTCTCGGGGGGACAAATGATGGCTTCTGTATGTGATGGGGGGTAGGGACCTGACGTTGTTGTCCTGGAACGTCAACGGACTGGGTGATAGGATTAAGCGGGGTGTGGTCCTGCAATATCTGAAACGGATTTCGCCTGATGTGGTCTTTTTGCAGGAGACACACCTCATTGGTAACTCCTATTGTGCCATGAACCGACGTGGTTATCGTTTGGTGGCCCACTCGGGCTTCACATCAGGCTCACGAGGGGTGGGCATTATGGTCAAGACCTCGCTCCCGCTAGAAATAGACGAGGTGCGCCATGATGAGAGGGGACGCTACACTGTCTTGGTGGGGAGAATGGAGGGCAAGGTAGTAGTCTTTGTCTCAGTGTACGTCCCACCGGGGTTACAGTCCACCACCTTTGCGGACCTGGGACGCCTCCTGCTTGACCTTCCGGGGGGGCTTCTGGTGGTTGGGGGGGACTTCAATGCGGTGGCTTCTGGGACTCTGGATCGCTATCCCCCTAGGGACCTCCCCCGGGCACAAGCGTGGCTGTCTGGCCTTTTGGACACGCTGGGATTGGTGGACTGTTGGCGTCTGAAGCATCCCACTCAGCTGCAGTACACCTTCCATTCGGGGGCCCATGGGAGCCTTTCGCGGCTTGATTATGTCCTTGTCCCTGCGGCCTATGCCGGGAGAGTGGGGGAGGTGCGCCATCTGGCGCGGGGTATCTCAGATCATTCCCCACTCCTGTTGCACTTTGATGTCTTCCCGAGGGGGGAGGGCAGGGTAGCTCCAATCAATGCCTGGTACCTGCGCGACCCCACTATTCGTGCTGACTTGATTAAATCCTTGCAACGGTATTTTGAGGAGAATGTGGGGTCTGTCCCGTCTGCCATTTCCCTGTGGGAGGCTTTCAAGACTGTGCTTAGAGGGGAGGCCCTCTCCTTTATTTCCCATGCCCGGAGGCGCGCACAGGAGGAGGTGACCCGGGTGGAGGCCGAAATCACTGAACTGGAGGGTGATCTGGGGAGTGGGGTGACTGACGCTGCGCTGCACGTTCTACACCTTAAGCAGGCGGCCTATAGGTCCCTCGTCACGGAGGCGGCCAGGGGCCTCAGCAGGGAGCAACAGGGGCGATTGTATGATGTGGGTGATAAGGCTGGTAAGTTGATTGCGTGGTTGGATAGGAAGGAGAGAGCTAATCGTGTGGTCCCGCTGATTGAAAGAATGGATGGTGTACGTGTCACTGAGCCGGAAGGCATTGTCTCTTGCTTCGCGGATCATTTCCGCGAGGTATATTCCCCGGTTTCTCCCTGCCCGGAGGAGGATTCCCATGCCCTGCTGCGTGACATCGCGCTGCCCTCCCTCTCAATGGAGAACAGGGAGTTGATGGATGCCGCCCCCACCTCGGGCGAAATTGCCCTCGCCATCCGCTCGGTCGCTTCTGGCAAGGCCATGGGCCCGAACGGCATTCCCATCGAGTTGTATAAATTGCGACCGGACGTACTAGCACCCCACCTCCGCGCTATGTTCCTTGCGGCTCACTCGCGGGGCTCCCTCCCGCCGGACCAGCGTCTGGCTACCATCGTGGTTATCCACAAGGCGGGCAGACCGCGAGACCGGGTTACATCCTACCGGCCTATCTCGCTCTTGAACGCGGAGCCTAAAATCCTCGCCAAGGTGCTCGCTAACCGGCTGGTCGGCGTGGTGGGCGATTTGGTCCACCAAGACCAGTCCGGCTTCATTCCCCATCGCAATACGGCCCTTAATCTGCGGCGCTTGCACGGGGTGCTCGCGCGTGTTCCGTTCGTGCGGGAGCCGGCCATCTTGGCGTCCCTGGACGCCACCATGGCGTTCGACACGCTCGAGTGGCCCTACATCTGGGCGATGTTGGCGAAATTTGGATTTGGCCCGGGATTCATCAGTTGGGTCAAATTGTTGTACTCGGACCCATTGGCACAGGTGGTGGTGAATGGTCGAGTCTCGGCCCCATTCGTGCTGGGACGGGGCACGCGACAGGGTTGTCCCCTGTCGCCGCTCCTTTTTGCATTGGCCCTGGAACCCCTGGCGGAGTGGCTGCGGTGGCACCCTTCCATCCGAGGTCTCCGTTGGACCCCCGAGTATGAGGACCGCGTGTCCCTCTACGCTGACGATATCCTTTTGTACTTAGCCTCCCCGCGCAAATCACTGATTGTCCTGGTCGATGTTCTGCGCTCCTTTGGCCGTAATTCAGGCCTTGTCATTAACTGGGCTAAATCCTGTGTCTATGTGCTTTCCGGGGAGGCTCCTGTCCTCCCTCGGGGCTGTCCGATCCAGATTGCCTCGCAGGGATTTCGATACCTGGGGGTCTATATTACGCTGGACCCGGTGGCCCGCTACGGGCGAAACTTGCTTCCCCCCCCTCCAGCGCTTGAAGGAGGACGTCGCGCGCTGGCGGCGCTTGCCGCTTTCGCCGCTCGGCCGGGCGGCATTGTTCAAGATGATGTCATTGCCGCGCTTTTTGTACGCTCTCCAGAACACTATGGACTTGGTCCCGGCGCGCTACTTCCGTGAGGTGGAAAGCTTACAGCGCCGTCTGTTTTGGGACGGGAGGCCGCGTATAGCCCTGGCAAAATTGACGCTCCCGTGGTACGACGGAGGGATTGCCCTCCCGGATATTAAGCGGTATTACTGGGCCTCCCAGTTAGCTGCAATTAATCACGGCTTCTATGGGCCCGCCCTAAACCCGGCATTTGAAATGGACAAAATGCTCCTACCCGGTGGCGACTACAATCGAGCGCTCTACACTAGCGTGCCCGATTCCCGCTTGACGGGACCCACGCGTGTCATGGTGCGAGTATGGCACGCGGCTAATGCAGCTATGGGATGGAAGGACCGCTGGACCCGGGCGTCACCGTTGTATGCGTCGGAGAGGCTTGGCTCTTTGTGGACCTCGAAGGGCTTCGAGAGGTGGGACATGATAGGCATCAGTACAGTGGGAGATCTCTGGACGAGGGGAGGATTCAAGACATTCGAGACGCTGCAGGCGGAGTTTCGGCTGCAGGGCAGTGAATACTTTCGCTACCTGCAGGTCCGTCACGCACTGGGTTCCGTCTTCCCAGACGTGGCCTCCATCCCGGAGTCCTCCCCCCTGGAGGATAGAGTGCTAGATGGCCACGTTCCGGACAGCACGATCTCCCTCATTTATAAGAAATTGATAAATGACCGCTCGGGCTTACTGACTGGCCTCCGCGAGGCTTGGGTTGCCGATGGGCTGGAGTTGGACGACGAGGACTGGATTTCCGCGGTGGCCTCTCCGAAGGAGGTGGCCATCCCGGCTCGCCTTCGCTTCGTCCAGCTTAAGATACTCCACCGGGTGTATATGACGGGGCCGAAGCTTCAGCGTATGGGCTATGCCGAGGATGGATTGTGTAAGCGTGGGTGTGGTGCTTTGGCGACTTTTTTACACATTCTGTGGGAATGTCCGAAGGTGGAGCGATTCTGGCGTGGTGTGCATGAGGTCCTGCGAGCGGTTACACATGTCGCGCTGTTGCCTGAAGCGAGGAGATGCCTGCTGAATGTGTGGGAACCGACTGATTACTCGGTTCCGCAGACGCGATGGGTGACTCTGGGATATATGATAGCTAAACGTGACATTGCTCAGCTGTGGGGATCTCAGAGACCCCCGGCGGTGTCGGCGTGGAAAGAACATATGGATTGATGCATGTTCCGAGAAAAGGTGGTATATGTGGCGCGGGGTAAGCCTGGGGCATGGGTGAAGATATGGGGCCCCTGGAACGCTTACCGCGGGGGTATTTGCGAGCCGCCGTTGTTGCCTCCCGCTTCACCAGCTCCATCCCCATAGTTGACCCCCTCCCTCAGCCCTGGGCACATTGTTCTCCCAGTCCCGGATCAGTTTCCCTCCCCCTCTCTGGATTTCTTTGGACGGTTGGGGTTCCCCACTTGAGGAGCACGTGTCGTCATTTTCGATTGTGGGTTGCCTTGCGGGTGTGGTTTTATGTTGTTGTGTTGTATAAAACGAAACCGTATTGTGGGTTCAGAGTTATGTGGCCCACGTTGTTGATACCTCCTGCTTTATCGTCTATGCAAAGCCAAGTGCCTTATTGTATGTATGTCATTTGCTTTTGTCACTTTAGCGGCCGGCCGGAAGGTTGTAGGCCCATACTTGTATATATTTGAGATTGCAATAAACGGTTTCAAAAAAAATAAAAAAAATGTAAGGATCGTTTGTATGCCTTACTGAACAAATTCTCTCGCGATTTGATCCTGCTGATCGAGGAGCTAGCAAACATTCTGGAAGAATTATCAAAAGAAATAACAAGCATAAAAACGGAGCTCACTAACTCTCTGTCCACGGATGAATGGTCGAAAGTACTGGAAGACGTCAATAACCAACTTACTAAACATTCCCAGGAAATTAATGAAAGAAAGATCGGGAAATTCCGTAGAGACACGGTGGATTACAAACTAGGAGAGGTGCACAGTTGGGCGGAAGTTTATGCCAGGAGATGACCGAATAAACCATACTCAACTCATACAGATACTTCATCTTGTGAGAGTGATACATCTAACCAATCACAAAGAAGACTTGACGCACCCACTCAACCTAGTGAAACCCCTCAAACATCTGGCGTTTCTTTTTTAGAGTCCAGCCAAGGAGACAAAGACGACCCCGGAGGGGCCAAAGAAAAAGAAAAGGACAATGAGAAGGAGCCCCCTCAAACCCGGAGTATCACCACCACTGGGAAGAAAGACAAAGGGAAGAAGACAGGCTAGAAAAGAATCTTGTGATTAACATCTCGGATTATCGTCTTACTGAATTTGAATTAAACACTTTACAGAAAGTTACCTCTTTCGTTCCAATGAGCCACACCAACTGCCTGGAATTGGAGATAACCTTTTTAAACTTATGAGAAACCTTCGGTTTAGACATTTCTTTGAAAACGTCATAGAAGACAGCCAATATTCAGCTCAAGATCCATGACTGAGTTTAAAACCAAGGAGTACCTACATTGCACCTGTTAGCCATAAAAGTTTTGACAGTTTTGAAAATCTGGTGAAACAAGATCTTTACAAACTCCACTTCAGGAAGAAGTAAAAAAGAATTAATTTACCCAACAAAGAATATGGAGGAAGGAAAGTAAAATCAAAGTGAGAGTAAATGAATACAAAAGTAATGCAAGAACGAAAAATATGAAATCAACAGAGACATGCCATTTTTTAGAACAGAATCACATCAGCCAACTCAAATTCCAGATTCTAGAAGTGATAGAGAAACAAGGGGGCAGAGACAACCAAAATCACTTATTACAACGTGAAAATTACTGGATCAGACTAGATGACCTTAAATCACATGGGATGAATGAAAGGATGGAATTCCAGTGTTATCTTTAAGCCGTACTCATGTGAATCTCTGGATTGATTGACTGTAACAACTTGAACATTGTCACAACATTATGGACTTACAGATTACACAATCGTTTGTTTGCTTATAATATAAATATTACATATCATTGTATTTCCACCATTTGCCACACAATTTCTAGCTCCTATAACTATCATGAGGTTTACATGATTTGAAATCATGTAATGATATTGGGACACTCTTTGACACACTCATATTTTCGGGTGCCCCTTACAGTATGGCCGCCTCTTGGTTCCTTTTGATCCCATGATTAACACATGAACGATTGTCCCAGCCATCAGCCCACAATCCTACCATTTCTACCATACCCCTTAGAACCATTGCCGTTTCTCCAAACATCCACGTTGGACTTTATTAACTCTTTTACACAAGATCACATTCGATCACAACACTTGTTTTACCACCAGAATTATACTTTGACACTATTTTCTCATAATTTCCGTATACACCATAATTTTCTTCCCACTTGTGATGATTATATTCACCCCCCAGGAACTCGTTTGATCCATTAACCACGCTAACATGGCCGCTGTAATTCTCTTACGCTTCCATTTGAGTCCGTTTTTTATGTTCTGAGACTTTATTTATCGAGAATCACGTGAACACCGCGTTTTGTTACAAACCTTTTGTACAGATGATCACAATGGATTCCTTTACTCGTTTTCGCACTGAGAGTATTAATCCTTGGTAATATCCGAATTTACCTAGTTTCCGGGGCACCCGGTTCATTTAAATTGCATGCTCGTTCGTTGTTATCTATTTAATGCCGACACCTTAAATTGGCGGCGGTGTTTTACTTTTTTCATATTCAGGGAACATAGAGATTAATTGATCGTTAACCCACGTGCATAACTCTGTTCATTAGTTTGTTTTTACTATGAGCACATTACACTGCGTTACCATATTATCTTGGCTATATTTAGCATAGAGATCAACTCAGTGTCAACTAACATGCATGACATAGTTTACTTGTTCGTTTTCACCACGGGTAAACTTTGATCACTTTACCTGTCCACCTTGGCTTTATCTTCATCACGCTTGGTACCTGATTCATATTGGCTTATGTTCGTTACCTTCTTACTATCTATATTTTCATGCACTTTATGATGTTCATTGACTGAGACACCGGTTGAGCACAACCTGCATATGTAAACACTTCTCACTTACCTGTAACATCATGGAGTTTTCACATTACCACCAGACCTCACTGGTCTTCACACTTTATTGTCAGCATGGCCGTTTACACAATTATGTAACATTCAAATACTGTTTCGTTTGGACGGCCAACTCATGATGCCTTAATATTGTTTGCTTTATAGATTTGTCCCCTGATGAAGGACTTAGTGCCCGAAATGCATTCGTATTCTGTATCACCGAAAATGATGTATTTATAGATTTTGGATGATTTGGCACTGAATGCGGATTTTTTTTGACGAACATTGTGATGTATTTCTTGGCTGAATTCAAGACGAACAACGTATAAAACATATTCATGAACAAAACAGTGAATTAATATGTTTCTTTTTAAAACTTGGTAAACCCTAGCCATTATTGATTGTGCCACGGGTGACACGCCCATGGATGGGCGTGTGACTACTTCATATTTGTATCCACATTCGGGACCGGAGAACGCTACCCAGTGAGCACATCGCAAACAGAATCACTCAGCAGAAATTGCCTAAATTTGAGGTTATGCACGTAATATACTTTTTGATCTTTCTTGGTGGAAGTACAATACATGATGGGTGAAGTGCTTTGAGTGTGTGTGCTGGCAATGTGTGTGTTTGCAAATAGCACACCTTGGTACAATACAGAAAGGCTACAGTACTGAACAGTGCACACAGATTGAATGTGTGTGCTGAGTGTATGTGTATCATTTGTGTTTCTTGCCTTGAACTGTGCCCTTAGGGCAGCAATAGTCATGGCGGACACTGGAAGGTCAAATTTACTATTCTACCACCAGTCCTAGAATATTTGGGGAAAGGGCAATTTTCCCCCAAATATTCCAGGATGCTAATTTAGTATTCCAACTCCAGTCTTGGAATATTTGTAGTAAAGTTATACATTGCCCATGTATTTTTAGGAATGGTTGAAAAGATTTCATTTTGAATGGAGAAAGTGCTGCCCTGAGGGCAAAAAACTAGGAATACCATGTATTTGAGTCTGTAGTGGCACAAAGCATGGAGGTAAAAGTATTGGTGAGTAAGTGTCCTGTGACAGTACACTTGGGACCTCATAGCGGTTTCAAAATCGACAGCCTTATTACAATGGAGGCTGTCTGTTTTGAAATCGGCCGGACATTCCAGCTGGCTTCCGACAGGCTCAGGGAGCCTGTCTGCCAGTCCGAACCGGCACGTTATCCCTATGGGCGCCATTTTACGGCATCCGGATTACGATGCAGACTTTTAATGCCGGACTTGCTGACATGGAAAGCCTGTCGGAAAGCGACTTTGAGGGTCCATAGCAGGACCCCCTTCAGCTAGCAGCCTCCGGTTGTTAGCCGAGGGGGCACCTATGGTGCCCACCTGTTCATCCCTGCACTGTGTGCCACCCGGTGCAGGGATGAAGTCAAACTCCCTTTTTCTGTATGGGAGCTTGTGCTGCGGCTGACTGAAAAGGGAGCTTGCAACTGCACCTTGTGCGGTCGCATCAAAATTCAGCGGTTGGAACCGCCGACCGGAGGTCAGTCAGACCAGCATCTGTGACTGTGTCGGGCGGACACAAATCCACCCGACGTCGTAATAAGGCCCTGAGTGTAAGTGTGCCTGCAACGGTACATTACATGGAGGACCCTGGTTTCCGTTTTGGAAAGCCCAGACCTGCCTGGTGAAGACATGAGGAGTAGAGGAATCCCCAAGACAGAAAGTTTATTGACACAGTTCTGTGATTCCTCCTTTACACTTCAAAAGGATGCTACTGATTCAGTGCTGGATCACAAGGAAGGGGCCTGTATCCCAAGATGGTTTTGAATGGAGTGGGAATAGTTAATGTCACCCCTTTAGTGTCCAACACTTTCCCTAAGTGGGTTTACATTGCAGTGGGAATAGTAAATGTCACCCCTTTAGTAACCAACACTTTCCCCAAGTTGTTTTAGATTGGGGTGGGAATAGTAAATGTCACCCCTTTACTGTCCAACATTTTCCCAAGTTGGTTTGGATTGGAGTGGGAATTGTAAATGCCACCCCTTTACTGTCCAACATTTTCCTCAAGCTCATTTAGATTGGAATGGGAATAGTAAATGTCACCCCTTTAGTGTCCAACACTTTCCCCAACTTTATTTAGATTGGAGTGGGAATAGTAAATGTCGCCCGTTTGTATCCAACACTTTCCCCAAGTTGGTTTATAATGGAGTTGGAATAGTAAATTTCTCCACTTTAGTGTCCACCACTTTCTCCAAGTTGGTTTAGATTGGGGTGGGAATAGTAAATGTCACCCCTTTAGTGTATACATTTTTTTTTAAATTTAGTTTAATACAAATTTGTCTCATATTTTAAATTTATGTTTTTTTTATAATTTTCAATTTATTGTACAAGTGATGTAAAAAAATACTTTGTTAATTTTTTAATGTAAATAAATAGTAGAACTACATAATTTGTAATATATTAGTATAATGCGCATTTGCAATTATTTTTCTTTGCTTACAATGTTTATATATTTACTATCTTTTTATTGCCTTTTTAAAAATATTTTAACACTTTTTATTAGTATGTTAACTAATTGTATATATTTTATACTATTACTTAATTTTTAAAATGTTTTTACAACATTGAACAAGTTTAACATTTTAAAAGTTATTACATTTTTTATACATTTATAAACTTTTCTAATATTTTTTAAACATTATTGTAACATTGTTTTATTAGTATAAAATTAAATAATTGTATACATTTTATACTATTATTCAATTACAATGCTGTTTAACAAGTAGAACATTTAAAAAAATGTATCACAATTTTTTTAAACATTCTTTTTTACCCAGAAGAGCTTTCCCTTTATCTACCACGTATTCCTTGCCTTCAGCTGTTCTTTCTTGAAACTTAAGATCCACATTAAAAAATCCCAATACAGGAATTTGGCTTCCACAATATCCCTCTGGTATTACATCCATGGTGTGCAACTTGCACGATCCCAAATTTTGCCAAATAGATTTATCTACTATTGTAAAGGGTGAGCACAAATCCACCCATGCTTGCACTTCTTTTCCCTTTTTTTTTATTTTTTACTTTTTTTTTTATTGTGAATAGCCATTGGTATGACAAAAGTACAAAACTATAAACTACTAAAGGAACAAGCGTAAAATTCACACACATGTTTGAAATATCACATGATTTTATGTCAAAGAGTTACTCCAAGAAGAAAAAAAAAGAATAGAATGGTAAATACAAGAGGTCAGAAAGAACACCAACTAGATTATGGGGGAATAGCGGAAAGGTACAAAGGATAGAGTAAATAGGCAACATTAATCCCATTGGAGATTAGACCAGATCCTTCTAAAATCTGTCCAAGAACGTGGACTTCTGACTTTGGCTAGAGCTAATTTCAGCTCATATACCTGTCTCAGTACTGCCCAGACTTAATTAACATTTGGGCTAATATTATTAATCTAGGCTCCGGCCATGCATAAACGGGCACATGCAATGATAATAGTGGCTAATGGGCTCTCATAGCTAGCTACCTCACATTCGATCCCAAGAAATATTTCCTTTCTAGTAAGCTGAGAATTGCGGCAGAGGTGTAGTGTGAGGATAGAGGAAACATCTTTCCAAAATATGTTGAGCCTCGGTCAATCAATAAACATGTGCCTTAAGTGTGCAGCGAAGAGCTGACATTTTGAGCCATATGATTTGGCAGAGGGCTGGGACGTTACCCACTTGGAGATAAGCTCCTGTGTATAGTACAACATAAAGACTGTCCGATGCTGTTGTAATTTCAGATTGACAGAGGTTACTACTCGGTCTAAAGTGCCCATTACCTCCTGTATTTCCTCAACTGCTATATCAGTTTTAAGAATCTGGCTTAACTTTGCGGAAATCTGCAGACTATCATCACAAGCTACTGTAAGAAATTTCTGGTAAGCTGCGCTAATGGCGCCTCGGCCAGACCTCGTATATATTTCAAACAATATTTCCAGCAGGCGTGGCATTTCTAATAGCCTCTGTCCCCTCAGGAAGTAGTCCCTTATTTGTAAATATTTTAAAAAGGTACTATGCGGTAGCCCAAACTCTTTTAATGCAGAAAAAGATCGAAACCCCCCGTCCATCATACAGTTGTCCTAATCGGTTAATGCCCTTACGCTGCCAGACTCTTCCAAAGTGGTCCTGAAATATATCGGGCCGTGCTGGATTGCCCCATAACACCATGTACTGGTGCAGCGAGGGCAAAGAATATTCTTTACGGATATCTTGCCAGATCCAAATGATATCCGTAACCACCTTGAATCTGACACGCTTGTAGTAGTTGGGATCAGAGGTCTTATATAGTGTGAACCCAATGGGACGGCCCACAAGCTAACTGAAAAGACAATGGAGCCGGACCAGCATCGAGCCCGTTAAGCAAGCTCCAGATCTGCCCAATAAATGCAGGCCAGTTGTAAAGCTTAAAGTCTGGGAGCTTAAAGCCCCCTTGTTTGTAAGGCAGTTTAATAAACCTAAGGGCCCTCCTAGCACGTCTATACCCCCCAAATGAAACTTCCTATAATGCTGTCTAGGCGCCTAAACAAGGCCCATGGAACCCGCAAGGGAATTGAGTGGTATAGATATAGAAATGTAGGCAGTATATTCATTTTTTATTTTTAATGTTACACCTTCCATATATACTGAGGGGAAGCCGATGCCAATGTGCACAATTTAGCCGAGACTGTTTTAAGAAACAGCTCATAATTCAAAGTAGCAACGCCCTCTACTTGACTGCTAAGTCAGATGCCTAAATATGTAGCTGCTTTTCTAGCCCCTAAAGATATAGGCAGAGTTTCAGGTTGGAAATTTAAGATTGTCTGGGTCTTGGCTTAGTTTAACTTGTAGCCGGAGAAAGAGCCGAAAAGCCCAGCCTCTCGTGTAATATCGGCTATAGCGCCGACTGGAGTAGCGGAGAAAACAGCAATACCACGCAGTCAGCTTAAGTTCCATACCAGTGAGACACACTGGGGGGAGATCCCTACGTTCTGCAACAGATGCCTTTTAAAAGGATCGATGTATAGGGAAAACAATAAGGGAGAGAGTGGACAATGCTGCGTGTACACATTTGAACAGCAAAATGTGCTGAGGAAATGCCGTTCAGCTTGACTGTTTCCACAGGGTTTTTATAAAGTTTCTGGACCAAAGAGATGAACCTAGACCCAAGATCAAATGTTGACATAGTGAGCCAGAGTGCTTCCCAGGCAACTCTGTCAAAGGCCTTTTCAGCGTCAAGCTTGATTATCCCTATCTGTAATTTCTACTATATTGCCCATTGATTTCTATGGGGAGACAGTCTTTTTTTTTATTGTCATTTGGCGACCATATTTTTTTACTGCTAACTTTTATTTTGTAGTCTATTTGTGTTATTTTGGGTAATTTTTCCAGGAAGCCAGGTGCTTCTGTTCGTCGTGACAGGTAAGTCCTTTTTTAAAGATTCTTTAAGGGTTTTGAGGGTAGGGGTAATTTAGGATGCATTTTTAAAAGTCGGGTATAGTGTTCTTTTAGTGTGTTTTGTACATTTAGATGGGTTTTTGATAGGGTTTTGCACTGTTTTGTTGTTTTATGTTTGTTTTAAAATGTGATATAGATGTATGAAGGTCTGGCAGTCCTACAACAGATGGTGCAATGCGTCATCCGCTGCAGGGCAACCAAACCTGTGGTGCAACCGCCCACCAGATCAGGTGTTTATTCCTGGTCTGGCGGGTGGTCGTGCAGTGGTCACAGTTGGTTCAGTTCTTGTATTCTCAATTGACCTGCTCCTACAATTGGTCCAAAGATTAGCAGATTGTTTGATGTGGAACCAATTCTCCAAATGCTGCCTAGCTAAAAAGACCACAGAATAGGTGTTTGGTATTTTTCCAGCAGACAACTTCTGTTAGTATAACAAGTAGAATAATTAAGAAATGGGATAAAGAGACTGGAATTAAACTCACAGAGTATTTATGGGATACACCAATTTTTTAAACTTTCAAATCTCAGCTGTTCAAATTCTCGCCCTACGCACTGCTATAGTAAATTATTATTATATTAAACACCCACTGTCCTTCCCAGAGTTGGAGCAAGCAAAGGGGCCAGTTGCCCAAGGTGTGCTAATTGACAAACCAGGTGATTGGTTGCATATGTTCTAGCTTTGCCCTGAACTCAGCCAATACTGGGGCAAGGTTTTTCGTTTCATTAGATTACGAGTCTGTACCAATATCCCACTTAAGCGTTTTTTATTGCTCTGGTGGCTGCCAGATGTCTGATCACTACTAACAGGAAGTCTACCATTCCACCTGGGTATGAATATTGTAAAGAAAAATGTATAAACTAAAGTTTAAAGACAGCATCTTCGCTGAGCATTTAGGGGGGCTAGTTTAGGTTAAAAGAATTTGTGATTCTTTCCTCGACTGAATGTTGGATTCTATATTGCTGAAGCAATCAACTATTATTAACTATGTTATGTTATATGAATTTGTTATGCGCATGGCTACTCGTGAGTGTCCCGGCGCGAGACCATCGGGGTGCGGCAGAGTACTTCAAGAGAATAGATGTGTTTTTAACTTTTTTTTTAATGCAACTGGATGCTGGATGGAGCATAGGACCAGAGGAAGAGCATTCAATGCAACCGTTGCTTTAACTGAGAAGGAGCTGCCCCCATCCTCTGACGCTTGAAACGTGGGACTTGGGCAAGGCATAGGGACGAAGATCGCAAAGAGCGCGCAGGAGCATAAAAGGAAACACGCCTCTGCAAGTAACGAGGGCCACAGCCATGAAGCGCGCGGTGGGCCATAATCAGTCATTTGAATTTTACTCTGGCTGCTAAGGGCAGCCAGTGGTATAAGCGTAACTAATTATGGACACTGTCCCTCGCTGACAGACCTGATAACAGTCTGGCTGTGGTGTTCTGGACCACCTGTAACTTCTTCAACAGGTAGCCCGGAATGCCAGCAAAGAGAGCATTGGCATAATCCAGCCGAGACAGGATCAGCACGCATGTGATGGTTTGTCTTGCCGCAGCAGGCAGGCGGGGAAAAAATCTTCTAAAGGATTTAAGCAAGCCGAAGCAGCCGCCAGCCATCTTCCCGATATGTGATGCAAAGGACAGTTCTTCGTCAAACCAAACTCCAAGATTTTTTGCTGGCTTCCCAGTAGAGGTCGGACGAGGGTACACGGGAGGCCAGAGCTGCTCTCTGAAGTTCGAAGGAAATGTGCCAAACAGCAGAATCTCTGATTTCCCTTCATTGCACATAAGCTGTGCATCCACCAGCTATTTAAAGATTGATGAAAGGCAGTGTTGGACCTGAGATACAGAGTCCGCCCCTTTGGCCCAGGTGAAGAGCAGCTGGGTATCATCCGTATAGGCCATCACCTTAGCCCCCAGCTCCTCTGCTGGATATATCAGAGGAGTCACATAGATGTTAAATAGGAGGGGACTAAGGGAAGAACCCTGCGGGACACCCGTTGTGACCAGCTGAGGGGAGGAGGAGGAAGGTGGAATCCAAATCTGCTCGGACCGCCTTTCCAGAAAGGAGTGGATCCAGCCCCACACAGTGCCCGACAGACCAATCCTGGCCAGCCAAGATAGAAGCAATGGGTGCGGGACCGTGTCAAACGCTGCTGAGAGGTCGAGCAAAATTAGCGCCGCCCTCCCGCCTGCGTCCAGACAGTCCCGTATAGCCTCTGCCACCTCAACCAGCACTGTTTCAGTGCTGTGTGACGAGCGAAACCCTGATTGCGCTGGATGTAAAAGCGCCTCCCTTTCCACAAAATCGGTAAGCTGATTGTTTACCACCTTCTCACATACCCGAGCCAATGCAGGGAGAAGGGAGATAGACCGATAATCCCCAGGGCAAAGGGGGTCTAATGACTGCTTTTTCAAGAGGGGCCGGATCTTAGCCTCCTTCCAAGCCAAAGGGACCACCGCTTTCTGGAAGGAAAGATTGATGATGGCGTTAACTTCTGCATTAACAACATCAGCTGCCGCTGCCAATGTCCTAGCCGGACAAGAGTCTGAAGGTGAACCTGATTTTAAACCTTTAAGAATTTTTAGACATTCCAGCGGAACAACTGGCCTAAATTTGGACAATGAGCATCCAGTGACTCCCGGGGGGCACACCAAAGTAGCATCTAAGTGGATACTGCGTGGAGTGAAAGTTGATTGAATAACTAAAATCTTACTCTAAAAGAGCGAGAAAGAGTGTTGCACCATGAAGGTGAGGATGGTATCACACTAGCTTGGGCCACAGGGGACATGAAACTCTGGAAAATCGCATACATTTCCCTGGAGTTGTTATTGACAGCTTCAATACGGGCTGAATAAAATCGCCTTTTGGCCAACTTAATCGATGCATAGTACGACTTCTGCTTATCTCTAAGCTTACTCTTGTCCACTGGGCAATAGCCACCCATCCTACACGCCCGTTCAAGTATTTTACATTTCCGCTTTAAGTCTTTAAGCAAGGAATTAAACCAGGGTTTAGATGGTGATTCTCTAGCCGGCCTGGAGGAGCGAGATGGGGCCACCATCACAACTGCAGACGAGACCCAGCTGGAAAATCCTGCAACCTGGTCCTCAAGCTCGCCTGCCAATATAAGTTTAGAAGCTGCCAAAGCCATATTCAGTGCGGAAGGATCAATTTTACCAAAAACTGATTTATAGCTCGGATGTGCCAGAGGCTGAGCCTTGGACATTTCCCAAGAAAAATAGGTTCTAAGATGGTCCGACCAGGTAACCGGACTAGGGTCCTTTACTTGAATCGGAAAGTTAGTGCAGATAGGATCAAGAACATGTCAAGCTTGATGAGTAAAGAGGCTGACATGTTGATTTAGCTGGGCCAGATGCAGTCCATCAAGCAGGTCTTGAGTGTCCTTGATATCTGTCTGGTCCAGATGTATATACAGGTCACCCAGGGCCATGAAGTGGGCAAATCTGACCGCCCTAGTAGTGATTACGTCACCCCAGTTCTGGAGAAAAGGGCCTGCTGGGCCCGGAAGCCTGTAAATCAGTGAACCTCCAAGAGTAAAGTGTGCTGACTGCCGAATGCTAAAGTCGAGAGCTTCACAGCTACCCCAAGAGGTCGCCTCTTCTCTGCGAAGCTCCCACTTATTATTGTATATGATCACAACTCCACCCCTTCGCCCCATCGGACGATCCACTCAGGAGATTTTATAACCCAGAGGTGTTGCTAATGTGACAATCGGGCCGGAGGAGGGGTCAAGCCAAGTTTCCGTCAGAAACAATAAGTCCAGAGAGTGATCCTCTGAACTTACATTTTTTAATCTAGGGTCATTCCTTTTCTTTATATTGTTGTATCATAACTTATTTTTCTTCTGCTATATTGTGGAACGATTCATTCAAATCAAAATTTTATGAAATGTCTGTCTAATGTTCTAAAGCATGCGTAAACAGGCATGGACAAAGGGTCATGCCTCTGTGTCGATGTGTTAGCCTATTGAAGCCGCACATATTGGTTCTGCCAATGTTTCATTAAAATTGGGGACCGTCAACGAAAATATGCATGGTGGATTGCACTGCACTTCGGGCAAGAGGTATGAATATTACAACCAATAAATGTTTTTAGGAACCGACCTATATAATAATATGTCAGTTCTTAAAAATTCTAACTATGGTGGGTCAAATTGGCCCCGCCTCATGAAAATTAATAAGAGAGGTTGCAAATTGCAAATCCTTAAAATTGGATGCCTTTTCAAGTATAGTGGCCTGCTGGTGTCAGCAGACCAACAGGTCTGTGATCGCATGTAAATAAAGTAAACTTTTTTTTCAAATGCTTCTGCTGGATCATGGACATGTCATAAAATTGTACGATTTATTCAAATCAAAAAAAAATTACGTTTGTCTTTAATATGCTAAAACAACATACACAGTCATGCACAAAGGCGCATGCCTGTGTTTCGATGTGTAAGCCTACTGAAGCCATAGCTGATGGCTTTGCCAATGTACCTTTAAAATCAAGGATTGCCAACGAGTATGTGCTAGGTGGACTGCCCTGCGCTTGGGGCAAGAGGTACAAATATCTGGTCACAAAATATTGGTAGCAAATTGCGACCAGTGAAAGTTTTTAAGAAGCTACCTGTGTAGTAATAGGGCAGTTCTTAAAAATCCAAATTGTACTGGGTCAAAATTCACCTTTTCACATGAAAATTAATGAGGGAGTCGAAACATTTTAATCCCTAAGTATGGATGCCTTCAGAGAAATAGTGGACTGTTGGTTTCAGCAGAGCAGCATGTCTGTGATTGTATTTCAATTAAGTAAAAGTGTATTTTTTTTCTCCTTTTTTTTAAAAACAAATACAGCCTGTTTTCCTTAAATGATCCAGACTGCATTTTAAAAGAAAAGGTTACTTTTTAGAATATTTTTTTGTACTTGGAGGTCAGTAACTTTTCAATGGTTTGCAACCACTGTTTCGATCCTAAACCAGAGATAAATAGGGATAGGAATTGCTACTTGAAAGGGACACCTACTAAGTAGTGATTTCTAAACCCATATTAGGAGTCAGTAGAAAATAACAGACTCATAAAATGGGTTTAGTACATTGCTAAAAGCAGTATTTCAGTCACAAACTTCGACATGGAGCGTTTGCAGCTGAAACAAGCATTGGCATAGCCAATAGGTCTCGCCTTTGGGACCTTATAAGTACCCTCAGGTGCAGAGGTTGATTGAGTGTGTATCCCCTCAGGCGCAGAGGTTGACGGGGTGAGTGTCCCCTCAGACGCAGAGGTTGACGAGGTGAGTGTCCCCTCAGACACAGAGGTTGATGGGGTGAGTGTTCCCTCAGACGCACAGGTTGATGGGGTGAGTGTACCCTCAGACGCAGAGGTTGATGGGGTGAGTGTACCCTCAGATGCAGAGAATGATGGGGTGCGTGTACCCTCAGACGCAGAGGTTGATAGGGTGAGTGTACCTTCAGACGTAAAGGTTGATGGGGGTGAGTGTCCCATCAGGCGCAGAGGTTGATGGGGTGAGTGTCCTCTCAGGCGCAGAGGTTGATGGGGTGAGTGTCCCCTCAGGCGCAGAGGTTGATGGGGGGATTGTAGCCTTAGGTGCAGAGAGATTGGTGGGGTGACCGTGTCCTCAGATGCTGGTGGTTTCACTGTACCAAAAGTCTATATATAAAGATGTATGCTGTTCCTAGAGGGTGAGAATGGACAAAGAAGGCCTACAACGATCTAAGAATCAGTGAAATCAGGAGAAACTTCCTCCTTTAGGAAAAAGACCCTCACACATCCAGCCAGCTAGATGTCATGCTTCATCATCAGGTCTGCTCCGAATCGGGGCGGCGCTGCAATCCCCGATTGGCGCCCTTATCGGGGCCTTTTGATGGAGATCTTTTTTCCTTTTAGCCGGTTAGTGTAGTGCGGGTGAGGGCCCTAAGTGTAGTGTGTTCTAATGAAACTTTAAAACAAGTAGTGGGGGCCCAAAATAACAAAGTTTAATAAGCAGGGTCCCACTCTTGACTAAAACCAAAAAGAAGCGCCTTCCTGCTGCAAGGTAGTAAGGTTGGCGCTAAAAGAGGTCAACATGTTTCTTGCTATGGTTAGTTAAACCGCAATTCATCAGGACCAAACAAAAAAAGTTCACACACTTACTGGTAGGGATAGCACCTATTGAGCACTTACCACTATTACAGCACCCTAATAAGTGGTTACTTTAGTTGGAGAAAAACCTGATTGCACCTGAAAGAGAGAATAAAAACAGGCACATAGGGGAGGAGCCTAGCGCGCAACCAAGATGGCCGCGTAGGTGCGAGGCTCCCGAGGACCTCCGCAACCTCCTACGTTTATCCTGTCTTCATCCTGCATCGGTTCAGGGGACTGTGTCGGTGAACCTGAGCCGAGGTGGTACCCGTTTCCCGTTTTCGAATCGGACCTCGGGTGCCGGAGTGAGCACCGATTGAAGTTTGCGGCCTACTTCTCTCCTGACCCCGGATTCGCGTTTGGGGGTGACCCAGTGGCAAAGTGAACAACAACGGCGGGCTGGGCCTGGCGAGTCGCGTACCCCACACTTTCACTTTCACTTTCGCGCCCCCTTGCCGTTTTCGCAAGTGGGATCACGGCGCTCTTTGTGTTGGGGTGGCCTCGCTGGGAGACCCTGCCTGCCTGCCTGCTGTGGCCCGCTCTGCCGTCCTGGGGTGGCCCCCCGGAGCTCGTGGCCTTGATTGCTTGCTCTTCACTGCGTGACTGGTGCGGGTGTGAGACCCGCGACGATGGCCACGAAGCAGGATGGGGATCGGTTGAAGGCCAAGTCAACCCGGCGTGGCGCCGCACATCAGGCCAACTTCATGGACCGCTACACCCTCCCGAAGGGGTCTCCCGGCGGATCGCACAAGTCCTCTGAGTGCCCCCCGGATGCCCCGGACTTGCCCACGGATCTGTCTCTGCAAGACGTCATGAGCGCCATTGCTGAGATGAAGGCCTCGATGGGCCAGCAGTTCGACACTTTAGCGCACAAAATCGACGCGGTCCTCATTGATGTCAACCTTGTGAGAGCTGATCTCTCTAAGACTAACGACCGGGTCGACTCTTTGGCCCACACCGCGTCGGGCCTCACCACTGAGGTGGCGGCCCTTCAAACGGAGGTGCACCGGCTCCGTCAGGCGAGTGCGCTCATGGATCGGCGCCTGGAGGACTCCGAGAGCCGGGCCCGGAGGAATAATATCCGTATCATCGGAGTGCCCGAGGGACGGGAGGAGTCGGCGGCGGATCTCTTTGTGGAGGACCTGATCACTACCCATCTCCAGCCTCGAGGGCTGAGTAAATTCTTTGCCGTGGAGAGGGCCCATAGAGTTCCCGGGGGCAGACCGAAGGTTGGAGCCACTCCGCGGCCTCTTATTGCCCGTATCTTTAACTTTCGGGACAGGGATGCGATTTTGCAAGCTTCCAGACTGCAAGGGCCGATTAAGCTGGAGAACATGGAGGTGAACTTTTATCCTGACTTCACCCAAGCGGTCCAGAAGCAGAGACTGAGTTTCCTGGGCGTCAAGCGGCACCTTCGAGGCATGAACTTAAAATACGCCATGCTCTTCCCGGCCAGGCTGCGGGTGGAGGTGGATGGTCGCACTCACTTTTTTGACCGTCCTGAAATGGCCGGGGACTGGCTGGACACTTTGTCTGGGGGTCATGATCGGGATGGCGGGGGGGGGGCTGCGGGAGGAGATTGCCCACCGGACCGGGTCTGAGGTATTGATGCCGGGGCTCACTCCGGATGACGCGGCCACTTTCGGCCAAGCTTAGGGTCTTTTGTTTGTTGTACTCGTCTCCCCTCCTTTGGAGGCTGTGCGGGGTGTTGAGGGGGTACTCTTTCCTCCTCTAGGGGGTTTAGCTAGTTCCAATTATATAGGGGCGACAGGCACACTGCAAGTTGGGGGGGCTGTCCGGGCTCATGCAGGGGTTCAGGGAGGGGGGAGTTTTGTTGGGGCGGTTGGGTTGGGTTGGGGTGGGGTATTGTTCATTTGTACCACAAGGCAAAAGTATTGTTGTGCTATTCCTAAAGTGCTCTCGGGGGGACGATTGATCGCTTTCGGCTATGATGGGGGGTAGGGGACTGAGTCTTTTGTCCTGGAATGTTAATGGACTGGGGGACAGGATAAAACGGGGTGTGGTCCTGCAGTTCCTGAAACGAATTTCACCTGATATAGTTTTTCTGCAGGAGACGCACCTCATTGGCAGCTCCTTTCGTGCTATGAATCGACGGGGCTACCGCCTTCTGGCCCATTCGGGCTTCACGTCTGGTTCCAGGGGTGTGGGCATCATGGCTAAAACCTCGCTCCCATTGGAAGTTGATGAGGTGCTCCATGATGACAGGGGACGTTACACGGTTCTGGTGGGTAGAATGGAGGGCAGAGTGATTGTTTTTGTTTCTGTCTATGTCCCGCCAGGGTTGCAGACGACTACCTTTGCGGATCTGGGGCGCCTCCTCCTTGGCCTTCCGGAGGGGATTCTAGTGGTTGGGGGGGATTTCAACGCGGTGGTTTCCGGAACTGAGGACCGTCACCCCCCTAGGGATCTCCCCCGTGCCCAAGCGTGGTTATCTGGCCTCTTGGATACTTTGGGGCTGGTGGATTGTTGGCGTTTGAAACACCCTACGCAGAAACAGTACACCTTTCATTCCGGGGCCCATGGCAGTCTCTCAAGGCTAGATTATGTCCTGGTGCCGGCGGCGCATGCGGGGAGGATCGGGGAGGTGCGCCATTTGGCGCGGGGTATTTCAGACCACTCCCCGCTCCTGTTGCACTTCGACATTCTCCCGAGGGGGGAGGGTAGGGTGGTCCCGATTAATCCCTGGTACCTGCGTGACCCCACCATTCGCGCAGAGTTGGTTAAATCCCTTAAGCGATATTTTGACGATAATGCGGGGTCAGTGTCATCGGCGGTCTCTCTGTGGGAGGCTTTCAAGACGGTACTCCGGGGGGAGGCCCTGTCCCTTATTTCCCATTCCCGGAAGCGTGAGCGAGAGGAGGTGACCCGTGTTGAAACTGAGATAACCGAGTTGGAGGGTGACCTAGAATGTGGGGTGACGGATGACAAACTACATGTTCTCCGACTCAAGCAGGCGGCCTATAAGGCCCTCGTCACGGAGGCGGCCAGGGGCCTCAGTAGAGAGCAACAGGGGAGACTGTATGATGTGGGTGATAAGGCTGGGAAATTGATTGCGTGGCTGGATAAAAAGGAGAGAGCGAGTCGAGTTGTCCCGTCGATTGAGAAACTGGATGGTGTGTGTGTCACTGAACCGGGAGAAATTGTTGATTGCTTTGCTGAATATTTCCGTGGGGTGTATTCCCCGGTGTCCTCCCGCTCGGAAGAGGATTCCCATGCCCTGCTCAGGGATATCGCGCTGCCTTCCCTTTCGGAGGAGGACAGAGTGTCGTTGGACGCCGCCCCAACATCTGAGGAAATTGCCCTCGCCATACGTTCGGTCGCTTCCGGCAAGGCCATGGGTCCTAATGGTCTTCCTATCGAATTGTACAAGCTGCGACCGGATACGCTGGCGCCGCATCTCCGTGCTATGTTCCTCGCGGCCCGTTCGACGGGTTCCCTCCCGCTAGACCAGCGTCTGGCTACTATCGTGGTTATTCACAAGGAGGGGAGGCCGCGGGACCGGGTCACGTCCTACAGGCCCATTTCGCTGCTGAATGCGGAACCCAAAATTCTCGCCAAGGTGTTGGCCAATCGGCTGGTTGGCGTGGTGTGCGATCTGATTCACCAGGATCAGTCCAGTTTTATCCCTCATCGCAACACTGCGCTCAACCTGCGGCGCTTGCATGGGGTGCTCGCGTGTGTCCCGTTCATATGGGAGCCGGCCATTTTGGCGTCCCTGGACGCCACTATGGCGTTTGACACACTTGAGTGGCCATATATTTGGGCGACGCTGGCGAAGTTTGGGTTTGGCCCGGGATTCATCGGTTGGGTGAAATTGTTGTATTCCGGACCGCTGGCGCAGGTGGCTGTGAACGGTAGAGTGTCGGCTCCGTTTGAGCTGGGCAGGGGCACGCGGCAGGGCTGCCCGTTATCGCCGCTCCTCTTCGCGCTTGCCTTGGAGCCCCTGGCGGAGTGGCTGCGGTGGCTTCCTTCTATCCGTGGTCTCCGATGGACCCCCGAGTATGAGGACCGCGTATCTCTTTACGCTGATGATATTCTTTTGTACCTGGCTTCCCCGCGTAAATCGCTGATAGTACTGGTTGATGTATTGCACTCATTTGGCCTCAACTCCGGCCTAGTCATCAATTGGGCTAAATCTTGTGTGTATGTCCTCTCCGGGGAGGCTCCTATCCTTCCGCGGGGTTGTCCTATCCAGATTGCTCCGCGGGGATTTAGGTACCTGGGTATCTTCATTACCCTGGACGCGGAGACCCGGTATAAACAGAACTTGCTTCCCCCCCTCCAGCGCCTGAAGGATGATGTCGCGCGTTGGAGGCGCTTGCCGCTCTCGCCGCTCGGCCGGGCGGCATTGTTTAAGATGATGTCGCTGCCACGTTTCCTGTACGCCTTACAGAACACAATGGACGTTGTCCCGGCGTGCTACTTTCGCGAAGTGGAGAGTTTGCAGCGCCGCCTGTTCTGGGAGGGTAGACCGCGTATCGCCCTGGCGAAGCTGACGCTCCCGTGGTACGACGGGGGGGTTGCCCTCCCAGACATCAAGCGATATTACTGGGCCTCCCAGCTGGCTGCGATAAATCACGGCCTTTACGGGCCCGCTCTAAACCCGGCCTTTGAGATGGATAAAATGTTACTGCCGGGCGGCGACTATAATCGGGCGCTTTATTCTAGCTCGCTCGACGCACGTCTGACGGGCCCCACGCGGGTCATGGTGCGAGTGTGGCACGCGGCTAACTTGGCGATGGGGTGGAAGGATCGTTTGACCCGGGCGACGCCACTGTACGCATCTGAGCGGCTGGGCTCCCTGTGGACCTCGAAGGGTTTTGAGAAGTGGGACATGATATGCATCAGCAGGGTGGGCGATCTCTGGACGAGGGGGGGATTCAAAACGTTCGATGTGCTGCAGACGGAATTCCAGTTGCAGGACAGGGAGTACTTTCGATATATGCAGATCCGTCATGCGTTGTGCTCCGTATTCCCGGACGTTGCCTCCATCCCGGAGTACTCCCCTCTGGAAGATAGAGTGCTAGATGGGCATGTACCGGACGGCACGATTTCATTAATTTATAAAAAACTCATCAATGATCGCTCTGGACTGCTGACTGGCCTTCGTGAGGCGTGGGGGGCTGATGGATTGGAGCTGGATGACGAGGACTGGGTGTCTGCGGTGGCCTCCCCGAAAGAGGTGGCCATACCGGCTCGCCTTCGCATCGTACAGCTCAAGATACTCCATAGGGTCTATGTTACGGGGCCGAGTCTGATGCGTATGGGCTATGCTGTGGACGGGTTGTGTAAGCGTGGGTGTGGTTCTTTGGGGACCTTTCTCCATATTTTGTGGGAATGCCCGGAGGTGGCGCGATTCTGGCGTGGTGTGCATGAGGTTTTGCAGGCAGTTACGCATGTGCCGCTGCTGCCCGAGGCGAGGAGATGTCTCCTGAATGTGTGGGAGCCAACCGACTACTCAGTGCCGCAGACGTGGTGGGTGACTCTGGGATATATGGTGGCCAAGCGTGATATTGCGCAATTGTGGGGTTCCCAGAGGTCACCGACTGTCTCGGCGTGGAAGGACAACATGGATTGGTGTATGTTTCGGGAAAAGGTGGTGTATGTTGCGAGAGGTAAGCCTGGGAAATGGGTGAAAGTGTGGGATCCCTGGAACGCCTACCGTGGGGGAATCTGTACCCCGCCGCTGATGCCTGATCCGTCACCGGCCCCGTCTCCTTAGCCTGCTTGTCTTCCTGGTTCCTGGTTCCGGGCATTGAGTCCACTTTGTCTCCGTCCCGACCTACCCCCCCCTTGATATTACTGTGTATCGGTAGGGTCCCCCCCAGGGGAGCACATGCTATTGTTTCCGATTGTGGGTTGCCTTGTGGACTTGTTTTTTCGTTATTTATATAAAAATGAAACCGTTGTGTGGGGTCCGGATGGTGTGGCTGCCAACGCTTCTCTCAACTCCTGTGATCCCACTTCTGCCGCAGCGTGTGTTCTACTGTTTGTATTATATGCTCTTTTTGTATGCTAGCGGCCGGCCTGAAGGTTGTAGGCCAATCTTTGTATATCTTTTGGATTCTGTAATAAACGGTTTAAAAAACAAAAAAAAAAAAAACAGGCACATAATAAAACAACATTGAATAACAGGTTGTAAGCCTCATGTTCTGTACACCCTTGAAGTGATGTCAGGCAGCACTCGTGGTACAGTACAGTACAATTGTGATGAGAACAAGTGCTGTGAAAACTTCACACATTCACTTAAAGTGAGGTAAACAGTGAAGAAAGTGTGAAAAACACAGACTATTGCAGAAATAGCACACATGTATTTATTCTAAAACCACCAGTAACTTATTGAGAAAACTAATTCCTAAAGCCACGGGGAGCGTTCAGTGATTAAATTGCCATCGGTCATTTGTAAACTCACCCCATAGTGATGCGTAAGGGGCTCCAACGAATCAGGGCTGGACTATAACACTGAATAGTACAGTGTTCTGTCATGGTACACAAGCATTGGTAAACAGACGACAAATACGACTTGATAAATAAAAGTAAACGGGGAGCAGGAGTCATGTGACCTTCATATTATCTATGAAAAACAGACCAAGGCTCTCGGTATACTACATGGTTCGGAGGGACTAAAAACCCGTTAGCACCTATAATAGGGTTAGTATAACAACGTTAAATGCTCTCAAAGTTAGACCAGATGGACTCAAAAAGTCGTTTCCCCATTAAATCGAATTAGTCACCAATGTTGACTGCTCACAACGTAAGACGGTGGGAACACTAGATAATAGCATTGGTATACAGGCAAGTACCCGGGCTGTAAACTGGTCCCGTATGTCAGGAAATCTGTAAAAACGAGAGAAGAATGCTTCCACCCAATTTAATAGATCCCACTCCTTTAAAAACGCCAATGGCGGTAGAATTATCGGAGAAGGTCAGTGTGTACCCCTGACACTGAGTCGAGCACAACCGAGCACTTACTTATTTCCTTGATGCAGGAAACGGCTACTCCTACCCTTCGTCCAGACCGATTCGGGGGACGCTGCCAAACAGCTGAAGGGAACCATAAGAAGGGTACCAGAGCCAATCAATGTAGTCTAAAGCTCGGACAGAGTCACGGGTGTGCGCTCCACTTCCGGGCGCGTCACGGGAGTGAGGACGTCAAGCGTCAATCACGAGAAATGGGGGGGCGGGACCAAAGGTCACAAGCTGATCACAAAGTGGGAGGTAAATAAACAGCGCTAGCATGAGATAGCTGAGGGTAGATATAGCGAGGGGGGGTGTAGGACGACCCGAGAGAATATCATAGTCCATCTCCAAATATAAACCCACAAAAAGCGCATATTACTGAATCATATGTAACTAACCCAAGGTATAAATAGCCTATTTTAGGTTATGTGGGGACCTCAAAGACTGCTCCATGGGATCTCCTCATTTAGCCCTTCCCTATGCGTTGAAAGCCTCATCACCCATCTCTGTTCCAGCTGGAACAATTTATTTTTGTTAATGTTCTTGCCAGATTGCAGGACTATCCACTGTAGCGAGTCAGGGGAGTGTTGTCTCTCATTAAAGTGTGTGGTCATTTTAGTGTTCACTTTATTGCACCGGAAGTTGCTCCTGTGCTCAATAATTCTCGTTTTAACCGGTCTCGTGGTCATCCCTATGTAGGCGAGGTTACAAGGACAGGTGATCAAGTAAATACAATTAGGGGTATTGCAGTTGGTATGAGTCCTGCACTCCCAGGTAAACCCATTAGGGAAGGTGATATTCTTGGTAATCTTTGTCAGGGGGCACACCACACATGAGCCACAATAATAGTGACCCATTACAGGGGGAAGGTGCCATAAAGTGGTCTGGGTGGTGCCCCTGGGTTTTTGCGGTCTCGTATGTATCAGTCTCTCTTTCAAATTTGTGGTTCGTTTGAAGGCAAAACGTGGGGTAGTGATTGTGAGACCCCCAGTCTGTAGGATCCCCCAATGCTTCTTAATGATCTTTTTTAACAAATAAGAATTGGGGATGAAGGTTGTCACACAAGTGATAGAGTCATCCGTATGTCGCTCGCTAGATTCAAGTAACCCCTCCCGGTCATTGTTCCGGGCACGTTTGAATGACTTATTCACATCCAGGCTGCGATAACCCCTCTCAAGGAGATTTTTCGTCAGCACTTTAGATTCCTTTTTGAAATCAGTTATGGAGCTGCAATTCCTCCTAATTCGGAGGAACTGTCCAAACGGTAGGTTCTGTTTTAGGGCACGTGGACGGTAACTGTGAAAATGCAAGAGGCTATTCCTGTCAGTGGGCTTACGGTAGAGCGTGGTACTCATCGTATGATTGTCTAGTTGGATCAAAAGGTCCAAAAACAGGATTTGTTGATCAGAAATGGTACCGGTGAACCTCAAGTAGGGGTTCAGGGTGTTAATCCAAGAGCAAAACTCTTCGCAGTGGGCTCGATCACCTTTCCAGAGTACTAAAATATCATCAACGCCTCCAGAGTAGAATGTTGGCTCTGTAAGGGTGTCACTGTACCCTCAGATAGCGATATTGATTCGGTGATTGTACCCTCAAACGCAGAGGTTCATGGGATGAGTGTACCTCAGATGCAGACGCTGATGGGGTGAGTGTACCTCAGATGCAGAGGCTGCTGGGGTGAGTGTACCTCGGATGCAGACGCTGATGGGGTGAGTGTACCTCGGACGCAAAGGCTGATGGGTTGAGTGTACCTCGGACGCAGAGGCTGATGGTGTGAGTGTACCTCGGATGCAGAGGCTGATGGGGTGAGTGTACCTCACAAGCAGGCGCTGACGGGGTGAGTGTACCTCGGATGCAGAGGCTGATGGGGTGAGTGTACCTCAGATGCAGACGCGGATGAGGTGAGTGTACCCCAGATGCAGAGGCTGATGGGGTGAGTGTACCTCGGATGCAGATGCTGATGGGGTGAGTGTACCTCAGACGCAAAGGCTGGTGGGGTGAGTGTACCTCGGACGCAGAGGCTGATGGGGTGAGTGTACCTCGGATGCAGAGGCTGATGGGGTGAGTGTACCTCACAAGCAGACGCTGACGGGGTGAGTGTACCTCGGATGCAGAGGCTGATGGGGTGAGTGTACCTCAGACGTGGATGAGGTGAGTGTACTTCACATGCAGACATTGACGGGGTGAGTGTACCTTGGATGCAGACATTGACGGGGTGAGTGTACCTTGGATGCAGACACTGATGGGGTGAGTGCACCTCGGATGCAGACGCTGACGGGGTGAGTGTACCTCGGATGCAGACGCTGATGGGGTGAGTGTCATTCGGATGCAGAGGCTGATGGGGTGAGTGTACCTTGGATGCAGAGGCTGATGGGGTGTGTGTACCTCGGATGCAGAGGCTGATGGGGTGAGTGTACCTCACATACAGACGCTGATGAGGTGAGTGTACCTCAGACGCAGAGGCTGACGGGGTGAGTGCACCCTCGAGCGGTTAGTTAAATGGGAGGGAAGATGGGATGGGAGGCAATGGAAAGTCCGGTGACGAGATACATAAACAAGTCCAGTTATGTTTCTAAAGCACTCGATTTGTTTTATGGGCCGTTTAGCCGGATGAGGCAACTGATGCTCTGGCGAGTTTCACGCCCCTCTCTGACAAGCTTGAACTAAAAATCAGCTTGACAGTTTCTTAGCGCCAAGAGAACAGTCAGGCAGGAGGCGCTATAGCAATAGGCAGGCATGATCACACAGGAGTGAGAAAGTGTGCTGAGAAGGGGCACGCGGCGTCTAATGCTAATGCTAATGCTGTCTTCCTGTCCTGCCTCAGATGGAGTCCGGAGGTTACTACGGCGAGGAGCTGTCTCTGCAGGAGGTGCCTGGCCCCAAGATGGAAGCCCCAGGTGAGAGGGCCGCTCTGCACTGCAGCGTGGTGAATGGCGCCAGCAGGAGGCAACACTCCCCACCCCCCCACAGTAGCATGCATGTCTACGCATAAATAAAACCCACCACACAAATTTTGTTTGGGTAAGAAACTGCTGCAGGTTTATTACATACACCGTTATGTAATATGGTGGGTTATCTTACGGGTGATCCAAGGGCAGGCAACCAACTGGGCCGCCTGCCCGCCTGATGAGCCAAGCAGCACTGGGGCGAACCCCCTCTGTGCTGTCCCTTCGGTGATCCTCTTCCCGGATCACGGTCCCTTATTACTCACGCCCCTTTCAGGGCGAAGCGTAGCAAGGCAAGCCCCCGGTTGTTCAGGCCCACAACCGCCCGAAGGACTAACGGGGCGCCGACACAGTTTTCCAGGAACCTCCCATGAGGCTCTTGGACTCTGGCACCCCCTATGGTGCCGCGCAGAGGTACCTTTTTTCTTCCAGATCGCCCTGTAACTCCGCCTGCAACGGAAAAGAACAACAATACAACATTCTGTGCCTCCCCCGCTGCTTCCACGCCAGGTAAGCGGTAGGGTGGGAGACGGTGTGTACGCGGCGCAAAGAGGAAGGACAGAGGGTGGGGGAGGCCTATATACCTCCCCCCCGTTCCTCGCGCCCAGGAAATGAAGCGCACTGTGTGCCGCCGCCACAGGCTGCCTGAGTAGGGGGACTCCTCGAGGGGTCCCCATAATCAGAGGAAGGGGGGTGGGCTGGTGCCTTGCTGGCACTAGAGGCCCGCACTTCTAGGGCACCCTGCGGGCGCCAGGGCAGGCGCATAGCGCCAGCAGGAGGCAACACTCCCCACCCCCCCCCCCACAGTAGCATGTATGTAGGCGAACCCCCTCTGTGCTGCCCCTTCGGTGATCCTCTTCCCGGATCACAGTCCCTTATTACTCACGCCCCTTTCAAGGCGGAGCGTAGCGAGGCAAGCCCCCGGTTGTTCAGGCCCACAACCGCCCGAAGGACTAATGGGGCGCCGACACGGTTTTTCAGGAACCTCCCATGAGGCTCCTGGGCTCTGGCACCCCCTATGGTGCCGCGCAGAGGTACCCTTTGGTACCCATTTGCTTCCAGATCGCCCTGTAACTCCGCCACAGCTCTGGAGGCGGCCACCGTCGCCACCAGAGCCCTCCACCAAAATAGCTATAGTCTTGCCCGCTAGCTCTCCTGTCTAGAGCCTCCTGCAAATCTAGATGCAAGGGAACAGTCCTGCTGGTTAATTATGCCCCATCTATCTCCCAGTAGCCCTAGACGTTAGCACTGATCAGCTGTGTCTGAAGAAACAAAACGCCCTTTGTGCCTGTGAAGTTGTGCCAAGCACTATACACCTCACTCCGCAAAGGTTCACTGCGTCAAGACCCACTCAGGGCGGAACAGTTTCAGACACCCTGGCTCAAGATGCCCCACCTATTTGCTGATCACACTGGATGCTGCCCTTCTGGCACCGTGTGTGGCTGGACACATGTGTCTCCGATCTCTGGGACAGCAGCTCACTTGTTAGGAGACCGTTACTACCCCCGCTAGCCAATTAAGCTAATAGGGCGGGAAGGGTTATACTTAACCTTGGCACCGTCCCTTTCCTTGCTAAATCAATGCGCACATGGATGTCCATAACGGCATATGAACATTGAGCACGGCTGCACCCCAGCAATTGCCCTGCATCCCATATACTTTATAGGAATTGCGACCGCTCAGCCCCTCTGGGAAGCCCCCTGGCATACCCGCTTAGAGAAACTGCTGATACGATACAGGGCGCACTGTCTGTAATCTATTGCCTAACCTTTGATGTGGGAGATGCCACACACCGCCTAGGTCATGGGGATCTAAAGGAGCACACCATTATCCCCCGGGCGTACCTCTATGTGGGACTGGCTCCACCCAGCTGTAACGCCAGAGACACACCTCTTAACATCTTTCTTGTTATGCCACTTGGCACCCTTCTGGTTGCAGCTTTATGTATTTGTAAAGCGCGCATGCCCCCGGGGCACGATGACGCTGACTAGCCAGTGTATGTTACCCACTCGCTGATACTTATCTATCCTAACTGCCCTTACTTGGATTGAAGGGTTGCAGAATGCTACCCCAGGACTGAAGACTTAATGCTCCAACCCACTTTGACCTCAGAACTTGGGGACAACCCCAGTGGTGACCATGCCTTACATGGTACATCTACCCCAGCGCTTGGCTATCAATGTGGTAGGGACCCCAGTCCCAAAAGATGCCCCTTCTATTGTCTGGTTCTAGCCCGATGCTGGATAACCCAGCGGGGGGGGGGGCAGACAAGTCTGTGTTACCAGAGGGGAAGTGTTTGCAAATACCTGCCCTTTCCTGAATTTTGGGATTCCAAAAGGTCGAAATTACCCTGTCGCCATTTGGCACTGACGCCGTGTTTGCCAAACTTTTCCGCGCCACAGCACACTTGTTAGCTGACAACTACCACCACCCGCCTGCTGCCCTGGTTAAAGCGCGGGTGGATATGTCTTACTGAAGCTACCTGATACCGGCCCTTGGCTGCAGGGGGGGGGGAGGGCAGACAAGTCTGCGGAACCAGGGGGGAAAGGTGAAGTGCAAATACCCGCAGGGCACGACGTCGCTGGAAGACCGGTGTATGATACCCACTCGCTGATACTTATCTATTGCTGCTGCCCTACTTGGGTAAATGGAATTCAGGATGCATCCTAAGGACTGTGGACCTAAAGCTCCAACCTAGTTTGACCCCAAAACTTAGGCGCAACCCAAGTAGCAATCATGCCCTCCATTGGCGGTTCCCCAGCGTTGGCACAACGTAGTTGGAACCCCGGAGGCAGAAGGTGCCCCCACCCGTCTCAGTTCTAGCCCAAAGGAGGAAAGACTGAGGGGCAGACAAGTCTGTGGGAACCGAGGGGACATTCTGACAACTACCTGCCCTTGCCAGGAAAATGGGAAAGCCAGGTGGACTATAATAGCCTGGCGACATAGGCACTAACCCAGTGTGAAAAAGCACGGGTGAATAAGTCTTAACTGGAGCGACCTGATATCTGCCCTGGGCTGTAGGGGGATGCCCCATCTATGCTTGTTAGATTGTATCAGATAACTGGGGCCACACTTCTGGATTCGCTGCGTAGCATATTGAAAATGTTTCCATTCTGAAATGGTGTCACTGTCACCCTATGTGTTTGGACAAGCATTAAATGTCTCCCTTCAAGGAAAGGCAAGCTCCACCCTGGCTTGTACAGCCCCACTGCGTTGCCAAGCAACCGATATACTAAATAACGTGGCATGTAGGTAGTGGTGTAAAAAGCTGTGGACGAAATGGAGGTCTAAAGCATTAGTGCCAATCAGAACCGCCAGGAAACCTCTGCATCATGCATGAACTGGCCAAAGGGCCACTTCCCCGAGAATCGTCCACGAACCAATAACCCCCATGATATCGCATCCAGACATACACCCGGGGGGGGCACACAGGCGACTCTTTTAAACGTGAAAGAACGTGCGAATTCCGTCCTTGCCACCCGGGCATAATATTACGTTAGAACACCACATTGACATAGTGCCAACAACGGACAGCCGGACACAGCCGTGCCACCTACCAGAAAAGCCCGCTATGGTTCAAAGCCCCCTGAGAGTAGAAGTACAGCTCCTGCCTACTTCAAAACCAACAAAACTTAAAAGAAGGTGGACCTCACTGGAGCGCCCCACCTTTTCCCCACTGACATTCACAAGCTCTAGTATAACCAACTGGGTGGTCACTCACTACACCGTTGGGTTGATTGCCCAGGTAAAACTGATATTGAAACAATTGCAACCTACATGGCCCACGATTAACTCGGGTGCCATGAGACGGTCTTGAACAAGGACAAGTGCACAGCGAGTCACCCGATATCCAGTTAAATATTGATGCATTTGGGACTAAGGCACCATCCACTACTGAAACAAGTTGGCGAGAATAGTTCTATGGAGAAAAGCATTGAAAGCATCGCTCCTCAAAGTCAAAGGACATAACTACCCGCTTAGGTCTGCCTTGCTGGGAAGGATGGAGCGATGCCTGTTATCGGCATAGTGAATGCAGACATTATTCATTCATGTACAGCCAAAATGTGAGAGACTGCCCCCCAAGTGGTCTTCCCGCTTAATGGCACCCTGGCAGTACAAATTGGTTTAGAGCACCAATGATTTACCCCAAACTGATATACTGATTTGCCCCGCCCAGGGCACCCTGACCGGTAACCACCAAGGCAGACGTACCGCAATGCCAACTGAAGGCAGAGTGAACCACAATTTCTGACCTTGGGCTGTTTGCGGCGACACATACCTAATGACGCCCAGTATTGTGCAAAACTAGAATCTGCATACGCGCGCGCTACATGCCGCAAGGCAGTTCTAAGGATCACCTGACAAATGTGCCACTATAAGCCAGGGCTCCTGTCAGGCGGCCACTTCCTTTTGCACCACACCTTGCTCCTGCCGTGCATCCAATCATAGTAACAAAGACGGCGGCATCTCCCATGCTCCATCAGGGTTTGCTAAGCCCCAGTCCCATACCCTCCCAGTCCCCATAGGATTTAACAGGGTTGATCCCCCCCCAACCTGGGCTGCGAGGGCCCGGTAGCCACTGGACCAGTATGTGAGTACCATCAGTGACCTAGAGCTATCATCTATCTCCAGCAACGAATGGTCACCTGCAGCGCAGAGTGGTTGAGGTTCTGCTCAGTTTACTACTCTATGTCAATTGTGGAAGTCTGACATAGTGAATTCTGAAATTAGTGAACTCAGTGCTTGGAGTAAGGCATTAGGACAGAGTTGGGACATCTGTGGAAGGGAAGGAGACATCAGACCAAACCTTTCCTCTAACACTAATGTATCCAGCCTATCAACTGCACACCACATAATGCACATACCGTCTGTGCGTTATTAAATATAGCAGTAAAGCAGAGGCACGTGTAGCGACTGTACCCAAGGATGAAATATGCCAGTAAATAAGAAAACGTCGATGCGATCAATGGCTCCTAACCATGTCCCGGGGACCAGTTCCCGAACCTGGCCTCCATCACCATTTCTGAAAGATTCTCAGACATTCCCCACAGACTGCTGCTGATAGAACAATTACACAGCTGTATGACCAGTAGGCAAAGATTAGGCGCTATGCAATAACCGCATCAGCAAAACCTACACAGGCAACTTATGACACAAAACATTCAGAACTGCGGCTCACCAGAACACGAACTGTGCATCCACGCGGCCGAGCCACTAATCAACAGACTCACTGCATGATGTAGCTGACATGTTTCCACGCACCATTAGAGAATCTGGTTTGAATATGGAGGGCAGAGGATCTGGGTTCAAAACACATTGAACAAAGCTGCCAAAGTTTAGATTGCTATGTGTGACCGTTTCATAATTCAGTGTAATTAGTGAAAATTAACAAACTATGAGTGGCACTTTTTCACGAGCGTAATCAAGACAAGAAGACGATGAAAACATAAATCAGAACTTGCATCAGTTCGAGAAACAAAACCCCTAGATGATCGTACCACTGCCGCAAGGCACCAGAAACAGAAGGGCCCTTAGTGCTAAAAGTTTGCAGTTTTGAAAGGGCAGACTGACTGTGGAATGTGATCAGCCGCATGGAACGATTTTCCTTTTAAATACCACTTTAATCACAAATGTAATGAAGCTGCAACTGTGACTGGAAAAATATCCTCACAACAGACACAAACTCCCTCCCTAAATTGTGCCAGTATCGCAGCACATCTTAAAGCTCAGGCTTGGGCAAACAAACCCTACGCATTATCAATACTTATCTCCTTAATCCGAATGAAAGCCGATTCTGTGTGACACCCAGGGCATTTTCCCTTACAGTTTGAGGCTGACACTCGTTCCCACACATACAGCAAAGTTACATCGGCTGAAATTATTTCTTCAAATCACTCTGCCTCCCCAGGCCTACGCGGGACAGGGGCCGAGCACCGGCCCACCGTGATTATCGCGGTGTTACTTTAGACTATAAAGCGCGAAGCCATATACCTTTGCTCGAGTTGCCAGCAAGCGCCGCGTTCGATTCCCCGTAAATGCACCTCACGTGCGGGGCGGCCATTACTGCGAACAAGCACATCCGTTGAAGGATAAAAGTTAGCATGTGGCAATTTGGATACTGGTCATGCAACATAACTACCCGATTATAGGTCACAAAATAGTTGCTTGCAAAAATTCTGCCCCTAAGACATAATAACCAGTTGCTTCTGTTCCACGCTTTCCACCAAGCGCCGCAATACTACCCGTAAATGACATCACGTGAGAGGCGGTCATGATGACGCGGCACCATGCCGCTGGCTCTAAACGCTTGTCTTGTTGCTAGAAGATGAGACTTCCCAGGCCATTGGAGAGAACGCCTATCTTCTGTGTTCCTTCTTTGTTGCCAATACACTGCGTATTAAACAAACCACCGACAAAGCTAATGTGCCTCGCCTTTCAATCGCATTCTCCGACCTATTAGCTGTGCTGAAACCCCCATTGGCACTCTAACTCCTCACATTAAATCTGTCGAGGAGCATGCGGTGCCTGGCAAAACATACATTAGCCACCAGAAAACCGGGTCCTATCCCTTGCTGAGGTGCGAGGAACCATCTTAATTGCGCCCACGCAGAGACTCTTCATCGCCTACATACACTTCCTTGCCTTACCCAAAAGTCAGACAATGGGGCCTTGACACTTTAGCCAAGATCACCTCAAGCGACCGCAACACCGTGTTACCGTGGGTGAACCCGGGCCGCAGTGTCGTTGGAAGAAGCTCTACCCGAGGAGTTACCCTGCAGCTGCGCATCACAGACCGGGATTCTGCCTATTGCCGGCCCCAGTTCTCTGACCCTTTCAGGCATGCCCGGGTCAAACCACGCAACCCTGGCGATGTCCTACCATTGTAGGCAAATACCCTCTGAGACGATTGCCTGGTCAGCTCAGTTGCCATGCCCCCACCGTCACCATACTGCCCAATTGTTACCTGCACTCCAAAACCCACTAATGACCTGCCGCACTGAAGGCCACGGAGAGGAGGGGGAAGTGCTGGCTGCTTTTCATGGGCCGCGCTTGCTGTGGACCTACAAAACAAATGCCCCCACAACTGCACGCTCGGCCATAATGCAGTCATGCTGGTTTCCTGCCCTATGCAACTCAATGCACTTTGAACACAGTGGGAGCCCGGCCCTGCTGGGGATGCGAGTCACCCCCGCGGTACACTGTGGATTCCTCTCAACTCGGACGTGTATGGGCAGTTCCACAATTACTGCTCCCCTTGCGAGCTAGGGCCGGCCCGTGCCAACGGGCATCCTATGGACCCAACGAGCCCCGACGCAACCAAGACGCGATGCAAGAACCTGTTGCTCTTTGTGCACCCAAGCCCGCAACCTGAAAACAGCTACCGTCTCGGCCCCCGGCTAGCCAAAGCCACTCTAACGCATGGGCACCCACAAGACCAGGCCTCCCCATACTACACCCCCGCTCGAACACGAGTCAAAAGAAAACTGCTTGCCCTGCCGCCTAAAACCACATGCCCAGTCTACTTAATTCTTAAAGGGACAACCGGGCCCAGGAATCCCAAATCACCACGACACCTGGGGCACCTCCGGCCCATGGCAAGACTTGAGCAGCGGCGACCCATGCCTTCGACAGCAGAACTAAGGTGCCTACCCATGCTACTGAGCCCGCCCGCACCTAGTGCCTCGAGGACAGGCTCGCAGGTCACACCCGACCATGCAGCATCCGGGCGGGTGGCCGACCTCTCCGCCCAAGTTGCCAACTACGTCCCCCTAGTCGACCTTAGATTCCGGGAGCGCTCCCCTCCCTCTCCCCCTCCATGTGGGCCCCATACCGGAACGGTGGCCAGATGGGGACGCACTCGTGATAAAAGGGAGGGGGGTAGGGGGGTGCTAGGGACTCACCAGACCCGAGCAGAGGGACGACAAAACGGCATCAAAGCAGCATAAGAAAGCGAAGCAGCGACGATGGCGTGTCCGGGGCGCAAAAGAGGAAGAACAGAGGGTGGGGGAGGCCTGTATACCCCCCCCCTTCCTCGCGCCCCGGTAATGACGCGCACTGAGCGCCGCCGCCACAAGCTGCCTGAGTAGGGGGACTCCTCCTTGAGGGGTCCCCATAATCAGAGGAAGGGGGGTGGTCTGGTGCCTTGCTGGCACTAGATGCCCGCCCTTCTAGGGCACCCTGCGGGCGCCAGGGCAGGCGCAGTGTTGAGCCCTGTGTGTGATGTGAGGAAATGAAGGGAGCAGCAGCAAATATAAAGTTATTAATCAATGTTTCTATTTTCAAATAAATCATTCCATTTTTTGTTCAAAAATATTCACGTATAGCCAGCTTTTCATCAGGCTACGATCAATGAAGCAATACAGATTACAAAAAGCAAAATAACATATAAACAGTAACAATCAGTGCGATGTATAGAACAAAATACCATACAAATAAGACTCACGAGGCATAAAAGTTTATTCTTTTTAGCCACCATTGATCTATTTATTGATCTGTTGCAATACATTGAATTTATTGTCTCCTTTTGAAATGCCATCAACGCCCTGAGGAAGGAAGGCTCCGAAACGCGCGTCGGCATACTTGTTGATTGGCGCATTTGCTTGTTTGTTTTTCATGTTTCTATACTGTATTGTCTATACATCTGTATGGTATTTTGTTCGATACATCGCACTGATTGTTACTGTTTATATGTTATTTAGCTTTTTGTAATCTGTATTGCTTCATTGATCGTAGCCTGATGAAAAGCTGGCTATACGCGAATATTTTTGAACAAAAAATGGAATGATTTATTTGAAAATAGAAAAATTGATTAATAACTTTATATTTTTATAATAAAAAATGAAAAAAATGTCATAAAATACTGATTCTTTTCTGTGGTTTTTGAGATGTTATCCTTCTAATAGGGTTTTTTTTCTGTATTTTGAATTGTGTATTCCCTGCTATCTCACCCCGCTATTGTCGAGGACAGGGACCCTCTGAAGTTCTCATTGTTTGGTGCAGTGTGCTAAAGAGTGATGAAGGGGCCTGCAGTGTACTGTAAAGAAGTGTGAGGCAATGAAGTGAGCTACTGTGTGCTGCAGGGCTATTTAGCTACAGTGCTCAGTGTTGTGTTCGTCCCCTCATTGGTAGTGGGTGGGGGCCTGCAGCGCCTACATGCACATGTCTAGGGCCTAGCGCGCGCGGCGCGTGATAAACAGACACTCACACCGGTACTGTCGTTGGGCGTGAACTGCCGATCTGTTCCCCCGCCCCTTTATTATATATTGACGCGCTCACGTCCGCCAACGTGAGCGCAACTTGCGTGTTACCCCCTCGCGCTCTAGCCAGAGGCTAGAGCGCTAACTGCAACATCCCTCTCCAACTTTAGTCTTTGACGGCAGTTCAACTTCTAATTCGCGGCGTCACTTACTTGGCACGCACAGTCTCTCAACCGGCTGCTGGGCCTGGGTTTCTCTCTCAGCTCATACTTTGAGGCCCCCCGAGGGGCCGGGGCTTGGGTTGCTGGTGCAGCCTCTTGTCCTGGTTCGCCGCCTGGGTACTCGGTGTTGTCCAGATCAGTCCCTGGGTTGCCCTGTGGGACGGAGCTGGGTACACTCACTGGGAGGGCCCCGGAGTCATGGTCTTCGTCGACTCCCGTAGCCTCCCGGTCGTCAGCGGGCCTCCTCACCACCTTGAACCATGATATGTTCCGGGTGACCAGGTCTCTTCCCCGGCGTGCCGTCACCATGGTCCCATGCCGGTCGACTACTCTCCAGTAGCCTCTTTCGTACCGGGTCTTGAACTTTCCTCCTGGCCATCGCTCTCTTAGAACCACCGTATCTCCTATGTAGATCTCTCGCGGCACGGCTCTTCGCGCTTTGCTAACTTGGTCATTGCGTTCTTGGCGCCTACTCTCCTCACTGAATGGCGGTGCTGTCCAGCCTGGGGCGATGGGTAGTCCATCCCTGCGAGTTCCGTTGAACATTAGGGCCCAGGGCGCCTGACGGGTGGAACAATGGGGAGTGCTGCGGTATTCCCCCAAGAATCGCTGCAGTTCTTGTTCCGGGTCTACCTGTTCGGACACGGCGATGCGCAGTATTTTGTTGATGGTACGCATGAACCGCTCTACCTCCCCATTGGCCTGGGGCCACTGCGGGGTGATGCACCGATGTCGGATGCCATGTGATTTTAAGAGCTCTTCAAACTCATGTCCTTGAAATGGGGGCCCATTGCCACTCCGCAGCCCTTCGGGGCATCCGAACATCCCAAACACCTTTTCCAGGGCTGGTCCCACGTGCACGAAGGCGGTGGACGGCAACGCCTCCGCTATCGGGTACTTCGAGTAGCTGTCGATGATTACTAACGTGACTCGCCCGTCGGGCAGGCTCCCGAAGTCCACACTGATTTTCTCCCACGGGCTTCGTCCATGCTCTTCGGTTATGATGGGAGCCGGTGGTTGGGCTCCGCTGGTTAACTGGCATGATTGGCAGCTGCGAACTGTGTCATCTACATACTCGTCCATGCTCGGGAACCAGACTTTCTCTCTCATCCGGGCCTTCATTCTCTCCGTCCCCTGGTGTCCTCTGTGGGCTAGCTGCGTAGCTCTTGTCCTGAGGGCAGCTGGGACGACAATTCTGGAGCCTCTTAGGATGAATCTTCCTCTGGTTACGCTCAGCTCGTGGCGTACTCTCCACATGTGTTGGAGGTCGTCCCTGTTCTGGTTGGACCATGAATTTGCTGTCTGTAGGAAGTGCTGCCATGAGCCTTCGAGGATGGTGCTTTTGACTTTGACCATTACTGGGTCTTGGGCGGCCGCCTCTTGAATCTCCTCTAGAGTTAAGGCACGGGGACACGTCAGCGCAGCCACCATGTCGAGGTGACCTTCCGCCTCCTCTTCATTGTCCATTGGCGTGGGCTTGCTACAGCTCTCCGGGTGTCGGGACAGGAAGTCTGCTGGGTTCTTAGCCCCTGGCCGATATACTACGCTTAGGTGATACTGTTGAAGGCCAATGGCCCATCGCTCTATCCATGGGGGCGGGTGCGGCGCTGTCCCTCGGAATAGTGGTACTAGCGGCTGATGGTCTGTCACCACTGTGAACGGGTGTCCGCATACGTACAAATGGAAATGACGGCAGCTCCATCGGATCGCCAGAGCTTCACGCTCGATTTGGGAGTATCGTTTCTCTGTGTCCGTGAGGGCCTTGCTAGCATACGCTAGAGCTGTCCACTGGCCTGGTTCTTGCTCTTGCATCAGGACTGCCCCTAGCCCCACAGGACTCGCATCCACCAGGATTTCGGTCTTTTTGCTCTGGTCAAAGTAGACCAGTGTGGTTTGGTCCAGGAGTGCCCCCTTGATCGCCTCAAACGCTGTCTCCTCTGTGTTTGTCCACTGCCACATTACGTCTGTCTTGGTGAGGTGCCTGAGAGGTTCGGCCAGGGTGGCCAGATTCGGGATGAACCTCCCACAATAAGTGGCCATCCCCAGGAAGCTGCGGACTTCTGCCACTGACGCAGGGGCTGCCGCCACCTTGATGGCGTGTGACTTCCGGGGATCCACTTGGATGCCTTCTTTGGTAAACACGTACCTGAAGAATTCGATCGTTTGTTGAAACAGTTGGCACTTTTCCCGGTGTAAGGTGACACCGTGCTCCTGTAGACGTGCTAGGGTGGCCCGGACATGTCTGTAGTGCTCCTCCACTGTCTTGGAGTAGATGAGGATATCATCGCTCACGTTTAGGACGCCAGGTAGGCCGATCAAGATGTCTTTAATGGTATTTTGGAAAATTTCGGCGGCCGACGAGATCCCAAAGTTTAGGCGTTTGTACCGTCTCAGTCCTAGGTGCGTGCTGAATGTAGTAATGTACCGGCTCTCTTTCGCTAAGGTGAGCTGGTGGTAGCCCGCGTTTAGATCTAGTTTCGAGAACCATCGGGCACCGTTTAGGTCCGAAACGATGTCATCCATGGTCGGAGTGATATGCCTCTCCCGTTTGATGGCTTTGTTAGGGAGGCGCATATCGATGCACAGCCGGATCTTCCCAGGTTGTCGTGGTTTCTCAGCTATCACCATTGGGGATACCCACGGTGTGGGTCCTGTGACCTTCTCACTCACTCCTTGTTCCTCCAGTCTTTGGAGCTCCTCCTCTACCAGCGGGCGTAAGTGGAATGGAATTCGCCTGTGCCTGAGGGCTGTCGGTTGTACCGCGGGGTCGATGTGGAGGCGTATCGGTGGCCTCTTGATCTTCCCTAGTCCTGAGAATAGGCCTTGGAATGTTTCCAACAGGTCTTCGACTTGCCTGTCCTGGACCATCCGGAGGAACGTGATGAGCCCTAGATCCTCTGCGGCGTGCCCGCTGAGCAATGTCTCCACTTCTTGGTCGATTACGTGAATGTCAACGACAATTTCTGATTGTCCCGACTGCACCGCTACCGTCATCTTGCCTTTTAGCAGAAGCGGCGTGTCACTTCCGTCGGCGTATATCTTGGCCTTGGATCGTCGGAGCTCAGGCCTTGGTCTGAGGCGGTTATACTGCTGTATACCCATCACTGTTACGGACGCGCCTGTGTTGATCACGGCATTCACTTCCGATCCGGCTATGAGTATGTCGCACCGTGGCTGCGGTCGTCTGGTACTCTTGAGGGCCTTGGTGAACGACACGAGGTACGTTTCGTCTTCATCGTCAGACTCTGTGCTTGAGTCTTGATAGCCCTTGGTCTGCCCCCTCCTGGGCTTCGGCTGTGACGACAGCGACGTGTGTGATAGCTGTCTCACCAGTTTCCTCAGCGGCCTGTCCCGCTTGAGTCCGCTTCCCTGCGCTTTCCTCCGGCAGACCGACGCAAAATGGTTGTCGATGCCGCAGTTGGTGCACGTTTTCCCTCTAGCCGGGCATGCTTTGAGTGGGTGGTCGTCATACCCGCAGTATCCACACTGCCGGGCTTGAGCCGGGGGCCGCCGGTCCCGGGGCTTCTGTGGCCTTTCTTTCGCTCGCACCGCGTCCGTCTTTTCTACCTTCACTTCTACGCCTTTGTCTGCACCCTTGACTAAGGCTTGGTCCATCTCTTCAGCTCGCGCCGCTGACAAATCATGTGTTCTGGCCAGGACCAGGATCTCGTTCATTGTGATGTTGGGTTGGCGAAGTATCAGCCCTCGAAGCGTCTTACTCCTGATTCCTAGTATCAGTTGCGCCCAGATCTCTTCTTTGGCCCTGTCCCCTACGAGGTGCGTGTCTGCGAGGGCTCTCAGCCTCGTGTGGAAGGCATCCACAGATTCCCCTTCGCGTTGCTTCGCTTGGCGTAGTTTAAAATGTTCATAGTCTGGGTTGACCTGGGGGTCGAAGTGCGCATTCAGAGCCGCCACTGCTGCCGGATAGTCATTTGGGTTCCCCGTGTTAGGCAGGTGTTTAAACAGGAGGTACACCTCTTCCCCGGCGTAGTGTAGGAGGAGGGATCGTTTCACCGCTCCATCCGTCTCCCTTGACCCAATAAAATAGTTTTCCAGCCTGCCCAGCCTGGTCTGCCATCGCGGGGCAGCCGTCGTGGGGTCAGCGGCTTCGCTGAAATGAGGCAAGACCCCTGACGTGGGGTGATGGGGCAGCGCCCTTGCAGGGCCGGCCTGTTCAATGTCGCTCATTATGGCGTCGAAAAACCACCCACGTGCTTGCTGTGACTACAGTGTTCCTCCACTCACTTGATTCGACGGCGGCTCTTTACAGGCAGGTTCAGTGTGCTGCACTGCCAGGCGAGGCCTTCCCAGGCTCGAGGGGTGTGTCTGCTGCTCAGAGGTCGGTGGCGTGGGTTAACAGGTCTGCTCAGATCCCTGAAATTGATGTAACGGCCCACCTCGTCGCCAGTGTTGTGTTCTTCCCCTCATTGGTAGTGGGTGGCGGCCTGCAGCGCCTACATGCACATGTCTAGGGCCTAGCGCGCGCGGCGCGAGATAAACAGACACTCACACCGGCACTGTCGTTGGGCGCGAACTGCCGATCTGTTCGCCCGCCCCTTTATTATATATTGACGCGCTCACGTCCGCAGACTTGAGCGCAACTTGCGTGTTACCCCCTCGCGCTCTAGCCGGAGGCTAGAGCGCTAACTGCAACACTCAGTAATGCAACGGAGTGAGTGAGCTGCCGTTGGGTGCAGTGTGACGCAATCACTGTCTGGGGTTGATGTCCTGGCCTGTCCATCACATTGGAGGCTCGGCTTTGGTGGGGACATATCTGATATCTCGATAGGCCCACTTGACATCAAGTAGGTCTATCAGGATATACGATATGTCACACCAAAGCCTAGCCTCTAATGTGATGGGTTGTGTCTTCCTTCCCGCCGTCAGATATGAACATGTGACCGCCTTGTATAACTGACCTACCGCAGAAATAGTATGTTTATCTTTGAAGCAGGAAACGAAGATTCTGAAATACCACAGTTTAAGTTTAATACACACTTGCCAGGCATGTTTTCAATTACATATGCTGAGCGGAAGGCATAGACGAACCGCAACCCCCCGCCCCCCACTCCTTTCCCCAATATTGATTCCAGAAAATAATGTGAAATGCATTAAAGAGAACTGGGCGCTTGGTCAGGCGAAGTTCACGTACACGCCTTCCTAATGCCCACATCTGACATGACCCCGTCAGGAAGTGCTTCCTTTCACTGAACTCATGCTGCACTCTGGGAGTTGTAGTTTCGCTTCTACCACTGAGCTCAAGAATCCGGGCATGCTTAGCGCTCATGAAGGTGTCACACGTGATGGGGCTGTTGGCTTCTTTGCTCCACCCACACACGACCCATTCAACACCAGAACACCCCAACCATAAACAACCTAAGTGTTCAAACCAATTCGATTGCTAGACTCTCAGATGAGCTTGGAAGGGTGACCAGCTTCATAATGCGCTAAGCTTCCATTCCTACGCCGCATTAGCGCTATACACAGGTGACTACCGGGCATGCATAACAGTCTCCCCTTTCAGCGCTGAACATCTATTATCATTTCGTTGCAAAGTTAAGACTTAAAAGGAGCGAGCCCAGGGGCATAGCTTCCATTAGTGCGGCAGGTGCAGTGGCACCTGGGCCCACTGAACCCTGATTATTGCTCCATTTAACAGTTCAAACAGCGGACAGAGGGCCCATTACATACTGGCTAAGCCACTGAGCGACTCTACGTAACCCAACCACGCCTACCCCTGGATAGTGAATCAATGTGCTGTTTTCTGTACCGTAAACACTGACTTCAGTGGCTGGAATTCATGGCTCATGCTGGTCTGCAGACATCACATTAGCACCTGCGTCACGGGGTGGGAGGGCCTGCGAAGGAGACAATCGACGGATGCAGCCTCCTACCCTGGGGCAGGAAGCATGACCAGCCCCAAGCCCTGGGGCAGGAAGTACCCAAACAATGGCCTCTCTGCCCCCTGAAAAGCTGATGCATCAGCCTTCCGTGGCCATCAACACACTTATTCGGCCTCACGAGCAGGGACATAAGTGTCTGTTTGATCTCATTCACAGATGACAGTGCGTGTGATGGGCAAAGTCACTTTAAAGTGGCGCTACCTTTAGACAGTGGCGGTATTCCCAAAAGAGGTGTGAACGTTGCACAAGTCGTTTTTTGCAACCCTGGTGACGTTGGTATTTTGCAACTTCACAAATGTGTACAGTTTGAGATGTTTCCCAAATTTGTTTACAAGTTGTGACACTTACGACAATCCATTCTTTTCAGCAATTTATCTTGTAAGAGGTAAACTTGAGAGAACACTTCCATATAAGGCCAACTTGCAATGAAAATTATCATGCAATGAACAGAAAAACTTGGCATGGAGGAAGGAAAACTTGAACCCGTAAACTTAACAAATTGTGAAAAAGGTAACTTTGTAAAACTTTGCTGGCGTAAAAAAAATGGAGATGCATTCTGAAAATTCTCCGCCCGCCACTTCTGCTTTGATTTTGGAAAGTAATGTCACAGTATGGGGACAATCAGTGACTGGAAACAAACATCTTATCTTTCTTCTACTTGCTTCTCACTCACTAAAACAATAAACCTGTCTTCTGTTCATAACAAGCTCTGGTAAAACCAATAGGTTTCACCTTTGTGACTGTTGGTTTTACAATGGCTGTTAGCCACGCTGCAATGCACCCGGCACGCTAAAGTACCCCAAAAAAAAACAAGTGACACCAGAAGGATGTCTAGATAAAAAAAGTCCCCAGTGTGTCACGCCGCCAGTGAAGCATCCAGTCCTCACGTGCACATCTTCTGTCCGTCCGCGGACACGCTTTGAAATCCGTATTGATTCCAAAAGCATGCGCGCTGCTAACGCCAGGCGAGACCTAAAAACTGCTTTGTATATCTGGCCCTTTGTGACTAAGGGAAAAAGTCCAGAGAACGTTCGCAAATAGATCAAAAGTAAATGTGATAATAGCAGGGGATTATGGTTAGTTCTCTTCAAAATGGATAATTAAGACACTCTCTCCTGAATCCATGCCTGTGTACAGTGCTGACAGTAAGACGGTGCGACTGGTGCCATTGCACACGACGTCAAGGTTGAGGGGGCCCCTTTTGAATGACAGGCTTAGGAGAGGAAAGAGCAGCCTGCAGAGATCTTTCTGTGCCCTACATTTTTCAGATGCTTATAACAACAGCATGCTAACTCTGGTGATGAATGCATCTGATGGTGAAATCTATGATTTGTTTAGGGATAGTTCAGCATCTTGCTAAAGTAGTATAGAGGGCTAATGCTCCTGCTGGAAAGCACAACGTATAGCATGCATACCACAAATCTTTCTGATTCTTGCACTTCGCAATTTACCATCCTTCTAATACAGCACAGTGAGGTATGGACTGAAAACTGCAAGGCATAGGTTTAGAACGTTTTTGCTGTTTTTTCAATCTTTCATCATTTGAAGGTTGCAAAAAAATATTCCTTTAGGTAGCAAAACATTTTTATTAGTATAGACATTACCAACCACTGTGTTACATTTTAGATCCTGAGTTTGAAGGACAGCTTTACTAACACTCTCTGCCAGATTTGCATCACAAAAGTGACACAAACCTGACATAAAATGTGTTGGAAAGTAGCCCTAAAGTACCATAAAGTAACACTATGCTCAACGTTGGGCTACTTTGTGTCAAAGGGATGTACGAAAGTAAGTACTCAGTATACATACGGATGTGACTTTCAGACCTTGTTGCCCTCAGTGCCTTATGTATTATTTCCTATACATTGATTTACACAATCATTCATTATCTTTGTATAATATGTGTGTGTGGCATGAAGCGCTCTGACATCCTACACTGGTATGAATAACACTATAAAAACAATTCAATAAAGTGAGAGAGGGGCTTTGGCATGGCATGGGGCACCTTTGGAGGTTGTTGTGAGGGAATCCGTGGGAAAAGATGTCACCGGGACCTGGGGGGCATCAACAAAGATTGTCGCACTCAGCACCTCCAATGCTAATGCTCGCTGTGCATGCGTAGCAGCTTTGTATCTCTATTTACAAGCAACGCCCTGCTATGTTTAATATTTTAATGCAGGTATATTCTCTCTACATTTTGGGGTGAACAGTTGGTAGCGGTTTGAGAGGCACTGCGGGGCCAGAAACCAGTTGTGAAAGAAAGAGAAAGGTTGAGCAGCAAAAGTATACGTGTGTGAAATAAACGCATAAAACGGAAGGCAATGACACACATCCCACTTTTAAACGTACCTTTATATCGCGACTTCAAAATGTTGTAAAACCACAAAAGAGCTTGGACAATCTACTCCTAGATAGTGGGGTGTATGGATGGCCGATCCTTCTGTGTTTTAGGATCGTAATGTGGAGACACTACGCTCTGTGCAGGTGAGTTCTATAGCGGACAGAAGCTCTATAGAGTACTATGAGGGAAAACGCTATAGTGAACACTTTTGAAAAGTATTTCTGAAAAAGCAAAGCTTTTCTAAAACAAAAAAATAAAGAAATTTTGCATTTTCGTCAATGATTTGTACGTGCTTCAGCATGCAGATTCGGTCTATTGGAAACCTTTAAATGTTCCCGTAAATATGTATGTGAAGCGGTTCTTCAAGGTCTTCAACTGTGTAAACTTAAAGTTAAATGCTTTTAGGTAAACACTAAAAAAAATTACCACATTTTTTTAAATGTCTCTGATGGAAAGAAGCTCGTCTTAAAACCTGATGATGAACAAATAGCTGCCACACAGGGGACAGTCACAGGCCGTCAGGGCACAGGAGTGCACCACGTAGAACCACAGAGACGCCACGTCTCCAGAAGCGCAAGGGTTAATTGAGGCTTCCACTATCTCGACGTAGGGTCCCAACGAAAGGCCTCCCACGGCAAACTCAGAGACGTCACCGCTTCTTTCAGATGGATTATTTAAGCAAAGTTTTATAACTTAGTTTTTAGCTTTCCCAAAATCTCGACTCCATCGTTATTTGTACTTCTAGAAAGGAGTCGTGGTTTCCTGGGCATTATTAGAGGAGAGAACGAGTCAGATGCAGAGATGAGGATGTGCCCATTAAGAACACCTTCGTAAATAAATCGAAGAAGCTCTGTGAAGACAAGTTGTGAGATGAACATTATGATCAAAGTCTACTTTATTTATAAAGGTCGATAAACGGAAAGCACCAGAACACTGGGCAATAAACACCTAGGAGGTCTCGAGGACTCGGGTATGTGCAGAGAGGGGAGGCAGTCACTGTCTGCAACAGACAGAAAAGGAGAGACCACAGTTAGGGACTTTATGTCTGGCAGCACGGGGTCTCCTTTTCAGGTTTATGGCTGGATCCTTTTAGTGACAATAGTTGGATTTCGTCAATAATTCGGATCTTAGCCTTTCCCTGCTCTGACCCCCCTGTAAACATGGCAAACGTGGTATCAGCCACACTGATGATGTATGATAAGACGTTGTAATGGCCACATTGTGACGTCCTCTTTGTATAAAAGGCTGGTAACCAGGGAGCCGCAGCAGTGCAGAAAAGGACCCCAGACCGGGAGGATCACTGCTGCTGACTGGGGCCGGGTACATTCAGAAGCTGGAAGCTGCAGAGACTGAGAAGGCCCCTAGCAATGGGGGCAAAGGGTGGGCGCAAGGGAACAAGGTGCGTCAATGAAACAAACGAAAACTGAACTGGAAAGCAAACTGGATTGAAACGGATTTTAAATCCCCATTTCCTTAATCCATACATTCTTCACTTCTATTATTCCAAATTACATCCCTTTCAACCCAATCCATCCCTTCTCAACCTAATCCTTTTTTTCCCTAAAGCTTTCCATCCTTTTATCCCGTCCATTCTCTTCTCTTGTCTCCGTGTCTTTCCCCTCTGCTTCTCTTCTCTCCTCTATCCATCGCAACTCCTTTACTGGTCTCCTCTTCCACTCCCTTCTCTTACCTCCCAACCTCACACATTGCTTTACTTCCCACCAACCTCTTTGTCTCGTTTCTTTCCCTTTCCTTCTCCCTTTCCTTGATTTCACACACCTTTCCTTCCCTTCCCTTTCCATCACTTTCAAGCCATCTCCCTTTCTTCCCTTCTTCCTCATTCCCTTCCCATCTTTCCATCCTTGCATTATTTTCTTATCCCCCTTTCTTTCACCACAACATACTCCCCCTGCGCTCTCCGGTTGCTTTGCTTCTACTTCCCTCCTTTCCTTCGATATTGATGCCCTTTACTTTCTTCCCTGACCCCCTTCATCTGCTTCATTCTCATTTTTTTTCTACAAGCTTTCAATACCCAGCATGTGGAGTCCTCTCCCTTCTCCACTTCTTGTTCTTCCCTTTCATTTTGAACACCTCCAATGCCCATCCACAATTCTTCCCTGCCCCTACTCCATCAACTTTTCTCTACTGGCTTTTCCCTTCATCCCTTCATTTCACATTCCATCTTCCTTTCACTCCACTCCTTCCATTCTATTCCCTCCTCTGCTATATACTTTGAGATTACTTTCCCTCTCCATCCTTCCATGCTCAACCAGGCTCTGCCCCTTCCCTACCTAACCACTCCCTTATTTACCCTTTCCCATTCATTCTTTATCCTTTCCACTTTCATTAACCCGACTATACTTCTCTTCCTTTCTCTTCCATTGCCTTCTCTTCCCCTCCTGTCATTTCTATATCCTACCTTCACCATATCCTCTCTTCTCTCATCATTTCGTCTCAACTCTGTTCTCTTCATTACCTTCCCTCCTTTCCTACCCCTTCCCTATCCCCTACTTTCCCTTTTACTCTCTTCCGTGTTATATCCTACCCTTCCTCCTTTTGCCTTCCCTCCCCTCTCCCTATCCCTTACCTAGTACTTCCCTTCACCCCCCTACTTTCAATACCCTATCCACTCTATTTTCTCCTCTCTTCTCTTACCTCCCCTCACACACTTTCCCTCACCACTCTATCCTAACCCATCCCCTCCCTACTCCTTCCTGTTAATTCCCTCCCAAACCAACTTTCCTTTCCCCTCCACTTTCTTCCTTTTCCAAACCACTTTCTATTCTCTCTCCTCTCCCACTTTCCCTTCCCTTACATTACCCTACCCCATGCATTTCTTTTCCTTTTGCTTACTGAAATCCATCTACTCTACTCCCCTCCCCTTCACATTTCCCCTTCTATTTCCCTCCTTTTTACCCTATCCTAACCCATCCCCTCTACACCCCTCCCTCTTGTTCCCTTCCCAAACCAAATTCCCTTCCACCCAACTTTCCCTTCCTCTCCACCTTACTTTCTCAAACCACTTTATCTTTCATTTCCTTAACCTCTCCTTCCTGTGCCACAGCCTCCCCATGCCCCTCATGACTCATTCATTTCACTGTTCGTCTCTTTGCATACTTTCCCTTCCCAACCCATCTTCACGTCCATTGTTCTGCCTTCCATTGCCAGACTGCTATTCCTTCTGTTTTCTTACCCTACCTCATCCATTTCTTTACCTTCTATCTCCTCTCCTTTCCTCTCATTGTCCCATCCTCTCCTCCTCTTCTCCTCTCCTCTACCTTTCCTCATCTCTCCTCTCATCTACAATGTCCTAAACCCTTATCTATTATGTTCAAAACTATCCCCACTACTTTCCTTCAAAACCCACTTTCCCTTCGCAAACCACACCTTCTTTCCTTACTGTACCCTAGCCCTTCCATTGCTTTACTTTCCCTTACTGAAATCCACCTCTCCTCTCCTCCCCTACTTTCTCCTCGTCTCCCCTCTCTCCTCCCTACACACTTCCTCTTCCATTCCACACCTTTCCTATTGTAAATAATCCATCCCCTTCACACCTCGCCCTCTTGTTCCCTTCCCAACTCCCAACTTTCCCTTCCTCTCCACTTTCTTCCCTTTCCAAGCTACTTTATCGTCCCCTTCCTTAACCTATTGCATCATTTTTTCCTCTCCTCCCCGTGGCACAACCACTCATACCCCTCATGTTGCTCAAAATTCATAAATAATGTCCAGGGAGGGGTATTCGTTGGGTCCCCGACTCAGAGTTTTTCCAGGCCCATGGATCCCATCTACCAGGTCGGCATATGCATAAATGGGGCTTGGACTCCAAGGACAAAGGAAGAGACGACCAGTGTATTCAGGAATGGGGCCTGGTACCCCATTCTGTGGCCCTGACATGAGGAGAGAGTGAGGGAGCACTGCTTTTCCCCACCCCAGTGGCCGTGTGCTCAGCCCCACTCCTAGTGCACATGTCTGACCGTAGCAAGGCAGCAGCCAAGATCCACACACCATGCCAACATGGAGAGGGCAGGGAAAATGAGGATGCTAGCTCCTACACAGGTGATAGAGCGCAGATTTGCTCTGTCGTTTGTAGGGGTGCATTATAATCATGAGTAGTCCGCACCCGCATATAATCTTTATCGTGTTAACATTTGTGCCATTAGATCGTGTATTGTAATAACGTGCAAGGGGAACTGATAGGCATATTTTCGTATAACATGGAGAAATCAACATTGCAATTAAGTATAGTTAGATGAAAACCTTAATGTGTAGAATTGTACATGTGACTAACGAACATTTTATAATTTGTATGCTTAGGTAATGCATTCATTTAAATGTGCTCAGTAACCAGGATCATGTTTACGTGTGTTTATGAATTTACGTGCTGTTTCTTATGTTGTCCGAATTCTGTAGGCCTAACGTATATTTCTCCCTGAAGCTCTCATATGAGATTTGCTAGTAGAATTCTTGTGTATGCAGAACTTGTTCTTTCTCATGTTTTCTGTTACAGGTGGAGAAATACATCCTTGTTAGAATAATGTCTCTGTTTAGGAGTTAGGCTTAGGTTTAGGGAGGAGAAGATACATTGAACTGTGATGCTGATAATGTGTGGTGGTGTTCCTTTTCACCAGAGAGAGCCTGGGAATCAAGGTCATCGAGCCAAGGCCTGGGAGCATCGCTGCTGCATGGAAAATTACCTACAAGGAGGTGTCATGCGTGGATGGAGTGATGCTGCACAGCATTGTGGGAAGTCTTGTACCAGTTCTTGTATTGGAGTTAGGGACACAGTCCGGAGACTTCTGCCTTGCCATGAGAGAGGATAGCATCTTAGAACGAGCTCTGTAACTTTATGCTACTTGACCCATCCAACGTGAATGGTCTTCTTAGGAAGCCTTCACGTGCCGACATATTTTCAGAATTTGCCTTGGGAACCTGCTAAGTAGGTATGTCACGTTAGTAATAGTGTAGGGACAGACTAATGCTTTTTTACCCATGAACCTCCAATGAAGAGGACACTCGATATTGGAGCAGTTATCTTTTGCGTTCTGATCCTCGAATTAGTTATTCTGTGTATGCTGCATTGTCTTAGCTTCACCCTTAATTTTGGCTTTGTATCAGTTCCAATGTATTTCTATACCCTCGTCTTGAGGTGTTTGTACGTCCAACTATTCTTGACTTTGTAATAAATCAAATTAACTTTTGTTGGAGAGTCTGTGATTCTTCGGAGTCATGGTTCATTGGAACAGTAATGAGTAGATTGGCTAATGATTCGTCCTCCCCTCCAAGAGACATCGGCCAAAGGTTCCAGAGTAAGTCTAGAACGTGGAACCCAGCGCCTTCACTGGCAACCAGTGGGGAGCCAGCTGGGGCAGGAGCATAGGGGCATTGACCCCCTACTATGTGCAGCCATGAGCATATGTTTTCAAATTCCCCAAGTCCGGACTCTGTAAAGGACTGGGCTCTGCATGGCTAATGTGTTTGTTCGTCAGGGGTGGAGCCAAGGCGGGGCCAATCCTGATAGTTAGCAGTGGCATCCGGCTGAGGTCAAGTGCGTATGTGGGATTGGACAGGGTTCTGACTGTGTCCAACCCGAAATGTAAATCCACTCTGTTTTAGGGAGTCAGGGAAACTCTCTGTTGGAGCACTCAGTTCACCTGCTCACACCAATCCTGACATTGCTGTCATGTGTTTTCTTTTTGAAGCTGCATGAAAGCGAACTCTGGATTGGCTGTGGGGGCTGAATGGTTGTGGTGATGTTAGCGTAGCTTTACCTCGCGGTCCCGTGCTTGGAGGCATTTAGGGTGGTTTTCTCAAGATCACACAATGTTGACAGATAAGAGGAGCAAACATTAGAGCTCAAATGTTCAATATCTCAGCCACTAGGCAACAATCTGTTGCCACTGCGCAGGTCTTTGCTACGACGTTAAATGTAGCTGTTCGGACAAGTGCACATTAGTAAGAGGAGGTGTCCCACGGCTGCGCGTCCTCCCTTCTGCCGACATTGTCACTGTAATCAGATTCCTAGACTTTATACCACGAATCTGTTAAGGCTCCTGCCGAGTAGCGCCTGGGGATGCTCTGATTGTAGACTCAGACTTTACAAAAATGAATATTTTATCAAAAACTTGGGAGAAATTAATATAAAATACACATCAGGGAACATTGACAACCGCAAGGCCTTGCCTGGTGGTGAGTTAGTGTTTTTGTTTAAATATATCTATATCTATATATATCTATATATATATTCACTGAAAAAACCATAGGTTTCAGGCACGTTATAGTTAGGAATTAGCATTTAAAAAACCTTAGAAATTCACTGAAAAAACCATAGGTTTTAGAGGCGTTATAGTTAGCTGGACTTTTCACTCGTACAAAACCATTGAAATTCCCCAGTTATAGTTAGTTCAGCTAACTATAACTCATGTGCCCGCAATGCACTGCTGATGACGTCACATATTACATCACTCATGACCTGGTCAGTGACATCACTCATGACATCACTGATGACATCTCAAATGACATCACTGATGACATCATCCAGTGAATGTGTGTTTTCTGAAAATTACATATGTTTTATATATGTATATCTCAAGGTCGATGGAAGAATAAATGGGTATATAAGTGTCTAAATGGATGATTTGTTTTTGAAAAATTGATTGTATAACTGACTGATTAAGTGTATCTTAGTGAATACATGGCTTAGTGAGTAATGTTTAAATATGTAAATATCTGTATCAGTCTCTCACTTTGTGTATAAGTGGCTGCATGGGTTGGTGAGTAGCTACATGAGTGTCTATATAGGTTATTAGTTGGTTTTTTGAGTATCAGTATGAGTGTCTGAGTGTCTGTATGGTTCGGTGGGGGTATTACGTAGTGCATAGGTGCATGAATGAGTAACTCACTGTTTGTATGTGTTGAAGACAGCATGTGTGCAGGACTGTATGGGTGGATGAGTGTGTGCATGGGTGTGTTAGTGAGTGAATGACTGTCTCAATAGTGTATTTATGAGTAACTACATATGTTTTAAACTAGTATATGTGACTATTGGTGTATATAAGTGAGTATATGTGAGAGTGAGAGATTGCAAGAGTTCCTGTATGAATAAGTATGTGTTTCTATAAGTGATTGTTTAAAAGACTAAGGGGCAGATTTATATCAGACTTGCGCCACTTTTACGCCGCCGTTGCATCACTTTTGTGACGCAGCGGCGGCATAAACCCTGCGCCATGTTGCGCCCCATTTACATCGTGACGCATCTATGGAGATGCGTCACGGTGTAAAGCCCTGCGCCACATGAAACCTGCGTCAGGTTTCATGTGGGCGTTTCTACTCAGGGGGGGCGTTCCGTCGCAGGAACGCCCCTGAAAAGTGACTCAGTGAAATCTATAAGATTTCACTGAGTCACTTTCCCAACGCTGATGCGTCAAAACCCTGCGCCTGCTTGAAGCAGGTGTAAGGCTTGACGCACCATGTTAGGGATAGGTTGGAACAGTGCTGGAGTTGTGTCGCGCTTGCGACGCAACTTCAGCACTGCGCCAACCTTACGCTGGCAGATGCGTCACGTATCTGCTTGTCCTTGCGCCACGATGAACCGCATTGTAAATGCGGCGCATCTGCGGTGGCGCAAGGGCAAACGTGCGTGACGCATCTTCCCTGGCGCATCCATGCTGATTTGCAGGGATGCGCCAGGGAACATAAATCTGCCCCTAAGTATGTGTAAGTTTCTGTAGAAGTAAGTGTGGTGTTGTGTGTATAACTGTATATGCAAGTAAATGGATGTTTGATTCTTTATTAGCATGAGTGACTATGTGTGTGAGTAACTCTATGGATGAGTGGCGTTGTGTAACAGGATGTATAGGTGTATGAGTACATATGATGAGTGAGTACATGTATGAGTGACTGTATAGGACTGTTGGTGAATGAGTGGATGTGTATGTGGATCTTAGAATTACTGAATAGGTTGTTGTAACTGATATTGGTATGTCCATTGTTTTTAAATTTTTAGTTTCTATTTTTGAATGTGTGTATCAAAGGTTATATTAGGGGGAGAGGAGGTCTGCCACTCTATCACAAGGATGATGTCATCAGTGATGTCATTTGAGATGTTATCAGTGATGTCATGAGTGATGTCACTGACCATGTCATGAGTGATGTAATATGTGATGTCATCAGCAGTGCATTGCGGGTGCGCGAGTTATAGTTAGCTGAACTAACTATAACGGGGGAATTTCAATGGTTTTGTACGAGTGAAAAGTCCAGCTAACTATAACGCCCCTGAAACCTATGGTTGTTTCAGTGAATTTCTAAGGTTTTTTAAATGCTAATTCCTAACTATAACGTGCCTGAAACCTATGGTTTTTTCAGTGAATTTCAAAGGTTTTTTAAATGCTAATTTCTAACTATGCCTACAGAGATAGGACATGTGAAGAAAGAAGAAAAAACGCACAGAAAGAAAAAAAAGAAATGCAGAAAGAAGCAACAGAAGTCCTCAAAGACGAAGAAAAGTGCAGGAAGAAGGATAACGTGCAGAAAGAACAAACAGAAGAGCAGAAAGAAGCCTTGTTGCAAAATCATCCTGTACCCTCAACTTTTTGAGATGGATACTGGTGGTAACTAAGTCTGATTAACCAGTTGTAATATTTAAACGAAGAAGAACGAGGTTCAGGAAACACTTCTTTATTCAGGCCAACCGCTCTCGCTTTTCCGAGCAGTCTGTCAACATTCCAAAGTGACGCGGTCTGCAGGACGGATCGCTCCCATTAACCCATGGTACCTGCGAGACCCTACGACTCGTGACAGCCTGGTTAAGGCTATGGACCAATACTTCCTGGATAACGAGGGGTCGGTGTCTTCTGCAATGTCCCTGTGGGAAGCCTTTAAAACCGTGATCCGCGGACACGCCCTTTCCCAGATAGTGGTGACTAAGAGGGTCAAGAGTGAGGCAGTGGTGAGGCTGGAGACTGACATCTTGGGGCTGGAGTCGGCCTTGGAGGCGAATGTTACTCCGGACGGGCTCCATGCCCTCAGCCTGAAACAGTTTGAATATAGGTCCCTGGTCACTGACGCGGCCAAAACTATGTATAGGGAGCAGCAGGGTCGACTGTACGATGCCGGGGACAAGGCGGGAAAGTTGATCGCGTGGCTGGACAGGAAGGAGAGAGTGAATCGTGTGGTCCCGGAGTTGCGTGCGGCGGATGGTGTGTGTGTGACGGAGCCTGACGAGATTGTGGAATGTTTTGCCGACCACCTCCGGGCTGTGTACTCCCCAGTGACTGACAGGGATGAGGACGACTCTCGCCTTCTACTGAGGGATATCGCCTTGCCCTGCCTGTCCGTTGAGGACCGTGAGCGGCTGGACGCCCCCTTGTCGGCGGATGAAATAGCGACCGCGATCCGCTCCCTTCGCTCGGGCAAGGCTATGGGTCCCAACGGTCTGCCCATTGAGCTATATAAATTGCGCCCCGACAAGCTTGCGCCCTTCCTCAGTCGCATGTTCCGTGAGTCTCTGGTGGCGGGTTCCCTCCCGGCCGATCAGCGTTTGGCCATGATAGTCGTTATCCCCAAGGAGGACAAGCCGCGAGATCGCTGTACGTCTTACCGGCCTATTTCATTGCTAAATGCGGAGCCTAAGATCCTGGCGAAAGTACTTGCCAATCGTCTGTTGAGCGTCGTGTGCGATCTGATTCATCCGGACCAATGCGGATTCATCCCGCATCGTAACACCGCTCTTAACTTGCGGCGTCTTCATGGCGCCCTTGCCAGGGCGGAGCTCCTCTCTGAACCGGCCGTGCTGGTTTCTTTGGATGCCACGATGGCTTTTGATACCATCGAATGGCCATTCCTCTGGGCTGTCTTGGCTAAATTTGGCTTTGGGGAAGGATTTATTGGCTGGGTGAAGCTTCTGTACACGGGACCCATGGCTCAGGTGGTGGTGAACGGGCGGGTCTCTCGGCCCTTTGCCCTCGGCAGGGGCACGAGGCAGGGATGCCCGTTGTCCCCTTTGCTCTTCGCTCTCGCCCTGGAGCCACTCGCGGCTTGGCTCCGCTGGGAGCCCTCGCTTAGGGGGATCCGGTGGGCCCCGGGCTTTGAAGACCGGGTTTCGCTGTATGCGGACGATATTCTCCTATATCTCACCTCACCGCGGCAGTCGCTCAACGTCCTCTTTGACGTTCTGACTTCCTTTGGGAATAACTCGGGTCTCACGATCAATTGGTCTAAATCCTGCGTCTATCCGATCTCCGGTGGTCCTCCACTCCTACCGCCTCGGCTTCCGATCCAGGTATCTCAGAGCGGCTTTAAGTACCTGGGGATATACGTTTCGCTGGACCCGGTGGCTCGCTATGAGCAGAATCTCCTGCGTCCGCTCCGGCGATTGCGAGAGGATACGGCCCGGTGGTGCAAGCTGCCCCTGTCCCCGCTGGGTCGGGCCGCGCTGTTCAAAATGATGTCCCTTCCCAGGTTCCTCTATGCACTCCAGAATTCCTTCGACGTCATCCCAGTGGCCTACTTTCGGGAGGTAGAGAGCCTGCAGAGGAGACTGGTGTGGGACGGGCGGGCGCGTATTGCTCTTGCTAAGCTTACTCTCCCCTGGTACGACGGGGGCATCGCGCTTCCTGACATTCGCAGGTATTATTGGGCCGCGCAGCTTTCGGCCATCAACCATGCCACGTATGCGCCTGGCCCGAACCCGGCGTATGAGATGGACAAGTTCCTGCTTCCCGGCGGGGACTATAACAGGGCGCTGTACTCCCGCTCGGCTGGCCGGACCCTTACGGGTCCTACTAAGATTGCAGTGCGGACCTGGAGGGCCGCCACTGCGGCCACGGGCTGGGGTGAGCGACTGACATGTGCTACTCCTTTGTTTGCCTCCGATCGCCTGGGGAGCCTCTGGACTACGAAGGGGTTTGACCAGTGGGACACGATTGGTATCAGCAAAGTGGGAGACCTGTGGCAAAAGGGCGCGGTTAAGACTTTTGCGGCTCTTCAGGCCGAATATGAGCTTACGGACAGGGAGTTCTTCCGCTATGCCCAGGTTCGACACGCCCTGCTCTCGGTCTTTGGAGAGGGGACCAAGATCCCGGTTTCCTCGCCCCTCGAGGACCGCATACTTGACGGACATGTCCCGGACAGTACTATTTCTTTAATTTATAAGAAACTGATTAATCATCGGGCTGACCTCTTGGTGCGCCTTCGGGAGGCTTGGACGGGGGATGGGGTGGAATTGGACGACGAGGACTGGCAGTCTGCACTGTCGTCCCCCAAGGAGGTCGCCATTCCAGCCCGTCTCCGGTTGGTACAGCTTAAGATTCTTCACCGGGTGTATGTGACGGGTCCTCGCTTGGTCTCGATGGGATATTCCGACGATGGGCTCTGTAAGCGGGGTTGTGGGCTCAGTGCCACCTTTCTCCATATCCTGTGGGAGTGCCGCGAGGTGGCGGACTACTGGCGCCGGGTGCATACGGTTATGGGACAGGTCACTGGGGTTGTGCTGCTGCCGGAGGTGCGTCGCTGTGTCCTGAATGTGTGGGAGCCCAATGATTATAGCGCGGCTCAGACTCGGTGGGCGGCCCTGGGGAACATGATTGCCAAGAGAGATATAGCGCAGCTTTGGGGTGCCCAGCGGCCGCCCGCCGTGTCAGTATGGAAGGAGAATATGGACTGGTGTATGTTCAGGGAGAAGACTGTGTATGTTGCCCGTGGTAAGCCGGGGGCATGGGGCAGAATCTGGGGGCAATGGAATGCATATCGCGGGGGTATCTGTACGCCCCCCCTGGTGGACACCGATATCGCCATGTCCCCCTGACCCTTGACGGTTCCGGGCACTTTTTGTAATGACTACATATGGACGTTCATTTCCCTTGGCCCCCCCCCCCCCGTCCCCAGCCTCCCGGTACTCCTTCCTTTCATGTGCTGCTTAATGGTCTGACCTGGAGTTCCCCGGAGGAAGCCTGACCTGCGCCGTTTGTCTTTAGGCCTCGCCTTTTGTTTTTCTTTTAGTTTTCTGTGTTTGTTGGATTTAAGTCTCCTGTGCCTCTAGAACTATCCGGACTCACTACGGGGCCGACCCCCGGGAACCGACTGCAGCTTTGATAAATGTATATCTCATTCTGTACTTAGCGGCCGGCCCTGGTGGTTGTAGGCCCGTGCTTGTAATCGAATTATTGTTCAATAAAAACTTTTATAAAAAAAAAAAAAAAAAAAACATTCCAAAGTGAGCTTCAGGAGATACCAAGGTGAGTGGGAATGCGGGGGTGGAAGGAAGGTACCAAGGTGAGAGGAAAAGGAAAGATACAACACATCTCCTTACCCAACATAAAAAGGAACATAAGCAAGAAAACTTTACATAGCAACTCTATCCCCACTCCATACTTGACCATTCTCAAATTCCACCACATTTCTCCCTTTACTCATTATCTTTTGAGGAGGAAAAAATTTACTCTGTCCCAATTGTACCCTAGTGGGTTTCTTTATCGCTGCATAATCGTTGGTGTTAACTTTTAAATCCTTCACACCATATTTCTTGTCATACCACCCTTTATAGCGGGATTGATGTTGCTGAACTTTTTCCTGACTTCCTATTCTGTCATAGACAACAGTCTTACCCCCTTCAAGCCAGAGGGGGAACAGCTTTGTTCCAGGTTCTCTCCCTCTCAACACCACAAAAGGAGAGATTCCCGTCACTAAATTGGGTGCCGTGTGGTAGGCCCACAAACAGTCTCTCAGGGAATTGTCTACATTGAACCCATTAGATATTGCCAGTTGGATATGTTCTTTGATCATACGGTTCATCCTCTCCACTAACCCATTAGCCTTGGGACAGTAGAGTACCGTTTTTTCATGCTTGATGTTATTGTTCCTCAAAAAGATTAACATTTCCTCCGAAGTAAATTGTACCCCATTGTCTGTCACTAATATGGATGGTACCCCTTCATAAAAAAACACTGACTTTAAGAAGGCAATGAGGTTCTTGGTTGTAGTGGAAGGAGTGAATTTGATATTGACCCAGTGGAAAGTATAGTCCACCAAAACAAACATGAATCTCTTTTGAGGACCTAGAGCATCCATTGGGCCAATTATGTCCACGGCCAATTTTGTCCAAGGTACGGTAGGTACCTCCACAGGGGAAAGAGGAACCATATGAGTGGATCTTACCTTGTCACTTTTGGCACAATTACAGCAGTCCTTGACCTTCCATTCTACCCTAGAGTCCATCTTTGGGAACCAGAAACTGTTCCTCACTTTTCCTTTTGTGAAACTTCTCCCTAAGTGGCCTTCATGTGCAAGGTCTATTATCCTGTCTCTGAGAGCTTCTGGTGGCACAATTTTAGAATTGCGATAAATTTTGTTTCCCTGGATGTTCAGCTCATTTCTAACTTCCCAGAACCCCTTTAAGCTCTCCATAACATCGCCACACTTTTCCGGCCACCCATTTATGATGAAACCTTTAAGTGCCTCCATGCAGGAATCCTTCTCCATTTCCTCATTCCATTCCTCTTCTGTAAAAGAGGGTATAAGAATAGAAAGAATAGGAGTATCTAAAGGGTCTGCCTCAACGTTGCTAGTAATAGGAGATCTGGATAAATAGTCAGCAAGGACATTGTCCTGACCAGGGAGATACTCAATGTGAAAGTTAAATTTCTCCAGCCCAAGGACCCATTTAGCTATCCTGGGGGACTCACAAAATACTTTCTTTGATGAAAAAATGTGTGTTAGGGGTTTGTGATCCGTTCGGACCGTAAAAGAACTTCCCCAAAGGAAAAACTTAAAATGGTTAATGGCCCAGTAGCATGCCAAGGCTTCCCTCTCAATTACGGAATAATTCCGTTCAGATTGGCTTAAGGTGCGGGAAGCAAAAGCTATAATGGTTTCTGTGCCATCCCCTTTCTGTGTTAGAGTGGCCCCCAGACCTTTGTTGGATGCATCAGTGCATAAAATGGTTCTCTTCCTATGGTCAAAAGGGCCCAGAGCACGTGAGCTAATAATTTCTTTTTTTAAATTGTCTATGGAGTCAGAGTGATTTTTCCCCCATTTGAATTCACAATTTTTTTTTAACAACTCTCTTAATGAATCACATTTTTCTGAAAAATTGGAAATGAAGTTTGCCATATACTCCACCAGACCTAAAAATGATTTTAGCTCTTCCTTATTCGTTGGTACAGGAGCATTCTCGACTGCTTGAACCAGACTGAGTTTAGGTTTTATTCCTTCAAAGGAAAGATTGTGACCCAAGTAATCTACTTCCGTGACTTTGATTTTGCATTTATCCTTTCTTACAGTAAGGCCTGCTTTAGTTAGTCTGGTACACACTTCCCTAAATATGGAGTCATGTTCATTTTCATCTGCACCATAAACTAACACATCATCCTGGAAACACATACTGTTCGGAATCCCTTCTAGTACCCTTTGCATCATTTTTTGGAAGACGGCCGCCGCCGAGGCAAGGCCGAAAGGCATCCTTCCAAACATGTATGTGCCAAAAGGCGTAGCAAATGCTGTTAGTGGCCTAGAATCTGGGTGAAGATCAACTTGATAATAGGCCATGGAAAGATCTATGACCGAATTTTTTTTAGCTTTACCCATAGTACACAACATTTCATTAATGTTCGGTAGAGGGATCCGTTCCACCCAAATGTTTTCATTAAGGCTGCGTAAATCAATACAAAGGCGAATTCCCTGTCCATTGGCCTTGGAAGCTATAACAATCGGAGATAACCACTCCAATGCATCAATGGGGTAGATGACGCCTGATTGGCACAACTTGTCAAGTTCTTCTTTCAATGGTTGTCTTAGAAGCAAAGGAACTTGACGGGTTTTATGCACCACAGGTTTAGCCCCTTGTCTAATTTTTATCTTATGCTGATAGTGTTTCAACAATCCCAGGTTATCGGAGAAAAGACTAGGGAATTCATTACAGAGGGGTAACTCTTCCGTGGCTTCTTTAATTAATTTAACCTGTTCCTTGCTATTGGGATCAAGGATAATGCCCAGTTCCCTCTGGTGGCGCCACCCTAAGAGATTGGATCCTGAACTAACCAGATAGACTTTCCCCATCGTGGACCTCCCTTTAAAATGAATTTGTGTCTCCACCATTCCCACTAACGGAATAGGATCTCTGGTATAACCATGTGGTGAAATGTCAGGTGTAGATATGACCATACTAGGTTCTTTTCCTATTTTCCTGAAATCCTTGACATTTAACAAAGTAAAAGGAGAGCAGGAGTCTGTAAACATTTCAAAAGATTCGCTATTAATTACTACATCACATTTAGGGTATTCATTGGCATTACTTCCCACCAAACTCCTTACTTGGAACACATAACTAAGTTGGTCCTCGCTGGGTGCACTGATGACTTTGACTTGGCTAGATTCACTGTCCCTGCACACTCTAGCTAAATGTCCCCTTCTGTTACACTTTTTGCAATGAGCATTGCGAGCAGTGCACGACGGATTATTAGCTAGATGATTACTACTACCACATCTATAGCATTTAAATTCGTTTTGTTCTCTTGACCATTTTGTGGAAGACTCTCCTTTTTGTCTGACTTTAGAAAAATTCTTATTAGACACATCAACCTGAACTGCTGCAACCACTTCCTCAGGTATTTTGATTTCCTTCATACATTTGGCAGTGTGTTCAATAGACTGAGCTATAGAAACAGCTTCTTCCAATGTTGGGTTTTTAGATAACAACTTCTCTTGTATCCTACTATTACTCGTGCACCTGACCAGCTGGTCACGTATGAGGGAATCATTAAGTTCTCCAAAATCACACATTTGAGTTAGCCCTCTCAAAACTGCTATATAATTTTTCACAGACTAATTTTTTCCTTGGGACCTACTGAAAAATTTATGACGTTCTAGCACCACATTAATTTTGTCCCCAAAATGATTACCTAACTTTAACATAGTTATGTCATAAACATCAAAGTCATCTTCTTCTTCCAATTCAGGTTCGGGCAGAGTTTCATACACTTTTCGCCCATGAACACTGATATTGTGTAAGAGAAGGTGTTGTTTCCTTAAGGCAGAAAACCTTTCCCCTCCCATGGCAATCAAATAGGATTCAAAAAGTTTTGTCCATTCCTTCCAATGAATCTCAGGATCTCCACAGTCATTTAGGAAAGAAGGTGGTTGGCAAATTCCTGGAGTGCCCATATTTTACACAGAAGGAATAAAAATGCACTGACGTTATCAAGCAATAGGCACTAGGGGTTCCAACACAAGCAAATGTAAAATTTTAAACTCCCCACAGTAAATACATATAATGGTGCACAGCTATAGATCAAACACACTTTCACCATAAACGCTTAAATTACAAGCATGTATGTTGGCCAATAAGAGTACTAATAGATGACCTAATGGTACTGCTGGCAGTATTATGTTTGAAGTATCACCACAACTCCTCCCAAATAGAAAGATTTCACAATGCGATACACACTTCAGGGATGGAAGCAGTCTTCGTAAACAGCATAGGTAATAACAAGTAATTTGTGAACCCAATGGTGGTAGTGAGGTAGCTACCTTTACCCCAACCAAAAAGTACACAGCCGGAGACTTTAGTGCCTCACAGTAAAGGATACTTGTAGAGCAAGTAAAGTACGCCCAACCAAATAGCAGGAAGACTCGGGCACAGAGCTGAGGCAGGGACGCTGTTCAAACTATCTTTCTGAACCAATCTCCTACCGGCTCCGCAAAAATGAAGCTCCGATTCCAGGACCCAGCGAACACGAAGTTTTTGCCCGCCTCCGCAAAAATGAAGCTCCGATTCCAGGACCCAGCGAACACGAAGTTCTTGCCCGCTGAGAGAACGCACCAGCAGAGGTGAGCGCCGACACTGTCAGTACCCGCAGCAAGATACACCACCGAGCACCAACTTCTTGCCCACTTGTGGGCGTGGAGGGACGACTTCACAGATCCTCCAGAGCACCGCGTAAACTCCGCCCGCTTGTGGGCGTGAGGAGGCGTTCAGTCTTCATCAGGCAATGCACCTTGAGCTTACACGACACGAAACTGCCACAAAAATCTCCGCCCTCGAGGGCGTGGAGAAGCAACACAGACGAATCTCCAGCAATCCCAGGCAGCTCCGCCCGCTAGTGGGCGTGAGGAGGCGTACACGGACCGAGAGGAAGCTGACAGGGACAGAGACTCCCACACGTCGAGAGTAAACAGGACGAGACGCTAATCAGAGATGCCTCCCTTCTGTCAGTAAAACCTTCCTCCCAAATGATGAGACGACGTGTATGCTGTCGTACTTGACATCACCTTATTCCGGTACCAATACACCATGAAGCAATAATTATAGATTGCACCGCTATTCCAATATTTTCCGAGAGCAAATAAAAAGGGGAGTTGGCCTGATCTGCCCCCTCCACAGGATCGTCGCCAGTGTAATATTTAAACAAAGAAGAACGAGGTTCAGGAAACACTTCTTTATTCAGGCCAACCGCTCTCGCTTTTCCGAGCAGTCTGTCAACATTCCAAAGTGAGCTTCAGGAGATACCAAGGTGAGTGGGAATGCGGGGGTGGAAGGAAGGTACCAAGGTGAGAGGAAAAGGAAAGATACAACACCAGTCCTAGAGCCAGTGCTATGTTAAAAGACACTCAGAATACAGTGAAAACACCTACATACACTAGGGAACACTATGCGTTGGGGTCCCCCTGTGATCAGCATGACCTCCTCTGTAAGCCCCTAGTATATAATAGGGCAGGGGATTAAAACTCCCTCTTAAAACGCGCCACATTGCGTGTTTGCACACGTCACCTCAGGCCCCGTCCCCTCACTTCCCCACTGTGTAAACACACCCTGTGGCCGTTTTAAGTTGGGAGATTAAGTCCCCTTGAATCCTGAGGGTCCCTAGGGTCCAACTAGACCACTAGGTACCTCCAGTAAGCGCCACAGTGCTGCGTTGCAGAGAGATGTAAAAAGCGGCACGGCCTAGACCACCTCTCTGCAACGCAGCACAGTGGCGCTTACTGGAAGCACCTGGTGGGCTAGTTGGCCCCCAGGGTCCCTCAGGATTGAAGGGGAATTATTTCCCCAACTTAAAACGCGCCACAGGGCGTGTTTGTACACGTTAACTCAGGCCCCGTCCCCTCCCTTCACCACCGTGTAAACACGCCCTGTGGCCGTTTTTAGTTGGGAGATTAAGTTCATTTGAATCCTGAGGGTCCCTAGGGTCCAACTAGCCCACTAGGTACCTCCAGTAAGTGCCACAGAGCTGCGTTGCAGAGAGGTGTAAAAGGTGGCACGGCCTGGACCACCTCTCTGCAACGCAGCTCAGTGGCACTTACTGGAAGCACCTGGTGGGCTAGTTAGCCCCCAGGGGCCCTCAGGATTGAAGGGGAATTATTTCCCCAACTTAAAACGCGCCATAGGGTGTGTTTGCACACGTCACCTCAGGCCCCGTCCCCACCCTTCCCCACTGTGTAAACACGCCCTGTGGCCGTTTTTTAAGTTGGAAAATTAAGTCCCCTTGAATCCTGAGGATCCCTAGGGGTAAAATAGCCCACTAGGTACGTCCAGTAAGCGCCATTGCAGAGAGGTGTAAAAAGGGGCACGGCCTGCACCACCTCTCTGCAACGCAGAGCAGTGGCGCTTACTGTAAGCACCTGGTGGGCTAGTTGGCCCCCACGGTCCCTCAGGATTGAAAGGGAATTATTTCCCCAACTTAAAACGCGCCACAGGGCGTGTTTGCACACGTCACCTCAGGCCCCGTCCCCTCCCTTCAACACTGTGTAAACGCGCCCTGTGGCCGTTCTAAGTTGAGAGATTAAGTCCCCTTGAATCCTAAGGGTCCCTAGGGTCAAACTAGCCCACTAGGTACCTCCAGTAAGCGCCACAGAGCTGCGTTGCATAGAGGTGTAAAAAGGGGCATGGCCTCAGAACACCTGTCTGCAACGCAGCTCCCTGGCGCATACTGGAGATACCTGTTGGGCTAGTGGGCCCTCAGGGACCCTCAGTATTGAAGGGGAATTAATTCCCCAACTTACAACTGGCCAGGGGGCGCATTTGCATTTGCAGAATTATTTATTTTATTTTGTTAAGAAGGAGGTCTGTGTGGCCCCCCTTCTTTTTCTAATTTACTGGCCCTGGGGACCCCATCCCCCAGGGCCTGCACCCTAATTTTCTTTGTTGAAAAAAATAAATTTGGCCCTCCCAAGGCCTTAATTGGCCCCGGGGACCCCAACCCACGGGTCACGGCCTTATTTAAAAAAAAAAATCTTTAGGAGGGTGCTGCGTTGCCCCCCTCCTCAGGCCACTTATGGCCCCATCCCCCGGGGCCGGCCTTTGTTTTTTAATATTTTAAAAAAATATATATTTATAGAAAAACCTAGGACATGCTGGACAAACCGTATGTACCTATCACCATGACGATATGCGTGATATTCATTAAAAGGCGACTATGCATAGAATGACTCCACATGGAATGTATTTACACCGCTAGTGAAGCTCTGACTTGTCTGACGCCCTACCGTGCCTTTCCCGGCGCCCCCGCCGGTGGGTACTCTCCAAGTAGACACCCTTGTCGTTTATTTATACAAACATGGGTAGCTATTGACGGGCACATTTAATATACACGCACACCAAGCCATTCAAAGGGGATTCGACAAAAATTCGACCAAACTATGCAAGAAACCCCCCTCACGGTTAATAAAACACACATCCACCGCCGGATGTGTAATACTTTTTATTTTACTCTCTGGAAAGGAGACGAACCTCACTTGAGAGTCACAGCGTGCTCCTGGCTGAGCCCAATGCTGTGTTACACCCACCAGTGCCCGCTGAGTGCCTCACACCTGTGTGTTGTATTCCACCAGCTAGTGCGTATGCTATGACACTCTCTAGCCCATGTGCACTGTAACACCACCCTGTGAATATGTCATGCCACACTTGCCTTCGCACGGGTTATATTGCCCCATCTAACGTGCCTTCCTCGATGCCTATGTTATAACGCACAGCGCTATGCCATACACAGTGACGGTCCGTGTAGGGCGTTTTACCAGGGCGGTGACGTGGCGCAGAGGAGGGGCAGTGTGGGGGGTTGCAAATTGCGGCAAACGGCCGATTTCAGGTAAGTTAAAAAAAAATAATTTCGGTGCGCGCGCTGCATCACCTACTCTTTTTATGGGCATTACATTTTGCGATTGGGGGTGGAGGGTCAGGGGGTGTTTCTCCCAAGTGAGCCCGGAGTCACAGTCACAAACGTCCTCTTCTTCCTGAATAAAAGTGAGATTATGCTGCATACTTGTTCATATTTTAAGTAGTTCGCACAGACACATATTTTAAAAACAATAAAGTTCCTAATACCCACCTGAACAGTTAGCTTGCTGCCCCAATCACCTTCTCCCTATCCTCTGTTGTCTGAATCCATGGACTAGCCTCCTCCCTCCTGCCATGCATGGTCTGATGTGCCTCCACTGCCCTCCATTTAGCATGATGTACCAGTCCACTCCTCCTGCCCTTTTGCCCAATTCTATGGCCCATCATTGACCTCCTGCTTAGCCTCTGTGCTTAGCTTGCTGCCCCTATTCTCCTTCCCCCTGCCCTCCGATGGCTTTGTGCATGCCCCTGCTCCATCCTTTTTGCCCACCATTTTCCATGGACCTGCCACTCCTATCTACTCTGAGTGTTCTGTTGAGCTGCCACTCCCCTCCCACCTGCCTAGCATTGTCAGATGACTGTAACCTGTCCCTGCCACCTCCACCCTGCCTGTCCACATGCCATGCCCCTATCCCCTTCCTCCTGTCCTCCATGGTCCATTTTACTGCCACACCCTTCTGCCCTCCCTGGTCTGTTGTGCTGCAACTGCTCCTCCTGCCTGCCCCACGCGGTCTGTTGTGAGGCCCCTTCCCCTGAACTCTCTTGTCTGTGCCCAGGTCCTGACCCTCCCTTCTCTCCTCCATGGTCCTTTGTGCATGCCCCTGCACCCTCCTTCTTGCCCATCATAGCCATTGTGCTGCCACTAACCCTCCCGCTTGCCATGCATGGTCTTCTGTGCTGCCATGGTCCCTCCCACCTTCCCTGACTGGTCAGCTAGCTGCCCCTGACCCCCTCCCACCTTCCCTCCATGGTCTGTGTGTATGCCATCATAGTCTCATTGTTGCTCTCCATGGTGTGTCTTGTTTCTAGTGCCCATCCTGCCTGACCTCCATGGTCATCTTGCTGCTCCTGCCCTGCCCCCTTGCCCCCAGCCCTCTGTTTCCATGTGCAGACCCCTATTCCCTCCCTCCTGGCTTGTCTGTTCCATTGTAATGCCCCTGATCTGTCCCTCCTGCCCTTTATGGTCTGTTATGCTGCAGCTTTCTCTCCTGTCTGTCCATTATGGTCAGCTAGCTACCATTGCCTCTTTCCCCTCTGTTCTCTGTTGTCCATGTGCATGGTCCTGTCCCCTCCCTATTGCTTTCTATGGATTGTTGTGCTGCACTCCCGTCCCACATGCGCTGTGTGGTGTATTGTGCTGCTGCAAACCCTGATGCCTGCCCTTTAGGGTCAGTTTGGTGCACCTCTCCATGTCCCTCCTGTCCTCTGTTATCCGAGTCCATGTCCCTACCACAATTCCTCCTCCCTACCATGATCCAATGTACCATACTTGTGAACATTTTGAACTTGGTAAGAGGCAGATTTTGAAAAAAAACTGGGGTATTTATTTTCCCCTTTGAGTTGCATTGAAAAAGACGAGATTGTAGATAGGAGACAGATCAAATAAAGCCCATTTGAGCTTAAAAACATTGGACGTTTCCTGGCTGAAACGGGTCTGTTGGCATGTATGGTTGTACTACCACTGCCTCTTCCTTCTGCCCACAATGGTCTATTATAATGCCACAGCCTCTCTTGCCAGTCCTGTATTGTTGGTTTGTTGCCCCTGCCCCCCTTTCTGCTGCCCTCCATAGTCTGTTGTGCTGCCACTGCCCTTCCTGCCTGCCCAGTGTGGTCAAATTGTTGCATCTGCACTCTCCTACCTGCCTTCAATTTTCAGAGTCCGTGCCCCTGGCCTCTGCCTCTCAACAGTATCCCAATGAACAACTAGATTGCTAACATTCTATATTTATTGCAAAAGTGTAGAACGCCTGACGTCATCTTGATGTAATCAAAACTGTAATACCTAGAGTATTTCCTTTAGAAATTACATATATGAGAGGGCCTTCTTTGCATCAAAATTATGGTTAGTGCTCTAAAAAACTAAAATGAGGACATATTTTCTGAGTTTTCAAATAGCGACAAAGAACTTTTAAATTATTTGTAATCTTTATGTTTTTTTATCCAGCGGACCACTTGATTAAATATTGCACCTAGGGGAGAGGATGTGGTGTTACTTCCAGAGCTGCAGACTTTGCAACTGGGGAACCAGGTTGGAGTTTCTGCTTCAGCTCAACATTCTGTGATTCTGGTCAAATCACTTAATCTCCCCATGTCTACAACCAAAATGAATTTGATCTTGTGTGATGTAACCAATGCTCATGTAAAGCACTCCAATACCTGACAAGTCTGCACTATATAAAACTGCAAATACTCAAAAAATAAGTGTTTTGCACACTTCTGTCATTGGGCTACATGTGGGCTACATCTGGGTGATATTTGTGCTGCATTTGGGCACTTTTGTCTCTAGTGGCCATCTTGGGAGATTTTTTGTTATGAAGTTTCCTAATTTCCTCATTTACTGCAGTCTCCTCAGTAGGAAATGCTTTCAGTTTTTTACTTTGATTCCATCAAGAAGGTATTCAGATATGTCACACATTTGCCATAAATTCTGAATGTTAGCACTCTAGTTGCTCATTAGATCACTGTAGTAAAGCTACTGCTCACCACGGAAGTCTGCTGCTGGTATTAAAAGTGCATGTTTCAGTCGGCATATCAGAATTTTTTAATGAAATAGAAGAGGATTTGAGAAGTCACTCAAAATGTGCCCTAATTTTTCTTTCTTCAGCACTAATCATAATTTCTATGGCAAAATGAACCCCCTCATTGTGTTCCTTTTTAAATTAAATGTTTTAAGTGTTACCAGTTTATTCCAATCAAGATGGCTTCAGGTGTGCCATACTTTTGTCATAAGTAAGACAGTAAGCGCTCTAGTTGTTCTTAAGAACACTCTGGGACATTCTGTCATTGGGCTATACTTGGGCTACATCTGGGTGATATTTGGGCTACATTTGGGCTCTTTTGTCTCTGGTGGCCATCTTGGGAGCTTTATTTGTTGTGAAGTTTCCTCATTTCCTCATTTACTGCAGTCTCCTCAGTGGGAATACTTTCAGTTTTTTATTTTGGTTCCATCAAGAAGGCATTCAGATGTGTCACACATTTGCCATAAATTCTGAATGTTAGCACTCTAGTTGCTCATTAGATCACTGTAGTAAAACTACTGCTCACCAGGGAAGTCTGCTGCTGGTATTCAAAGTGCTGTTTCAGTCTGCATGTCAGAATTTTTTTATGAAATAGAAGAGGATTTGAGAAGTCAAAATGTGCCCTAATTTTTCTTTCTGCAGAACTAATCATAATTTCTATGGCAAAATGAACCCCCTCATTTTGTTCCTTTGTAAATTAAATGTTTTAAGTGTTACCACTTTATTCCAATCAAGATGGCTTCAGGTGTGCCATACTTTTGTCATAAGTAAGACTGTTAGCGCTCTAGTTGTTCGTTGGAACACTTCGGGACATTCTGTCATTGGGCTATACTTGGGCTACATCTGGGTGATATTTGGGCTACATTTGGGCTCTTTTGTCTCTGGTGGCCATTTTGGGAGACTTATTTGTTATGATGTTTCCTAATTTCCTCATTTACTACAGTCTCCTCAGTAGGAAATACTTTCAGTTGTTTACTTTGATTCCATCAAGAAGGCATTCAGATGTGTCACACATTTGCCATAAATTCTGAATGTTAGCACTCTAGTTGCTTATTAGATCACTGTAGTAAAGCTACTGCTCACCAGGGAAGTCTGCTGCTGGTATTGAAAGTGCATGTTTCAGTCTGCATGTCAGAATGTTTTAATGAAATAGAAGAGGATTTGAGAAGTCACTCAAAATGTGCCCTAATTTTTCTTTCTGCAGCACTAATCATACTTTCTATGGCAAAATGAACCCCCTCATTTTGTTCCTTTTTAAATTAAATGTTTTAAGAGTTACCACTTTATTCCAACCAAGATGGCTTCAGGTGTGCCATACGTTTGTCATAAGTAGGACTGTTAGCGCTCTAGTTGTGCTTTAGAACACTCTGGGAAGCTGCAATAGAACACAAAGGAATCAACTGACAGTCTCTGCCCTTGTTGGATGTACATGTTTTACTGAGAATGTCAGACTTCATTCTCACATGACTGAGAAAGATAATGTGAAATTACAGAAAATATGCTCTCAGTTTAGCTTTTAGATCACCTTCCAAACCTCTGTGGGAAAAGCATGAGAAAATAGTTTTCTCTCAAACATGATTCATGATATCACAGCAGAAGGCTTTTTCACATGGTAAAATCACCTTAGAACACACCACAATTCGTAAAATGAGTATGGTACCATCAACAAATGATTTATAATGTAACTAAAGTCTTCTATTAACTGCAATGCTTTTTAATGAGGTGCTATCATGTATATTGGTCCCAAGATGGCTGCCAACACTTCTTGGATGAAGTGCTGACAGTCAATCAGATCTCACAATGAGATGTGTGGTTAGGCTCCGCCCAGATATATATGTGATTTTACTTTTGATTTTCTCAGGAACTACTGAACGGATTTACACCATTTAAGCAAAATGCACGAGTCTGAACTGAGGACTACCTCTTTGCCAAATTTGGTGTAATTCCGTTCAGCACTTCGGGCTGTAGCTGCGTCAACAGGTCCTATGGGAAAATGCATGGGGAAAATGTGGTTTGGGACCCCCCTTTTTTCTCGGCCCCCGCTTGCCGAATCACCGTGAAATTTTCAGGATAGGAGCGGACCGGAGCTGGCCAAAAGTTTGGAAAATTTCGTGAAGATTCATCAATCGACGCCAACGTTATTCCAAATAGAAAGGTTGCGGATTTCTTATGGAAAATAGGTCCTAACTATAACTACCTACTGGCGACTGCCAGTAGGTAATATATATATATATATATATATATATATATATATATATATTATCTACTGGCGGTCGCCAGTAGATAGTTATAGTTAGGATCGTGTTTCCATAGGAAATCTCAAAATTCTATTTTGAATAACTTTGGCGCCAGTTGACGAATCCTTGCGAAATTTTCCAAACTAATGGGGCGCTCCGCTCACCTCCTACCCTGAATGTCTCGGGGTGATTCGTCAAGGGGGGGCCGAGAAAAAAGGGGGGTCCCTAAACGCGTTTTCCCCATGCATTTTTTCCATAGGACCTTTAGTCGAAGGTACAGCCCGAACGGCTGAACAGAATTACTTGAAATTTGGCAGAGAGGTAGTCCTCAGGTCAGGGAAGTGCCTTTTGAAGGTCTGGTGTCAATCTGTTCAGAATTTCCTGAGAAAATAGCATTTAAAAGCATATAAATATCTATACGCGCGCACCGTGCGCGCACTGTGCGCGCACGGTGCCATGCGCGAGCGAAATTCTGATTGGTTGATAGATGTCAGAAAACATTCGAATCGGTCAAAATCAGGAAGTGTCGGCCGCCATTTTGTCTGTCGCACTGGAAAGGAAAGGTGGAAAAAAGGTGGAAAACGTGAAAAGGGGGCAGGGAAGAGAGTTTCTGACCCCCTAGCCTTTGTCAGGGGGTCACAGAAGGACCCCAAGGGTGAAAACCACATTTTTTTATTTTCGAAAAAAATCGCGGGGGTGCGCGCACGGTGCGCGCACGGTGAAAAACCTTGAAAAAAAAATTATAAATACATAACTTAGCATTTAAAAAACCATACAAATTCACTTAAAAAGCCATAGGTTTCACACACGTTATAGTTAGGAATTAGCATTTAAAAAACCTTGCAAATTCACTTAAAAAACCATAGGTTTCACACATGTTATAGTTAGCTGGACATTTCACTCGTAAAAAACCAATGAAATTCCCCCGTTATAGTTAGTTCAGATAACTATAACTCGCACGACCGCCACTCTATCACAAGGATGATGTCATCAGTGATGTCATGAGTGATGCCACTGACCATGTCATGAGTGATGTAATATGTGACGTCATGAGCAGTGGATTGTGGGCGTGCGAGTTATAGTTATCTGAACTAACTATAACGGGGGAATTTCATTGGTTTTTTACGAGTGAAATGTCCAGCTAACTATAACATGTGTGAAACTTATGGTTTTTTAAGTGAATATATATATATATAAATTATATACACTGAAAAAAACATAGATTTCAGGGGCGTTATGGTTAGCTGGACTTTTCACTCGTACAAAACAATTGAAATTCCCCCGTTATAGTTAGTTCAGCTAACTATAACTCGCGCGCCCGCAATGCACTGCTGATGACGTCACATATTACATCATTCATGACATGGTCGTGTTGAGCAAGATGGCGGCCGCACGGCCGCTTGAGTGAGCAGCTCCGTACCTCGGCGGAGAAGAGACGCCAGGATTGCCGTATCCGAGGGAGCTATGGCTGGAATGGTGCTGTATGCTTTTTAGCCATTTTGAGTGCTCCCGCTGTGTTCTAATTCTGCCGTGATCGAGGCCTTGGTGAAGATGGGTGAGGGCGGGTAAAAGACGCCTAGGACCCCTAGGACGCCGAAGACGTTGAAGCGGCAGTCGGCTGCAGCGAACTTGATTTCAGAAGGCGGTGACGGGGAGGAGAGGAGGAGAGGAGAGCGAGGCAGAGTACTGACAGCTGGTGCCGGAGCTGGAATCACAGTGAGTCACAGTGAGAGCAAGTGGAGGAGCTGATTGCTCTGTCTGAAGTCGTTGAAAAGCATAAATGAGAAGGGAATGACTACATTGTAGCTGCTTCAACTCCCCTTCTGTCGCACCGGACTGTGGGATCTGTTCCTCTGTCACAGCGCTACAGTATTACAGTGCTATAAACTACCGTGAGACTCTTTACAGTAAAACTTGAATGCTACATTAAACTTTAATGGTTGGCTGAGAGGCTAAGAGGCTAGAAGAACCCGGAGCTCCAGAGAAACGAGAGAAGAAGTTTCTCTCCTATGCTTAAAAGTGAGTAACTTTCAACAAACACTAAAAAAGCGGTCATGGCGCCGAAAGGCAGAGGCACACGAAAGGCTGCTGCTGTGAGTTTGAATAACCCGAGTAATAATGCAGTTAGTGCCAGCAATAATGTTACTATGAGTAGTAGCACTAGCAGCAATGTTAATGCATCTGGGAGCACGGCTTCCTCCTCCAGATTAACTGATTTGAAGGTCACAGCGTCGACTGGAGCTGGGACTGGCCTGACCAGCGGCAATAGCGATGATGGTGGACAAACTGTTAGCAATAGTATGCTTATTACTCCTATAATGCCTGCACTGCCTGGGAACTTGGACGCTGTAAAGGCACCTATGTTGCACGCAATCTTTATGAAAAAAAAAGCGCTGCCATAATTTCAAGATCTATTGAAGGCGCGATAGGTGATGACGGGGGTGACTCCAATGGTTTGACCACTCCTGAGTGCAGCATCAAGAAAGGAGAAAGAGAAGGTGGCTTGAAGGAGCAATGCACTGCCACAGTGGATTTGGGAGACACTGAATCTGCACTGTCTGACGGCAAATTTTATTCAATGCCAGATTTATCTGTGGTATCGGAAGATGACGGTAATAGCCTCCCGGGTGAGTGGGGTGATGAGGTGGCACTTACAGACGATGAAGATCTGATGGAGGAATACAGTGATATGTCACACTCACCCATACGGATGAGGTGGCTAGGGGAACAACAAGACACAATCCGCCGTAATTTTGAAATTGAAGGGGGTCCACAGGAGAAGACTTCTCTTACACAACCTATTTGGGAACAGGGGGTAGAAGACCCCCAACCCCTGGAACTTGAGCAAGGCGCTAAAGGAGTAACTTTGGACTTAATATATAAGAGCATCATGGCCCATCGGGCAGAGACTAAGGCTGAAAGTAGCCGTACTCAGGGTGCAGTTCGGAAGCTACAGAACACTATGCGGCGGATGGTTAAGTCTGTATATGAACTTACCAAGCGGGTGACAGATACAGAGGAATGAATATCGAGTACGGAAGATACACTTACTAAGCAACAAACTGCGATAGAGACTTTACAGGCCACTCGAGAGGATATTGAATGGAAGATGACGGATCTGGAAAACCGCGCACGGCGCAATAACCTACGCGTCCTTGGAATTCCAGAGATGAAAGAAGGGAAAGACGCCCGAAAGTTCATCATCGAGACTTTCACTGAGGCCTTCCCAGAGCTAGCCGAGTGGCAATGGGAGAAGGAGATCACTAGGGCGCATAGATATCCATTTGTATTACGTTAGACCCGCGAGGAATCAAATCCCTCAATAGGCTCGAAAGTTTTTCCACGAGCGATATTAATCTGCGTAAATAACTTTGTTTTGAGAGAAGCGCTATATGATTTGGCTCGCCCTGATAAGCGGCGCAAGGGTTCTGAATGTGATTTTTTTGTTAGGCCGGACTATTGTTCAGCTACTGTGACCTTAAGATGGCAATTTCGACAATTATTTCAGCCATTTCACGCTAAGGGTGCGCAGGTATTCCTCCTGAATCCTGCTAAACTCAAGGTGATTTATAAGAGTCAGGTTAAATATTTCACCTCGGAATCTCAAGTGCAAGCATATTTGAAATCTATTGCCACTAAAGAAGGTCCACCCTGAAGTTGAAAAAGGGGGGGAAAAAAAAACATGGTGGGAGAAAAGGCATAACCAGTTATTTAAAACACTATCTTATCTTGAGATGTACAGGGTGCACTATTCATCAGAGGTGAATTAAATATTGGAGGGAGGAGCTGTAGTATTAACCTGCATCAACTGGATTTCTACGGCTTCCTAATACTGTTCAAATATCTGTGGTCTGTTTTTTTTAATTTTTTTTTTTTGGGACTTTTTGACTTTTTGACTATTTGTATTGTATTGGATTTTTTTTTCCTTTTACCAAGGTAGAAATTGGTCTGATTAATAGAGCGACATTGTCCAAAAGAAAGTGAGGATGACTATGTAATTAATAGTATTTAAGGCATAAAGGGATAGAGTGCCGCTCTATGAGATGTATTTATTGCAGGGCATATAATATGTTTTGTGTTGTTTAGGTAAAAACAGACTACAGATCAATGTAGGAAGAGGGCAACAACCTGGCAGATCTCCTGTCGAGGTGGATCTCGCACACTCGCATCACTAAGGACTATGTCCTTCTGCTCACAAGGGGTGGTTGAGGTAGGGAGGGGGAGGGAGGAAGGGAGGCAGACCTCGGTTCGGGGCCAGAGGGTGGGTCAGAGTGGGATGGTTGAAAAGGGGAAAACGGGGACCACGGGTATAATTTTTATTGATTGTATGAAAATAATGCAGGACAGGGGGCAGAGTGTTTCTATTTTTTTAGAGCCAGAGCAGATGGCAGCTAGAAAATTAAGAATAAGTACTCTAAATGTGAGAGGCTTGAATGCTCTTAATAAAAGGCAACGTGTTGCTCGGGAATTGCAGTGGCTTAACTGCGATATTATTGCATTACAGGAGACACATCTTGCATGGTCTAAGCGAAAGCATTTAAGTGATCTTGGGTATAGTGTGCTGGTGTGCACTAAGCAGTCTACTACAACGTGGGGGGTTGCTATATTAGCTAAGAGAAATCTAATTGAAGGCGGACGAGTCTTAGAGGATAATGCTGGAAGGTGGGCAATTACGGAATGCAACGTTGGAACGTTTAAATGCACTATCTGCTCTATCTATGGCTCTAATTTCGATGAGGCAGCAGTCCAGGAATATTTGAATCTTGAATTGGCAACCTGGCCCGCTCCTGTAATTTTCTGTGGTGATCTGAATATTAATCTCCATTCTGGAACATTAGGTAGTGATCAATATAGCTACGTAGGCAGGAAACCAAAGGTATACAGGGCGTTAAGCTCACTGGTGAAAGCACATGGACTAACTGATGCTTGGGCCTATCTCAGGAAGACCAAGCCAGGTTATACTTTTTCTCAGCTCCTCATCAAAAACTATTCCGCCTTGATTATTTCTTAGTTACACATAAATTGCTTCACGACGCACGAATACAGATCTATCCCCGAGCGGCGTCTGATCACGGGCCAGTAGTGTTGTCCATCCAGGCTTTATTTCCACCCTGCAAACCCCGTGATTTCTCTTTTGATCGCAAACTGCTGCTGGAAGTTAAATTTCAAGAAAATATGAGCGAGTGGATTTGTGAGTTTTTTAATTCAAATAGGGGAAGCGCGGGAGTTGGGATAGTCTGGGATACTTTTAAAGCAGCTTTTAGGGGGGAGGTGTTTAGTTATGGATTGTATGCTCAAAAACAGAGGCGAAAAAAGCTACAGGAGCTTTATCAGGATTTAGGCAAGGCAGAGGAGCTGCTGACTCAAGACATTGCTCATAACAGGGATACCTATAATATATCAGCCGCGGTGACGCGATCCAAGGCCAAGGTTAACAATTATTGGAGTAAGGAAGCAGCAAAGACTTTCGAGGTTAAGAGACAGGTGCTGTATGAATATGGGGAGGCAAGTGGGAGGTGTTTAGCCCAGAGAATGAGGAACAGGGAAACTGCTCAACGAATTAAAAGTATGAAAAATGAGGCTGGGCAATATGAAGAATCCGAGAGTGGAATTTTAGAAGCCTTTAGAAGTTTTTACGCTTGTCTATATGCAGTAGAAGAATATGATAGTAATAGAGCTTTATCCTTTCTTGGGCAAAATCTCGGGCCAAAATTGGATCAAGGATTGGCAGACATATTGGAGGCCCCTATAGAGATGTTTGAACTAGAAGCGGCTCTTAAAGCATTACCAGCAGGTAAGGCTTTGGGTCCTGATAAGCTCCCGCTCGAAGTATATAAAACTTTTTTTCAAGTTCTAAAACGAGATATGTTAGCCACATTTCGAATGGCTCAGCAAGGGGAGTATCCCATAACATGGGGTGAAGCGAGTATAGCAGTGTTTAGAAAAAAGGAAAAACCGGCGGATCTACCAGGCTCATACCGACCAATTTCATTATTAAACACAGACGGGAAAGTATATTCTAAGATTTTAGCTACTAGACTATCAGAAGTGATAACCCCTTTGGTTTCTATCTATCAGCATGGATTTATCCCAAAGCGTGGTACAACCGATCATGTTAATCGGGTGATTACTTTAATAGATCATGCAATTGTGTCAGGGAATCCACTGAGCCTAATATTACTGGATGCAGAGAAGGCCTTCGATCAAGTATCGTGGGCCTTCTTATGGGATTTGATGAAGCTACAGGGATTCGGGCCAAATTTTATTAAATCAATACAGGTGCTCTATCAACAACCTAGTGCACGGATTAATGTAATGGGACTTCAATCTGCAGTGGTATCAATCCAACGAGGGACTAGGCAGGGATGTCCATGCTCCCCACTGCTGTTCGCTTTGTATATAGATCCCTTTTTAAAAATGATTGAGTTGAGCAGCAGGGTACCTCCAGTTAGGATACAATCACAGCAGTACCGTGTATTGGCGTATGCTGACGATGTTGCAGTGCTTTCACTAAGACCGTCTATGGCTATGCCCGAAATTGAAAACCTTGCAAAGATATACGGAGCGGTATCAGGATATAAATTAAATGCCGCTAAGACTCAAATACTTTGTATTAATATCAAGTCTTATGCTGATCCACGAGTCCTAGACTAGGTTACTTATTTGGGAGTACAGATTCGTGCTGGTGCTTTGACTACGGTAGATGTTAACTGGCAGAAGCTGATACACGGGGTCCGTAAACAGCTGGATCAGTTAGAATGTTTACATTTGACACTGGTTGGCAGATGCAACATCTTGAAAATGATGGTATTGCCTAAGGTGCTGTATCTTTACAGATGTTTACCATTAGAGATTACTTGTGCACGTATATCACAGTTGCAAGCAATATGTATGAGGTTTATTTGATCTCAGGGGAAAGAGCGACGGGCTAAGAAATATATGATGCTGCCTAGGGCAGTGGGTGGTTGGGCAGTCCCTGATTTTCTTTTGTACTACTATGTATGTATGCTGCAGCGAATGAATGTTTTACTAACTGGCCAGGGACCTGTGGAGCCAGCACTACAACCCTCTATATATTCACTGCTTTTAGGGACTGATGCTAGGAACCGTCTTTTTATTGATATAGATTGGGACTACTACAAGCGCACTAGGTTTAAGGTGATAGCCGCCGCATACAAGGTTTGGAAGGTAATAAGGAAACAATATAATATCCGAAATGTGTCTATCTATACCCCTTTAACTGCACCGGTACTGCACCCTAATATATGCTGGGATCTCATAGTAGTTAAGTGGCGTTTAAGAGGTTTAATAACAGTGGGAGATGTATACACACCAGACGGGTTAAAATCTTTCTCCCAACTGAAGAAACAATATTTGCTACCCACTTCGCACTTTTTTAAATATCTTCAGCTGCGTGAGTATTTTGTTAAAATAAATATTGTGAATGTGTCTAATCCCCTTATCGAGGCAAATAAAAAGCGCTCTCGTATAGGAGTATTGTATAATATAATTATCGAGACAATGTCCAACGATTTGGAAATTCATCGTACGAGATGGCAAGAAAGATTGGGGTGCTCTGAAATACCACTGGAGTTCTCGATTGAATTGGCTAGCCGTTTATTTATGTCTGCCAATCTTAAGGCACAGCATTACAAGACTTTGTTTTATCTTTATCGCACGCCTGATAAAATTGCAAAGTGGGGAGGTGATCCAGATGGAAAGTGTTTCAGATGTAGTAGTTTACACGCTGATGTAGCACATATTTTTGCCACCTGTGCTAAACTATCAGAATTGCTCAGACATATAAACAGGTTCTTGTCTGAGATTCTCGGTGTTTCTATACAATTGTCAATTAGTGAGATTTTACTGGGTATAGACGTAGGTGGAGCACGCATAGACCCTAGTAAGGAAGTTAGGTATCTGATATTTATGGCAGCAGCAGTGCTTAGGATGTGTACTGCCTCAGTGTGGTTACAAGCTGAAGCCCCCCCCATTTGAGATGTGGAGAACTCGTTTCTTGTTTACGTACAATATGGAATATAATCTATATACCATTAAGGGGAGGCGGAAAAAGGCATTGGGGCAGTTGATTTGGGGTGCTGTTTGTACATATATGGATAAGTAGGATGGTCTTGAGTTATTTGGTGTACCTATTAATTATCTGGTCATATCTTTTTTTTTTTTTTCTCTCTCTTGATACTGAATGATATAATGGATTTATTTTTTGTTGAGGTGTTAATTATATCTGCCGTTACACAGCTTGAAACCTGCAGAATATTATACTAATACAAATCTTGTGAAACGATCCTGCATTGTATAACAAACTGAATGGTCATGTTTTTTTCTTGTTTGTACCCGTGATCTCTACTCAATAATTAAAATAAAAAAAAAAAAAATTCATGACATGGTCAGTGACATCACTCATGACATCACTGATGACATCTCAAATGACATCACTGATGACATCATCCTTGTGATAGAGTGGCAGACCTCCTCTCCCCCTAATAAAACCTTTGATACACACATTCAAAGATAGAAACTAAAATGTTCAAAACAATGGACATACCAATATCAGTTACAACAACCTGTTCAGTAATTCTAAGATCCACATACACATCCACTCATTCACCAACAGTCCTATACAGTCACTCATACATGTACTCACTCATCATATGTACTCATACACCTATACATCCTGTTACACAACGCCACTCATCCATAGAGTTACTCACACATAGTCACTCATGCTAATAAAGAATCAAACATCCATTTACTTGCATATACAGTTATACACACACCACCACACTTACTTCTACAGAAACTTACACATACTTAGTCTTTTAAACAATCACTTATAGAAACACATACTTATTCATACAGGAACTCTTTCAATCTCTCACTCTCACATATACTCACTTATATACACCAATAGTCACATATACTAGTTTAAAACATATGTAGTTACTCATAAAGACACTATTGAGACAGTCATTCACTCACTAACACACCCATGCACACACTCATCCACCCATACAGTCATGCACACATGCTGTCTTCAACACATACAAACAGTGAGTAACTCATTCATGCACCTATGCACTACGTAATACCCCCCACCGAACCATACAGACACTCATACTGATACTCAAAAAACCAACTAATAACTTATATAGACCCTCATGTAGCTACTAACCAACCCATGCAGCCACTTATACACAAAGTGAGAGACTGATACAGATATTTACATATTTAAACATTACTCACTAAGCCATGTATTCACTAAGATACACTTAATCAGTCAGTTATACAATCAATTTTTCAAAAACAAATCATCCATTTAGACACTTATATACCTATTTATTCTTTCATCCACCTTGAGATATACATATATAAAACATATGTAATTTTCAGAAAAACACACATTCACTGGATGATGTCATCAGTGATGTCATCAGTGATGTCATTTGAGATGTCATCAGTGATTTCATGAGTGATGTCACTGACCATGTCATGAATTATGTAATATGTGACGTCATCAGCAGTGCATTGCAGGCGCGCAAGTTATAGTTAGCTAAACTAACTATAATGGGGGAATTTCAATGGTTTTGTATGAGTGAAAAGTCCAGCTAACTATAACACCCCTGAAACCTATGTTTTTTTCAGTGAACATATATATAAATATATATATATATATATATATATATATATATATATATATATATATATATATATATATATATATATATATATATATATATATATTCAAAGAATGTTACGATTCCGGAACTCCAAAACAATAACAGCAACACTCCAAAGGATAGCACAATTAAACTTTATTGTGCCCACAACAACGCGTTTCGGCGATGCCTTTTTCAAGTTTGATGACCTGTGCCCAACCTCCCATAGAAATACGGATCAAGGTGCATGAAAACAGAAAACAAACTATGCAATTCCTCACTTTGCAAATACTCAATGCATTTAAATTCATGAAATTAGATATACAGAACATATATATACATGCTATTGTTTGTGATATTATTGCTGGATTTATATTTGCCAAATAGAGATGAATAAATGAAAAGGTCACTGTTTACAATTCCAATTAACATAGAAAAAATATACGGACCGGTAAACCGTCAATTGTGGAACTGCCACATTGCCATGGATACTCCAAACATACTCCAAAATAGCGGAATTTGTACAATAATTCCCAATCAAAATTCAGGTGTAAATGAGATCCATCAGGCAATGATATCCAAGTATAATTCCATTAAAAGAGGTGAGAGTATTGCCCAAATTATATTTTCAATATGTATTCATAAGAGTGTCAAATGATCTCTTCCCACCAGGCAATTGTGCAAAGTTACCAGCATGATTAAAATGGCAATTGATCACATATAAGTCACAGGTAATGTACCCCCTATAACTGGTTGTCATTAATTCATACAGTTTATCAAAAGATTTATCAAAAGCAGTATAGTTATTAGCAATCATGGGTATTGTACCCTTTAATAACCTAGGTGAATAATAATTCAAACCTAATAATGATTCTATCAGAGGCAATAGTAACCCATTAACTCGTACCGGAATGCATTGTTTGTACACATCAATTTTTTCTATTGGGAATAGGGAACAGATATATCAATTAATGTGGTCAAAAAGTGTAGTGAAAAATCTTCATATAATGAAAAAAAGGTGCAATAAAGAGAAGGGGAATATATATTAATATGCTAGGAAGAGTGTCTTCAAAAAATAGGTCTGGTCTTTATTCACTGAGCCCAATGACTATAGGGGTGGGACCTAAAATGAATGTGTCCTCTCCCCAACCTCCCCAAACGTATGATATTGGATAAAACTTCCTAGTTACCCTAACTCATTAAAAAAGGTGAATTCTAAAACCAGTTGAACTGTATTCCATCATACGCACCGACTTCCATGAAGAATTGTGCAGATAGGCCCTTATCTGTATCATATGTGTGTGGCCAGCTCTTCTCCCGAATTCAAACCATTTGGTGTTTTTGTATTTAGTTCAATGATGTATCTGGATTTGGATACTCTTAGGATTTCTTCACGATCGCCTCCCTGGGATGTGGCAGAATTCTATCTATGCCCCAGAATGTTAGTAACTTACTGTTACTTTTATGTTTTTCCTCTTAATGTCTTGCAACTGGGTAGTTGCAGTCTTTATTTGTTATAGCCCGCATATGTTGTAAAATCCGGGTTTTGAGAAGCAGTTTTGTGCTCCCCTCGTATCGAAGACTGCAGGGGCATTCCAGGACATACACTACATAGTCACTGGTGCAGGTAATTAGCTTTTTGATTTTTTGATTTTCTTGGAACTGTCACTATCCACCTGGTAGCTGTTTTTGCTGGAACTATATTTGCAAGCCTTACAGGCATAGCATTTTTTGAACCCTTCAGATGCACCCAACCAAGTGGTTGCATTAGTCGGGTTATTGTAGCTATGCACTAACTGATCCTTCAGTGATTTAGATTTCCTGTAGGCTATTGATGGAGCTCTCCCAACATGCAAACCTATAATAGGATCTGTGACTAGTAGATTCCAATGTTGTTTCATGATGTATCTCATAGTATTCGATTTGGTGTTGTAGGTGGTAATTAATCTAGGAACAGGGGTGTTGTGAATGGACTTCTTAACCGTGAATAAAGCTTCACCCCGGGGAACCTTTGCAACTTTTAGGATGGCGATCAAAATTACTTTGTCTTCTTAGCCACGCATGAGGAACATATTTTGCAAAATGGTCTGTTCCTTTTGGTAGCCCTGTTCTGTGTTGCAATTTCTCCGAGCCCGGAGAAATTCACCATATTGAATGCTATTCAGTAAGGGCATGGGATGATTGCTACTGGCATGCAGCAGGGTATTCCCTGCAGTCTCTTTTCGAAAGAGAGTGGTAACCATCTGTCCATTCTCAATTCTAATAGCTACATCCAAAAATTCACAGTATGTAGGGCTAAGGGAATGGGTGAATTTAAGATTTAGATTGTTATTACCCAATTCTGAAATTAATTCCTGTGCCAAGTCCACCGGCCCATCCCATATCAGGAACAGGTCATCAATACACCTGATCCAGATAGGGATGTGCTCGGTGAACCTGTCATTAGATTCCACCCACACCACCTGTTCCTCCCCTCCCGCTTTTATATATATATATATATATATATATATATATATATATATATATATATTTATATATATATATATATATTCACTTAAAAAACCATAGGTTTCACACATGTTATAGTTAGCTGGACATTTCAATATGTGACGTCATCAGCAGTGCATTGCGGGCGCGCGAGTTATAGTTAGCTGAACTAACTATAAAGGGGGAATTTCAATGGTTTTGTACGAGTGAAAAGTCCAGCTAACTATAACGCCCCTGAAATCTATGTTTTTTTCAGTGTATATATATATATATATATATATATATATATATATATATATATATAATATATATATATATATATATAGATATATATAGATATATATATATATATTCACTTAAAAAACCATAGGTTTCACACATGTTATAGTTAGCTGGACATTTCACTCGTAAAAAAAACAATGAAATTCCCCCGTTATAGTTAGTTCAGATAACTATAACTCGCGCGCCCGCAATCCACTGCTCATGACGTCACATATTACATCACTCATGACATCACTGATGACATCATCCTTGTGATAGAGTGGCGGTCGCGCGAGTTATAGTTATCTGAACTAACTATAACGGGGGAATTTCATTGGTTTTTTACGAGTAAAATGTCCAGCTAACTATAACATGTGTGAAACCTATGGTTTTTTAAGTGAATTTGCAAGGTTTTTTAAATGCTAATTCCTAACTATAACGTGTGTGAAACCTATGTTTTTTTTAAGTGAATTTGTAAGGTTTTTTAAATGCTAAGTTATGTATGTATTATTATATTTTTTATATATTTATTTTACAATAAACTACCTATGTAGATAGTTATAGATTGACTGTATCCTGTAATATGGAATGGCTCGTTTAAAATGTTTTTTTTGTTTTTTTTAAGGTTTTTCACCGTGCGCGCACGGTGCGCGCACCCCGCGAATTTTTGATAAAAAAATTAAAAATAAATGTCACCCTTCGGGGTCCTTCAGGGACCCCCTGACAAAGGCTAGGGGGTCATGAACTCTCTACCCTGCCCCCTTTTCACGTTCTCCACCTTTCTTTTTCACTGTCACACTTCAAACACACAAAATGGCGGCCGACACTTCCTGATTTCGACGGATTCGAATGTTGACTGACATGTAACCACCAATCAGAATTGCGCTCGCGCACGTTATGGTGCGCGCACGGTGCGCGCACGGTGCGCGCTTATAGATATTTATGTACTTTTAAATGCAATTTTCTCAGGAACTACTGAACAGATTGACACCATATATGCAAAAGGCACATGCCTGACCTGAGGACTACCTCTTTGCCAAATTTTCTAGTAATTCTGTTCAGCCGTTCGGGCTGTACCTTCGACTAAAGGTCCTATGGAAAAATGCATGGGGAAAACGCGTTTTGGGACCCCCCTTTTTTCTCAGCCCCCGCTTGACGAATCACCCCGAGACTTTCAGGGTAGGAGCTGAGCGGAGCGCCCCATTAGTTTTGAAATTTTCGCGAGGATTCGTCAACCGGCGCCAAAGTTATTCAAAATAGAATTTTCAGATTTCCTATGGAAACTCGGTCCTAACTATAACTATCTATTGCCGACCGCCAGTAGATAATATATATATATATATATATATATATATATATATATATATATATATATATATATATATATATATTCACTTAAAAAACCATAGGTTTCACACATGTTATAGGTAGCTGGACATTTCACTCATAATAAACCAATGAAATTGCCCCGTTATAGTTACTGCAGGCAACTATAACTCACGCGACCGCAATCCTCTGCTGATGACGTCAGATATTACATCACTGTATTTAGACACTTATTTACCCATGTCTTCTTCCATTAATCTTTAGCTGTACATATATTACAAATATTTATTTTTCATAAAGACACATATGTCATCAGTGATGTAATATCTGACGTCATCAGCAGAGGATTGCGGTCGCATGAGTTATAGTTGCCTGCAGTAACTATAACGGGGGAATTTCATTGGTTTTTTACGAGTGAAATGTCCAGCTAACTATAACATGTGTGAAACCTATGGTTTTTTAAGTGAATTTGCAAGGTTTTTTAAATGCTAATTCGTAACTATAACGTGTGTGAAACCTATGGTTTTTTCAGTGAATTTGTACGGTTTTTTAAATGCTAAGTTATGTATTTATTATTATTTTTTTTTTCAGGTTTTTCACCGTGCGTGCACAGTGCGCGCACGGTGCTCGTGCTGTGGGCACTCGGTGCGCTTCGCGCACCGAGCACCCACGGTTCGCAGTGCGTGCCGTGCGCGGTGCAAACACCTCGCGATTTTTTTTAAAGAAAAAATATTGTTTTTTTCTCGCTTGGGGGTGCTTCTGTGACCCCCTGACCAAGGCTAGGGTCAGGAACTGTCCACTCTGCCCCCTTTTCACGTTGTCCACCTTTTTTTTCACCCCCTCAGACTGCGAGAGACAAAATGGCGGCCGACACTTCCTGGTTTCGACCGATTCGAATGTTTACCGACATCTAACAACCAATCAAAATTGCGCTCGCGCACGGCAGGGTGCGCGCACTGTGCGCGCACGGTGCGCGCGTATAGATATTGATATGCTTTTAAATGCTATTTTCTCAGGAAATACTGAACAGATTTACACCAGACCTGCAAAAGGCACTTCCTTGACCTAATGGCTACCTCTCTGCCAAATTTCACATAATTCTGTTCAGCCATTCGGGCTGTAGCTGCGACTAAAGGTCCTATGGGAAAATGCATGGGGAAAATGCGTTTTGGGACCCCCCCTTTTTCTCGGCCCCCGCTTGACTAATCACCCCGAGACTTTCAGGGTAGGAGCTGAACGGAGCGCCCCATTAGTTTTGAAAATTTCGCGAGGATTCGTCAACCGGCGTCAAAGTTATTCAAAATAGAATTTTGAGATTTCCTATGGAAACTAGGTTGTAACTATAACTATCTACTGGCGACCACCAGTAGATAGTATATTATTGAGGCTTTCGAGCTCCCTCTATCGACTTTGGACAAATAAAAGTTGGCCCTACTGGGCATACACATGCATGCTGGACACAGCGTACTGCAGCAATTGCCTTCACCGACTCAGCTACGTTACCAGAATGTATCTGTAACTTTTTAGTACTGCCCCTCCCTTGATTTAAACAGTTCGATTGTTCGAACACCTTCAACATTCCTTCCTCGCCAGAAGTCACCATTGCTGATAGATGTAATGATGAAGGAAGCCACAAATGGAAAGGGGGGCTCTTGGCCCCCCCGCCTGCATGGCAGTGCGGCGACCTCCCCCGGACTTCTCGGTGGTGGGGGCGTGTCCACTGGGGCGCGCCCTACCACCGATTGGCTGCTTACGTGACCCGGATGTCGTTAATCGACATCCGGGTCGGAGGGGGGGGGGCCGGCCACTGGGGGGATAAAGAGGTGGGGAGCGCCCAGGTGACCCCCTTGTTGCCTGGACGCTCCCCCACAACGGACGTGCCCCGGCGTTCAGGGCATTAAATTTTCTTTTGTTTCCCTGCAGGTTCGCGGTCGGGGATTTCATCTACGTCGGAGTCGTGGGCGAGGCGTTCTCTGGGCAGCGCGGGTACAGCGGAAGCAGGCCTGCGGTCTCTCTACGTGGTCGGCGGCGGGAGAGGCGCCTTAGATCGAGCTATTGGCTCAGTTAAGTATTGTGGTGGTGATCGGGCCCATAGTGCACGGGTTCGATTCCTTGTGAAATGATTGGATGGGTGTCATTTCGCTGGTGGGAGGGGGCCGAGGCTCACTGCGGGTGGACAGGAGCACGTAAGTGAATGCTGTTGTGCACCGAGGGTGCTCATTGTTATATACGCGGAGGTGGATTGAGAGCGCACAGCACCGAGAAACCTTCCCTTGCCCCGAAACAGCTGTCATAACTAAAACCGCATCGAACTGCTTTTGAAACGAAAAGCTCAAATAGGTCAACTTCTCTTTCTAGGAATAAATTCGCGCTCTATGGCCGTATGCTGAATTTCTATCTCTCTTCCTGTCTTCCTGTGCCCAACCCACCACCTTCTTTCTCTTAAATCCTAGCATGCTGTAGAGTGACTGTAAACGTATATTTGATCTTTGAACTCAAACTTTCAGAAGTCAGCAGACGTTAAATGCGTCTTTACGTGCTTGCATCTTTGTAGACTGCTGGAGGTCAAATGTAGAAGGGGATGTGGGCTTTGGTTGGTGGTTTGAGAATAGGAAATGTACAGTGAGCGAAGGGTGAACCTGGAGAGAAGGGGCGGGGCGGGGGGGGGGCGTCCGGTAAACTTGAGACAGGCCCTGCTTTCTCTCCACGGGCCTCAGTGGCTCAGCGAGGCTGTTGCCTGGGCAATATGGAGGGATTACGCAGAATGCCTGAAGGCGGTGTCCTTGTTTGGGGCTCATGGTCGGAGCAAAGGGGGATGGATGGCTTTTTTGCCTTTCGTTTCTTCTTTTTATATTCAGCAGATTACACAGGCGGGTTGCTGTGGCAACGACGCAGACGTCTGCAGCACACCTGCACCACAAACAAGGAGTCTAGCCAAAAACCAACACAGACCCATGGAGGCAGCAAACTCTACTGTGGGAAAAAATGCGAGCACGAAAAGGAGGGCGAGGTGACGTAATCACCCAGTGCTATAGAAAATGTGCAATGAGAATGCGGTGTGCGCGCAGGAGCTACCCCAGGTTAGGACCTTCGGTCATACACCCGCGTCCATGCAGATATTACCCGTTTCAGTAGGGTTCAATTCCCATCAATTTTGTCAGTTGGATTACGCTGTTTTTAAAAGAATTGCCACCTGGGGACGTGCGGCTTCACTGGGGAGATAGCTCGGGCGGTTAACGCGCCGAGAAAAAATGAGGACCAAATAAATGGGACATTTTTTGCCAATACGGCCCCGCACCCTCAGGCGAATAAGCAACAGATTCATTTTCCAATAATACGGCGGACAGTAGCTACTTGTAAAACTGCACTGGCCAGACCATGTTTGATCGCGTTTGAAGCATGGAGTTGAGGTATGATGGCAAGCTTTCGTTAATGCGGGGAGGAGCGGCTTGAAGCGAGGGTTGCGAATGCATGGTTGGTGACTGGGAGAGGCATGGATGCCTGTGCGGTTGCTGGCCTGTGTGCGCGCAGGTGCGTTGTACGTCCTGCTGCGCTGGCGTCTGCGCGCGTTTGTGTGATTGTTGATGGGAACATGGGTCGTGGTGTTCTGAGCGAGTTCACGCTGTAATGGGAACTCACGCGTACCTCGTATTTGTTTGTTTGGTCATTTGCATTGATTTGGCGTCAGAGTCGCAGATTCATGGTGCGTTCCGTGTTGTGGTGACTCCACTTCAAAGCGTAGTGGAGTATGGTGTGTGTCCCTTTCGCAACTTGGGGATGCTGGAGCCTGGACACTCGGGGGATGGGTGGGTAGCAACGTGCACACGTTCATGCGTTTGATACACCCAGCCATCTTGTTTCGGGCAATTTTGAAATGAAATACCATTTGGCCTGAGTCTGGCGGCAGGTTTGTGGTGATGCCATGCACTACACCCACAAAGTCTGTTGCATATGAATGGGGTGAGAAACAGTTACGGGCACGGCTTCAAGGAGTTGCTCGTGCGACGTTGGGGGGGCCGTTATGCTTCAGCTGAATCAAGCGCCGTGTGTAGGTGATGTTACTGCTCTAAACTCCGGTATGAGAATACAGCGCTAGTCGACCAGTATTGCGAGAAGTCTGTCTGGTAGGTGCAATACCACTGGGGTGATTCTGACTAGCCAAACATGAACCTAGGTGAAGGGGCTTGTGAATCGTCTACTTCCCCCACATATTTTCAGCCCCCGCTTCTGTTGGTTATAGGTTTGGCCACTTTACCATTACTGATCAGTACTAATAGTGCATCGGCCCTCGGTATGAACTGGGTCAATGATTGGTTTGCCATGAGTGGCATATGTGATGTACTGCTTTGCCCTACATTTCCTGACCAGGTTTCGGTTGGCTATCGGTTTGGGTCACTTGACCACCAGTGAAAGTGCTAATAGTGCATATGCACACGCCTTCCTTTTGGGGTGGTGCCTTACATATGAGGCCCCATAAGGTAGGCTCCAGGTACCCTCAATGACAGTGTATGGGATAGTAGTAATAGGGGCTAGCATGTGAAGGCCAGCTGGGTTTGTCAACATACAGTACAGTTCATATGTGCTCTGGGTTAGTGCATCGCAGCTGTGCTCGGCCTAGGGACGCCAATGATGTGGGCATAACATGAGTACTTGGCGGATGGGTAAAAATTGCTTGTGTAACACTCGGTGGGAGTGTTGTTGAAATAGGGAATTTATCAACAAGCAATAAGGTCAGCTTATGGATAGTCTAACAGTGGTTTGTCAGGGGACATACAGCGATATTATTGAATCTGTGCAAAGCACACACCGTGTAAGTTTGCCCAATATGTGTTATATGCAGGGTAATGTTGGGTCTGCGACGCAGAGGGTTAAAGGCTGTGTTCCCCCTTTTTATGTCCTGGGGGTACCTTGCTACAGAGAAATGGGATTGTGCTTGCTAACCTTATAAAAGTTTCTATTAGGTCAAAATCAGGACGTCATATAAAAGAAACGGGAGGGATCTCAGTGGGTAATTTTGGCAGCACTATTAATGATCTGCAGCTATATTCCACATTGAGTGGGTCCGGGGGGCTTAATGGACTAACGTGTCCACTTTAGAGGCTCGTGTTTGAACTCATGTTCCGGGTTCATATCTCAACGGGTTCACTCAGTCTTTATCCTTCCGAGTTGATAAACTGAATACCATTGAGTTGGGTAACAATACACATCTGTAATTCAGCGCCAAGTTGCCCTCTGGTGAATGTGAGCTCTGCAAATCGGTACGGGAAGAAATTGAAGTTAACAGATAATACTGCGTAGAAGGCACTTCTCTATACCACAGCGCCTCACTATCTGTGTTCTCAAGGTAAAGCAACATCGTGGGCAGAGGCAAGAGGCCGTTAGATTCCACTGAGCAGTGCCGATAGGGCATATACTCCCTATCTGGGGACAGGGATTGGTTTCTACCATGGGTGGCATATGGGATCTACTGAAAAAACCCTTAGAAAAGTGCACAGTGGGTGCCAGACACTCATTTGAAGTCACATGCAATGTTCCCTCTGTCATAAGCGGTCATAAGTGTTCTTCAGGTAAAGCAACTGGAGCTATGCTCGGCGCGCTGGGAGTACCGGCTTTGGCGCCATTCTGGGTACCAGGTGGGTCGCCCAGCGGTGGCCAGCAGGATGGAGGACACGGGGACTGACCACCAATATTGGCTTTCTGGAGCTCTTCCCGATATGGGTAGCGTTGATGGTCTGGCCGGAACACTTATGCGATCAATCCGTGGTGTTCTGGTCGGATAACATGACGGTTGTGGAATGCATAAACCAGCAGGGGGCACGCTGTCCATTCATACTCCGCTTACTGAAGGAGATTGTGTTGCAATGCTAAAAATGGAATGTGGTTTTCAGAGCCAAGCATGTCCCTGGTGTCCTCAATAATGCAGCTGACTCCCTTTCTCGCTTTAAAATGCAGGTTTTCAGGGAACATCTTCCTGCAGCAGATCCCCAGCCGGCGCAATTCCCGGCAGTACTTTGGCAGATTGGTGCCCCAGATTACAGGACCTCGCGGTTGCTAGCTTAGCCCCCAGGACCAAGACAGCTTACGAAGGGGCGTTTTTGTCTTACCGGGCTTTTTTGGGGCAGGAATGGGAGGCTAGGTGGGCCCAGGAAGACAGCTTTGCAGCTTACCTAGAATCGATGCACAGGGAAGGGCGCTCAGTGGCGACTGCGAACAGACATAGGGCGGCGGTCTCTTTCTTTGCGCAGGGTAAGGGTATGCAAGATCCCACTAACACCTTTCTGGTGCGCAAGGCCTTGAGGGGTTGGCGCCGTTACAGGGTTACCGGGGCGATAGGAGAAGGCCCATTGGACTGACACGGCTGACGGCCTTATTGGGGGCGCTGCACAGTGTTTGTAGCTCCCAGTGGGAGGTTATTTTGTTCAAGGCGGCGTTTTCCCTGGCCTTCTATGGGGCTTTGAGGGTTGGGGAGTTAGTTGCTGGGTCAAAAACTGATAGGGTGGGCGGAATACGGTGGGCCGGTGTGGAGATCAGGGAGGACGTTATGAGAATAACAATTCAGAGATTGAAAACTGATCAGGACTCTCGGGGTCACACCATAGTGCTCCACCGGGCGCGGGCCAACCCTTGCTGCCCGGTTTCTCACGTGGAGGCTTTCTGCAGGCAGCGGGAGGGCACGGCGGGGGACACACTGCTGTGTCACGCCGATGGTACACCACTGACCAGGTACCAGTTTGGGCGAGTCTTGGAGCTAACGGTCAGTCTGGCAGGTTTCGATCCAAGGGAATTTGGCACCCACACATTTAGGATTGGGGCAGCAAATTTAGGATTGGGGCAGCAACTGAGGCAGTGGCGAGGGGTCTCTCAGTAGAGAATGTGAAGAAACTGGGGAGATGGTCGTCTGAACGTTACAAGAGTTATGTACGAGTTGACATGTTGTAACAGGATGGTGCTCACGCCCGGTATGTTTCTGTTTTTTTGCAGTTTCTCAAACCTGTCACGCAGGGGAGGAACTCGTCACCGGGCGCCAACGATCGACATCGGCACAGCACGGAGGACACAAGAAGTTGGTGATTTGGATTGTGGGCCACTCTTATGTTAAGCGTGCGGAACATGTTTTTCTTGCAGGAGACCGTAGGACGAGGGCAGCGCAAAAGGGGTTTGATATATCATTTTTCGGGAGGGGGGGTTTATGCCTCAGCCAGTTTCGGAATTTTTTCCAGGGACTCTTAGCTCAGCAGCTGCCCTCCCCGTCAGTGGTGATACTTCACCTGGGGGAGAACGATTTGGCAAAATTGGGGAGGCGCGTGCTTATTGAGGAGATCATTTCCACTGCGGGGTGGGTGGCCAGGGCTTGCCCGGGTTCCACAGTAGTTTGGTCTCAACTTATCCCTCGGTGGCAGTGGCGAGGGGGGGTCTCGGTCAGGGCGTTGAATCACTCGGTACGGAGGGTCAACACACAGTTGGACAAATTATTTCGGACCCCCCAGTTGCAGACGATTCCACATGGGTGTATCTGGGGCGAGAATTTTTACTTGAGGGACGGGGTGCACTTGACTGAGGCAGCGAACGTTTTGTGGTCTAATAATGTCTGGGCCTGGTTGGAGGGATTTGCAAAGTAAGCGCGCTCCTGGTTTAGGTCTAGGTAAAGGGGGAGGCCAGATCGTCGGTTAACAATGCTGGCCTGTGGCGGTAAGGTCATGACCGGTGAGCAACTATTTGAAGGTCTGAGGGGGCGGGCATCATCCTACGGAGGTGCCCGCCCAGGGGGAGGGGCCATTGGCCCCTCCTAGAACTTCAGGGGCAAGGTAACTGCTGCTTAAAAGGGGCGCGGGTTGGGGAGTCACGCTTTCCTTAGGCTGGTAGCCACCCCACGCGCGCATACTCATGACGTCACCGGATGGCGCCGAGTAAGGGCCCTCCTTCAGTGGGTAAATGAAGTTCAGGGCGTGGACCGGGTAATTACCGGGCCCGGCTGCGCATGCGCACACCTGTAGGGGAGGCGCAGCTAGTAGGACCTGACACCGGTTAGCGACCTTGCCATATGGCCCAGAAATGTTAGTATACAAAAATGCAGAGGAGGATGTTAGACTCGGTTAGGAAACAATTTGTATTAGAGTCTTTGTTAAGGATAGTCACTCACACTTGTTGACAATAATGTATCTAATGTCCTGCTGATTTTTGTATAACTGTTTATCATGCAAATTTAAAAATTTATTGTTTTGTACTTAATAAATACGGCCGGGGGGTCTCGCGACCTCCCGCCTTCCAAAGATACCACGTCTATGTGCTGTGTCCGGGGGTGGTGTGGTCATAAGGGGGAGGGCGGTAGCCAGTCACTGACCATGTGGAAAGGGGGGCTCTTGGCCCCCCCGCCTGCATGACAGTGCGGCGACCTCCCCCGGACTTCTCGGTGGTGGGGGCGTGTCCACTGGGGCGCGCCCTACCACCGATTGGCTGCTTACGTGACCCGGATGTCGTTAATCGACATCCGGGTCGGAGGGGGGGGGCCGGCCACTGGGGGGATAAAGAGGTGGGGAGCGCCCAGGTGACCCCCTTGTTGCCTGGACGCTCCCCCACAACGGACGTGCCCCGGCGTTCAGGGCATTAAATTTTCCCCACCCACCATCCCTGGAGTACGTGGTTGATGCGTTGCTAGTCCGACTAGCGGACATTGGGCGCGGTAAACTGTTAGGAAATGTTAGTTTCTGAAGAGGTTTTCTTTTTAGGAATTTTTTCTCCCATTATGGCGATCAATATTGTATTGTGAAGTTATGTTCTTGATTATGCTTTCTCTTAGGCCTTTTTTCTCCCAAGGTAGTGAATGATACTGTATTATGTGTAATTGGTGCAGTCGTGTTTAGGCCTTTCTTTCCCTTGTAGCTTTATGGTGTTATACATGATGTGTGATTTTAGTCAGTGTAGTTGTCCTTTAGACTTTTCTCCCATAGGTCGTCGTATTTATTAGGTATGGGGCATGCGGTAAGGTCATGACCGGTGAGCAACTATTTGAAGGTCTGAGGGGGCGGGCATCATCCTACGGAGGTGCCCGCCCAGGGGGAGGGGCCATTGGCCCCTCCTAGAACTTCAGGGGCAAGGTAACTGCTGCTTAAAAGGGGCGCGGGTTGGGGAGTCACGCTTTCCTTAGGCTGGTAGCCACCCCGCGCGCGCATACTCATGACGTCACCGGATGGCGCCGAGTAAGGGCCCTCCTTCAGTGGGTAAATGAAGTTCAGGGCGTGGACCGGGTAATTACCGGGCCCGGCTGCGCATGCGCACACCTGTAGGGGAGGCGCAGCTAGTAGGACCTGACACTGGTTAGCGACCATGCCATATGGCCCAGAAATGTTAGTATACAAAAATGCAGAGGAGGATGTTAGACTCGGTTAGGAAACAATTTGTATTAGAGTCTTTGTTAAGGATAGTCACTCACACTTGTTGACAATAATGTATCTAATGTCCTGCTGATTTTTGTATAACTGTTTATCATGCAAATTTAAAAATTTATTGTTTTGTACTTAATAAATACGGCCGGGGGGTCTCGCGACCTCCCGCCTTCCAAAGATACCACGTCTATGTGCTGTGTCCGGGGGTGGTGTGGTCATAAGGGGGAGGGCGGTAGCCAGTCACTGACCATGCGGGGATGTGTTGGATGGTTAAAGAACATAACTAATCACAGTGTAGCCTTACTATCAAGTCACACGGTGATTGGTTATGTAAACAGTGTTTGCGTTAACGAGATTTTGGAAAAGAGAAATACTCCTTGCAGAAGGGGAGCTGATATAAAGCCTGCTAGCTCTGGGGTGAAACGAGTTTGAAATACTGCTCAGCTAGTTGAGTGCAGTAAATGACTATCATAAGGTATTACTGCTTTATGAAATGCGTGTTCAGCTATAGAGAGCAAGAGAGAGGGCGATTGGAGCACAAGAGAAAGAGAGAAAGAAACCACTTTTTCAGATCTGGAGGGAATAGAGCTAATTTCTTCCAAGGGCAGGTATAAAATCTTTTACAGATTAATTTAATTAAAAATATCTTTTAAGCGTTTAGAGTGACAAGCATTGCAGAACGCATACATGGATACTTATAAATCTGCCTAAAAAATTGTATACTTTACTGACAAGTATATGAGCTAGAGATAGTGGTTTTGAGAGATTCCATCGTCAGAAACCTTCCTCATTAGAGATAAATTAAAAAGAATGCTCGGCTGCCCCTCCCCCTATAATAGGCTCTGGCGTCAGGTCAGGTCAAATGTTCTTAGGTTTATAATGTGGGCTGAAGTCTTTCTATTCGCTTGCAATGAGTGTTTCTTTATACAATTCACTGCCAATCGTGTCTGGGTCATGACCCTTGAAGAACTAGAAGGGTTTGAAAATCGCATTTTTAACTCCATTACCGTAATCCTGGCCTGGGCGCTGTTGTTCTGCAGCCGGTCTGCGTATCAACCCAGGATAGACCGGGTTCGCAGCCCTGACTTGTTTAATTTCCCTCCCTTCGTTTTTGACGGGGCGCCCTTAGCCCATCGGACCTGCGGATCGACCTGGGTGCGGTTCAGTTATTTGCAGTAGGAATCTTTCCTTCCTCCCTGGAGCACTGCTGTGCAGCTGGAGGGGAACCCGCCCCTGGCGGCTTCCACCTCAGCCTGCTCATTGCAGGGGCGTAACAAACGCCCCCGCAGCCCCCGCGGTGCGGGGGGCCCCCAGTCTTCGGTAGGTGAAGGGGGCCCCCTCAGCTCTTCAGTAAAGAGCTGTGAGTGAAATGCTTCCTCTAGAAAGCAGGTGCAGTCTGCAGCCTGCTCAGAGCTCCATCTCGCTGACCCAGGGCGGGACTGAAGAGAAACAAAGTAACAAGTTACATTGTTTCTCTTCAGTCAGAGCCGGCCGGAAAAAGGATGGGGCCCCGCACTCTTCAGAAACACCGGGGCTTTCAGGGAGAGAGGTTAGACTTGTAAAGAGCAGGACAGATAACACTCTGCATTGTCGGTAAGTCTAGCAGTTTTAATTGTGAGTTTTCATTGTGAGCTCCTTCAAAAAGCATGCTATGTTGTGGGTTGATAACAAATGCCCGATATGTTTTAAAATGCAGAGGAGGAGCCTAGCGCGCATCCAAGATGGTCGCGTGAGCACAGGGCTCCCCGGACCCTTTCTGCTCCTCGGAATATATCCTGAGACTATCCTGATTTGGTGTATGGAATCTGGGAGATGAAGACCAGCTGATCATATATCTCTTTTCAAAACTCTAATCGGACCTGGGAATCCTGAGTTATCGTCGTCGGAACTTTTGGGACCCACCCGACGGAGGTGGCCGGGGTGAAGGTGACCCGTGGGGCCGGGCTGCAATTGAACAACAGCGGCCTCAGCGCGGTGCCAGTTACCGATTCAGCACTTTCGGTTTCGGTTTTGGCCTTCAGGAGATCAGCTGGCGTGCGTGCTCAAGGTGGCGAGGTGCCTCCTGGGCCTTTGCCCGAGGCTTGCTTCCATCTGCTACTGGCGGGTCTGACGCCTCCGACCCCTACACCGACAGTTTGTGGTCCTTTCGCTGGCGCCCGCGCACCCCTTGATCAGAGGTCCCATTGAGAGACTGCGCTCACATGGCGGGCAAAGGGGGTCCGGAGGGGCGCAAGACCAAGGCTTCACTGCGCGGGGGAGCGGTCCAGAGCAACAACATGGACCGCTATACCCAGGGCAGGGGGTCCCCTGGCGCTGCTGGCCTCTCCCCGGATGCCGCAGGGGGAGGCACGACCGTCTCTGCGGAACCTTCCCTACAGGACATTATGGGCGCCATCGAGGGCATCAGGGAAACTATCGCGACGCAATATGAGGCCCTGGCCCGTAAGATCGACACTGTCGCGATCGACGTCACCCTGATTCGGGCCGACCTCTCTAAAACCAACGAGAAGGTCCAGGCCCTTGATACACGGACCTCCACCCTGGGTGCGGAGGTGTCGGATCTGCGGGCCGCGCTTGGGGACATTAGAGTGGTCAACGACCATATGGCCCGGCGGCTTGAGGACTTCGAGGGACGGGCCCGACGCAACAATATCCGCATCATTGGGGTACCGGAGTCCTCCGACAACCGCCCGGTGGACCTCGTGGTCGAGGAACTTATCCTGCAACAGCTGTCCCCGGTTGGCCTAAGCAAATTCTGCGCTGTGGAGCGGGCCCATCGAGTTCCGGGCGGCCGGCCGCGGCCGGGGGCCCCCCCGAGGCCTATCGTGGCTAAACTGTTCCACTACAGGGACCGCGATGCTATTCTGCAGGCTTCACGGACCCGTGGCCCGGTCCGCTACGAGAACTCGACCATCAACTTTTATCCGGACTTCACGCAACTGGTCCAGAAACAGCGGATGGGATTCCAGGGGGTGAAGCGCCGTCTCCGCGAGCTAGGCCTGAAGTATTCGATGATCTACCCAGCGAAACTTCGAGTGGAGCATGGAGAGCGGACAATCTTTTTTGACTCTCCTGTGGCCGCAAGTGACTGGCTGGACTCGCTGCCGGACGGGGGTGGCCGGCCCGGGCCCTCTGGGGGCACCGCAGGTGACGGGTCCCCTTAGACTGGCCTTTGGTCCTTGCTTTTGCGGTTTTGCACTGTACAGTTGGGTCTTACTTCTTTTGCATACTGTGTTTTACCAGGACCCGTGAGGGGTGCGGGCGGGTACGGGTCCCTTTCCTCCTCCGGGGTCTTTTTGTAGAATGGGGTTAGTGGGGCGACAGGCACACTGCAAGTTGGGGGGGGTCTTTGGCCCGCAGGGGTGCAGGGTGGGGGGCGTTGGACTTGGGGTGGGGTTGGGGGGGCAGAGGGGTTGTTTAGTCGTGTGTTTTTTGTTTACAGGGCGAGGTACTGATTTTTATCTATATTTGGAAGCGGTGCTGCGGACTGGGGGCCTCTTGATCTATTGGGGGGGATGGGGGGAGACGGGTTGAGGCTTATGTCATGGAACGTCAATGGGTTGGGGGACCGTATTAAGCGGGGTGTTGTACTGCAATATTTGCGTCGTTTGACTCCTGATGTGGTGTTTCTCCAGGAGACGCATTTGGTCGGCAATGTCTGCCATGCGATGAACAGGGGGGGATACCGCCTCGTAGCCCATTCTGGTTTCACAACTGGCTCCAGGGGGGTGGGCATTCTCCTGCGAACCTCCCTTCCGGTGGAGATCACGAGGATAGTCTCGGATGACAGAGGGCGCTATGTGTGTTTGATTGGGAGGTGGGAGGGGCAGCCCCTGACCCTGGTTTCAGTCTACGTCCCCCCGGGCCTCCAGAACTCCGCCTTTACTGATTTGGGTCGAATGCTGCTTGACCTTCCGGACGGCCTCCTGCTCATGGGCGGGGACTTTAATTCTGTGGTTTCGGGTGAACTGGATCGTCACCCACCGAGAACCCTCCCCGCTGCCCAGTCATGGCTGGGTGGGATGTTGGAGACCTTCGGCTTGGTGGATAGTTGGAGACTAATGCATCCGACCCAGTGCCAGTTCACCTTTCATTCGGGGGCGCATGGGAGTCTCTCCAGGTTAGACTACTTCCTTATGCCCGCGGCGCAGACTGGTCGGATTCGAGAGGTCAGACACCTGGCGCGTGGTATCTCCGACCATTCTCCGCTGTGGCTTCTCTTTGACACCGGGTCGCGGTCCGCGGGGCGGATAGCTCCCATTAACCCCTGGTACCTGCGGGACCCTGTGACTCGTGACAGCCTGGTTAAGGCCATGGACCAATACTTCAGTGAAAACGAGGGGTCGGTGTCGTCTGCGTTGTCCCTTTGGGAAGCCTTTAAAACTGTTATACGCGGACACGCCCTCGCCCAGATAGTGGTGGCCAAGAAGGTTAGGAGCGAGGCGGTGGTGAAGCTGGAGACTGACATCTCGGGGCTGGAGTCGGCCTTGGAGGCGAATGTTACTCCGAACGGGCTACATGCCCTTAGCCTGAAACAGTTCGAATATAGGTCCCTGGTCACTGATGCGGCCAAAACTATGTATAGGGAGCAGCAGGGCCGATTGTATGATGCGGGGGACAAGGCGGGAAAGTTGATTGCGTGGCTGGACAAAAAGGAGAGAGTGAATCGTGTGGTCCCCGAGTTGTGTGCTGCGGATGGTGTGTGTGTGACTGAGCCGGATGAGATTGTGGAATGCTTCGCTGACCACCTCCGGGCGGTGTACTCCCCGGTGACTGACAGGGACGAGGATGACTCTCGCCTCCTACTGAGAGATATTGCTCTGCCCGGCCTGTCCGTTGAGGACCGGGAGCGGTTGGACGCCCCCTTATCGTCGGATGAAATAGCGACCGCGATTCGTTCCCTTCGCTCGGGCAAGGCTATGGGTCCTAACGGTCTGCCCATTGAACTATACAAATTGCGTCCTGATAAGCTTGCGCCCTTCCTCAGCCGCATGTTCCGCGACTCTCTTGCGGCGGGTTCCCTTCCGGCCGACCAGCGCTTGGCCACTATAGTCGTTATCCCCAAGGAGGGCAAGCCGCGTGACCGCTGTACCTCTTACCGGCCTATTTCACTGCTCAATGCGGAGCCTAAAATCCTGGCGAAAGTCCTGGCCAATCGATTGTTGAGTGTCGTGTGCGACCTTATTCATCCGGACCAATGCGGCTTTATCCCGCACCGCAACACCGCTCTTAACTTGCGGCGTCTGCACGGGGTCCTCGCCAGGGCGGAGTTCCTCTCCGAACCGGCCGTGCTGGTTTCTTTGGATGCCACGATGGCATTTGACACTATTGAGTGGCCATTCCTCTGGGCCGTCTTGGATAAATTCGGCTTTGGAGAGGGATTTATTGGCTGGGTGAGGCTCCTTTACACGGGACCCATGGCTCAAGTGGTGGTGAATGGGCGGGTCTCTCGGCCCTTTGCCCTCGGCAGGGGCACGAGGCAGGGGTGCCCGTTGTCCCCGTTGCTTTTTGCTCTCGCCCTGGAGCCACTCGCTGCCTGGCTCCGTTGGGAGCCCTCGCTTAGAGGGATCCGGTGGGGCCCGGGCTTCGAAGATCGGGTCTCGCTGTATGCGGACGACATTCTCCTGTATCTCACCTCACCGCGGCAGTCACTCAACGTCCTCTTTGACGTTCTGACCTCCTTTGGGAACAATTCTGGTCTCACGATCAATTGGTCTAAATCCTGCGTTTATCCCATCTCTGGTGGTCCTCCTCTCCTGCCGCCTCGGCTCCCGATTCAAATATCTCTGAGCGGCTTTAAGTACCTGGGGATATACGTTTCGCTGGACCCGGTGGCTCGCTATGAGCAGAATCTCCTGCGTCCACTGCGGCGACTGCGTGAGGACACGGCCCGGTGGTGCAGGCTGCCCCTGTCCCCGCTGGGTCGGGCCGCGCTGTTTAAAATGATGTCCCTTCCCAGGTTCCTCTATGCACTCCAGAACTCCTTCGACGTTATCCCAGTGGCCTACTTTCGGGAGGTGGAGAGCCTGCAGAGGAGACTGGTGTGGAACGGCCGGGCGCGTATTGCTCTTGCCAAGCTCACTCTCCCCTGGTATGACGGGGGCATCGCGCTTCCTGACATTCGCAGGTACTATTGGGCCTCGCAGCTATCTGCCATTAACCACGCCACGTATGCGCCCGGCTTGAATCCGGCGTATGAGATGGACAAGTTCCTGCTTCCCGGCGGGAACTACAACAGGGCACTTTATTCCCGCCTGGCTGACCGGACCCTTACGGGTCCTACTAAGATTGCTGTGCGGACCTGGAGGGCTGCCACTGCGGCCATGGGCTGGAGTGAGCGAATGACATGTGCTACTCCCTTGTTTGCCTCCGACCGCCTGGGCAGCTTGTGGACCACCAAGGGGTTTGACCAGTGGGACACGATTGGTATCAGCAAAGTGGGAGACCTGTGGCATAAGGGCGCGGTCAAGACTTTCGCGGTGCTCCAGGCCGAATACGAGCTGACCGACAGGGAGTTCTTCCGCTACGCCCAGGTTCGACACGCCATGCTCTCGGTCTTCGGGGAGGGGACCAAGATCCCTGTTTCCTCGCCCCTCGAGGACCGCATACTTGACGGACATGTCCCTGATAGTACTATTTCTTTAATTTATAAAAAATTGATTAATCACCGGGCGGATCTCCTGGTGCGCCTTCGGGAGGCTTGGACTGGGGATGGGGTCGAATTGGACGACGAAGACTGGCAGTCTGCACTGTCGTCCCCCAAGGAGGTTGCCATTCCGGCTCGTCTCCGGTTGGTACAGCTCAAGATTCTCCACCGGGTGTATGTGACGGGTCCGCGCTTGGTCACGATGGGATTTTCCGACGACGGGCTCTGTAAGCGAGGCTGTGGGCTCAGCGCCACCTTTCTTCATATCCTTTGGGAGTGCCGCGAGGTGGCGGACTATTGGCGCCGGGTCCACACGGTTATGGGACAGGTCACCGGGGTTGTGCTGCTGCCGGAGGTGCGTCGCTGTGTCCTGAATGTGTGGGAGCCCAATGACTACAACGCGGCTCAGACTCGGTGGGCGGCCCTAGGGAACATGATTGCCAAGAGGGATATAGCGCAACTTTGGGGCGCTCAACGGCCGCCCACCGTGTCAGTATGGAAGGAGAATATGGACTGGTGTATGTTTCGGGAGAAGACAGTGTATGTGGCCCGTGGCAAGCCGGGGGCATGGGGTAGAATTTGGGGTCAATGGAATGCGTATCGCGGAGGCATCTGTACGCCCCCCCTGGTAGACACTGATATCGCCATGTCCCCCTGACCCTTGACGGCTCCTGGCGCTTTTTGTAACAACTACATATGGACGTCCATCTCCCTTGACCCCCTTCCCCCCCCCCCCCCCTCCGTCCCCGGCCTCCCGGTACTCCTCTCTTTAGCGGATTGCTCAAATGTTCTGACTGGAGTTTCCCGGGGGGAGCCTGAACCGCACTGGTATCCCTCATAACTCGCCTTTTGTTTTTATTGTTTTTCCTTTTGTTTCTGTTATTGTTGGACTGACGCTTGCTGTTCTTCGAGAACTATCTTGAGCCACTGCGGGGCAGTGCCATGGGAACTGACTGTAGCCTTGATATGTGTATATTTCCTTAGGTACCTAGCGGCCGGCCCGGGTGGTTGTAGGCCCATACTTGTAACCGAATTATTGTTCAATAAAAACTTTTTCAAAAAAAAAAAAAAAAAAAAAAAAATAAAATGCAGCATTTATATTTCTACAGATAGGTTATCTGGGACTTTAATTAGTCCCAGCTGTAAATATCCTCCTGTCGCTGACCATTTTCTTTGTCTCACACCACTAACAAGTGCAGGATATGTCACCTCCTGCCAGGCCCGGTTCTAGAGGGTGGGGTGGGCTAGGCCCACCCAAACATGAGCCTGGCCCACCCAAACATGAGCCATGGAGTGAATCTGCCACCGATGTACAACTACAATAAAAACTGTGCAGATAACTGGTGATTTACGATCCTGCTGCAGAGTAACCATTTGTCTGTTGGTAGTTTTTAAGTGCTGATAAACTGAATTTTATGGGAATAGCTCAGTGGGTTGCTACCTCTGTCACAGATATCCTTGTGTTACTTGCAGTTCAGAAGTTACTATCCTAACATAGGACAGTGACCTATGAACTGTCTTTAAAGAGCTGCATACAAACTTCGCTTTTTTGTATTGTGATATAGTTAGAACTTCTCCATTCCTTCATTATTCTAATGTTGCCAAAAAGAGTTTGTTTGGGCAGTTATACATTTTAATCAGTAAAGCTGACCCCCAACCACTGGAGTACTCTTTAAATCCTGAGTTTGTGCTTCTCCAGTCCAAACCCCCGTAAAATATATTGCCCACCAGTATGGATGACGTGATTTCTACACCTTGTGATCCTCATTGGCTTATGTGACATTCCCCATAGACTGATTTATTGTCTCTGTATAATGCGTGCTGTTATGTAAAGTACTGTGACACCCTACACTCATATGAGTAGCGCTGTACAACAAATGGAATGGATATGAGAGAGGGGCAATGGAGAGATGAGGGGCACAAGTGGAGGGTGGCAGTGAGGGAATCCGAGGAAGAGTTCATGGGGTGGGGAGCTATGGAGAGATGAGGGGCGCTGGTGGAGGGTGGCAGTGAGGGAGTCAGAGGAGGAGGTCAACGGGGTGGGTGGAACTACAGAGAGATGAGGGGCACTAGTGGAGAGTGGCAGTGAGGGAAGCCGAGGAGGAGGTCCTGGAGTGGGGGTGGAGCTGCGGAAAGATGAGGGGCACTAGTGGAGGGTGGCATTGAGGGAAAACGAGGAAGAGGTAATGGGGTGGGGAGCTACAGTGAGATGAGGAGCACTGGTGGAGGGTGGCAGTGAGGGAGTCAGAGGAGGTGGTCACGGGGTGGGGGAACAGCAGAGAGATGAGGGGCACTAGTGGAGGGTGGCAGTGAGGGAATCCGAGGAGGAGGTCACAGGGTGGAGGGGAACTACAGAGAGATGAGGGGTACTGGTGGAGAGCGGCAGTGAAGAAATCTGAGGAGGAGGTCATGGGGTGTGGGGGAACTACAGAGAGATGAGGGGTGCTGGTGGAGGGAGCAGTGAGGGAATCTGAGGAGGAGGTCATGGGGTGGGGGGGCTATGTAGAAATGAGGGGCACTAGTGGAGGTTGGCAGTGAGGGAAGCGGAGGAGGAGGTCATGAGGTGGGGGAACTACAGAGAGCTGAGGGGCACTAGTGGGGGGTGGCAGTGAGGGAATCCAAAGAGGTCACGGGTTGGGGGATCTACGGAGAGATGAGGGGTGCTGGTGGAGGGTGGCAGTGAAGGAATCTGAGGAGGAGGTTATGGGGGTGGGGGGAATTATGGAGAAATGAGGGGCACTGGTGGAGGGTGGCAGTGAGGGAATCTGAGAAGGAGGTCAGGGGTGGGGGGGGAACTACAGAGAGATGAGGGGCACTGGTGGAGGGTGGCAGTGAGGTAATCCGAGGAGGAGGTCATGGGGCTCGGGGGGAATTACAGAGAGATGAGGGGCGCTGCGCTGGTTGAGGGAGCAGTGAGGGAATCTGAGGAGGAGGTCATGGGGTGGTGGGGCTACAGAGAAATGAGAGGCACTAGTGAAGGATGGCAGTGAGGGAAGCCAAGGAGGAGGTCATGGGGTGGGGGAACTATAGAGAGATGAGGGGCACTAGTGGAGGGTGGCAGTGAAGGAATCTGATGAGGGGGTCATGGGGGGGGGGGGAACTACAGAGAGATGAGGGGCACTGGTGGAGGGTGGTAGTTAGGGAGTCTGAGGAGGTGGCCATGAGAGGGAGTGGCTATGGCGAGATGAAGGGTACTGTTGGAGGATGGTAGTTAAGCTATCTACAGAGAAAGAGGTCAAAAAAGAGGTCAAAAAGACGTTTGCACCAGCAATAAAGCCGGCCCTGTCATGGCCTTTCTGTTTTCATTTATTTAATTAACAGTCAGGTGATTAGGACAACTGTGGAGCATACTTTATCATGCATGCTAATTATTTTTACTGCTATATTCAATGTTTCAAGTTTGAAGGTGATTTTACTATTGTTTTTTACTGGGAATAGTGAAAGTGGAACTGAATGGTGGCTGATATGGGGCTAGGGCCCAAGGTCAGGTGTGAGATAAGGTGTGATGGAGAAGGGTGGTAGAAAAGTGGATAATCAAGCCTGTAAGAGAGTGCGCTGCAGAGTCAGAGGTCAGGTGGAGGTAGAAATGAAGAGGGTTTCTCCCTGAAGACTCGCACAGAGGAAGCCCGGGTAGTGTCACTTGCTTGATACTCCCACCTTAGAAACTTCCTCTTCCCATCAAAGGGACATTGCATGGAAGAAAAGCACTTTTTGAGAGTGATAACATTTAGAAAGAGACTTTGAAAAGAGTGCGTTTTACTGTGCCTTGTAAGAGTAAGGAGAGATAAAGGAGGGCCCAGAAGCAGGCCTGGCTAGATATATAAGCGATAAATTGGGCCAGCAGTGGCCCACCCGAATGTACCCTTGGCCCACCCAAATAAAAATTCCTGGAGCCGGGCCTGCCTCCTGCCCCCAATTTTACCATTCCCCGTCCCACCCTTCGTGTTAGTTGGCACTAGCTTGGTTTTATTTTACCTTTGCCAATGCTTGATTACTTGCTTCACAAGCATTGGCTGCTGCTGCATGGCTCCCACGTGCTGGCCTCACACTTCGGAGCTGAGGAGACCCGTCCCCTGTTGCTGTAGACGCCTCGGTGCTGTTGCTCCACCCTGGTGTAGGCTGCCAGCTCCTCACCCTGCTCCTAAACCTCTTACTCATCAGCCCACAGCCTCACATTTACCGGGGCACATGAGCTGAGCTACCGGGAGCCATTTGTGTTGGTCTTGGCGCTGTTCTGTGGTATTGCTTGCTGTGCTGGAAGGAGAGAGGGCTCCTTCCTGTCCACCTCTAAACAGGTGCCGGGGACTACAGAGAAAGGGGGCCGGGATTGACAACCCTTGTTGCATGTGACAATAAATGACCTAATATTACATTCTCTCTATAATGGTAAGTTCAAATCAGAACATGCCAAATGTGGCCCTCGGGGTAAACGCACTGCTACTGGGCGCCAGAGACACACAAAAATCACTATTCGGCTCCCGGGCATCGGCTAAGCTTTATCCAAACAGTTCTGAAGTGCTGCTCACGTGGCATTAAGAAGTCTTTTCTTGCACTTTTTCGTCGAACAGCACGTCACAGAGACCGGTCTGTGTGCAACCCATTAATAAAACAAATTGCACCTCTGCCAGTGGCATAGTGTTAACTTTTGTTGAAATAGTGCCAAGAAACACGCTTATGCTGTTTGTGAGCGCTATAAAACACATAAATTGTACCTATTTCAGCTGCACGCAAGTTACCAACTGAAGCGTGTTACAATAGCGCTTAATGGAAGGTCCTTGCTCTTCATCTGATGTGTACATAAAATGAAAAGAATGTCATGCTTTGTTAGCACTGGAGTCGTAGAAGAATATGGAAGGATTTGCTGTCTTCGTCTTTCTTTTCTCATCTTGGTCTCTTTCAATCTTACTTTCATTAATCTTGCACTTAATTTACTAACTTTTCCTACTTATGCCTACTGCTGATTTTTGTTTCTACTCATATGTTGCATACTTCCTCTTACTGTGCTACGTAACCTCTTAATTTTACCTTTCTCTTACACCTCATATTTGTTCCCACTCTTACGTTTTATTATTCCAACATACTCTTGTTTCCACTTACAATTTATTACGCCTATTTCCTCCTGCTCTTACTCATTTCTCCTCTTACTCCTATTACGTCTTCTAACTGCTATTCTTACTTTTGCTACCGTATTTACCAATGCCCTTATTACCATTAACTTAGTCCTACCTACTCCTACTTGCACTCTTACTCCTGCATACTCCTACTTGAACCTACCTTCCACTACTTTTACATCTAAGTACTTCAGCTCTTCTGCTTAGCCCTTCTTATGCCTATTCTTACTCATACTTGGGAGAGGAGTTGGCCTAACGGCTAGGGCGGTCGACCTCAAATCTGGGGAACTGGGTTCGAGTTTCAACAATGACGCTGAACATCCTGTGATTCTGGGCAAATCACTTAATCTACCTGTGCCTAACAAATATGAATGTGTCATCATGTAACGCAACTGGTGCTCATGTAAAGCGCTATGATACCCGATACGGGTCAAGTTCGAGCTATATAAGACTCCATATAATAAATAAAAATTAAAAAAATGAACAGGATCTGCTCGGTCGCATTGGAAGGTAAACAAGCATTTGCAATGCAATTGGTCTCGCATTTGTGAGAGTTAGAGCTATTGACATTGTAAAGGACAGTGTATTTTACCTATGTGTTTTCTGCTTGGAGTGGAGTGAATGTGTGTGGTGTCAAGTGGACATATGTGGTTTGGATTGGAATTGTTAGTTGTGGAATTGTATTGTGTGGATTGGATCTGTGTAGCGAAATAATGTAATTATGTGGATAGGAATTGTGTGGTATTGAGTGTACTGGAATTATGTGGAGTGGGATTGTGTCTCATGGAGTGGGATTGTGTGTCTTGGAATGAGATTATCTGGAATGGTATTTTGCGTTGTGGAGTAGTATGTAGTGGAGTTTACTTATGTGGTGTGCTGTTAAATATTATAGCATGATGTGGAATTTTGTGGTGTAGATTGGATGTATGTGGTGTGTTATGTAATTCGGTTGTTGGTTTGAATTATGTAGTTTGTTGTTGAATTATGTGGTGTGGAATGGAAATGTGTAGAGTTGAAATGTGTGACGTGGAAGTGTTCGCTGCTGGGTAAAAATTATGTTGAGTGGTATTATGAGGCATGGTGTGAAGTGTAGTTATGTGGAATGTTGCTACGTGACAGGCTGGATTTATGTGGAGTGTATTTATGCAATATGGATGAGAGCATAATTATGTGGAGGTTAATTATGTGGTGCTGAGTGGTATTATGTGGAGTAATTATGTGTGATGAATTGTGTGGGGATGAATTGTGGAATTGTGACGTGTGGAATTATGTGGCATGGTGTGGTGTATAATTGTGCGGCGTGGAATTGTGTAGCATTTTGCAGAGTTGTATTTTGTGGAGGGTAATTCTGTGTTTTGGAGTTGCGTGTAAATATGTTGTGTGACGTGTAATTATATAGGTTGAAGTGGAATTATGTGTACTTGAATTGTGTAGTGTGGAGTATAATTATGTGGTTTGGAATGCTATTAAGTTGTGTGGAATGTTATTATGTGATGTGGAATTATGAGGTATGGAGTGAAGTAGAAATATATGTTTTTTTATATTTAGGATTGTAATTATGTGGTATGGAATGTAGGGTTAAATTATTTATAGTTGAATAGTGTGGCAGGGAATTATGAGAGGTTCAAATGTGCTGAGTTTGGTAGAATTAGGTAGCGTGGATTTGAGCAAGCTGTGCACGCTAAGGCTTTTATGTCATGGGGTATAAAGTTGACGATTGTCTATTTTTCTTTGTAAAAATAATTTGGGCTGTTTCTTTAACTTCCGGTACATTTCTGAACAATTTGTTAAGCTAAATTGTGATGTTTCTTTTTGTGCGTATGCAGGAAAGAACGAGTGTATGTGGAATGTTGCTACGTGGCATAGACTAGATTTATGTGGAGTGTATTTATGCAATATGGATGAGAGCATAATTATGTGGAGGTTAATTATGTGGTGCTGAGTGGTATTATGTGGAGTAATTATGTGTGATGAATTGTGTGGGGATGAATTGTGGAATTGTGAGACGTGTGGAATTATGTGGCATGGTGTGGTGTATAATTGTGCGGAGTGGAATTATGTAGCATGTTGCAGAGTTGTATTTTGTGGAGGGTAATTCTGTGTTTTAAAGTTGAGTGTAAATATGTTGTGTGACGTATAATTATATAGGTTGAAGTGGAATTATGTATACTTAATTTTGTTGTGTGGAGTGTAATTATGTGGTTTGGAGTGCTATTAAGTTGTGTGGAATGTTATTATGTGATGTGGACTTAAGTGGTATGGAGTGAAGTAGAAATATATGTTTTTTCATTTTTAGGATTGTAATTATGTGGTATGGAATGTAGGGTTAAATTATTTATAGTTGAATTGTGTGGCATGGAATTATGAGATGTTCAAATGTGCTCAGTTTGGTAGAATTAGTTAGCGTGGATTTGAGCAAGCTGTGCACGCTAAGGCTTTTATGTCATGGGGTATAAAGTTGACGATTGTCTATTTTTCTTTGTAAAAATTATTTGGGCTGTTTCTATACCTTCCGGTACATTTCTGAACAATGTGTTTAGCTAAATTGTAATGTTGCTTTGTGTGCGCATGCAGGGAAGAACGAGTGTATGCAAAAAATCATCCTATGTCTCAGTATTAACTTCCACACCTCTAAACAATAATCCCAATCCTAGAATGAGTTATCCGTTTGCTTTACAACAGTTAGTAAAACAAGGAAGTGCTTTGCGAGTCTGTAAGTAGCAAAGGTTTTAAAGGGACTTGTTTTTGTGAAAAGTATTGCTTTTCCCAGTTCAAGGAAGGGATAAAAAAATATCTTCAGATAATAATAGGGGTGACAGGATGGTGCGATAGCAGAATATTGATTTGGGTTGATCTGGCGAGGACTGCGGGCAGCAAGTGCTTGATACGCTATTTGCATAAGAAAATACTATATTTTTTTTTCATTATCCTCCATTAGTTATTAGTAAGGAAGGGGGAAGAGAAGCGTTCACCGACAGCATTCGGTTAGTCTTAGGGACACAAAGAATGCTGTGGTCTGTGGTAGATGGCGCCCAGAAGGCATATGTATATGTATCAGGAGCTGCCAAAGAAAGGAAGTGGAAATGCGCTTTAGACGTTGCTGGTATTGATGGCTACTGTGCGGTTGCAGACTTCGCTGGGCTGACAGTTGGTGGGGAAATGCTACGTTGTCATTGTAGGTTTAATTCATGAATCGCTCATTCTCTCTGGTGTTTGTCCTTGGGGTACTTGTTGACTGGTGCTACATATGGGATCTGGTTTGCCTTTGACAGCAGGTATGGTTTAGTGGGGTACATAGTGTAAATTAATGTTGGCGTGAGGAAACAAAAATCTGACCCTTTGTACATTTGATATTATTGTGTGCATCATGCAGAGGATGAAAAGTAGCAGGAACGGCTTTGATGCCGTATAGGCTAGCAGGAAGAAATGTTTTGAGGTGGTCAGTTGCAGAGATTGTTCAACATTTTTTAAACTTCCATAGTGGCATTGGGGAGGCCAGCAGCTGAAAGGCTCTGTCTTTACTGGTAGGCAGTGGTTAGATGGTGACCGGTCATCAGTCTTTTTGTGGGTGATGGACAGGGGAGCAGTAGGCGGCGGTCACAGGTTTGCAGTGACATCCGAGGGGTGGTTTTAAAGGCGGGCAGAAAAGCATAATTGCGGGTTTCATAGGGGTGAGGGTAGAGTGTAATGGATGAGTTAGTAGCAGGCACGACGGAAGTGATCTGAGTTTGGAGGTGGTTAACTGAGAGGGCTTCGCTTGAAGGTGGCTCATCAAGTAGGAGGATGTGTTTGGTGGGCCTTCTGGAGGCAGTGTTATGTAACTTTGCTGGAGGGCGCAGCAGCATTTACTGATGTATGTAAATCGCTCGATGAGAGGGCGGATGTGACCAATAGAGGAACCAGAATCCTTTTTTTATGGCTGGGGTGAGCCCCTGCAGTATGGCGGGTCGCTGGCCTGAGGGCTCTTGACTGGCGAGGAGAATGGGGGGCCCCCCTCCATGTACTTTGCAGGGGGGCCCCCTCAAGTTTCGTTACGCCACTGGCTCATTGCAATCTTCCAAGCTAATTTTCGGCATCTGCTTGTCTTACTCCTGCCATTGGGCCCTGGTTTGAGTGGTACATTCCCCCCTGTGCCTGGACGGATCATGTTTTGGTGATTGGATTACACTGCAGACACAAAACGGGTGAGTTCAAAGCGGACCCTGCCAATAAAAATAATATTACCAGTGGCGTAACGAAACTTGAGGGGGGGCCCCCTGCAAAGCACAAGGCGGCCCAGCCCACCACCTACCACTTTGCCCTACCACGGGTCAAAATTCAGGACAGGAGGTCAAAATTCAGGACATAACTTTGGGACAAAAGGTACGTTTTACAGACCCATCAGAGGAGGTCGTGCAATAGTATATAAGTAAGCCCATCCATATCCAAACATATTCAACCATTTGAAAACCTATCCATCATGTATCCTTCCATCTATCATTTCACACATCCATCTCTCCATCCACCCTTTCACTCATCCATCCATTATCCATCCATCCACCCTTTCACCCTATCCATCTGTACACTTATCCATCCACTCTTCCATCCACCCAGTCCCTCATCCTTCCACCCATTCACCCTTTCAGTCATCCATCCATCCTCCTTTTCTCTCTCCATCGACCCTTACACTTAGCCATCCTTCCTGCCTTCCTCCCATCCACCCACCCATCCATCTACTCATCCACTCATCAATCCATCCATTGACCCTCTCACTCATCCATTCTTTCTTTCATCCATCTATCCTTTCACTCCTTCACTCATCTATCCATCCTTTTGTCCATCTACCCTCCCTTTCACTCACTCATCCATCATTACATCCACCCTTTCACTCATCCATCCATTCACCCTTTCACTTATCAATTCATCAATCCATCATTTCACTCATCCATCCATCCTTTCACTCATCCATCGATCCTTTCACTCATCCATCCACCCTTTAACCCATCCATGTACCTTCCACCCATACATCCATTTACCTTTTCTCTCATCCATCCTTCCACTCACTCATCCATCCATCCATCCTCTCATTATCCATCTATTCAACCTTTCATTCATCCATTCACCCTTTCACTAATACATCCAGCCACCCACCCATCCCTTCACCTACTCACTTGTCCACCTTTTCCTATTAATTATGAGCTGAGCCTTTGTCTGCAGAGTTGGAGACAGAAGAGGCCCATCAAGGACTTTGCCGTAGTCCCTAAAGCAAGGGGCGGGGCTCGGTGGGGGAGGGTTCACTATGCCTCTGCACATAGGCAATCTGGAAATTTGTCATGAGTCATGCATGATGCACAGTGCCAGGCCATGAGGTGACAGTGACATGGTGTTGTTTCTGGGGCTTTTAGTGGGATGAAAAATATGTGGGGTCTCTCCAAAGTGTGTGTTCGATGTAATTACGGACGGACGTGGCTAAAAACACCTAAGCTAAAAATCTGTGCTTAGTATAGTGTACCGTCCACCTCCCCTGGAGCTCTGCAGGCAACACAGACACTGCCCACCTCCCCTGGGGCTCTGCACCCAGCACAGACACTGCCCACCTCCCCTGGGGCTCCGCAGGCAACACAGACACTGCCCACCTCCCCTGGGGCTCTGCACCCAGCACAGACACTTCCCAAATCCCCTGCGGCTCCGCAGGCAACACAGACACTGCCCACCTCCCCTGGGGCTCTGCACCCAGCACAGACACTGCCCATCTCCCCTGGGGCTCTGCAGGCAACATAGACACTGCCCACCTCCCCTGGAGCTCTGCAGGCAACACAGACACTGCCCACCTCCCCTGGGGCTCTGCACCCAGCACAGACACTGCCCACCTCCCCTGGGGCTCCGCAGGCAACACAGACACTGCCCACCTCCCCTGGGGCTCTGCACCCAGCACAGACACTGCCCATCTCCCCTGGGGCTCTGCAGGCAACATAGACACTTCTCACCTCCCCTGGGGCTCTGCAGGCAACACAGACCCTGCCCACCTCCCCTGGGGCTCTGCAGGCAACACAGACACTGCCCACCGCCCCTGGGGCTCTGCACCCAGCACAGACACTGCCCATCTCCCCTGGGGCTCTGCAGGCAACACAGACACTACCCACCTCCCCTGGGGCTCTGCAGGCAACACAGCCACTGCCCACCTCCCCTGAGGCTCTGCACCCAGCATAGACACTGCCCACCTCCCCTGGGGCTCTGCAGGCAACACAGACACTGCCCAACTCACCTGGGGCTCTGCACCCAGCACAGACACTGCACACCTCCCCTGGGGCTCCGCAGGCAACACAGACACTGGCCACCTCCCCTGGGGCTCTGCACCCAGCACAGACACTTCCCACATCCCCTGGGGCTACGCAGGCAACACAGACACTGCCCACCTCCCCTGGGGCTCTGCACCCAGCACAGACACTGCCCATCACCCCTGGGGCTCTGCAGGCAACATAGACACTGCCCACCTCCCCTGGGGCTCTGCAGGCAACACAGACACTGCCCACCTCCCCTGGGGCTCTGCAGGCAACACAGACACTGCCCACCGCCTCTGGGGCTCTGCACCCAGCACAGACACTGCCCATCTCCCCTGGGGCTCTGCAGGCAACACAGACACTACCCACCTCCCTTGGGGCTCTGCAGGCAACACAGCCACTGCCCACCTCCCCTGAGGCTCTGCACCCAGCATATACACTGCCCACCTCCCCTGGGGCTCTGCAGGCAACACAGACACTGCCCAACTCCCCTGGGGCTCTGCACCGAGCACAGACACTGCCCACCTCCCCATGGGCTCTGCAGGCAACACAGACACTGCCCACCTCCCCATGGGCTCTGCAGGCAACACAGACACTGCCCACCTCCCCTGAGGCTATGCACCCAGCGCTGACACTTCCCACCTCCCCTGGGGCTCTGCACCCAGCACAGACACTGCCCACCTGCCTTGCTGCAATGGAGCCCACCCAGAGTGAGCCGACCTCTCCTTGGCTCTGCAGCGAATGCAGCCACTGCCCACCTGCCCTGCTGCAATGGAGCCCACCCAGAGTCTGCCCACCTCTCCTTGGCTCTGCAGCCAGTGCAGACAGGGCCAGATCCCCACATACTGCTGTGTGTGAGGGACCTTCAGGTCTGAAGCAAGGAGCATCGCCATTACCACTGTACCCCCACGACATCCATGCCACCTGTCCATAAGTGGCGGATTCAGTATCAGCCCTTTCACCCCACGCCCTGGCCGAGCCCATGGTACACCCTGCTCTTGAGAAGCATCATTAACTGTGACGGACCCGCCAGTTTAAACATTGTGCCCCTCTACCCTAAGTGGGCTTTCTTTAGTCTTTGAATAAATGTTGAGCGTGCCCCGTTGCGCTGGCTGCATCGACGAAGTCGTTGTCACGAGTAATCCTCCTTTCACTTATTAAATGTGTGAAAAATACTTAAGGCCCGAATTAGTTTACTTTCGACGTGGAACCCATGGACAGAATGTACTGCCCTGAAATATTTTAGTTTTGAAAGTTACCATAGCGAAGTGGTTCTTTTCTCAATACCTTTCTTGACTTGGCGCGTGTCACAGGCACAGCAGCACACACTGCACTCTCCCACACGGAGACAAATAGCTGCAAAGACTGGAGCCTTCTGGTAGCAGTCGAATGATGAGGTGATCAAGGGAGGCTAAGAAGCCAAAGAACAGACAGAGAGGTGAGGCCGATGAGCATAAGACACACTATGTTTGTTTTACTTTTATTGCCGACCGGGCCTCACCATGATGCCCTCCCTGATTCCAATCCAAATTATCTAATAATAATTATGAATACCACCCCGCCACCCACTATGTATATGGTCTGGAGAGATAAATGCATGCTGTATAGTTCAAGTAATAAGCCCTGAGAGCACTGTACTAGTTAGTGGTACATCAGGTGCAAACAATGTGTCATAAAAATCCACACATTGAGTATATTATGGGAGCCAGAAAACTCTACACCTGGTGTGGCTTAAAGCTGGCGAAGAGGGATCGAAGACCAAGTGTGGCTTAGGGTTGTGACTACGAGCTGTTCAGCATCTTTGAAGCAGTGCAATATATTCTTAAAGTCTGTTGTCTAAGTAAATGGTGCAGTTGGACTGATGGGTGTGGCTCCAAAGTTAAAAACAATGTACAGAAACCATATTGTGTGCAACTACACAGTCTCTATCGGCAGGAGCATTTGGTGTCTCAGTGGACTAATGCGTCCACTGCAGGGACCTGTGTTTGACCTCATGGTTACAGGTTCAAATCCTGGCGGGTCCACACAGCCCTTCATCCATCTGAGTTCAATAAAATGAGTACCATTGAGTTGGGTAACAATAAACATCTGTTATTCAGCACTAAGATGCCTCCGTGTGAACGTGCGCTTTTACAAATACACTTTATGTTATCTGTAAGAGGTGTTGGTGGACAAAAACTCTCAAACTGTGCCTTGAAAAAATTGTTTAACATGTGTATTGTTATGAGCGAGAGCCATTAATCTTGTGTTCACAATATTGTTGTTATTGATGGTATCAGTGATTCCCTTGATAATGCAACTCGAGATGTTATTGGTGATGTCTTTTGTGCAGCCAAGAGCAGTGAGGGGTGGGAGGATGAGTTATGGTTTTCCCAGCAACCTATAACATGTGGATTGTGATACCATGTTGGCAACTGTTTAGACTTCTACTACTGAGTTCACCTATATAGCACAGACCTTGCCATAAGAAAAATATAGCTCTTTATGTGGTTTACAGATAATAGCATAATGAATATAGGTCTAGATTAATAATTGCAATACTCCTAGCCCATTAAGTCAGATGGTGGCATCAGCAGCAGCCTTTTCATGGCAGGGACAAGAGTACTGCTGTAGATTTACGGTAAATGGTCGAAATTACAACCGAAACATCAGTTGCTGTTGGTGACATGAGTAAAACCAGGCCTTTAAGTGGGCCGGGTCTCACCGGTGCTGAGCACCAGCAGTTTTTTAAAGGGGGCCCCAAAACGGGTCTCTATCGGGCTCTTTTTGTGCCCTGGCACAGGCGATCCGTTTTTTTCCGGACTGCAGTGACAGCGGGCACATCGATGTGTGCATGCTCACACTGCTCACTAGTGGAGAAGTTACAGCATGACGTCTTGCCAGGTGAGCTTTGAAGGAGAAGGTAAATCCTTTAAAGAGAGTCATTTTCTCTCTGGGTTTCGCTTCTCTTTTTGAAACTCAGTAGCAGCAACATTGTGGTGGTGTCACTACGGCTTTAACTAGAAGCTTTTTCATTACTATATACAAGTCATAGTTGCTGCTTATTCATCTTAGGACTATTGGCTGTGTCAATGGTTGTTAGTGCATGACATGTTGTAGGTATGATGTTACTTGTTGTATCATATATCTGGATGCAAAGACAGAAACAGCAAAATACAAGTCGCGCGGCATACTATGCTAAGCACAGATTTTTAGCTTTTGTGTTTTTAAGCCAGGCCCTTAATTACAGTGGCCATGACCCTTTGGGAGAACACCCCCCCCCCCCCAGTTTAATTATCCCACTTAAACCCAGAGTAAAACTTTTGCAACTTTTTGTAGTTGTACATTTTCCCTATTCTCGCTGTGCGGAGAGTGATTATTTTGAGCTGTGTATGCATGTTTGCATCCCTAGCCTCTTTCATGCGCTGAAGGCTCTCAAAGGGATGGCCTCCGGCTGTGCGAGGTGCTGTTGGATAGTGACTAAAAACTGTGTCAAGTTTGCATCTCAGGAGTGACACATGAAACAGTGCCCTGCCACAACATGACTGATCGGCCTATCGGAAATCACTCTATTCCATTTCCATCACCCATCCATGCTAAAGCAGACCTGGAATTTTACATCCCAGTGACCCCAGCAGCTCAGTATACAAATCAGGCGGTATTCAGTATCTTTGCAACACAACCATGACCCACTGGGCTATTTTATCCAATACTGGAAATGATGACCGACAACTTGTGCAAGGTTCTCTACAGCACATACATTAGCGCACTGAGCTAGGAGAAGACCATAGGAAGCTCTGATCTATACGTTACGCACATTACTATGCAGGAAGGAACACATTAACCCAACAAGAATTGTACGATTCAGACTTCTCACCAGCAGGTTACACACTGCAAGTTTTTAATCCACCTGAGTGATCTTTCTAGTATTATACTTGGATACTTGCCGGATACAATTAGATTCCTGCAGCAGGTGCCTTAACACCATAAACTACCTTAAAATGAAATCTACATGTGATCAATTAAGTAGCCTGAACTGCTTCACTGTTGCATTTTTCCTTGGTCTCAATTTCTTTTGGGGCAGAGGTTTAAAAAATAGAGAGTACATAGGGGCAGTACTCCACTCCTAAACCCCCCCGCCCCCAGATGCGGACGCCTTTTACCCCTCAAACCCCCACCCCCTTCTAATCGATGGGTTCCAGAAGAATATATCTATTTTCATTTCCAGGGCCTGCATGTTTCACAGTGACAATAGATAACCATGAAAATGTCCATAGTTGTACCATGACTCCACCCCTCGAATTAGGACAAATCAGTGGTAAGGGGTGAAAGGGTAGTAGCAGCTTGAATTAAGTTAGATCGACAGGGGAAAAAAAAACAACAAACATCACAGAGGATAGAAAGACGAACAGCAAGCACAGCAGCAGCGGTTGTACATAACAGTAGCAGGACACGGAAATTGCAGCCAGCTGTAGGTGTTGAAAGCGACACATCAGCCACAGCCACAGTCTTACCTGTGAAGCGGCAGCAATTCCAGGGGCCCCCCAGGTCCGCTTTTGTTGCATTTCCACTTTTAGTCTTCCACAGTTGAATTCATCATCCCGCGCGCAGCAAGAAGTTAAAGTCCCTTGTGGCCCCGCCCGACCGGGGCCCGGGCGTGCGCGTTCGCACCACCATTACCAACCAATTAGAGACCGCGGTTCCAAAACGGCACCATTTAAATAATGAAGAGGCCGTGCGGCTGGCCGTGGCATGCGCGGCGCGCACCATTTAATTTATGGGGAGGACGCCGTTGTGCGCACCTTTTAATTAATGATTGAACTTTAAATGAATTAAATGGTGTGCGTGTGTGCACAGACTTGAGGCTTGCTTGATGGCTCTGCTGAGACTGAGTGTGGGGGAGCCCCTGGAGCGCAGGGGCTCCCCCACACCGCGGGGGCTGCAGGGGCCTGTGTTACGCCCCTGGAATAGGGAAGTATATAAACATCGAGGACAGAATGTCGATTCCAAAACATCGAATGGCAAGTAAGTCTAGATTTTCTATACCTAACTCCACATATAAGTACCTGCGCAGTACAAGGTACACAGATGTGGAGTTGGGAATAGTGAATCTATACTTCCTCTATATGCACTCATCTTTTGCTATTTCGGTCTTCCACTTTTTGTCCTGGATGTTATTGTATCTCGATATCCTGAGCCTCGATAATCAGCAGTTCAATCGTATGTGTGCAGTCTGTTATATCACACAGTGGCAGTCACCCTGCACTTTCCGTTGAAAAAGCATTCTTTAAAAACTGTCTATAACTTTTATCCCTTGGACGGATTTGTACCAGAGTTAGCAGTTGCTTGAATAGTCAGCTAAAGTCCGGCACGCCAATTTATGTATAGATCCATGATAAGGGATGGGAGGGTTTGATAACAGTTAAGGGGCGGTTGAAGAAAGTTGTGTTTTCCCATTTTAGCTCACGTAGGGAATTTTACTTATGCCTATGGACCAAGTCACTGAACGAATTTACACCAAACCTGGCATGAAATAGAACTTTACTCCGAAAGTGGGCTTTTCTGTGCTCAGCTTAAATCCATTCAGTAGATTTCAATATATGTGTTTTTATAAAAAGTTTCCAAACAGGCTTTAACAGGTTTAACAGAACCCCCACTTGCCGCACCAGCTCTTCTCTACTTATCTCGGCCCGAGCAGGGGCCGCAACGTAATCTTCAGGTGCTGTTGGAGCACCATAAAGCCACTGGAGACCTCCTGCACTGCGGGACCCTCCACTTGCCTCACCCACGCAATCTTCTCTACTTCTCTTGGCCTGAGGAGGGGCCGCAACGTAATCTTCAGGTGCCGGAGTACCATAAAGGTATGCGAGGCATCCTGCAGTGCAAGACACTCCCCTTACCACACCAGCTCTTCTCCACTTCTCTCGGATGGGCCGCGATGTAATCTTCAGGGGCCGGAGGCATGGCAAGAAGTGAAAGTCCCTTGTGGCCCCGCCCGGCCGGGGCCCGTGCGTGCGCACCATCATTACCAACCAATTAGAGGCCGCAGTTCTAAAACCGCACCATTTAAATAATGAAGAGGCCGCGGCGGTGGCGTGTGCGGCGCGCACCATTTAATTCATGATTGAACTTCAATCGTGAATTAAATGAAGGCTTGGTTGATGCTTTTGCTGAGACTGAGTGAGGGGGCCCCTGGAGCGCTGGGGGCCCCCCGCACCGCAGGGGCTGCGGGGGCCTGTGTTACGCCCCTGAATATTACTATAACTATTACTATTTATATACAGCTGGTGTTACGTGTTTGGGAGAACAAAAAAGTGGGGAGTCATGAAAGAAAGTTGGGCCTGGCCTTCCCTACTGTCACACTCTAGGCCTGCACACCTTTAGAAGTGGAGCTGCTCCATTTGTTCCCCGGCTAAATTGATTGAAAAAGCCTTGCAGGTCTTATGCTACCTGTCGATGCTGACACATATATCCACATCTTTTCTGAAAGTCAGGTGCAAAGGGAGAAATATATGTAAATAATGTCCAGAGAACACCACACACTACAAAAAACGAACCCCCCAACTTTTATCGCTCACCACTTACAAATTTTCACCAGCCACCACTACCTGATGAGCATCCGGTACGCAAGAACACCCAGGACATTAAAAAGAACAAAAAGGTTGTGTGTCACAAAGAAAGCCGCATCAGAAAAGGAAGTTGCAGAATCTGCTAATCGTTGCTCCACGGAGGGAGTGCCCAATAATGCCCAGCGGGCCTCATTGGCCCAAGTTTGTCATTGCTGTGATTCCCCCAAGGATGGAGAGGGAACCACCAGCGTAACAAGAAAATGTGTGGGGGCTGCAGGAGCCTCCCCTTGGTTACCTTCTTCCAAATTGCCCCTATGTCTTACAGGTCTAAGGAAACATTACCTAGGAAGACTTTCCAATGTTTTTTAAGCACTCTAGGTTGGAGCCTTTGCTCTACAACTTGGGGGTGCAGAGACATCTAGTGGTTGGTCCTATGGCTGCATTTTATGTGGCCTATAGGGGTACAGAAATAGCAGGCACATGATATTTTTAAATGCTTGATTGAACATACATTGTGACACTGATTTTTGATAAATATTGCCATGCTTGTATTGATAATAATGATGACATTTAAACATGGTTACTAGTTCCAGTGATAGATGCTTACTCATAACATGCATTTATTGATCTGTTAATGTGGTGACCCTGACAAAGCCAATACGCTTTCCATATATATTGGTGTGGTGGATTGCGGTCGCGTGAGTTATAGTTGCCTGCACTAACTATAACGGGGGAATTTCAATGGTTTTTCACGAGTGAAATGTCCAGCTAACTATAACATGTGTGAAACCTATGGTTTTTTAAGTGAATATATATATTATCTACTGGCGGTCGCCAGTAGATAGTTATAGTTAGGACCGTGTTTCCATAGGAAATCCGCAACATTCTATTTGGAATAACTTTGGCGCCGATTGACGAATCCTCGAGAAATTGTCAAAATAGGCGGGGCGCTCCTCTCCGCTCCTTCCCTGAAAGTCTCGGGGGGATTCGTCAAGCAGGGGCTGAGAAAAAGGGGGGGTCCCAAAACGCGTTTTCCCCATGCATTTTTCCATAGGACCTTTAGTCCAAGCTACAGACCGAACGGCTGAACAGAATTACTTGAAATTTGGCAGAGAGGTAGTCCTAAGGTCAGGGTTGTGCCTTTTGCAGGTCTGGTGTAAATCTGTTCAGTATTTCCTGAGAAAATAGCATTTAAATCAATATATATATCTGTAAGCGCGCACCGTGCGCGTACGGTAAAACTTACCGTACGCGCACGCTGCCGTGCGCGAGCGCGATTCTGAGTGGTTGTTAGATCTTAGTAAACATTCGAATCGGTCGAAACCAGGAAGTGTCGGCCGCCATTTTGTCTCTCGCAGTCTGAGGGGGTGAAAAACAAAGGTGGAGAACGTGAAAAGGGGGCAGGGTGGACAGTTCCTGACCCCTAGCCTTTTTCAGGGGGTCCCAGAAGGACCCCCAAGGGGCAAAATTTCCTTTAATTTTTTGGCGAAAAAATCGCGGAGTACGCGTAGCGTGCGCGTACGGTAGAAACAGAAAAATTCCGCGAAGAAGCGCACCGTGCGCGTACGGTACGCGCACGGTGAGAAATGTGAAAAAAAAAAAATAAATAAATACATAACTTAGCATTTAAAAAACCGTACAAATTCACTGAAAAAACCATAGGTTTCACACACGTTATAGTTAGGAATTAGCATTTAAAAAACCTTGCAAATTCACTTAAAAAACCATAGGTTTCACACATGTTATAGTTAGCTGGGCATTTTCCTCGTGAAAAACCAATGAAATTCCCCCGTTATTGTTAGTGCAGGCAACTATAACTCACGCGACGGCAATCCTCTGCTGATGACGTCAGATATTACATCACTGTATTTACACATTTATATACCCATGTCTTCTTCCTTTTTTTTTTAGCTATACATATATACATTTTTTTTTTTTCAGAAAGACACATATGTCATCAGTGATGTAATATCTGACGTCATCAGCAGCGGATTACGGTCGCGTGAGTTATAGTTGCCTGCACTAACTATAACGGGGGAATTTCATTGGTTTTTCACGAGGAAAATGCCCAGCTAACTATAACATGTGTGAAACCTATGGTTTTTTAAGTGAATATATATATATATATATATATACCATATTGTTGAGGCTTTCGAGCTCCCTCTATCGACTTTGGGCAAATAAAAGTTGGCCCTACTGGGCATACACATGCATGCTGGACACAGCGTACTGCAGCAATTGCCTTCACCGACTCAGCTACGTTACCAGAATTTATCTGTAACTTTTTAGTACTGCCCCTCCCTTGATTTAAACAGTTCGATTGTTCGAACACCTTCAACATTCCCTCCTCGCCAGAAGTCACCATTGCTGATAGATGTAATGATGAAGGAAGCCACAAACGGGGATGTGTTGGATGGTTAAAGAACATAACTAATCACAGTGTAGCCTTACTATCAAGTCACACGGTGATTGGTTATGTAAACAGTGTTTGCGTTAACGAGATTTTGGAAAAGAGAAATACTCCTTGCAGAAGGGGAGCTGATATAAAGCCTGCTAGCTCTGGGGTGAAACGAGTTTGAAATACTGCTCAGCTAGTTGAGTGCAGTAAATGACTATCATAAGGTATTACTGCTTTATGAAATGCGTGTTCAGCTATAGAGAGCAAGAGAGAGGGCGATTGGAGCACAAGAGAAAGAGAGAAAGAAACCACTTTTTCAGATCTGGAGGGAATAGAGCTAATTTCTTCCAAGGGCAGGTATAAAATCTTTTACAGATTAATTTAATTAAAAATATCTTTTAAGCGTTTAGAGTGACAAGCATTGCAGAACGCATACATGGACACTTATAAATCTGCCTAAAAAATTGTATACTTTACTGACAAGTATATGAGCTAGAGATAGTGGTTTTGAGAGATTTCATCGTCAGAAACCTTCCTCATTAGAGATAAATTAAAAAGAATGCTCGGCTGCCCCTCCCCCTATAATAGGCTCTGGCGTCAGGTCAGGTCAAATGTTCTTAGGTTTATAATGTGGGCTGAAGTCTTTCTATTCGCTTGCAATGAGTGTTTCTTTATACAATTCACTGCCAATCGTGTCTGGGTCATGACCCTTGAAGAACTAGAAGGGTTTGAAAATCGCATTTTTAACTCCATTACCGTAATCCTGGCCTGGGCGCTGTTGTTCTGCAGCCGGTCTGCGTATCAACCCAGGATAGACCGGGTTCGCAGCCCTGACTTGTTTAATTTCCCTCCCTCCGTTTTTGACGGGGCGCCCTTAGCCCATCGGACCTGCGGATCGACCTGGGTGCGGTTCAGTTCTTTGCAGCAGGAATCTTTCCTTCCTCCCTGGAGCACTGCTGTGCAGCTGGAGGGGAACCCGCCCCTGGCGGCTTCCACCTCAGCCTGCTCATTGCAATCTTCCAAGCTAATTTTCGGCATCTGCTTGTCTTACTCCTGCCATTGGGCCCTGGTTTGAGTGGTACATTCCCCCCTGTGCCTGGACGGATCATGTTTTGGTGATTGGATTACACTGCAGACACAAAACGGGTGAGTTCAAAGCGGACCCTGCCAATAAAAATAATATTACCAGTGGCGTAACGAAACTTGAGGGGGGCCCCCCTGCAAAGCACAAGGCGGCCCAGCCCACCACCTACCACTTTGCCCTACCACGGGTCAAAATTCAGGACAGGAGGTCAAAATTCAGGACATAACTTTGGGACAAAAGGTACGTTTTACAGACCCATCAGAGGAGGTCGTGCAATAGTATATAAGTAAGCCCATCTGTTAGACCTGGCACCTTGGCGTGAGTTTCCCTTCCACTTTTTTGATGGTGTGCCTCGATTGTTTTGCTGGTGTTGTCCGCTCAGGGCACTGCGCCACGGCTAATCCGTGCCGCAGTGCAAGTGCTCCCTAGGTAAAGTGTACCTGTAATTGATGTCCATGATTGGTTTATTGGATTCACTGTCAGTCCCCAGTAAAGTGCACCAGGAGTGCCAGGGCTCGTGAATGCCAATGCCGCTGGTGGGCTTGCAGCGCTGGTTGCGCCACCCACAGAAGCGGCCTTGTAAAATATGTCTAGGGGCTGCCACCGCAGACCCTGTGCGCGGTCCGGGACCGTCGCGCTGACTACGCAAGTGCCCCCACTTGCCAGTCCCTAAACCTTCCCTTACCTACATATTAGCCACCCCTCTGGTAGGCCCAAGGGCAGGGTGCATTGTAGGCATAAGGTAAGACATGCCCTGGTGTGTGTGGCATGTCTTAGTAGTGAATTACAGCCCTTTCCGTTCTTCACTATTGAAGGCTACCTGCTCTCCGTAGGCCAGAATGGGCTGCCGGGATCACGCCAACGCTGTGACCCCAGTGGACTCAGAGAGCATGGTAGAAGTGTCAAGTTTAGTATGCCTGAACTCAGAATAATAAAATACTTCTTGTAGTCAAGTTTATTTTAATATCCTGGGTTTGTAAATACTACTTTTAGAAAGTTAGTATTTACTGACCTGACCATCTCAGTCCGCCTCTGCTGTGTGTGTGTGTGTTCTGCCTAGCAACAGTAGGAGCAGGGTGGGGGGATCCCCAGAGACAGGTTGGCTGCCAGGTGGTGGGTAGAGAGATTACACCTGGATGGGTGGGAGGAGTACACCTTGACTCTTGAATAGACCTGTGCTCTGCCACCACAAAGCCGGCGCCACCCCCTGTGGGGCGGCTGATGTCTCTGCCCTGCTGCTGAAAGGAAAGAGCAGAGTCACCATAACAAAGTGCTCCAGAACTGGACTGAGCCAGGCCCAGGCCCCCTGGCGCTAAAGAACAAAAGAATCATGGTATAAAAGTAGGAGCCTGGCTCCTAAGAAATCAGAATCCTGTTTACCACAAAGAACCTCTGCCCGACTAGAAGGAGAAGAAGACGCCGGAGGAGCTGGCCTGCTGCTTGCCTTGCTGAGAAAGGAGAGGAAGAGACTTACTGAAAAGACTTTGCTACTTTGTGCTTGAACATTCTCCAAGGGCTTGATCTGAGCTTGCCCCCTGAACTGAACCCCAGGAACAGTGGGTTCTCTGTGCTTCTTGCTCATCCTCCAATTCGAGCCGTGTGGGCATCCCGCTGGAAAAGAGACTGCGCCCCTCATCGCCCCTCCTAGGGCCGTGACACTCAGAAGCTCGCCTGCCTCAAACCCGTGAGAGCCCCGCTCCGTCCAGAGCCGCTCTCTGTCCCCGGGCCAGGCCGCCTGCATCCCTGTCACCGCCTGCTACTGGAGCGCGCTGACCGCGCTATCACCCCTCCCGCCGGAAGCCGTCCGACGACTGTGATCTACGCCGGGTCATCCAGCTGCACTGACTGTGCCCTGTGACCCCGCTTCGCTATCCCCGGACACCTCAGGCCGCGCCGCCCCCGCTGTGGAGACCCTCCTGCACCGCCGTGCTAAAGGGTCGCTGGCCGCGCCTGCCTACGTGCCCACACCTGCTGATTGAGGACCCAAGAACACTTCCCAAGCTGAGAGTCGCACCGACCTGTGCCGACTCTCCACATCACTAAGGAAGTTCCAGCATCGGGCTCGGGGCCCGCAACGCCTTATTTCCCCGTTCGCAGGAGTCGATCTCTGTGAGTACTGGAACTACGAGCAAAGAGACTACGAACTATCCATTTGAAACTACGAACCAAGAACATTTGCCTGCTTTACAACCTGGTGGCATAGCGAAAACGTTATTAGGTCTTGTGATAAGTCTGCTGAGATATATATACCTTATTTTTACATAAAGAATCGTATTTTTATATATATCCAAGTCTGGTGTCCGTTTCTGGGGGGATTGATGTATTTACTGTGCGTATGATTGTAAGTGCTTAACCAACAACGCCTGAGGAATCGCCTTGGCTGCTCACGCCACGCACCTAGAGGGTGAGCAAGGGTCATTCGCGAGGGGTTATCCTGCGCCCTGACGTGGAGGAGAGGGTTCCTGCTTGACACAAGGGCAACCTTGCGCCAACCAGAGATCCCCGACTCTAACATTGGTGGCAGCGGTGGGATTTCGGATTTGCACTTGTAATTTGCATACAGTGAATTATTAATCACCAGATAGTGAGAGCAGACCAAATAACGCAGCCACAGGTTTGTAATTGTTGAACTTTGATGAGACATCTGCCATTACTGCAACCATGCCTGGCTCACACTCCGCTGGGAGAGCACTCTCTGTGATTTCTGGAATCGATGAGGTGGATTGGGAGAGACTGGAAGGCTACACGATGGAGCAATTGAAAGGCTACAGTGTACAATTCAGAGTCCCCCATGCTGGATGCAAGAGGAAGCCCCAGTACACCAAGGCGTTGAGAGCCTGGAAGGAGTCACGAGACCTACGGAATGCGGGGGACATCGTTCCACCCGACAACCTTGAGGAGCCCAGCAGAGTCCGGTCGCCAGAGGAGCTGGCAGACCGGGCAGCAGACAGGGCGCATGCAATGGAGATGGCAAAGTTGGCAGGACAGATGGAAATGGAAAAGCAGAAGTTGGCCCTGGAGGCACAACAACGCCAAATGGATCATGATATCAGATTGAAGGAGTTGGAGCTAAAGGCGAAAAGTTTGGACACCGCTCCTTCTGGTGGCAGCACTCCACCAGCGCAGGTAGAGTCCAAGGTGTACATCCCCAAAGATGTAGTAAAGGAGTATTTCAGAAAGGATGACATAGGGCAGTGGTTTAGGGCCTACGAGGTGGCCATGTCCTCACACCGGGTCCCTGAGAAAGACTGGGGAGCGGGGTTGTGGGGAAGGTTCCTTGCTGAAGGGCGTGACACACTGTTAGATTTACCCTTAGATCTCCAAACCTCATACCCCCATATGAAGGAAGCTTTAATGACCAGGTATGGGTTAACTCCGGAGCTATATAGACAGCGGTTCAGGGAGACGAAGAAGATCCCTGAGAGTACGTATGTGGAGTATGTGACCTTTTTCTGCAGAGCGCTGGATGGTTGGGTGAAGGGTAGCAAAGTGAATGATTATCAAGGGCTGCTTGATTTAATTGCATGGGAGCACTTGTCCAGTCAATGTTTTCCTGAGCTACGCCAGCACCTGATAGATAGCAAGCTGTCCAACCCGAGGAAGCTTGCTGAGGAGGCGGACTGCTGGCTCAGCACCAGGGTCCACAAGGGTCAAGTGGGAGACTCCGCCAAAGGTGGGCAGGGTCCCCAGCAGAAGAGTGGGGGGGACAAGGGTAAACAGAAGGGGTTCCAAAAAGGCCCCCAAAGTAATTCCCAAGGGAACCAGCAGAAGGGTTCTCAGCCTCCCCCACCCCCGCAGCAGAACGGGGCCCCGACAGGTAGACCTGTTCCAAAGGGGCCCTTCAATTGTTATAAGTGTGGTGATCCGGGTCACATTGCCTCTGATCCTAAGTGTCGCCTGTTTGGTAAGACCGCACCCACTGGTGCTCCACCCCGGCAAGTAGCTAGTGTTAACTTTGGGGAGGAAGTAGCAGTCCAGGAGGGTGGGGGTCCCGGGCAGATGACCCTAGTCTCGCTAGGAGACAGTGAGATGGTCCCTGTAACCTACCTGCCCTCTAACACTAAGAAATATGGGCAGGTGGTGACCATCAATGGAAAGAAGGTTGAGGCTCTTAGAGATACAGGAGCCAGCGTGACCTCGGTGAGGCAACACCTGGTGTCTCAAGAGCAGATTGTACCCAATGCCTACTGTAGGGTTGTCAATGCTGACAACGTAGAGAGTCGTTGTCCAATGGCTCAAGTTCCCTTTGAGTGGGGGGAGGTCTCTGGTACTCTACAAGTCGCTGTGAGAACTGACATGCCTGTAGACTGTCTGCTAGGGAACGACCTGGAGAGTTCCCCTTGGGAAAAGGTGGAGAAGACCACGCATCTGAGGATGGTGGGTCTACCCGACTGGGCGTGCGTGACCACCCGGTCCATGGCAGCCAGTAGGGGTGTTGAGAGGGTCCTGGAGCCTGAGGGAGAGGTCCAGGAACCGGCCTTAGGGAGAAGGCGCAGGAGGCGCGGGAAACCGGCCCCCGAAGTTCCCACGGCCCAGGAGGAAGTAGACCCTGAGGGGGATACTCTGGAGCCTACCGGGGAACAGATTGCCGAACTGGGAGATCTGCCTGAGCTGACCCATTGGCAGCAAGAAGGAGGTCCCTCCAGGGAGGAATTCTGCAGGGAGCAGAAAGAATGCCCTTCTCTCGTGGGTATGCGGCAACAGGCTGCAGACCAGGCCAATGGTGTTCAGGCCAAAACACACTACGTGTACTGGGAGAGTGACCTCCTGTATTCCGAGCCTAAGGCTGCTGAACCTGGGTCAGCCCGTGTGCTGGTGGTACCCCAGAAGTTCAGAACCTTCCTACTGGGGCTGGCTCATGATGTGCCGTTAGCAGGACATTTGGGGATGGACAAGACCTATGACAGGCTTGTCACCCACTTTTACTGGCCCCAAATGCACAAGAATTCAGATTCCTACTGCAGAACCTGTCAGACTTGCCAGGCAAGTGGTAAGAGCGGAGGGAAGCACAAGGCTCCTCTGCAACCTTTTCCTGTGGTCGGTACGCCATTCCAACGAGTGGGTATTGACATTGTGGGGCCTCTGGACCCCAAGACAGCCCTGGGCAACAGGTTCATCCTGGTCTTGGTGGACCATGCCACCCGGTACCCTGAAGCCATCCCTCTGAGGACAGTGACGGCCCCCGTGGTGGGACGGGCACTGATGGGAATTTTCTCCCGAGTGGGATTCCCTCTAGAGGTGGTGAGCGACAGGGGGACCAATTTCATATCCACGTATATGAAATCCCTGTGGAAGGAGTGTGGGGTAACGTACAAGTTCACCACTCCTTACCATCCCCAAGGAAACGGGTTGGTTGAGAGATTCAACCGAACCCTCAAAGGCATGATCATGGGCCTGGACGGTCCAATGAGGCGTAAGTGGGACGTCCTCTTGCCATGCCTGCTCTTCGCTTACCGAGAGGTGCCACAGAAGTCTCTAGGGTTCAGCCCCTTTGAGCTTCTGTATGGTCACCCGGTAAGAGGACCTCTGAGTTTGGTAAAGGAAGGCTGGGAGCAATCTCCCAGGAAACCTCCCCAGAATGTATATAGTTACATGCTGGCCTTCCGAAACCAGACTCGGCGTTTCAGGCAACTTGCTGAGGCAAATCTGGAAGCCAGCCAGGAGGAGATGAAGCGGTGGTACGACCGGAATGCCACTCTGGTAGAGCTTCAACCTGGACAAAAGGTGTGGGTCTTGGCCCCAGTGGAGCCTTGTGCACTTCAGGATAAGTGGACAGGTCCATTTGAGGTTGTGGAGCGCAAAAGTCCTATCACCTACTTGGTGGACATGCCGACTCCCAGGAACCCTTTGAGGGTCCTACATGTTAACCGTCTTAAGCCCCACTTAGAGAGGACCGAAGTGGGCATGCTGCTGGCCACTGATGATGGAATGGAGGAGGAGACCGAGCCTCTTCCTGACCTCTTAGTGGCCTCTGAGAAAGATGGGTCAGTGGATGGAGTTAACCTCTCACCCACCCTGACGCCCGAACAACAGGAAGATTGCCGCCACTTGCTGGGACAATTTTCCGACCGATTCTCCCTGGTTCCTGGTGTCACAGATTGGTGCGTCCATGATGTGGACACAGGAGACAGCTTACCTGTGAAGCACAAGGCTTACAGGGTAACTGACAGGGTCAGAGCTTGCATTAAGGAGGAGGTCTCCAAAATGCTTGCGCTAGGGGTGGTTGAGTCCTCCAGCAGTCCTTGGTCCAGCCCCGTGGTCTTGGTCCCAAAGGCTGCTGCGCCGGGAGCCACACCTGAACTCCGGTTCTGTGTGGACTACAGAGGACTCAATTCAGTCACGAAGACTGACGCGCACCCCATCCCCAGAGCTGATGAGCTCATAGATCGGCTGGGGGCTGCCCGGTTCCTCAGTACGTTTGATTTAACGTCTGGGTACTGGCAGATCGCCTTGACCGACGGGGCCAAAGAGAGGTCGGCATTCTCTACACCAGATGGGCACTTCCAGTTCCGAGTCATGCCATTTGGGATGAAGAATGCCCCTGCCACCTTTCAGAGGTTGGTCAACCAGGTACTGGTTGGGCTGGATGCGTTCAGTGCCGCCTACCTGGATGACATCGCAGTGTTCAGTGCCACCTGGCCTGAACACCTGCGCCACCTCTGGGAAGTGTTGATGGCGCTGCGCCGAGCAGGCCTCACGATCAAGGCAAGCAAGTGCCAGATCGGGCAGGGTTCCGTGGTGTACTTGGGACACCAAGTGGGGAGTGGCAAGGTGGCACCCTTGCAACCCAAAATTGAAACCATCCTGGCTTGGGAACCCCCCAAGACGCAGACCGCAGTGAGGGCCTTCCTGGGGCTCACTGGGTACTACAGGAGGTTTGTCAAGGGCTATGGAACGATCGTTGCCCCCTTGACAGAGCTGACTTCGAAGAAGCAGCCCAGGAACGTGATTTGGACTGACACCTGTCAGAAAGCTTTCGACACCCTGAAGACGGCCATGTGCACGGCGCCCGTGCTCTTGGCCCCTGACTTCTCCAAGGAATTCCTAGTCCAGACAGACGCTTCAGAGCATGGTGTAGGGGCTGTTCTCTCACAGATGACTGAGGAGGGCTGGGACCAACCCGTAGCCTTCATCAGTAGGAGGTTACTTCCACGGGAAAGTAGGTGGAGTGCAATTGAGCGAGAAGCATTTGCTGTGGTCTGGGCGCTGAAGAAGCTAAGACCCTACTTGTTTGGGTCTCACTTCCGGGTTCAGACGGACCACAGGCCCCTCAGATGGTTGATGCAAATGAGGGGTGAAAACCCGAAGCTGTTGAGGTGGTCCATCTCCCTACAGGGTATGGACTTCACGGTGGAACACCGTCCTGGTACAGATCACGCCAACGCTGACGGTCTGTCCAGGTATTTCCGCCTTAGTGACGAGGAACCCCCTGGGCAAGGGTAGTTCTCCCCACATTTCAGCTGGAGGGGACACGTGTTAGACCTGGCACCTTGGCGTGAGTTTCCCTTCCACTTTTTTGATGGTGTGCCTCGATTGTTTTGCTGGTGTTGTCCGCTCAGGGCACTGCGCCACGGCTAATCCGTGCCGCAGTGCAAGTGCTCCCTAGGTAAAGTGTACCTGTAATTGATGTCCATGATTGGTTTATTGGATTCACTGTCAGTCCCCAGTAAAGTGCACCAGGAGTGCCAGGGCTCGTGAATGCCAATGCCGCTGGTGGGCTTGCAGCGCTGGTTGCGCCACCCACAGAAGCGGCCTTGTAAAATATGTCTAGGGGCTGCCACCGCAGACCCTGTGCGCGGTCCGGGACCGTCGCGCTGACTACGCAAGTGCCCCCACTTGCCAGTCCCTAAACCTTCCCTTACCTACATATTAGCCACCCCTCTGGTAGGCCCAAGGGCAGGGTGCATTGTAGGCATAAGGTAAGACATGCCCTGGTGTGTGTGGCATGTCTTAGTAGTGAATTACAGCCCTTTCCGTTCTTCACTATTGAAGGCTACCTGCTCTCCGTAGGCCAGAATGGGCTGCCGGGATCACGCCAACGCTGTGACCCCAGTGGACTCAGAGAGCATGGTAGAAGTGTCAAGTTTAGTATGCCTGAACTCAGAATAATAAAATACTTCTTGTAGTCAAGTTTATTTTAATTTCCTGGGTTTGTAAATACTACTTTTAGAAAGTTAGTATTTACTGACCTGACCATCTCAGTCCGCCTCTGCTGTGTGTGTGTGTGTTCTGCCTAGCAACAGTAGGAGCAGGGTGGGGGGATCCCCAGAGACAGGTTGGCTGCCAGGTGGTGGGTAGAGAGATTACACCTGGATGGGTGGGAGGAGTACACCTTGACTCTTGAATAGACCTGTGCTCTGCCACCACAAAGCCGGCGCCACCCCCTGTGGGGCGGCTGATGTCTCTGCCCTGCTGCTGAAAGGAAAGAGCAGAGTCACCATAACAAAGTGCTCCAGAACTGGACTGAGCCAGGCCCAGGCCCCCTGGCGCTAAAGAACAAAAGAATCATGGTATAAAAGTAGGAGCCTGGCTCCTAAGAAATCAGAATCCTGTTTACCACAAAGAACCTCTGCCCGACTAGAAGGAGAAGAAGACGCCGGAGGAGCTGGCCTGCTGCTTGCCTTGCTGAGAAAGGAGAGGAAGAGACTTACTGAAAAGACTTTGCTACTTTGTGCTTGAACATTCTCCAAGGGCTTGATCTGAGCTTGCCCCCTGAACTGAACCCCAGGAACAGTGGGTTCTCTGTGCTTCTTGCTCATCCTCCAATTCGAGCCGTGTGGGCATCCCGCTGGAAAAGAGACTGCGCCCCTCATCGCCCCTCCTAGGGCCGTGACACTCAGAAGCTCGCCTGCCTCAAACCCGTGAGAGCCCCGCTCCGTCCAGAGCCGCTCTCTGTCCCCGGGCCAGGCCGCCTGCATCCCTGTCACCGCCTGCTACTGGAGCGCGCTGACCGCGCTATCACCCCTCCCGCCGGAAGCCGTCCGACGACTGTGATCTACGCCGGGTCATCCAGCTGCACTGACTGTGCCCTGTGACCCCGCTTCGCTATCCCCGGACACCTCAGGCCGCGCCGCCCCCGCTGTGGAGACCCTCCTGCACCGCCGTGCTAAAGGGTCGCTGGCCGCGCCTGCCTACGTGCCCACACCTGCTGATTGAGGACCCAAGAACACTTCCCAAGCTGAGAGTCGCACCGACCTGTGCCGACTCTCCACATCACTAAGGAAGTTCCAGCATCGGGCTCGGGGCCCGCAACGCCTTATTTCCCCGTTCGCAGGAGTCGATCTCTGTGAGTACTGGAACTACGAGCAAAGAGACTACGAACTATCCATTTGAAACTACGAACCAAGAACATTTGCCTGCTTTACAACCTGGTGGCATAGCGAAAACGTTATTAGGTCTTGTGATAAGTCTGCTGAGATATATATACCTTATTTTTACATAAAGAATCGTATTTTTATATATATCCAAGTCTGGTGTCCGTTTCTGGGGGGATTGATGTATTTACTGTGCGTATGATTGTAAGTGCTTAACCAACAACGCCTGAGGAATCGCCTTGGCTGCTCACGCCACGCACCTAGAGGGTGAGCAAGGGTCATTCGCGAGGGGTTATCCTGCGCCCTGACGTGGAGGAGAGGGTTCCTGCTTGACACAAGGGCAACCTTGCGCCAACCAGAGATCCCCGACTCTAACACCATCCATATCCAAACATATTCAACCATTTGAAAACCTATCCATCATGTATCCTTCCATCTATCATTTCACACATCCATCTCTCCATCCACCCTTTCACTCATCCATCCATTATCCATCCATCCACCCTTTCACCCTATCCATCTGTACACTTATCCATCCACTCTTCCATCCACCCAGTCCCTCATCCTTCCACCCATTCACCCTTTCAGTCATCCATCCATCCTCCTTTTCTCTCTCCATCGACCCTTACACTTAGCCATCCTTCCTGCCTTCCTCCCATCCACCCACCCATCCATCTACTCATCCACTCATCAATCCATCCATTGACCCTCTCACTCATCCATTCTTTCTTTCATCCATCTATCCTTTCACTCCTTCACTCATCTATCCATCCTTTTGTCCATCTACCCTCCCTTTCACTCACTCATCCATCATTACATCCACCCTTTCACTCATCCATCCATTCACCCTTTCACTTATCAATTCATCAATCCATCATTTCACTCATCCATCCATCCTTTCACTCATCCATCGATCCTTTCACTCATCCATCCACCCTTTAACCCATCCATGTACCTTCCACCCATACATCCATTTACCTTTTCTCTCATCCATCCTTCCACTCACTCATCCATCCATCCATCCTCTCATTATCCATCTATTCAACCTTTCATTCATCCATTCACCCTTTCACTAATACATCCAGCCACCCACCCATCCCTTCACCTACTCACTTGTCCACCTTTTCATATTAATTATGAGCTGAGCCTTTGTCTGCAGAGTTGGAGACAGAAGAGGCCCATCAAGGACTTTGCCGTAGTCCCTAAAGCAAGGGGCGGGGCTCGGTGGGGGAGGGTTCACTATGCCTCTGCACATAGGCAATCTGGAAATTTGTCATGAGTCATGCATGATGCACAGTGCCAGGCCATGAGGTGACAGTGACATGGTGTTGTTTCTGGGGCTTTTAGTGGGATGAAAAATATGTGGGGTCTCTCCAAAGTGTGTGTTCGATGTAATTACGGACGGACGTGGCTAAAAAAACCTAAGCTAAAAATCTGTGCTTAGTATAGTGTACCGTCCACCTCCCCTGGAGCTCTGCAGGCAACACAGACACTGCCCACCTCCCCTGGGGCTCTGCACCCAGCACAGACACTGCCCACCTCCCCTGGGGCTCCGCAGGCAACACAGACACTGCCCACCTCCCCTGGGGCTCTGCACCCAGCACAGACACTTCCCACATCCCCTGCGGCTCCGCAGGCAACACAGACACTGCCCACCTCCCCTGGGGCTCTGCACCCAGCACAGACACTGCCCATCTCCCCTGGGGCTCTGCAGGCAACATAGACACTGCCCACCTCCCCTGGAGCTCTGCAGGCAACACAGACACTGCCCACCTCCCCTGGGGCTCTGCACCCAGCACAGACACTGCCCACCTCCCCTGGGGCTCCGCAGGCAACACAGACACTGCCCACCTCCCCTGGGGCTCTGCACCCAGCACAGACACTTCCCACATCCCCTGGGGCTCCGCAGGCAACACAGACACTGCCCACCTCCCCTGGGGCTCTGCACCCAGCACAGACACTGCCCATCTCCCCTGGGGCTCTGCAGGCAACATAGACACTTCTCACCTCCCCTGGGGCTCTGCAGGCAACACAGACCCTGCCCACCGCCCCTGGGGCTCTGCACCCAGCACAGACACTGCCCATCTCCCTTGGGGCTCTGCAGGCAACACAGACACTACCCACCTCCCCTGGGGCTCTGCAGGCAACACAGCCGCTGCCCACCTCCCCTGAGGCTCTGCACCCAGCATAGACACTGCCCACCTCCCCTGGGGCTCTGCAGGCAACACAGACACTGCCCAACTCACCTGGGGCTCTGCACCCAGCACAGACACTGCACACCTCCCCTGGGGCTCCGCAGGCAACACAGACACTGGCCACCTCCCCTGGGGCTCTGCACCCAGCACAGACACTTCCCACATCCCCTGGGGCTACGCAGGCAACACAGACACTGCCCACCTCCCCTGGGGCTCTGCACCCAGCACAGACACTGCCCATCACCCCTGGGGCTCTGCAGGCAACATAGACACTGCCCACCTCCCCTGGGGCTCTGCAGGCAACACAGACACTGCCCACCTCCCCTGGGGCTCTGCAGGCAACACAGACACTGCCCACCGCCTCTGGGGCTCTGCACCCAGCACAGACACTGCCCATCTCCCCTGGGGCTCTGCAGGCAACACAGACACTACCCACCTCCCTTGGGGCTCTGCAGGCAACACAGCCACTGCCCACCTCCCCTGAGGCTCTGCACCCAGCATATACACTGCCCACCTCCCCTGGGGCTCTGCAGGCAACACAGACACTGCCCAACTCCCCTGGGGCTCTGCACCGAGCACAGACACTGCCCACCTCCCCATGGGCTCTGCAGGCAACACAGACACTGCCCACCTCCCCATGGGCTCTGCAGGCAACACAGACACTGCCCACCTCCCCTGAGGCTATGCACCCAGCGCTGACACTTCCCACCTCCCCTGGGGCTCTGCACCCAGCACAGACACTGCCCACCTGCCTTGCTGCAATGGAGCCCACCCAGAGTGAGCCGACCTCTCCTTGGCTCTGCAGCGAACGCAGCCACTGCCCACCTGCCCTGCTGCAATGGAGCCCACCCAGAGTCTGCCCACCTCTCCTTGGCTCTGCAGCCAGTGCAGACAGGGCCAGATCCCCACATACTGCTGTGTGTGAGGGACCTTCAGGTCTGAAGCAAGGAGCATCGCCATTACCACTGTACCCCCACGACATCCATGCCACCTGTCCATAAGTGGCGGATTCAGTATCAGCCCTTTCACCCCACGCCCTGGCCGAGCCCATGGTACACCCTGCTCTTGAGAAGCATCATTAACTGTGACGGACCCGCCAGTTTAAACATTGTGCCCCTCTACCCTAAGTGGGCTTTCTTTAGTCTTTGAATAAATGTTGAGCGTGCCCCGTTGCGCTGGCTGCATCGACGAAGTCGTTGTCACGAGTAATCCTCCTTTCACTTATTAAATGTGTGAAAAATACTTAAGGCCCGAATTAGTTTACTTTCGACGTGGAACCCATGGACAGAATGTACTGCCCTGAAATATTTTAGTTTTGAAAGTTACCATAGCGAAGTGGTTCTTTTCTCAATACCTTTCTTGACTTGGCGCGTGTCACAGGCACAGCAGCACACACTGCACTCTCCCACACGGAGACAAATAGCTGCAAAGACTGGAGCCTTCTGGTAGCAGTCGAATGATGAGGTGATCAAGGGAGGCTAAGAAGCCAAAGAACAGACAGAGAGGTGAGGCCGATGAGCATAAGACACACTATGTTTGTTTTACTTTTATTGCCGACCGGGCCTCACCATGATGCCCTCCCTGATTCCAATCCAAATTATCTAATAATAATTATGAATACCACCCCGCCACCCACTATGTATATGGTCTGGAGAGATAAATGCATGCTGTATAGTTCAAGTAATAAGCCCTGAGAGCACTGTACTAGTTAGTGGTACATCAGGTGCAAACAATGTGTCATAAAAATCCACACATTGAGTATATTATGGGAGCCAGAAAACTCTACACCTGGTGTGGCTTAAAGCTGGCGAAGAGGGATCGAAGACCAAGTGTGGCTTAGGGTTGTGACTACGAGCTGTTCAGCATCTTTGAAGCAGTGCAATATATTCTTAAAGTCTGTTGTCTAAGTAAATGGTGCAGTTGGACTGATGGGTGTGGCTCCAAAGTTAAAAACAATGTACAGAAACCATATTGTGTGCAACTACACAGTCTCTATCGGCAGGAGCATTTGGTGTCTCAGTGGACTAATGCGTCCACTGCAGGGACCTGTGTTTGACCTCATGGTTACAGGTTCAAATCCTGGCGGGTCCACACAGCCCTTCATCCATCTGAGTTCAATAAAATGAGTACCATTGAGTTGGGTAACAATAAACATCTGTTATTCAGCACTAAGATGCCTCCGCGTGAACGTGCGCTTTTACAAATACACTTTATGTTATCTGTAAGAGGTGTTGGTGGACAAAAACTCTCAAACTGTGCCTTGAAAAAATTGTTTAACATGTGTATTGTTATGAGCGAGAGCCATTAATCCTGTGTTCACAATATTGTTGTTATTGATGGTATCAGTGATGCCCTTGATAATGCAACTCGAGATGTTATTGGTGATGTCTTTTGTGCAGCCAAGAGCAGTGAGGGGTGGGAGGATGAGTTATGGTTTTCCCAGCAACCTATAACATGTGGATTGTGATACCATGTTGGCAACTGTTTAGACTTCTACTACTGAGTTCACCTATATAGCACAGACCTTGCCATAAGAAAAATATAGTTCTTTATGTGGTTTACAGATAATAGCATAATGAATATAGGTCTAGATTAATAATTGCAATACTCCTAGCCCATTAAGTCAGATGGTGGCATCAGCAGCAGCCTTTTCATGGCAGGGACAAGAGTACTGCTGTAGATTTACGGTAAATGGTCGAAATTACAACCGAAACATCAGTTGCTGTTGGTGACATGAGTAAAACCAGGCCTTTAAGTGGGCCGGGTCTCACTGGTGCTGAGCACCAGCAGTTTTTTAAAGGGGGCCCCAAAACGGGTCTCTATCGGGCTCTTTTTGTGCCCTGGCACCGGCGATCCGTTTTTTTCCGGACTGCAGTGACAGCGGGCACATCGATGTGTTCATGCTCACACTGCTCACTAGTGGAGAAGTTACAGCATGACGTCTTGCCAGGTGAGCTTTGAAGGAGAAGGTAAATCCTTTAAAGAGAGTCATTTTCTCTCTGGGTTTCGCTTCTCTTTTTGAAACTCAGTAGCAGCAACATTGTGGTGGTGTCACTACGGCTTTAACTAGAAGCTTTTTCATTACTATATACAAGTCATAGTTGCTGCTTATTCATCTTAGGACTATTGGCTGTGTCAATGGTTGTTAGTGCATGACATGTTGTAGGTATGATGTTACTTGTTGTATCATATATCTGGATGCAAAGACAGAAACAGCAAAATACAAGTCGCGCGGCATACTATGCTAAGCACAGATTTTTAGCTTTTGTGTTTTTAAGCCAGGCCCTTAATTACAGTGGCCATGACCCTTTGGGAGAACACCCCCCCCCCCCCAGTTTAATTATCCCACTTAAACCCAGAGTAAAACTTTTGCAACTTTTTGAAGTTGTACATTTTCCCTATTCTCGCTGTGCGGAGAGTGATTATTTTGAGCTGTGTATGCATGTTTGCATCCCTAGCCTCTTTCATGCGCTGAAGGCTCTCAAAGGGATGGCCTCCGGCTGTGCGAGGTGCTGTTGGATAGTGACTAAAAACTGTGTCAAGTTTGCATCTCAGGAGTGACACATGAAACAGTGCCCTGCCACAACATGACTGATCGGCCTATCGGAAATCACTCTATTCCATTTCCATCACCCATCCATGCTAAAGCAGACCTGGAATTTTACATCCCAGTGACCCCAGCAGCTCAGTATACAAATCAGGCGGTATTCAGTATCTTTGCAACACAACCATGACCCACTGGGCTATTTTATCCAATACTGGAAATGATGACCGACAACTTGTGCAAGGTTCTCTGCAGCACATACATTAGCGCACTGAGCTAGGAGAAGACCATAGGAAGCTCTGATCTATACGTTACGCACATTACTATGCAGGAAGGAACACATTAACCCAACAAGAATTGTACGATTCAGACTTCTCACCAGCAGGTTACACACTGCAAGTTTTTAATCCACCTGAGTGATCTTTCTAGTATTATACTTGGATACTTGCCGGATACAATTAGATTCCTGCAGCAGGTGCCTTAACACCATAAACTACCTTAAAATGAAATCTGCATGTGATCAATTAAGTAGCCTGAACTGCTTCACTGTTGCATTTTTCCTTGGTCTCAATTTCTTTTGGGGCAGAGGTTTAAAAAATAGAGAGTACATAGGGGCAGTACTCCACTCCTAAACCCCCCCGCCCCCAGATGCGGACGCCTTTTACCCCTCAAACCCCCACCCCCTTCTAATCGATGGGTTCCAGAAGAATATATCTATTTTCATTTCCAGGGCCTGCATGTTTCACAGTGACAATAGATAACCATGAAAATGTCCATAGTTGTACCATGACTCCACCCCTCGAATTAGGACAAATCAGTGGTAAGGGGTGAAAGGGTAGTAGCAGCTTGAATTAAGTTAGATCGACAGGGGAAAAAAAACAACAAACATCACAGAGGATAGAAAGACGAACAGCAAGCACAGCAGCAGCCGTTGTACATAACAGTAGCAGGACACGGAAATTGCAGCCAGCTGTAGGTGTTGAAAGCGACACATCAGCCACAGCCACAGTCTTACCTGTGAAGCGGCAGCAATTCCAGGGGCCCCCCAGGTCCGCTTTTGTTGCATTTCCACTTTTAGTCTTCCACAGTTGAATTCATCATCCCGCGCGCAGCAAGAAGTTAAAGTCCCTTGTGGCCCCGCCCGACCGGGGCCCGGGCGTGCGCGTTCGCACCACCATTACCAACCAATTAGAGGCCGCGGTACCAAAACGGCACCATTTAAATAATGAAGAGGCCGTGCGGCTGGCCGTGGCATGCGCGGCGCGAACCATTTAATTTATGGGGAGGACGCCGTTGTGCGCACCTTTTAATTAATGATTGAACTTTAAATGAATTAAATGGTGTGCGTGTGTGCACAGACTTGAGGCTTGCTTGATGGCTCTGCTGAGACTGAGTGTGGGGGAGCCCCTGGAGCGCAGGGGCTCCCCCACACCGCGGGGGCTGCAGGGGCCTGTGTTACGCCCCTGGAATAGGGAAGTATATAAACATCGAGGACAGAATGTCGATTCCAAAACATCGAATGGCAAGTAAGTCTAGATTTTCTATACCTAACTCCACATATAAGTACCTGCGCAGTACAAGGTACACAGATGTGGAGTTGGGAATAGTGAATCTATACTTCCTCTATATGCACTCACCTTTTGCTATTTCGGTCTTCCACTTTTTGTCCTGGATGTTATTGTATCTCGATATCCTGAGCCTCGATAATCAGCAGTTCAATCGTATGTGTGCAGTCTGTTATATCACACAGTGGCAGTCACCCTGCACTTTCCGTTGAAAAAGCATTCTTTAAAAACTGTCTATAACTTTTATCCCTTGGACGGATTTGTACCAGAGTTAGCAGTTGCTTGAATAGTCAGCTAAAGTCCGGCACGCCAATTTATGTATAGATCCATGATAAGATATGGGAGGGTTTGATAACAGTTAAGGGGCGGTTGAAGAAAGTTGTGTTTTCCCATTTTAGCTCACGTAGGGAATTTTACTTATGCCTATGGACCAAGTCACTGAACGAATTTACACCAAACCTGGCATGAAATAGAACTTTACTCCGAAAGTGGGCTTTTCTGTGCTCAGTTTAAATCCATTCAGTAGATTTCAATATATGTGTTTTTATAAAAAGTTTCCAAACAGGCTTTTACAGGTTTAACAGAACCCCCACTTGCCGCACCAGCTCTTCTCTACTTATCTCGGCCCGAGCAGGGGCCGCAACGTAATCTTCAGGTGCTGTTGGAGCACCATAAAGCCACTGGAGACCTCCTGCACTGCGGGACCCTCCACTTGCCTCACCCACGCAATCTTCTCTACTTCTCTTGGCCTGAGGAGGGGCCGCAACGTAATCTTCAGGTGCCGGAGTACCATAAAGGTATGCGAGGCATCCTGCAGTGCAAGACACTCCCCTTACCGCACCAGCTCTTCTCCACTTCTCTCGGATGGGCCGCGATGTAATCTTCAGGGGCCGGAGGCATGGCAAGAAGTGAAAGTCCCTTGTGGCCCCGCCCGGCCGGGGCCCGTGCGTGCGCACCATCATTACCAACCAATTAGAGGCCGCAGTTCTAAAACCGCACCATTTAAATAATGAAGAGGCCGCGGCGGTGGCGTGTGTGGCGCGCACCATTTAATTCATGATTGAACTTCAATCGTGAATTAAATGGAGGCTTGGTTGATGCTTTTGCTGAGACTGAGTGAGGGGGCCCCTGGAGCGCTGGGGGCCCCCCGCACCGCAGGGGCTGCGGGGGCCTGTGTTACGCCCCTGAATATTACTATAACTATTACTATTTATATACAGCTGGTGTTACGTGTTTGGGAGAACAAAAAAGTGGGGAGTCAAGAAAGAAAGTTGGGCCTGGCCTTCCCTACTGTCACACTCTAGGCCTGCACACCTTTAGAAGTGGAGCTGCTCCATTTGTTCCCCGGCTAAATTGATTGAAAAAGCCTTGCAGGTCTTATGCTACCTGTCGATGCTGACACATATATCCACATCTTTTCTGAAAGTCAGGTGCAAAGGGAGAAATATATGTAAATAATGTCCAGAGAACACCACACACTACAAAAAACGAACCCCCCAACTTTTATCGCTCACCACTTACAAATTTTCACCAGCCACCACTACCTGATGAGCATCCGGTACGCAAGAACACCCAGGACATTAAAAAGAACAAAAAGGTTGTGTGTCACAAAGAAAGCCGCATCAGAAAAGGAAGTTGCAGAAGCTGCTAATCGTTGCTCCACGGAGGGAGTGCCCAATAATGCCCAGCGGGCCTCATTGGCCCAAGTTTGTCATTGCTGTGATTCCCCCAAGGATGGAGAGGGAACCACCAGCGTAACAAGAAAATGTGTGGGGGCTGCAGGAGCCTCCCCTTGGTTACCTTCTTCCAAATTGCCCCTATGTCTTACAGGTCTAAGGAAACATTACCTAGGAAGACTTTCCAATGTTTTTTAAGCACTCTAGGTTGGAGCCTTTGCTCTACAACTTGGGGGTGCAGAGACATCTAGTGGTTGGTCCTATGGCTGCATTTTATGTGGCCTATAGGGGTACAGAAATAGCAGGCACATGATATTTTTAAATGCTTGATTGAACATACATTGTGACACTGATTTTTGATAAATATTGCCATGCTTGTATTGATAATAATGATGACATTTAAACATGGTTACTAGTTCCAGTGATAGATGCTTACTCATAACATGCATTTATTGATCTGTTAATGTGGTGACCCTGACAAAGCCAATACGCTTTCCATATATATTGGTGTGGTGGATTGCGGTCGCGTGAGTTATAGTTGCCTGCACTAACTATAACGGGGGAATTTCAATGGTTTTTCACGAGTGAAATGTCCAGCTAACTATAACATGTGTGAAACCTATGGTTTTTTAAGTGAATATATATATTATCTACTGGCGGTCGCCAGTAGATAGTTATAGTTAGGACCGTGTTTCCATAGGAAATCCGCAACATTCTATTTGGAATAACTTTGGCGCCGATTGACGAATCCTCGCGAAATTGTCAAAATAGGCGGGGCGCTCCTCTCCGCTCCTTCCCTGAAAGTCTCGGGGGGATTCGTCAAGCAGGGGCTGAGAAAAAGGGGGGGTCCCAAAACACGTTTTCCCCATGCATTTTTCCATAGGACCTTTAGTCCAAGCTACAGACCGAACGGCTGAACAGAATTACTTGAAATTTGGCAGAGAGGTAGTCCTAAGGTCAGGGTTGTGCCTTTTGCAGGTCTGGTGTAAATCTGTTCAGTATTTCCTGAGAAAATAGCATTTAAATCAATATATATATCTGTAAGCGCGCACCGTGCGCGTACGGTAAAACTTACCGTACGCGCACGCTGCCGTGCGCGAGCGCGATTCTGAGTGGTTGTTAGATCTTAGTAAACATTCGAATCGGTCGAAACCAGGAAGTGTCGGCCGCCATTTTGTCTCTCGCAGTCTGAGGGGGTGAAAAACAAAGGTGGAGAACGTGAAAAGGGGGCAGGGTGGACAGTTCCTGACCCCCTAGCCTTTTTCAGGGGGTCCCAGAAGGACCCCCAAGGGGCAAAATTTCCTTTAATTTTTTGGCGAAAAAATCGCGGAGTACGCGTAGCGTGCGCGTACGGTAGAAACAGAAAAATTCCGCGAAGAAGCGCACCGTGCGCGTACGGTACGCGCACGGTGAGAAATGTGAAAAAAAAAAAATAAAATAAATACATAACTTAGCATTTAAAAAACCGTACAAATTCACTGAAAAAACCATAGGTTTCACACACGTTATAGTTAGGAATTAGCATTTAAAAAACCTTGCAAATTCACTTAAAAAACCATAGGTTTCACACATGTTATAGTTAGCTGGGCATTTTCCTCGTGAAAAACCAATGAAATTCCCCCGTTATAGTTAGTGCAGGCAACTATAACTCACGCGACGGCAATCCTCTGCTGATGACGTCAGATATTACATCACTGTATTTACACATTTATATACCCATGTCTTCTTCCTTTTTTTTTTAGCTATACATATATACATTTTTTTTTTTTCAGAAAGACACATATGTCATCAGTGATGTAATATCTGACGTCATCAGCAGCGGATTACGGTCGCGTGAGTTATAGTTGCCTGCACTAACTATAACGGGGGAATTTCATTGGTTTTTCACGAGGAAAATGCCCAGCTAACTATAACATGTGTGAAACCTATGGTTTTTTAAGTGAATATATATATATATATATATACCATATTGTTGAGGCTTTCGAGCTCCCTCTATCGACTTTGGGCAAATAGAAGTTGGCCCTACTGGGCATACACATGCATGCTGGACACAGCGTACTGCAGCAATTGCCTTCACCGACTCAGCTACGTTACCAGAATTTATCTGTAACTTTTTAGTACTGCCCCTCCCTTGATTTAAACAGTTCGATTGTTCGAACACCTTCAACATTCCCTCCTCGCCAGAAGTCACCATTGCTGATAGATGTAATGATGAAGGAAGCCACAAACGGGGATGTGTTGGATGGTTAAAGAACATAACTAATCACAGTGTAGCCTTACTATCAAGTCACACGGTGATTGGTTATGTAAACAGTGTTTGCGTTAACGAGATTTTGGAAAAGAGAAATACTCCTTGCAGAAGGGGAGCTGATATAAAGCCTGCTAGCTCTGGGGTGAAACGAGTTTGAAATACTGCTCAGCTAGTTGAGTGCAGTAAATGACTATCATAAGGTATTACTGCTTTATGAAATGCGTGTTCAGCTATAGAGAGCAAGAGAGAGGGCGATTGGAGCACAAGAGAAAGAGAGAAAGAAACCACTTTTTCAGATCTGGAGGGAATAGAGCTAATTTCTTCCAAGGGCAGGTATAAAATCTTTTACAGATTAATTTAATTAAAAATATCTTTTAAGCGTTTAGAGTGACAAGCATTGCAGAACGCATACATGGACACTTATAAATCTGCCTAAAAAATTGTATACTTTACTGACAAGTATATGAGCTAGAGATAGTGGTTTTGAGAGATTCCATCGTCAGAAACCTTCCTCATTAGAGATAAATTAAAAAGAATGCTCGGCTGCCCCTCCCCCTATAATAGGCTCTGGCGTCAGGTCAGGTCAAATGTTCTTAGGTTTATAATGTGGGCTGAAGTCTTTCTATTCGCTTGCAATGAGTGTTTCTTTATACAATTCACTGCCAATCGTGTCTGGGTCATGACCCTTGAAGAACTAGAAGGGTTTGAAAATCGCATTTTTAACTCCATTACCGTAATCCTGGCCTGGGCGCTGTTATTCTGCAGCCGGTCTGCGTATCAACCCAGGATAGACCGGGTTCGCAGCCCTGACTTGTTTAATTTCCCTCCCTCCGTTTTTGACGGGGCGCCCTTAGCCCATCGGACCTGCGGATCGACCTGGGTGCGGTTCAGTTATTTGCAGTAGGAATCTTTCCTTCCTCCCTGGAGCACTGCTGTGCAGCTGGAGGGGAACCCGCCCCTGGCGGCTTCCACCTCAGCCTGCTCATTGCAATCTTCCAAGCTAATTTTCGGCATCTGCTTGTCTTACTCCTGCCATTGGGCCCTGGTTTGAGTGGTACATTCCCCCCTGTGCCTGGACGGATCATGTTTTGGTGATTGGATTACACTGCAGACACAAAACGGGTGAGTTCAAAGCGGACCCTGCCAATAAAAATAATATTACCAGTGGTGTAACGAAACTTGAGGGGGGCCCCCCTGCAAAGCACAAGGCGGCCCAGCCCACCACCTACCACTTTGCCCTACCACGGGTCAAAATTCAGGACAGGAGGTCAAAATTCAGGACATAACTTTGGGACAAAAGGTACGTTTTACAGACCCATCAGAGGAGGTCGTGCAATAGTATATAAGTAAGCCCATCCATATCCAAACATATTCAACCATTTGAAAACCTATCCATCATGTATCCTTCCATCTATCATTTCACACATCCATCTCTCCATCCACCCTTTCACTCATCCATCCATTATCCATCCATCCACCCTTTCACCCTATCCATCTGTACACTTATCCATCCACTCTTCCATCCACCCAGTCCCTCATCCTTCCACCCATTCACCCTTTCAGTCATCCATCCATCCTCCTTTTCTCTCTCCATCGACCCTTACACTTAGCCATCCTTCCTGCCTTCCTCCCATCCACCCACCCATCCATCTACTCATCCACTCATCAATCCATCCATTGACCCTCTCACTCATCCATTCTTTCTTTCATCCATCTATCCTTTCACTCCTTCACTCATCTATCCATCCTTTTGTCCATCTACCCTCCCTTTCACTCACTCATCCATCATTACATCCACCCTTTCACTCATCCATCCATTCACCCTTTCACTTATCAATTCATCAATCCATCATTTCACTCATCCATCCATCCTTTCACTCATCCATCGATCCTTTCACTCATCCATCCACCCTTTAACCCATCCATGTACCTTCCACCCATACATCCATTTACCCTTTCTCTCATCCATCCTTCCACTCACTCATCCATCCATCCATCCTCTCATTATCCATCTATTCAACCTTTCATTCATCCATTCACCCTTTCACTAATACATCCAGCCACCCACCCATCCCTTCACCTACTCACTTGTCCACCTTTTCTTATTAATTATGAGCTGAGCCTTTGTCTGCAGAGTTGGAGACAGAAGAGGCCCATCAAGGACTTTGCCGTAGTCCCTAAAGCAAGGGGCGGGGTTTGGTGGGGGAGGGTTCACTATGCCTCTGCACATAGGCAATCTGGAAATTTGTCATGAGTCATGCATGATGCACAGTGCCAGGCCATGAGGTGACCGTGACATGGTGTTGTTTCTGGGGCTTTTAGTGGGATGAAAAATATGTGGGGTCTCTCCAAAGTGTGTGTTCGATGTAATTACGGACGGATGTGGGAAAAAACACCTCAGCTAAAAATCTGTGCTTAGTATAGTGTACCGTCCACCTCCCCTGGAACTCTGCAGGCAACACAGACACTGCCCACCTCCCCTGGGGCACTGCACCCAGCACAGACACTGCCCACCTCCCCTGGGGCTCCGTAGGCAACACAGACACTGCCCACCTCCCCTGGGGCTCTGCACCCAGCACAGACACTTCCCACATCCCCTGCGGCTCCGCAGGCAACACAGAAACTGCCCACCTCCCCTGGGGCTCTGCACCCAGCACAGACACTGCCCATCTCCCCTGGGGCTCTGCAGGCAACATAGACACTGCCCACCTCCCCTGGGGCTCTGCAGGCAACACAGACACTGCCCACCTCCCCTGGGGCTCTGCAGGCAACACAGACACTGCCCACCGCCCCTGGGGCTCTGCACCCAGCACAGACACTGCCCATCTCCCCTGGGGCTCTGCAGGCAACACAGACACTACCCACCTCTCCTGGGGCTCTGCAGGCAACACAGCCACTGCCCACCTCCCCTGAGGCTCTGCACCCAGCATAGACACTGCCCACCTCCCCTGGGGCTCTGCAGGCAACACAGACATTACCCAACTCCCCTGGGGCTCTGCACCCAGCACAGACACTGCCTACCTCCCCTGGGGCTCCGCAGGCAACACAGACACTGCCCACCTCCCCTGGGGCTCTGCACCCAGCACAGACACTGCCCATCTCCCCTGGGGCTCTGCAGGCAACATAGACACTGCCCACCTCCCCAGGGGCTCTGCAGGCAACACCGACACTGCCCACCTCCCCTGGCGCTCTGCAGGCAACACAGACACTGCCCACCACCCCTGGGGCTCTGCACCCAGCACAGACACTGCCCATCTCCCCTGGGGCTCTGCAGGCAACACAGACACTACCCACCTCCCCTGGGGCTCTGCAGGCAACACAGCCACTGCCCACCTCCCCTGAGGCTCTGCACCCAGCATAGACACTGCCCACCTCCCCTGGGGCTCTGCAGGCAACACAGACACTGCCCAACTCCCCTGGGGCTCTGCACCGAGCACAGACACTGCCCACCTCCCCATGGGCTCTGCAGGCAACATAGACACTGCCCACCTTCCCTGAGGCTCTGCACCCAGCGCAGACACTGCCCACCTCCCCTGGGGCTCTGCACCCAGCACAGACACTGCCCACCTGCCTTGCTGCAATGGAGCCCACCCAGAGTGAGCCGACCTCTCCTTGGCTCTGCAGCGAATGCAGCCATTGCCCACCTGCCCTGCTGCAATGGAGCCCACCCAGAGTCTGCCCACCTCTCCTTGGCTCGGCAGCCAGTGCAGACAGGGCCAGATCCCCACATACTGCTGTGTGTGAGGGACCTTCGGGTCTGAAGCAAGGAGCATCGCCATTACCACTGTACCCCCACGACATCCATGCCACCTGTCCATAAGGGGCGGATTCAGTATCAGCCCTTTCACCCCACGCCCTGTCCGAGCCCATGGTACACCCTGCTCTTGAGAAGCATCATTAACTGTGACGGACCCGCCAGTTTAAACATTGTGCCCCTCTACCCTAAGTGGGCTTTCTTTAGTCTTTGAATAAATGTTGAGCGTGCCCCGTTGCGCTGGCTGCATCGACGAAGTCGTTGTCACGAGTAATCCTCCTTTCACTTATTAAATGTGTGAAATATACTTAAGGCCCGAATTAATTTACTTTCGACGTGGAACCCATGGACAGAATGTACTGCCCTGAAATATTTTAGTTTTGAAAGTTACCATAGCAAAGTGGTTCTTTTCTCAATACCTTTCTTGACTTGGCGCGTGTCACAGGCATAGCAGCACACACTGCACTCTCCCACACGGAGACAAATAGCTGCAAAGACTGGAGCCTTCTGGTAGCAGTCGAATGATGAGGTGATCAAGGGAGGCTAAGAAGCCAAAGAACAGACAGAGAGGTGAGGCCGAGCAGCATAAGACACACTATGTTTGTTTTACTTTTATTGCCGACCGGGCCTCACCATGATGCCCTCCCTGATTCCAATCCAAATTATCTAATAATAATTATGAATACCACCCCGCCACCCACTATGTATATGGTCTGGAGAGATAAATGCATGCTGTATAGTTCAAGTAATAAGCCCTGAGAGCACTGTACTAGTTAGTGGTACATCAGGTGCAAACAATGTGTCATAAAAATCCACACATTGAGTATATTATGGGAGCCAGAAAACTCTACACCTGGTGTGGCTTAAAGCTGGCGAAGAGGGATCGAAGACCAAGTGTGGCTTAGGGTTGTGACTACGAGCTGTTCAGCATCTTTGAAGCAGTGCAATATATTCTTAAAGTCTGTTGTCTAAGTAAATGGTGCAGTTGGACTGATGGGTGTGGCTCCAACGTTAAAAACAATGTACAGAAACCATATTGTGTGCAACTACACAGTCTCTATCGGCAGGAGCATTTGGTGTCTCAGTGGACTAATGCGTCCACTGCAGGGACCTGTGTTTGACCTCATGGTTACAGGTTCAAATCCTGGCGGGTCCACACAGCCCTTCATCCATCTGAGTTCAATAAAATGAGTACCATTGAGTTGGGTAACAATAAACATCTGTTATTCAGCACCAAGATGCCTCCGCAAGAACGTGCGCTTTTACAAATACACTTTTGTTATCTGTAAGAGGTGTTGGTGGACAAAAACTCTCAAACTGTGCCTTGAAAAAATTGTTTAACATGTGCATTGTTATGAGCGAGAGCCATTAATCTTGTGTTCACAATATTGTTGTTATTGATGGTATCAGTGATGCCCTTGATAATGCAACTCGAGATGTTATTGGTGATGTCTTTTGTGCAGCCAAGAGCAGTGAGGGGTGGGAGGATGAGTTATGGTTTGCCCGGCAACCTATAACATGTGGATTGTGATACCATGTTGGCAACTGTTTAGACTTCTACTACTGAGTTCACCTATATAGCACAGACCTTGCCATAAGAAAAATATAGCTCTTTATGTGGTTTACAGATAATAGCATAATGAATATAGGTCTAGATTAATAATTGCAATACTCCTAGCCCATTAAGTCAGATGGTGGCATCAGCAGCAGCCTTTTCATGGCAGGGACAAGAGTACTGCTGTAGATTTACGGTAAATGGTCGAAATTACAACCGAAACATCAGTTGCTGTTGGTGACATGAGTAAAACCAGGCCTTTAAGTGGGCCGGGTCTCACCGGTGCTGAGCACAGCAGTTTTTTAAAGGGGGCCCCAAAACGGGTCTCTATCGGGCTCTTTTTGTGCCCTGGCACAGGCGGTCTGTTTTTTTCCGGACTGCAGTGACAGCGGGCACATCGATGTGTGCATGCTCACACTGCTCACTTGTGGAGAAGTTACGGCATGACGTCTTGCCAGGTGAGCTTTGAAGGAGAAGGTAAATCCTTTAAAGAGAGTCATTTTCTCTCTGGGTTTCGCTTCTCTTTTTGAAACTCAGGAGCAGCAACATTGTGGTGGTGTCACTACAGCTTTAACTAGAAGCTTTTTCATTATTATATACAAGTCATAGTTGCTGCTTATTTATCTTAGGACTATTGGCTGTGTCAATGGTTGTAAGTGCATGACATGTTGTAGATATGATGTTACTTGTTGTATCATATATCTGGATGCAAAGACAGAAACAGCAAAATAAGTCGCGCGGCATACTATGCTAAGCACAGAGTTTTAGCTTTTGTATTTTTAAGCCAGGCCCTTAATTACAGTGTTCACAAAAGGACCTGCCTCGTACACCAATCTTTATTTTCAGCACAGGGACACACTCGACACTTTCTACTCAACGTGCTGGCTAATGCACAACTTGTTGCTTTTTAGCCGTCTTTGCGGCGCTGATACCCAGTCGTTACGGAGTTCTAGTGTATGGATACAGGCAACACAACATGTTGGTTTTAGTGGACAGCCACACAGCACTGAATAAAAGTCTCATTTAGCCAGTGGAGTATTTTGGGTCATGATCAGACTCATTCTCCCTTGTCTTAGGGTCGACACCCACTTCCTTCTTTCTCCCTTTTTTTCTTTGGAACATAGACACAGCTTAGATTATTAGTTCCACTTCACATTAGGTATTAGAACAGACACTAGACCTTTGGTTCACTCTTTATTTTCATTTCGGACGGCAGTTGCCGATGATGAGAAGGTGAGGTAGCGGGCGAGTACCTGTCTGCATATACCTCGTGGGGGTGCGTCCGTGAGGTACTGCCGTCCCCCTCACTTTTTTGCACCTCTTTCTTTTGAGGCATTGGAACAGATACCATATTGGATGGTTCTGGTGAATGTGAGGGTGCTTTTTCTTCCTCTGTTCTTCTCACACACAGTGGTGGGGTAACCACAGTCCTCTAGGGGAAACACTTTGCCAAACACACCTAGTTTTCAGGTATTTATATAGCCAGAGACACTAGAACTCCGTAACGACTGGGTATCAGCGCCGCAAAGACGGCTAAAAAGCAACAAGTTGTGCATTAGCCAGCACGTTGAGTAGAAAGTGTCGAGTGTGTCCCTGTGCTGAAAATAAAGATTGGTGTACGGGGCAGGTCCTTTTGTGTATATGGTTATGAGTTGGGGGCGACCTGCCCTTATGACCCCCTTGGCTCCATTTTTGTGTATGCCTTAATTACAGTGGCCATGACCCTTTGGGAGACCCCCCCCCCCAGTTTTTTCATCCCACTTAAACCCAGAGTAAAACTTTTGCAACTTTTTGAAGTTGTACATTTTCCCTATTCTCGCTGTGCGGAGAGTGATTATTTTGAGCAGTTTATGCATGTTTGCATCCCTAGCCTCTTTCACGCGCTGAAGGCTCTCAAAGGGATGGCCTCCGGCTGTGCGAGGTGCTGTTGGATAGTGACTAAAAACTGTGTCAAGCTTGCATCTCAGGAGTGACACATGAAACAGTGCCCTGCCACAACATGACTGATCGGCCTATCTGAAATCACTCTATTCCATTTCCATCACCCATCCATGCTAGAGCAGACCTGCGTTTTACATCCCAGTGACCCCAGCAGCTCAGTATACAAATCAGGCGGTATTCAGTATCTTTGCAACACAACCATGACCCACTGGGCTATTTTATCCAATACTGGAAATGATGACCGACAACTTGTGCAAGGTTCTCTGCAGCACATACATTAGCGCACTGAGCTAGGAGAAGACCATAGGAAGCTCTGATCTATACGTTACGCACATTACTATGCAGGAAGGAACACATTAACCCAACAAGAATTGTACGATTCAGACTTATCACCAGCAGGTTACACACTGCAAGTTTTTAATCCACCTGAGTGATCTTACTAGTATTATACTTGGATACTTGCCGGATACAATTAGATTCCTGCAGCAGGTGCCTTAACACCATAAACTACCTTAAAATGAAATCTGCATGTGATCAATTAAGTAGCCTGAACTGCTTCACTATTGCATTTTTCTTTGGTCTCAATTTCTTTTGGGGCAGAGGTTTAAAAAATAGAGAGTACATAGGGCAGTACTCCACTCCTAAACCCCCCCCGCCCCCAGATTTGGACGCCTTTTACCCCTCAAACCCCCACCCCCTTCTAATCGATGGGTTCCAGAAGAATATATCTATTTTCATTTCCAGGGCCTGCATGTTTCACAGTGACAATAGATAACCATGAAAATGTCCATAGTTGTACCATGACTCCACCCCTCGAATTAGGACAAATCAGTGGTAAGGGGTGAAAGGGTAGTAGCAGCTTGAATTAAGTTAGATCGACAGGGAAAAAAAAACAACAAACATCATAGAGGATAGAAAGACGAACAGCAAGCACAGCAGCAGCGGTTGTACATAACAGTAGCAGGACACGGAAATTGCAGCCAGCTGTAGGTGTTGAAAGCGACAGCCACAGTCTTACCTGTGAAGCGGCAGCAATTCCAGGGGCCCCCCCAGGTCCGCTTTTGTTGCATTTCCACTTGTAGTCTTCCACAGTTGAATTCATGTAGTCTTCCACAGTTGAATTCATCATCCCGCGCGCAGCAAGAAGTTTAAGTCCCTTGTGGCCCCCGCCCGGCCGGGGCCCGGGCATGCGCGTTCGCAACACCATTACCAACCAATTAGAGGCCGCGGTACCAAAACAGCACCATTTAAATAATGAAGAGGCCGTGCGGCTGGCCGTGGCATGCGCGGCGCGCACCATTTAATTTATGGGGAGGACGCCGCTGTGCGCACCATTTAATTAATGATTGAACTTTAAATGAATTAAATGGTGTGCGTGCGTGCACAGACTTGAGGCTTGCTTGATGGCTCTGCTGAGACTGAGTGTGGGGGAGCCCCTGGAGCGCAGGGGCTCCCCCACACCACGGGGGCTGCAGGGGCCTGTGTTACGCCCCTGGAATAGGGAAGTATATAAACATCGAGGACAGAATATCGAATCCAAAACATCGAATGGCAAGTAAGTCTAGATGTTCTATACCTAACTCCACATATAAGTACGTGCGCAGTACAAGGTACACAGATGTGGAGTTGGGAATAGTGAATCTATACTTCCTCTATATGCACTCACCTTTTGCTATTTCGGTCTTCCACTTTTTGTCCTGGATGTTATTGTATCTCGATATCCTGAGCCTCAATAATCAGCAGTTCAATCGTATGTGTGCAGTCTGTTATATCACACAGTGGCAGTCACCCTGCACTTTCCGTTGAAAAAGCATTCTTTAAAATCTGTCTATAACTTTTATCCCTTGGACGGATTTGCACCAGAGTTAGCAGTTGCTTGAATAGTCAGCTAAAGTCCGGCACGCCAATTTATGTATAGATCCATGATAAGGGATGGGAGGGTTTGATAACAGTTAAGGGGCGGTTGAAGAAAGTTGTGTTTTCCCATTTTAACTCACGTAGGGAATTTTAATTATGCCTATGGACCAAGTCACTGAACGAATTTACACCAAACCTGGCATGAAATAGAACTTTACTCCGAAAGTGGGCTTTTCTGTGCTCAGTTTAAATCCATTCAGTAGATTTCAATATATGTGTTTTTATAAAAAGTTTCCAAACAGGCTTTAACAGGTTTAACAGAACCCCCACTTGCCGCACCAGCTCTTCTCTACTTCTCTCGGCCCGAGCAGGGGCCGCAACGTAATCTTCAGGTGCTGCTGGAGCACCATAAAGCCACAGGAGACCTCCTGCATTGCGGGACCCTCCACTTGCCTCACCCACGCAATCTTCTCTACTTCTCTTGGCCTGAGGAGGGGCCGCAACGTAATCTTCAGGTGCCGGAGTACCATAAAGGTATGCGAGGCATCCTGCAGTGCAAGACACTCCCCTTACCACACCAGCTCTTCTCCACTTCTCTCGGATGGGCCGCGATGTAATCTTCAGGGGCCGGAGGCACGGCAAGAAGTGAAAGTCCCTTGTGGCCCCGCCCGGCCAGGGCCCGGGCGTACGCGTGCTCTCCATCATTACCAACCATTTAGAGGCCGCAGTACTAAAACGGCACCATTTAAATAATGAAGAGGCCGCGGCGGTGGCGTGTGCGGCGCGCACCATTTAATTCATGATTGAACTTCAATCGTGAATTAAATGGAGGCTTGCTTGATGCCTCTGCTGAGACTGAGTGAGGGGGCCCCTGGAGCGCTGGGGGCCCCCCGCACCGCAGGGGCTGCGGGGGCCTGTGTTACGCCCCTGAATATTACTATAACTATTACTATTTATATACAGCTGGTGTTACGTGTTTGGGAGAACAAAAAAGTAGAGAGTCATGAAAGAAAGTTGGGCCTGGCCTTCCCTACTGTCACACTCTAGGCCTGCACCCCTTTAGAAGTGGAGCTGCTCCATTTGTTCCCCGGCTAAATTGATTGAAAAAGCCTTGCAGGTCTTATGCTACCTGTCGATGCTGACACATATATCCACATCTTTTCTGAAAGTCAGGTGCAAAGGGAGAAATATATGTAAATAATGTCCAGAGAACACCACACACTACAAAAAACAAACCCCCCAACTTTTATCCCTCACCACTTACAAATTTTCACCAGCCGCCACTACCTGATGAGCATCCGGTACGCAAGAACACCCAGGACATTAAAAAGAAAAAAAAGGTTGTGTGGCACAAAGAAAGCCACATCAGAAAAGGAAGTTGCAGAAGCTGCTAATCGTTGCTCCACGGAGGGAGCGCCCAATAATGCCCAGCGGGCCTCATTGGCCCAAGTTTGTCACTGCTGTGATGTCCCCAAGGATGGAGAGGGCACCACCAGCGTAACAAGAAAATGTGTGGGAGCTGCAGGAGCCTCCCCTCGGTTACCTTCTTCCAAATTGCCCTTATGTCTTACAGGTCTAAGGAAACATTACCTAGGAAGACTTTCCAATGTTTTTTAAGTACTCTAGGTTGGAGCCTTTGCTCTACAACTTGGAGGTGCAGAGACATCTAGTGGTTGGTCCTATGGCTGCATTTTATGTGGCCTATAGGAGTACAGAAATAGCAGGCACATGATATGTTGATTTTTAAATGCTTGATTGAACATACATTGTGACACTGATTTTTGATAAATATTGCCATGCTTGTATTGATAATAATTATGACATTTAAACATGGTTACTAGTTCCAGTGATAGATGCTTACTCATAACATGCATATATTGATCTGTTAATGTGGTGACCCCGACAAAGCCAATACGCTTTCCATATATATTGGCGTGGTGACCCCCTTATAAACTCAATAGGCGTGCGTCATTCAAATTTACACCCCCCCAGATTGGGATGGTCTATCTGGTATGGGAGGGGTATTGTGATTTTGAGGATTGTGACCAACTAGGGGTCATATGAGCTTTTGAAATGTCACCAAAGGTATTCCCACCTACCTTATGTATATATTTACAAATTGGTGCATAGTATTTATCAGTGTGTGTGTCATGTACTTTTGCTGTTTTAAGTAAAAGCACTGACTGGACGGTCATTTATTGAGTGTTATTATTGTGTGCCAGTGAGCGGCCATTATCAGCCCACACCACCTTCCTTGAGTAGGCCTTTGACTGCTCTGCTTCGCTTCCCTGAGAGGGTCAAGTGCTACAATGGGCTTCTTGTTTCCCAGTGAGGAGGTCATTGTGAACCTATTACTTTTGCAGGCCTCACATCCTGCACAACTAATAACCCAATTTCTTAAAAGGCTCATCAATATAATAGGGGAGAGGAGTTGACCTAACGGCTAGGGCGCTCGACCTCGGACCTGGGGAACAGGGTTCGAGTCTCGGTAATGACGCTAAACATCCTGTGATTCTGGGCAAATCACTTAATCTCCCCGTGCCTAATAAAAAATGAATGTGTGTCCTCATGTAACGTAACTGGTGCTATGTAAAGCGCTCTGATACCTGATTGGATTTGGGTCAAGTTCGCGCTATATAAAACTCTGCAAAAATATATATATATATATGGTGTAGCGTGAGTCCTACGGCACAGTGAGCACAGGACCCATGTTTGATTGATTGATTGATTATGGAGCCATTGAGAATTATATTTGCTAGATGTTTCACAAGGCTCTAGAGATGCCTCCACTCCTAAAATATTTAATGGCACATCATTGGTGTTGGTATCTATAACACATCATTCTGTACCTCTATTATACCAGTCATACACAACAGGAGAACATATCTTTTGATCTCATCTTCTCCATGCTTTTTTAACACTTTATCATTTTTGGGTATGATCAGCGTAAGGATATGATTTAACATTTCTATACAAAACAGTAAGAATTGGCTTTCACAATCTGTGTAACAGTGTGCATTGCAGGACATTCATTGGTTTGACAGCCTGTGCCATCTTTGCTGCTTGTGTAATGTTGGTACCATCTAAAGTCATATTGCACTTAGCATCCGCTGCTGCAGTTTAACACATAGTACTTGCTCATAACTTATGTGTTTCATAAAAGAAAGTAACAGGCAGTCTTAAACTAGAAACTTGTTTCATTTCCCAGTTTTGTAAGAAGTCTGTGTGGTGGACATGCGCATGGGTTGTATGTAGTTACTGTGGATGTGTCATTTTCTGGGTGATGTCGTGACGAGAGGCATGTCCATCCTAGGCCATTAAATCAGTCTACTCAGCCGAATACTAGAGGTTGTTGCTTATGCTGCTGTCAAGGTAGCACCCCTTTTTTGTATTCTTCAATATCTAGGAAGCTACTCACCACCTCCATCCACTGTTCCGCCAGCGGTGGTCTACGGAGCTCTCGTCATTCCTCATCCCATAAGGCCATCCTCTCTGCTTTCATCCAAGTTTTGGTGTCTGTCTTCCACCTATTGCGTGGCAGGCCAGTCGGAAGTTTACCATTGGCACACAATATCTCTACAGGCCACTCTTAAAGCCAAGTCCACAAATCTGTTGCCCCCCTTTCTTTCAGGTTGCCTACTATATCAGCCCAGAAGGCACGTCTCTAGCTTGAGCACCTGGTGGTGATCTGGGGCTGCTATAACGTGCGTTCAGAATTTTTCTACTACTCGACAGTTCCACACCATATGCAGAAAGTCCACATCAGGGAGGGCACAATGTTGGCTCCTCAAATCCGTGGAGTGCAGCATCATATTTTGTCTGTGGGGGGTGTGGTTTTGCAGTGCAAATAATTGAACTGTGTGTATTTAAACTGGGTGTTGTGATTGGAGGTGTACGTTCGTTCCAAAGGTCTGTTCCCATTCTTTCCCCTCAAATTGTCTACCAATGTGGGCCTCTCATTTAACCCGTAGGGCAGGCATAGCATCCATCACCATGATCTGTTACATTTTGTGTAGCCAGGATAGTAAATGGATACTGTTTCAAAACATCAAATGTGTCAACCAAAGGTCATTGTGGGTGATTCCGGTTCTAAGGCTCCAGTGCCGGCATTGCTGCTCTGTAAACTAGTAACTGCCCATCTCGGAGGCCTTTCCCCGTAGTCAACTCCTCCAACGCGCAGAAGGAGCCCTTAGAGTACCCGTCCCTTAGCACCCTTAAATCCAACCCAATTTAAGATGTCTTAGTAAAAGTCCTGTAAAGGCTAAAGCCTCCTTTTCCCAATTTTGTGTTGTCTCTTCTGTTTTGGAAAGTATATTTTACTTTTCATTTTGTCATATTTTTCATTATGTACTTGTGTAGAACTCTCACATAAAGTAGGAATATTGGTGGGAAACAGACAATAAGGATGGGACAAAGTAGATCAGGTGGTTTTTGGTGCTCCTCTGAACCTGTTGCTGTTTTTTTTAGAAGACAAGGGGAAGCGAAAAGGAATTTAAGAGTCAGGGCACTTGGAAGTGTAGGAATCTTTCCCTAAATTGTTTGATTTTACCAGCCAATGAACACCAACTCTTTGAAGGCCATTCATAGGTATCTAGAATCAGGGCCTGTCATATCCCTCATATTGCTGCTGAATGGTCATTAATACATAAAACCAAAACAGAAGGGGTTAACTCCATAGAATGAGATTAACCCCACTGCACGGTTCAAGTAAGAAATGCCTGTCATTACTCTTGGGTTGTCAGAGGACATAAAATACTTGGAAGGTGAGGAGAAAAGAAAACAACGTTTCTCTGGGTTGCTGATCTTGTGATGTCAGTCCATGGATGCTGCAGGAGCAACAGCAGAAGCAGACCCCACCCTCACAGTGGGAGGCTGAGCCCTTATCACATAGGAGACTCCGAAGGATTTATAATTCATCACTAAAAACAAGAAAGCTCACAAAAGGTCGTGAAATACATCTTGGAAAGATAAAAGACAGCTCAAGGTTATATTTGAAACTTGAAATTATTCTAAATCGGTCCTTTTGGAACATTCAGGAGAAGCTTGGTTTATTGACCTTAGCTCTGCCCCTTCTTTCGAGTAACTTCAGGACACATTGCTGCAGCTTATTGACCTCAGGTAAAGTGAACACCTGGCCCTTAACTACCACACCCAGGATACTGTCACTAGCCGTACATTGCTTCTGGGAACAAACAAAAAACTCTGACATCATTCTAAATAGAAATAAATCGTGATCCATTTCCTTCACAGCAGGAAATAACAACAAGAAACAGGAATGAAAGATGATAGCAGCGCTTTGAGAATGGATATATGAAAGTTTTTCAAAAGCAGGTAACATTTTTCAATGAAATACAATAATTTTTCACACAATTTATATTGAAACTGGCATATTCCACAATGATGTCGAAGGTACTTTCTTTGCATCTCAAAAAAGGGCCAGATAAAAGTTTCTCTCTGCAATGTTCTACACCAGTGATTCCCAAACACTTGAGAACCACAGCTTATTTTTTTTAAACGATAAGCTTTCTCGACCCACATAGCTTTAAAGGACACGAGTCAGGCGATTTTTTAATGTAACTAAAGCATCGCGTGGTAGCACACTGTCATTTACAGACATCACATTTTCTATTCATTCTTGCTTTCCTAACTGCTGAATATGGATAGTTTGCAAGTATTTATATTTTGATGTGTTACAAAAAAGACATCCTACATCATTACCTTTTATACTCCTTGTAACCCAGCAAGATTCCCACATAGTTCCATTTATTTTTCTTTCTGTGACTACAAAGAGAGTGGTGTTTGCAAACCCCAATACCCATGTTAAAAACCAAGTAGCAGTTTTCAGAAGACATAGTATGACATTTGACCCCTGTCTTTGAAACGCAGTAAATGTTAAACGATAAATATATAATTTAAAAGCATCTTTATTTATTGCTTGGAATTTTGTGAACCCACCTGGGTAGATCTGAAATTACCCATAGCTACTCGTACTTCTGTTGTAGACGATATTTAGCCACATTTGGAGATCTACGCAAATCCCACGTCTCACAGAGAACCAAACACCTGATAAAACCAAGATGCAGTAAGAACTTTCTGCTTAGTAATATCAAAAATAGTTCAGAGCTGTGCTCTTCATAACACCTCTTCGCTTATAGCTTGTCATAAAATGTTTCCCCAATTGGCCCTGATTCATGCAGCAACCAAGTCAAAGCCCTGAAGAGAGAGCCCCATGAGTATTATTGGGACTCGAAACGCGTCGGCATCTTCAACCATTGAGGAAACACTAATTCATGAGTAGGAGCAGCTTTAAGGGAAATATTGAAATTTCTAAACCCTAGTTGCGTCCAAGGTTGTTCCCAAAGGGCAGCAGCCCCTTAAAAAGGATCATGTAAATCATTCTTATAAATTCAAAGTGGGATTGCTGCATTTATGAAATGACTGACTGGTGTAACATTTTGATGTTTTGTTAATTTTTTGTTGTTTATCATGTTTTATATGTATGATTTGTTTTGTGTACCACTTGAAACAAAAAGTGTTTTCTCTGTTTCTGAGAAACAACTGCTGATATGAACGATATCAGTCCCAGGATGCATCACTCCATGTGAGATGAAGAATCATCGTACTCAAAGTTTAATCAATAATCCATAGTTTTTTATTAGTAAAGTTGATTGTAGAACGAGGTATTTACAATATTCAAATGCGTGCATAATGCTCAATCGCCTTTAGTGCAGCATGTCGAAATACCCAGTCCCGTTAACAGTCGTGAAAAGTATAATCCAATGCATTTCGGGCCATGGCGGCCCTTCGTCAGGGATACTTTTCTGAAAAGATGTTAATCAAACAAATTGGCATTAGTATACTGTGAGCTAATTGCAATGAATATAAAGCTCCTTTTATAAATGTTAAAACAATTGTACATTAACTGACGCTTTCCCTCTCAACCTGAAGTAACAGTTCTAACCATGTGCCAGGTTAGAACTGTTACTTCAGGTTGAGAGGGAAAGCGTCAGTTAATGTACAATTGTTTTAACATTTATAAAAGGAGCTTTATATTCATTGCAATTAGCTCACAGTATACTAATGCCAATTTGTTTGATTAACATCTTTTCAGAAAAGTATCCCTGACGAAGGGCCGCCATGGCCCGAAATGCATTGGATTATACTTTTCACGACTGTTAACGGGACTGGGTATTTCGACATGCTGCACTAAAGGCGATTGAGCATTATGCACGCATTTGAATATTGTAAATACCTCGTTCTACAATCAACTTTACTAATAAAAAACTATGGATTATTGATTAAACTTTGAGTACGATGATTCTTCATCTCACATGGAGTGATGCATCCTGGGACTGATATCGTTCATATCAGCAGTTGTTTCTTTGTTTATTCGGCGCTTTAGGACGTAGCGCTAGCCAGGATTGCTCCCCTTTAAGGATTAACATTGGATTAAAATGATCAAAACATGGAGTGCGGGACCAAGATTTGTCTTCTCTGTTTCTGACACATATGATAATAGAACAAATGAAATAATGGTTTAATAAATAACCAGGACCAATGAAATCAGGGATTGGTTCAAGTCTGTTTAATTAGATAACAGCAGAGGAAGTAGTAGCTAGGTATTTTGTTGTGCTACTTGAATTAGGCCCCATCTAGCTACCTATAATTGAGCCTACCCCCTTTAACTGACTTTTAGAAAGTTGGCATTTTGTTGTTTAACCATCCTGTGTGCGTCTGCCGGCTTGTGTATTCATAGGCTGGTTTTAGACTCACAGGGGCTGTTTGGGCATTCACTCCAGACCCTCACACAAAGGGAGCTGAGGTGTGCCCTGACTATGCTGATGGGCCATCCTGGGCTGAGAGTGGTGGGAGGAGTTGTCACTGACACCTGAATAGGCTATGACTGTGGCTGCTCTGCACAATGCTGTCTCCACCTCCTGTAGTGAAACTGGACCAGGGAGGACAGAGCTGGTTTTACTGAGCAAAGGAGATTTTCTGAACAAAGACTACAAAGGGAAAAAGGGGTATAAGTATGAGATCTAAACCCCCAGAACTTTAGATTGCTTCTGGACTAAGAGGACCCTGCCAAGAAGAGCTGCCAGGATGTGTGCTGGCCCCTTTGCTGTGTGTTGCTTTGTTGTGTAGACCTGCAACTGCTGTTTCTGTCTGTGGGCAGTGGAAAGGACTGAACTTTTGCCCTCCTGTGGTATCCTGCTTAAGAAGATCTCCAAGGGCTTGATGCAGGGCTTGCCTCTTGTTAGAAAGTCTCAGGGACACAAATACGTCACCTGCAGCTTCCTTGAACTCCACTGCTGGGAGTTCTGACCTGTCTTGTAGTACCAAATCCTGTTCTGGGTCCCTGGAGGTTGTTACTGCTACAGAAAGTTGTAAAGAACTAAAGAAACCTACAAAACCGATGCGTCTCTCTTCTTGCAACTGAATTTTCCAACACAGTACCACTGTGCAGGAAAAAAATTCCCACTCCCAGCCCCGTGCGGCTAAAGAAATCCACAAAACGCCTGCCAGCTGCCTGAAGAATCGGCACACGCTCAGTCTAGTGCACCTACATCCAAAGTACGAGATCACCGCTCCGACTCCAACACAGGCCCTGCTATGCCGCTAATAAACAACACATCATGGGACCTCGGCTGTATGCCACCCCCTCATCGACCTCCAGCGTGCCCAGATTTCCATGCATTGCACCGGTACAGCAAGTATTTCTGACACCACACCGGCAGACCAGATCAGTGTTGGAATCGGTGCATCACTTCCCCATACAGTCCAGATTTTAGGCATCACTTCTCCCGTGTGCAGCAGAACTGTTGCATCGCCTCCACCAAGGACTCAGGAACTGATGCATTGTTGTGTATTTCCGACACTTCCCTTCTCTGTGGCTATTTTGCCTTGTGGATTTTGATGTATTTAAGGTATTTTGTAGAGAAATCCTGCATCCATAGTTTACCATGGACAGGATTGCCTTAAATATTTTGAAAAGTCATATTTTGAGTTATGTGTCTTGGATTTTTTACTTTTGGTCTTGTTTAGTTTAGATAAATATACTTTATTTTTCTAAATTGACATGGTGTTCATTTTGTAGTATTTTCACTGTGTTTTTGTGTGTTTATGTGCAAATGCTTTACACCCTCTCTCTGAGATAAACCTGTCTGCTCATGCATAGCTACCAAGCGGGTGAGTAGGGGCTATCCTGACTAGAAAGAAGGGTCCCTACTTGGACATTGTGCATACCACTGCCAACTAGAGACTCCCAGTTTGAACACTGATGAATAAATCTACATCAGTGTATGTTTTTTATCAGTTGTGATAAATAACACCTATCACGTAGGGCACAACATACAGATGTTAGTGCTTCCTGCACCAAAATCTGCATGGTACGGTAAATACCGTACACTTTTACCCACTTAAGTTCCGACAGGTTTGACCTGCTCAAATTTAACAAAGGGTGGGATATTATTAATCACACCCAATGGTTACTGGGTGCACTAAATAACACCCAGCTCATAATTCCGGCACCCAGACAAACAGGAGTTTGTGCAGTGGTCTGAAAACACAGACCAACTCACAATAAGGGCTTTAGTCTACCGCTGAAATTACACTGGCTCACCCAGAGCCCTGAATTTAAAAAAACAAAACAGAAGAAAATTTAGAGATCTTTATAATAACACTGACATACACACACAACTCTGCTCCTTAAAATACACATGGCCACGCACAAATTATGCTGGTGGTAATGCAAAGGCTCACTCAGAGCTCTTTATGTAGCCAAGCCGTACTCACAGTTCACTCTAGATTATATCCAAAGCTCACACAAGCCCCTGAAGAGAGCATAATTTAAACACCAACATTAATTTGCTTTGCACTCTTTCCTTTCAAATACTGTGTTAATTGCAAGCTTTGATATTGATATTAGACTGACTCAGGAAATATATATTCTTAATAATACCTGGAGTCTCTAAGAGATGCACTTATGATAAAACCCCAGAATCACTCAGAGCCATGCTGCTGACACTACCCAGATTTTTGTCACCCTCAGCTTTGATTTGCTAATGTTCTGAGTTGCTCCATACTCTAGTTTTGATCTTAGCACTTTTTATTCCTTACATAAGTGAAACCTACTGGGTCGGGATAGAAGATCCAGGGCATCCCCTTTGGTTGATGAGTGTTAGCCAGTTCTTGCCCTCAATCTCGTTCCTCCTAGAGCTGGGCCGCAGAGAGTGAAGTTTTCCAGCGCCTACTGACACCCACGCAGCTGCATTCCGGACATGTACTTTCGTTTATGAAGTTGTCTTTTGGGTCCTGTTTTCTAACATTCTTGAGAGTACTCAGGGGTATTTTTTTTTTAACTAGTTGATGGATTCTTGCCTTTGTGCTACACTAGTTTCTACTGTCGTAATTAATTGGGAATGTAGGTGGGCAAACAGTAAAGATTCAAGTGACAGACGCAGGCTCCTTGTGAGCAGTTAAGTGACATTTTTTTGTGTCAAAGTTCAACACAACCTTTAACAGGGAAGAGGTCTGGTGCCGCGGCCAGGGCGACTGACTCCAGAATCTGGGGATCACGGTTCGATCGCCGGCGGCAGATTAGCCCAGCACCATGTGACTCTGGGCAATAGCTTGCTTAATCTTCCTGACGGCCCCCAGCGCCTAGAGACCCTTACGGGTGATTGTTCGATCTTTACAAATGTAGATTATTATTCTTATTTTTAACAAGCATTTGTAAGGCAATAGGTCTCGCATTGCTGTAAGTTTGAGCTATTGGCTTTGCGTTATTATTTGCAACGGCAAAGAGCTCAACCTTTCAGTAATGTGAGGTCTAATGCATTGCAAATTGGTATCAACAAATAGATGGAGAGCAAAATACAGGCCGACACAGCATCAAGTATAGCAAGAATAATTTATGAATGCAAAAAGCACTCACGTTTGCATAGAAACTCTGTACTCTTCCGGTACATCTCTTCAAGCCATTTCATATATATCCTAACATTAACGAAATGTGTAGAACCAAGAACTCAAGAAATGTACATCAGGGATGACATGAAAGGGGATCAGCAGATTAAAAATGTGAAATTGCAAGTTGTGATCATGTTATGTCTTGACGTCACTCTGAAGTGGTCTCCAAACTGCATGATTGCCTTAAAAAAACAGAAAATAAACATGATCACGCATAGAAATGTACAAATATTTTTTTTATTTCAATATTACCTTTTTAGAATGATTCAACATTTAAAACTAAGATGCCAAGCAGGAACTTAAATCAAACCATACCATACAAAAAGCACGGAAGCAGACGTCGTCAGGGAGTGACACAAATGGCATGACTATGGCCTGCGTTTCCTGGCAGAAATCCCGAGGCCCACTGAAGGGAAGGAGATTGAAGCTGACAAGACTGCATTTTGGAAAGGGTTTGGACATGCTGTAGCAAAGAAGGGAGGCTTCCGCTCTCAAGGCGGCTGAGAATCACGACCGGAAAAGGGGAGAAAGCGGAGTAAGAATGAGGGCAGTTTCGAGGGACCTATTAAAGCGGCAATGCCAGTTGTAGACCCAGAGCTACACAAAGTCTGTCTGGCAACACCAAAAATGGGCCCCTAGAAGGATACTCAACAGTAGGCAAAAAAAAAATCTGAAAAGTCACAGAAAGACACACAGTACAAACAAGGCAGTATTCCATTAAAACAATTTTCCAGCTTCCTTGTCACGTCCTTAAGGGGGGTAAAGCATAGGGAGGAGGAGGCAGATGCAGCTCATGACAGGGAACAAGAGCAGCTGTTTAGGATACAAAGAAGCTGCGAGGGGTGAGAGGTGTTGTTCTGGGAAGGCAGGGTGAGTAAGTGACCTTGGAGCAGCAGCGAGGAGAGAGCAAATGACAAAGTAGTGCACTGAAGGAAAATATATGTCCTATAGTGAAAGGGTTCATGTAGCAGGGTCAGTCTCCAGGGCGGAACAAAAGGATGGACTACTAAGTGTATTTACCAAAGATAAGCCAGCATTTCTAAAGGGCAGTGCAAGGAACCAAAGAAAGAGTGGGCGTTTTTTTGAATCCCATACCTAGATACTACATGTCTCTTCGATATGGCGCCTGCAGCGCATGCGCTGCCTAGGTGAGACCTAATTAAAACTACCAAGTAATTGATTCACTAAAGTAGATGCTTTAATTTATTTCACCTTTTTGTAGCTCCTAAATGGGTGCTTAGCTTGCTAAGCACCATACTCCTGATTTCATAGGTCTGCTGTAATAACATAACATGACACAACATGAATGAACTGGCATGATACAACAAGGGACAGGACAACAAAGCATATCATAGCATGAGACAGTATATCACAGTACGGCACTGAAGAACATAAGATAATGTTATATGACACAAGTTAGCAAAGGATTCCCGAAGGAATTTTATGGATAGTGTCTTTGCGACAGCCTATTTGTTATGTACGGAGTCTTCGACACGAGACTCCGCAGTCGTAATGATACTATTCCAAAAATAGTATTTGTGTATAAGGCCCATATTTATGCAAAATAAATATTTCCATATTTGGTCTTTATGCATAGGTAGGAGACTGCATTCACTACAGTGTATTGCCTCATGACAGTCAGATCCACAAAGTAGGCCTAATGTTGCTAACTCTGCTCTTCAGAGTTTGCGACAGCAAAAATACTTTTGCAACATACTGAACCTATTTGCCGAATCCTAAAGTGGATTTAGAAATTGGCCAGGAATCACTGTGTGGAAGAGGAGTATTTGAGGCATCCATTAAAAATAGCAATTCCTATCGATATGCACGAATGGTTAAGAGCTGAAATATTGTCAATGAAGTATGCCGCCCACATCAGACCAAGGCTGGGTAGACCAATATGTCTCAGGCAATAACAGAGTGTAGTTAACAGGTCTGAGAACAGAGCCTGTGACGCTATCTAACATGCTACGGAGAAGGAGTGAACAATTAGGTTACAATGATGACTTATTTTTATATAAAATGCTTCACACCTCAGCCTACTCCATTCCTAAAGATTGGTAAAATACAGTCCTTACAATTTCAATTCCATGACCCTCAATGCACCAACATGGAAAAATGAAAGGTTGAATTGGCTTTCCCTAATTTAAAGTCGTGGATTGTAGATCACACTAGACACCATCAGCAAGCACTCAACTGACCGATCCATCTTGCTGACTTATCCAGAAACTACATGGATAGGTTACAGAAAGCATGCAAGCATTGGCAAAGTCAATAGGTCTCCCACATAAGAACTATTGGCTTTGGCATTGTTCTGTAGCTATGTTAAACTACAGCACAAGCAGATGGACAATGGAGGGTGGCCAGCGAGGGTGAAAGCAAGCAGATTGACAACTGAGGGTGGAAGAGAGAGGGCTGAAGCAAGCACACAGGCAATGCAGAGTTGGTGAGAGGGGCTGGGGCAAGCACACTTACAATGGGTGGCGGTTGGAATGAGATGAGAGAAGGATGCGGACAATCGGGGATGGGCAGGAGCTCCTGAAGCAAGCGCATAGACAGCGGAGAGTTGGGTGAGGTGCTGGGGCTAGCACACAGGCAATGGAGGGACGGTGGGCAGGAAGGTTTTGGGAAGGAACACTGAGGGCTAGAAGTCCTCAAAAGAGACAGCTGAAAAACACACATACTCTTGTGGGGTGCTTACACAAACAGAGCATAGTAGAGCCTGAAAAATGAATGCATCCATGCTCCAGGGAAGGGTCAAACACATGAAAAGGAAGGAAGAATTTGAAAGCTGAAGAATAAGGCAAATGAGAGTGAGAATGAAGCCAAACAATGATAAGCAATGGGTGGCCTCTTAGCCCCCTCTAAGGTACCGAAAGGTCTCGCAAGTGACAGACCGTGCTCTGTCTTAAGCTAGACTTAAAAATGTTAACACAAATCATGCATTTCTGTATAACACTGTGTTGAGTAAAGTAATGATTTAACATATTTCACAGGGTTGTGCTTCAACCACAAAACGTAGTCAATTTAAAACCCATCTACTCAGAGGTTAGGGCAGACATTTGGGAATTCATTGGTGTGGATCTATAAATCCTTATACTAATCAGTCTATGGTCACAATTACAATTTCATAAAACAGATATAACTACCGTTTTTCAATCGTACATATTTATTTTCCTTAGTTTTCCAGCCCAAAGATTTCTGTCTCCAGTACTCTCAGTTGGGCAGCAGGACAGTGGCGGCTCGCAGAGGGAGTGCTGCGGGGCAGTGGGGTGGGGAGGGGCAGGGTGGGGGTGGTAGTGGACTTGGACATATGACTGGCAAGAGTAAAGTAAGTAAGTTGGTGGTATATACCACCACTACCACCACCACCAATAGCCCTGCCCGCCCTACCGGTGTTAGTGGTGCTATTAGTGGTGGTATTGGTGGTGGTGGTGGTATTGGTTGTGGTGGTATTATTATTGGTGGTATTTGTGGTGGTGGTGGTGGTGGTATTGGTGGTTGTGGTGGTATTGGTATTGGTGGCGGTGCTGTTGGTGGTGGTATTGGTGGTGGTGGTATTGGCATTGGCAGTGGTATTAGTGGTGGTGGTATTGGTGGTGTTGATATTGGTGGTGGTATTGATAGTGGTGGTATTGGTGGTGGTGGTATTGGTGGTGATATTGGTGGGGTGGAGGTGGTGGTATTGATAGTGGTGGTGGTGCTGGTATTGGTGGTGGTGGTAGTATTGGTGGTGTTGGTATTGGTGGTGGTGGTGCTATTGGAGCTGGTGGTATTGGTGCTGGTAGTGGTATTGGTGATGGTAGTGGTATTGGTGATGGTGGTATTGGCGGCAGTGGTGGTATTGGTGGTTGTGGTATTGGTTCAGGTGGTATTGGTGGAGGTGGTGGTATAGTGGTGGTGGTATTCGTGGTGGTCGTGTTGTTAATAAAACAGGCTTTTGAAAACAACCCATCAGGTGGCTATGGTACAGATGATATGTAACACAGATATGCTGTTGTCAGCTTCAGCCCATTAGCACAGGATTATGTGCTACCTGGAACTCACATGACTTAATTCACTAATCATTTCTAAATCAATTTTACTTGGGGTGGCAAGGGGGGGTTGAAACTGAAATGAGATATTGCCGGGTTAAAGTGATTGAAAGCAGGCACCCGTGGTACGTGTGCAGCCGTGCTGCTTAAAAAAACGCAAGCAGTTTCAGCTGAAGGAGCACATGTCCAGCCTGCCTTAAGAGAAACTCAATAAAGTATATAGTGATTACAGACTAAATAATAGGTTCCGTGTAACAACCAAAATAAAAGGGTCAGTAGCCATGGGAGGGTACAAATGAAGACAAGGCTGTACTAAGGAGGGACTAACAAGTCTATTAACGAATCCGAAGGCAGCATTGGGGGTATTGGTGGTGGTGGTATTGGTATTGATGGTGGTACTAGTATTGGTGGTGGTATTGGTGGTGGTATTGGTATTGATGGTGGTGGTAGTATTGGTATTGGTGATGGTACTGGTATTGGTGGTGGTGGTGGTATTGGTATTGTTGGTGGTATTGGTAGTGGTATTGGTGGTGGTATTGCTGGTGGGGTACTGTTGGTGGTATTGGTGGTGGTGGTAGTGGTATTAGTGGTGGTATTGGTATTGATGGTGATATTGGTAGTGGTATTGGTGGTGTTATTGGTGGTGTTATTGATGGTGGTGGTGGTATTGGTATTGATGGTGGTATTGGTACTGGTGGTATTGATGGTGGTGGTGGTATTGGTGGTGATATTGGTGGTGGTGGTGGTAGTGGTGGTATATACCACCAACAATACCATCACCACCTATACCAATACCGCCACCACCAATAACGCCACCACCACCAATACCACCACTAATACCAATACCACTACCAATACCACCACCAACACCACCAGTACCACCAACACCACCAGTACCACTGTGGAAATTTGCCTAAAAGTGGGCACACTGGTGCAGGGTCACCCTCTTGTTCACCGGTTCAAAGACCAACAAAATAGAGATCAGCACTGGAGTTGGAATAAATAACACATTTATTAATCGCTCATGAGTGGGACCATATCCACACAACACTCTCAAGTGCTGCAGGAGGTAGTACACTGAATTCACAAACCATTGTCCCTTTTATACCATTTTGTTGCAGTGTAAGCAAATGAACAGAAATGGAAAGAACAGTTTTAGAAATAGCTATCAGCAAACAAGGGCAGATGAATAACAACTTGGTCAGCAAAGTGGGAGGGGGAGCAGGAATGCTTATGGCAGCAGTAAATGGCCAACAGTTAACATCTAAGACCAGGTGCACCAGCAGCTAAAACCCCCCAGCACGTACATTGCTTTAGCTGAGTCAGGAAGTCAACTAAAATAGAAAACACAAGCAGATTGAAAAAGACGAGCAGCAGAGGACGGAAGAATTATGAAGGAAATGAAATGGACACCACAGCAAAAATGACTGTCGCTTATGCTAACGTCGAATGTTACATGTTTCCACACCACGAATATTAACCCCACCACCAATACAACCACCACTACTACCAACATCACCACCAATACCACGACCACCACCACCACCAATACCACCACCCCAATACCACCACCAATACCAATACTACCACCAATACCACCACCACCAATACTACCACCACCAATACCACCACCACCAGTACCAATATCACCACCAATACCACCATCAATACCACCAATACCACCACCACCAATACCACCACCACCAATACCACCACCATCGATATCACCACCAGTACCCCACCACAAATACCACCACTACCAATACCAGTACCACCACTATTACCAATACCACCACCAATACCAATACCACCACCACCAATACCAGTATCACCACCACCAATACCAATACCACCACCACCAATTATACCAATACTACCACCAATACTAGTACCACCACAAATACCAGTACCACCACCACCAATACCACCACTACCAATACCAGTACCACCACCAATACCAATACCACCACCACAACCAATACCACCACCACCAATACCTAAACCACCACCACCTCTACCAATATCACCACCACCAATACCAGCACCACCAATACCACCACCACCATTACCAATACCACCACCACCAATGCCAGTATCACCACCACCAATACCAATACCACCACCACCACCAATAATACCAATACTACCAACAATACTAGTACCACCACCAACACCAGTACCACCACCACCAATACCACCACCACCAATACCACCACTACCAATACCATTACCACCACCAATACCAATACCAATACCACCACCAATACTAATATTACCACTACCAATACCATCACCAATACTAGTACCGCCACCAATACCAGTACCACCACAACCAATACCACCACCACCAATACCTAAACCACCACCACCAATACCACCACCTCCACCAATATCACCACCACCAATACCAGCACCACCAATACCACCACCACCAAAACCAATACCACCACCACTATTACCAATACCACCACCACCAATACCAATATCACCACCTCAGCACCTCTCGCTCAATAGTAATAGGAGGGGCACTGTACGAGGCCGGAGCTGCAGCCGAGACCATCCCTCCCTCCCTCCATGCCTGACATAAAGCACAGCCTACCCTGCACCAGGAGTTAAAGCTAGGGCCCTACTACAGATGGAGTGTTTTTATTAGGCCAAAGATAGCAATGACATTACGCAATGCCACACTGCACACTCAAATCACTGGGAGGGCAGGAACTAGCCTCCCTCCCCTTCTCCCTCCTGAGCCGCAACAGTGTAATCACAGAGTGAAAGGTGTTAGTGCGCTTTGTTATTGTTTATAGTTTGAATCATATGTAACTCTCACTTCACAGTTTGTGTCTGTGTAATTTACAACATTTACACATCTTCTTCACTACACTATTTATCACTACTTTGAAGACGTCGCAGGCCGGTCTCTTCCTCTGATATTTACAATCTAACAAGCGGTCGAGAAGGCCCTTTATTGCAATGCAATAGGTCTCGCACTTGCACGAGTTTAAGCTATTAGTATTGTAAATGACAATGCCTTTTATTTATGTTTTAAAACCCAAAACATAAATAAAAGGCATTGCCATTTACAATGCCAATAGCTCAAACTTGTGTGTACTTGAGACCTATTGCATTGCAAATGCTGGTTATGTTCTGTGTTTGGAAATACCACTTTTAGAAAGTAGCTATTTTCTTGCTTAGCCATTTTGTGTGCCTCTGCTGAGTTTGTGGATTGACTGTCTGGCTTTGGAGTGACAGGGGCTGGGGATGTGCATTCTCTTCAGACCTCCACTGGAGGGGTCGAGGTGTGTCTTGCCTTTCCTTGATGAGTCAGGGCTGGGTGGAATAGACCTGGGCTACATTTAGAGTATTGCATTTAGAGTATTTCCTTGCACCTAAATGGGCCTGGTCTGCCTTGAACAATGGTGTCTCCACCCCCTGCTAGGAAGCTGGGCTGGAGAGGACTAAACTGGTTTGGACGAAGCACAGACACTATCTGCCGGAGAGAACAAAATAGTTTTGAGTATAAATATTGGGGCCCAGACCCCAGAACTTTAGAACTCACTGGAACCAAGGATCCTGGCAAAAAGAAGAGCTGGAAGAGTTGTCAGGAGTATTGCCCCTTTGCTGTGTTGTTGCTTTGTTGGGTTGGCCTGCAGTTGCTGCTTCTGCTTTGGGCAGTGAAAGGACTGATCTTTCTTTACTTATGCTGAGTATCTTCAAGGGCTTGATGTAGAGCTTGCCTCCTGTTCTGAAGTCTCGGGGACTGTAAAGACTTCACCAACCTCTGAGTACGGCCTCTGGAACCACTGTTTCAGTTGCCACAGAGAAGAGAAATGCAACCGAATCCGTCACTAACTCCGTCGCTGGCTTTGTGTCCTGATGGCACCGCAGAGGGCACCGTACGCATCTTGTACTGCAACCCTGGTCTCACTGATGATGATGACCAACGCTGCTGTCACCGAGCCCCTGCTTGCGCCGTGACCTGTAGGCACTGCACTTGGCACCTCACCACCTCGCCTCACTTCGCCATCCTGGTCTCTCTGACTCTGTCGGTGCTACTGACTTCAACACCCGTGACCGCACCGTTGCTGGGGGCACCACTTGTAAGTTTCATGACGCACCGCCTCGTCCCACACAACCGTCTGGGTCGACCGACACCAGCTCCCACTAACCAGCTCTGTCGCTTACACCGCAACCAGCCAGCACTGCATTGAGCACCGGCTCGCCCTGCACCGTAAGCCTTGGTCTCACCGACGCCGTCTTGACGATTGTCATAGAGCAGCTGCCTGCATGGCATCATGAGGGCACCAAACCCTGCACCACTTCCATTTTGCAACGCAATTGCGACTGTTGCCACGACCAGCTCGCACCAACATGCCCTCCGCAACAAGAAAGGTACTGTTCACGAGTCTGTCCATGCTTTTGCTGGCCTGTACTGACACGGTTGGCTGGAACTATTATAATCCGTTGTTTTTAGCATCGTGGTACGGAGCTACGGACTAGTACGAATTGTGTTTTTGAGGTATTTCTGCAATTTTGAGGATATCTTGCAAAGAATATATTTTTAAGTACTGTATGTTGGATTCTTATCATTTTGGTCTTGTTTTGGATATATAAAAATATTGAATATTTTTCTAAACTGGTGTGTTGTCCTTTTGTACTGTTTTCACTGTATTACTGTTGGTTATGTGCAAATGCTTTACACACTGCCTCTGAGATAAGTCTGACAGCTCGTGCCAAGCTACAAAGGGGGTGAGCAGGGGTTATTTTAGGAGTGTAACTCCCTTACCCTGACTAGGAAGAAAGGTCCGTACTTGGGCAAAGGTGCAAACCATTGCCAACTAGAGACCCCCATTTCTAACAATCATGCAAAGCTCTGATTTACTAATGTAGTGAGTAGCTCCATACTGTGGTTGTGATATTAGCAGCTTTTATTCCTTACATTAGTGAAACCTACTGGGTCGGGATGGAAGATTGAGGGTTTCACTGTGGTTGATGAGCATTAGCCACTTTTGGCCCTCAATTCCATTCCTCTTAAAGCTGGGCTCTAGAGAGTGAAGAATTCCAGCACCTACTGACTCCCACGTAGCTGCATTCAAGTCCGATGTACTCTTGTTTATGAGGTTGTCTTTTGGGTCCTGTTTTCTAACAACCTTCTTGAGGGTACTCAGGGCCTTTTTTTCGTCACTTGATGGATTCTTGCCTTTGTGCTAAACCAGTTTCTACTGTCAGAGTTAATCGGGAATGTAGGTAGGCAATCAGTCAAGATTCTAGTGAGAGACACAGGCTCCTTGTGAGCAATTAAGTGCCATTTTCTTGTGTCGTAGTTCTACACAACCTTAAACTTCAAAGGGAAGTACCAAGTCACTGATTAACTAAAGTAGATCCTCAAATATATTGCCCTTTTTGTAGCTCCTAAATTTGTGCTGAGCTTGTTAAGAACCATACTCCTGATTTCATAGGTCTCTTAACTCAGACCATCTAAACCGTGTTAGAGATATTTTTTTGCATGCGTTGCAGATATGTAGTTATTTAGGAACGCCAGGTGGTAGAAGTACACAAGAGAGACAGCTGAAAAGCACCCATACTCTTGTGGGGGGCTTAAACAAACAGAACATAGTAGAGCCTGAAAAATCAATGCGTCCATGCTCCAGGGGAGGGACAAACACACGAAAAGGGAGGAAGAATATGGAAGCTGAAGAATAAGAATGAGACATACAAGAGTGAGAATGAAGCTAAACGATGGTAAGCAATGGGTGACCTCTTAGACCCCTCTAAGGTACCGAAAGGTCTTGAAAGTGACAGGCCATGCTCTGCCTTAAGCGAGACCCAGAAATGTTCCCACAAATCATGCATTTCTGTATGTCACTGCGTTGAGTAAAGTAATGCTTTAACGTGTTTCAAAGGGTTGTGCTTCAAGCACAAAGCGTAGCCAATTTAAAACCCTGCTACTCAGAGTTTGGGGCAGACATTTGGGAAATCATAGGTGTGGATCTCTAAATCCTTATACTAATCGGTGTATGGTCACAGTTACAATTTCGCAAGTCTGATAAAACTCTACAGTTTTGTCAATCGTACATATTTCTTTTTCTTAGTTTTCCAGCTCCTATATTTCTTTCTCCAGAGCTCTCAGATGGGCAGCAGGAAGCTTGCAAATAGTGAAATAAAAAGTGAAAGAATTAAAATGATTGATAGCTAACCTTTACAAACAAAGCTGGTTTATGCTGGATTTGCAGCCCCACAAGCAATTCCGCAAATGTAATTTGAGTTTCTGGGAACTGGTACAGCAACTTAGACAAGTTCTCAGCTGGCATAATAATGAGCGCCTAGGGCTCTACCGCAAGGAAAATGGCCTCAGTGCCCCACCTCTGGTTTCATAATAAAAGACAGCCAGAATAGGGTACCGTGAGCCCCTCAGACGTATGGGTCCCCGTGCCACTCACTGCGCCACCAATAGATACACCCCCGACACAGATGAAGATGTCTTAGTAAAAGTCTTCATAAAGGCTAAAGTTCCCTTTTTCAAATGTGTCTTGTCTCTTCTGTCCAGGAAAATGTATTTTACTATTGGGTTTGTGATATTTTTCATTACATTCAAGTGTAGAGCTCCCACAACCGACAACCGACCTCACAAACTTCCGCCCTATCACCAACCTCCCTTTTCTTTCGAAAATTACTGAAAAATGTGTTGCAAAACAACTTTCCCTACATATTATGGACAATAATCTCCTCGATGTTTTCCAATCTGGCTTCATCCAAAATTGCAGCACTGAAACAGCCCTGCTGCAAGTGATTGATGATGCGTTGCATATACTCGACTCCGGGGAATCGTGTCTTCTGATTCTTCTAGACCTCTCTGCAGCCTTTGACACTGTTAATCATAGCACCCTCCTCAACACTCTTCAACAGAGAATGGGATTGGATGGCACAGTGCTTAAATGGTTTGTCTCTTTCCTCACAGACAGATCCCAAATGATTAAGATAGCGAACAGTCTTTCATCTCCATTGGCTGTAGGTCAAGGTGTCCCTCAAGGTTCTATCCTGGCAACCACTCTGTTTAATCTCTACCTGGAACCTTTAGGGAACCTCCTAAGCAAATCTGGGATCCATTACCATCTTTATGCGGATGACACTCAAATCTACCTCAAGGTGTCTTCCGCACACGATCTCTCTTTTCTCGACTCTACTCTCAACTCCATCCACAACTGGATGTTAGCTCACCAACTCATTCTAAATCCCGCCAAAACTGAATTCCTCCTCCTTTCGACCTCTCTCTCACCTCCTCCTTTTCAATCGTGGATGGATCATCTGAACCTGCTCAACAACAAACCCATCATTGTCGACAGCGCTAGGTGTCATTCTTGACAAAAGACTCAACTTAATCTCCCACATCAACTCTATTGCCAAGAACGCACGGTACCAGTTGCGCCTTCTATGGGGGATCCGTCGGTTCTTCCCGGGGAAAGACTTAAAAACCTTGGTACAATCGCTGGTTCTCTCAAGACTGGATTATTGCAATTCTCTTCTGACGGGCCTGCCCAAATCCCACCTCTCCCCTCTCAAATCCATCCTCCATTCAGCAGCTCGCTTCATTTCAGGGTCTAAACGAAGCGACCACATCACTCCTACCCTGTCCTCTCTTCGATGGCTTCCGATTGAGGCAAGATCTATTTACAAAACTGCCTGCATCACACACAAAGCCTTGCACACGTCCTCCCCTCGTTACCTGGCAAATAAATTGAAATTGTCCGGAGGCTCTCGACCCTCTCGTAATACGGAAAAGCTTCTGCTTGAGCCCCCCGTCTTCAAAAGGGAACGATTGATGGCGCAATCCTTCTCAGGCAATGCGGTGAGAATATGGAACTCACTTCCCCCATTGCTCTGTGCCACCTCCTCTACCCGGATCTTCAAAGCTGAACTCAAAACTCTTCTCTTCCACAGACACTTTCAGAACTAATACTTTCATACTCCGGCCCCTCTTGGAAGTTCGCTCTTCATTGTAAATTTGTATTTTTTCCTGTGCATCCCTCACCCCTGCGTGCTGTGTTGGATTTTGTGTTTGTGTACCCTTCATTTTTAGTCTGTGTAATGTTATATTCTGTACCACTTTTCTCTTGTAACGTAACTAGCTCTATTGTACAGCGCTCTGACACCTTTGGGTAATGTCCACGCTTTATAAAAATGCACTAAATATTTTTTTTTTTTTTAAAACACAAAGTAGCTCTTAGAAATCTTGGTGGCAAACAGACAATATGGAAAAAGTGGGAAGGAGAAATTGACTGAGTGCGACCAAAGAGAAAAGGTGGTTTTTGGTGCTCTTCTGAATGTGTGTCATTCGATTTCAAAGACAAGGGGAAGCAAAAGGGAATTCAAGAGTCAGGGCACTCGGAAGTGTAAAAATCTTTCTCTAAATTGTTTGCTTTGACTAGCAGATAAACACCAACTCTTTGCAGGCCAATAATAGGTATCTAGAATCAGGGCCTGTTATATCTCCATATTACTGCTTAATAGTCATTAATTCATAAAATCAAAACAGAAGGGGGTTAACTCAATGGAGTGAGATTAACCTCACTGCACATTTGAGCCTGTGGGCATGGTTAAAATAAGCCAATCTTGTCATACTCTATGGTTGTCAGACGACATAAAGTACTTTGAAGATGAAGAAAAAAGAAAAAAAGCTTTCTCTGGGTTGCTGATCTTGTGATGTCAGTCCAGCGATACTGTAGGAACAACAACAGGCGCAGACCCAACCTTCACAATGGAAACCTGAGGCCTTCAAACATAGGTGACCTTAAAGGATTTATAATATATGATTAAAAAATGTTTTTAAGAACTTACAAAAGGTTGTGAACTACCTCTTTAAAAGAGAATAAACAGGCTCAAGGTTATATTTGAAATTGGAATTTATTCTAAACCAGTCCTTTTGGAATATTTAGAATTTTAGTTTATTGACCTTAGCTCTGCTCCTTCTTTCAAGTAACTTCAGGACAACATTGCTGCAGCTTATTAACCTCAGGTAGAGTGAACACTTGGCTCTTAACTTCCACATCCAGGATACCGTCACTATCCGTACATTGCTTTTGGGAGCGAACATCAATTCCGATATCATTCTAATCTAAAGAGACATGCATCATTATCCATTCTTCCTTGACAGCAGGAAATAACAATAAGAAACAGGGTGCTGAAAAGGTGATAGCAGTGCTTTGAGAATGGATATCTGAAAGATTTTTGTAAGCAGGATACATTTTTCAATAAAATTCTGTAGGAAGGTAAGATTCTTCTGCATGGTTACCCCCACTTTTTGCCTGGTGCTAAGCTGTTTTTGACTAGTCTGACTGGGATCCTGCTCATCAGGACCCAAGTCTCTCTGCTTTCTCCCTTAAATAGTCGTGTTCAGTACTTAGATATATCCCAGATTGGATACTGAGGTACCCTTATGAGTCTATAGTAGATGGTACTAAGGTACCCAGGGCATAGGTACCCCAGAGGTCCCCCATGAGCTGAAGCATGTATTATGCCACCCATGGCAGACCATTCAAAATGGTGCTACAGGCATGCCATTGCAGCCTGTGTACGCTGGTGCTAGCACCACTTACTAAAGGTATAGGTTTCCTATATCTAGGGTCACGGCACTTAAAACCTACAAGTCACCCTTATAGCAGGCCTTTGGAATCCTGATGGCAGGGTGCTTGGTTCTAAGTGAGAGGGAGCCCCTGCATGAGCAGGACACCCCTATAGCTTAAGGGGTCCATTCTCCCGGGTTGTAAGGGAAGCAGCCGTATTCCATATAGAGGGGCACCGCTTAATTACATGATGACCATCTCGAAACTGGCTGCAACGAATCCTATCATGTTTGGTATCAAACATGTTGGAATCATACCCCCACATCGTAAACGGTGTGGGAGCTATGATTCCAAGCACTGGAAGAACCTTCCTTTAGGCTCTCCATGTCCCCGTTACCAGTTTTCCAGACCCGGACAACACACAATGGTTGCTGCCAAGCAGAGACATGATTCTGCCCTCCTGCTGCTGAGCTACGCTCAAGCAGGGGAAGGCAGAACAATAGGCATACTGTCACAGGGTGGTGTGACCACCTCCCAGACAGGATTTAGTGTATTGGGGTACGGTGGGTGAGCTTGCCAGCGTCACTCAGTCTGCATGGTGTCCCCATCCATCATCCAGTTCAAACCAGTCCTGGGAGCCGTTGGATCCCGCTCTGGCGCGAAACTGGAGAAAGGACATGGGAGTAACCTCCCCCCTGTCCAGACCCTCCCCTGGGAGAGTCCCCTAAATCGTCCCAACCCTTTCCTAAGGGTACTTAAGGGCTTACCTGTGGGTGGGTCCCTAGATTCTTTGTGGGATACAATTCAGATCAGAAACCTCTTTTTCTTCTACCTTCTGGGCACTCTGGACTTCGCTGGACTTCAAGTAGGCTCAACTGTGTCTCCCTTCCAGTCCGCTGCATCATCTGTGCCTGTGCAACATACAGGAACCTTCCAAGGCCTGTGGGTATCGAAGACGCCTGAAGGAATCTCCCTTGAAGTGAAGGAGTCATTTCCCTGCATTCGCAGGCACCGCACTGGTCTGCTGATCTTGAGCTCCTCCAGACTCCGAAAGCTTCTGCAACACAGGTGGTGGTTTTCCACAGTTCTTGAGGCCTGCCCTGTCCTCTCACCAAGCTTGAGGCCAGAATCCCTTGCGGGGGCTGCAATAACCGAACCCCTGTGCACCGCATCAACTGGCAGTTGCAAAGGCTTGTTGGCTTCCTTCCAAGAAGATCTTCGGGCTCCAAGTAGCCCCAACCTCGAGCATCTCCAGTGACCAGAATCTTTGGCCACATTGCATCGTGTGCATCGTGGCCTGCATCTTTTGGTGAGCTGCTTGAGGTCCTCCCGTGACTCCACTGCCTCCGGCCTGTGGGTCCATTTGAGGGTCACCTTTACTCCTTTTGAACTCTCCTGATTGCTCGGGGCCTGCCCTGACTCCCCTGCTTGTGGTGAGTCTCCTGGACCTTGCTGGTCCCATCACTGCACCTTTTTCAACTTCTGCATCGGTTGCATTTGCCAAGGCTTGTTGATGCTCCCACCGGACACCAACCCCCCAGGAATCGACATCTGAAATGGGCTAGCTTGTGCATGGCTCCTGGTCTTTCTGAGCATTGCCTGGTCCTCGCAGCTGCAGAGTCAAGTGTTGTGTAGTTCCTATAGAAAGTATACAGGATCTGCGCGTATAGACAACATACACTGTAGAATTGGTGTCAGATTGCCTCTGAACACCCCCACCGGGTATGTTGGCTTTTGTACCAACTAGCTCACAGTGCCACTAGAATCTCCTCTTACCAAGGAGAGAATAGTTCCTGGCAATCATCAAACATGACAACCCTGATCCCTCAGGACCGTGGAAACAGTATACTACCTTTCGCTCAGTCAGTCGTGCTTACTTAGTCTGTCTTAGAGAGATACACAGAATAAACAGGCTGGGCGTTTTCATTAAGTATTTATTGAACAGTTGTTATTCTGGTGTATAATTAAATTAGCTGCAATAACTGTTAGACAGTATAAGATATAAATGATTAGCAGTATCATAAAGGTGAATGGATGGTGTAGTTCTACCATCCCACAATAAGCGTGAATACATTAGAGTATATAAAACACATGATAAAAGATGCGTACTCCTACGATTTCTCCCTTACTAGATGTACCTAAATGTACCTAGCCTGTGTGTAGGTGTTAAGCCAAGAATCCCTCTAGGATTTAGTCAAGCCCATTACCTGAGGTGAGAGTCTGTGGGACCCCGTCCTGATCTCGAGTTGGACAACCCGCAAGGGATGTTTTAGACCACTGCGAGCTGGAGTCTCTGCATGCAGGAACCTCAGCGTCTCTGGTCAGTGTGTCAGTCGGGAAGTCTCAGTCTCCTCTAGCTATCTTAGCAAGATGTGATGTATATATACCCATAGGTCTCCCCAGGAGTCCTACCTTGCTGTATTACTGTGTCAGCCTAAAGATGATGTCGGGTATGAACTTTATACATAGATATCATACAGTAGATGGTAGTCCTGCTGAGCTTCCAAGACTCCTCAAGCATAATGAATGAGATTTGAACTAGGAAAAACCAGCGTTCTGAATGCAACGTCGTATCTAGGTAAAAGGTCAGTCCCTGTAAACCTTGACAAGTGTAATGTAGGGAAGAATATGGGTGAAGGGTGATGAAGTTACCGAAGACTATTTTATGGTACCTATATGGAATATAATACCCACTCCCCTTCCGAATGGATGACAAAGTTACATTCTAAACGTACTCCTAGGAGCACTAGACTTGTACGCAACCAGGTAAAACATTAGTTTCTTGTTTTGTAAAAAAACATAGTTTAAAAAGGTTAAAAAGTAGTCTTAAAAAAATGTTCAAAAAAGAGAAGATTTTAGAAATTGACACTAAAGCTACAGCTCTAATATGTCCGTAAGTATAGTCCGAACTACTAAAAGCATTTGAAAGCCATATATGCTCAAAAGGAATGTCAGTTTGATATGGAGTGCCAATTTCTCTATTTGTTTTCCAAAAAGTCAAATTTTTTCCAGCACACGACAGACCAAATGAGTCAAATGATTATGTGTCCTGGCTGGTAGACGCAACATTCTCGTTGCTTGCCTCCGCAGTCGAGGGTCCCTGTAACACCTCGCAGATTATGTCAATGGAGCACAGATGATCTTCTGTACTGTCCACAGCCGGTGCTGGGGCAGCCTGTGTGCTATCCAAGGCCTGGGTGTCTGAGAAGGAGCCGGTGTCCATACCAACAGGAGCTGATACTACCTGTGGTGGCTCTAGGAATGCCGCCATCAACATAGGAATACACTGGGGTGAAGTACCGGGGATTTTAGGACCCCAGCGGTGCCAGGGGTAGCACCCTATGACTTTGGGTTATCCTGTTGCTGTAGTATTATAAAAGACGCTCTCATGGTAATGTAACAAAGAACTTGGCAAAAGAAGCTGAAATATGAAAAGACATCTTTATTAAACTCAAATGAGTGAGACTACGTCGCACAGAAGCCTAAGCAACTGAATGAGGCAGTCTGCAGAACAAAAACCAGTCTTCTATTTTATACAGAATATTACGCTTTGGGCAACACCGCCCCTGTTTTACAAGTGGTCATTCACATATTTTGGCTTCAAAGAAAATGCAGAGTCATGGTGACAATCCCACATTCCTGTTCAACCAGCCCACAATTATTTACCCAGCGAGGCTCAGATCCCACATCAGATATCGATAGGCCCCAATAAACATGAGCATCTCCTGTTTGGGAAACAAGCCATAAAGCAGGAACAGTCAGGTGTGAAAGAGATTAGCTGGAGTCTCGTGTTTAATGTAAAGGCTTTATGGTGTGTCAAGCCCTGATGCTAATCACAGGTGGCCAGAGGTCGGGGAGCTCGTGAGACCGGACTGACCTGGGGCAGCAGAGCCAAGCTGCCCAGGTCATAGAGAAGTCAAAGGAAGGCACATGTGCTCTAAAGGCCCGTATTTGCTTCATAATATGTAGCCTATGTGAGGGCAACCATAAGATGGCCACCGCTCTAAGATGGAACCCACGTAGTGATGTATAATATCGTATACATAGTGCATTTATCAATGAAACGTTATATAAAGCACTTGTACATACCGCATTGGCCATTCGCGGTTTGCTAATACCGGAAGAGACAGGGGTAGGGCCCTGCCTCCTACGCGGTCCCAAGTTTTAAAGTACCACAGACCCTCCTTTTGCGCTTACATAGGCAATAACTATACTCTCATCAATCCGAGTCTAGGTCAATATTCATGAAGTCATGGAGATGTTGCTGTAGCATCATCCTATTACTTAGCTCGTTTTCTGATGCATGTTTCCTTACACATGTAGTAGCACAAAGGCCACATATGGCGGGACAAAATAAGGAATACCTCTGTCTGTAGTAGGTGGCATAAGATCACACACCCAATAATTAGTGATGTTCACTACTAACTAATGTTGATGCAGAAGCTGTACAAAAGAATTGCTTACGAATTCTAATCTTTTAACCTGCCCATGTTCAGGATAGGGTGAAAAGAGTGCAAAGAAACAGTAGTGGGAAAAGACATAGGTTGGGAAGCGGGTGCAGAAGTCAATTGAGTAGAGAAAAACGATCCCACCCATAAATGACAATCTCATGCTTGAAAAGACACTAGAAAACACGTTATTAAGAACATATAAACAACGGGAGAAAGTAGTAACCACTATTGCAAATGAAATAATAGTTTTTCACAACCCTAAGCAAAAAGCAAATCCCAAAATTATCTAGTAACATTTTTAGGGCTCAGTAATTTCAGTAATTCTTGTATGTTCAGATGAAACAGTGGTGACCCTCATCAATGCTCTAAGGTGAAAAGGGGGTACTCTTTCCACAGAAAATGGACTTTATTCTGCTTATACTAAACAGAATAGTACTTTAAAACAATGCCAGCAAAACAATCAGTCTCCTTAACACCTACTCTATACAATCACACGGAAACCTCTTGTGAAACCACCTATGCCCAGAGTCCGTTCAAAAAGCCTCTCTGGCAGGCTTCTATTGTCCATCAAATCTTCTTCTGTTGTTTTCTTTTGCATGGGCCTCTTCATTCAAGCCTTACATGAGAAATGTACTGCTTAGTTGGAGTGCCCTCCTGGCAAACACCCACAGCTCACTCGAGAGTCTCAATGTCTCAAGGCAGTGCGCCAGTATCTTTCCTTTGCGGCAGGCACTACAGGTAGTGTGCTCTCCATTGATCAAGCGTTACAACAAACAAATGATGGACGGAATGCTGACAATGCAGACATTCTCCCCCAGTCAAGAGATCTGGGTTTAATCCATCGTTCTTTTGCCCACTACGCCACCCCAGTTTAGACATGGCCATATGCAAATCAGTCTTGACCCTGTGCCTCATGGGAACAGTCTAGCCCGAACTGCCAAGCCATGTCTTCCCTGGACCGGAATCAAGCATCCTAGGACCGGTTTCTGGCTATCAGCCGTCATCAGCCAGGATAGCTTGACTCCAGTGGCGCAGTGAGCACGGGTCCCACGTCTGGGAATACCCATCCCACTTAGGGCGAAAAGCGTTACAACAAACAAATGATGGACGGAATGCTGACAATGCAGACATTCTCCCCCAGTCAAGAGATCTGGGTTTAATCCATCGTTCTTTTGCCCACTACGCCACCCCAGTTTAGACATGGCCATATGCAAATCAGTCTTGACCCTGTGCCTCATGGGAACAGTCCAGCCCGAACTGCCAAGCCATGTCTTCCCTGGACCGGAATCAAGCATCCTAGGACCGGTTTCTGGCTATCAGCCGTCATCAGCCAGGATAGCTTGACTCCAGTGGCGCAGTGAGCACGGGTCCCACGTCTGGGAATACCCATCCCACTTAGGGCGAAAAGCGTTACAACAAACAAATGATGGACGGAATGCTGACAATGCAGACATTCTCCCCCAGTCAAGAGATCTGGGTTTAATCCATCGTTCTTTTGCCCACTACGCCACCCCAGTTTAGACATGGCCATATGCAAATCAGTCTTGACCCTGTGCCTCATGGGAACAGTCCAGCCCGAACTGCCAAGCCATGTCTTCCCTGGACCGGAATCAAGCATCCTAGGACCGGTTTCTGGCTATCAGCCGTCATCAGCCAGGATAGCTTGACTCCAGTGGCGCAGTGAGCACGGGTCCCACGTCTGGGAATACCCATCCCACTTAGGGCGAAAAGCGTTACAACAAACAAATGATGGACGGAATGCTGACAATGCAGACATTCTCCCCCAGTCAAGAGATCTGGGTTTAATCCATCGTTCTTTTGCCCACTACGCCACCCCAGTTTAGACATGGCCATATGCAAATCAGTCTTGACCCTGTGCCTCATGGGAACAGTCCAGCCCGAACTGCCAAGCCATGTCTTCCCTGGACCGGAATCAAGCATCCTAGGACCGGTTTCTGGCTATCAGCCGTCATCAGCCAGGATAGCTTGACTCCAGTGGCGCAGTGAGCACGGGTCCCACGTCTGGGAATACCCATCCCACTTAGGGCGAAAAGCGTTACAACAAACAAATGATGGACGGAATGCTGACAATGCAGACATTCTCCCCCAGTCAAGAGATCTGGGTTTAATCCATCGTTCTTTTGCCCACTACGCCACCCCAGTTTAGACATGGCCATATGCAAATCAGTCTTGACCCTGTGCCTCATGGGAACAGTCCAGCCCGAACTGCCAAGCCATGTCTTCCCTGGACCGGAATCAAGCATCCTAGGACCGGTTTCTGGCTATCAGCCGTCATCAGCCAGGATAGCTTGACTCCAGTGGCGCAGTGAGCACGGGTCCCACGTCTGGGAATACCCATCCCACTTAGGGCGAAAAGCGTTACAACAAACAAATGATGGACGGAATGCTGACAATGCAGACATTCTCCCTCAGTCAAGAGATCTGGGTTTAATCCATCGTTCTTTTGCCCACTACGCCACCCCAGTTTAGACATGGCCATATGCAAATCAGTCTTGACCCTGTGCCTCATGGGAACAGTCCAGCCCGAACTGCCAAGCCATGTCTTCCCTGGACCGGAATCAAGCATCCTAGGACCGGTTTCTGGCTATCAGCCGTCATCAGCCAGGATAGCTTGACTCCAGTGGCGCAGTGAGCACGGGTCCCACGTCTGGGAATACCCATCCCACTTAGGGCGAAAAGCGTTACAACAAACAAATGATGGACGGAATGCTGACAATGCAGGGTATGCTCAGACGTGAGTCCCTTGCTCACTTTGCCACTGGATTCAAGCACGCCTGGCTGAAGACGGCTGAAATGCCAGAAACCGGTCCTAGGAAGCTTGTTTCCGGTCCAGGGAAGGCATGGCTTGGCAGTTCGGGATGGACTGTTCCCATGAGGCACAGGGTCAGACTGATTTGCATATGGCCATGTCTGAACTGGGGTGGCAGAGTGGGCTAAAGAACGGTAATGGATCAAACCCAGATCTGTTGACTGGGTGTGAGTGTTTGATTGGTTCTGATGCTCCGTCCATCACCACCCCCTTTTGTACCGCTTTGTTCGCCATAAGTTGGCAGGGTATGCTCAGACGTGAGTCCCTTGCTCACTTTGCCACTGGATTCAAGCAAGCCTGGCTGAAGACGGCTGAAATGCCAGAAACCGGTCCTAGGAAGCTTGTTTCCGGTCCAGAGAAGGCATGGCTTGGCAGTTCGGGCTGGACTGTTCCCATGAGGCACAGGGTCAGACTGATTTGCATATGGCCATGTCTGAACTGGGGTGGCAGAGTGGGCTAAAGAACGGTAATGGATCAAACCCAGATCTGTCGACTTGGTGTGAGTGTTTGATTGGTTCTGATGCTCCGTCCATCACCACCCCCTTTTGTACCGCTTTGTTCGCCATAAGTTGGCAGGGTATGCTCAGACGTGAGTCCCTTGCTCACTTTGCCACTGGATTCAAGCAAGCCTGGCTGAAGACGGCTGAAATGCCAGAAACCGGTCCTAGGAAGCTTGTTTCCGGTCCAGAGAAGGCATGGCTTGGCAGTTCGGGCTGGACTGTTCCCATGAGGCACAGGGTCAGACTGATTTGCATATGGCCATGTCTGAACTGGGGTGGCAGAGTGGGCTAAAGAACGGTAATGGATCAAACCCAGATCTGTTGACTGGGTGTGAGTGTTTGATTGGTTCTGATGCTCTGTCCATCACCACCCCCTTTTGTACCGCTTTGTTCGCCATAAGTTGGCAGGGTATGCTCAGACGTGAGTCCCTTGCTCACTTTGCCACTGGATTCAAGCAAGCCTGGCTGAAGACGGCTGAAATGCCAGAAACCGGTCCTAGGAAGCTTGTTTCCGGTCCAGGGAAGGCATGGCTTGGCAGTTCGGGCTGGACTGTTCCCATGAGGCACAGGGTCAGACTGATTTGCATATGGCCATGTCTGAACTGGGGTGGCAGAGTGGGCTAAAGAACGGTAATGGATCAAACCCAGATCTGTTGACTGGGTGTGAGTGTTTGATTGGTTCTGATGCTCCGTCCATCACCACCCCCTTTTGTACCGCTTTGTTCGCCATAAGTTGGCAGGGTATGCTCAGACGTGAGTCCCTTGCTCACTTTGCCACTGGATTCAAGCAAGCCTGGCTGAAGACGGCTGAAATGCCAGAAACCGGTCCTAGGAAGCTTGTTTCCGGTCCAGGGAAGGCATGGCTTGGCAGTTCGGGCTGGACTGTTCCCATGAGGCACAGGGTCAGACTGATTTGCATATGGCCATGTCTGAACTGGGGTGGCAGAGTGGGCTAAAGAACGGTAATGGATCAAACCCAGATCTGTTGACTGGGTGTGAGTGTTTGATTGGTTCTGATGCTCCGTCCATCACCACCCCCTTTTGTACCGCTTTGTTCGCCATAAGTTGGCAGGGTATGCTCAGACGTGAGTCCCTTGCTCACTTTGCCACTGGATTCAAGCAAGCCTGGCTGAAGACGGCTGAAATGCCAGAAACCGGTCCTAGGAAGCTTGTTTCCGGTCCAGAGAAGGCATGGCTTGGCAGTTCGGGCTGGACTGTTCCCATGAGGCACAGGGTCAGACTGATTTGCATATGGCCATGTCTGAACTGGGGTGGCAGAGTGGGCTAAAGAACGGTAATGGATCAAACCCAGATCTGTCGACTTGGTGTGAGTGTTTGATTGGTTCTGATGCTCCGTCCATCACCACCCCCTTTTGTACCGCTTTGTTCGCCATAAGTTGGCAGGGTATGCTCAGACGTGAGTCCCTTGCTCACTTTGCCACTGGATTCAAGCAAGCCTGGCTGAAGACGGCTGAAATGCCAGAAACCGGTCCTAGGAAGCTTGTTTCCGGTCCAGAGAAGGCATGGCTTGGCAGTTCGGGCTGGACTGTTCCCATGAGGCACAGGGTCAGACTGATTTGCATATGGCCATGTCTGAACTGGGGTGGCAGAGTGGGCTAAAGAACGGTAATGGATCAAACCCAGATCTGTTGACTGGGTGTGAGTGTTTGATTGGTTCTGATGCTCTGTCCATCACCACCCCCTTTTGTACCGCTTTGTTCGCCATAAGTTGGCAGGGTATGCTCAGACGTGAGTCCCTTGCTCACTTTGCCACTGGATTCAAGCAAGCCTGGCTGAAGACGGCTGAAATGCCAGAAACCGGTCCTAGGAAGCTTGTTTCCGGTCCAGGGAAGGCATGGCTTGGCAGTTCGGGCTGGACTGTTCCCATGAGGCACAGGGTCAGACTGATTTGCATATGGCCATGTCTGAACTGGGGTGGCAGAGTGGGCTAAAGAACGGTAATGGATCAAACCCAGATCTGTTGACTGGGTGTGAGTGTTTGATTGGTTCTGATGCTCCGTCCATCACCACCCCCTTTTGTACCGCTTTGTTCGCCATAAGTTGGCAGGGTATGCTCAGACGTGAGTCCCTTGCTCACTTTGCCACTGGATTCAAGCAAGCCTGGCTGAAGACGGCTGAAATGCCAGAAACCGGTCCTAGGAAGCTTGTTTCCGGTCCAGGGAAGGCATGGCTTGGCAGTTCGGGCTGGACTGTTCCCATGAGGCACAGGGTCAGACTGATTTGCATATGGCCATGTCTGAACTGGGGTGGCAGAGTGGGCTAAAGAACGGTAATGGATCAAACCCAGATCTGTTGACTGGGTGTGAGTGTTTGATTGGTTCTGATGCTCCGTCCATCACCACCCCCTTTTGTACCGCTTTGTTCGCCATAAGTTGGCAGGGTATGCTCAGACGTGAGTCCCTTGCTCACTTTGCCACTGGATTCAAGCAAGCCTGGCTGAAGACGGCTGAAATGCCAGAAACCGGTCCTAGGAAGCTTGTTTCCGGTCCAGGGAAGGCATGGCTTGGCAGTTCGGGCTGGACTGTTCCCATGAGGCACAGGGTCAGACTGATTTGCATATGGCCATGTCTGAACTGGGGTGGCAGAGTGGGCTAAAGAACGGTAATGGATCAAACCCAGATCTGTTGACTGGGTGTGAGTGTTTGATTGGTTCTGATGCTCCGTCCATCACCACCCCCTTTTGTACCGCTTTGTTCGCCATAAGTTGGCAGGGTATGCTCAGACGTGAGTCCCTTGCTCACTTTGCCACTGGACTCAAGCAAGCCTGGCTGAAGACGGCTGAAATGCCAGAAACCGGTCCTAGGAAGCTTATTTCCGGTCCAGGGAAGGCATGGCTTGGCAGTTCGGGCTGGACTGTTCCCATGAGGCACAGGGTCAGACTGATTTGCATATGGCCATGTCTGAACTGGGGTGGCAGAGTGGGCTAAAGAACGGTAATGGATCAAACCCAGATCTGTTGACTGGGTGTGAGTGTTTGATTGGTTCTGATGCTCCGTCCATCACCACCCCCTTTTGTACCGCTTTGTTCGCCATAAGTTGGCAGGGTATGCTCAGACGTGAGTCCCTTGCTCACTTTGCCACTGGATTCAAGCAAGCCTGGCTGAAGACGGCTGAAATGCCAGAAACCGGTCCTAGGAAGCTTGTTTCCGGTCCAGGGAAGTCATGGCTTGGCAGTTCGGGCTGGACTGTTCTCATGAGGCACAGGGTCAGACTGATTTGCATATGGCCATGTCTGAACTGGGGTGGCAGAGTGGGCTAAAGAACGGTAATGGATCAAACCCAGATCTGTTGACTGGGTGTGAGTGTTTGATTGGTTCTGATGCTCCGTCCATCACCACCCCCTTTTGTACCGCTCCATTGATCAAGGGCATAGGTCATCTTGTGCAGACCTTGGACCATTCTCAGGCTCCAACACTCATCATTCAGTGTCAGAAAACGCCCGGGCTGTTCTTCCATGGGCCCTAGAATTAGTGCCTTTTGTCAATCTTGGATCCGCCGGTGCACTGCACTTCCATTGGAGCAAAGGAAAGGGGGGGGTGTGGCCAAAAACTCAGGCCCAGGGGCTCAAGGGACTGCACACTGTCAGAGGTTACCAGCACATGACAGGCGCTCTTGTGCACTGAAATTCTGGTTCTGTGGCAAAACCAGCTCCTCCATCTTTTCTGATGTTGAACGCCTTCTGATGAAGCAAGTGCAATGCTTTAAACAGTTCATTGTATAACAAGGGGACTGCAAACAGGTGGCCTGCGGTCTTTCAAAGGAGTGGCCACACGCCATGGGACAATTTTGGTCTAGAATACACTGTCATTCTCAAAAAGCAATACAAATATAAAGGCAGTAGGTAAAACAGCGTCTCTAATCTTTTCAATTGGGTTTCTGTGTGAGAGCCTCCATCATTTAAGGGTAGATAACTACACGAGAATTCTGTCTACATGGATGTCTTCACATATGGTGGCATTGTGTAATGGGGCAAACACATTTTTTTCTCAATGATTACATCTAGGTGTTCCTAAATTCCTTATCTAGAACATCTCAATAGAGAAATCACATGGTACAGATTATCATGGGCATGTAGAAAACTTTCACATCAGGTGCAATATGCAATACACAGGCTAAAAGTAAAATATGCAAACAAAAGACAAGAACTAGAGGGTCCTGATACTTGCATGATTAGAACACATCTGATCCCACCAAAAATTAAAGCAGCAGGAACAAAAGGGTAAAAACCACATTAAAAATAGACATTGAAAATTCGTCATGTTCAAAAAGTAAACGTAAGATATCTCCTTTTGAGATGGAAAACTTGTCTTACTATAATATTGAGTCAGTTAACCAGTCTATCTCTTCTCTGACAGTCAGGCTGGAAAACATTGAAGCAGGCCTAAGGAAAATTCTTGGAAACCAGTCTGGTCATACAAAAGGGAATTATACATAAACATGCAGTCTGGAAGTGTGTACCTGAACAATACACCTACAATAATAAATGGGCTGACTGGTGAAAGGAATACGGAAAAGGGAATTGGAACTAGGACACAACCAAAATCCTCAATAACTAAGCATGATGCGACATTGGTCAGGGGAGAAGCAACAAAAGGAAAAAAAAAATCTATAGGAAGACCAAAAATTATTTGGGTGATAGTCAGGCATGTGACACAACACCAAGAGTACGGGTGATACACAAAGGCCAAAGTTACATACATTTTAACTGTACCGCTGGCGGCTACACCATATACGGTAATCTTAGGTAATGTTCCAGTTCCTTCTTCAGGGAAAAATGAAAACCTAGTTTTCTTTTAAGGAACAAAAGCCATAGGCTACTTAGGAAGCAAAACATCATTAACTAATGTAATATAGAAATTAGGCCACCTTGAGTCACAGATCTATAATTTCATCCTTAGGTCCAATCAAGGATACATAAATGTAAGGCTGCCTGTTCCTTTAAGGGAAGGGGCAGTAACGTCGTTTTAAAGTACCACAGGGGACACAGCAGAACATGGGCCGTTATCGGGTCAAGTAAAGCATCAACATCCGGTTGCGCACATGATGGAAGTGTCAGACAGAGATCCAACATGCATTCTTCTCCGCAAAACAGGCATCAGAGGACAGGTAAGATGCAGTCCATCCAGACTGGTCTAAATGACAAGAACCTAGATGTACTTAGTTCCCTTAGGCGAGGTGTGCCTTGAAGTTGTACCATGCGATCACGGTATTTTCGCTTCAGGAGCACTGTTTCCATCTCCTTGGTGACTGGGATGTCCGTTGCGTAGCAGAAAAATGACCATCAGGATACCTGCTATTAGACACAGGATCAGAGACAGCCCTCCAAAGATGCTTCCAAATCCGAGTGTATAAAGTTTGGTATAACTCCGAGGACCGTCTGAAAGGTGCTTAATAGTCCAGAACCTATGGTCTTAAATAGGTGGACGATGCCTGTTGAATCAGACATGTTAAAGATGCGACTTACCATTTCTATGAAATGGAAGGTTCAACTTGTACGTATAAGTGCCTGTATCTCTGCCGAAGACCTTGCAACTTGAAGAGGTTAAGGGCACGGGTTCCTGTAGAAGCATGGCTTTCATTCTGCTCAAAGCATCAAGCCGTATTAATGAAATATTTAGCGAAGGCCATAACGGCGCCTCCCTGACTGTATGTGTTGGTGGAAAAAATACTTGGATACAGCAAGTAACCCTGGAACTCACGGTTACCAGATATGCGATGCCTGGAAGCATCCCACAGCAACCTTGATCGTCCAGCATCAAGCAACTCTCATTTTAGAGTAGTCTGAACACTGGAGTGATCACAGCAGCTGGGGAACCCTTTAAATGACAGGATGAGTTCGCTACGGAACCGTTACAGGCCCACCCAAGGTGATACCAGGTAAGTCTTTTTAAGAAAGTTCAGAAAATCTTTGAATTGCTGTAGATGAGATTTTTGGGCTGGCATCGTTTCAGGTTCACTTGGATCCAATGAGAAAGTATCAAAGTCAATGAAATAGCCAGATGCAGTTCGATTAATTTCTGGTAATTCCGCAGGTTTTGTGGAAACTGTAGCTTGCTCTCGTTGGGGCATGTTGACGTAGAAATCCGTGTTTGGTCAAATTGAAATTTGTTTTTCAGTTGAGTTCTCATTTTGAATATCAGTTTCAAGAGGAACAAGTTCCATCGCATTGTTGCATAGTCCATCATTCCGTGTAGATGACCCTTCAAACGTGATGAGTCTTTCTGTTTGAACTTCTTGTATAGTTGTGAGAGGAGGGTGTCTGTTACTCCGGAGTCCACGCGGCCTACTACTCAGTATCGGCCACATAGTATGGTTTGATCAGGTTCAATTGAGACAAATCTTATCTCCTTTTTTCCAGCAAGAGGTGGCAGAAGTAATGTTCTTGTTCCTTCAACTGCCGGGACAGGTACAGGCTTTCTAAATGATGGCCCAAATTCTTTTTTGTCTGCTATTTTCTCTCTGACCAGATCCACAACTTTAGGGATCCAGACAGGTCTTGCCGTGACAGACTTGACTTCCCCAGTGGCGGTCCTTTTTACCTGGTCATTACTTTGTAGTGCCCTGGATTCATTTAGGTCCTGTGAAACAGCCAAACGTTTATGGATGTCAAAAGGTTTACCATCCGCCACTACGCCTACACAATCAAGATCAGGTACCCACATTCTCGTCCTAAATAGGACCTCATAAGAAGTGACACCCCCTAGAGAGCTTCTTGGCTGATTATTTAATGCCCTTTGAGCTCCATACAGATGTTTTACCCAATTTCCACCCAAGCCTAATACTCTAGCTGTTAAAGACTGCTTCATGTCCTGGTTTTTCCTCTCCACGACTGAATTTCCCTTGGGATGGCATGGAGAGGAGTACCGCAATGCTACACTCAAACTTCCCATGGCTTCCTTGTAAGCCCTAGAGTTAAACGCGTGGCCATGGTCAGAATGTATTGTGCCAATTGCGTATGTCCATATAAAGACTTGCAAATCTTTTATAACAGTTTGGGCGTCAGCCGAGCACTGAGGCCACACCCATAGGAACCTAGAGCAGGAATCCACTGCAACCATGATATATTTGTTAGCCCCATCAGATTGTAAGGGGCCACAGTGGTCCAAGTAAACACACACCAGTGGTCTGTCTGATATTAGTAATGGTGTCTGCACTGGACGTGTTACTGTGGAGCCTTTCATCTGCTGACAGATGTTGCATTTCAATACGTAGTCCTTAGTCTGCTTTCTTAGTCCTGGCCACCAATAGCGCTGTTTCAAGAGAGAAACAGTTGCTGTAACTCCTGCATGTGCAGACCCTATTCCGTTGAGTGCTGCTAGAATTAATCCTAACCTACGATCCATATTTGGTATTACTCTATCCCCCACTCCAGGAATTTGAGCAAATGGAACACTGTTTGCATCTAATTTGTAGGAGTATTTGAATGGAAACCTTTTCAGTACTGCTGAGTTATTGCGTGTAGCAATAATCGCAACCATTATCTCACTGTCTGTTCTCGTTTTTGAATGAGTGATTGCAGCTACGGAAGCTGTGAATACAGCCCCCTTTGCGGCTTCATCAGCCAATGAATGCCCTTCAATGTGAATGCCATTACGTTGATGACTCAGTGTATGTATCACATGAGCCCTTGGTAGTTCATTTTTCAACTCCACTACCTGTTTCCATAGCATTTTGTGCCTAACTGTGCCACCTTTTGCATCTTTAAACCCATTCTGTCTCCAGTGATGTAAATATTCATTGTATGACTGCACACAGTAGAAGGAATCACACACAATTAGTGTGGGGAATTCTCGATCCGTATTTACCAGTGCCAGTATTAGTGCTTTTAATTCTGCCAGCTGCGCCGTGCAGTCTCCTAGAGACTGTGTTTTTGTACATTTTGGGTGAAACTTTTCATCCTGCATGCATCCGTTAACAATAGCACACGCTGCGCTGTATTGCTGTTTACTCCCTATGGCCGGTTGAGCCAAACCGTCAGTATAAGTTATATATTCATACTGTTCTAGAGGCATTATTTTATTTGGTAGAGGATATTATTGTTCGTTTTGCAGAAATACTTGTGTTTTTAGATTTGGGTCATGCCTGTATTCTACATCTGTGACAGTGTGAGAATTAGCCCATTGTATCCATCTTGGATGTAAAGCTTTAGCATTGGAAATGCTTACCTTTGTCGCAGCCTCTAAGGCTGGAACTGGGTAATGACTATTATACGTTTGTGTGACTTGCATGCTATTGGTACTGTCTCACCTTCATTATATGTTAGATAGGTGTATCCAGATTGACCCACAACTACACAGATCACCAGGTTGCATACATTTACGTGTCTCTGTAAGTGTTTTGAAGCTATCATGTCAGCTTGTAGGGAACGAAGAGTATCTGTGTGTTCCTGTGTCCATTGTCCAACTGAAAAGTCAGGTTTTATTAAATCGTAGAAAGGTTTTACTCTTTTCGCGTAATCTAAATTGTATGTTCTGCCAAAGTTCAGGAATACCAGGATTGATTGTAATTTTTTTTAATGATTTTGGAGGTTGGAGCAGTGCGCATTTTTATAAAAAGTTAGCTGCTAGACTTTTTCCTTCACTTGAAAGCTCATATCCTAGATAAAGGACATTAAGGTGGGCAATCTTCGAGTTTTTTAAAGTTCAATTTGGAACCCTCAGAGGCAAATCCCAAAATTATGGTGTTTGCTCTATTCAAGTGTTCCTCCAGGTCATCATCCGTCAGATGACTATCATCCATGTAGGACAATGCCTCCTCATCCATATTTTGAAGTAATTCAGTTACCCTAGACGAAAGCAATCCCACCTGTTCTTATACCCCTGGGAGAGTCGACAAAATCGACTCTGTGACCCTAGCGCTGAGAATGCTGTTAGATATCTGCTCTCAGGCGCTATAATTTGGCAGAGAAATCCATTTTAGATATCTAGTGTTGTTTTGTATTTTTTCCGCACAATGTTATTCATTAATGCGGCACTGTGTGCATTCTGTACTGCAAATGTTTTAGTGCAAGTGTTTAAATGTCTGTAATCCAACACTACATGGTATGTGTTGTCCGGTTTTGATACGGGAAACAAAGGGTTATTTATTTGAGAGGTGCAAGTTTCAATCACTCTTTGGTATTCAAGTTGATCTAAGATCTCCCTGACCCGTTTTTTTGCGTCTTGCTTTATTGGATATTGCCTTTGTACAGTAGGAGTAATTTTAATGGAATTATGTGGTGGATTGAATTCTCATCCCATCCAACATGGTTTTTGTATAATGCCAGGGCTTGGGCTACTGCCCACTCCCGTGCATATGTATATTTTAAATATTTGGGAACATGGTCGGAAAATGCTGGTAAAATTACTGTTTCGCCCCTAGGCAATCCATGACGAATGCTGGTGGCCAATCTTGTTCAGCTAACAGAATGTCATAGCCAAACGTTAGGTTCTCCCAAAAGAGACCTCTAACTGTCCTGCATTTGTCCCCCTCCATTTGGAGTGTTATTTCATACAATTTATGTGGGATACTCACCCTAGTATCAGGTGTTTCCACAGTGATATAATCATTCAAGTCCGATGTCACCAGAAATTCCATCAGGTTCTGGCGAGCTATTGTTACTTCTGCCGCACTGTCTAGCATCATCAGAGCCCATTCCCCGTTCAATAGTCGAGTCCTCAGAATTCTGGGCATGTCTGATCTTTAGACCTGCAACCTTCTTCTTTTTGAACTGTGGTTTTTGGTTTGGTTTATCTTCTTTTTTGGAAGTATATTCTTGAGCGTGTTGCTTGTCTCTGGACTTTGTACTCTCTTCTTGTCTGTCTGACTGTCATTGAACTCTGAAAGGAACGAGAGGAACGTGTATCAGTATCCTGATACCTCTCAGGTTTCTTAATATTATCCCTATTCCTAAGGTTGTACCTCCTTTCGGACTGTTCCTGTGGAGGATATCTACCTCTGGATTGAGATCTGTTTTCTTTAACTTTTTGTTTTTATTATTGTCCCACTTCTTTTTAGAAGAAGCAGGTGTAGGCTTGAAGGTCTCCTTCTCGGGACTATCCATCAGTTATGGTTTTAATGCTTTCCTGCCCATGCCTAATTCTGCATATGCAGTTTCAATTATTTTAGGTAGTTTGTGTTCTTGTTGTAATGGACTGAATTCCCTTAGGCATTGGCGGATAGCCACTGATGCAGCCTCCCCTTTATTATTTGCTAATATTATGGATGATACCTGGGCAGGCTCTGCTCCGTACTCATTTTCTATCTGTCTTAATACATCTAGTATTACTGCTAAGGAGGTTATACCATGAGTTCTGGTATATATGGCAGTGAAAACTGTACCCCGAGAGGTACAAGCCTCTATCTGTGGTGTTATCCCCATGGGCAAGCAGATTGTCAGCATTCTGTGTTTTCATAAGTGCTGGTATTTGGGAATACTGCTTCTAGTTGCGCTATTTTCTGAGCTATCCAGAATGGCATTTGTTCACGTTTTGCGGGCATTTTACCCATTACTGCGTGTAATGTTTGTGGTTTAATCTTAGTTATTGTGTTTACAATGTTAGTTGTATTCATTGTTACCATTGCTGACTGGACTGTAAGTGTCCTCATGACAATGTGCGTCATGTGTCTGTACATTTTTATTAATTCTTTGTGAAGTATGAGTAAGTCAGCTCCTGACACTGTTTCGATGTCAGGATGTGGTGTGTAGGCTGCTAATGTTGGCCATGTTGCCCCTTCTCTTCAGAGCGGGCCAAGTCTTACTCTTCTTCTTGTATGGGGTAGAGCGCCTTTAAACCAGTACAAGTGTTCCTGGTACATGAGCGGAACCTCAATGTCCTCAATATTCTGCTGGTGGTTCATCTTCTGTGTAAAAATGAAACGTTTTTGTTCTTGCATTTGCTGCCGGGAATGTAACCCATGAATTAAATACCTCTGTTCTGTATGATTCGTGTGCCTCAATCACGAAAGCTACTATGCCACCCCTAGGTGTTAAACCATGCGCCAACAGCTTCAGGGTGACTGCATTTCTAACATTTTCTGCTATCTGAATTGCATCTTCGACTGAGAGGTGCAAATTTTGCACGACTCGTTCCGCGTTATCTGCATCTTCAGTCATTGTTTTTAGTGAAGAATAAATTTTCCAAGGGAACTAAGATAAGGTGTTTTGCCCAGTTTTTAGAAACACCGTGTCCTTCAAGCTTGATTAACCAACAGCCAATAAATAGGATATTACGCCTGCTCTGCTGTGGCGGAGTTATGCCCACCCATTCCAGACGTCTGTGGTGTTTTGTGAATAGGGATTTCTGAGAACAGCACAACGGAAGTACTCAGATTCTACTGTTAAATAAGTACTCAACCAACATTGGTGGCGCCATGTCGTGTAGTTCCTATTGAAAGTATACAGGATCTGCATGTTTATTCAAAAAACACTGTAGAATTGGTGTCAGACTGACTCTGAACACCCCCACCGGGTATGTTGGCCTTTGTACCAACTAGCTCATAGTGCCACTAGAATCTCCTCTTACCAAGGAGAGAATACTTCCTGGCAACCATCGAACATAACAACCCTGATCCTTCAGGACCGTGGAAACTCATGCTTACTTAGTCTGTCTCATAGAGATACACAGAATAAACAGGCTGGGCGTTTTCAATTAGTATTTATTAAACAGTTGTTATTCTGTTGTAAAATGAATGAGCTGCAATAACTGTTAGACAGTATAAGATATCAATGATTAGCAGTATCATAAAGGTGAATGGATGGTATAATAATCATGAATACATTTGAGTATATAAAACACATGATAAAAGATGCCTACTCCTATGATGTCTCCCTTACTAGATGTACCTAAATGTACCTAGCCTGTGTGTAGGTGTTAAGCCAAGAATCCCTCTAGGATTTAGTCAACCCCATTACCTGAAGTGAGAGACTGTGGGACCCCATCCTGGTCTTGAGCTGTACACCCCGCAAGGGATATTTTAGACCACTGCGAGGTGGAGTGTCTGCATGCAGGAACTTCAGCATCTCTGGTCAGTGTGTCGGCCAGGAAGTCTCGGTCACCTCGAGCTATCTTAGCAAGATATGATGTATAGATACCCATAGGTCTCCCCAGGGGTCCTACCTTGCTGTATTACTGTGTCAGCCTAAGGATGACGTTGGGTATGAACTTTATACATAGATATTATACAGTTGATGGTAGTTTTGCTGTGCTTCCAAGAATCCTCAAGCATAATGTATGAGATTTCGAACTAGGGAAAACCTACGTCCTGAAGCATCGTATCTAGGTAAAAGGTCAGTCCCTGTAAACCGTGACAAGTGTAATGTAGGGAAGAATATAGGTGAAGGGTGATGAAGTTACCGAGGCCTATATTATGGTACCTATATGGAATATAACACAAGGTCCTCGTCAACTCTCCTGCAACTCCCGATATTGATGGGCATTCGTCTTCCAGATCTCCTGGTCACTTCCGAATGACATAGACTCTGTCCCCTCTTCTTGCAGGTACCTCTCAACTAGAATCCACCTTCAGATTCCATCGGACACTTTCTCCTCTTCCAGCAGCGCCACTTTCCTGAAGTCCTCCACTGGAAACAACGGCGTTTCTGACGCCACTTCGCACCTATGCACCCGGCTTCTCTGGTGTAGGTAACGTGAGTACTAGGGTATCCACGGGTGGAGTGGCTCTCCAACCTTCTGTCTTCCACGTGGTGTCTTCATGGTCCACTCGGAAGGGTCCTTAATCTTGAAAAATCCAACCGCAACTTACATGTGACTTGTACAGAGTACGTGGTGTGTTCCCACACTGCACACGATCTCCGTGGGGTTCCTAGTTATTCACCTTGGGTGGTTCCTTGGGGGTGCAGCACTTCTACGTCCTCTCGACCTTGTCTAGATCCAAGTTGTTGTCCTTATACCACTTTCTTAGAATATGGTTTGGTCCCCCCCTGGGGTCCACTGTGTATTACGAGCTATTTACTGGGATTTCTATGCAAAGTATTGTGTGCATTGTGCATTTCTACGGGTAGGAGAGATCTAAACGTGTTAGAGAGTATTATATAATGAATTCATATTTATATAAATACCTTGTGTGGTTCTTTTTCACTTAATCTATACATATAAGACTGTGTTCTGGTAAAACAAGCTGCTTTACACTCCTTCTGGGCTAAGCCTGAAGGATGCTCTTCACAGCTACCACTTAGAGAGATTTCTATGGTTGTCTAGGACCTCCTAAATCACCAGAAGGGTTGCCTGGATTGGTGCAGGGTGATAAGTGTACATCATTTACTAGGCCTGCTTCTCACAAATACAATAATCTTGTTTTAATGTTTTTATTGAAGCTGTCCTATTCCATAAAGATGTTAAAGGTATTTTCTGTGCATGTGGCCTTTTTGCTCAAAACAGGGCCAGATAAAAGTTTCGCTGTAATGTAATGTTGTATACCAGTGCTTTCCAATCATTTGATAACCACAACCTAATTTTTGGAACAAAAAACTTTTGTGACCCATCTAGCTGTAAAGGACTTGAGGCGGGCGATTTTTTAAATGTAACTAAAGCATCTTGTGGTAGCGCCCTGTTATTTACAGTCAGTTCATTTTCCATTGAAATGGCCACTAAAATTGCCAAGACATGCAACTTTATTGATAACATGGTATTTCACACAAATGATAATAAGCGAAAATGGGGTTTCACTGAATATTTATCATTTGTGCATCACAAAGTAAAGTGTCATGATTTGTTTGAATCCTGTTAAGGTGTTTGTTTCCATTACATTTCAGAATTACAAAAAATGTGCTTCATTTTGCTTTCCTAATTACTAAATATGTACGGTTCATTTTCAAGTGTTTACATTTTGTAGTTTGTTACAAAAAATGACATCCTACAGCATTTTCTTCACACTTCCTATACCCCTGCAAGATTTTCACATAGTTCACTGGATACTGGTCCTGGTGGGGGACTTCAAACCCCAGAATCCACTGCTGCCGGAAGGGGAGGGGCTGACAACGCTATCTTAACCCCTAGTCATTTACTGTTCCTATATGACACTGTTTTGAATATCTGTCCCTTTAACTTGTTACCAGCTCAAGGGCTATCATTCTTGGCCATTGGTGTGGGGGTCTGGGGTCTGGTGGGTTCTTGGTGCAATAGTGACTGTTGGGCTTGTAGAGTGACAGTGTGGCTGCAAGTGATTGCAGTGAACCTGCCCTCAATTACTTCATCATCCTACCTACCTATAAATCAGCATATAAATCCAAGTATCGGGAAAAGAAAGTAAACTGATTGTGGGAGTGGGGAGGCTCGGACAAAAAACAACCAAGCCAAACAGGTTCAGAAGAAGGCAGGAACCAACTGTGTCCTAGATCAAATTGACAATCTTTTAGTTGAACATGAGGAAATTCTCGTTCCACCAGCCCGTTGGACCTAATAGAACCTCCGACCCCCCTAAGATTGATTGATCCCCATACCAATTTAAATCCAAAGCCGCAAAAACATATTCCCCAAATGTTCAAAAAACCTATCACACGTAGTACAAACAAATCACCTATTAGTTATACACCATTGCCCTCTACTATAGACTAGAATGAACAAATGATCCTTGCACCTCCAACTACTGAACCAGCCCCAGGCACCGCAGACACTGAACTCACCCTATCAAACCTATTTTTACCGCTTTTGAACCTAGGGTGCACGCAAATGGGAGGAAAGGAGCTGGAGAGGGGTGAATGGGGAAGTAGAGGAGATAAGGGAAGGTGGTAGTGCTGGATTAGAGGGAGAGGCAGCCTCAGATAGACTAGCTATGAATGACTTTGTTGCCTCTAGAACTATAGCTGATTTGAGGTCAGAAGTCAACTTGCTGAAATCTGCTGTTCAAGATCTCACTAAGCAAGTTAAATCCCTTCTAGCCAAAGGTGACTCTGTAGTCCAATCCCTGAAACAGATCTCTACCCAGCAAACAAATTTGACACTGCTCATCAATAACCCACATCCTCCCATGACAGAACATCACCAGCACCCTAAATGCGCCACCACCAAGTATACCCCTGCACTACCAGTTATTCATGTAGTTCCTGGGTGGTGCAAAATGCATGGACACTAGTTAACAAAGGCAGACCGGCACATCAAGGCATTGTTTCTACTCCTGACCACCTTTTGCAATTTTCTAGTACCGACAACCCCCCAAGCAACTCCATCGATTGGTGCAGACAAACGTGGTTGCCTCACAAGTGCCTCTATATGATTAACATGCCCAAAGTTCCTTCCTCTGTTAAATACGAAGGCGGAGACTCCCTAACCAATAAAACCATCCATTGGATCCGTCATGTAAGGGGTTCTCATTCAGTTATACGGGAGGATATCTTGTGAGGCAAAAGGCTAACCCGCCCTAAAACCCAGACAGACTGCATACAATTGCTTATGGCAGATGGAAAGGTGGCCCACAATTTGATGGCTCTGGAAGCTAGATCCAACTCTCCTATGCCTACTGGCATCCAGCTTAAGTATTGACCCCCTCACCTTACATTGCTGCCTATTGTCCACCACTCAGATGCCCTCCTAGGCTTAGACTTTATCCTAGCAACTAATGATTGACTCAAACACCAAGTTAATTTTGCATGCACCACACCATATATGGCGATCTCCTACAGCACTCAAATAGTTGCGGCAAACGATAGCTACCATTCAGATTTCTTCTCGCCAGTCCCCCAACCAAATGTCTTTGGGAACCAAAAGGAGTTGGTGTCTGCAGACAAATGGCCCAGCGTAAGGGGTTTACTTCCACCATTAACCCGGGCTGAAGCACAAGCAGGGGTCACCACTAACATCATGCAACCCACCCTCATTAATGAGCAAGCTAACCCCAGCAGTTTGGTCTTATGGAATGTAGCAGGGGTGAGGTTGAAAATGTCCCTTATGTGCTGGATGCAATTTATTGAATCCTTTGATATCTGTATCCTTCTAGAAACCTGGACTATTTCCCCTGTATACATACCAGGTTACCTCACTTTCCATCTCCCAGCATGTTCCAATAAACCAGGCCGCCCGTAGGGAGGGTTGCTGATTTGGGTGAAAATTGCGCTCCAATGTATGATACAGGAGCTTACTTCCAATAGCCCTGATATTCTAGCTGTCCAAATTAGGGGGTCAAATGGTACTGCAATGGACATATTCAATGTCTACGCACAAGGAACTACAGCAGGTAGGAGGTCGGCCTCTCTGCAAGAGTTGGAAGTACCATTGGACAACAGGGCCACACAGCCCCTATTGGCTGTAGCTGGCAACTTTAACGTCACTTTTGAACACCTAGAGAAGGAGGACATATGTTGGAGTAGGGAGGAAGAAGAGATGTGGCTTGTTCCCGACCTTGACATACCCCCCCATTAAAAAATGGTCGCAAGTACCACTCCAGCTCAATGCCCTCACTCTCGAGTTCGGCCTTAGGGCAGCAAATAGCCACACAAAGTCAGATAAAATGGGGGTCAATACAATTGACCTACCAATAAAAGTCACATAGACTACTTCCTGCCGGACCTGAAATTGTGTCCCAGAGTGATCGATATGACTGTGGGTCATACCACAGACAGCGACCACAACCCTTTGGAATTGTACTTGGTATCCCCTTGGGACATTCCCTTGAATTCCACTAACAACCCCCTCACGTCAAGGGAGGTTCACCCAACAAATGACAACAGGCACCTAAAATGGTTCCAGGTAACCTTGGATGTAGACAAACTTGAAATAATCAAGTCCAATCTTTTGGTAAGCACTACAGAGCTACATAGACTGGCCCAACTCCAGGGAGGGCTGGATGAGATATCGACTTGCCATGGCCACCTATTTGAACAGTTGGCTACTTGTTTTAGCGAACCAAGACACCGCCAGGCAACTGGAAAGAAGACCAGGTCGCAGTTTGTCTGGTTCAACAAGGAGTGTAGTTGCCTCCGGCATCAACTAGCCCATGTCATTAGGGTAAACAGTATGTACCAAATAAGGGAGGTGAGGAGATCCTACAAGTTAGCCCATGGTAGAGTAAAAAGGGAATGGGATAAGAATAGATGGGAGCAAATCAGAGAGGCTTGCGCCAGTAAAGATTCCAAGCAATTCTGGCTTTTAGTAACCAGGGAGGATACAAATAGGCCCCGCCTGCAACTAATAATATTTAGGCAGCAGCCTGGTTTGATCACTTCTCGTCACTCTATTCTGGACCCTGTGACACTGATATTGAAAACCCCACCCTTGGATATGCTCATCCTATTGCCAAGGATTTCTTCACTAAAGATGAAATTATGTCTAGTGTCAATTCTATTGTAAGGGCCAAAGCCCCTGGCCCAAATGGCATTCCGGGTGACATTTTTGTGAATGACCCCGAGAACTGGACAAATTACATCTTGGCCCTAGCTAATGGGATCGCAGCGGGGGCCCAACATACCATCCTCATGGAAGAGAGCGGAGCTAATCCCAGTATATCCCAGTATATAAGAAGGGCGATAGATCCATACCTTCTAATTATAAGCCTATTAGTCTCATTGACTGTGTTCAAAAGGTGTTCGCTCGCGCACTCCTTTTGAAGATACAGGCCTGGATCAGCAACCACAATATCTTGTCCCCATATCAAGCTGGGTTTAGACAATGAATAAGCACCATCGACCAGGTTTTCTGATTTCTCCAATTGACCTGGTAGACCGTGGTTTTTGGCCAGGGAAGCCTTAATTTAGCTTTCATTGATTTAAGGACCGCTTTTGACCTAGTTCCATGAAACAAGCTCTGGACTGTTCTTAAAGAGATGGGCCTCTCCCCTATGGTTTTAACACTCCATGAGGCTAACTGTGCAAGAGTTTGCTGGGGCAACCAAGGACAGCACACCGATTTGATCAAAGTCAACAAGGTGGTCTGACAGGGCTGCGTATTGGCACCCTCACTCTTCTCGCTATTTGTAAATGGAGTAGTCCAGCACCTTTCTGAGGTCCCTGCAGATGCCCCCACCCTAGGAGGCGATAAAGTGGTAACACTGTTGTTCGTTGACGACATGTTGCTAGTTTCTAAAACCCCTAGAGGGCTGCAATTGCTTTTAGACCGCTTCAAGGCATTCTGTGACTCCCGAGGCCTAGAGGTTAATACCTTGAAGACAAAGCTTTAAATGTTGAACTCTCACAAAACGTATAAAGGGAAGCTAAAACTTGGCGGGGTCCCGTTGGAGAGACTGAGCACCTTGGAATATCTGGGGATCACTCTCTCTGACGATATGTCCTGGAAGCCCCAGGTACCGAAGCGCATTCTCCATCAAAGACAGATAACTGGGGCTTTGAATAAAAAGCAGAGGACCTCCCATAGCATAACCAGTAGCAGCCGCTCTCCACATATATGACTGCAAGGCAGTAGGTTCAGCATTGTACGGTGCGGAACTGTGGGGATTCGAAAAGATGGAAGGCCCTCTGACCACAGAGAATAAATTCCTAAGGGCCCTGGTTTCACTCCAGATGCAGAGCACCCCTCTTCATCCTTTAAGGCTGGATATGGGATGAGCCACCATTATTGAGAGGGCCAAGTTACGCCCTCTTCTATTCTGGCTTTGCTGAAATTCCACCTCCCAAACTGCTTCCTTATGCTGCTGCTCTCTCTGAAGTGAATGCACTTGATCACAATGAGAAAATATCCCAGATTGCAAGGTGAAATCTTTGCTTACCGCAATAGGACTATAGGGGTTGTGGGAAGCTAAGGATCCAGCACGGCTGCCTAGCAAGGAATTGATTGAGAAACAATATTGGAATTGGGTGGCTCAGTCTCCTCTGTCATATCAGTCCTGGGGTCGCCTAACCATGGAGTTCATGGAGTTCAAACTGTCCGGATCATACAAACAATATCTGGAGGCTATCACGGTTCGTTGGGATAGGAAACTTTACATGCAATTTAGATTCGGCTCACTTCCTGTGAACTCTTTCACAGCTTCCTGGCGACAGCCATCTATTTCATCACAGTTTTGTCCAGGCTGTCCCCTTGCTGTCAAGTCAATTGGCCACGTTTTTTTTGCCTGCCACTGTATTGGCGGCCGAGAGGCAAATGGCTTGTTCCCATTTGCAAACACTTTGGCATTCGTTGCCATCGCGAGGCACTGCACATTTTAAAATCTGATCCCAGTCTCCTGGTAGTATTTGCAGTAGAAACGTTTCTCAGTAATATGTGGTCACTTCGAAGGTCTGTGGTGAAAACTGTAATATCATCATAATTGTAAATGTATAGCTTTTTAACTACTTATTATTGTGTTTTAATTGTTTATTCAATCTTTGTGCAACTGAGAAATTGGTCATTTTAATTGGTCCCGTTTTTAGCGTTAATTTTATCGATAAGCCAGCATGGTGGGCCATGCCGTTTACACATGTTTATGGATAGGCTCTTGACCTTGATTTTTAATGCTTCTGTGTTCTTTTATCCTTTTATCAAATTGTTAAGCAATAGAGTAATATTGATTACCAATGTATTCTTGTACGTACCTAAAATCCTTGCATGAATTGAACGCATTTAAACTTTTATGGTCCAAGGACCGAAATAAAGTTTATGATGATGACATAGTTCACTTTATTTTTTTATTCTGTGACTGCAAAGTGAGTGGAGTATGTAAATGCCAATCCCCATGTTATAAAATAAGCAGCCAATTTGTCGGAAGATATAGTTTTAGATTTGACCGCTGTATTTAAAGCGCAGTAAATGTTGCAAAATAAATACAGAATTTTTAAGCATTTTATTTATTGCTTGGAATTTTGTGACCCACCTGGGTAGATCAGAAATTTCAATATCACAAAAAAGAGAGACTAGGGAAAAGAAAGCCTTCTCTGAATCCCCTATCATACATGGAAACTCACTCGACAGAGAAGAACTACGCTCATTAAGACTCCTTATACAGGACAAAACACAGTGACAAAGATATAATTATCCTTCACTATCCAAAACCCAGAGATATTATAAGAGGAAAAGATAACCCTTATTTTAATACTGCCCTCACACACTTTGCAGTGTCATGCTTCATCATAGGGCCGCATCTGACGCCCAGGTGCAGACCAACACATTGAAGAATGACAAAGTCAACAGAAAACACAGAAAATATCAACATAAACAGGGAAAAGTATTCCCTAAAGAAGAGACCAAAAAGTGCAGACACAAACAATTAAAACTACCTAAGAGGGAACCATCATCATTCTTTATTCGTGTCACCCCTTGGTAGAATTAAAAATTAGAATTCGGGAGAATTAGGGGAGGTAAGGACCCCTAGATCCCTGCTGCGTAAACCAATCAGAAATTTCCCAGAGTTATTCGTACTTCTGTTCTGGATGATATTCAGGCGCACTCAGGGATCTACACCAATACCAAGGCTCACAGAGAACCGAGCCCCTGATACAACCAAGAGTCAGTGAGAACTTTCTGTTTACTAATATTAAAAATAATTCAGAGCCCTGCTCTTCATAACACGCCCTCGCTTAAAGCTTGTTATAAATTGTCTCCGCACTAGGGCCTGCCTCCGAGTTCGTTGGAATGAAGGTGCTATATGTTGCAACTGATAAATAAATCTACCGGAATGTGCATTTTTAATCAGGTGTGATAAATAACACCTATCTGCAGTTTTTGGGGCACAACCTGCGGATTTTAGTGCTTCTCACACCAAAATCTGCATGGTGAGGTAATTACCATACACTTCTCCCCATTTTAAGTTCCCGTTCAGAATTGACCTGCTCCAATTTAACAAAGGGTGGGTTATTTAACACATCCAATGGTGACTGGGTGTATTAAATAACACCCAGCTCGTAAATTCGAACCCGGCACAAACAGGAGTTTGAGCAATTTCTGAAAACCCCGATTCACTCACAATCAGGGCCTGATAATGCACTGGCTCCCTCAGAGCCCTGACTTTGATAATATAGATCACTTAGATCTTTATAACACTGATGTACACATGGACCTCTGCTCCTTAAAATACACATGGCCACTCACAGTTCTGCTCCTAATTATACCTAAACCTACTCAAATTATGCAAAGACTCACTCAGAGCTCTTTATGTAGCCAATCCGTACTCACAGTTCACTCTAGATTATATCCAAAGCTCACACAAGCCCCTGGAGAGAGCATCATTTAAGCACCAACATTCATTCGCTTTGCACTCTTTCCATTCAGATACTGTATGAATTGCAAGCTTTGATATTGATATTAGACTGACTCATGAAAATATACATTCTCAATAATACCTGGAGTCTCTAAGAGATGCACTTTTGATGAAAAGCCAGAATCTCTCAGAGCTATGTTGCTGACACTACCCAGATTTGTGTCACCCTAAGCTCTGATTTGCTAATGTAGTGAGTCGCTCCATACGGTGGTTATGATGAGAGCAGTTTTTATTCCTTACATAAGTGATACCCACAAGGCCAGGATGGAAGATTGAAGGTTTCACTGTGATTGATTTGCGTTAGCCAGTTCTTGCCCTCAATCTCGTTCCTCCCAGAGCTGGGCCCCAGAGAGTGAAGCATTCCAACGCTACTGACGCCCACGCAGCTGCATTCCAGTCAGGCAGATACTTTCGTTTATGAAGTTGTTTTTAGGTCCTGTTTTAAAAAAATATTCTTAAGAGTACTCGGGACTATTTTTAGGTCTCGGCTAGCGATGGCTGCGCTTGCGCAGTCTCGCTCGCGAGACATAATGACTTGGGTGAAGAGGGGCTTGAACCCGCCCCTCTTCTTCCCTGTTCTCCATTGGCTGGCCTAGTAAATGCTGGCCAGCCATTGGAGAAGAGGTCCCGTCACTCTAATCCTGCCCCGTCCTTTTCGGATCGGGGGACGTGTTTTTTGCGAGAAGTCTCAGGGAGGAGACAACAGCAAAACACGCCCCCCAATCCGAAAAGGACACTCCCTTTCTCCGAGGCATTTTCTGCTGTGCCTCGGAGAAAGGCGGTGGTGTCCCGGCGTTGCTCCCTCACCTGATCTCCTTCGTACTCCCACGCTGGCTCCTGCGTGGTGTCTCCGGTCTTGCTGTTTCGCCGGAAGTAGATCTCGCCCGCCGTCCCGTGTTCTGTTCAGCCTCTTCCAGAGTATCATTCCTCGCACCTCCTTACATCGCTCCCCGCGGAACCTTAGAGAGCCACTGCGGCCGGTGTGTTTGGGCGGCTATGGCCCTGAAGAGGATTCAGAAGGTGAGAGTGGATTCAGGGCAGCGGAGCGTTTTAGGAATCCTGCTGTCGTCAGTCGTTTGCCACCGTTGCACGCACTAATGCGTGGTGTCTCCGGTCTTGCTGTTTCGCCGGAAGTAGATCTCGCCCGCCGTCCCGTGTTCTGTTCAGCCTCTTCCAGAGTATCATTCCTCGCACCTCCTTACATCGCTCCCCGCGGAACCTTAGAGAGCCGCTGCGGCCGGTGTGTTTGGGCGGCTATGGCCCTGAAGAGGATTCAGAAGGTGAGAGTGGATTCAGGGCAGCGGAGCGTTTTAGGAATCCTGCTGTCGTCAGTCGTTTGCCACCGTTGCACGCACTAATGTCTCAGTCTGAATGAGTACCCTTATCTCACATGAATCAGTCTGCCCTCTTTCCCTGTTTAGGAATCATTGACCTCCAGGGAACACAGTCAGCCCCCTCGTATGAATCAGTGTAATTACGGTTACTTCCGCTGCAAAGATCACTGGTTTCTAATTTCGACGAGAACACGTTACAGTGTTCCGATTTGTTTGACTCCCCTCGGGAATCACTTTCTCCCCTTCCCCTGGGTCTCTATCTCGTATACTCCATGATCACTATCCACCACCCAACCTTTTATCTCTGGCCTTTCAATTTTTACTAGCTGACGTCACGCTTCTCCATGCATGACTAACTACAGACTCCCAGCGGTCCAAGTGTCGCAGTCTGCCCCATGTCCTCTGCCCCTTAGGGTTTCCTGATCCAAGCCTTTCCACCATAGATTAAAGCCTGACAGACCTATGCTCTCCCTAGATTACTTTGACTTGGTCATCCTGTTGCTCATCATACGACACTGTTTCTTATTGGATTGCAACCCAGGACTTTTCCAGTTAAATAATAATGTGATGGGCTCTCGTCTGTAAATCACTTTCGACCACACAATGAATTCTGAAACATTTTGTGCATAATACACTTTTGCCTCGGGCGACATTAAAGGGGAGTACCAGTAAAATATGTAAGTATTGATGGAATGGCACACTGATTTAACACCTACATAAGTCTCTAAAGGGCGTATCTCACCGAAAGAAAAAAAAAAGTTCTTTTTTAAAAGAGTTGAGCGAAAAAATTGTGGTCTGATTTAGTTAAAATGTGTGAAAGGTTCCCCCACTCCTGACTAAGTAATCCGAACTATCATACTAATGCAGAGTTTGGCGTGTAGTATAATGAAATTCTCCAGGTCTGTATATGTCAAGCTAGCACCTTACTGGTATATGTTCCGGAGCTGCGTCTGCTCCCTTACATTCCGCCTGGAAATACACTTTTCCTCATTCAGAAACTGCTGCCTGAAATGTCTCCTGCATGGTTTCACTCGCATCCACGAAGAAAGACTATTTTTAAAACTTGCCTAGGATTGTTAACGCTCTATGGATAGAATGTCACAAGCCTCTGGTTTGACGAGGCTGTCCGCTCCTGTAGCTGAAACTGCAGACTGGGAAATGCCCAACAAACTGCTTTTATGCAACTGAAAGACTGCCACTGGTATGAAAAATCGATTTCCAACTTTGAAGTCCTGCTAAATAACACTTTGATCATGGCCTTCCAATTCCTTCTTGGAAATAAATTATATTGGCTTAATTTGTTACGGTTTCATGTAGCAAACGGAACATTATACAGTTTAAGAACACAAGCAGATCTGAATGGTAAACTCATATTTGTTTTGGAGCTGGTGCTCAAACCATTCCTAACTGCAAAATGAGGTGGTAAATTAACTGAGGGGACTAAGTTCTTGCAGTAGGATCAGGACATCTGCGACGTGGGCAAGAAATACATTCACCAATAAAGTACCAAGAGGCAGCTCGGTTTACGATCGCATGTTAATATTACATTTTATCTGTAATCCATAAAGTGTCTCTTCATAAAAACTGACCCTGTCCTCCTCGCTGATATCTTGAAATAAGCGTGTCCTCCTTCTGCGCTTCATCATTGTCTATTAGCAGTCTCTGAGCAACCTCGAGTAAATGATCTCCAGTCGGAGTATTTGACGCTTTGTAGCTTGACTGGTTGGGCCTGTTCTCTGTTCATTTGTATTTCCAGTTCCAACAGGTGACCAAAATAAAGTGGATGGCCTTGAAGATCTGCCAAAAAAAGTACGTGTCTCTCCTTTGCCAACCTCCAACTCAGTCAGTAATTGATAATTTGAGTCTAGGTGGATTAGTGCTTCAGATCCCACACATGGTTTTGAGCAATGTGCATTCACAATATGCTCTTGTAGGCATTTTTCAGGGATTTTCCTAGCACTGTTTTTGTTAGGGAAATCTGTCCTCTTTGACTTTATTTTTTTTCCCTTCCAATTTTGTGTACCCAGTGTTTTGCATTTGCACTCAAATTAAGGTTATTTATTGGCCATAACTTTGGAAAAGGACCTCCTTATACAGTATAAAACAGTGCTCATCTCTGCAGTTTGAAGGCAGTTCATGGCTGGAAAAAGTAAAAAAAAAAAAAAACATATATATATATATATATATATATATTATTATCACAAATAGACCCGTTAGAAATAAGCATATGGAAGCCCTGGCTTTATCTTAAGTGCCATAACGTTGCTGTCTAGTCCTACACACAAAATCTTTGTATTCCGTTTTTTACAGATGTCTTGGAACTATTAACTGTATACACTGTCTTTGAGTTTAGTAATCCAAAAGCAGGAATAACGTGCAAAGGGGAGATTCGAGGAGAAGCTGAATGTTTTACTCCTGGGTGTTGTACCTTTTATTCCATGAAGATTAAAGCCCATAAATCATTGTTGCTTGTCAGTAATTCCCTTGAACAATTATTTTATGTTGTATTCTATTGCAGTCAAATAACTAATTGAAACATAATTCCGGGGGACCTGAAAACGTTCTCTGACCAGGTTTGCAAAGCCTTTGTTTATCAAATGTGTCCATAAACAGAAAAAAATGTGCTGGTTGGCTCCGTGCAGACACATTTCATATGAGATTACAAATGGCAGGCTGTAACATGCATTTCATAACTCTAGCAATCCATGTCTTTGACACATTGTCGTTTTTAGGTCTCGGCTTGCGCAGTCTCGCTCGCGAGATTTAATGTTTTCTAGTAGTGGGGCTTGAACCCGCCCCTCTTCTCCATTGGCTGGCTTCCTAAACAGAGGCCAGCCATTGGAGGAGAGGGGTGTCTGTCCATTTAAGCCCCATCTTTTTCGGATTCGGGGCGTGTTTTTTAGTTTCTTTCTCTCCTCTGGAATGTAATCATTACAGCCAATGGGAAGAGGAGAGAAAGAAAAACACGCCCCCGAATCCGAAAATGACGCTGCGTTTCTCCGAGGCATTACTGCTTGACCTCGGAGAAAGATGGTGGTGTTCATGGCGTCATCCCCGTCCACACGGCCTGGCTGGTGCTCTTCCCCTCCCCCTGCTCTCGGGTCCTTCGGTGCTCCTGTGTCCGGCTGCTTCTCTGGTCTCCTTCCCCTGTCCTCTCCAGCTGGCGCTGTTCGCTCTCCTCCCCCTGGCGCTCGCTCCCTCTCCTCGGGCTAAAGATGGTGGTGTTCATGGCGGGCCGAAGCTACCCTGTGACGTGACGCGCAGCTCTGACGGATGGGCCTGCTCAGGAGAATCTGCGGCCTGCCGCTTGGGTGATTTGTCAGTAAATGTCGCTGTACCTCATTTGCGTTTAAATTGTATCTTGGCATTTTAGTGCTCCATATCACACACTTCTGCCTTTTCTAAGCACTAGAAATGTAAAGTGTTATTCTCATGCAATGTGATGTTCCTCTGTTTAGTGACCCTGGGAGGATAGACGGCCAAGCTGACTTTTCCAGCATTCAAACTCGTGACCTGCAGATAGCGTCGAGCGTTCTAAAGTTCATGGGCCATCTCTTTCCCTACTGAGGAGCGTTTGGGCGTAAACTGAATGCCGTCAGTATGACGCCCTTTATAAATAACAGGACTGGCTTTTTTTTATTTTTTATTTACTCCTGATATCAGCGTCTTCTATCCGGGTCAGCCTCGGCGCAGAAGTGATTATTCGGAGAAGCCCGCTTCGCAGCACCTGCCTTCTTGGCGCCTCAGTTTGGCTGCGCGCTGGCTCTTGCCCCTTGTGTGACCAACAGACGCTGCCTTGATTCGTGCTCTGCGAAAACTCTTTCAGATGAGTTTGAAGCCCCCAGCTCCTTCCACAGTGGCCCCCTTGCACAGCTGTCACCTGGAAGGTGACCCCCCGCTCAACCCTCCCCCCCCCCCCACTCACACCTAGACTTGCACAATCGCAGAAGGTGTCAGCCGCTTGGGAGCAGCTCAGTCACTTTCATTTTATTTTCCCAAGCTATCTGCGCAACACCACAATCAGTGAACTTCGGGCATATAGCTTTATTTGACGTGTACCGTGTCTGACACACACGTAGGGGGGTTTCTCACCTATGAGTCATGAACTTATTTGCCGCTGGCACCATGTGTGATCTTGAGCAAGTTACTTTTTTTATTAACGGAGAAGGTGTTGATAATTCATAATTTTCTAGGGGTGTAAAACGCTCTTCTTCTTTCACCTCTCAAATTACAGGCATTGTACAAATGCCACCTGAAGTACAAGCCTTGTCACGAATGTAACCTGACTGCTGCTCACTGGAAACATGGCTCCTTGATGGTGGAAGGTTTCTCATAATCTTGATAGAGCCCGTTGAGGGGTTTGTCAGTTGATCCAGCAAAAAGTAAATATGTGTCAAATTTTGAGGTTACTGTGTGGCTCTGTGGGTGGCTCTGTGTGTGCGTGGGTGGCACTGTGTGTGTGGGTGGCTTTTTTTGTAGGTGGCTCTATGCGTGGTGGCTCTGTCTCTGTGTGGGTAACTCTGTGGGTGTGGGTGGCTCTATTTGTGTGTGGGTTGCTCTATGTGAGTGGCTCTGTGTGTGTGGGTGGCTTTGTGTGTGTGGCTCTGTGTGTGGGTGCAAATGCAATAGGTCTCGCATTTGAGAGTGATTAAGCTATTGACATTGTAAATAACAATGCCGTTTCTTTAAATGTTTTAAAAACAAAAATAATGTCATGAGCAATGCCAATAGCTCTAACTTTAACAATGCCGAGACCATTGCATTGTAAATGCTTGTTCTTTACTTGTTAATGGATTCTTGCATTTGTGCTACACTTGCTTCTACTGCGAGAGTTAATAGGAAGTGTAGGTAGGCAGACAGTCAAGATTCAAGTGAAAGACACAAGCTCCTTGTGAGCAGGTAAGTGCCATTTAATTGTGTGGCACTTCAACACAAGTTGAAAAGCCTCAAAGGGAACTACCAAGTCACTGATTCATTAAAGTACATGCACTCATTTATTTCACATTTTTGTAGCTCCTAATGTGTGCTTATCTTGCTAATCACCATACTCTTGAATTCATAGGTCTATTAACCCAGGCCATTTAATCCGTGTTAGAGATGGTTTTTACAGCATGCATTGTATACATGTAGTCAGTCAGTCCAACAGTCTGAGTGAGCGAATCAGGAGTGGTCTCCAGTGGCGGCTCGCAGAGGTAACGCTGTGGGGCAGTGAGGTGGGGCAGGGGAGGGGCAGGGCAGGGGCTAGTGGAGTCCAACATACGACGGCAGATATTTATTTACATTCACCGTTGCAGTCGTATGTTGGACTCCACTACCCTCCCCCCCACCCAGCCCCTCCTCGCCTCACTGCCCCACAGCGGTACCTCTGCGAGCCACCACTAGTGGTCTCCTAGCTTGCAATTTAGTGGCAAAAAATGCTGTTGGCAGTTCAGTGGATTCATGTGCCTGCTGCATCCATGTGAAATACCCAAAGTGTATAAGTGCTATTTCTTGGTTTGTATTTGCTGTTTACCAGCCTTGCACCTGCTGAGTTCTCCGTAATGGGTGATCCAGAGTCATCTGTGGCGCTCATACTGCGGCATGCATTGGTGTTCTAGATACCCATGATGTTTTGAGGCGCAGCCCCTCCCTGAGAGTCTCTTATTTCTGCAGTAAGACCATCAATTGCATCAACCTATCAAGAGCTCCAACAACTTGGCAAAGTTATGGCACCCTTCTAAAAGCCATACAAGGACGCAAGATGCCACCACAAATGTGGGTGCATCATCTTCCCTGTGTACCTCAAATCAACCTTAGGTTTTCCTGTAGGCATTTCTACATCTGTGTAGTATAGATTACCTTTTCGTTTTGTAACAAGAACAGATGGCCGTCTGACAGAAGGCATAGTGACCTGGAAGTAGTGCCACAAAATGTGTCTGCCCTTCCTGTTTGCTGGACCTCCCTAATGGAAGTGACCTTTATTTCTAAACAGAGAAACACAAGACAACAGACAAGATACAGGGCAATGTTGCGAGCATAAGAACAAGAGCACTGTGAATGACACTTGAATTGAACAAGTAGGGAATAACGCCAAAATGATATTGGCACCTACAATATGTGCAATTAGCACAGAAACAGAGGGAGACATATTCGACTGTATAAGGGATATGACCGCAGTGGACACTGAATGGACAGTGCTGTGGTTATGCTAATTGTTTCAGGCTGAATTACATCATTGTCGTCAAACATATAGACTGCCGCTTCTCTAAGTTCATGGTTGGAACGGTTAAATGTAAATTTCCAAATTATAACAAATATTTTTAAAAAGTCTGCTTATAGACATTTTGCCTTCAATTGAAGGATAGAAGTGATGAATGAATAAAGATACATCTGTTAAAGTAATGTCAGCTCTCTGTTTAATGTTTTCTTATTGTTAACGTATCAAATGACTTGAGGGACCAAGACCTGCTTTCATGTAAACCAGATTACTTCTTTATCAGTTTCAAGAGCGGGTTGGTGCGGTCTTCACAGCCGAGTATTGTTCTACCATCACCTCATTAATTCCATATTTCCACAGTGGCATGAATTCCAACCAACCTACTGGCCTATGTTCTGATGGAGCACGTTTCTCAGAACTTCCCTTCACAGTTGTAGGTTCAGGTTTCACCTCTAGCTTTTTCCATTTTCTATACCCAGTGTGAGTAATTTTGATGAACTGTTGCATTTCAGACGTTACATTCCTTTCAGGTTTTCATTCAGGGAACCCACTCTGCAGGGCTCTCACCCGAAAGAGCAGAACAGGTCAAAATCACTACAGGAGGGCATGTGTTACCAAAGCTAAGATACATAAAATGTTAAAAGCAAAATTACATGTCCCAGATTTGAGGTGACCAGATTTTGAAAAACCAAAAAACTGGAACATTCCACAAACAGAGAAGTAGAACTAAATATTTGCATTGTCTGAGGGACACAGAATGACTTCATAGACAGCACTCACCACTCTGACATCACTAACAACGATGCACTAATGAGAGATAAATGCAACTTGCATGAAATGGCCCTTTCTTCAGGGACATCCCAAAGCGTTTGCCTTCCCCCTCCCATTTTTGTTGAATTTGTTTCTGTTGACTATAGGACTCTGGGCACTTTACCTCTGCTAACCTGTGCTAAAGTGCATGTGCTCCCTGCTTAAAACATGGTAACATAGGCTTATACACAACTGCCATATTAAATTGACTTATAAATCCCTAGTAAATTTCACTACATGTGCCTAGGGCCTGTAACTGAAATGCTACTAGTGGGCCTGCAAACTGTTTTTAGAGCCAATGGTCTCTTCCACAAACTAATATATAAAGTAGTGTTACACAGAACTACATTGAGACCTGTGTATGTTTTCTCCAAATGGACAAATATGTTTATTAAACAAATAATCCGAAAGAAAAACAAGGTATAAATAAAGTGCAGTGGGTAAAAACGGGGTTGGAAATCACCAGATTTCCATACCTCAGGCATTTATATCCATAGTGACTTCACATACATATTTACAACAGCCACAACTGTAAAAAAACATCTTATGCTCCACATGAATCCTCATAAACAAATCTGAGTCAAGATGTGGTTTTCAACGACGTTTTGATCCCGGCTAGAATAGGGGGATCATCATCAGGACAGCAAGATATATGGATGAAAGTTAGCCTGTATCAGGCCAGACGTTAATAAGGAAGGACGGGGGAAGGGAAAAAGACAAAAAAGATAAGGGGAGAAGAAGGAAAAGAAGAGGTTAGGAAGGGTTTGCCGATGAACATTTCGCATATGTCAAGGTAAGCTACAAAACCAAAATACAACGTGGTGGTTGGGCGAGGTGATGATGACATTGAATTGTACGGTATGAGAATTGAAAAGCATCGGGGAGCGTATACCAATTTGCTGATAGAGTAGATCGAAGGATGCTCATTATAAACTTATCAAGTAAGGGCGGAACATGACAGTGCTTGGAGCAATGTCATCTAAAAACCAAGTGAGCAAGATAATTGACCTAAGGACAACCAACTACACGCGAGTGCATGATGGTGATTCAAATCTAGAATATAAGGGCGGAATTGTGAATGAAGTGTAATCATAGCACACTTACAAGGACTAGCCGTCGCTCCTGCCTGAAGAGTGGCGGTCCGAGGAGGGGCCAAGTCCAATATTCATTATACCAACCAATTACAACAACTACGGCATGAATTAAGGCCTAGAGTGACAACAGATCAAGATTAGAGCCAGTCTACAGAAAATTGGCCGTGTAGTGAAAGTGAGATTGTGATAAAAAACACTTACATAAGGGTCAATAACCCTTGCCAGGGGCAGCGGTCAAGGAATAGGGAGCCAAGTATGGATATACTGGATCACGTCACTTTACAGCAAGTCCCAAGGCAAAATGTAAGGGAAGCCTGGAAGAATACAACCGCTATTAGCTAACGTCAAGCGTATCACATAGTTTGGAACCAGAACTGTGTCTGATAGTGCTTACCTCTTGTCACGCGGTAAGGGAATACTCAGATAGTGAATGTGAGCATGGTATAAAATGGCTAGCGGCCATGTGTGACGCGCATGCGCGTAAAATACAATGAGACCAGGAGTGAGAAGGGAGTGTAAGTGCCATCTTGAAAAACCAAACAGAGTGAATGAGAAATAGAGTTAATGGGTACAGAGGAAGAATTAAGAGAGATGATCTTAAAAACCTTGCAATTTTTAATCATTTTACGGCCATAGCAAATATATTGAGAAAAGTAAAATTAATAAGAAATCATAATAATAAATTGATCACCTGGGAAATGGTTTTCCAGAGTATATATGGCAATAAAAGTATACAGCCCTCATATTGTGTGAGCATAAGGATCCACATGCCAGGAAACGAGAATGCGGGTGCCATATTGGTCAAGGAAGTAATAGAAATAAGGAGATGCATTTAAGGAAAAAAATAGTAAAGACGAGACAGAGGCATGGAAGAATACATTTGGCAAAATTACCATTACGTAGACATTGAGCCAAAGATCACACACAAATTTTGCTATAAATGCATTTAATAGCATGAAGAACCAGTATTCCATGATATGACTGAGCATCATAAGGGTGAAAGGTGGATTGGCATAAAGAAGGTGAGGACTGGGAGAGAGGAGATTAGATGGAGAATGTTATATCAGATGAAGTCTGGACACAAATGGTAATAGGCTAGCTATCCCAGTTAACAAACAAGATGTCAGAGGTTCATATAGTGTGTCAGACAGGAAAACCATAAATGACCAGAGTGAGAGCAGAGTTCCGAGTATGTATCAGATCAGATTGATTCAGTCCTCTATTCAGCTAAGGCCAGTGTGTAAGCTGTTGGTCCAGAAGATCCACTTCAATTCCTCTTTGTTTAGGATCCCAGTGATATCTCTGCTTCGAGGTGGCGGTGGATCACATTGATAACTTGCCATTTCAGATCGTCTTCCGTGTGCCCCAGGTTTGTGAAATGTTCAACCAATGGTGCATTTGGGGTTTTGCACCTCAGGCGTCTATGATGTTGACAAATCTGTATTCTTATCTTTTGAGTCGTCTTGCCTATATAAATTAAGTTACATGGGCACAGAATAGCATATACAACATTGTTCGTATTGTAGTTTGAAAAATGGTTCATTGTTACATCAATGTTTCCAAAGGTACATTTCTTGCTCTTAATAGTCAAGTGACAAACACTGCAACTTCCACTTTTAAAATGGCCAAGAGTCGGTGGTAAAACCCACAATTCCACAGGTGTCTGAGAAGTGTTTTTAATGGGAGGGGCTGCCCTAACCAAACGGTCTTTGATGTTTTTTGTTGTTCCGGAATGCAAACAGTGGACGTTCCAGTGTCAAGCTTCCTGCATTCAATATTGGCCTGTGCCTAAGAATGCATTTCTTCACTTGATTGGAAATGGGAGAGAAAGTGGTCACACATACCAAGCAGTTATTCTCTGTCTTGGATTTGGGGGTCAGAATTGCTTCGCGTGGATAGAAGCATGCTTGTTTAAGAGAACGTTTAATGAGTTTACGGGGGTAGCACTATTGATGAGTTTAGTAGACAAGATGCCAGCTTCCTGAAAATAGTCTTGTTTAAAGAAGCAGTTCCTTCTTATGCGAAGAAATTGTGAAAACACCCTCAAACATGTATAAAGTCTAGAGCTAAAGCTTACTGGCACAGTTCTGAGTCCCATCAGATTGGACACCTGCGTAATGTGATCACAGGATCGGCTCTCTAAACTGGGACAAGGTTAGTAGACAGTAAGGACGGTCCAACTTCACTATCCCATCGTGTAGAAAATGGGAACCATATGGTTGCGTCAGTGTAACCAAATCTACGAGTTGCATGACACAAAACAAAAATAGTACTAATGTATATACATCCAAAGAAAACATTCAATAACTGAAGGTGCAAGAGACAAACCCTTGTACATCATGTGCTCTGACATTAAAGCATACTGTGTTTGAGGGAAAAAAAAGACTGGAAATCGTGATCCCAGAACAATTAAAAAAAACAGGAGAACATTTACCAACACATAGTAAATGAGAAATGTAAACATTGCACCTTAATGAGTGTAACGATCATATATTAAATATTAAGAAAGAGAGTAAAAACTTTTGGTTCAGTTGAATAATATAGGAACCAAGCTTAATCCCAGCAGTAAATATGGTCCACCATTACTATTCCATCATGTAGAAAATGGGCCCCATATTGGTGTCGTCAGTGTAACCAAATCTACGAGTTGCATGACACAAAACAACATTAGTACCAATGTATACACATCCAACAAAAACTGTCGATAACTGAAGGTGCAAGAGCCGAACCCTTGTGCATAACGTGCTTTGAAATGAAAGTATACTGTGCTTGAGAAAAAGAAAAGACTGAAATTAGTGATACCAGAGCAATTTAAAAAAAACGAAGAACATTTACTAACACACAGTCAATGAGAAATGTAAACATTGCACCTTAATAAGCGCAATGATCATACATTAAACATTAGAAGAGATTAAACATTTTAGGTTCAGTTGAAAAATATAAGAACCAAGCTTAATCCCAGCAAACATTCGCCAGCAGATATTTTCAGCGACAATATCAAAATAACCATCATACGATTTATAGTTATTACATTATAAGACGTAACATCAATTTTCCCTTTTGGTTTCAGCATTAACACCAGTAAGTAGCCATACATATAAAGTATGCACCTAAGTATATAGGAGACTAGAAATATATCCCAGTATTGCTGGCAAAATAGGTGACTCTTCCCAAAAACTAGCATACAAGGAATAGAAATATCTTCCATACAAAATGTATACCAGAGCATCCAGACATAATCTAGAATAAACAAAGGCCAACAATTAGTCATTAAAAAATATATACAGTTCCCTGTCTATGTTCAAACCGAAAACCACAGCCCTAAGTTTGGTTATCCCTCCTGTCTCTAGTTTTCTTAACATTTGTGTCCTATTACCTCCTCTGGGATGATCCTGAGCCACCCACATGGAATCTTACTAGTGCCAGCTTGGAAGACCCATGGCAAGTGTTAAAGTGCACATCTAGAAGGTAATTTTTGTTATCATTCCTGATAGCACGAATGTGCTCCTGAATCTTTTCTTTTAAGGGCCAGATGGTGCTGCAAATGCAAACGCATTTGCACACACACAGAACACAGTAAACAACAAATGTTGTATTGCAATTTATAAAGGCCCTTATCTTATACTCAACAGAGGTATTATATCGAAAGCTTTTGATCTTATCTAATGTGTATTGACACGTGTTGCAATGTCCACATTTGAAAAATCCCTTAGGTTGAGGAGGCAACCAACCTAGATTTGTATTACCCTTCTGGGGATTGTAAAAACTTGGACACGGTATGTTGCGCAAACTTGTACCTCTCTTATAAATGATCCCAGGTTTATCTGAAATACATTAATTAAGAGTGGAATCAACCCTGAGTATGTGCTAGTGTTTGCGCATAATATTGTAAAACATGTGACTCAGAGTATGATAGGGTGTAATCACAGATACCTAATTTTTATTTTTTGCTAATCTCATGTTGTCCTTGAGTAGCTTGTTACGATCAGTTTTCAATATCCGTTGTTTAGCAGCAGAAATTATATTTGATGGATATCCTCTTACGCAATTACGTCTTATCCAAGTCATCTTTCCAAATGGTATAAAAAATACATGTGACCTAGGATGTGAGGAGTGAGCATGTAAAATTGAATTACATGCTGTGGATTTTCTATACAGGGATGACTTTCTGATTCTTTAGTTTGTTAGCCTCTTTGGCACAGCCACTTCTGTAACGCAGGTCTGCACCATATTCACCAAAATATGCTGCTGTCCTGCCTTCCCCCTGCACTGGCACTAAATTTAGCAGCCTAGCGCCAGCGCAGGCATCTCTGCACCATAGTGCAAGGGTATTTGCGTTGTGGGGAACATTGTTTATGTGTAGGAAGGTTTCCTTTCCTGCACATAAATAATCTTTACATGGTGTTTTGCAACTTCTATGTGTGCTGCTTAATGCAGCACACATCGAAGTTGCAAAACATCATTTTTTTTATTGATTGTTTATGTGCAGGAAGGTAGACCTTCCAGCACATAAACAATCAATGGCATTTTTCTGTTTCTATATGTGCTGCACAACACAGCATACATAGAAACAGCAGAAACTGGGAGAAATGTTGCATTTCTCCTCTTTGCGTCTGTTTAAGACCAGATTTTCCCTGGTCTTTAATTTTGTCCCTGCCCCATATTTTCGCTGCCCTTGTAAATATGGGCTAGCATCAAAATCAATGGTGTGGCGCTGGGACGCCCACTGCAACACCCATTGCCCACTCCTTTCTCGCTAAGTATAGCATGAAATGGGGCCGTATTCACAAGGCGGAGTTAAGCTACGTTAAGTGTTTTAATGCTGCCTTGTGAATAAGGCGAAGCCCCTGTCACCACTACATAAAGCTTTTGGGCTTTTCATGAACAGGCCAATTCCTTCCAGAAACGCGTCACTCGCAAATCTTTGGGTTCCGGCTCAACTTCGTTATCTGTGCCCCGTGAATGAAGTCTCGCTCCAAGTGCATAAACGCTGCTCCCTGGGTGAAGCCTCTGCAGACAGTCCAGATCCCAAAGATTTCATACAGGAAATGGCAAACAGGAAATAGAAAAATGAAGTTCGATACAGGAAGATGCTGGCAGCCATTTTATGGTCATTTTGAGCCATCTTCACCTCCAAGCAAGATCCTCTGTCATCCTACTGCTCTGTTTAACTAACCTGCCCCCAACATGGATGAGGGATGTGAGGACAAGGCACCCCCTTTCAGTGAAACGGAATTGAACATACTAACTGATAGGGTCCTATCTTATCATATCTTAATGGGGGACCAGACAAACAGCTGAGTATTGCAGTGTGCACCCGATTCTGGTAATATATTGCAGCGTACTGTAGTGCAGTGGGTGTGTACCATAGGTGAGCCAAGATGTGTTGTAAGTGCTGGAAGGACCTGCGATGCTGGGCCTGGAACAAGGCCCAGGTCTTATTGGGCCTGTCCTCCCAGCCCCACTGACAGAGGCCCCGCCATAGCCTAATGTACAGGAGAATCCTGAAGACAGTCTGTCTGACCATGCTTGTTCACCTGGAGGAGTTTGAGCAGCAGAGACCTGGTACGTGCATGAACTTCATTATGTGTCTGGTAGTACGATGTGAGTGGTAAAAGAGAAGTACCATTATGTTTCTTTTGTTGCAGGTGTGGCCAAGTCGCCGACCGTAAATTGGCCGCGTAGGCTTGGAACTCCACTGTCTCACCTGTGCATTCTGCCGCCCGGGATGGGTGCGCTGCAGCATTGGGACCGGCGACGATGCGGGAGAGGTGTTGGAGGTAGCCGGTAACGAGCGTGACCCCGGGGGCGCCCGCTGTTCGTGACTGCTTCAAGGCGGGCCCCGGGGGAAGTGAAGGTCGCAGACCAGTCTTCCCCCGGGGAATTCGCGCAACGACCGGAAGGACATGGTGGGGGTGGGATCATAGGAAGGAGAGGGGCGGGAGTTGGGAGGGTATATAGGTGTCAGGAGAGGAGTATCCGGCCTCTTCCTGACACCTGAGCACCACCGGGGAGGGAAAAGTTTGTGGAGATTATTGTAGGGTTAGGCCATCTGCCGCTTTGTCGATCGGCGGGGGGGCTGACACTGGGGGGACCGTGAAGTTTTCCACAACTGTCTTGACGGCATGGTGATTTCGGTGCGGCGGACGTTGGAGCGGCATGGAGGCTTGGCTGGGCTGGCCGGGCGGATACTATACGTCCTGGGGCGGCGTGGCTGGCGGAGGCGACCGTTCGCTTCAGGTAGGGGGGGAGGGGGGGCTGCCCGATTGCGGTGTCCGGGATGCGGGGTGGCGGGGGAGGGCCCTGCATGTGGGCGCGCCTGCCGTCTGCGCGTGCGTGCTTTGCGGTCCATGCGGGAGGGGGTTTGGGGGCTGGGACGGCTCGCTCGGCAGCGCGACCTGGTCAGGCGGCGCATGGCGGGACTGAGGCGCGGGACGGCGGGGTATGCGTGTGTCGCCCGGCGCGCAGTCCTCTTGGGTTCGAGCCTCGCGGTCGCGACCCCCCCCCCCCCTGCTTAGCACTTGCCGACTTCACATAGAGCGCTTTGACGTAGGTCCCATCAGGCAGAAGCTGTCTATCCATAACCGGGGCCAGCATAGGGCATGTAAGGCATCGATTGAAGCTCATCAGGACGTTGCCGTCACTGCCCTCGGTACTCTGTCGGGAGCAGGTCCGGACTACGCGTCCCAGGCACTGTTCCCAATACGGCGCGCGGGCCCCAATGTCCCCACAAGCAAGCGGGGGCCCAATTTTGCGCGCACATACCACACAAAGCTCATTGAGGCCGTTCGCGCCGCCGCTTTTAAAATGTGAGCGGCGCGAAAAACGGTCATTTCAAGTGGCTCCTTTACTTGCTCCAATTCTTTTTTCTTCTAGTGGGCGGTTGCGGCGCTGCTACTTGCTGGCCTTGGGAAGAGTATTCTGTTAGTTACATTGCCTGTGTGGGGCGCTGCAATTCACACCCACAGCTAGGTAGGGTTCGGCACAGGTTCCGGGGGGGGGAGGCGGGGGCAGGGGCAGTGGAGGCGCAGTGAGGCAGGGTGTTGCGTAGGTGCTGCAGCGGGGGTAGGCGGTGTAAGGGGAGTCAGGGAGCAGCAGGCAGTGGTGGCGGGGGTCATCGGAGTCCAGATGAGGGACTGCCAGGACGGCATGAGACCCGGTGGTGCTGGAGACCCACTCAGTTTAGCAACCGAGTGGGGGGGGGATCCAGGACCGGCGGAGAAGGCCGGCAGATGAGGGTTGTTGCCAGCGGGGCGCACAACGGCTCTGAGACGCTGGCCAGAAGCAGTAGGGGGGTCCGCGGCGGCCTGCCCTCCTTCGAGGGATTCGCGCATTGAGCATCGCAATTTTGTGAATACTACCGAGTTCCGACTATGTGCGGTGTTATGGGTGGTATGACTGGAGTTGGGGGTGCGGATGGCAGCCTGTGACGGAGTGCGACGGTAGAGGTGTTGGTGTGCCGGATGCAGTGCGATGGGCAGGGTGTCCGATGGCGTGGCGTTATATTGTGAGGTTTAGGTGTTCACGCCCTGGTGGGCACCGGGTGCTAATGTTTAGGTCGGTGCAAGGAGCGACTGGCGTCTCCAATGGGGCTTTGGAGAGGGGGATTGCCTGGGGCGGGGGGGGGGGGGGGGAGTGAGTGAAGGTAACCGGTCCATTGTGTTATTTGTTTCAGGCGATTGCGGCCTCAGACGGCGCAGGGACAAGGAGCTCCGGTCTGGAAGAGGAGGTCCTGGACGGACGCTCAGGTACATGACTGTGGGGGGGGGTTTTTAAATCTTGGTGTCGTACTTTGCCGATACCGGTCCATGCCCTGGTTGTCACCGGGTGCTCAATTTCTGAGTTATGCAATCGGTGGTGATACCTGCAAGGATTGGTACGTCGCCAATGGGGCCTTAGAGTGGGGAATTGCTCTGGAGGGAGGGGGGAGCAAGGTAACCAGTCCATTTATTTGTTTCAGGCGAGTGTGGCCTTTCGACGGCGCAGGGGCAAGGAGCTCCGGTCTGGAAGGGAAGGTCCTGGATGGACGCTCAGGTAAATGACTGGGGGGGGTTTTCAGCCTTGGTGTCGTACTTGGCCGATACCGTGTCTACGCCCTGGTTGGCACCGGGTGCTCCATTTCTCAGTTTATGCAATGGTATTTCCTACAATGAGGTAAGGACAATGCTGGAGGCCTGGGGAACCCAGGGCCCACGTGACGCACAGCTGGTCAGCGGGGGAGTTCGGTGGTGATGCATACAAGGATTGGTACGGCGCCAATGGGGCCTGGGAGCGGGGGATTGCCCTGGAGGGGGGGGGGGTGTGCAGGTAACCAGTCCGTTCTGTTGTTTGTTTCAGGCGAATGCGGCCTCGGATGGGGCGGGGGCAAGGAGCCCCGGGCTGGAGGTGGAGGTCCTGGACGGACGCTCAGGTAAATGACTGGGGGGGGGTTTCAGCCTTGGTGTCGTACTTGGCCGATACCGTGTCCACGCCCTGGTTGGCACCGGGTGCTCCATTTCTCAGGTTATGCAATGGTATTTCCTACAATGAGGTAAGGACAATGCTGGAGGCCTGGGGAACCCAGGGCCCACGTGACTCATAGCTGGTCCGCAGGGATGGTCGGGGGTGATACATGCAAGGGTTGGTATGTCGCCAATGGACCGTGGAGTGGGGGATTGCCCTGAAAGGGGGGGGGGGGGGGGGGTGGGCAGGTAACCAGTCCATTTTGTTGTTTGTTTCAGGCGAGTGCGGCCGCAGTCGGAGCGGGGGGCAAGGAGATCCAAAGGCGTCTCCGTTTTGGCGAAGGAGGTCCTGGACGGATGCTCAGGTAAATGAATTGGGTGGTTGAAGGTCTTGGAGTTGCACTTGGAAGCTTAGGTTTCACGCCCTGGTTGGCACCGGGTGCTCATTCCTCAGGGTCTGCAAGGGTAGTCCTTCGGTAAGGTGGGGACGATGCTGGGGGCCTGGTGAACTCGGGGCCCGACTGACGCGCAGCGGAGGCGGCAGGGGAGTTCGGGGGTGATACATGCGGGGTTAGACAGGGGCCTGAGGGCCTCAGTATCTGGCGCGCGAGGGTCGCGAGGCGTGACGAGGGCAGTGTTCTGCTGATGGGGACTTGCGGGGGGACTGGTGGAGGTAGTTGTGGTGATGATACAATCAAAGTAGGGAAAAAGAAGCTGTGATCCAAACGGCTTCCAGCTAGTCATAAATAATCAAGGGAGAATGGATCACTTGTTGCTGGCACCAGGGTTCAGGTGGTTGTATCTGATAGGTAAAAACCCTCAATCACGTCAAGATATGTATGGGCGGTATATCTTGGTTCTCCGCCTTTAAATACGTGATAGCATCATCATTGGGTTTATCCCATGCATCCTCCAACTCGGAGGGAACCACTGAAGTCTCCAGTAGTGATCAGGGAAAAAAAATGATAAAATAAAATAGTGAGGAGTGCTCAAGTGAGTGATTAAAAAGAAGTGTTCCTCATGCTACCCATAAAAAAGTCTTTATTCTGTTAGGTGCTGGGGAAGCGTTAAAAAGGTCAAATTGCAGATAGGATGTGTAATGAATCCTCTGCGATATTAAACGTAGTGATCGGTCGACATGTTTCAGCTCTTGTAAAGCCCAGAGGAGGGTCAGGGAGCTTTCTTCAGGACCTCAGGTGAATAAAGAAAATTGAATTTTTTTTTTATCAATTACATGTAGGAGTTCCAATGTCAATTCAGATGGACTTCGTCAGGATTAGTACCTGATATTTTCACAGTACGAGCTCCGTACGAGGACTGGGGCCGAGGGGAAGTGGCTCCTTTGCGGAGTGGCACGAATCTTACGCCTGTTGGGCGGGCACGGAGGTGTCAGCAGGAGGGCTGTTCGGGGGGGGGCCGGGGGGGAAGTCGGAGATTGGGGAGATGGCGGCCTAGGAGGGTGTGTGGTGCCGTGGTAGGGAATAGAAGGGTTTGGGCGAGGGTTTTGGAGAGTTGGGGATGGAAAGGACAGGAACGTGATACTGCGGGACTAATTATTCTTTTTCTACTGCAGGTGGGGGGAGTGGCCTGGGAGCCAGTGTGGTCGCATGGACAGGCGGACACTCTCCCGAACGTTGGGCAGCAACAGAGGCGACATGGCGGGTGTACGGATGTCATCTGGCAGGGGAACTGTAGTCATTTGGGATGTATGTTGATTGTGGGGGAACGGGGGGATTGACTCTGGGTGAGCGTGGCGGCCAGTGGGTGACTGTGCCATACGATATGGGGAGTGACTCCACTACAAACGAAAAACATTGGGGAGAGGGTTCTTCGGAACAGGGCAGGTCTGATTTATTCCAAGAGATTTGGCATGGGAAATGGTTCGATGACGAGGAACTTGGGAAGCGGGTTAGGAAGCAGCACTGCGCAGTGCAATGAAGGGTCTCTGGGGGACGTCGAGCATGATTCCAAGGAGTCAGGCTGCAATGGATGAGGCTGTCTGGGGACGCTGGTGGCCTGGTGGGGAGGGGGGCCCTTTCATGGATGGGGAGGCTCCTGGACATGTTTCTGGGTTTACGAGGGACACTGGAGTAAGGGTGGATGGGCATCCACCGATGGTGCATTGCAGAGGAGCAACTTTTGTGGGGGCGGTTTAAACATGCTTTACGGCTACTAGCCCACTGGTCAGGGGGACTGTTTGAGGGGACGGTTGGTTTTGGGATGGAGCATTTGTTATGGCTGGATTGCCATGGAAATGTACCTTGTCAGAAAGTTGCGCTGGCTGTATGGGTGCATGGTAGGCCACCGAGGGTGCCTGGCAGAGGACGGATTTTGAGGGCTGTCGAAATTGCTTACGGGGGTACGGCCCGCAGGTAATGGGACTATTGGACGAGGCACAGGCGGTCTTGTTGGGGGCTGGGACGCTCTTCAGGGTTGGGGGGCTTGGCGGGAAGGTTACTGGATTACAACGGATATTGGCTGTACGGGTGGATGGTCATCCACCGACGGGGCCTTGCCAAGAAGGGTGTTAGGGGGCGTTGGACCAGGATTACAGGGGGACGGTCCACGGTTAAGGAGCCGGAGGGAAAACAGCGAGGTGGTTGTTTGCGTTGGTACGATTTGCACGGGCGGGGTTTCGTGTTGAAAGGCTGCTGGAGGCCGCAGGACATAGTTTCAGGGATGGATGGGCATCCACCTGCTGTCTGGAGCGTTAAGTTGGGCAACCTGGGGGGACCGGTGGTCCTACTTCGACTAGGTGCGCCTTTCGCAGTCTGGGGTGTCCTGGCGAGAGAGAATGTTGGACAGGATGTAGGTTTTAGGGGATGGGGGGTCATCCACGGGGTGCCGCACGGTAGACGGGATGGAGGCGAAAGGCGCACTAGAGCTGGGGGTGGGGCAGGGAACCGCCCTCCGGGGGCTTCCCTGGTTGGCGGTACTTTGGAGGGGTGGGTAGTCACATACGGGCGGATCCACCCCTCGGGAGGGGAGAACGGTACACAGGTGACTGATAGCGGGCGCGGGAAGCAATGACCAATGAAGGAAATTACACTGAGGATGCTTGGAGGGCAAGTGATGGGGAGAGGAAGGAGGTCACCGAGTGAATGGGGGAAGAGTCTAACAGGTGAGATGGTTTTGAGAGTGGATGAAAGGAGAATGAGTCGGTATGGGTTGGGGAAAGGATATTTATTGCATTTATGTACTGTCGAATAAAGTCTAAATGATTGCAACCATGTCCTAATAAAATGGCCTTTTACGCTTCAAGTAACAGCGTGGAGTGTGGTTCTTGCGCGAGGCGGGCCCCGGGGGAAGTGAAGGTCGCAGACCAGTCTTCCCCCGGGGAATTCGCGCAACGACCGGAAGGACATGGTGGGGGTGGGATCATAGGAAGGAGAGGGGCGGGAGTTGGGAGGGTATATAGGTGTCAGGAGAGGAGTATCCGGCCTCTTCCTGACACCTGAGCACCACCGGGGAGGGAAAAGTTTGTCCGCCCACCCACCCTACAGACATTAGGCGAAGGGTGGGGATAGATTTTGGGCTGAGCGTGCCAGTTTAGGGCAGGGTTGCAGAGTAGAGGCGTCACGGTACTTTGGAGGGGTGGGTAGTCACATACGGGCGGATCCACCCCTCGGGAGGGGAGAACGGTACACAGGTGACTGATAGCGGGCGCGGGAAGCAATGACCAATGAAGGAAATTACACTGAGGATGCTTGGAGGGCAAGTGATGGGGAGAGGAAGGAGGTCACCGAGTGAATGGGGGAAGAGTCTAACAGGTGAGATGGTTTTGAGAGTGGATGAAAGGAGAATGAGTCGGTATGGGTTGGGGAAAGGATATTTATTGCATTTATGTACTGTCGAATAAAGTCTAAATGATTGCAACCATGTCCTAATAAAATGGCCTTTTACGCTTCAAGTAACAGCGTGGAGTGTGGTTCTTGCGCGACGTCGCAGGCCAGAGAAAGGAGCAGCCTACTTCCATGCGGGAAGCCGGGAGCTCGAGTAGGAGAGAGCCAGCGGGCGCCGCAAGCAAGACGGGGAGGCGGTGTCTGTGAGGCCGGTGTGCAGCCACTGAATGGGACAAGACGACTGTGAGGTGAGCAGTGGGGGCATCCTGCTGGCCAGATGTGAAAAATCCACGTAAAATCCACCCATCCAGTGCCCAAATATCTATGCTGTGCCTCTGATGATACCTGGACTGGCTGCTTTGCCACTGCCGCTGTGAAGTGTCGAAATCTGACCACTGCTCGCACGAAAGGCTGCACCCGCTGCGGCTGCTGAGTGGGCTGCCCAATGCTGGGCCTGCATCCGGTGCACAGCAGTGAAGCTGTGTAAGAACTGGCTTGACTGCGCTCCCCCTTCTGAGGTGAGAGTCCCGGGGGGGGCCCTGTCTGTGGCATGATCCTGCCGGTGCGGTCGCCTGCCGCACCCAGCTACAGGGGAATCCTAACGCTGGTGGGGATTGGGCTCCCTGTTGCTGGCTGACTGATTGCAGGGCGGCACAACCAAATACACTGCTGTGGAGAGACACACGAGCCTGCGGCCTCTTATTTCATGGCGCGAAACGAGTGCGGTGCCTGCCTTACCTCTCTGGGAACTGGGATCCGGGATCCGGGTGGCGGCGTGGACAGGTGCCGTTTGCCGATCACAACCTTCGGGACCCAGGGTAATCTGAAGCCACGACGTGAGCTGCTGACAGGACCGCCTGGGGCTGGTTTCTGGCGGTGCTGTACATCTGCAGACACTGCTGCAGAGATAACAAGTGTGCCTGCTCCCGATCATACCGTCACCTGCCACACACAGCTCCCCTCCTCGAGTGCCCTGGTCTGAAACAAAAAAGGCACGGGCGGGTGCCCGGCTGCTGGCGGAGCTCTGTGGGACCTAGTGACTCATCACGCGGGCATGTACAGCGTGATTACTTAAAGGTCAAGCCTCCGTATTTGAGCTGTGTACACATTGCCTAGGGAGCTGGAGTTTGCCTGATCAGCCCGCTAATACAGCCTCAAGGAACTGGGCCACAACACCCTCTCCCTCTCCGGACACAGGTTTTGCCCATGGTGCTGTCCCATTCGCACAGAAAGTTGGGCATTGCGGAGGCCGTTTGCGGACAGACCCTAAAGTATGTACAGCCACAGAAGACCATTGGCGCTGCTGAGAGCACTGCATACACCCGCATTGGCCTTTCCCCTACTGGCACCCCGCGGTCACTAGCACTGAGGGGTACGTAAATACTACGGCTTCAGTGAACTGTACTACAAGTGCACGCGACGCCTTGGCACCACAATGGGCATACCTGAGAAAGGCCAACCACGCCTCACCTTTTAATCCAAGAAGGCGGTGAGATCAACGCAGGAAGACCATCGCGACTCCGAATCTGAGCCCGATCCCATGGGCTCCTCGCAACATGCTGCGACCCTACAGGCCATGCAGCAGAGTTTCCACTCCATTGACTGTAAAATAGACACCTTAAACCAGTGCATGGACGCGATGGCGGCAAAACTGGACAGGCAGGCCCCCAGAATACCAGAGGCAGAGCACCGGATGTCCACGGCAGAAGACGACATCCAAGCCACATCAAGCAAATGCTCTGAGATGGAAAAACTGATTAACATCATCCAAGCCAAGAAGGAGGACTTGGAGGCGCGCTCACGGCGCAGTAACATACGTACATTGGGCATTCCAGAAACTACAAACAGCGGCAGGATTCAGATATATATAGAACAGATGCTTGTGGATCTCTTTGGCCGTGAGGGTCTCTCTTCTCTTCTGGTGGTGGAACGCGCCCATCGTTCGCTAGTGGCAAGGCCACTCCATGGTGCACTGCCGCATCTGGTCATTGCCAAACTTTATAATTACCGTGACTGCGATGCAATTCTTCGTATGGCCCGTGAGAAAACATAGCTCAACTACCAGGGCTTCCAGCCCGCCTTCTACCCTGACTTCACAGCGGTGGTCCAGGCGGCAAGGAGGGTATATGCGGCGGTGAAGAAGCAGCTGCAAAAAGTGAATATCACCTACGCTATGGTATATCCGGCCAAACCCTGTATCGACCACGAAGGTCGCAAGGAAATATATAACACTCCGAAAGCAGCACAGGAATTTCTAAAAAGACTTGCAAAGACTAAACGCGCACAGCGGTCGCAGGACACAGGGGACTCGGATTAACCAGCCATATGGAACCTACGCGCTGGCAATACTGACCTGCACTACACGGAAGTTGCTAGAACGCATCGCCAGCATAAACTTGCAGGACTAATGCACAATATATGGACACTGTAGCTTGTCTTGTCTGGCCACCTCCGCTAGGAGGCTGTCCGGGCTCCTGATGACCTCTGGATGGGAGCTCCCCTTCAGATACGATGAGTACTGTTTACTGTTGGGTTTATGTGTTTTTTTGGGGGGGTCTCTGTCCTCAGCATGTCTAGGATGCTGTTGTGGGTGGGAAGGCATCGGGGTGGGATTGGCTACTGGAATTGTTGCGCTTGGCTTGCTGTTGCTCATGTTGCTTCTTTCTTTTTGCCATCTGAATCCTCCCCACGTTGCCACACTGGGGGGCTTAGATAAGTGTAATGGGAAGGGCACCAGTATATGAAGCTTGCACTTCTGACCTGGAATGTGCGTGGGCTAAACTCCCCCCAAAAAATCAGGCAGGTATTCACTCACTTAGACAGGCACAATATTGCAGTTGCAATGCTTCAGGAAACTCACTTAACACATCACACCGACTCTCGGGTGGGCTCTCAGTAGGCAGGGTTCAAACTTGCATCCTCTTACTCCTCATATGCAAGAGGGGCTCTCACACTAATAAAAAGAGGCGTCCCGTTCACAGAGATACAATCCACTGTTGACGGAAATGGCCACTATGCCTTGGTCCTGGGGAAACTGCATGGGATGTTAGTCACGTTAGTCAACGTATATGGTCCCAACTCAGACGAACCTGGGTTCTTTGCTGACATACTCAAGGTGCTGAGACACTGGCCAAACTCAGAAATTCTATGGGGCGGAGACCTTGGCACTCACCTAGACCCCTGCAAAGACAAATCCAGTCAAAGGAACGGACATTTCCCTGAGACAGCACATATAAACGGTGGTATGCTTGAATTCGACCTAATAGACGCATGGAGAGCGTGCAATATAGACGCGCTAGAAGGTACACACACATCCATCGCACACGGTAGCTGGTCGCATCTGCATTACTGGCTACTACTAAGAGGGGGTGAACTCCTGGATGACAGCCATTGGCAGATTACCGAGAACCCTATCAGACCACAACCCAGTCAAACTCACATTACATATACCGGGGAACATCACTCGCCAGTTCACCTGGAGATTTCTATCAGAGGCCCTACTGGACCCACTCTATAAAGAAACAGTCAGGGAAGCAATCACGCAATACTTCAGTACTAACAAGGGCTCGGTCAGCGAAGCAGCCACACTATGGGAGGCCTTCAATGCCACTATAAGAGGCATCTGCATAAGTACAGTAGTAGGCATACTGAAGGACATTAGTGGGCAGATCGCCAGGGTGGAGCTGGAATTGAAACTCCTTGAGAAAGAACAAGAGGCGAACCCACAGACAGGCACCTCAGCACGGATAAAAGAATTGCTGCTGGAGCATAAAGAGCTGGCTGCAGACGAGGTACAATATTTATCTAAAAGACATATCACTGCTTGCTGCAAGACATAGCTACACAATTTCAAGAGTTCTATGCGGGTCTGTACGCCTCCAAAGCTGAGGCGGAGCCTGGTGAGCTTGACGACTACCGGAACGACATTGCTATTGCCTGGTTGTCAAGCAGACAGTGTGAATACCTATACCAACCTATCACCACAGCAGATGTCCGCGAAGCGATTCGCACCCTGCCGAATGGGAAAGCCCCTGGTCTGGACAGATTCTCGGGCGAGTTCCATAAGGAGTACGCCAATGAGCTCACGGCATTCTTATTGGCCATGCATGAAGAAGCCTATGAAATGGGCAAATTACCTCCCATACTAAGGGAAGCATTAATAATCACTCTTCTAAAAAAAGACACACAGCCCTCACGCTGCGAGTCATATCGACCGCTCTCCCTCATTAACATTGATGCCAAAATAATTGCCAAGAATCTGGCAACCAGGCTTCATCCCTTACCAAAATGGTTCTCCCGGACCAATCCGGGTTTATGCCAGATAGGTCCACGTCGCACAATCTACGATCGATATTTGCCATGTACCATCTCCTAGACCAGACCTCCAAGCTGTTGCAGTTATGCTAGATGCTTCCAAAGCATTTGATTCTATTGGGTGGAGCTACATGTGCTGTGTAGAATGGGGATACCTGTGTTCTTTTGCAGATGGGTCCGTCTGCTGTACACAGATCCAATGGCGAGGATACATGTGGATGGCTTGACACTTGCACCCGTACAGATTTGAAGAGGGACAAGACAAGGCTGCCTCCTCTCCCCACTACTATTTTCCCTGGGACTTGAACCCTTGTCCTGCATCATCAGACAGTGTCATAGAGAATTAGCACTGCACTTCCCATTGCGACCCATAGGCATTTCACTGTATGCCGACGATATGGTGCTATTCGTCAGAGAACCTCAGTGCCACTTGGCACCGTTACTCCGCAAATACACCAGATTCTGGTGTTTTTCTGGGCTCCTGATAAATTGGAGTAAATCTCTTATAATCTCCTTAACCGAGTGCAAGGCCCCGCATGACCTGGAATACCTGCTCATCTGGTCCGTGGACCAAGTGAAACATCTGGGTATATGGGTTCACAGGGATCCAGATCGGGTGATGAGGGAAAACTACGGTAACGCCTTGTTCTGCTTGGGTTTTCGGATCAGATAGAACTCGCTCATCAGAGCCTCACTAACCCAGCCAGAACGTTACCCCTCCCTAGAACCTATTTACAATCCTACAACCACATATATCTATCACCTAAGGACAGGGGATTCCTACTATGCATACCAAGATCTCATAAGTGGCGGCCTCGCGGTCCCATACGAACCCAGACCTCTCTGCCCATACGACAGTATCACAAGTGGCGGCCTCGCGGTCCCATACGAACCCAGACCTCTCTACCCAGACGGCAGTCTCAGCACAATCGGCGGCCTCGCGATCCCATACGGATCCAGACCTCTCTGCCCATATGACAGTATCACAAGTGGCGGCCTCGCGGTCCCATACGAACCCAGACCTCTCTGCCCATACGACAGTATCACAAGCGGCCTCGCGGTCCCATACGAACCCAGACCTCTCTACCCAGACGGCAGTCTCAGCACAATCGGCGGCCTCGCGATCCCATACGGATCCAGACCTCTCTGCCCATACGACAGTATCACAAGTGGCGGCCTCGCGGTCCCATACGAACCCAGACCTCTCTACCCAGACGGCAGTCTTATTTCATCCTATGATCACCATAACATACAAAAAGGGAATCAGTCTCACTATTCATCAGATCACACAAGGATTGCCAGTTCGAGCATAGCCTGTTCTCAGGTTTGAGGGGCTCCTCTTTCCCTTATTCAGTTACCACTTACCTGATCAGGGTTAACATCTGTTCATGTAGCCGCAGCTGACTAGAAGAATAGGCTACCCTCTTATTCAAGAACACACAGCATATGTTGGTTCACTACAAACTGGATACTTTATTACTCATTACACATACAATCACATAACATTACGATATAACACATAACCTGCAAAGAAAAGTGAAAGATTAAGTTGTACACTCTAATAAGAAAGGGTCGACATCACCTTAGTAGTATGTAGCCTGCACTCAGTGGTCATCTAGGCTCCCTTCTCGTCTGTGCCTCGGCTCGCCTGGAATCACCCTTCTCCGAGTCACTGGGACCTCTTCCTTATCGGCTACTCTCTCCTCTCTGGCTATTCTGTTAGGAAAGCATCTGTCTCTCGGTTCTTCTCCGCCTTCAAGATGGCGTCTGTCTTCCCTGGAATAAGTAGTAGCTCTACTGCTAACGGCTAGATGCCGCCTACGGACTGAACATGTAACTGCCTCAGACTTTCACTAATATAGAGGTGCATTTCCTCATGGAAAATTCCGGCCCGTAACCTGCCGCCCACCAAATTCTTGTACCTCCCCGTACCAAGGACACGTTCCCAGCCGGCCGGCCTGATGTAGTGTCTTCGGCATGAATAAAAATACAATCCTTCGATAAGGGCCGGCCTGAACCGGTTCTCTCCAAGCGAATAACACCTCATAACTAAAACATAACTCTTGACCTAGAAGAATCCCAAGCTGCCGGAGCAGAAAGAAAGATGGAGTCTCTCCCGTTTGAGGCCTACCAGGCCTGCATTCAGCACGGCTCCATGAAATACCCTCACTACAGGACAGGTTATCCCTAATACTAACGAATCTATCCCCTAGGCTATATGTGCAAGCCCTGATCTATGGGGAAGAGCACAGAATCATGTCGAAGTGCCTAGTAAATAGGCTCCATCCACTACTCTAACCCTTAGGCTTGAATGGTAAGAGACTGAAGTCATATTCAATCACTTGTTAACACAAGAAGGCCAGGAAAATCGAGCAGAACATTTCACCCTTGACTTCAGTCTATTATACATTCATTAAACAGAACTAACATCTGTGGAAGAATAATATGAAACAAAACTAACTGATCTATGTCTATTACCAAGTGTGCAGAATTGAAGTAGTGAAGGAATACACTGAATAAAGCAACAGATGGAAATCAAAATGGCGATAGTAATCAGAATACCTCCTAATATTTGACGTAACATATGTAAATCAGGTAACCAATTAAAGAGCCAGTCAAACCAGCCCTGGTCAATGTGTTTTCTAACTTCTTCTGTTAAGTCATGTAGCTTATTAATGTGAGCTCGAATGGATTGTGTATGATCAGACAAGTTAAAACAACAAAGACCCTCAAAATCAGAACAATCGTGTCCATGTTTAAGCAAAAGATAATCAATGGCCGCTCGATTTTGCAAGATAGCCCTTCGTTCACCCTGGGCGTCTAATAGCATGTCCGACAGGACTGTAGAAGTATTATTAATGGATTTTACCATCCAGCAGGCCATTTTCTCAATAGATTTTGCATTATAAACTGCCAAAGCAGGAACACCAATAATTGAAATAGCCAGGCTAAGGTATTCGGACTTAGAATATAAATGCAAAGATGAGTCACAATCCTCCTGTAACCTCACTGTATCTCGAATCACACGAGAGTTGGCATTCGGATGTGACGAAAACATGAGCAAGCTTAGTCTAGTAATAGCACAAGGGCCTCCAGAAATATTTGCGGGGACATATGGCCAGGAAGTATTACCACATGAGAAAAGCCATCCAGCAGGTAGTAACATCGTGCGATAGTGACTGGGGGTAACTACCATACTCTTACAAGTCATGTTGTTCTGAACAGAAGTACATGTTTTCGGTGTCCTTTGAAAGCACAAAGTCCGTTCATGAGTGGTGAATGAGGTGGCACCTTTCAATTTTAAACGCATACATTCCGAAATTGCACTAGGATTACACGTAAGGAAGAAACACAAATCACCTTGTGTGATATTATAAGTAACTATTTGAGACTGGATGGGGGGTAGCGGATCTGACAGTTCAGTACACAAGGGGCAATATTGATGGGTAGCGAAATCGCCCAGAAGAACATTGGGGCGAGCGGTTGATATATTAAAAATATGACTCAAAGTCTCCAACGATGCAGGGACAGCAACCAAACAAGTTGCCAAAATGTCGTTTACTGATCTCATCGGTGTCAAGCAGAAATGAGGGACGCTAGTCACCCGTTTCGCTAGTGAAGTCCAAAAGTTCGATGACGAATCCCACGCAGCAAAGGAACGCGACACTCGGGTTTTCAACTCATCCCGGGTTGATGGGATCCCTCCTCTCTCGTCGCACCAGCCCGAAAACAGTCCGACGCCGACACATCCTGCAGCAACAGTCCAAAGAATGATCTGAAAGAGAATCAGATACAGGCATTATTCATTCTCGTAAGTAACATTTGTCAGCCGGGACTGTTTCCCAGCTATCTTTCCCTGGTCTCATAACTAAAATAGTATTATCTTGACCGGTTGCAATGACCTCTGCTTGTTCAGGGGGATTCTTAGGCGACTGCACCCAAACTCTGGCCCCAGGATTGTCGGTGGAGCCAAAACCTTTCTGGCCTCGTACAGTTAGCAACGTTGGGGCAGTGCCTTTTACCATCTCACCACTGAAGACAGGCATTATTAGCAATTGAGCCACTCGGTCAGTTTTATGTATCAGTAGGTCAACCTCACTGCTATTCAGCAGGAGCACCTTAATCTCTCCCTGATTATCACTGTCAATGATTCCTCCAAGCACCTGAATGCCTTTTACAGCCAGCCCCGATCTAGGGGCAATTAATCCGAAATTTCCAGGTGGTATCTGAACACCAACACCTGTCTCAATGATGACTCGATCTTTACTTTTTATAATGATGTCATCCATGGCATGCAAGTCTAAACCTGCCGACCCTGGGGTCGCTCTGCATGGAGCCAAAGCTCCGGGAGTAATCTCCCAGTACATCACAGTCTCTCTGATCTCGTTAGGTTTAGCATTAACATTCGGAGGAAACAAACGCATAAGTGGGGATTCAGCATTTAGAAAAGGACGATTATTCAAAATCAATAGCGCTTGAGGCAAAAAATCTCGCCAATTCTTATACTTGTCATCTGTTAATTTGCGAAGTTGGTCTTTTAGCAGGCCATTCAACCTCTCCACAAGACCCGAGGCCTGTGGATAATAAGGTATATGAAATACCCATTCAATATTGTTTTCCACACAGAATTCCTGTACCAATCTTCCACGAAAATGGGATGCATTATCAGATTGAATTTGGAATGGCACACCATAATACATCATAATCAATTCCAATGTTTTAATAGTATTCAATTGGGTAGCTTGCTTACAGGGAAGGGCCACCAACAGGCCACTGTATGTATCAACAATGGTGCAAACATATTGACAATTCCTACTCATAGGAAGTGGACCAATGTAATCAATCTGCCAAATTTGAGCGGGCAATTTCCCGCGATGTAAATGACCTTTAACAATTTGGGGCACTTTGCGCTGCCTGATATGCTGACAAATGGGACAATGTAGAATAACATTTTTAATTAAATCTAGGGGAATATAAATTCCTCGATCAGCAGCCCACCGGCTAGTGGCTTTCTCTCCAAAGTGTCCTGCTTTCTGGTGGGCCCATTTCGCCAATCCCGCAATATCAGAATCTTGCATGTCCACCACTGCCTCAGCAATTTTAGATTTCTCATCTGCAATATTATGAAAGAATTTGTCAAGAGAGTCTATCGGGGTATGAGCATCCACATGGAAGATTGTAACAGTACTCTGTGGGAGCATTTCCCAAATCTCCTGCCATAATTCTTTTCCCCATAATTCCTTGGAATGAATTTTCCAATTATGGGAATGCCAAGTCGGTAACCAAACTGCCAGTCCATTGGCAGTAGACCAAGAATCGGTAAAAATATGACATGTGCCAGGTAACTCTTGTTTCAGAACTTGATAAACAGCATAGAGTTCAGCAAATTGACTGCTCTTACCCTCACCAGTTGTACTCAGCAATTTTTGTGTGATCGGATTATAGGACACTGCTTTCCAATGCCGTTTCGTCCCTATGAACCTTGCTGAACCATCCGTAAACCAGACATGGTTTCTATCCTCTGCAGACAAATCATCAAAAGGTTTACCCCACTTAACAGGAGACTCCTGTACTAAGGGTACGGAACATTCATTATCAGTTTCAGTTGATGGCGCCCGTGCCACCTGCTCATGCAAAGATGCAACTCCTTTTTGTCCCACACGTGCCCTGTCTTGTATATACCATTTCCATTTAATCACACTCGCCTCTTGAGCGTGTCCAATTCGGTGAGTTTTCGGCAAACTCATAACCCACTGCATGATAGGAATTTCAGGTCGCAAAACTATATCATGTCCCAAAGTCAATTGCTCGGTATCCACCAGAGCCCAATAACATGCAAGTAGCTGTTTCTCAAAAGGTGTATAACGCTCACCAGCATCAGGTAACTTTTTGGTCCAGAAACCTAACGGTACTCTACTCTTACCTTGTTTCTGCCACAAACTCCAATTCGCATAAAGGCCTTGTACAGACACATTCAAATCCACATCACCATCACATACAGGCCACAAATCCAGAGCATGCTGAATTGCTTCTTTTGCCAGACTGAACGCATCTTGCTGTGGTTTACCCCATTCAAATGCATTCTTTTTACGAGTGACCTGGTACAAAGGGGCCAATATTTGACTCAAATGAGGAATATGCTGGCGCCAAAATCCAAACAAACCAATGAAGCTTTGGGCTTCTTTCCTATTTCTCGGAACTGCAAAATCAAGAATTTTCTGTTTAACCTGAGGGATCACTTCTCGGTGCCCTTCATGCCAATTAATACCCAAAAATTTTACAGCCTGGGACGGACCTTGTAATTTATCCGGGTTGATTTCCCAACCTTTCTCACGCAAGCACTCAATGACTCTATCCAATTGGGTCTGAACATCCTCTTGTGATTCACCTTGGATCAAAATATCATCAATATAGTGACATATCTGAATTTGTGGATGAACTGGTACCTCAGCCAGATGCTCTGCCACCAGCCGGTGACATATCGTAGGACTATGCACATAGCCCTGAGGAAGACTTCTAAACGTCATTTGACGCCCGTTCCACGTAAAACTGAATTGTTCCTGACACTCAGGGGCAATCGGAATCGAAAAGAAAGCATTAGCAATATCAATGGACGCATACCATGTACCTGGATGTTTTTGGATTCTTTCAATTAGGGTAATAACATCCGGTACTGCAACAGTCAAAGGGGGTGTGTGTCTATTCAATTCTCGATAATCAACAGTCATGCGCCAAGAATTATCACTCTTACGTACAGGCCAAACAGGATTATTCCAAGCAGAAGTAACTGGGGTTATAACTCCTGCATCCACCAACTCCTGAATAGTGGTACTTATCTCTTCATGACCACCTGGAATACGATACTGCTTCTGACGAACCACTTTTGTCGCCTGAGGAACTTTTATGGGGGGCATTCTTAAACGACCAACCCGTACAGGCCTGGACGATATATAATGTTTAGTTCCAAATTGGTAACATCCATCATCTAAGTGCAAAGTCATTCCTTTCAAAATATCAATTCCAATTATGAATTCTAAGAGTGGCACCACTAATACAGAGTATTCTTTTCTAGGAATTCTACCTATTCTCATTTCAAGTAAGGTTTGAACTGCGGGAGTTTCCTTTCCACCTAATCCGGTAATTGTAAAAGGCTGACCTTTAAACTTCTTTGATTTTCCATGAATAAGAGTGGCTTCCGCTCCTGTATCTACCAATGCTCGGGCCCTTTGGATATTACGATGTCTCCAATAAATATCAATATCTACATAGGGTCTATTATCTCTGTGAGCCCATCTGTGTACTGGAGCTTGACCTATTTCCTAGTCCTTTTTATTGTGTTCTGTGTACCAGGATAAATCAGGATAAAGACTCTCACGGTTCCTAGGTATCGATACCTCCTGTTCATATCCATCTCCATTACGAAATGGATTACTGTTCCCTGCATTGTACTGCGGGTTTCGATCGGCCAATATGTGTCGATCCTCTCTCCTTCTCAACTCAGGGGATTGATCCCTATCATCTCTACGTCTGCTGTTAACATAATCATCTCTCCCCCTCTCTCCTTCCCCCTCTCTCTCCCTGTCTCTCTCCCGACGGGGGGACAAATCACGCGCATAACGTCGATCATCACGACGATCAGAGCGCCCACGGCGGTCATCATCACCGCTACCGTCAGAAAAACCACGATCACACTCAGTTGTCCGAACACGCCGGGCACCCTCCTTTCGATCCAAGCCACGTTTGCGAAACATTTCCCACAAACGAGAAGTAGTCTCACCATCAATGTCCTCCTTTCGCACACCATCAGCCAGAAGAGCAAGAAACATATCACGTCTAGTAAATTTATTTTCACCAGGGGTACGAGTGTCAGGCCGGGACTGCCGTTCAGGTTTAAACCACTCACCCAACTCACCGAGTTGGCGTACCGATTCCAGCACCACAGATAACATGTTACCAGTCTGATTAATCAATAAAGTCATCATGACCTGCTTACAAGCAACAGGGGAAGAACGAATAATACGATTCCACACAGAAGATGTCAAGAAAGCATCAAGCAACCGGTCAGCAGTATTCAGAAAAATTGCCGTTTTCATCACCTCCTCTTTGAGACGTTGCGCAGCATCGCGCAAAGTATACCACGGTTTGTCATTCACAGGCCAGTCAGACTCAGTAGGATATTTTTGATTACAACCCTCAGTCGCCAATTGAAGCAAAGAAATTTGACCACCACCATTAAAGTTACGAAAATGATCCTGTACAGTAGAATCCGAACTCAAGGAACAAAACTTCAAACAATCGCCAGCATCCAACATAATGCCAGCAGCGCCCAGTTCATAAAGGCGCACCATCCATGTGAGCAAGGGCTCACCAACTCGTTGCCGAAATCGCTGTAAAATATCACTAATTTCTTGTTGAGTAAAATCCTCCAAAGAGTCTAAAGCAATACCATTCGGAGCACCGGGAGCCTGCTGCACCTTCCGTCGAAAAACTGGATGCGCCGAGACCGCGGGATGAGCATCACAAGGAGCTCGACCAGTACACGTAGAGGAACAATCAGTGGAAGAAGCGTCGACCCCGCTCGAAGGACGAGCGCAATCACGGGGTGCACCATCAGAGGCGCAAGAAGCAGATTTACAAGCACGGCCGGAGCGAGAGGACTCGCGCTTGGCAGACTCCTCACCCGAGGAAGGAGAATCACTCGAGTTCCAGATATTACCATCCCATTCATCAGGATTCCAATCCAGTCCGGCTTTCGCCACGACCAGACGCACCTTCCGCGTCGAAACCCGACCACGCCGATTCTTGTATTTATAACGAGCAATTCGCACAGCCGCCCTCTCGGCAATAGTTTGGTACGTCTCAAGTTTATCAGCAAGCAACTTATTTTGACACCTCAACAAAGTATGAGCATTCTGAATCTCAACAAAGTTCGCTTCCAAATCCTTATGCAAGTTCTGCAACTTCAACAACCTCTCATGGAGAAGCCTGTACGCAGACAGAACAATCCAACCTCTGCGCCCTAAAACGGGAAGCTCATCACCCTTAGATACCGGCGCCTTCTGTAAGCAAGTAATCACATTAGCCGGCTCCGCCAGCTCCAAAAAAGAATTCCAATTCTCACTCAAACCAGTAGAATCAGCCCACTCACGGGCTAAAGCTTCATAAGGCGTTGAATCCCAGCCGGGAATATCAACGGGCAACTTAAAAGTAGATTTTGACTTTCTAGAAAACATTTTTGAAAAGAAAGAAAGAGAGAAAAAGAAAAAGAAGAAAGAGAAAAGAAAATTACACGCAGGTAGATACAAATAATATACAAACAAAACCACGCACGCGCCAAAGGCAAACACAATACAACCACAACTCACACAGGTTTCGTAAACGGTTCGTGACGCTAAATGTTCTGCTTGGGTTTTCGGATCAGATAGAACTCGCTCATCAGAGCCTCACTAACCCAGCCAGAACGTTACCCCCTCCCTAGAACCTATTTACAATCCTACAACCACATATATCTATCACCTAAGGACAGGGGATTCCTACTATGCATACCAAGATCTCATAAGTGGCGGCCTCGCGGTCCCATACGAACCCACACCTCTCTGCCCATACGACAGTATCACAAGTGGCGGCCTCGCGGTCCCATACGAACCCAGACCTCTCTACCCAGACGGCAGTCTCAGCACAATCGGCGGCCTCGCGATCCTATACGGATCCAGACCTCTCTGCCCATACGACAGTATCACAAGTGGCGGCCTCGCGGTCCCATACGAACCCAGACCTCTCTGCCCATACGACAGTATCACAAGTGGCGGCCTCGCGGTCCCATACGAACCCAGACCTCTCTACCCAGACGGCAGTCTCAGCACAATCGGCGGCCTCGCGATCCCATACGGATCCAGACCTCTCTGCCCATACGACAGTATCACAAGTGGCGGCCTCGCGGTCCCATACGAACCCAGACCTCTCTGCCCATACGACAGTATCACAAGTGGAGGCCTCGCGGTCCCATACGAACCCAGACCTCTCTACCCAGACGGCAGTCTCAGCACAATCGGCGGCCTCGCGATCCCATACGGATCCAGACCTCTCTGCCCATACGACAGTATCACAAGTGGCGGCCTCGCGGTCCCATACGAACCCAGACCTCTCTACCCAGACGGCAGTCTTATTTCATCCTATGATCACCATAACATACAAAAAGGGAATCAGTCTCACTATTCATCAGATCACACAAGGATTGCCAGTTCGGGCATAGCCTGTTCTCAGGTTTGAGGGGCTCCTCTTTCCCTTATTCAGTTACCACTTACCTGATCAGGGTTAACATCTGTTCATGTAGCCGCAGCTGACTAGAAGAATAGGCTACCCTCTTATACAAGAACACACAGCATATGTTGGTTCACTACAAACTGGATACTTTATTACTCATTACACATACAATCACATAACATTACGATATAACACATAACCTGCAAAGAAAAGTGAAAGATTAAGTTGTACACTCTAATAAGAAAGGGTCGACATCACCTTAGTAGTATGTAGCCTGCACTCAGTGGTCATCTAGGCTCCCTTCTCGTCTGTGCCTCGGCTCGCCTGGAATCACCCTTCTCCGAGTCACTGGGACCTCTTCCTTATCGGCTACTCTCTCCTCTCTGGCTATTCTGTTAGGAAAGCATCTGTCTCTCGGTTCTTCTCCGCCTTCAAGATGGCGTCTGTCTTCCCTGGAATAAGTAGTAGCTCTACTGCTAACGGCTAGATGCCGCCTACGGACTGAACATGTAACTGCCTCAGACTTTCACTAATATAGAGGTGCATTTCCTCATGGAAAATTCCGGCCCGTAACCTGCCGCCCACCAAATTCTTGTACCTCCCCGTACCAAGGACACGTTCCCAGCCGGCCGGCCTGATGTAGTGTCTTCGGCATGAAGAAAAATACAATCCTTCGATAAGGGCCGGCCTGAACCGGTTCTCTCCAAGCGAATAACACCTCATAACTAAAACATAACTCTTGACCTAGAAGAATCCCAAGCTGCCGGAGCAGAAAGAAAGATGGAGTCTCTCCCGTTTGAGGCCTACCAGGCCTGCATTCAGCACGGCTCCATGAAATACCCTCACTACAGGACAGGTTATCCCTAATACTAACGAATCTATCCCCTAGGCTATATGTGCAAGCCCTGATCTATGGGGAAGAGCACAGAATCATGTCGAAGTGCCTAGTAAATAGGCTCCATCCACTACTCTAACCCTTAGGCTTGAATGGTAAGAGACTGAAGTCATATTCAATCACTTGTTAACACAAGAAGGCCAGGAAAATCGAGGAGAACACGCCTATATGAAACTGGAAGAACTAGTATCCAGCTGGATAAAACTGCCACTGTCCCTTGCTGATCAAATTGCCTGAATTAAAATTATCATACTGCCGCGCTTTTTATATTTGTTCTGCAAAATTCCCATAACTCCACCCAACCAGTTCTTCAAAGATATCCGTTCTCAACTGGTAAGACTTGTGTGTTGGGGCAGGCAACCCAGGGTAGCATGGGACACACTCACCCTGGATTATAAGAAGGGAGGTTGTAGTGTGCCAGATCTGCACCTATATTACCTATGTGCCCAGGCACAATATGCACAGTACTGTATGGCCATCACAAATTCATCTGACACATAGCCGTGGAAGATGGGAACATGTACCCTGTCCCACTGCGCAGTATCCTGACTCACGCTACACGCTGAACGCCCAGAGCTGAAATAAACACAATTGATTGCACAATTGCTGCTTGGCACGCCCTCGGTCAAAAAGCGGCTAAGCTCCCCCCTTACGTGCCGACACTCCCACTAGCAGCTTTATTTGTTACATATGAAACGGTCGCTATATCCACATTAAAGCATGCTGGCATCACAAAAATACAAGACCTATACCCCAATGGCAAATTTATAACCACAGAGGATATACAGTATATGCAAAATAAAACCCCTCTGTTCATGTTTACATATCATAGGCTACAGTTGGCGGTCCAGGCCTGTTATTGCACCTACCCTGATGAACCTCCGATACTTCACACACTACAACTGCTCTTAACCAGCCCCACCCGCCATAAGTTAATCACTAAATTATATAGTGCGGCCCGGGAGGAGATCCTTTGTGGTACTAATAAGAGCCTCGATCCCTGGAACGACATGATCGATCCCCCACTCACTGTAACAGACTGGGAACATTGTTGCCGACTATCGCAAGCCCGCACTTCAAACTGCAATCCACGCATCATTCACTTTAAATATCTGCACCAGGTCTATCACACCCCTGCCCGGCTAAATAGATATGGGATTAGGGACACTGACTCATACAAAAGATGTAGGGCACGAGGGGCGGCCTTCATACATCTAGCTTGAGACTGTCCACGCATTTACAAGTTCTGGATTGAGATTATAAAACACTTGCAGGATATGACTGCTGTCACCATACAATGCACTCCCCATGTTTGTCTGTTGGGCCTGACTCCCCATTTGAAAGGCACAATGGGTAAGTTCGTAAAAATTGCATTGTTGATTGCAAAACGTAGTGTGTCAATGCACTGGGGGGATAGGACTGCACTGCAAAGAGAACCTGGTAGCATACAATGAAGAGCTCCCGGCGACTTCCCGGCCCAAGGACATATGGGCGCCACTTATGGACTATCTAAGACAAAAAGACCAGCAAGACTCTATGGATGGCCCTGCCTAAACACCGATTTGTAATATACCATCTCAGTGTAAAGCCTAAATTGCTTATATGTACATGGAGAGGATGGACGGGGGTGAGCACTGCAGGCCATGCAATTTTTCTTTTTTGTCACTGTTTAAAAAGTAAATAATAATACATTAAAAAAAAAGAACATAAAAAAAAAACTTTTACTGAAGATGAGGTAATTGAGGCCATCAACGCAATGGATGGCTCCAAGGCGCCGGGGCTCGATGGGTTCTCTGGATGCTTCTACAAAAAGTTAAAAGCGATCCTGGCCCCACACCTTATAGATGTGTACCAGGAGGTGGTAGTATCAGGAGAGCTTCCCCCCACTCTGAGGGTGGCGGTTATAACACTTCTCCTTAACCCTCGGAAAGACCCATTGAAATGCGGCTCTTATAGACCGCTTTCACTTTAAAAATTTTACAACAAGATCCTAGCCAAGATACTGGCAACACGTCTTGCCCTAATTATTGACGAAATGATCTCACCCCCCAGTCAGGATTCATCCCACACAAGTCGACTGCCCTGAATCTTCGCACATTATTTGCCACGTTGCACAAAATATCTCCATCAGTCCCCACGGCGGCCATGCTGCTCGATGTGGAGAAGGCCTTTGACTCCCTCGAGTGGCCCTTTCTATACACCACGCTGGGTCACCTTGGGGTAATGCAGTGGTTCCTCACAGTCATCAAGTTACTATATACGCAACCTATAGCGCGTATCCGCTTCAATGGTACGTTAACATCTGCATTCCCGCTTACACAGGGAACACGACAGGGGTGCCCGCTCTCCCCCCTGTCATTCATCTTGGCACTGGATCCATTGGTGTGGCATCTGCAGGAGGAGCACATCCACCGTGGCTTGCAGTTTAACACTGGTCCTTTACTCCTCACCCCGTATGCAGATGATATTATACTATATGTACGGCACCCTGATGATAAGCTTGCACCGCTCCTATGCAAAGTTACAAGGTATGGTACTCTATCAAGCCTCTGCATCAATTGGGAGAAGTCTGAGGTCTTCGCTTTGACGGCGGCGCCCTATGGCAGCGGAGTATCCCCTGGCAGGGTGCGAAGATTCCATTAAATATCTTAGTATCCACAAACACAGGGATGTGGATCGCATCCTGCAGCTCAATTATGGCCTGGTGGTTGAGAGGCTGGGACGCAACGTAGAGCATTGAGTGACACTGCCCCTGACTATGATTGTTAAAATGGTTGTCCTCCCTCAATTTTCGTATTTATTTCAAAATATCCCCTTCCCGTTGTATAACACCTTCTTCTCCACCCTTCGGACACCCCTGATTTGTCTGGTATGGGGTGGCAAGCAGCTCCAGATTAGCTGGGATATGAGAGGGGTGGGTTTGGTGTGCCAAACTTCCGTCTTTACTACCTGGTAGCACAGGCAAGCTTTGCGCGGCACTGGTACCACGCGGATGCCAGGATCCCATACTTCAGGCCAGAAGCGGATCTTGCGCTTCCGGCGCCCCTTAACACGCTCCTACCTGTCGGGTTTCTGTGGGACCCAAAAGATATCCAGACGCTTTCCACAACGAGCTGGGCCTGGCGTGGACTACTCAATATAACTGGGTCCCGTCTCCTGTATTCCCAGCGTTGCCACTAGCGGGAAGCAAAACTTCACTTAGAAACTTTTGGAGACCTGTTCCCCAGTGGCCATATTTTTTCTCATATGGAAGACCCCTATTTCCGTGAGGCCACAGTTATGGATCACTTCATATTGCAGAGGCTACAGAGGGCTCCTACGACCAACATCCCACGCTATCCGCTCCAACCGCCCGAATTTCCTCTTTTGACAGATATTATTAAAGACACAAGTGGGCTTCACCTTCTGTCCCGGCTATACAAGGCCTCTATGTCCTTACTCCCCAGTCGGGATACCGGCTGTGTGCGGCCTGGGAGCAGGACCTGGGCCATCCCATCACTGACTCGCAGTGGAGTCTCTGCTGTACACAAATACGCCGAGTTTCCCCCAACCACAGGCACAAGTTGCTCCATTTTAAATTTCTCTTGAGGGCATACATAAGACCAAGTAAATTACACCGCATTGACCCATCCCGTCCGCACACTTGTACCAGATGTTGCTCCCCAGAGGCAGACTTTGCACACATAACCTGGACATGTGATAAGATTGCTAGGTATTGGAGGGTGGTCTTTGCGGAAATCTCCCGTATGATAAAGATGGAACTCACACCCTCACCGTTGCTGGCACTTATAGGGTACACGCATGACCTCCCCATACCCAAGAGACGCTTTGCCGCAATTGCACTCTGCATTGCCAAAAGGGAAGTAACCCTGAATTGGGGCAGCAAGTGTACACCCACATTGTCAATTGTTGTTAGCTGCATAAGCTAAATAAGCAGCAACTTTGGCTTTGTTGTACATAACATTGAAAATGCATTAGTTCTGGAATGATGAGACTGTGAAAGAACTATAACCGGTCTCTTTGAAAGCACTAAAGGATGGTACTGCTGCTGCAGTAAGATTTGTTTTGTCACCGTGAGGGCAAAAATGGAGAGCCCAATAAGACCCGTCGCATTTGCCCGGTCCCAGAAGTAACCCTATCCTGCTGGCCTGTGAACAGGTGGCCTTCAGGTTTGATGCAGATTCCCGCGGAAGTGCATTAACGCACTGAGCTGCTTGACTGTCTGGCTTTCCACTCCCCATTGTGATGCCTCCTGTGAAGCCATGCAGGGTGGCTTTTCCTGTCCTTGTAAATATGGGACAGTGTAATGCGCTGCCAGTGCGTCACAAAAAGTGACGTACTGGCAGCGCATGGGGCTTGTAAATCTGCCCCATGCTATCATATTACCATTTGCAAATTATGGAAGACTGATATTGCTTAAGAATCTGTGCACTATTCATGTTATCAATTTGAACTCAAGAAATGTACATCAGGGATGAAATGAAAGGGGATTAGCAGATTGAAAATGTGAAATTGCAAGTTGTGATCATGTTATGTTTTAACTTCTCTGAAGTGGTATCCACACTGCATGATTGCCTTAAATAAACAGAAAATAAACATGATCATGCATAGAAATGTGAAAATATTTTTTTTATTTCAAGATTACCTTTCTAGAACGATTCAACATTTAAAACTAAGATGCCAAACTGGAGCTTAAATCAAACCATACCATACAAAACAAGCATTGAAAATGCAATAGGTCTCGCCGTGTATTAAGTTAAAGCCATTTGCTTTGCTATACAATACCATTAGCAAAGCACATGGCTGTAACTTAATCAAAGGCGAGACCTATTGCATGTTTAATGCTTTTTTTTTAAGTTGCTGCAGCGATAACTTTTGTGTGACAGGCTAGGGACTGTTGCCATGTTCAGGCTGGAGTCTAATGAGTGGGAGTAGTGCAGTAAATCACAAGACAGTGATCATTGCTGAGATTAAGCCATAAAAGTGAAACTGGAGAGGACTTCTGAAGGCAAGCCCTGCAGCACTGATCAAGATAATCGTCAATAACAATAACTCACACTCTTGATTGCAGACTTTGAGCTAGGCTCTGGGGAAATTTAGACTAGATCAGTAACCCAGTTTGTTTACCTCGCAGTTAGCTAATACCATTATTTGAACCACAGGGAACGCTTTAGAAATCTACGACACTAAAGTATCACAGAGGAGACACCACCAACTGCTGTGCCCCATGCTAGGCCACACTCAGAACACATTTTTTTTTTACAGCTTTATATAGCACGGATTCGACTTGAAGGTATTGGAGCGCTTTGTATGAGCACCAGTTACGTTACACAAGGACACATTTACTTCGTGGAGATTAAGTGATTTGAAGGATGCTGAGCCATTGCCGCGGCTCGAACCCGGTTCCCAAGCTCCAAAGTCGCCAGCCTTGGCGTAAGGCCACATGCTCTCCACCAAGTGGCGTCCACATCATTATTAGTAAGGTTGCAGTTGGACATGCTGTGATGGAAACAGAAACTTTGCACACACAAAAAACGCATTTACAATGCAATAGGTCTCGCATTTACAAAAGTTTGAGCTATTGGCATTGTAAATGACAATGCCTTTTATTTATGTGTTGGTTTTGAAAACAGATAAATAAATGGCATTGTCATTTACAATGCCAATAGCTTAATCTCTCGCCAATGCGAGATCTATTGCATTTGCAATGCAATAGGTCTCGTATTTACGCGAGTTTGAGCTATTGACATTGCAAATAACAATGTGTTTTATTTATGTTTCAAAAACCAAAACATAAATAAAAATAGCTCAAACTCGCGTTAATGCGAGACCTGTTGCGTTGCAAATACTTGTTACAGCAGGGCATACACAGCAACAAATTGTCGAACCCCAGCCATTTTGAAAGCTATCAACACAAGGGTGTCTATTTTCTGGCAAGTTATAAAACAATTACAGCCACATTGCTATGGCCCTTTGATATCCCCAACCTGCCCAGGAGGCTTCAAATGTTCCTACAGTTCAGTTTCGGGAGACTCAGCCTAAACACAGACAAGATTCAGGCACACAAACACACTTATATGGCACAACGGAAAGGCGTCCCCTGCAGTGGCCTGGTAAGCAATGCCTTGGGCCCTGGCACTTTTTTATTTACAAATTAAGCACCGAATTACCAATACGTTGTGGGTGAAGTGGGATCTGAGAGGAATAAAAACAGTAACTGTAGTGCCTTTTTTAATACAACACTGGAGCACTTTTCTGCATATTTCTCTCACACTGCTGTCTCTCACACACTGCTGTCTCTCACACACTGCTGTCTCTCTCACACTGTTGTCTCTCTCACACTGCTTTCTCTCTCCCACACCATGCTCTCCCTACCAGGGCGCTTTAAGAAGAACATCTTCCAATAATCGGTTGGAGTTATATCATAAAGGCCCAACTACCCCTGCTCATTACAGATGCCCGGAAAGCAAGTGCCACTTAGCAAAGAAAAATAAAATGGTGCCTTGCACTGACCCCAAAAGCTGCATGCTTGAACAGCCCACCCTCGCGGCAGCTGTACAGGTGAATGCAAATAGAATACCACAAAGTTGCACCAGTGTCCAATGTGCAACCCAGAAGAGGCTGCAGTCCGTGCAAGCGTTGCGCAGCTGCACCACCCATTCCCACTATAGCACTGGTGAACCATATTCCTACACGCAGCTGCACCGGTGAACCCCAATATACCCCAATATACGTGTAAACTTGTGCATATGCTGTGCGAGCCCTATCCACTACCCTCAACAACAGCTGCTCCAGGGACCCGCTGCTGCTCCCCAAATGACCCTCAACCAACACAGTCATGTTAGCACTGCACAATTATTCACAATTACCTAAGCTTGCATGCTACTGCATCCATGAAATGCCCCCACAGTGCCTGTGCACCTTGACTGTTAGACCAGGGTCCCTATAACTCGATGACCGCACTCTGCAGCATTGGTGCCTGTCACGGCCTCTCCCACATCCACACCAGTCCGTTCTTGCACCAGCCCCCATGCTCTCTGCACCAACAGCGTTCCCAAGGGTGCATCAGACCTCCACTACACATCAATCCAGCACTATAACACATGTGCAGCTGTGTCACCATTAAAATGTTACAAGCAACAAAGAAAACTGCATTGGCCATCGCACCCTGAATGAGCAGCAGTGTTCTTCAAGTGCACGACACCCCATGTGTGCAGTACTGTTCACGCGGAGGGCACCAGCTCTCCACAGCTGCAACAGTATTAATACCCAACGGGCGCCATCAACCCCTCGTGCCGCCAATGGCTTCCTCTCCCGGTGTTGCACTAGTGCTCAAGAACTGCACAGTTCTCCTCATGGCAGGGTGACTGGTACCAGCCACGGTCTACGAAGCTGCAGCAGTCCTTCCAAGGTGCATCGATTAAATGTCCGCAAGGCTGCAGCCCCCGGCCCCGTGCATCGGTCTAATGCGTGCCCCATAGGTGCACATATACATCGACATCTCACTGATGCACTAGGGCCCCCCAACCACCAGTTGCCACTACTCCCCCTTGATGCTTAGATGAGCCATCCTCCCTCTCTCACCTCTCTCCGGGGGGCTCGGGGTGAAGGTGGACATGTTCCTGCTGGACTCCCCCTCCAGGCTTTGCTCAGAGCGCCGCCACGGCCACCATAAGTACGGAGCAGCCTCTGCGAGCAGCCATGACCCAGCACAGTCGAGGGAGAGCGAGACGAAGGAGGTCTCTGGGCAGAGGAAAGGGGGGGAGGTGAGGGCAACCTCATGCATTAGCATGTAAATAAAACCATTACAATACATCACTCAACACACCATTAGAGAACAGTGAACAAACTAGTCATGCAAAACCGAAACTGGCGCGTGAGCCCTGCCCAAGAGTACACTGTTCACTCACAGCTTTGTAGAGGAGGGGACTGAGGCTGACACTCCAAACTATACTAAATGCACTATAATAAACACCGACACCCCGTGCTACAGACTTCAGTGAGGGGGTATAGTCACAACTAGGACATGCAAAATAGATGGCAGAGGACGACTCCAGCTCGTACGCTGAAGGACCAGGCGAGTTCAAACATCCCTAGAAGCCTAGGGTCGCACCCTGTTCGGACTGCACGGGTAGGAGAAGCCACATCTTTCACGAAGGGCAGTACGCTCCACATCCCGGGTTGCTTAAGGGTCCGCCGGTAGCACGTCGGTACCACGGATAGCACAGGCCTGCACGGGCACTGAGGCCCCATGCGTGCTCCTGTCCTGTTGGATCTGGTACACCAGTGACCAGGAGGCCCCCACGCGTGTCACTCTGCCCACCCTGCCCCTCAGCTGGCAGGGTTTTGTGCGCAGTGTTGCCCATGGCTCGGGTCCATGAGCCACGGCCGACTTCCCCAGCTCCAGCTACCGCAGTCCCGGTTCTGAAGCCCCAGCACCCCGCTGCTCCCGGCTCGCGCTTCCTTCGCCGTGTCTCGTGCTGGTACTGCCACCGCCTCACAGAGCAGCAGGGCTGGCGGAGCTCCCACGGAGCGGGCAGGGCCTCGAGAACTGAGCTCCACCCTCGCAGCATTACTCACCCAACTAGTCCCTGCCCTTGACTTAACCAGCTTGTGCAATGGCAGGGGCGGGAGGGGGGTCATAAAAAACAAACGGAGCGCATACTTGGGTCATTCTTGAAAGAGGGCACGGCGGTTCAGTGGAACATCTTAGTGTATCTGTGCGTTCTGTTGTGGCTAAAAGGAAAATTACAGCACAAACAGCTTACAATAACAAGCGGGGAACCCAGATGCTCCTCTCTCTTTGCTTTGGGCGAGCGGGGTCAGTGTTAGCAATGCTATTGTGTAACCAAATAGCAATAGAGGGAGGTGGAGGAACCTCCTCCTGGCAGACGCTAGGAAGGAGAGCCCGGCCGGGGTGGGTGGGAAGGAAGGAAGGCTGAAGATCGACACGCCGCCATACACGAGTAGGGACATAAAAATGCGCGTGCGTGTACACAGCCCTACGCTAATGAAAGTAAACAAAGATGGTGTCCGGCTGTCCACATGCGCGTGCATTTTTTGTCCCTACACGTGCATGTTTAGCTTTGCGGATGGCGAGAGCAGCCATCTTTGTCCATCTGGACGCGCGTGCATTCAGCTTTGGCTGAATTGATTCCAAAAGGTCCTCTCCATGGCGAGAGCAGCGCATGCGCTGCTTTCGCCAGGCGAGACCTAAAAAGCACGGAAGCAGACGTTGTCAGGGAGTGACACAAATGGCATGACTATGGCCTGCGCTTCCTGGCAGAAATCCCTAAGGCGGAGGCCCACTCAAGGTAAGGAGACTGAAGCTGACAAGACTGTTACTTTTGGAAAAGGCTTGGACATGCTGTAGGGAAGAACAGAGGCTCCTGCTCGCAGGGCGGCTGAGAATCATGAGCAGAAAAGGGGAGAAAGCGGAGAAAGAATGAGGGCAGTTTCGAGGGACCCATTAAAGAGGCAATGCCAGTTGTTGGACCCAGAGCTACACAAAGTCTGGCAAAACCAAAACTGTGCCCCTAGAAGGATACTTAATAGTAAGCAAAAAAAAATCTAAATGTCACCGAAAGACACACAGTACAAACAAGGTACTATTTCATTAAAACAATTTTCCAGCTTTTCCTGGTGTACTGGGAAGGCAGGGTGATTAAGTGAACTGAGAGCAGCAGCGAGGAGAGAGCAAAAGACATAGTAGTGCACTGAAGGAAAACATATGGCCAATAGTGAAAGGGTTCATGTAGCAGGGTCAGTCTCCAGGGCAGAACAAAAGAAGGAACTACTAAGTGTATTTACCAAAGATAAGCCAGCATTTCTTAAAGGGCAGTACAAGGAGCCAATAAAAAAGTGGTCGTTTTTTGAAGCCCATACCTAGATACTACATGTCTCTTCGATGCGGCGCCTGCAGCGCATGCGCTGCCTAGGTGAGACCTGATAAAACTACCAAGTCACTGATTCACTAAAGTAGATGCTGTAATTTATTTCACCTTTTTGTAGATCCTTAATGTGAGCTTAGCTTGCTAAGCACCATACTCCTGATTTCATCGGTCTCTTAACTCAGACCATCTAAACCGTGTTAGAGATATTTTTTTGCATGCGTTGCGGACATTTAGTTGGTTAGTCCGACAGTCAGAATGGGAGAATCAGGAGTGGTCTCCCAGCTTACAATTTAATAGCAAACAATGCTTTTGACAGTTCACTGTATCCATGCGTCTGCTGCACCAGTTCCCAATATCTGAATGAGATAAAGACAATTACTACAGAATAATGTCTGCTGTAATAACAGAACATGAATGAACTGGCATGATACAACAAGGGACAGGATAACAAAGCGTATAATAGCTTGAGACAGTAGATCACAGTACGGCACTGAAGAACATAAGATAACGTAATATGACACAAGTTAGCAAAGGATTCCCAAAGGAATTTTATGGAAAGTGTCTTTACGACAGCCTATTTATTATGTACGGAGTCTTCGACACGAGACTCCGCAGTCGTAATGATACTATTCCTAAAATTCTTGCAAAAAATGGTAAACTTACAAAAGTGTAAATTACCTTTGTGAATAAGGCCCATTTTCATGCAAAAATAAATATTTCCATATTTGGTCTTTATGCATAGGTAGGATATTTCATTCACTACAGTGTATTGCCTCATGACAGCCAGATCCACAAAGCAGGTCTAATGTTGCTAGCTGTGCTCTTCAGAGTTTGCGACTGCAAAAAATACTTTTGCAACATACTGAACCCATTTTAGGAGTCAGCAACTTCTTTGCCGAATCCTAAAGTGGATTTAGAAATTGGCCAGGAATCATTGTGTGGAAGAGGAGTATTTGAGGCATTAATTCCTATCGATATGCATGAATGGTTAAGAGCTGAAATATTGGCAATGGAGTATGCCGCCCACATCAGACCAAGGCTGGGTAGACCAATATGTCTCAGGCAATAACTGATTGTAGTTAACATTTATGAGAATTAAGCAATGACGCTATCTAACATGTCACGGAGAAGGAGCGAATAATTAGGTTATGATGATGACTTGTTTTTATATGTAATGCTTCACACCTCAGCCTGCTCAATTTCTAAAGATTGGTAAAATACAGTTCTTACAATATCAATTCCATGGCGCTCAATGCATCGACATGGAAAGATGAAAGGTTGAATTGGCTTTGTCTTATTCAAAGTTGTGGATTGTAGATCACACTAGACACCATCAGTAAGCAATCAAGAGACCGATCCATCTTGCTGACTTACCCAGCAACTACATGGATCGGTTACAGAAAGCATACAAGCATTGGCAAAGTCAATAGGTCCCGCACATAAGAGCTATTGGCTTTGGCATTGTTCTGTAGCTATGTTACACTGCAGCGGGTGGCGGTGGGGATGAGATGAGAGCAAGCATGCGGACAGTCGGGGACGGGCAGGAGTTCCTGAAGCAAGCGCATATACAGCGGAGGTGCTGGGGCTAGCACACAGGCAATGAAGGGACGGTGGACAGGATGGTTTTGGGAAGGAACACTGAGGGGTAGAAGAACACAAGAGAGTCAGCTGAAAAACACACATACTCTTGTCGAGTGCTTAATCAAACAGAGCATAGTCGAGCCTGAAAAATGAATGCATCCATGCTCCAGGGAAGGGTCAAACACATGAAAAGGAAGAATATGGAAGCTGAAGAATAAGAATGAGGCACAGGAGAGTGAGAATGAAGCCAAACGATGGTAAGCAATGCGTGGCCTCTTAACCCCCTCTGAGGTACCGAAAGGTCTCGCAAGTGACAGCTCTGGCTCTGTCTTTAGCTAGACCTAAAAATGTTCACACAAATCATACATTTCTGTATGTCACTGCGTTGAGTAAAATAATGCTTTAACATGTTTCAAACTGTGCTTCAACCAGAAATCTTACCCAAGTTAAAACCCATCTACTCAGAGGTTGGGGCAGACATTTGGGAAATCATAGGTGTGGATCCCTAAATCCTTATACAAATCTGTCTATGGTCACAGTTACAATTTCATAAAGCAGATATAACTCTACCGTTTTGTCAATCGTACATATTTATTTTCCTTAGTTTTCCAGCTCCTATATTTCCTTCTCCAGAGCTCTCATTCGGGCAGCATGAAGCATGCAAACTGTGAAATAAAAAGTGAAAAAATCAGAATGATTGACAGCTAACCTTCACAAACAAAGCTGGTTTCTGCTGGATTTGCAGCCCCACATGAAATTCCCCAAATACAATTTGAGCTTCTGGGAACTGGTACAGCAAACTAGACAAGTTGTCAGGAGGAGTAATAATGAGCGCCCAGGGCTCTAACGAAAGCAAGGAAAATGGACTCAGTGCCCCACCTCTGGTTTCATAATAAAAGACAGCCAGAATAGGGTGCAGTGAGCCCCTCAGACGTATGGGTCCCTGTGCCACCCACTGCACCACCAATAGATACACCCCTGAATCCGACACAGATGAAGATGTCTTAGTAACAGTCTTAATAATGGCTCAAGTTCCCCTTTCCAAATTGTGTCTTGTCTCTTCTGTCCTGGAAAGTATATTTTACTATTGGGTTTGCAATGTTTTTCATTATGTTCTTGTGTAGAGCTCTCACACAAAGTAGCTCTTAGAAATCTTGGTGGCAAACAGACAATATGGAAAAAGTGGGAAGGAGAAATTGACTGAGTGTGACAAAGTAGAAAAGGTGGTTTTTGGTGCTCCTCTGATCCTGTGGCGGTCGATTTCAAACACAAGGGAAGCAAAAGGATATTGAATAGTCAGGGTACTTGGAAGTGTAGAATTCTTTCTCTAAATTGTTTGCTTTGACTAGCCAATAAACATCAACTCTTTGCACGCCATCCATTGGTATCTAGAATCAGGATGTGTTACATCCCCAATATTGCTACAGAATGGTCATTATTACATAAAATCAAAACAGAAGGGGTTAATTCCATGGAGTGCGATTAACCTCACTTCACATTTGAGCCTGTGGGCATGGTTAAAGTAAGCCAATTCTGTTATTACTCTTCGGTTGTCAGATGACATAAAATACTTTGAAGATGAAGAGAAAGGAAAACAGAGCTTTCTCTGGGTTGCTGGTCTTGTGATATCAGTCCAGTGATGTTGCAGGAACAACAACAGGCACAGACCGCACCCTCACATAGGCAATGTTTAAAGCTTTATAATGTATCATTAAAAAAACAAGGAAAAACAGAGTGCAGACAGATCCGACATATGCAGTGGAGAGAAGCACAATGACCACCTACCCCCAGCGGCCAAAGTGGTTATCCAATTATCGTGGTGGATGGTCCGGCGGTTAGGCTGGTGGAGATGGTTGACTTGGGCGACCCCACTATGGCATGGAACTTATGTGTGACATGGGCCAGCGCTACCTGGGTTCCGCGCTTGGGATCTTATTGGACTATCCACACTAGGAGACATTATGAAGGGGACAGTGCTCAAATCCTTTCAACAGCTGCATGAGGAATATCATCTCCACAGTAGCCAGTTCTACTAGTATCTACACTTTAGACACGCACTGCCACCATACATTACGACCCTGACCAGACCTATCCGAGTTTAACCCAATGGATGGGCGGCTGTTAATCGGGGATATGGGTGCCCACATGATCAGACAAATATATCAAACCTTAGTCATTCATAGCCACACCACGTTGGGCGCACTCAGGCAATGTGGGAGGGTGATGTCATGGACCTAACAGACGACGACTGGACAGGGGCCTTGGCAAGTCCTCGAGGCGCTGTCATTGCAACACAGTATTGTTTAATTCACTTCAAATAATACACCAAGCATATTACACAAGGTCTGGCTCTGGCATTTGGGGGTGATATTGCCCCTACATGTGTCTGATGTGGCGGGGAGGGAGGGACTTTCCGCCACACGGTACGGAGTTGCACCACACTCCTGCCTTTTTGGCGCAGGGTAACCTCTTGCCTGGCTCCAGTGCTGTCCTGGCAGCTCCCCTTCAAATCCAAACTAGTTCTCCTACATAGCACAGACCGGATCGTGGGCAACAGGTACAAACAACACCTCTTGTTTTTGGGTCTAACACTAGCCAAGAGAGACATTGCCCAACACTGGAAGGGGGTCTCTCCACCCTCGGTGGGTTGGTGGAAGCTCGCCATGAACAGATGTATGGGGATGGAACTGGCAGTATTACAGGTCATAAAATGTTTCCACACTTGGACCCTAATTACGAGTTTGTCGGAATGAAGGTGCTATTTGTTGCACCTGATAAATAAATCTTCCGCAGTGTTCGTTTTTTATCAGGCGTGCTAAACAACACCTATCTCCAGTTTTCGGAGCAAAACCTGCGGATTTTAGTGCTTCTCGCATCAAAATCTGCATGGTATGTTAAATACCATTCACTCTTCCCAATTTAAGTTCTGTCAGGATTGACCTGCTTAAATTAAAAAAGGATGGGTTAATTAATGCACCCAATGGTGATTGGGTGCGTTAAATAACACCCAGCTCGTAATTTCGTCTCTGACACAAACAGGAGTTTGAGCAATTTCTGAAAACACAGATCCACTCACAATCAAGGCCTTAGAGTCTTCCCCTGAAAATTCACCTGCTCACTCAGAGCTCTGACTTTAATAATAGAGATCATTTAAAGATCTTTATAACACTGATGTACACATAGATCTCTGCTCCTTGCAATACACATGGCCTCTCAGAGTTCTGCTCCTAATCATACCTCCGGTCCAGGCCAGCACTCTCCCCAGCAGCTCCGCCTCACAGCCGCAGCCTCGAGTCCTCTGCTGCGCAGGTTTCGAGCCAGCAGCCCACCCAGCCTCTGGGTGAATGTAGCTTGATTCTGCATCTCCGCCAGCTTTAACTTTACTTTGCCAGATTACTGTCTTTTTCCTTACTTGTGCACTGTAGTTTGATTCTGCATCTCCGCCAGCTTTAACTTTACTTTGCCAGATTACTGTCTTTTTCTTTACTTGTGCACTGTAGTTTGATTCCGCATCTCAGCCAGCTTTAACTTTACTTTGCCAGATTACTGTCTTTTTCTTTACTTGTGCATTGCCTTATTATTTCATTTGCCGGATTCTTGTTGACTTCCCAGCCCAGTTCCCGTCGCTTCTGCCCCTGCGGCCCCTCCCACCCCGTCACAGCCCCCGCTCCCGCCTCCCAATCGGATCCCGCCCCCCTCCCCTACTCATGGTGACCACTGCGGGGGGAGCGCGCATGATACCTAGACCTCCGGTCCAGTCCAGCACTCTCCCCAGCAGCTCCGCCTCCGCCTCACCGCCGCAGCCTCAAGTCCTCCGCTGTGCAGGGTTCGCGCCAGCAGCCTGCCCAGCCTCTGGGTGATTGTAGTTTGATTCCGAATCTCCGCCAGCTTTAACTTCACTTTGCCAGATTACTGTCTTTTTCTTTACTTGTGCACTGTAGTTTGATTCCACATCTCCGCCAGCTTTAATTTTACTTTGCCAGATTACTGTCTTTTTCTTTACTTGTGCATTGCCTTATTATTTCATTGGCCTGATTCTTGTTGACTTCTCTGCCCGGTTCCCGCTGCTTCTGCCCCTGCGGCCCTTCCCACCCCATCACAGCCCACACCTCCCAACCTCGTATCCTGCCCCCTCCCCTACTTATGGCAACCACTGCTTGGTTGCGCAGCTGACGCGCGAAGCGGGCGCGCCGCTGGCGCGCCTAAGGCATGCCCGTCTGCGCCCGTCAACGACCCAACCACGACTAGCGCCAGGAACCCTGGTTCTCCAAGGCCTCGCAGCTATGACTCAACCACCCTCCATGCACTCAATCCCGGAAGACACACCAACTGCGCAACATCCGCGCCGAACACCATGGACAGTTCTCGTGCAGACCCTGCCGCAGATCCTTCACCATCGACAAAGCTCTCACTACTGCCGAAGGCCCGCCTGATGCACGCTCCGCCAAAACCCTGACATGCATCCTCCTCAACATTTGCTCCCTACACCGGCACGTGGTAGAAATCTGGGACCTGATCGACACCCTATCGCCCGACGTAGCCTTCTTCATGGAAACCTGGACCAATGCCACCTCTGGCCCCGACATCGCCACTGCCATCCCCGATGGCTACAAGATCCAGAGAAAGGACCGCCCGTACCGCCCAGGAGGAGGACTCGCCATCGCACACAAGACCCCCCTCTGACGCTCCACATCCAGCACGAGTGACCCCCACTCCAACACCTCCACCTCCACTTCCAGATCCTGACCAGCACCAGGACGACGCTGCGCAGCACCCTCATCTACAGACCACCAGGACCTCGCACCCAGCCCGCAAATACCATCGCCGAGCTCGCCGCACTCCACGCCATCACCTCAATGAACTACATTCTACTCTGGGACCTGAACTTCCACCTCGACAACTGCAACGACTCCGGCTCCACCACTCTCCTCCACAACCTCACCAACCTAGGCCTGAAGCAGCTGGTCAACACGCCCTCCCACCCACAGAGCGGGTCACACCCTCGACCCCATCTTAGCAGGAGGTACAAACATCCGCTTCAGTCACACCACCCAGCCCATCTCGGAGGACCACCACTGCGTCCACTTCACCTTCAACACCACCACCGCACCCGCGCCTGTCCCGCGCCCGCCACGACGGAACTGGAGCAAGGTCACAGAGGAACACCTCAACAGTACCCTCCTTCAACCCCTCCCCCCCCAGGGCCACGACCGACACGAACTCCGCAGCCACATAATTTCACCGCTGGATTGCCTGCTGCACCGACAAGCTCGCACCCCTCCGCCACCCCACCAAGCAACGCCCTTTGAAGGCCGCCTGGTTCACCACAGAACTTCAAGAAGCCAGACGCTTCTGCAGACGCCTAGAGAAGACCTGGCGAAACAAGAAAACCTCGGAAGCACGGAACAACCACAGGAGCGCCCTGAAGGAATACCACCAGCGCATTAGAGACACCAAACGGACCTTCATAAGAGACAAAATCCAGACCAAAACGCCCAACGGCAAGGAACTGTTCAACGTCATGCAGTAGTTCGCAAAACCCACCAGCTAAGCCACAGACGTCACACCCTCCCAGGAACTCTGCGACAAGCGCAGCTCCTATTTCCATCTGAAGATCAAGGTACTCTACGACAACTTCAGCAAACCAGCGTCGGACACCACCCCCCTACCCACCACCGCTGATAAGCCGACCATCACCACCTGAGGTCCCGCTACAAAGGAACTCATCACCGCAACCATGAAGAAAACCCACAAAGGAGTCCCAACGGACCCCTGCCCACTGCACATATTGCACAGGGCTGCCACCGCCATTGCACCCGAACTAGGGCGGATCATCCATGCCTTCCTCAGGTCCGGCATCTGCCCAGACGACTGGAAACGGGCGGAGGTGAAACCTCTCCTCAAGAAACCAACAGCCGACCCAACAACCCATGCAGCCAAAGTCACCAAGAGACTCATAAACACCCAGCTGACAGCTTTCATCAAAGAGAACTCCATCCTAGATGCCTCCCAGTCTGGATTCCGCAGCAACCACAGCACCGAGACCGCCCTCCTCACCGCCACGGACGACATCCGCATACTACTCGACCAGGGACACACTGCAGCCCTCAACCTTCTACACCTCTCCGCAGCCTTCAACACTGTCACACATCGCACGCTCACAGCCAGACTTCACGATGCGGGGATACAAGGAGCCGCCCTCGACTGGATCTAATCCTTCCTCTCGGGCAGAACCCAGAGGTTTCGACTCCCTCCCTCCCTTCCTCTCCGAACCCACGGAAATCAACTGCAGTGTACCCCAGGGATCTTCACTCAGCCCCACGATCTTCAACATCTACATGGCCGCCCTCGTGAATGGGGTCAGCATCGTATCCTACGCTGACGACACCCAGCTCATCCTCTCACTCATGAAGAATCCCAAAGATGCCAGAATCTGCTTCCAGGAAGGAATGCAGAATGTGGCAGCTTGGATGAAAGACAGCTGCTTGAAGCTCAACTCAAAGAAGACCGAGGTCCTCATCCTCGGACTCTACACCTCTGCCTGGGACAACACATGGTGGCCCTTCACCCTCGGGAACCCTCCCACCCCCACAGACCACGCTCGGAACCTCGGCATCATCCTTGACTCCTCCCTCTCCATGAACCGCCAGATCAACGCCGTCGCTTCCACTAGTTTCAACTGCCTCTGCTTCCCCCGTAAGACCTTCAAATGGATCCCCCCGACTGCAGAAGGACCGTCACCCACGCACTCATCACCAGCAGACTAGACTATGGCAACGCCCTCTACGCCGGAATCAACATAACTCTTCTACACAAACTCCAAACCATCAAGAACGCCGCAGCCAGACTCGTCCTTGGGACACCATGTCACGAACACTTGACCCAACACCTACGAGCCCTCCACTGGCTCCCCGTCGAGAAGAGGGTCACCTTCAAACTCCTCACCCACACCTACAAATCCCTCTACAACATTGGACCCAAGTACCTCAACGAGAGAGCATCCTTCCACGTACCCTAGAGGACCTCTGCTCACCTCGCCCTGGCAGATGTCACCCGCATCCGCAGATGCTTCCCCCGTAAGACCTTCAAATGGATCCCCCCGACTGCAGAAGGACCGTCACCCACGCACTCATCACCAGCAGACTAGACTATGGCAACGCCCTCTACGCCGGAATCAACATAACTCTTCTACACAAACTCCAAACCATCAAGAACGCCGCAGCCAGACTCGTCCTTGGGACACCACGTCACGAACACTTGACCCAACACCTACGAGCCCTCCACTGGCTCCCCGTCGAGAAGAGGGTCACCTTCAAACTCCTCACCCACGCCTACAAATCCCTCTGCAACATTGGACCCAAGTACCTCAACGAGAGAGCATCCTTCCCCATACCCAAGAGGACCTCCGCTCACCTCGCCCTGGCAGATGTCACCCGCATCCGCAGAAACAGAACTGGTGGGAGAGCCTTCTCCTACATCACAGCCAAGACCTGGAACAAGCCCCCTGTGAACATCAGATTTTCCCCGACCCTACACATGTTCAGGAAGGACCTCAAGATCTAGCTCTTCGACTGACCTGGAGCCGCTCCCCCCCCCCCCCCCAGCGCCTTGAGACCTAGACGGGTGAGTAGCGCGCTATATAAACCCCTGATTGATTTACTCAAATCATGCTGGTGGTACTGCAAAGGCTCACTCAGAGTTCTTTATGCAGCCAAGCCTTACTCACAGTTCACTGGATTATATCCAAAGCTCACACAAGCCTCTGGTGAGAACATAACTTAAACACCAACACTCATTTGTTTTCCACTCATTCCTTTCAGATACTGTATTAATTGCAAGCATTGATACTGATATTACACTGACTCAGGAAAATATATATTCTTACTAATACCTGGAGTCTCTAAGAGATACACTTTTGATGAAAAGCCAGAATCATTCAGAGCTGTGTTGCTGATACTACCCAGATTTTTGTCACCTTTAGCTCTAGGTCTCTAATGTGAGTTGCTCCAAGCGGTGGTCTTGATAATTTAAGTTTTATTTCCTTATATATGTAACACCTGCTAGGCCAGGATAGAAGATCCAGGGCTACTCTTTGGTTGATGAGTGTTAGGCAGTTCTTGCCCTCAATTCCGTTCCGCCTAGAGCTGGGCCCTAGGGAGTGAAGCATTCCAACGCCTACTGACACCCACGCAGCTGCATTCCAGTCAGTACTCTCATTTATGAAGTTGTCTTTTGGGTCCTGTTTTCTAAAAATATTCTTAAAGATACTGCAGAGAGTCAATAGGGAATGTAGGTAGGCAATCAGTCAAGAATCAAGTGAGAGACGTAGGCTCCTTGTGAGCAGGTAAGTGCCATTTAATTGTGTGGTAGTTCAACTCAAGTTGAAAAACTTCAAAAGGAACTACCAAGTCACTGATTCATTAGAGTAGATGCTCTAATTTATTTCACCTTTTTGTAGCTCCTAAATGTTAATTTATTTATTTCGCGTGAACAATTACCCAAAGGTATCAAGGCGCTAGTACAAGGAGAGATCAAGAAAAGGTTTACTTAGGTAACAACCAGGTTTTTGAATTTTTCCTAAAATGAAGATGGTCTGGGATTGAGTTAATGGAAAGTGCGTTCCATTCTTTGGCAGTGGAATTAACGAAGCCACGGCCGCCCCAGTTGGTTCTCCTGAATCTTTAAGCTTCAAATTTTCGAGTGCCCGAGTATCGCAGGCCTCTTCTTGGAACACACCATAGGCAGGCATGCCTGAGAAACTTCAAACCGACTCCGTGCAGGGCTTTATGGGCAAGGCAAAGAGCTTTGATTTTAATGCGTTGCCTGACAGGCAGCCAATAAAGATGTTTGATGGCAAGAGCCGCCGCTGGATGTTTGGGAGTCCAGATTACCATTCAGGCTGCAGCATTTTGCAGAACCTGCAGCTTATTTAGATGTTGTTGCTGCATGTTGAGATAAAAGCATTGCAGTAGTCAATCTTAGAAAGAAATGACATTGTTTTGGGACAAAAGCTGGAACATAGAATATTTGTAAGCATACCAAGGACATAGAATGTCGAGGATGTAACCACATTGTCCTGGAGTCCAAAGGTGAATTTGTGGTCCATAATTACACTAAGATCTATGGCTTTGCAGACTGGAATAGGAAGAGGGCCAATTTTCTTAGGTCAACAAGACGGGGACCACAGGGAAGGTGCGTTTCGAACAAATGTATGATGTTACAACGCAAACAATTACAATGCTTGCTTTTACAACGTGGGTTTTACATCGCAACTCCCATTACATCTCATGACTTTACAACACATGCTATTACAACACATTTTTTAAAACTACCCTTACAACTCATTCCATTACTAAGCATACCTTTACAACACATACAATTACAAAGCATAATACTTTTAGGGCAACAGTAGGGTAAGTGTTGGATAGTGTAGGAGTAAAATTACTATTCCCACTCCAGTGAGTGCAACAGTAGGGTAAGTGTAGGATAGTGTAGGAGTAAAGATTACTATTCCCACTCCAGTGAGTGCAACAGTAGGGAAAGTGTTGGATAGTGTGGGGGTAAAAATTACTATTCCCATCTACTCCAAAACCCATACCTACCCTAAAACAAAAAAATCTCCATTACCTACTTTATAATGTATTGTTATGGCATGCGTTGTAATGGTATGCGTTGTAATGGTAAGCGTTGTAGTGACATTCCTTGTAATGGCATGCGATGTAAAGGCAGTTGCGTTGTAAAAGCAGTGTGATGTAATGACTGCGTTGTAATGGATGTTTCCCGTTCCGAACATGATGACCTCCATTCTAACCGAGTTGAGCCTTAAGCAATTCACGCTCATCCAATTTCCTACAGCTGTAAGGCAGTCATGGAAATTGTAATACTCCAGGGTATTTGCGAAGGACAGTGCTGCCACAATTTGGGTGTCATCTGCAGAGGATGTACGGTCCAGCCCAAAAGATCTGATAAAGTAAGCCAAGGGTTTAACATAAATGTTAAAGAGAGTGGGGCTGAGAGCAGAGCCTTGTGGAACCCCACAAAAAAGGATAAAATAAACTCATAAAAGAATTGAAAAGTGTTAGATTTACCCTTCAAAGATGGCACCTCCTGTTACAATCTCAACAGAAAAAGGGGGTGTGATCCAATAAGGCCAACACTATGGGGAGGGATCAATATTAGAGTACATTAATTTGAAACCGCATATGGCCATCAATATATTACAATTTTTTAAAACACAACATCCAATTGAATCCAGTGTGTTCATGTGTTTATCAAAATGTTTTATTCTATATATTTTTGTTTCAAAAGTATATTCATTTGATAACAGTTTCTTTGTCTGCAGTCCACAATCTTTAACAAATATAAACAATTAACCCTGGGCGAGTAACTCCACTATGCCAGCGGAGTTTGCGGAGATTTGTCTACTCCGCACTCCGTTGCGAACACGGAGGTAGGCAAAACTACGCCTTCGTGGCGGAGCAGAGTTAGCCGCTCCCTCCCCCTCCCAAATTCTTTAAAAATTAAAAAAGAAGCCACTTACCTGTGTTTCTGCTGCCTCCCCTGCCTGGCCGCTGTCCTTCCTGCTCCTCGCGTCCTTCTGTGATTAAAAGAACACTACGTTGTACGTCTTTTGCATGCGCACGCGCAAGAAGTACAACGTAGTGTTTTTTTAATTAAGGAAGGAGAGCGGCCAGGCAGAGGAGGCAGCAGACACACAGGTAAGTAGCTTCTTTTTTAATTTTTAAAGAATTTGGGAGGGGGAGGGAGGGTAGAGTATCTCCACTGAGTTTTTTTCAAACTCCATGGAAATTCGCGTAGAGGCACTACGCCTGCTAAGCCCAGGGTTATAAACAATAAATAATACAACAGACAAGAATTCAACACAAATGACAATATTATATACACCTAAAGGTTTGTTGAAAAAAAGGTTTTCTGACAGCAATTTAGGTCACTCATTACAGAGAATCTCTGGAGTGCTAAGATTCGTTAGATTGTATAGCGTCCAAACGCTATTTTTTGAAACGCTATAATCAGTGTGTTACCCCTCTGGGGAAAGAAATGTATTCATATGATATAAAATGAATATACTTTTGGAACAAACATATATTGAATAAAACATTGTGATATACACATGAACACACTGGATTCAATTGGATGATGTGTTTTGAAAAATTGTAATATATTGATGGCCATATGGGGTCTCTAATTATTGTACCTCCTGTTGAAAGGCACAGGAGTGCCGAGTACAAGGAAATCAAAGTGCAGATGATTTTCAATTAATCCCAATGCTCTCCTAAGGAGGGGTGCGGATGCGCTGAAAAAGTAATTAAATGTCTACCAAAGGTGGGCATGCCCCAGAAAGCGTGCGCTGTAAAGCGTAAAAGGAAAACAGGCACGGATGGGAAAAAAAAGAACCAGGGTCCAGCTACCTTAGTTACCCCTCACCAGGCTCCCCTGGGAGAGATTATCACTGGAAACAGAAAACTAAGTTAAAATAAAAGGATGAAATAAACTCATAAAAGCATTAAAAAGGGGTAGATTTACCCTTCAAAGATGGCTACCCGCCTGTGCAGGAGACAACTCCTGAATGTGTACTTAGCTTCCTAAGCACCATACTCCTTATTTCATAAGTCTTTTAACTCAGAACATCTAAACCATGTTGCATGCGTATACATGTCAGTCAGTCCAACAGTCAGAATGAGAGAATCAGGACTGGTCTCCCAGCTTCCAATTTAGTGGCAAAAAATGCTATTGGCATTTCATGGGTTCATGTACCTGTTGCACTGGTCCCGCAATGTATGAAAGAGGTAAAGACAAATACCACAGAAACAATTCTGCTGTAATAACATAACATTACATGGCATGAATGAACTGGCATAACACAAGAAGGGACAAGATAACAAAACATATCATAGCATAAGGCAGTATATCACAGCAAGGCACTGAACAACATAAGATAATGTTATATGACACAAATCTGCAAAGGATTCACAAAGGAATTAAATGAATAGTATCTGTACGACTGCCTATTTTTTTACATACAGAGTCTTTGGCAGGAGACTCAACAGTCATAAAGATAGTTCTCGTAAAATGCCTTTGTAAATTGCACGAAATCGTAAACTTCCACAAAAGTGTATGTTTACCTTTGTGAATAAGGCCCATTTTCATGCACAAATACATATTTCCATATTTGGTCTTCATTGATAGGTTAGATGCTTCATTCAGTACGGTGCATTGTCGCATGGTGGCCAGATGCACAAAGCAAGTCTAATGTTGCTAACTCTCCGCGTCAGAGTTTGCCACCATAATGATACTTTCTGCAATGCACTAAACCTATTTTTGGAGCCTGCAACTTCTGTGCCTAATCCTAAAATGGATTTAGAAATTGATAAGGAATTGCTGTTTTGAAGAGGTGTATTTGAGGCATACCTTCAAAATAGGGATTCCTATCCATATGTGTAAATGGTCAATGACTGAAATACTGTCAATGATCAATGTCGCCCGTAAAGAGATCGTGGTCAACAGGTATGAGAATAGAGCCAATGGGCCCGATTCACAGAACTAACTTAAGACAAAATCCTAAACTTACTACTTTTGGTATTCACAGAAGGCATTTAGTAGTAGTAAAGTTAGGATTTTGTCCTAAGTCTATCTTAAGTCTGTCTTAAGTCTGTCTTAAGTATGTCCTAAGTTTGTCCTAAGACTGTCCTAAGAATGTCTTAAGTCTGTTTTAAGTCAAACTTAAGTCAAACTTAAGACAAAATCCTAACTTTAATACTACTAAATGCCTTCTGAGAATACCAAAAGAAGTAGGACAGACTTAAGACAGACTTAAGGCAGACTTAGGACAGACTTAAGACAGACTTAAGACAGACTTAAGACAGACTTAAGACAGACTTAAGACAAACTTAAGACCGACTTAAGACAAACTTAAGACAAAATCCTAACTTTACTTATACTAAATGCCTTCTGTGAATACCAAAAGTAGTACGTTTAGGATCTTGTCTTAAGTTAGTTCTGTGAATCGGGCCCTATGATGCTATCTAGCATGTCATGGAAAAGGTGTGAACAATTAGGTTACGATCATGATATGATTTTATATAAAACAATTCACAGCTCAGTGTGCTCCGTTTGTAAAGATTGGTAAATAACAGGCTTTACAATTCAAATTCCATGTCACTCAATGCATCAACCTGGAAAGATGAAAGGTTAAATTGGCTTTGTCTCATTCAAAGTCGTGGATTGTAGATCATCAACAGACACCATCAGTAAGGACCTAGCTGACCGATCCATCTTGCTGACTTACCCAACAATTACATGGATAGGTTACAGAAAACATACAAATATTGGCAAATTCATTTGGTCCCACCCATTAAAGCTATTAGTTTTGGCATTGTTCTGTAGCTATGTAAAGCAGCAGCGCAAGCAGATAGACAATGGACGGTGGGCAGAGAGGCTGGAGGCAAGCAGATGCACAATTGAGGGTGGACAGGAGGGGCTGAGGCAAGCGCAGAGACAACGTAGAGTCTGTGAGAGGGGCTGTGTCAAGTACACAGACAATGGGTGGTAGGCGGGATGAGCTGGGAGCAAGCATATGGACAATCGAGGGTGGGCAGGAGTTTCTGAAGCAAGCACACGGACAACAGAGAGTTGGGTGAGGGGCTGGGGCAAGCACACAGACAGTGGAGGGGGGTGGGCAAGAGGGATTGGGTGAGGAACACTGAGAGGTAGAAGTACACAAGAGAGACAGCTGAAAACACATACACTCTTGTAGAGTGCTCAAACACAATGAACATAGTAGAGCCTGAAAAATGAATGCATCCATACTCCAAGAGAGTGAAGGAAGTGATCCAATTAGGGCCACCCGGGTCACTCGCGACCACCTCTCAACCTTCCATACAAATGAAGAGTCAGTCAGACAGTAGAGAATATAAACCAAAGTTTTGTTATTAGTATGTGCTCGAGCAGAGTCCGGTCTGACCAGCCTCCTGAGATAGCTGCTGAGGGACTGACCCTCACCAACATTACATCAGTTGTTATACATTTCCAATGCCCAGCAAAACCCGCCCAAAACTGCAAAATTCCAGTTGGAGCAGGTTAACAAAGGAGACACAGAAGATGAGCTACACTCCTGGGATCAGGTACAGGTTATCTCTGCCTCAAGGTTATATCTGTCCGTACCCACCACTGAGAATATGAGAACGGGCCTATCTAACAAGGAAGGTATGCAAAGGCACATTCATGTATTCATTATACAGCGAAGCACAATCTTAGAGAAATACACAAAAAAAATATCGAAGCTGCTTTCCGCTGAGACAAACAAAATGAGAAAGAAGTTAGTTTTGATCATTACACAAAATGGCGGCTAAGTTCAAAATGGTGCCGCAAATGCTAACTTAAGCATAATGCTAATAGGAGGAGTCGGCCGGAAGTATTTTCCAGTCCAACAGACCCCCCTTTTAGCATTTGCTAACTAATTTTGCTACTAGTGGAAGCTAAAACTCTCTGCTGTACGTAATGAACATATTAAAAATCTAGACACACACCATTAATACTCAAAAATGCCCTCGTCAATGCACATCATGTCCTGGATATCCTGCATCATCATGGCCTTACTCTTAGAGTCATGTTCCAAGGGTTTGAGGTGAGTTGTCAACACTTGTACACAGCAGGCACAACAGGCAGGACGGCAGTGTATGCACAGACAACATGTTAGAATGATACCAGCTATGGCGACCAGGAAGATGATAATCTTCCAAGCCCAGGATGTGAATAGGCCCCAAAACCACCCAGTGAGAGACCATGTACCATTCTCTTGATGTATGTCAGATGCAGGCCTATGGAGCTTCTGTATAGCAGCATATACATTTGGAGCGTGGTCCGGTATGTATACACAGCAGCTACTGCTAATGATGCGACAGGCCCCACCCGGATCAGCAAGGATGACATCTAACACCATCCTGTTTTGAAGCCAACGACTCTCGTAGCGTGTAGCTCAGCTGTAATATTAGTCGGAATTCCAGCCATTGCATTTATGACTCCTTCCACCACCCTAGTGAGTCTACGAATATTGAGACTATTGGACATGGGGCGCCAAAAGAGAACAATGCCCTTCATAGCATCAGTGAACAGCTGCAAAGTTGTGTCCGGCTGATCTATATCTGCTGTGTCAATAACTCGTATAACCCGAAACAGACAAGCACTCCTGTGCTGTAGTCGGTGATTCCTTTGATAATTGGATGGCGCTATATACACTGGGGGAAGGAGAAAAGAAAGATAACATATTCCAGACCATCCTCCAGGAAGCCAAACATAGGCCTGGGACCCACAAACAAAATAAACATTTTGAGGGGACAGCAGAGGTGGACTATTTTTAGTGCTCAGTACGTAGGTGTAATTGCAATTACTCACCCCACCCCGACTTTTCCTTTCCCTTTAACACACAAACTCGCTGTCGTGTTAACTATCGGCACTGGCATTGCCACATCATGAGTAATATTACGGATTTGAAAAGACTTGAAATATTCAGTGACATTAAAACCCCCAAAATCCGACATTTCATTTCAAAGCCATGTTACATTTTTATCTCTTTCGTAGACATTCATGCAGGCTGTCGGAGACAATGTATCTGGTGTCCCTTGCTCCCCTGGGGTAAACCCCTGATGTACACGTATATACTCTAAGACAGTTTCATAATCTGCTGATGTCATATTCATAGTATCGGAATGATAATGAGTGTATACCGTAGTAAAGATCTGGAACCAGCCTTCGCAGCTGGCGAGGTAAGAAAAAGGCATGGACAGTAATACATCATTCTTGTGTGTTACAGAAGGGATCAACTCACAAATCCAGCAATTTGTGACATTGGACGTACCGTGGGCCTGATGCAACATTTGGAGGAACACGTCATATACATATGTCTTTCTGTGTTCACCTTTGTGAGGAGCCAGGGTGCCAAACATATGTACAGGGGGAGCAGGTGTTGTACCAATCAAAGAGTGCACAGGATTTTTCTCTACTAGAAACCACATTAGGACAATCACTATAAAAATCATTTTACCACCTTTTGACCAACTGGACCAACCAACCCCATCCCTCTCCGAACGTGGTGCTGCAAAAGGCTGTTCCTCCTCAACAGCTGGGCAACCAAAAGGATACATGTGATCAGAGGGAAAAAATCGCAATGCAATGGTGTTGGTGACAAGGAAACAAGAGGATGGGCAAAGGGTTCCCAGCGTCCTTCTGAATCTCGCGGGCAGACTCCTATTGTTCATCTACCGTGGTGCTACTGAGCACTATGATGGGGCAGCAGGATCGCCACCCTTTTGAAGAAATTGCACGTCGTCCAGGATAGGGCACCCCCCACCCCCCCTTTTCGGGAAGACACCCTCAGCTTATCCTTTTCAGTGTCTTAGACAATGCACCAATCTCCCTTTCCCTAAGCTATCGTTGGTACCACAGACAGGGTACATACACCCTATTCTTCATCCTTTCAGTCCATCTCTACTAATCTGGCTTCTCCTTTGGTGCACTGTCCCTCCGTCGGGGACACAAATTGTACCTAGCCACTCCGGGCACAGAGTGATCAGTAAATAGGGGCTCAAATTCAGAGGGGCTAAGGGACTGGGGCTCAAGCACTTGTGGGCCAGGTGAAGGAGAATCCTGAATGGCCCTTATTTCAGGGGGCACCGCCTCATTTAAGACTGTGTGGTTCTCCTCCTCCGTTTGCACCCATGTCAGTCGGGCATCCGAAAAAGGGACAAAGCATGCACTTGCTCCGTCTCGTGGTCACCTATGCCATCGATCACCCACCGATCATAGGGGAGAGGCAACGGTACCTTGCGGCAGTGATTGGTGTGGATCCAGTTCTTCCGTCCGGTCACCTTCACAGCACTCCTGTTGGTGAGAAGCACCTGCAGGGGCCCTCTCCAGTGGGGCTCCATACTTCCTTTCCTCTGGAAATACCGCACAAGGATGAAATCACCAGGTCGAATATCATGCCTGGGCCCCTCTGTTTTTGATGGCAAGGTGTCCTGGATCTGTTGATGAATAGAACACAAATTTTTGTTGCAATTCATAGCGATAATCCACTAACAGAGGATACTCAATGTCTGAGAAACATTTTGGTCGCAGGACACCCCACACATTTGCTGGGCGGCCAAACACAACCTCATACAGGGACAATCCTGTCCTAGTGTGGGCGGTGGCTCTGGTTGACAGAAGAGCTAACGGTAAAGCATCTGGCCATTTCGATCCTGTGCTTTCCTGAATTTTTGCCATTTTCAGTTTGAGAGCACCATTGTACTTCTCAACCAAACCTGCTGACTGGGGTGGTGAGCAGCATGGAACTTCTGCTTGATGTGTAGGCCATCACACACCAGCTGGATGACTTTTGAATTGAAGTGACTGCCATTGTCACTCTAGATCAGGGGTACTCACAAACTTTCTCTTGGGGGCCAAATTTACAGTGTGGTTTGTGGCCAAGTGCCGCACCTTGGGGGCAGGGTCATTGGGGGAGGGGGCGGGGCTAGAGCAAAAAAAAAAACTGTGACCATGAGGTGGAACACAGGTCCCTGCAGCGGACGCCTTCCTCCACTGAGCCACCGGACTCGGCATACACATCTCTCTCTCTCTCTCTCTCTCTCTCTCTCTCTCTCTCTCTATCTCCATCCCTCTCCCTCCGTCTCCCTCCCTCTCCCTCCATCTCCCTCCCTCCTCCATCTCCCTCCCTCCTCCATCTCCCTCCCTCCTCCGTCTCCCTCCCTCCTCCGTCTCCCTCCCTCTCCCCGTCTCCCTCTCTCTCCCCGTCTCCCTCCCTCTCTCTCTCCGTCTCCCTCTCTCTCTGTCACCCTCCCTCTCCGTCTCCCTCTCCATCTCCCTCTCCGTCTGTCTCTTTGCCTCTCTGTCTGTCTCTGCCTCTATCTGTCCGTCCCTGTCTCTGCCTATCTGTCTCTGTCTGTCCCTGTCTCTGTTAGTCTCTATCTCTATCTGTCTCTGTCTGTTTCTGTCTCTCCCTATTGCCCTCTGTCACCCTCTGTCCCCTTACCCGACTCTCACACCCTGCTGTTCTCTTGTCATTCTTTGTCACCTCTCCCCCCCCCCACCCCATCCCTCCGCTTGTGTGGCAGCTGAGGCAGCTTCCCTTCCAGGGCACACACACAGCCCCACCCGAGTACTTCACAGGTCTTTAAGAGACCATTTGCATGATAACGAGGCTTTGTTGTATTTCACCTCTTAGCGCCCCAGCAGCTCCACTCGGACTATCGCTTAAATCGCCCGACTCCCACAGAGCAGAGTCTGTTTGCTGACACTGTTAAAAAAAACAAAAAACACCGGCACGATGTCTGCAAGGTCCGCGGGCCGCCAAGAAAGGCTTTCCGGGCTGCTGGCGGCCCGTACTATGAGTACCCCTGCTCTAGATCAAACGAGGTAAACCGAAGCGAGGGAAAAACTCCTTTAGGAGGGCTTTCGTCATCGCCAAGGCTGTGTTCTCCTTAGTGGGTATGCCTCAACCCATTTACTGAATGCGCAAATAACCACTAACACATATTTCAAATTATTGACCTGTTCCATCTTAATGTAGTCCATCTGAAGGACTTCAAAGGGGAAGGAAGGGGGTGCAAAATTACCAGGGGGTGTAGGAGTGTCTTTTCCAGGATTATACATCATGAATACCATACAATATTTTACCAAGTGAGCATCTTGGGGATGTTATCATTCTGCCACACAGGGTCTAGTAGTTTGCATATGCCCTTGGCGCTATTGTGAGCTGGCCCGTGCACCATAGTGACTACAGGGAGGACATAGGCGTCCGGTAGCATCCACCTTTGCTTTCCTGACATATCCTTCCAGCACCCGTCCTCGTCTAAACGTGCTGTGCTTTCCTGTCATATTGCTAACTCCTCAATTGTTGCCTCACTCTGTATTTCTTTAACACTGTCCAGTTTATTCTCAAACATAGTAACTTCGGGTACCCATCTAATAGGACCTGCCACAAACATCTTTTTCATCTTCGTTTGAGCCGTCTCCTTAGCTGTTTAATCTGCAAATGCAGTTCCCCTCCCCACATCACCAGTAATTGCCTTGTGGGCACTGCACTTCACTATTGCTGGGTTCTTGGGGAGTGTCAGGGTTGACAAAAGCCTGTGTATCAATGGGCCATTCTGGATCTTGAACCCGTGTGAAGTCAGGATTCCCCCCTCCGCCCAGAGCCGCCCAAAATTGTGGGCAACTCCAAAGGCGTACTGGCTGTCAGTATAAATATTGACAGTAAGTCCCTCACTTAACTCAAAAGCTCAAAGACGGCAACTAACTCTGCAGCTTGGGACGATTGATAGGGAACTCATGATGTCTCGACTACTGTGTGTAAGGTAGTGATGGCATATAGTTGTTGTGCCATTGGGTAATTTGAAACCAGAGCCATCCACTTATAGCTCCCCTTGTGGTTTATATTGTGGAACATCAGTCGGGTCTACCTGTTCCTTCGGCTCCTCCATGAAAAATGCAATCATGTATGTCTATTTCCTCACTCTTAGAAGGGAGGGGTACCAACATGGCTGGGTTCAGGGTAGCACATCTTTTGATTGTGACGTGTGGTGCAAAGAGTGTCAGTTCATAACCAGTCAGACGTGCACTGGTGAGGTGCTGTGTCTACGTTTTGTTCAAAAGTGTATCCTCAGCATGAGATACCATGACTGAGAGATCGGTATCAAGGATGAGCCCTGCTGATTGTCGGATAGAGACAGCCACGGCTGCGACCGCTCTTAGACAGCTCGTGAGGGCTCTTGGGACGTTGTCAAACAAAGCAGAAAAATAAGCACACGGCCTCTGCTTACCTCCAAAGGCTTGTGTTAAGACAAAAAGCGCGCAGCCATCCGTCTCGTGTACATACAACACGAACGGCTTAGTATAGTCTGGCGTACCAAGCACAGGCGCAAAGCAAAGCGCAACTTTCAATTGCTCAAAAACTTGTTGACATTCAGGTGTCCAGGGCAAGGGTTCATGCACATCTTTAGTGGTTAGCTGCAACAGCAGCTTTGTAAGTAAGGAAAAGTTAGGTATCCAGTGCCTACAATACATAGTAATGCCTATGAAAGCTCGAACATCCCTATGAGTCTTAGAGATGGGCAATTTGACAATAGCACTAATGTGTTCAGGTGTTAGTCTCCTTCCTTCCTTCGACAGTAGGTGACGTCCTGTCGACAATATTGGAATTTTGAAAGGGACACTTTATGTACGTGATGAGCCAAATGTAGCAACAATTTAACCGTTGCATCTTTGCAACCTTCTTCAGTGTCAGAAGCAAAAAAAGAGATTGTCCACGTACTGCAGTAATACATTACCTGGTGGAAGTGTGAGGGAATCCAATTGACCTTTTAAAGCTTGACTATATATGCTAGGACATTCGGTATGGCACTGAGGCTAGGGCGAACCCAAATAGATGTCTGCTATCTGGATAGATCAGAAAACTAAAGAATTCATTTTTCAAATCGATAAAAGAAAAGAATTTGGCAGAGGAAGGAATCATTGTTAGAAGGGCAGTGATGTCGGAGACCACTGGGAACTGAGGAACCACAATCTTACTAACCTCACGCAGATCGGTCACAAAACGATAGACATCAGGATGGTCATCAGAGGACCCAGAGGGTGCCCTCTTAAAAATGGGAAGAATAGGGCTATTACACATGTTCGCAGTCGTCTCTTCAACAACTCCTGACCTAATCAAGTCCTGTATAATCTGCAATAGAGCTCGCTCCCCTGCTTGGGGTATTTTGTACTGAGGAATGCGAGGCAAAACAGCATTGTCTTTGAACTTAATAAAAACTGGAGCTATCTGCAACCGCCCTACGTCTGTATCACCTATAGCCCACAACGTGGGCGGCACATCCTTGAATTCAGCAGGCAGGGTCGCATCTTTGGACAAACACTGCTGGGTACTAACGACATTAGTACCCATTGTCATATAGACACCTGCCGGGAACAGTAAATTGTAGCATACAGCTTCTTTAATAAATCCAATCCCATCAAATTCTCACTGCAATTGGACTCCAGCAAAAATGGCAAATCATTAGTAAAGGGACCTACGGTCAGGACAAGGGGTTTCAATATGAGGCTCACAACTGGCGCCCAGAAAAGCCTACCGAAACATAATTATGGCCAGACAGGGCTGCACCGGGGACCAGTGAATGAGAAACAGAGTTGTTTATTGCACCTGTATCCACCAGGAATTGCTTAGCTGAGCCCTGCAAGTCAGCAGTAACATGAGGTCCATGCTGATCTACAGGTATCTGAACTGGCCCCTCACCCTGTCCCTGGCTGTCCTAACTGTGGGATAATCCCGTCACTTCGTCCAAATCATAGTCATCATGATAATACTGTCTCCCTCGAGGGTCATCAAAATGGTTCTGATCAGTGCAGCCTTGTGACGCCTCATCTGGCTGAACCCCGTCATGCTCCACGACCCTGCCCACGAGAACCCTGTCCTCTAGGAGCCGCAACATTCTGCAACAACGCCGGGCACTCACTGCATTAGTGTCCCTCATCCTTACGCTATGCACACTGATTCGGCTCCGCAGGCACAGCATTTCTGCCAGTGCGGGGTAGCTGTCGGGACGGACCAGTGCCGCATCCTCTACGGTTCCCCCTGGACACCTGCTGCATCAACACCTTTGTTTTCAACTCCTTATTTTTCTTCTCTTCATTTTCCCTATGCTCATAATACTGTGCCATACTCAATATCACTGATGGGGAGGAGGTAGTCCAAGTGCTCTCCGAAACCTTTAACCAAGTCGCGATCTCGGGAAGCAGGTTCATAACAAATCTGTTAACGAACAAACGGACACCTCCTTCCATTGACAAATCATGTCAACTGAAATCCAAAAACACACCTTCATACCTAGTAAAAAAATCAGATACACTTTCATCTTTCTTCTGACAACATGCTGTTAACTTGTCCCAATCTACCCTTCTAGTTGGAATAAGAGAGTGCATGTGGGTAATAATTCAACCTGGCAAAGCTAGTATCTCAGCCTTAGGCTTCTCACCAGGCTTCCTCTCCTTATCCCATGCTCTGATCTCGTCCCAAGTGCCACCCAATTCCACAACATGATCCTGTGTATGCACCTGCCGCCAACTATCAACTGGTACCAATAAACAAAAAAACATCTCAATGTCTGCCAACGTCATCACTGTCGACGATGCAGCCTCTGTCAATTCTTTATAATATGCAGTTGGATTTTTCCTAGGGTCGGAAAACTGAGTCTTAAGAGACAGAACCTCACTCCTTTTCCATGAAATATAAACCCATTGTTCTTTAAAACGGGCCTCTACTCGCTGTCTGACAACAGCATCATGCTGAACACGCAGCTCCGGTATCTCAGGGTAAAAAATAGGATGTACTTCCCTCATCGGAAACTGGGACCCTGTTGTCGGGCTCTTCTGATGTAACCTGCCTGGATAACTAATCAGTGTTGCAACATTACTAAAAACGTCGTTAGGGGCCATGACAGGAGCATACACATGTTCCCGGATGTCATAAATAATCTGAGGTGCGACAACATTGAAACACTGTTCCCACAACCCAATAAACGTAGCCAACATATGCTGCTGTACAAATGGTTCATAGTCTTTCAATACACTTCCACACATCCTCCACACTGTAAATCAGACTCCGAGCCCACTGGGCAGCCTGATTAGCTACCATCTTTTTCTCTGCATCTCCAACATCAGATCGAATCAGCACCCGCCCCATTCACTCCTGTGCAGTAGCCCAGTCCCCCTCGTCCAGTCCATGCACCGGCGTCCCCATACTCAGCAAGGTTGGGGAAGAGAGATGCAGGGAAGACACAATAGCTGAAGGGGCAGGCACCAGAGTTATTAACAGCTGTGTTGAGGGTGTGAGGGATGGAGAGAGTGAGTAAGCTGAAACAATAGGTGTAGCAGGGAGACTTACAGTCTTCGCAGCCGCGGGATGTGAAGCCTAAGAAAGAACAGGAAGTGCTGTAGCCGAAGCAGCTAGGTCAAGAGCAGGAGAACCAGAGGTAGAGGCAGGAGTGGCGGAGGCCTGGGGCTGTAGGACATCAGGGTATATTTTCTGCAGGGCATATGGAGGTGGAAGTCGAGTGTCTAACAGTTCCTCCACAAATGTATCACCTTCCTCTCGGGCAACATATGATTTGTCACATTGCAATCGAAACTTTCTATCAGCACACACTATACCTTTTTCTATTTTCTCTCTATCATAAGCTACTGCTTTCTGGGTCACTGTCTGCATCTTTCCTCTTTGGGCCTCTACCTCTGCTTTCATTCGCCTTTGCCTAGCTTCCTTTTGCCATACCTGAAGATAATTAAACATCGACTGCCTACTTCATTTTGCAAACAATTTGTCCTGCAGGAAGTTCAGTTTTTGTTCATCAAAAGTACCTGTTATCAGCCCCTGCAACTCGGCATTGTCCCTCATATATTTGTGCCATAATGTTCTAAACATAATAGGGCCAAGGCCATGCTTAACGTACATGTCGAAGTTCGGGGTGCCTTCCGGAGGCGCAGGTTGCCTTTCCTACATTCGAGCATCAGCTGAACCACAGCGGCACCCCAAACAACACAACTTGCACAAAACCAACAGATGGCCAAACCCCAGGCATTTTCAAAAGTAAGCCAAATCAATTATGTTGCCTGGCAAAGTGTCCGCAGACACTCTGTATTCAAATCGATCCACAGACCTACTAAGTACAAATAAAACGGTCCTCAAACCATACCAACGATTATATCAAAATGGCACCATGTTCACAAAGAACCAAGACAAACTCACCTGGTGCACACAGGTCGAACACATTTATTCTCCACTGCCCACTCTTCAAACCAAACTTTCAGATCCAAGGGTTTCGCCTTTCAGGAGCCCAGACAGGATGACCACTGAGTGAGACATCGCATGATCAGACAGGCAGGGCAACTGCAAGTACTAGGCTCTATCATGCAGGGATCCCCGATCGGCCCATCCACCCGACATGGTCCCGTCCTCCTCACCCATTCACAGGAGAGGATGGGTCAGCCCGATAGAGTCCCTGTTTGGGCGCCAACTGAAGGAAGTGACCCGATTAGGGCCACCCGGGTCACTCTTAACCACCTCTCAGCCTTCCATACAAATGAAGAGTCGGTCAGACAGTAGAGAATATAAACCAAAGATCTTTTATTAGTATGCGCTCGAGGGAGTCCGGTCAGACCAGCCTCCTGAGATAGCTGCCGAGGGACTGACCTTCACCAACATTACATCAGTTGTTATACATTTACAATGCCAAGCAAGCCCGCCCAAAACTGGAAAATTCCAGTTGGAGCAGGTTAACAAAAGAGACGCAGAGGATGAGCTACAGTCCTGGGATCGGGTACATGTTATCTCTGCCTCAAGGTTACATCTGTCTGTGCCAGCTACTGAGAGCATGAGAATGAGCCTATCTAACAAGGAAGGTATGCAAAAGCACATTCATGTATTCATTAAGACAGCAAAACTCAACCTTGGAGAAATAAAAAAGAAAATATCAAATCCGCTTTCCGCAGAGGCAGACAAAACAAGACAGAAGTTAGTTTCGATCATTACACATAATAGCGGCTCAGTTCAAAATGGTGCCACAAATGCTAATTTAATCATAATGCTAATTGGAGGAGTCGCCCGAAAGTATTTTCCAGTCCAACAGGAGGGGCAAACACACGAAAAGGAAGGAAGAATATGGAAGCTGAAGAATAAGGATCAAGCAAATTAGAGTGACAATGAAGCAAAACAATGGTAAACAATGGGTGCTTAACATGTTTCAAAATGTTTTGCTTTCATCCACAAAACCTACCCAAGTTAAAACCCAGCTACTCAGACTTTGGGGTAGACATTTGGGAAATCATAGGAGTTGATCTATAAATCCTTATACACACCAGTCTATGGTCACAATCTCATATTCATAGAACAGATAAAACGCTACAGTTTTGTCAATCGTACACATATTTTTCCTTAGAATGCCAGCTCATATTTTTTTCTCTCTGGTGCTCTCATTTTCCCCAGCAGGAAGCATGCAAAAAGTGAAATCAAAAGTGAAAGAATCAGAATGATTGACAGCTAACCTTTACAAACAAAGCTGGTTCCTGCTGAAGCTGCACCCCCACAAGAAATTCCTCAAATACAATTTGAGCTTCTGGAAACTGGTACAGCAACTTAAACAAGCTATCGGTCAGCGTAATAACAAGCGCGTAGGGCCCTAATGTAAGCAAGGAAAATGGGCTCAGTGCCCCACTTCTGGTTTGATAATAAAAGACAGCCAAAATAGGGTATAGTGAGTATCTCAGACCTATTGGTCCCCGTGCCACTCACTGCACCACCAATAGATACACTCCTGAATCCGACCCATTTGAAGATCTCTTAGTAAAAGTCTTCATGAAGGCTAAAGTTCCCTTTTCCAAATGTCTTGTCTCTTCTGTCCTGGAAAGTATTTTTTACTATGTGGTTTGTCATATTTTTCATTATGTTCTTGAGTAGAGCTCTCACACAAAGTAGCTCTTAGGATTCTTGGTGGCAAACAGACAATATGGGAAAAGTGGGAAGGAGACATTGACCGAGTGCGACAAAGTAGAACAGGTGGTTTCTGGTGCTCTTCTGAACCTGTGGCGGTCGATTTCAAAGACAAGGGAAGCAAAGGGAATTCAAGAGTCAGGGCATCTGGAAGTGTAGGAATCTATCCCATGTATTGTTTGATTTTACTAGCTAATGAACACCAACTCTTTGCTGGCCATTCATAGGTTATCTAGAATCAAGGCCTGTATTCCCCATATTGCTGCTGAATGGTCTTTAATTAATAAAATCAAAACCGAAGAGGTTAACTCCATGAAGTGAGATTAGCCTCACTGCACATTTGAGCCTTTGGGCATGGTTAAACTAATGTACATATAATATGACAGAATGCACACCTTGATCTTCGAAAGTTCGTTTTTACAGTGTACTCATAGGCAATATTGGCGTGCAGACCGACGAGATGCCCTGCCCCAGTAGACTGTATGTATAACTCCATAATCAGTGGAGCGCCACGGCACCCCACCCACCAGTGGCACAGCAAAATCAGGATATGTTTCACAAATCCCATTGTGAATTGAATAATCCATTTAAATCCATTGTAATTCTTGTGTCTTTGCTTTCTCCATTCATATAAAAGGCTGTATGTATCCCCATATTTTCAAATGCTATAGATATGCCTCAAGCTTTGTTCTGTAGCACGTGGGGAAACATAATTCATCCTAGGCAGCTATGATCTTTTAGACCCAGTGCATTTTGGGCTGGACAGCCCTTCATCAGGGTCACTACGAATTCAAATTTAAACCAACTATTTAAATTTTATGACATTAGTCTACATGCATAAACTATGATATCTTAGTACATTCTTTAAACTAGAAGAAATAAAAGTGTGACCCCACTGACATAGGAAAATCAAAAACTAAAACTCAACCCAGTGTATCTCGATCTAAACCCACGAAGCGTGATGAATTCCCTAAACTAGTCACCATAATTTGTATCTGCACATGCTATGTTCCTTAGCAGTGAAACGGACACCTCTCCTCTTTGTCTCATCGCTCTGCGAGTGCTAAAACAAGTGACTGCTACTTTGTGACCGCAATTAAACCAGTTCCAGGCCGTAATTTCACGCTGACCGCAGTTTACAGCAGAGAGCTCAGCATCGAACGGCGGGAGGACGCCCAGCGCTCAACGCCATTCCCCCGCTCCGTCGCTCCGGCCGCTGTGTGGGTGCTTCGGGGGTGTCCGGCACAGGACCAGTCTCTCGCTCCCAGCTCTCGCCACCAGCTCTGACCCGGCTCCCACAGCGCTGGGGGGGGGGGGGGGCAGCATCATCAAGAAGTCTACAGACAGAGTCGGAGCCCGACCTTTCAGAGCACGCCTGAGCCCGAGCCTGAGCTGGAGGTGCTTCATCGCCGTAGGCGTAGGGCATCCAGCGGTGGCACGCGGGTGGGCCAGGTAGGCAGCAACATCACTAGTGCATCAGGAGGATCTGGAGCGCAGCGGACAGCAGTGAGGGTGAGTGTGCGAAGCCTCGGCAGTTTCGTGGAGGTGCCACATCCTGAATTTGCTCGCCTACCTTGTCCGCCTGCCTCTTTTACCTCTCACTTTTCATCTCTACGCCATCTTTCCGCCAGCTCTAACGAATCACCTGCCCCCAGCTCCCTACCCCCGCCGACCCAAATTTACCCAGAGGGGTGCTAACCATGCAGCAGGGGGTGGATTGTATACAAGCACGCTCAAGCCCTGAGGCAAGTCCAAGCAACATGACATAGGGCGAATTGCAGAGGAACCTTGAAGGTTTCAAAAGAGTGCCAATCCAACTGTATCCTGTGACCAAAAGATCAAAAGTACAATCAAAGAGGAGACTTGCAATTTTGCCACTTTAATGACTACCCCGTGCAAAAGCAGGAGTAATCCACTCAGGCTCACAAGGACTACAAGGTCACAAGGGACCTGGAGCAGTAGCCCGAGAAGACCAAACCCAGTGCCACTTCTTCCAAATAAAGTAAATGGGTCCCAAAAAAAAGGGTAGACAACAGTTGATCCTGGAGGAAATCTCTACCACCTACCCCTCCAACAAATGGAAAACAAGGTCAATGAGGAGTAAATCATTAACGGACTGCCCCAACGGAATGCCACAAGACACAGAGCAAAGGGGGTCAATACGACACTTCTTCAGGAAGAATGACTCACTAAGTACCGACCACAGCACCCTACAGGACGCACCACCTTATGCCCCAAGTGGGACCCAGGACAGCAGCCCCAAAAGGCCGAGCAGTCATTCACCCATAAACGAGGGGCAGAATCCCTGGCCAGCAAGACTAGCGACACAGCCTCAATTAAAAACGCCTCCATCATAGTGACTATGGCACAATTTCATCAATCCGACATCGATGACCTAGTCACTCAGCGAGAGGAGATCATTGTGCCTCCACTAGAGATAATAGACTCAAAGTCCACGAGTCCACGGTTTCACCCAGCCACTTCGGACCTAACGTCCCCTTGGCAGGGGAGCTCACAGCCTCGTTCCTTCACAATTTAGGCCAAAAGATCGACAGAACTCTTAAATTAACACCGAACCCCCTGTGGACACTAACTCCAGCATCAGCTCCTCCATGGGTCCCTAACCCAAAAGCAGACCATTATGACTGCGACATCAGTGATGACTCAGAAACAGAAAAAAAGCCCCCAAAAGAGGCAAACAGCGACACCAATAAAGCACTGCTATGGCAATCAACTAAGGCAATCGCAGGCAGCCTGGCCAACCTAGGATCCAGGGTAGAGGTCCTAGACAACAGGCTCTCCCAGTAACTGGCCTCCAACCCGGGCAACTGGTCCTGCTGCTGTTCTACCCTGATGGAGAAATGGGTCTGCCTCCCTGAGGTGCTAGTAGAAATAATGGAGATCGCTAAAGGTCGTAGGGAGGCACAGACTCCCAGCAACACAGCTGGCAAGGCAGTGATCAACAGCCACCTCTCGGAGACAAGACAGACAGCAGGGGCCCTACGGGGACAGATGGAAAAAATTGAACAGGGCAATGACGCGGCACCCATGATCAAGGACCCTGCCAGCACCTGAATATCAGCCAAAGACACACAAAAGCTCCAACAACGGGGGTAGAGGGGACAGCGACACCCCCACCACAGACTCCTTAAGTACAGCGGCTACACATGGAGCTAATTTATCAAGGAAAGCAAAAAAGAAGCTGAGGAAGCAATTAAAAAAGACAAAGACAAAAGGGAAACATCTTCAGCTACTGAACACCGACCATCCACCCCAACAAGGTGCCTCTAAAATGATTCCACCATATCCAATTTTTGCATTCCAAAAATTGGGGGAGAAAGGACCCTGTGGGGCCTCGGATTCTGGGAAACCAGTCAATGCTCACCCCACCAGTTATCAACTCTAGTGCGACGGGCCAAAAGCCACCTGCAAATCAAATCAGCACACAGACAACGCCGCAATTACAGGAACAAGCCTGGTACTTCCAGACACACTCCCTCAGTTAGAGTTGGTAACAGCTTCATTGTGGCCGGATGCTACAAACAGCCACATCTTAGGCATCAGTCTGGCTCTAGGGATAAACAAGGATACAGCAATCGGCCCCAAGCAGGATCAGTTACAATCAGCCAAGTAAGCACGAGTATAGGAACAACCATGGCAGAGCCTGCCTTGGGAAGGGGAAAAGCGGTCCAACCATCGGGCGCAACAACAGTCTACGAGGTAGTCCTCACCCCGAGATTTTACAGTACGGGACAGCATGATATCCTGAACAGGAATAACATTCTACGCCTCTTTAAACATCTGGCCAATCTAGAAAAGACTCAATCAGGGGAGGTAGAATAGGTGGAATTTCAGAGCATGAAGGGGGATACATATGGCGATTCAACAGGGTTAGGCCTGAAGTACAAAGAAGCTCAACAAGCCATCCTGAACAACACCATACAACTGGCCGAGTGGGGCATAGACGTCCAGCTGGCGCCGCACCCAAAATATCCATACGTCTTAGCATCAATCAACTGTGGCAAGACACTTTGGTCGGTCCTGCACGGAACAAACAATGCAGGTTCCCGGGGAGGCAGTCAGTTGGGCCCGAGGGATTTAATGGGCATCAAGATCATATGCAGAAATAACCATCGTGATATTTGTGCAGCCTCCCAGCCCCCCGGTCACACCGGATTACCAGGAAGGTTGTCGCAACACTCCTAACAGCCGAGAATGCAGGCCCAGCAGGGGAGAGGATGGGAGAGGAGTCTCCAGCAAGCAGCAATTCACCATAATTTCTTGGAATTTATCAGGGATTGGCAAATTCAATGGAAACGAAATCCTGAAGCAGTTCCTGGAAACCGCGGACATACTCTGCTTCCAAGAGACATGAGCGCTGTCTAGTACCCCACTGGCTGGGCTCCATGAGCACTTCGTCCCAGCTATAAAAAGGAACCTCTTGAAAAAAATCAGTTGGGGATACTGACACAGAAAATAGACGACCTATTATTCAAGCATCCATCACACCAGGTCATTCTAGCCAGGGACTTCAATCTGATGGACCTCGACAAAGCTGACTCCTCCCTCAGGGACAAGAAAGGACAGCACCCCTCTGAGACCTTCTCAACAATCATAAACTGACCTCAACCCACACATGGAAAAAAGCTTGTTCAAACATATGGGAGCCCTTACTCACTTTCCGGGATTCCTCAAGGATTGACTACATTATGGCCAGCGAAGGGATGGCGGCCAGATTAAAAGATTTTGTGGTTGAAGATCGGACAGATAGTGATCATAGGCCACTAAGAGCGATGTTCCAGCTGGAAGACCCGTCAGCCAACAGTTTCCAATTTATTGGTGAATCACTAGGGGATGAAAGACACACCTGTCCTGAGAAGGATGAAATGGTCCGACCGGATGGAGAACACTCTGGCTGGAACAAAAAAACAAAGGACGTCCGTCCCCTACATGTTCCCCCATAAAAAGTTGGGAGAACATTGCTGAGGAATTACTAGCAAAGTTCGGGAACCCCCAATCACACTGCACCAGGGCCAAAGGGCAAACAAGATCTGGAAGCATCTGGTCAAACAAAGGCATACACGACAGCAAACGGCTCCTGCATAAGGCGCTCGCAACAAAGAAAAGAGGGGGGCGAACAATCAGAGGGCCCATCCGTGGCTTCATTGAGGGCAGCCCTAAGGAAAAAAATATGGGAACATAAAAAAGCTAACATAGAAAGGGAATGGCTCAGAGTTATTTCCCTGCTTAAGCAAAAGAATCTTGCAGGACTATGGAGACACATAAACCAGCTGAGCAGTCGAGGGGCCCCAAGAGAAAATAGCGTAGCCGAAAAAGTCTGGATGATTTATGTGAAGCAGCTATATGTAAGTACACCCACTAATATGGCCAGTACATGGGGGACCAGCCACTGAGAAGGACGATCTGGGCTAGCCAGTGTAAAGCCAGGCGACATGACTCTTAGCACAGGCAACTCACCAATAGAAGTTAGATCCCAGGCGACAGCTCACTGTACGCGAGCTGTATGGACAAACGCGCAAATGGTCATTAAGACTATTCAAAATATGAAGAACGACGGGGCGCCAGGGCCCAACGGGATCCCAGCTCCAGTATTCAAATGGGAATCCCACTTCTGGGCAGCAATTCTAAGTCCGCTCTACAACCACACCTTCTTGACAGCTACAACCCCTGATTCTTGGAAGGGCTCAGTATTGGTACCGATTTTCAAAAAAGGGGATCGACTCAAGCCATCAAATCACAGGCTTATAGCCCAGCTTGACCTGGAAGCTAAGGTATACGCTCGTCTACTATTGAAGAATTTGGAGAAGTGGGCCGAAGAGAAAAGTAGAATATCCTTCTACCAGACCGGCTTTGGTTCGCAATCATCAACTTTGGAAAACGTACTGGCACTGACTTATTTATCATCTCAGGCAACCCTGAAGAATCATCCACCACTTTTCTGCTGTTTCGTCGATTATAGCACGGCCTTCGATAAAGTGGTCCGCAATCGACTATGGTGGAAGTTAGAAAATTGGGGCATTCCAACTAACCTGTTGACGGCTATCAGATCACTCTACGAAGATACCTGGGTGCGGTTAACACCAGCGGCCGCACAGTGTCCCCTAAAATACACACGGAGAATGGGTTGAAGCAAGGATGCGTGCTGGCCCCCATCCTGTTCAATCTATACACAGCAGACCTGGGGGAGACCCTAAAAGGAGCTAGTCTAGTAGTTCCCAGACTTGCAAGTGTGAGGTTGTCGGTGCTACAATACGCCGACCACACAGCCATACTGGATCACACCAGGGTGGGCCTACAAAGATCTCTAAATGCACTAAATCATTTTAACAACTCCAACAACTTGACATTTAACCAAGGAAAGACTAAGGTGGTCATTTTTGGGACATACCATCGGAAGAAGAAAACACAATGGCTAATGGGCAATCTACAAATCAACACGGTGGATGCCTACAATTTTCTAGGAGTTTGGTTGACGGCGCTGGCCAAGGAGAAGGCCCACCTGAAACAACTGAGCTCCAAGGCCAGCAAGGTCACATACCTATTAAAACAATTAAGCCATCATCTGATCAGCCTGACAGCTGGGCCAATACTAACGGTCCTGAAAGCTAAACTATTACCAGCCATTAGCTACAGCCACCTGGCCTTCCCCGGGCTACTGGAAGGCGCCCTTAACTCAGCCCAAGTAAAGGCATATAAAGCTATGCTCCATATTCCAAGGTCAGCCAGGAACGCAAGGCTAAGATTTAAGCTAGGCTTAGCAAGGCCAGACCTGACATGCCAGAGGGAGATCATAAAATCATATTTAAAGACACTGAGGGCCCCGGTCCACTCCCTGAAACACCACCTGAGAATAATCTTTGAGGGATCAGGCCTAGATTGGCACATTAGCCTAGGAAAAGCGCTTAAAACACTGAAGATCAAGGAAGACAGCATACCACGGCTGGATATCCCTCTGATCGCCTGGAAGAGATCTATAAACCAGCAAGTGCGTGAAACCTCCTTTGATCTGGACATTAAAACTCTCCGCTCAAGCGCCCACCTAGATCCTTTGAATACCTCCTACAAAGCAGGCAAAGCACAACCTTACCTAAGTGAGGCTCTGACTCCGTTGGCCCGAAACAAAATAGTCTACATGAGGCTAACAGCACTAGGACTTGCTGACTTCAACCCCGCATGGGATCGCAAGGGGGAATCTACAAATTGCAGACTATGCCCCTATACGAGAGAATCCTGGCTGCATCTCCTTTGCTGCTGCCCGCACCTTAACAATGACCGCTGGTGACTCCTGCATCCAATCTGCATTATGAACGGAATAGAGACCTGCAGTGAAGCGTCAGCTTTTTGCCTATCCACCACCGACACAACAACACTAGCAAGACTGGCAAAATTCATCCATCAAATCAGGATTGCCATAAAAGCTGCTAACGAAAGCAACAAAACTCTGGCGAAGGGTACCACAAATTTATTGGAAGCAAGCTCAGCGGCCCTAAACATCCCCAGCCCGCCAGTTCAATGACAACGCTAACATCAGCGAGGGCCAAAAAGAATGAAAGAGGCGACGTCCATCATCCTGTATTGCTGTTCACCCAACGAGGCTCAAAGGGGACTTCATGAACGTGCGTAAGGCCACACGGCACAGACTATAACTCCTGGGCAGGGACGATCATGTTGGCACAGGGGCGGGGCACACAATTTAAAGTAAGATAAACAGATGTTTTTAGATTTATATGCTGATTGTTTTTACTGTAATGATTTTAATTAATTGAACAGTTAATAAATACAAATACATTTACATCGCGGTACATTACATCGCAGTTTTTACAACACAAGTTGTTACAACGACTTGCGTTGGAGGGCGCTAGACTTAGGAGTAATATAAATGACTATTCCAACTCCAGTCTACCAACAGTAGGGAAGGTGTTTGAAAGTAAATTATACCATTCCTTGTCCTAAAGCACCATCCAGCGCAAGTCGTTGTAATGACTTGCGTTGTAAAAACCGCAATGTAATGGCATCGCGATGTAATCCCGCGTTGCAAACAATGTTTTCCTTCTGCCAACATCGGAATCGGTCCCTTAGTGTTTGTACACCATATCAGAAATGTTTATGAAAATGTGTGTGCCAGATGTCAATTGTACATGAGATGTGCACAATATTATGCATGTGAAATCCTTCCACACAGACTTTTTAGCAGTCTTAAAAAAACTGCACATCTAATATGACAGAATGCACACCTTGATATTCAACAGTCCGTTTTTACAGTGTACTCCTAGGCAATGTTAGGATTATGCCCCGTGGATCGTTTGCGCCCAGAACATGGATTAATAGAAGAAAAGAAATGAAATAGCTTCATATTAAGGGCTGCTTATAAATATCGAAATTCACCATAGGAAACTGACTGCATTTTTTCGTTTTTGATTTTTCAATGTCAGTGGGGTCACATGTTTATTTCATCTCGACAAGCAAATAGTTTAAAGAATATGCTAAGATATCATAGTTTATGCCTGTAGTCTAATGTCATAAAATACTAATAGTGGTTTTAAATTTGAATTCGTAGCTACCCCTGACGAAGGGCTGTCCAGCCCAAAATGCATTGGGTCTAAAAGATCATAGCTGCCTAGGATGAATTATGTTTTCCCACGTGCTACAGAACAAGGCTTGAGGCATATCTATAGCATTTGAAAATCTGGGGATACATACAGCCTTTTATATGAATGGAAAAAGCAAAAACAAAGTTGTGAATAAAACATGGATTAAGAAGGATTACAATGGATTTTAATGGATTACTAATCCACCAATTGATACTCTCAGTATCATTAGTTGGAATATTGCTGGCCTTTCAAGTAAGATGAAAATTAAAGAATGGGTTACATGGATAAGTCATTTTGATGTGGTAATGTTGCAGGAAACATGGTGTACATGTCCTCAATTACTAGAGGGCTTTTTTGCCCATAACCTTACTGCTCTGCCCTCTGTTTCGGGGCGACCAAGTGGTGGTTTATCCATCTGGGCAAAAGTTTCTAAAGACGTGAAAATTGAACCTTTACATGTGGTCAGTAAACATCTGATAGCTGTGAAATATGTCGCAAGGTTAAGGATTTGTCTCATAAACTTTTATAATAATGATTTTATCAACCATCCAAATCCTACTTTTTTGGAACTGTTTAATTTGATTGATGATGTTGCAAATGGGGAAAAGTTTGGCCAATTTGATGGCATTTGTGTTGGTGGAGACTTTAATGCCCACATCCACCAAACATCATTGCCCTGCCGACGAGGTACCGAATTATTGGATTTATTACATAGCAGGGATCTAGATGATGTAATGAGCCTATGTGGATCCTCCGAGGGAATTGAGCCGGCCCCTACCTACATTGGCCGTGGTAGTTCATCTACGATTGATTACATATTTACCTCTTCCCGCCTTAGTGAAGTATTATTTGGCGCTGAGGTTGTTAATAGCCCATATAGCGATCATCTGCCCATAGTAATCCAACTCAAATCTATCAATAAACCTACAGGCCCTTGTGAGACAGGAGCCCAAAATATCACTGTCTCTACAGACAGGCTTAGGATTGTCTGGAGAGGGGTCGACAACCATGAGATCCTATCTACTGTGATCAGGAATAACCCTCTGCTGATCTCCAAATGTTTAGCATTCGAAGGCCCCGACATAATTAAGTCTTTTTGTGATTTATGCATAGCTATAAAAAGGGCAATATCCAGACCGTCAAAAGAACATAACGTAACCGATCAAAGATGGTTTGACACCAATTGCTCGAGGGCCAATAGAGAACTTAGAAAGGCCTTGGCAGTTAAACCCCGCGATGTGTCCCTTGTCAGTTCACTGCGCTTTAAATATAAACACGCACTAAAAGTCAGAACTGAGGAGCTTTTAATAAGTCACTGGGATAACCTAACGAAATCTGCAGCCCTAAAAGACTCAACCGGGTTTTGGAGAAACGTAAAGAATTTGAGAGCCCTGGGAAGTAACATCACCCCAATCAACTGCAATATCACAGGAGACTTATGGGTCATCCACTTTTCGAAATTATATGCGGAAGATGGAGATCATACTGAGGATAATTTCCCAGACAGTACTATCGTTATAACACTAGAGGAGGTAGAGGAAGCTATTGGAAATAGTGCCGGTAATAAGGCACCAGGCCCGGATGGCCTGTCTATCGATCAGATTAAATCCAATATAAGATTCTGGGCCCCCTTACTCTGTAACCTTTTTAATAACCTGAGCAAGGAATCTATCCCCCCGACTTGGTCCTGTAGTACTATTGTACCTATTTTCAAAAAGGGAAACAGGTTGGACCCGGGGTGTTATCGACCAATATCGCTGATCGATAATACCCTGAAGGTCCTTGGCAGGGTCTTATTTGATAGAATTAGCACATGGGCAGATGATAACTCCATCATCCACCGCTGCCAGTTAGGCTTTAGGAGCAAACTTGGCACGGTGGAACAATGCCTGAACCTCAACCTTATAATGGCCAAATATACAAGAGCTAAACAATCCCCTCTGTATTTTGGGTTCATGGACCTGAGCTCAGCATTTGATTTTGTAAACCGCTCCCGCTTGTGGTCCATTCTCCTAAACTACGGCTTAGACGAACCATTAGTCCACTTTTTGGCCAACCTCCACTGCAACTTGAAGGCCCGCGTCCGAATAAATAATGAAGGCGAGGTCTCAAACGAAATTTTAATAGGCAAGGGGGTCAGGCAGGGCTGCGTTCTGGCCCCCTTGCTTTTTATATTATACATCAATGAATTAACCCATTCTTTATGCAACCTGACAAAAGACGTTCCTATGATTAATAAGAAACCAATCCCAGCGTTACTCTACGCGGATGATGCGGTACTTATAGGCCGCACCCCGAACGCCCTACGTATTTTAATTTCGGGATTCGTCGACTATATGTCTGACTTAGGTTTGTGCACTAATTTCAGCAAATCTTTTATAATGACCTGTGGTCCTAAAAACTATAAAATCCCAATGATCGCGATAGGCCAAAACTCTCTAAAAAGCACTTGCACTTTCCCATATTTGGGCCTTCTATTTTCTAATAGTGGCTCGTGGCAACCCCACGTTGCAATGGGGAGAAATAAACTCTCAAAATCGATCAATTCTGTTATCTCTCTCCGCCAACCACGCCAGGCGGACGTGGTTCCCAGCCTATTACAAATTTATCGGAGCCAATGTCTCCCAACTGGCACATACGGGGCTGAAGTTTGGGGGTTTTCGAACTGTTCCGAATTACAGAGAGAAGAGAACAGATTCTGCCGGAAAATTTTGGGGGGAGTCATTTGTGCACCAACTACTGTATGCCATAATGAATTAAAACTACATTATGTTGAGGATTTTATAAGAGCCAGACCCGCACTGTTCTGGTTAAGGGTCTGGAAAAACCCGGCAGCTTCCCTGTCCCGCGAGATCATTATGGACTGTCTAAACTGCGAGAATGTCAACTCAATTCCCTGGATTAATGCGGTAGAAAAGAGCCTCATGAGTGTTAATTATGGTCATCTCTTTACAAATCCCGACCAGATTGACGGCTCCCATAAAAATTTAGTGCGAAGGGCACTCTATCACCATTATCACATAGAGAGGGAAAGAGTAGATTCTGTGAAACCATCTACTATCAGTTATCTACAAATCCAGGAATTATCCCTTGAACTTTCTATGTTACCTCAGCCCTACTTATGCAAAAAACTGGGCAGATGGAAGAGGACCCTACTTTTCAGATTCAGGGATCGGAGTATTATCAATCTAATTTGTTTCCCATTGGGGTACACCAAAAATCTGGAAAAATTAAATTGTCCATGTGACCGCGGTGGAACCCAGAGTATGCTACACTTTATTTTTGGCTGTGGTTTTTATACGAAGTTTACAAGGCACTATCTAATCCCCTATTGTAGAAAACATGATTTGACCGACCTCAATCGCGCTTATAGACATTTCTTAATGTTGGGATCTGATGAATTAATTTTTAGAGTTAGCAATTTTCTTAATGCTATTGTATGCTCTCGCAGGTCCTTGAGAATTGATTAAATTTTATACCAAGATATGCACTTTGCACTTTAAAACGTGATCTGCACTAACCTAATGTGTTATAATGCATTTGTCTTGTTCTCATGATAACTATATTTATCCTTTGCTATACGCCGCTATATATTGTATTAAGGTAGTTCTATGCATTGTATAGTATAAAGGCCATTTGAGTTTTCATTGTTGTTTTTATAAATTATATTTGTAAAAAATAAGTCGCAGCATTACATGTGTGTTTTAAAATTTATTTTGTGCTTTTATGGATGGTTTTTGAAATCCGAATAAAGTCTATTTGAATTGAATTGAATTGGATTTTAATGGATTGTTCAATTCACTAAGGAATTTGGGGAACATATCCTGATTTTGCTTTGCGCCGTTGCGCTCCACTGATTAGGATTAACCCCTTGAGTGCCCCGCCCTTTCCACGCCCTGTGCCGGGCGTTTCATTAGCGGGCGGGGTTCATGACAAGATAGTCTCGTCATGGGCACAGCGCAACCGCGCTCCATGACGAGACTATCTCGTCATGGGCACTGAAGGGGTTAAAGTAAGCCCTTCCTGTCATTACTTTTGGGTTGTCAGATGACATAAAATACTTTGAAAATGAAGAGAAAAGAGAACAAAGCTTTCCCTGGGTTGCTGATCTTGTGATGTCAGTCCAGAAAAACTGGAGGAACAACAACACGCGCAGATCCCACCCTCACAATGGGAACCTGAGGCCTTCTCACATAGGCGGCCTTAAAGGATTTATAATTTAACATTAAAAAACAAGAAAAAAATGTTTCTAAGAACTCACAAAAGGTTGTGCATAGCTCTTTGAAAGAGAAAAAACTGGCAAAAGGTTTTATTTGAAAAATCAGTCCTTTTGGAACATTCAGGAGAAGGTTGGTTTATTGACCTTAGCTCTGCCCCTTCTTTCGAGTAACTTCAGGACACATTGCTGCAGCTTATTGACCTCAGGTAAAGTGAACACTTGGATCTTAACTTCCACATCAATTCTGATATTCGAAAGAGACACACATCATCATCCATTCTTCCTTGACGGCAGGAAACAACAATAAGACACAGGGCTGAAAAGGTGATAGTGGCGCTTTGAGAATGGATATCTGAAATATTTTCATAAGCAGGTTCAAATTTCCAATAAAAAAAAAAAAAATATATATATATATATATATATATATATTGCAAAGAAATTCTCCCCACCGTTCCACTCGGAAAGAAGACGAGCCACACCGGTCTTGCTGGAAATCAAATAGATTTATTTACACAAGGGGGCAGAAGACGCGTTTCGGCTGTCAAGCAGCCTTGGTCACATAACCTCTACAGTGAACCAGGAAGTACATAAATAGACACGTGTTAAACACGTCACAGCGTGCGGGAAGTGACAGTGAAAACAGACTTGGTCAATCATGGCTTTCCGAAATCCATTCATGTCGCAAATTATATAAACAGTGTTAAACACAGGAAATAACAAATAATCTTTTCTTGTTGACTCATAATTGGCATTTTAGTCAATTCATTACTAAAATAACCTGACACCCCCATACGTGTCTATATCATTGCTTAGTTAGTTTATTTATTGCGAATCACAGGATAGTGTTAGTGGCTATGGTCAGTACAAGGTGAAATTGCTCTGCGGGTGGGGAGTGTTCTTATGGGGTAGACCTATGTATCATATAGGGAGTAGGTTGGATGGTGATTGAGGTGCTGGCGCATTAGTGGTCTAGTACCTAGACAAGTTCATCCGTAATTGGCACTGTGTATCCACGTGGGTTGACTAAAAGTGCAGAGTAAAGGTGTAGTACCCTTGTATTTGCATTTGTGGTATATTTCCAGTGAGGAATGTGCTCATACCAAGAACTTTATCAATACGCCATATCCGTGACTATTTGTAGTGAGCTGGTCTATCCGTGAGCCCCCAAGCTGCAGAAACAAAGAGAATAGTATAGCATTAGTGCTCAATTTATACATTGCCATTGTAATGACCACATAACATCTATAGTCAAGGTACAGCATATGTGACTCGGATTCACGTATTGTCCACAAGTGCGACATACCAGACAAGGGAAAAGGAGAGATTTAAAAGATTGACCATGATGTGCAGAGTGAGAATAAAAACAATTTATAAAGAAACAACTGGTTTCAAGATGGGCCAGGCCTGGCTAAAAGCATACAAGAAATTACAAATGCGAATACATTTCTTCGTCATTATTAAGCCCTATCGGGAAAAGGCTGCCTGTCTGTAGTATGAAGCGAGATTCTAATCTCCTCAGAGACTGTATCCTGTTGCCGCCTCTAGGGTGTTTTGGCACAGTGTCAAGGGCAAAGTACTTTGCTTTGGTCCAGTCACTAGAGTGGTATTCCCTGAAATGTCTGGCAGTGCTGTAACTTTGATCTTGGTTGGTGATGGCTCGCCAGTGCTCCAGGATACGTTTCTTGACTGGAAATGTAGTGAACCCTATGTACCATTTGGGGCAGGGACAGGTGATGGCATAGACAGTGTGGTCTGTATTACAGTGGATCAGTTTTGGAATCTTCCATACTTTCCCTGTCTTGTGTAGGATGACCTCTTTAACATCATCGGAGTGACTGCATGCTTTGCATTTTCTGCATCGCTTAAAACCCTTACCCTGTTCCAACCAGGTGCCTTTCTTAGGTTTGAGATGACTGTTAACTAGTAGATCTTTGAGGGATGGATTCTTCCTTCATGAGAAAGATGGATTAGGTCCAATCCTGGCTGATAATGTGGTGTCCTGTGTGAGGATATCCCACCTTTTCTTCAGAATATTTTTGAGTTGGTCTGCCTGGGTGGAAAAAGTAGTGACAAATCTGAGTGGTGCCGTATCGATAGGAGTAGTTTTTTGTGCTCTCGTCATTTTGAAAAGGGCCTCAGTTCTGTTGGTGTTATCTACTTTCCGTACCCCCCTCTTAAGCATTTTGTCGGTGTATCCTCTCTCCCTAAATCTGGCCAGCATATCCTTTTTAGTACTCTGATAAGCCTCCTCTGTGCTGCAGTTGCGTTTCGCTCTAAGTAGTTCTCCATAAGGGAGACTCCACCTGAAACTGGGCATGTGGCAACTAGCAGCATGCAAAATGCTGTTCCCGGATGTTTCTTTCCTAAAGAGGGTGGTGGCTAGTGTGTTGTTTGTAATGTTGAGTTTAATGTCCAGAAAATCTACAGTCTGTTGGCTGTGTGCCATGGTAAACCTCAGGTTCATGCAATTATCATTCAGAGCATTGTAGAACGAAAACAGATCACTTTCCACACCTTCCCAAATGAAAAAAATATCGTCGATGTACCTGAGCCAAAGATTGATGTTTTTGGTCCATCTGTCCAAATCTTCGCTCCAGAGCACTTGCTTCTCCCACCAGCCTACAGTGAGATTCGCGTAGCTGGGAGCGAAGCAAGTGCCCATCGAAATACCCTGCGTTTGTTTATACCAACTGCCATTGAACATAAAAACATTCTCTGTAAGACACACTTCAATCATCTGAAGGATCATCCGTGTGTGGCCCAGCAGGTGTGCGCTTCTAGTTTTCAGAAAGTCCTGACAAGCTCTGAGACCGTCAGGGTGGCGGATGCTGGTGTATAAACTCTCTACATCAAGGCACACCTTCCAACAATTGGGACCCCAATGCAAGTTCTCAATTTTTTGTAGGAAGTCCTTGGTGTCCTTAACGTAGGAGCTTAAATCTCTGACAAAGGGGAACAGGAAATGGTCAATATAGATGGAAGTGTTTTCAAGTAAGCTGTTTTTAGATGAGACAATAGAACGCCCTATATATATGTGTGTATTTTATTTTTTTTCATTGAAGCTGTCATATTCCATAAAGCTGGTATTTTCGGTGCATGTATCCTTTTTGCTCAAGACAGGGACAGATAAAAGTGTCACTTTGTAATGCAGCTACTTAAATGAATCAGTGACTTGGTAGTTCTTTTTGAAGTTTTCTCAACTTGTGTTGAACTACCACACAATTAAATGGCACTTAACTGCTCACAAGGAGCCTGCGTCTCTCACTTGAATCTTGACTGACTGCCTGCCTACATTCCCTGCTGATTCTCGCAGTAGAAACCAGCGTAGCCCTCAATTCTGTTCCTCTCAGAATTGGGCCCTAGAGACTGAAGCATTCCAATGCCTACTGACACCCACGTAGCTGCATTCCAGTCAGACATACTTTCGTTTATGAAGTTGTCAATTAGGACCTGTTTTCAAAAAATATTCTTGCGAGTACTCAGGGCTATTTTTTCTTCACTTTTTGATGGATTCCTGTCTTTGTGCTACACCAGTTTCCACTGCAAGAGTCAATAGGGAGTTTAGGTAGTCAATCAGTCAAGATTCAAGTGACAAACGCAGGCTCAAAGGAAACTACCAAGTCACTGATTCATTAGGTAGATGCACTAATTTATTTCACTTTTTTGTAGCTCCTTAATGTGTGCTTAGCTTGCTAAGCACCATACTCCTGATTTCATAGGTCTATTAAGTCAGACCATCTCAACCGTGTTAGAGATGTTTTATAGAGGAGTATTTGAGACATCCCTTCAAACTGGCGATTCCTATCCATATGCATGAATGGTTAAGGGCTGAAATATTGTCATTGGTGTACGCTGCCTACATCAGACCAAGGCTGGGTGCATCAATATGTTTGAGGCAATAACAGATTGTAATCAACAGGTATGAGAGCGGAGCCTATGACGCTGGCTAGCAGGTAATGGAGAAGGTACGAACAATTAGGTTATGATACTAAATGGTTTTATATATAACGCTTCACAGCTCATTCTGATCCATTTCTAAAGATTGCTAAATAACAGGCTTTACTATTCAAACTCTGTGACACTCAATGCATCGACCTGGAAAGATGAAAGGTTAATTGGCTTTGTCTCATTCAAAGTCGTAGACTGTAGATCATCACTAGATTCCATCAGCAAGCACTCAACTGGCCGATCCATCTTGCTGACTTACCCAACAACTACACGGATAGGTTACAGAAAACATACAAGCATTGGCAAAGTCAATAGGTCCCTCCCATGAGAGCTATTCGCTTTGGCATTGTTCGGTAGCTATGTTATACAGTAGCGCAAGCAGACGGAGAACAGAGGGTGGGTAGAGAGGCTGGAGGCAAGCACACAGACAACACAGAGTCGGTGAGAGGGGCTGTTGTAAGCACAAAGACAACAGGTTGTGGGTGGGATGAACTGGGAGCAAGCATACAGACAATCAGCGTGGGCAGGAGTTCCTGAAGCAAGGGCACGGACAACAAAGAGTTGGGCGAGGAGCTGGGGCAAGCACACAGACAACTGAGAGAGAGAGTGCAAGAGGGATTTGGTGAGGAACACTCAAGGGTAGAAGTACACAAGAGAGACAGCTAACAACACACCGACTCTTGTAGAGTGCTCAAACAAAAGAACATAGTAGAGCCTGAAAAATGAATACATCCCTTTTCCAGGGGAGGGACAAAGACACGAAAAGGAAGGAAGAATATGGAAGCTGAAGAATAAGAAGTAGGCAAATGAGAGTGAGAATGAAACCAACCAATTTTAAGCAATGGGTGGCCTTTTAGCCCCCTCTAAGGTAACAAAATGTTTCGCAAATGACAGCTCATGCTCTGTGTTAGAACTGGGGGTCTCTAGTTGGGAGAGGTAAGTGCCTTTGCCCGAGTTGGGACCCTTGCTTCTAGTGAAGGTAAGGGGGATACACACTTTAGATAACCCCTGCTCACCCCCTTCGTAGCTTGGCACATCCAGACAGGCTTATCCCAAAGGCAATGTGTAAAGTATTTGTACTTAAAACACACAGTAATACAGTGAAAACATCACAAATGGACACCATACCAGTTCAGAAAATAAAGTATCTTTATCTATACCAACTAAAAGGACATAAATCCAACATATATATATAAAAAATATGACTTTAAAAAGGTTTTAAGCAACTTGGTCCATAGAAAACTATGGATGCGTGATTTTATACAATGTACCGGTAGATGCGACAAAATTCACAGGGCCAAACAGCCGCAGAGATGGGAAGCGTCGTAGTCGGTGCGGTGATCTCGGACTTCGGAGATCGAAGTACGGGACTACGCATGAGGCGGGTTTATCGATTCTTCAGCCGCACGGTGGCGATGTGGGAAAATGTTTCCTGCATGGCAGTGCTGCATCGTGAACAGGCGCTGGTAGGGCGATGCATTGATTTTCATAGTTTCTTCAAGGTTTTTTAGCTTCCAGACTGGAACAGCCACCTCCTGGCAGGTCAGAACTCCCAGCAGTGGAGTTCAAGGAAGTTGGTGGTTAAGTCAATAGGTCCCTCCCATGAGAGCTATTGGCTTTGAGAACAGAGGGTGGGTAGAGAGGCTGGAGGCAAGCACACAGACAACACAGAGTCGGTGAGAGGGGCTGTTGTAAGCACAAAGACAACAGATTGTGGGTGGGATGAACTGGGAGCCAGCATACAGACAGGAGTGGGCAGGAGTTCCTGAAGCAAAGGCACGGACAACAAAGAGTTGGGCGAGGAGCTGGGGCAAGCACACAGACAACTGAGGGAGAGTGTGCAAGAGGGATTGGGTGAGGAACACTCAGGGGTAGAAGTACACAAGAGAGACAGCTAAAAACACACCGACTCTTGTAGAGTGCTCAAACAAAAGAACATAGTAGAGCCTGAAAAATGAATACATCCATTTTCCAGGGGAGGGACAAACACACGAAAAGGAAGGAAGAATATGGAAGCTGAAGAATAAGAAGCAGGCAAATGAGAGTGAGAATAAAACCAACCAATATTAAGCAATAGGTGGCATTTTAGCCCCCTCTAAGGTAACAAAATGTTTAGCAAATGACAGCTCATGCTCTGTGTTAGAACTGGGGGTCTCTAGTTAGGAGAGGTATGTACCTTTGCCCGAGTTGGGAGCCTTGCTTCTAGTGAAGGTAAGGGGGATACACACTTTCGATAACCCCTGCTCACCCCCTTCGTAGCTTGGCACAACCAGACAGGCTTATCCCAAAGGCAATGTGTAAAGTATTTGTACTTAAAACACACAGTAATACAGTGAAAACATCACAAATGGACACCATACCAGTTCAGAAAATAAAGTATCTTTATCTATACCAACTAAAAGGACATAAATCCAACATATATATATAAAAAATATGACTTTAAAAAAGGTTTTAAGCAACTTTGTCCATAGAAAACTATGGATGCGTGATTTTATACAATGTACCGGTAGATGCGACAAGATTCACAAGGCCAAACAGCCGCAGAGATGGGAAGCGTCGTAGTTGGTGCGGTGATCTCGGACTTCAGAGATCGATGTACGGGACTACGCATGAGGCGGGTTTATCGATTCTTCAGCTGCACTGTGGCGAAGTGGGAAAATTCTTCCTGCATGGCAGTGCTGCATCGTGAACAGGCGCTGGTAGGGCGATGCATTGATTTTCTTAGTTTCTTCAAGGATTTTAGCTTCCAGACTTGAACAGGCACCTCCTGGCAGGTCAGAACTCCCAGCAGTGGAGTTCAAGGAAGTTGGTGGTTAAGTCATTGTGTCCCTGAGATTTCACAACAGGAGGCCAGCACACAAAAGTGCTTGGAGATTCTTCTTCAAGCAGGTTCACAGCAAAGTTCCAGCCTTTGTCCTTTACTTGGCAGAAGCAGCAACTGCAGGCCAACCCCACACAACATACATCTAAGGGGCAGTAATCCTCCTCACAGCTCTCCAGCTCTTCTCCATTTGGCAAAGGTTCCTCTTGAGTTCAGAATTAATCTAAAGTTCTGAGGTCTAAGGTCAACTACTTATACTCCATTTTGTCTTTGTTCTCTTTGTGGCAAGAGTCTCTGAGCCCAGTCCAGAACAGCACTGTCCTCTCTGGTGCAGCATGACCAAAGGAGGTGGAGACAGCATTGTGCAAGGGAGACAGGCCCTATTCAGGTGCAAGGAAAACTCCTCCCACTACTCTAAATGCAGCCACGATCTATTCATCTCAGCTCTAAGTCACCCAGGAAAGGCAGGACATATCTCAACCCCCCAGTGGCTGTCTACAGTGAATGCAAGTCCCCAGCCCCTGTCACTCCAAAACCAGACAGTCAATCCAAAAACAGGTGGAGGCAACCCGAATGGTTAAACACGACAATGCCTAATTTCTAAAAGTGGTACAAAAGGGGGTGGTGATGGACGGAGCATCAGAACCAATCAAACACTCACACCCAGTCATCAGATCTGGGTTTGATCCATCACCGTTCTTTAGCCCATCCTGCCACCCCAGTTCAGACTTGGCCATATGCAAATCAGTCTGACCCTGTGCCTCATGGGAACAGTCCAGCCCGAACTGCCAAGCCACGCCTTCCCTGGACCGGAAACAAGCTTCCTAGGACCGGTTTCTGGCATTTCAGCCGTCTTCAGCGAGGCTTGCTTGAATCCAGTGGCAAAGTGAGCAAGGGACTCACGTCTGAGCATACCCTGCCAACTTATGGCGAACAAAGCGGTACAAAAGGGGGTGGTGATGGACGGAGCATCAGAACCAATCAAACACTCACACCCAGTCATCAGATCTGGGTTTGATCCATCACCGTTCTTTAGCCCACCCTGCCACCCCAGTTCAGACTTGGCCATATGCAAATCAGTCTGACCCTGTGCCTCATGGGAACAGTCCAGCCCGAACTGCCAAGCCACGCCTTCCCTGGACCGGAAACAAGCTTCCTAGGACCGGTTTCTGGCATTTCAGCCGTCTTCAGCGAGGCTTGCTTGAATCCAGTGGCAAAGTGAGCAAGGGACTCACGTCTGAGCATACCCTGCCAACTTATGGCGAACAAAGCGGTACAAAAGGGGGTGGTGATGGACGGAGCATCAGAACCAATCAAACACTCACACCCAGTCATCAGATCTGGGTTTGATCCATCACCGTTCTTTAGCCCACCCTGCCACCCCAGTTCAGACTTGGCCATATGCAAATCAGTCTGACCCTGTGCCTCATGGGAACAGTCCAGCCCGAACTGCCAAGCCACGCCTTCCCTGGACCGGAAACAAGCTTCCTAGGACCGGTTTCTGGCATTTCAGCCGTCTTCAGCGAGGCTTGCTTGAATCCAGTGGCAAAGTGAGCAAGGGACTCACGTCTGAGCATACCCTGCCAACTTATGGCGAACAAAGCGGTACAAAAGGGGGTGGTGATGGACGGAGCATCAGAACCAATCAAACACTCACACCCAGTCATCAGATCTGGGTTTGATCCATCACCGTTCTTTAGCCCACCCTGCCACCCCGGTTCAGACTTGGCCATATGCAAATCAGTCTGACCCTGTGCCTCATGGGAACAGTCCAGCCCGAACTGCCAAGCCACACCTTCCCTGGACCGGAAACAAGCTTCCTAGGACCGGTTTCTGGCATTTCAGCCGTCTTCAGCGAGGCTTGCTTGAATCCAGTGGCAAAGTGAGCAAGGGACTCACGTCTGAGCATACCCTGCCAACTTATGGCGAACAAAGCGGTACAAAAGGGGGTGGTGATGGACGGAGCATCAGAACCAATCAAACACTCACACCCAGTCATCAGATCTGGGTTTGATCCATCACCGTTCTTTAGCCCACCCTGCCACCCCAGTTCAGACTTGGCCATATGCAAATCAGTCTGACCCTGTGCCTCATGGCAACAGTCCAGCCGAACTGCCAAGCCACGCCTTCCCTGGACCGGAAACAAGCTTCCTAGGACCGGTTTCTGGCATTTCAGCCGTCTTCAGCGAGGCTTGCTTGAATCCAGTGGCAAAGTGAGCAAGGGACTCACGTCTGAGCATACCCTGCCAACTTATGGTGAACAAAGCGGTACAAAAGGGGGTGGTGATGGACGGAGCATCAGAACCAATCAAACACTCACACCCAGTCATCAGATCTGGGTTTGATCCATCACCGTTCTTTAGCCCACCCTGCCACCCCAGTTCAGACTTGGCCATATGCAAATCAGTCTGACCCTGTGCCTCATGGGAACAGTCCAGCCCGAACTGCCAAGCCACGCCTTTCCTGGACCGGAAACAAGCTTCCTAGGACCGGTTTCTGGCATTTCAGCCGTCTTCAGCGAGGCTTGCTTGAATCCAGTGGCAAAGTGAGCAAGGGACTCACGTCTGAGCATACCCTGCCAACTTATGGCGAACAAAGCGGTACAAAAGGGGGTGGTGATGGACGGAGCATCAGAACCAATCAAACACTCACACCCAGTCATCAGATCTGGGTTTGATCCATCACCGTTCTTTAGCCTACCCTGCCACCCCAGTTCAGACTTGGCCATATGCAAATCAGTCTGACCCAGTGCCTCATGGGAACAGTCCAGCCCAAACTGCCAAGCCATGTCTTCCCTGGACCGGAATCAAGCATCCTAGGACCGAGTGTTTGATTGGTTCTGATGCTCCGTCCATCACCACCCCCTTTTGTACCGCTTTGTTTGCCATAAGTTGGCAGGGTATGCTCAGACGTGAGTCCCTTGCTCACTTTGCCACTGGATTCAAGCAAGCTTGGCTGAAGACGGCTGAAATGCCAGAAACCGGTCCTAGGAGGCTTGTTTCCAGTCCAGGGAAGGCATGGCTTGGCAGTTCGGGCTGGACTGTTCCCATGAGGCACAGGGTCAGACTGATTTGCATATGGCCATGTCTGAACTGGGGTGGCAGAGTGGGCTAAAGAACGGTGATGGATCAAACCCAGATCTGTTGACTGGGTGTGAGTGTTTGATTGGTTCTGATGCTCCGTCCAACACCACCCCCTTTTGTACCGCTAATTTCTAAAAGTGGCATTTTCAAACACACAATTTAAAAATCATCTTTCCTAAAAGACGTGTTATTAAATTTGACTTCAGAGAGCCTAAACTCCTTTGTCTATCTTGTCCCAATGGATAGTTATACTTGTAAGATGTTACAAAGTATCTCCCATGGGGGGGCGCTAGAGTGCCGGGCTGCAAAATGGCCACCATGTAGTGAGGCTCTGCTGGCTGGATAGACTATCCGGCAATTATCTAGCGGATTGGTTCACTGTTATAGCCCGCAAAGGCCAGGATATATCCCCGACACGACAGGGAAGTGAATGCCTGTAATTTTGCCAAAGGATGCTGCCCAAAGTTGGCGGATGAATGAAGGAAGGGACCTGAAAGTGCAGCCCTGGGCAGGAAGATGGTGGACCAGGCTGCCTAGGCCGGGGCAGAAAAGCTGCGCCAGTGGTGGAGCTGGGGTGTGGTTAGTGGGCTGATCGACGGACAGTGTGGGTGCTGTGCAGTGAGAAGGCCCGTGCGGTATGCTTTCCCCGTGGGGGGTTGCTGGTTGATGGGACCTGCGCTGGCCCCCCCTGCGTTTTGACAGGTGGACCCACATGGTCTAGAATCGACTACTGGTTAATGTCGCACGACGTGGACACCTGGGTCTGTAATAGTGCTCATCTTGCTAGGTCCCTCTCAGATCATGCACTGGCCCTACTAGAATTCACGCTGCCTGAAGCCCCGAGCAGAGCGTTCTCTTGGAGGCTGCTTGCTGGGGCTCCCCGAGACCAGGTCTTCTGAGGTCCGCAATCACTGAATATTTCAAAATAAACTTGGGCTCCGTGAAAATCCTGTCCATGCTGTTGGAGGCCTTCAGGACCATTATCAGAGGCCAATGTATAGCCAAACAGGCAGAGGTCTTGCGGGCGCTTAGGGGCGACCTCCGGCACCTGGAGGGGGCGATACGGAAGCTTGAATCCGAGTACTTCACCTCCAGCCAGCTAGTAATTTTAGGACAGCTCAGGGTCAAGATGGCCGAATTTGAAGAAGCAGCGCATAGAGAGACACTTTACTTAGGTAAGGAGGCCCGAGCCCACCAGTACGGTGAAAGAGATTGAGCCAGGATAACCCTAGAGGGGCTCCTCAAAAAACCGTGGGCAAATGACTATATTGGCGAGTTACTGATCTGCGAAGATGCGTCTGCCGTTTGACAGGAAGCTGTGCAAGAGGAAATGATGGCCTTCTAATCTTCATTATACGCCGTGAGTCAGACTGAAACACATCCAGATCTGCTCTCTGTCCTTGACTCGATCGAACTGGTATGGCTAAGAGACACTCATCATAAGTACCTTGATGAGCCATTCTCTGAGGTGGAGGTGGTGGGTGCGATCCGGGCGACGCCTGGGGACAGGGCTCCTGGTCTGGACTGACTAACGACCGTATCCTACAAGGAGATTGCATCACTCCTTGTGCCCCATCTCCTCAATATGTATGAGGAAGCACTGGCGCAGGGATTTCTCCCCCTCCATCCGAGACGCATTGATCGTGACTGTTCTTAAGCTGGACATGAACCCCAGCGATGCGACTCTTACAGGCTGCTAGCCATGATAAATCTTGATAATAAAATCCTCGCCAAGTTGCTTGACTCCAGGTTTCTTTCCCTGCTCCCTACGGTGCTTAGACCTGACCTGGCATTGTTCCCGGTAGGAGTACATCGCACACCCTTCGCACCATTTTTGCCACCATGCGAGAGATTGATCCCTCTCTCCCGGCGGCGGCCATCTTTCTGGATGCCACCAAGGCATTCAACACCTTGGAGTGGCCTTACCTTTTTAAACTTCTCGCACGTATTGGCCTGAGACCGTTCATATAAAAAAGATTGCTCTCCTGTACTCTTCCCAGACGGCGGGATAGCGGATAAATGGAGTGATCTCACCTCCTATTAAGGTGGCGTGTGGCACCAGGATGGGCTGCATGTTGTTACTTCTCCTATTTGCCATAGCTATGGAGCCACTTGTAGCCAGATTACGGCAACATCATGTGCAACGAAGTCTTAATTTTACACCACAGGTGATCCTGGTATCATTATATGAGGTTTGTCCTGCCACCACTGCGAAACCACCCAATTCTGCGGGAACGAACAATAGTCCCACTCCTCCTCCTCAGCACCCGTCGCCACCGCCTATCTTATATACCAGCGATGGCAGACAAGAACTATGGAAGAAGGTGGGGTAAAAAACAAAACATGGAAACCAGGTATTGGACCAGTTCTGGTGGCTAGATCCCCTTCCTCTGTATCAAACCGGGAACCCAAGTCAACCTATAAAATCAACAAAATACAGAGTAAGACCACAAACTCACATACATACACACAAGATTAGGCATAGCACTTGGGCAACAGGACAACACTCTTACCCCTTACATAGGTTCCAACATTTGCATATGGAGTCATAGGTACTGTCCCTTTCTTATGTCCTCAGCACCTTTCTTGGAGCCACGCTGTACACATCCAGGGGTAAGGATAGTTCCAGTGTCCACAGAAAGAAATAATAATTCCAGAACAAAGAACCACCTTCTTCGTAGCAATATCTGAGGTCAGGGAAAAAAAGCCAAATAACACGGCAAAAAACCCCTCTACTAACTAAATGTGAAAGATACATTCGTACCCAGCCACAAAAAGGGTACACCCGCAATAGAAACAAAATTACACTAACTACAATCACACCGCTACCTATCTCTTCCTCAGACTCTGGGGAAACAAGAAAAACGAATATCCCGATACCTCGTGGAAGCCAACGAGCTCTCAATCCATGAGCTACCCAGTTCAGAAATCCACGCCAGCCATCAAACAGGAAGTCAGGCAAATCCAGCAAACAGGAGGTTCCAGGGCACCAGGATTACCAGCACAGTCCTTCCGGGTCACAGGACCGGGAAAGAAACCAAGCACTAATCGAGTGCAGGATAAAATGTTATATACTCTGTATAACCCCGCCCATACCCCAAGTGCACGCCCAATCAAGCATGCATGGCAGACAAAACAGGACAACAAACGGAGGTAAGCAAGTTCTGCACCGTTATTTCCCAATAAGGATGACGTGAGTGTATGAGATTACTCGGTTTGGTGGCCTCTCGGGTGTCATTTATTTATTTATTTAATGCGTTTTTATATAGCGCGGACTTTACCCGAAGGTGTCAGAGCGCTTCACAATAGCAGCAGTAATGATACATACGGAGCAAAAGTGCAAGTGAGCATGTTACAAAATCAAATGGTACGTTACATGAGGCAATAGTGACAATTGTGCAAGTATCAAGGGCAAACAAAATACAAGAGGTAGCAAACGATACGTTACAAACGGAAAAAGTGCCGTGTGCAGGTTACAGGAGCATACAAAGTACACGTAGAGGTAAAAAGAAAAAAAGATTGTAATAAATGGCCGACACTCAGAACACTAAAACAAAAGTTACGTTACATGAGGCAGTGGTGGCCGTAGTGCATGTATCAAAAGCAAACAAAATACAAGAGGTAGCATACGATACGTTACAAAAGGAGAAAGTGACATGTGTGCAAGTTACAAAAGCGATCAAAATACAAGTAAAAGTATAATACTGCAATATATGGCAGACACTCAAAACACACTGAGAAGGCACTTCTATAGGCATGGAGAACAGAATTTCCTATAATGGAAGGACTTCCTTCAGAAAATATAGGGCGTGAATTAAATTTGGAAGTGTCTTTGAAGGAGGAGAGATTTGAGGTCAGTTTTGAAGGCCTGGGAAGAGGTGGTTGTCTGGAGCTGAGGCGGAAGTGAGTTCCAAATTCTCACCGCGTTGCCTGAAAAGGATTGGGCCATCGATCTTTCCTTCTTGAAAGTGGGAGGTTCAAGCAATACATTTTCTGCATTCCGTGATGGTCTGGAGCCACCAGAGAGTTTCAGTTTATCCGCCAGGTAGCGAGGGGAGGATGAGTGCAAGGCTTTGTGGGTGATACAGGCAGTCTTGTAGATAGATCTTGCCTCTATGGGAAGCCAACAGAGGGTGGATAAAATGGGTGTGATGTGGTCGCTTCTTTTGGCCCCATATATGAAGCGAGCTGCTGAATGGAGAACAGACTTCAGGGGGGACAGGTGGGATTTGGGGAGGCCAGTAAGAAGAGAATTGCAGTAGTCCAATCTGGAGAGAACCAGCGATTGGACCAGGGTTTTAAGGTCGTGCTCCGGGAAGAAGCGACGAATCCCCCAAAGAAGGCGCAGTTGGTATCGAGCAGACTTTGCAATGGAATCGATGTGGGAGAGTAGATTGAGTTTTTTGTCGAGTATGACGCCAAGGGATTTTGCTCTCTCGACAATGATGGGTTTATTGTTCAGTAGATTAATCTGATCCATCCATGATTGCACTGGGGGAGAAGAGAGTGAGGAGGAGAGGAGGAGGAATTCAGTTTTGGAGGGATTCAGGACCAGTTGATGAGTTAACATCCAGTTTTGAATGGAGTCGAGAGTAGAGCTTAGGAGGGAGAGATCGTGAGTGGAGGCCACCTTGAGGTAGATTTGAGTGTTGTCTGCATATAGATGATAGTGGATCCCGGATTTACTCAGGAGATTTCCCAACGGTTCTAAATAGAGATTGAACAGTGTGGGTGCAAGTATAGAGCCTTGAGGGACACCTTGACCGACCGCTAAAGGAGATGAAAGACTGTTCGCTATTTTGATCATTTGGGATCTATCAGAGAGGAAGGAGGCAAACCATTTGAGCACAGTGCCCTCCATGCCCATTCTCTGTTGCAGAGTGTTAAGGAGAGTATTGTGATTGACAGTGTCAAAGGCTGCAGAAAGGTCAAGAAGAATTAGAAGACAAGACTCCCCTGAATCGAGTATCCGCAGTGCGTCATCAATCACTAGCAGCAGGGCTGTTTCAGTGCTGCATTTTTGAATGAAGCCGGACTGGAAGTTGTCCAGAAGATCATTGTCCTTGATATGGCGAGAGAGTTGTTTCGCTACACATTTTTCTGTGATTTTCGCAAGAAAGGGTAGGTTAGTGATGGGACGGTAGTTGTTAGGGTCGTTCGCATCAGCGGTGGGTTTTTTAAGCAGAGGGGTGACCTGCCCAGTTTTGAAGGAAACAGGAAGGGAGCCTTGACTGAGGGAGAGGTTGACCAGAGTGGTCCAATAGGAGAGAGAATGGGTATAGAAGTCAATGGCAATGGCACTAGGGATGGGGTCAAGAGAATGGTTAGAGGGCTTTGTATCGAGGATGCATTTAAGGAGGGCATCATCAGAGATGGGGTCAAAGTTTTGCCAAATGGTTAAGGATTTGCGCTCCTCTGTAGGGGTAGGATGAATGACCTGATCTACAAGTGATTTCACCTTCTCATCAAAGAATATAGCGAATTCCGCTGCTTTCTTTGTGGAATCCTTCAATTTGGAGGTTGGGGGAGAGCTGTTTGGGTTCTTGATGAGGTCGAATAGTTTTTTGGGTCTATTTTTGGCTGAGTCAAGGAGGGATTTGAAGTGCGTCGCTTTTCCAAGGAAGATGTGCTTGTGGTACTTGGATCTTGCTGAACGAAGCGTGGCCAGATTTTCGGTGGAGGGCGCTTGTCTCCATTGTTTCTCAAGGACTCTTAGGTACTTCCTTTCTTCATAGAGGGATTTGTTGAACCAAGGTGCTGAGGGAGTGGGCCTTTTCTTTTTGCTTTGGAGAGGAGCGACATTATTGATTTCGACTGCAAGGACTGTGAGGCATTGGGAGGTGAGTTCGTTGACATCTAGGTCCGGGTCTAGCCTTGGAAGTGATAGCAAAGCAGAATCACAGAGGGTACTGAGGTCAATGTTTTTAGTGTCCCAGAACCAGGAAGTAGCCCTCTTAGGCTGGCCGCGAGTTATAGAGTGTGATAGCTGAAGAGAGAATGGGATGAGGAGGTGGTCAGACCAGTCTACATGAATAGGGGTAGCGATGGTCAGCAAGCCTGCTTTAGAAATGACAAGGTCCAGGGTTGAGCCCTTAGAGTGTGTTGTTTCAGTGCAGTGTTGGATAAGATCGTTTGCAGAGAGGAAGGTGGCCAGTAAGCTCGCATAGGTGTCTTGAGGCGAGCCCCAGTGGACATTGAAGTCACCCACAAAGATCTGATTGTCACTTTGCGAGTATTGGTCGCTGATGCAGTCCGTGAGTTCCTCCATGAACGAAGGGCTGCTTCCAGGCGGGTGGTAGATAACATGGAATCTGAGAGGAGAGCGGTGGTGCAATTGAAGCTCAAGAGACAGGCATTCAAAAGTGTGGCAGGAGCTGTTAGGAAGAGCCTTAAGTTGAAGGGAGTTTCTAAAGATGACTGCAACACCTCCCCCAACTTTGTCAATTCTGTCATTTCTAAGTATAGAATAGCCTGTGGGTACAAGGAGATCAAACATAGAGTGAGAGGTATCGTTGAACCAGGTCTCTGTGAGGAAGAGCATGTCAATATTGTGCAAGTTGATGGTATCGGATATTTCAAGTCTGTGTTTTATTGCAGAACTGCAGTTGTGGAGCATACAGCGCAGCTCTGTCGCGACTGTTTTGGTGACGGGGGCACTTGGGCTATGAGGGGTGATGGGGATATTGTACCTGTATAAGGGTGCTCTGGAGGGTTTAGGTGGACGAGTGGTTCTGACAGAGGAGAGGGTCGGAATGGTGTAGATAGCAGGGTTACTGGTAAGTGAAAGTGGAAGAAGGGTGGCATTCGAGTGCTTCTGAGAATTTGCAGATGACAGGCTATGCTTAGCTGTTATGGGTGTGGGGGCGAGGTGCATCTCGTGGGAGGGCGAGTGTTTTCCAAAGGAATTGAGGTGTATGGAAAAGTTGAGATCTTGGAGCTTAAAGCTAAAATGGTAGCTTCAAGTTGGGAGATGGAGGTGATTAGAGAGCCTAGCTTATTTTCCAGTGAGAGTAAGGCAGAGCACGGCATGTTGGGTGACTCAATGGAGACTGGAGGAGGTGCACTTGGCGGTTGAAGGCAGGGAGAGGTGGGGGAGCGGGAGGGGAGTAGGGGTATAGGGTTCAGAGGTGGGGAAGGGTGTTGGATGAGAGCAGGAGTTGGTGCACCAGGGGTGGAAGGGGAGTTGTCTTTGTTGGCGTTGCGAGACTGATAGGAATTAAGGACAAAATTAGGGGGCGATAGTAGAGGAGCGGGGCGGTGGGGCGGAGGGAGAGGGGAGGGGTGTGGGGAGTCATAGGGATGAAGGAGGTTTGGGAGGAAGAGAGGGAAGGGGGTTGGAGAGGTCCTGGCAGCTAGGTGAGGTGGTGGCTGTGAGGATGCGGGTATCTGGCAAAGTGGGGAGGGTTGGGAGATAGGGAAGTTGAAGAAAGGAAGTGGATCAGCTCGGCCCGAGAGAGGGAAAGGATTACCAGGGGGGGGGGAAGGGGGGTAGCACAGCGTTGCTGGAGGAGTGTGGGGAAGGGGAGAAAATGAATGTATTTGTGGGGACATTGGGGTACATAGTGAGGGGAGGGGGAGGAAAAGAGAGGAGGAGGGAATAAGGGGAACGTAAGGAAAGTTAACTAGGGGAGAAGGCTGGAGGGGAGGTGGTCTAAGGAAGGGGGTGGCAGAAAGGGATAGGGGGGAGGAGATGAGAATGGAGTGCCGGGATGGTGCAGAATGGACGAGGAGCGTGTTAGCTAGAGGTAAGGCTGAAGTGAAGGGGGGGTGGGGGGCATACTGTGATGGGGGAAGAGTGGGAAGGGAGGGCAGAGGGGCGACCTGTGTCTCCCAAGGGTGCAGCCTATTAGAGAGTGGGGGAGTCAGGGGAGGAGATAGGGAGTAATTGGTGGAGCTAGATGAAGAGTCAAGGGATAACCCGGTCGCAGGGGGGGGGATAAGGGAAGGGAAGAGGTGGTCAAAGAGAGAGAGAGACAGGTGTCTTTGGCTTGGATCATGACCGTACCGTTGTTATAGAGTGAAATAGTGAGGGAGCCATTGAAACACGCAGAGGGGGAAATTTTTAGCTGTTTCCCATGAGGGATAGAGGAGGAGGATGTGACGTTAAGGGAATTGTAAAAACTGGTGGACCAAGAGGGGATGTCGTACGTGAAAAAAATGAGGTCGTTTTTGAGCCTCCCATAACGACCATTGTAAAACTGATCAACAAAAAGGGAATCAGGGAAACATTCAATGGTGTTATGCTTAAAACGTTTTGCTGCAGCTTTAGTCAGGTTAGAAGGGTAAATTATTTTGTAGCAATTAATTCCAGACTTAATTCGAGTGGTGGACATGTTGGGAAATTGTGGAGGAGGAGGGTGGTGGGGATATGAGAAGGGTGTTAAGGGATCTGAGCTATTGTGGAGTCAGGAAGGTGAGGCGATTAGGAACAGGTTGTTACATCAGAACAGGACTGATTCAACAAGATAGGGCTGTAGATGGAGTGGTGTAGGAGGAAAATTGCTGTACTTAGCATCATCCTGTGAAATAAACCACATTATGCATAATATCACAATAGGTGCCAAACGCAATCTACACTCAAGATAACAACAGTCTAATATTAGACACATACCTCCTAAGTATCTCTAACATTAGGGGCAAAAAGCCCAGGGTGGAACATAATCTGACTAGCATAAACCAAAGTATGCAAGACAACCTCCAAATCATAAAGAAAAACACAGTTAGAGGTAGCCAGAGCAGGGTCTGAGAATCATATTACATGAAATACATTTCCTAGCACCACAAATACACATTAGGGCCTGGCGCCCTACAGATCTCCCGGTCCCCCTGGTCAACTGGCCAACTCAAAGAGGTTCGAATGCCCTGTGTCCAGAATGTCTGGGCTGCTGCCAATGCAGCGAAAGACCATTGTGCGTGCTTGCGCAAATCTAAACGTTGCAGCTGGCACTAAGTGCTGCGCAGCTGTGAAGAAATGGGGCAGGGAGTGCATCTCACTTCAAACTCAGACAGACTTACCCCCCAAACTAAGAGACAGGAGGAGGACAACTTTAGTCGTTTCACCTGTTGGGAGAGGATTTATCTGCCCTTAATGTCCCTTCAGGGCCCCAGTCTTGTGGTTGCTCTTTGCACGCCGTCTCTGTCACCTACGCCCCTCTTTCTTGCTAATGCAGGGGGGCTGGCAGTGTTGATCCTCAGCGTTAGTTTTTGAGCTCTATTCTCCTCCGTTGGCTACTGGATCTTGGGTAGATTAAGGGTGCTGCCCGGTTGAGGATTTGCCGCGCTCCTCTTTATACTGAGGGGTCTGAAGCACTAAGGGTCTTGGCGGCTTTCACTACCTCGTGTGTTTATCATCTTTTGCTTTGCGGCTTTTATGTAAACTCTTCGTTACCTCTGCTCCCAGCTGAACCGACCCTACATTAGTTTGCAGTGGATGGTTGTGCTTGTCAATTTTATGATCAAGTGGGGGAAGTCCATGATCTTCCCGCTGACGGCATCCACCGATGAGTTCCGGTTGGAGTTCCCACTCAAATGGGCAGACTTCCCAGTAAAGTACCTGGGAATATGGATCAGTCGAGACTCTGAAGAGCTCTGGCGATGCAATTACGGTAAACTGATGGAATGGCTTGAGAGCCGGCTGCATCGGTGGAGGTCATACCCATTGTCCTTGGCAGGTCAGATTGCAATTGCTAAGATAGTGGTGCTGCCCAAGTTTTAAATGTTTTTATCAACCTTTCGCTGCCCCTCACAGCGGAATTCAAGAAGAGGCTTCGATCGAATTTGATGTCTCTTGTCTTGGCGGGTGGACAGCCGCGAATTGCATGGGGAACCCTCACGCTTCCGTTTGAGCAAGGGGGTTGGGTGCTCCGAACATGGAACTGTATTACAACTACGCGCAGGCCCAGTTCGGATTTCACTGGGTCTATCCAACTCAATTTATAGCACACACCGCCCCAATGAGCGATCAGGTGGACCCGGTCCCACTGCAAATGGCACTATTCCGGAAACAGAACCACCCCCGGGCTGGAATCAACCCGGTTGGCTGCCCAATCTGGGCATGGCATGAGCTCCAACGCTGGATACTCTGTTTACACCCTCTGTGCCACTCACCAGACACCTCGCATTCCCCTTCATGGCCGAAGCAGGGGTTTGCCAACGATTGCGGTAGCTACAGTTACACTCGCAAGGGAATGCATTTCTTGATGGCGCTATTATAAACATGGATGAGGTGTTAGGGGACGACCACACAAGACTCAAGGATGGATTAATGTATTTCCAGCTTAGAACCGCATTGCGTACGGCCTACGAATCATTCCCGATAACACCACCAACATTTTGAGTCCTGGAGGACTTTCTGACCAACACGTCTTCTTGCAAACTTATTACCAGCTTATACTCTGGTATGCAGCGTGAATCTCCAATATGCACTCCACCGGCACGGCGCAAGTGGGAGGAAAGCCTGGGAGCCCCCTTTAGGGCGGGAGTATGGAAATACTGCTGCGCGCAGGCCATGGAGCTGTCACCTAGCTATAGACTGCGATTGATTCATTTTAAATTCATTCATAGGCTATACAGGACCCCCGTGTGGATGCATAAAGCGGGTTTGAGTGACGATGCATGCTGCGTGCGTTGTAAGGCGCCCGATGCCACCTTTCTGCACTTGGCGTGGGAATGCCCAGACATCATGGAGTACTGGGGGAACATCTTCAATGTACTGGAGTTGGTGATGGAGCACAGATACGAGCGTTCCCCGCTAGCCGCCTTGCTTGACTATGTGCGTAATATGCCTTCTGAAAACAGGAATCTGGCGTCTATGCTTCTTCTGCTTGCTAAAAGATGGGCCGCAATTTGTTGGGGCAGCAAGCTGAATCCACAGGTGACTGACTGGATTAAAGATGCTGATTTCTGTCGTAAACAGCTATCAGAATTCTGGGAGCTGATACCTGTGCAGGCGCGCCCCAAGAACATCTGGGAACCGCTGCAGAGTTACCTTGTTGCCCTGCTGCCCGAACAGGCGGTGGCCCCTGCCAATACAGGCTAGTAGGCACAAGAAGTATGTTTTAAAAAGTTGTGAATGTGTTGCCGAAATTCTAAAAGCATTTCATATCTGATGGCCAGAGAGCCCCCTCCTTCCCCCCTCCTCAACCCTCCCTCCTCTCTTTTCTCTGTTATCTCTTTTAATTTTTCATTTGCGTGTTAGTTTTAATGATTCTTTGAATGCAGAGGGGGCTGTGCTCGGCGAGTAAATTTGAGCAGCATTGGCTGGCCGCATGGACACAAGGATGTTATATGCTTTACTGGATCAACAGCACGCACAGCCTGATGTATACAATGTATGAAGTTAAAGCTTAGCTATATTGATAATGTTTGGTCTTTAAATGCCTCTATCTATGTGTGGAATGACAGTTGATGATTTGTAACCGCTGACAAATGATAAATAAAAATTATAAAAAATAAAAAATAATAAAATAAAAAAGCATATCTCATGATAGTCTATGGGGCAGATAGTCTTTCAATAGTAAAAAACGAAATTGTCAGTATTTCACTATCAGGACATGTCACCCTCACAATTACATGTCCGACCGACCTTTCACATCCACTGCACCATACCCATGAGGGTACCATGGGCCTACCTGAGGAGTTCCTTACATGTAAGAAAAGGGAAAGTTAGGGCCTGGCAAGTGGGTGCAAAGGCTAGGTCGACAGGGTTTAAAACTGGGAGTGCAGGCACTGCAGTGGTATGTCTGAGATACATTTACAGGGCTACTCATGTGGGTGGCACAATCAGTGCTGTAGGCCCACTAGTAGCATTTGATTTACAGGCCCTGGGAACAACCAGTGCACTGTACTAGGGACTTACCAGGAAATCAAATATGCTAATTATGGATTACCAATCAGAATAACAATTTTCACAGAGAGTATATGTATTTTAGCACTGATTAGCACTATTTAGAATAAAGTAATGCTCTAACACATTTCAAAGTGTCGTGCTTCAACCACAAAACTTACCCAAGTTAAAACACACCAACTCAAACTTTGAGGTAGACATTTGGGAAATCATAGGTGTGGATCTATAAATCCTTACACAAATCAGTCTATGGTCACAATTACTTTTTCATAAAACAGATAAAACTCTACCGGTTTGTCAATCGTACATAATTGTTTTCCTTAGAATGCCAGCGCATGTATTTCTCTTTCAGTTTCCCCAGCAGGAAGCATGCAAATAGTGAAATAAAAAGTGAAAGAATCAGAATGATTGACAGCTAACCTTTACAAACAAAGCTGGTTCGTGCTGGATTTGCAGCCTCACAAGGAATTCATCAAATGCAATTTGAGTTTCTGGAAACTGGTACAGCAACTTAGAAAAGTTGTCAGGTGGCATAATACCGAGCACATAGGGCCCTAATTCAAACAAGGAAAATGGCCTTAGTGCCCCACCTCTGGTTTGATAATACAAAAAGAAAGCGAGCGTGGGGGGGTACAAGGGAAGGGTAAATCATTTTTTTTACTTACCTGACGCCGTCTCCCGCATTGCGTTGCTCCTGCTGGCCTCTTCCTTGGTCCAAGCAGCTCCTGGGAGAGACTCCCAGCCAATCTCTGTGCTGCAGAGCACCACACCGCAGGGATTGGTCTGAGCGGGCGGTAAAGACGCCCTGCTCAGGCCAGGGTGTCTGTGGGGGTTTCTCCAGCCCGGCTGTTGAATGCAGCCCGGCTGGAGAAACCTAAGTGTGCATGTGTGTTTTGGTCGGCGAGTGCACAAGCACTCATCCTCCACCCGCCCATGCCCCGCCCCTCCATACACAAGCTGGCAAAATAAAAATAAAACGATGCTTTGTATTTTTCGTTTGCTGGCTCTGCGCCAGGTAGTGGGGCGACGCTCCTCCGCCATTAGGGAGGAGCTATGTCGGCTGCCCGGTGTTCACGCAGGAGACCCCATAAGAGGGCGGCCGCCTTAGTGCCACAAGAAGGCACAGGAAGCAGCCGCCCAGTCGTTGGGACCCTCTAGGGTCCAGTAGGGTATTGTCACTTCCGGGGATAGGAGGCGGGGGGAGCGGGGTATTTATACCTACCCGGTCCACCTGGCGCTCTCTTTCCCGCGACCCTGATGCCTTTGATGATTGCCGCAGTGGGGCTGCTGCAATTCACAAGGTTAGTTTTGGCCTGGGGCCCCCCCTTCTCTGCATGGTGTTGTGCGGGTGTTTTGGTTCGGGGGTCGCGGCTGAGGGGCGGGGGGGCGGCAGGGCTGGGTCTCGGGGACAGGGTTTCACCGGGGCTTGTGGGGGGGAAGGGGGAGCGGGGTTTGCGATAAGGTATATTTTCAATCTTCTCTAGTTGGGACACGGCCCTCCCTTGTGTCCCGGGCTCTCTTGGGGTGGGTCTGCGGCGGTGCTGGGGCACGTTTGGCCTTGCTGGCGGGCGGACTTCGCCGCGCGGGTCTTTCAGCCGTGTGCGGGGAATGGGGGAGGCCTTGTGGGTCCCGGGTGCTGCTCCAGGCGTCCAGCCTTTCTGCAGGCGTTCGGAGCGATGGTCGCACGACGGTGGACTATCCGATCCCCTCAATCCCACTCCATCCCACCCTGCCGCAACGGACTCACCGAGGAGCGTCCCCAAATCCCATTCCATCCCATCCTGCCACAACGGACTCACCAGGGAGCGCAGCTCTGCTCTGTGGTATCCAGCGGATGTGGCCGCTGCCTCTACTTGTTGCCTTTCTCTCTCTTGCGGCCACGTGTGCAGCGGGGGCGGCGTGGGGCAGGCGTGCAGCGGGAGCGCCTGCCCGGTATTTCCGCAGGCGGTGCATCGCTGCGCTGCCGCCTCTGGGGCATGAAACCAGGGATCGAGCCTCGAGGTCGCGTCCACATCCTTCTGATTCTGGGCAAAGCGCTGAATCTCCCCGTGCGAGAATGTGTAATGTAATTTCGGTGCTATGTAAGCGCTATACCTACGCTGCCGCCTCTGGGGCATGTAACCAGGAACCGAGCCTCGAGGTCGCGTCCACATCCTTCTGATTCTGGGCAAAGCGCTGAATCTCCCCGTGCCAGAATGTGTAATGTCATTTCGGTGCTATGTAAGCGCTATACCTACGCTGCCGCCTCTGGGGCATGTAACCAGGGAACGAGCCTCGAGGTCGCGTCCACATCCTTCTGATTCTGGGCAAAGCACTGAATCTTCCAGTGCCAGAATGTGTAATGTAATTACGGTGCTATGTAAGCACTATACCTTTGCTGCCGCCTCTGGAGCATGATACCAGGGAACGAGCCTCGAGGTCGCGTCCACATCTTTCTGATTCTGGGCAATGCACTGAATCTCCCCGTGCCTGAATGTGTACTGTAATTACGGTGCTATGTAAAGCGCTTAATACCTTCGGGTCGAGTTCGCACTATATAAATATGCAACAAACAAAAAAACGGGAGATCCTGTTGAGTATGCGAGGCTGCTCTCATAGTTCAAGATATGGGGGAAATGGAGCGTTTTAATTGACAAAGCACTTTCTTTTAGTGCGTGTGGGTTTGACCATAGGTGTTAGAGGGCCCTCTAGAGGAGAAGCAAGGGTCAGGTAGGAGCAAACTGATTTGGGCAGGTTTGACATTGGCATACATACATTAGTTGGGGCAATGTTAGGAAATGTGTACATGTTTTAAACGTATAAAGATTATTCCTGCTACATTGGCAGGAACATTATTTATTCCTGACATCAGGGCTATTGTGCAGGAATGGCTAATGCCATGGTTACATAGGACATCTGGCAAGGGGCAAGTGGGGGCAACTATGAAAACAAAAAAAAAACTTTGTCTCCCATGCATGAATAGGGGTTAAGGGGTACAGTTGTTTTCTACTACGAAAAGGGAAAGTGACAAGGTTCACTCCAACAGTTAGGTATGGGGGGTATGTTAATTTCTGTTGGTTTGCATTTCAGCACTCTCAAGAGAGCGACAAGCATGGCGCCAAACGTCACGGCCTGGGCAGACCAGAGATCAGGAAGTTTGGAAAGTGGTGCCAAGTGAAAACCGGACTGGATCGCAAGGACCGGGGCACAATAAAGCAGAGAGTGTTTTAATGTTTTGATTAAAATTTCAGATCCGGTCAGAGCATGAGCGAGGCACTACGCAGTGAAGCGTTGACAGAAATCAAGGACAGGTATGGACAGGGATGGACAGGGTGATATGAAGGGGGAGACAGGCAGGCAAACTTGGCTATTTAGGGGGTCAAACACTGCAAGGGGGCAGGTCACTTGCGGGGGATGACTCCGGTTTTAACCCGGGGCGTATGTTAACCTGCTTCTCTTCATCTCTGCACACAGAGCACACACGTAATCTGAATTAAGGGCACAAACGAAAAAAGGTCCACCGGATTATTCTAAGCATGTGAGTATAAGGAGGGGAGGGGAGCTGAACTGTGGGTGATCCAGGCCATGCAGGTCCTACGGAGAGAAAGCGGAATGCAAGGGTGGTTTTGCTGATTCCTATTTTGTCTCCTCAGAGGTGATGTCGGTCGGGCCAGAGAGGCGGCATGGAAGGCCTGGGTTCCCCCCCCCCCCCCCTATTCACGCAGACGTCCCAGGTCGAAGACTCCGTGCCCGAACCATCCCAGGAGGCTCAGTGGGCATCTTTTATCTTGATGGCCAAGACCAAAGGCTTGGCAAGGGCCACGGCTCTCTTGACTGCAAGGGACCCGGGCATGGACCCCCCGGCCGCAAAAGGGGGGCCATTACCGCCCACCAGTACTGTTAGTGGTAGTCCCCTTTCGGGAACGAGCGATCTCACTGCAGGGTCCCTTCCTAGTCCTGTGCCAGCATTGGTATCTCCACAGCAAGGGTGCAAGCCTCCTGCCCCCGCACAGTTAGTTTCTGCAGCGCCACTACTCTCTGGCCGTTGCTCCCTGGCATGGCAGGTGCCTCAGGGGGCCAAGGAAGCTATTTGGAGGCGCGAACTGATAGACATATTCTCGCTGTTATTACTTGGCCAGGATGGCAAAGACGCCAGGAAAGCGGGGGTAAAGGAAGAGGACAAAAAGGTAAAGTTTCAGACATGGCCTGAGAAGAACATAGAAAATTGGCTTGAGGCTTTCTCGATTCTGTCGGCAGTCATCATAGAGAAACAACCTGAGGTAGCGCAGGGGCTCCTGCAGTATGGTAGGTTAATACACAAGGAGGCATTGAAGTGGGATGGAAGTGGATGGTTGAATTACGACCGAGAGTTCAGGAAGAAGATGTCCATGTGCCCGGAAATGTCTTGGGACCAGAAGGAGGTCCAGCTTTGGCTAGACCACATGGGTTCCAGTGCACACCATTCCACTGAGACGCAAGGCAAGGCAGATACAGACCGGGGGACCGGTAAAGGTCCTTTCCATTGGGAATCTCATGTTTTTAAACAGACATTTCGGGAGGGGTTCAGAAGGGGTGGCCAGAGAGGTGGTAGGAAGTTTACCCCAGGGACATGCCGATTGTTCAACAAGGGGTCATGCTCTTGGGGCAAAACGTGCAAATTCCAGCACGCATGCAACTCTTGTGGTGGATCACACCCTGCGGTCAAGTGTCACACTCAGCAGGAGAAATTACCTGCCACAAAGGGCAGGCAAGATAGTTGAAGACCTAAGCAAAAACAATCACCAAGTCACAAGCCTCCCCTCTCCCAGCAACAGCATACTTCTGACTCCCTTGTCTCCCCCAGCTATACCCCCCTCCCTTGGGACTCCACCACAGTTACCGGGCAGGTAGTCAAGGGTCCTTCACCAGTCAGCCTGGCCAACATCTCTCCTCTCCTTAGACAGTACCCCAACAAGCAGGACGGCCTGCTACTGCTGCTAGGCTTCAGCGAAGGCTTCCGGATTCCCTATGTGGGCACGCTGGGGAGTCGGGAGGCAGACAGTCTTAAAGTCAGCAAGGGAACATCCAGCAGTAGTCAGGGCCAAGGTGGAAAAGGAGAGGGCTATGGGCAGGGTGGCGGGACCTTTTCAGGGGCCACCATTGGAGAATTTTGTCGTTTCTCCTCTGGGAGTGGTGCCCAAGAAGGAGCCAGGGTCATTCAGACTCATCCATCATTTGTCCTACCCTGAGGGAGAATCTGTCAACCATGGGCTTGAGGAGGGTTCTTGCTCTGTCACGTATTGTACTCTGGATGTAGTAGTGGACTTAGTCAGGAGGGCGGGCAAGGGGGCGTGGTTGGCAAAAGCGGATATCGAATCCGCCTTTCGCTTGCTGCCAGTCCACCCGAGCAGCCAACACCTGCTAGGTTTCAGGTTGGATGACAGATACTTTTATGACAGATGCATGCCCATGGGTTGCGCAGTATCCTGTGCCTATTTTGAAGTGTTCAGCACTTTCCTTCAGTGGGCACTGCAAGTTAGGTACGGGGTAGTAGGTGTTACGCACTACCTTGATGACTTCCTCTTCATAGGAGGTGAGGGCACTCAGGATTGCAGGGAGGCTCTGGAAAACTTTGAGGAGTTAGCTCGTCACCTGGTGGTTCCACTCGCGCCAGGCAAAACAGAGGGTCCGGCCCAGGTACTAACTTTCCTAGGGATTGAACTCAACACCATCAAAGGGGAATCCAGGTTGCCACTTGGCAAAGTCCAGGACTTAGCCAACCAGATTCAGTTTTTATCAGGTCAGGACAAGGCATCCCTGGGTTGCATTCAAAGCTTGCTGGGGAAACTTAACTTTGCAGCCAGGGTTATACCGGCCGGTAGAGTGTTTGCACGTAGGCTAGCCAGGTCGACGGCAAAGGTATAGAAGAAACACTACGTGGTTAAGCTAAGTAAAGGTATGAAGGAGGACCTTTTCATGTGGGCCACTTTTCTGGAAAGTTTTAACGGCTCAGTGATATGGAGGGCGCCCTGGGCTGAGAGCACTGATCTTGCACTTTATACAGATGCGTCAGGTAGAGAAGGTTTTGGGGTGATCCTAGACAGGGAGTGGTGCACGCAGAAATGGCCCAATGCTTGGCACAAAAAGAAAATCACGACCCGCATTACAATCCTTGAACTGTTCCCTATAGTGTTAGCTCTGCATCTTTGGCTGACAGTTCTTTCAGCACGAGAGGTAGTTTTCTGGTCGGACAACATGGCTGTGGTCCAGGCCATCAATTCACAGTTGGCGACTTGTCCCCTAGTTTTGTGTTTGCTGAGGGAGCTGGTACGAGTTTGCCTAACCAACAATGTAGAATGCAGGGCACGACACATCCAAGGGGTTCAGAACATTGCAGCTGACGCTCTCTCTCGTTTTCAGTGGTACTGGTTCCGGGAGGCGTGGCCGAGAGCGAGAGAGAACATGACACCTTTCCCGCCTCACCTCTGGTTCCTGCTGAAGTTGTAAGGCGACTGAGGGGACTGGGCGAGCTGTCCCTGGTGCCAAGGACCAGTAAGCGCTACCGTGTGTATGTGGCAAAGTTTTGTGCAGTAACTGGAACCTGGGACGGAGGGAAAGCATCTCTACAGTGCAGGGTGCAGAAGTTTGTTATTTGGGCCAGAGACGAAGGGAAGAGCCACCCTTGGATAGCGAGCCATTTGTCAGCAATAAGCCACCATGCAAGACTAATGGAACAGGAGGATCCAACAAAATCTTTCTTAATCAGGGCTGCGCTTAAGGGATGGGCCAGGTGCGATCCTCAAGCACCAGACACTAGGTCCCCGATTGATTTTGAAACACTACAGGGGATGTTAGACTGTGTGCATAGGGCCACAAATTCTCAGTTTGAAGCAGCTTTGTTCTCAGCCACATTCAGCTTGGCATTTTTTGGGGCCTTAAGAGTAGGCGAGTTGGTTGCGAGGTCCAAACTGGACAAATCTGGTATTGCGTTGAGCAGGCAAGATGCCAGCCTGGCAGGAGATGCCCTCACAATTTGGTTAAGGAGGTCTAAGACAGACCAAGCTGGGGAAGGGAGGGCTATTGTGCTGCATCAGCTTGAGATAGACAGATATCGCCCGGTGCGCCTGGTGTCTGCCTACCTAGCGCTCCGCCCAGCATCCGAAGGTTATCTATTGATACATGAAGACAGTACCCCTCTCACCAAGTTTCAAGTACATAGCATCATGCAGGCGTGTTTATCATGGTCAGGAAATAATGTACAAGGTAAACGCTTCTGCAGCCATTCATTCCGCATAGGGGCAGCCACCACAGCATTTAGGGCAGGGCTGTCAGCTGAACGCATCAAGCAAGTGGGGCGTTGGGAGTCCCAGTGTTACAAAAAATACATCCGCCCCTGAAGACCTTTTCAAGTGGTTGGGGTCTAAGGAAGGGGTTGACAGTGACGACCGTGGAACAACATGAACAATTTGCGGCTATTGTGGCCGGTGGTGTGATTTGTAAGGACTTTTGTAGACAAGCCTACAAGGCAATATATGTTGGGTGAACAATTGATGGACAGAGAGAACAACTTTGCGGCCCAGGATGCCGGTGGCGTGCGTAGAAGTGCAATATGTAAAATGTAATTTTTATATGTCAATAAAACCTTGCAAACTTTCATTTCTTTAACTGCCAGGGACCTCGGTGTGGGTGATTGGAAATTCCGGCGTGTTGCGATTGGCATGGTGGGCAGAGAGCAGGAAAAGGAGACACGGTCTCACAGACATTGTCTCGCTAGGATACCAAGGCATGCGCTGGACCTGCCTACTGGAGAAGTTGCAACAGAGACTGGGGGGAGGGATTCCCCCTCCTAATGTATTGGTGATATACCTGGGAGGGAACGATCTGGCATCTGTGGGTAGGAGGGCACTACTACAGGAAATGACGGTAACCATGTGCAAGTTGAGCAGCCAGCTGGGGACCTGTGAGATCTTGTGGTCAGAGATAACACCACGGTTGGTGTGGCAGGGGGTGCGTTCAGGAGAGGCCATGGAGGTCTCTCGCAGGAAGATCAACAGCGCCATGAGAAGCTTCAATGGGCAAAGGGGTTTTGGCTTCATACATCATGGGTTACTGCACACCAAGGCCACTGGGTGTTGGGAGAATGATGGGGTACACTTGTCCAGAGTGGGCATGGACATGTTCTTACTGGACCTGGAGGAGGCTTTAAGGTCAGCCGGGTGTAAGTAAGGGATAAGGTGGGGGGCTCTGGGGTGACGGTGGTCACACCCAGATCTGTGGCGGAGTTACAGGGCGATCCAGAGGCTGTAAGGGACATATGGGTACCCTATGCAGGAGCACAACAAGGGTGCAAAGGCCAAATATCCACAGGGAGGTCCTCCGGTTAGACCCTGGAGGAGCGACGGCACCCCGTTAGTCCCACGGGCGGTTGTTGACCTGAGCAACCGGGGGTTGCCTGGCAGGCTCCGCCCCTCTAAGGGGCGTGAACAAAGGGGGTGGGCTGTTGTCCCACGGGGGGGGGGAGTGTTTTCCCTCCCCCTAATATGGCAAACACCGTTGGGCAAGGCCCTGGTATAATTTGGCTCATCAGGTGGCAGGCGGCTAGGGGCTGCCTGCCAGAGGATCGCCCGTAAGCTAACCCACCAATCTTGGCATTGTTGTAATGCTAATAAACCTGCAGCAATATTTCTTTCCACACAAAAGGTGTTGTGTCTGGTTATTTCTCTAACATTGCTGTAGAAGGGGCGGGGTGGTGAGTGTTGCCGATATTGGCACTATGCCGGCTGCCCGGGGTCCACGCAGGAGACCCCATAAGAGGGTGGCCGCCTTAGTGCCACAAGAAGGCACAGGAAGCAGCCGCCCAGTCGTTGGGACCCTCTAGGGTCCAGTAGGGTATCGTCACTTCCGGGGATAGGAGGCGGGGGGAGCGGGGTATTTATACCTACCCGGCCCACCTGGCGCTCTCTTTCCCGCGACCCTGACGCCTTTTCCCACCCTACCTCATACCCGGCGTAACTGCAGGGTGTGGGTGGGGGGTTTTATCTAATGTATTCTTTTGTGTTGCAGGCAGAGTTACAGGGCGATCCAGAGGCTGTAAGGGACATATGGGTACCCTATGCAGGAGCACAACAAGGGTGCAAAGGCCAAATATCCACAGGGAGGTCCTCCGGTTGGACCCTGGAGGAGCGACGGCGCCCCGTTAGTTCCCCGGGCGGTTGTTGAACTGAGCAACCGGGGGTTGCCTGGCAGGCTCCGCCCCTCTAGGGGGCGTGAGCAAAGGGGGTGGGCTGTTGTCCCACGGGGGGGGGGGGAGTGTTTTCCCTCCCCCTAATATGGCAAACACCGTTGGGCAAGGCCCTGGTATAATTTGGCTCATCAGGTGGCAGGCGGCGAGGGGCTGCCTGCTGGAGGATCGCCCGTAAGCTAACCCACCAATCTTGGCATTGTTGTAATGCTAATAAACCTGCAGCAATATTTCTTTCCACACAAAAGGTGTTGTGTCTGGTTATTTCTCTAACATTGCTGTATAAGGGGCGGGGTGGTGAGTGTTGCCGATATTGGCACTGTGACTGGTAGAACAGGTGGTTTTCGGTGCTCATCTGAACCTGTGGCAGGCGATTTCAAAGACAAGGGAAGCAAAAGGGAATACAAGAGTCAGAGCACTCGGAAGTGTAAGAATCTGTCCCTAAATTGTTTAATTTTACCAGCCAATGAACACCATCTTTTGGCAGGCCATTCATTGGTATTTAGAATCAGAGCCTGTTATAACCCCCATATTGCTGCTGAATGGTCATTCATTAAAAAAAAATCGAAACAGAAGGGGTTAACTCCATGGAGAGAGATTAAACTCTCGGCAAGTTTGAGCCTGTGGGCATGGTTAAAGTAAGCCACGCCTGTCATAGCTGTGGTAAGAAGGTTTTTTTCCATATCTATTCGAAAGCTTTAGTTGCAAATATGTATAAAAAGCGATTCCGCAGACAGTTCCAATGTGAGAACTTTAAATTGGCCATGCACCAGGAGTAAGTACCTCATTTGCAGCTGGCTCTGAGGGAAAGGAGCGCGTAATCAAAAGTAAGGATGGGCAAATGGCAGCACCAGATACCAGTAACGAAACTTGAGCGGGCCCCCTTGCAAGGTATATGGAGGGGCCCCGTTTAGGATTTAAATCAGGATCTCTCAGGCCACAGTACAGTGCTGAGGGGTTCGTCTGCAGCTCAGGTACCCCCCTCCCCCCACCCCTCCTCGCCGGGGACTGTGGGGACCTGTGTTACCCCACTGCCAGATAGAGGGGACATCCACAGGCTGTCGGGGCACAGGAGGGCACCCTGTTCAATCACAGAAGTCACTTCTACAGAAGCGCAAGGGTTAATGGAGGCAGCCACTGTCATTCGGATTAAATAATCACAGTTAGATGAACTTTGAATTTAGATTCCCATCGATGCTTGCAGCAATTGTTGAAAGGAGTGAGGGGGTGACATCACAAGCTCTGCAATGGAGGTCCCGAGACCTCGATTATGTGTGAGGCGCAGGGCTTCGCTACAGGACACAACAGAAAAGGAGAGAACACCGTTGGAGACGTCATTTCTGGCAGCATGGGTCTTCTTTTCAGATTAATGGTTGGATCGGTTTAGTGATAATAGATTAATCCTGTAAAAGAATCGGATGGTAGCTTTGCCCGTCCCGCCGTCAACATGGAAAATGTGGTATCTCCCACGGTCATGGGCGTCCGCAGGGGGGGGGGGCAAGGAGGGGCGCTTGCCCCCCCCTGAAGTGCTCCTCCTTGCCCCCCCTGCGGCCACCCATGCTTTTACGGACGCCTTTTGTCAGTAATTCCGGGCCCTGCAGGGAGCAGAGCTGTTCCCTGCCAGAGGCCCCAACTCCCTGATCGGGCGCCTCGCACTCCTCCTCGCAGCCCCTCCCGCCCATTGTCATTCTGTCTGTGGCTGATTATCACAAACAGAATGACAATGGCCTGTTTGAGCTGCGCGCCACAAGCAGGAGTGGTTAGGTCTGGACACAAAGACCTCCTTTTAACACTCTGTAGCTTGAGAGCAAGGGGTCTTCTGAATGAAGGTCTAGGAGGAGTCGATGCATTATTGTCCCAAGTCTAAAATTGAGGTTGCAGCATAGCCCGGATTTCAGATCCCACCAAAACGTCGTGTCAATAACATATCTATCTGCCAGTATGCACCCTATCATGTCTGGCAGGACGTCCCGACCCTGTGTTTCACTACCTCATATCCCTCTGCACCCCACTCCCCACGCTCACTGCCTCATATCCCCCTGTACCCCACTCCTCGTGCTCAGGGCCGGCTCTAGGGCGGTGCGACCGGTGCCACCGCACCGGCTGCTGACTTCGTGTAGGGGGCCCTAAAATGATGATTTTAAAAGCACCTGCTTCTTTCCTGGCCTCCTACAAATTTTCAGCCACCAATAAAAATGTCTAAATGACTGCAGTGATTAATGCACTTCCTTAGAGAGAGAGAGGGAGGGAGAGATCAAAGTTTTGTGTAATGGAAGTTTCTACTCATCCTAAGGTAGCGCAGAGGGTTACTATGCTTGCTGCAAAGAACGTGCAGCTCACAAATAGGCCTGGGCGAAGCACTACGCTACGCTCGCGTAGTTTGCGAAGTTCGCGCTACTTCGCACTACGTGAACTGCACGTAGCACAGTGCGAACACGCGTAGCGTAGTGTTGCGTAGTGCTGCGGTCATTTTTTGCTTGCTCGCGGTCCTCAACGTCAAGTTGGCGACCGCGAGCAAGCAAAATGACATCCTGGCGAGACTTTTTCCTTGTTCGCGATCGCGAGCATGGAAAATAAACCTCCCGGCGAGATTCCCAACGCGAGGAGGTCAGGTTTCTCATTGCGAGGGGTCGCGTATGCTCGCGACCGCTCGCGATGAGAAACTACCAGTTCGCGTTGAGAAAGCTGCCGCTCGAGTAAAAATCTACTCGAGCAGCAGAAAACTACAGCTCGCACTGTGCAAGATGCCATTTTCAATGATTGCACAGTGCCGGTTGCTTGTCCGCACTGTGCAATCATTGAAAACAACATCTTGCACAGTGCGAACATGTTACTACGCAGTTCGCGAAGTGCTACGCGTAGCTCGCGTAGTGCGAACTTCACTTTGCGTAGCTTCGCGAAGTGCTACTTCGCGAACTACGCCCACCCTTACTCACAAAGTGCGTATAATGTAATGTAAATAGGTCAGTGGGTCACACTTGTCAGAGAGACCATATTGTTGATAACTCTTTATGAGTTAAAATCCTAATGTGGAACAGTGAGCAAGTAACTTATCAAAGATACATGCAAACTGGGCTAGAGCGTTCTGATTTCCCCCAGTTTTTCATTATCCTAATGTGGCAAAATGGGTTAATTTGGGTAGAAATCAATTCTTATTAATAAAGAGAACCCCCCATCCATGGTGCTAGGTTTTAAATTCTAGGTTTCTGATTCTCCTGACCAAGCACTCTTAAACTATCCTGCCTACCTGTATGGATGACATGTGACTCCTACACCTTCTTGTCCTCTCTCTTATGTAACATTTCCTATGCACTGATTTACACACTTATGATTGATTGTCTCTATGTAATCTGTGTGATGTAAAGTGTTCTGACACCTTACAATGATAGGAGCGGCACTATAAAATGAATTAAATGCACCTGAGACTGAATGGTTACGGAGGCTTGAGGGGCGCTGTCAAAGGATGGTTATGAAGAACCTGTAGTGGAGGTGGTCATTGGGGGTGCCAAAAAGCATTGTCGCACTTGGCGCCACGAGCGCTAAAGCCGGCCCTGCCTGCGCTCACTGCCTTATATCCCTCTGTAACCCACACCTCGCGCTAACTGCCATGACATATCCCTCTGTACCCCACACCTTGCGCTAACTGCCACAACATGTCCCTCTGTACCCCGCACTTCGCACTCACTGCCACATATGCCTCTGTATCCCATTCCTCACACTCCCTGCCTGATCGCTCATTTTACCCTGCCATTCATCTTCTACGTGTTCTCTCCCCTTCCACTCGTTCTACCTCTGTTCACCCCTTTGCTTCTTTTTGTACCTTACTTCTTTCTCAATATCTCTACTTCTTTTCCTCTTCAGTAACATCTGTGACACATCTCTGCACTTCCTTTATATCAACGCACCCCTCTACCTCACCTGTCTACCTCACCTGTCTACCTCAGTCTTTATTATTCCCTCTTCCTCAGCTGTCTCTACCTGTCTCTGACACACCTCTCCCTCTCTCTACCTGGCCCTCTCACGTTCTACGGCTGCGTTATTGTGCCCTCTCCATCTTTGATTTACCTGTCTCTGCTCCTGAATCTTTTTCTTCTACACCTCATTTCTTTGTCTACCCTTCACCCCTCGCTACCCTTCTGTTTGCCTCACTACGGTCTTTACCCGACTCACCTTCAGTGCCTCTTCCCATTTCGCCTCACTCCCTCACAGCGCTCTCCTAGCATGCATCTGTTTCTCCCCTCACCACCATGCCTGCCTCTACCCCGCCTTACCTTTCTAACCAGCCTAACTTTCTACCTTCCTGTTATTCCTGGTAGTGAACCTTTCATTTCACCCCTCCGGTTGTATTACCTACGCATTCAAATTGAGTAGGTCATTGCAGTGCTCCCAACCCGACATCGAGACCCAGTCCCCTAGCCTCTCAACATGCCCAGATATAACAACAAGCATTGGCATAGCCAATTGATCTCGTCTTTGGGACCTGCTGCAGAACTAAATACTTATACTGCCGGCATCATACTTACCCAGCGCCAAGACGCCTTGGCAAAAGTGCGCTATATAAGTTCTTCAGTCAGTGAGTCAGTCATAAGGTCCCAAAGGCGAGACCTATTGGCTATGCCAATTCTTGTTTTTCTCACATTGGCCTGAACATTACCCGATCCTGATTGTCTGCCATTTTAGCCCCGCCCCTATTGATTAACATAAGCCACGCCCCTTCATTTGCCAGGTTCGCCCCCCCCCTGGAAAAATTTCTGCGGATGCCCATGCCCACGGTGGTGATGTATGATGGCATGCTGTAATGGCCACATTGTGACGTCCCTTTTGTATAAAAGGCTGGTAACCAGGGAGCCGCAGCAGTTCCGAGAAGGACCCCGGACCGGGAGAACCATCCGCGGGCGAACAGGCTTAAAAACTGGGGGCAGCAGAGGGTGGGTGCAAGGGAACAAGGTGAGTAAATGAACCAAATGAAAACAACTGAAAAACAAAACGAAAACTAAACTCAAAACAAAGGTAAAATGTACTTTAAATCCCCATTTACCTTAATCCTTAATTTCTTCACTCCCATTCCTACAATCGCAGCCAGTCCAACCAATTCCTTCTTTTTCTAAATCATTCCCTTTTTTTCTTACCTTTCCCTTTTATCACCACTAACCACATCCTCCCCTGCTGCTTCTTTCACCAACCTTTACCTTTCCTGGTCTCATCTCCCAGGCCCTTCACTTCCCTTAACAACCAACCCCATACATTCCTATTATTCTCACCCACGTTTTTCTCCCATTTCTTTCCTTTATGTCTCCCTTTCCCTAACATCACACGCCTTTCCTTCCATTCGCCATCCATCCTTTGCCTTCACTTCCTGTTTAGTTGTCTCCTTTTCCTCACATCTTCCTCATTCTCCTCTCCTCACCCTTCCTCTCTCCACCCCTTCCCTCACCTCTGAACCTCTTGTCCTCCTTTCCCTTCCCCCACCTTCTCCCTTCCTGTCCCTCTTTCTCTTTCTCCCTCTCTCACTCCCAATTCCTTCTAACGATCTCTCCTCACATTTTCCATCCACGGATATCTAAGGATTTGAGGGGGCCAGATTTTGCCCTCCCCCTTTTTCAAACAAATTTGAATGTCTGATTAATTTTCATCTAAATTATGCCGATTGAGTCATAACTTAAAATTTAAAAAGCAGTAGAAGAATGAAGACAAATATTTAGCGATTGATTATTTAGAATCCGCAGCATCAACATCCCTCCTTTTCTAAAATAGCTCCCCTCCCTTGCTCCTTAGTAAAAAATCGACAGCTCCCAGAACTTGTCCACCCAGATCTCTGCTGTAGTCTCAACATGTTTCTTCCATCTTAGAATTTAGAAAAGGCTACATTCCTGTTTTAATGGAAGATGGCAGAAAACAGTGGTTGCAGTTAATATTGGAGTGTGATCAGATTTCATTAATGTGCTTCACTTGAGCTTTCCTTCCACTTTGGTAAAAAAGACTTCAAATACTCAAAAATGCGTCAGCAAGGTTGATCCTTAAGGCCCCAGATGTTCATCGGCTCGCCCTCTTCGATGACTGCGTTGGCTCCACATCATGCAGAGGATCCATCTCAAATCTAGCTGCGCTTCATTTAAAGCTGGTCGTGGTGCAGCTCCTAAGTCCATCCCCGATCGCTTGACTAGGCATATCCCCAGGCACACTCTGCGCTCTTCAACTGACTTCCCTTGATTGTCCCTAAGATCAGGAAAGCCGGGAGTGGAGGTCGCTTCTCTTTTATGGTGCCTTGAAGCTCTGTAATCATCTCTCTCACTGCCTCCATATGGAATCTGATCTTCTATCTCTGAGATTCTGTTTTAAAGCTAGGCTCATTTAGCAATCAGCACTTAACGGTTCAACACATATTGTTTTACTCACCAGTGAGCACCAAGAACCCTGTAGGTGAATGTGCACTCTACAAATACGATCAACATAACTTAACACCATGATGTACAACAGGAGGAGGACACAAGTAGTCTAATTAAGCCTGGTTGGGAAGGGGTAAAAACTACAATGGGATTGGTTTACTCACTTTCCTTCTGGTAGCTCCCTGTTTTCAACAATGAGACAGCATTAAAGTGTTACCAAATGTGCTAGCTGTGGGCACTGTAGTGGCTGGAAAGGGTCTTCCCTGCTTTCAGCCCCAGTCACCGATATTCCATGCCAGGTGACCAGCATGATTTGGTCCTTCCTCTCTTTCCTACACCATCAAGGTGCCATTGAAGAGAAGGCAGGTGAGTGTGCAGTGATTTGGTCCTTCCTCTCTTTCCTACACCGCCTTCTGAACAGTATCCCTGGGCTCACTCCCATCTACTCTCCCTCTCACTTTTGAGGTTTTTAAAGGTTGGTAGAGATGCAGCCACCCACGTGTGCTGGGTCTCCGCAGACTTTGCTACTGCTGCAGGGTTACAGGAGAGGAGCAGTTGGACCTTACCTGCTGCTGAAAGTGCTTTAAATAATCAGGTACTGTGAGCTGCTGAGTAGCTGCACTTCTGCAATTTGAAGGGGAGAACACTAGCATTTCTCATCAGGGCCGCCCAATACTTTTAATAGTAGAGTACCAAGACTTCGCATTAAAGGGCAGATACTGTGGGATAGTGATTACCTGCAATTATTTACATTTCAATCACTCGCAAATGAGGTGGCCATGTCTCCTCACATCCTTCGTCAGCCGCACTCTGTAGTGCACAGATTGATATGAATATTTCTGAACACCAGGGCCAGATGAGCTCTTGCACAGAACCCTTGAGCACCAAGGGGAGTACGAAGAAAACAGTTTAAGTGTGAAAACACTAGAGGTGTGCAAAATGTGTGCAATTTGGTTCTGAGCAATTCAGTTATATTTCTGAAACATTACTTGAAATAGATGGGTAATCACACAAAATGCCAATAAGGCATTTAGCATGATGTTTTAGCAAAAACTGTCCCCACATCCATTTTGGGCTCCAGGATGCATTGAGTGCATTACATGCATGTGAAATTCCAAACATTATGCTGCTTAATTTCAATTTTACCTAGGTCTAGAAAACTCTTGCTTCTCTAGGTGCTCTCAGTAAAAACAGATCAGGTCAGGGAAAGATGCTTAGCAGCCACTGACAAAAGAATGCTCTTTTCAACATAACATGTGGGACTAAGAGCACCCCAGTGGACCAGACTGGCTGGAGCCCTGGCCCACCTTATGGCAAGCCACAATTAGTATGCAGGGAAAAACAGCAAATAGCTTTAATCTTAGCTTTAAGTGAGCTGGGCCGAGCTGACTTGCTAAACAATAAAAAAATGAAAGAAGGAAGTAACTGGTTTTTAAAGTGGTTATTCCAGCTTGACTGCTGTGATTAAAATTAATGAGGGGCGCTGTCCTTCCCAATTAAGTGTTATACTTCATATCGGTACCCTAATATAGGTTTAGAGAACATCGTACTCTTTCCCTACATCATCTCCCCTTCATTTCATATGAACGAGCCTTATAAACATATAACTCCAAATAAGGACAGAATGCCTTATAGGGACTGAACGCCTTATGAGGACTGACGCCTATTAAGGACTAAACCTTTCACCTTGTTCTATGACGAGTGTGGGTTATGCCCGATCGATATTGCTAAGACGTTATCCTTAGCACATATGAATAATTATGAGTACACTCTCCAGGGGGGCATACTTCACCTCTTCTCTCTACGCACAAATGTTTAATCCCCAACATCATCCTCATACTGAACAATGGGTAACATAGGCACATAGACTGTATAAATACAGCACCTCTTGCTATCAGTAGTCAGGAGGGAACCGAGACTTCAAGGCCGACACACTGACCAGAGACGCTGCGGCTCCGGCATGCCATCGCTCCATCTGACAGTGGTCTAACTATCCCTGACAGGGTGTCCAACTCAAGTCCAGGATGAAGTTCCACACTCTCACTATTCAGGTATGGGGGTTCGATTAAATCCTAGCGGGATTCTTGGCTCTTAGATTCCAGACTATTAGGCTCTTAGGCTTAGTAGCTCTTTCACACTTACTTACATGCTAGGTACACTCAGATACATCTAGACAGGCATCTTAGGAGTACACACTTTATTTTATAAATGCATTTTATATTCATGTATGTGTTCATGACTATTGCAAAATGATAGAACAATACTATTCCTTTTTATTCACTGTACTGCTGGTTCTATATCTCTGATACTGTGTTACAGTTGTAGTAGCACATTTGTTTTACATGAGAAGAACAACGGTACAATAAATTCTTATTTTAAACACGCCTGACTGTTTCTTCTGTGTATCTCTCTGAGAGCAAAACAAGCAAGCACGAGTGACTGGGTGAAAAGTAGTATATTGTTTCCACGAGTCTGAGGTTATTATGTTCTGAGGTTGCAAAAACTAATCTCTCTGACGACAGGAGATTCTAGTAGCACTACGAGCTAGCTAATGCGAAAACAGGCTAACATATTCGGCGGGGGTGAACAGAGTCAGTCTGCCACCAGACCCACAGTTTATGTTATCCGCAAATGCGTAGGTCCTGCATGAAGGGTACTATTGGAACTACACTACCTGGCACCCAACGTAGTCTAATGGCCCCAACCGTTCCGTTTGGTACTTACTCAACAGTAGAATCCGAGTAGCTCAATTGTTCTTAATCTCAGAGACCCTACTTACAAAAACCCAGAGACGTCTGGAGTGAGTGGGAAAAAACTCCACCACAGCTGAGTAGGCGAGATATCCTATGTATTGGCTGTTGGTTATTCAAGCTTGAAGGAAATATTCCCATAATTTTGCATAAAACCTTTTTGCATAAAAACCTTTCTTAAAAACTTCCTTAGACATTCATTCCGTGTTCTAAACACAATGGTTGAACAAGAGGGAGATTTAAACCATCTAGCCCAGGGACTGAATCAGTCTGGTGAGGAAGATGTAGCTGCAATACAAATTGCAGCCAAAGTGAGACAAACTCTGAACTTGTCAAACATGGGTTATCACACAGAGGAGGTGTAGTAATATTCATGATAGAGGCACAGGAAGATTTCAAAACAGAGGTATTCTACTCATGGGTTACATTCCTAGAAGCAGATGCTGTAACAAAAACTGTGCATTATTATACACATGGAGAAGTTCCAGCGGCCTACACTCCGTTTGAGGAGACTGAAATTCCGTTCACTTACCAGGAACATATTTTCTGGTTTAATGGCGCCCTACCCCATACAAGAACAAGAGCAAGGTTTGGTCCTTTAGGAAGACCAGGAGCAACATGGCCGATATTAGCGACCTATGCACCACATACAGACATTGACACAATGCCAGGTGATGAACTGCTTGTTCAACACAAAGAGTTGATAAAACTTTACAGAAACATGACACACTTTGTTTTAAGGACACTAACGGTCCAACCAACAGTAATCACACCAAATCCAGCTCCTACACAGAGCTCAGGTACTAAAATTACTCCACAAACATTACACGCAGTAATGGGCAAAGTGCACAAATTCCTTTCTGGGTAGCTCAGAAAAGAACCCAGTTAGAAGCAGTATTCCCAAATACAACACCATTTGAAAAACCCAGAATGTTAACAATCTGTTTGGCCATGGGGATTACACCACAGCTAGAGGATTGCACCTCTTGGGGTAAAGTCTTTGTTGCCGTATATACCGGAACTCATGGTATTCCTTCATTTGCAGTGATACACGATGTATTAAGACAAATACAAAATGAGTACGGGGCAGAGCCTGCTCTGAACCTAGGGATAAAGTTATTAAATAACTACAACCAGGTATCAACCATAATACCAGCTAACATTAAAGGGGAAGTAGCATCAGTGGCAATCCGCCAACGCCTACGGGAGCTCTCTCCATTAAATCAGTAGAATGAACTACCCAAAATAATAGAAACTGCATTATGCCGAGTTAGGAAGGGATAGTTTGGGGGGGAAAAGCTTTAAAACATCAACTACAGGGCAGTCCTGAAAAGGACACTACTATGCAGACACCTACTTCTTCTAAAAAGAAGTGGGATAAAAAAGAAAGCTTTAAAGACAAGAGATCTCAGTCCCTAAGTAAGTCTCCTCCACAGGAGCCCTCTGAAAAGGGGTACAACCTTAGGAATAGGGATAATATTAGGAAACCTGACAGGTATCAGGATACTGATACACGTTCCTCTCGTTCCTCCGAAAGAGAAGGACGGTCAGAAAATAGAGAGGAGCGCACACAGTCCAGAGACAAGCAGCGCGCTCCAGTCTTTACTTCTAAAAAAGAAGATAAGCAAAATCCAAAACCTCAATTTAAGACAAAGAAAGTTGCTGGTCTGAAAATCAGACATGCCCAGAATTCTGAGGACACAACTTCTGAACGAGGAATGGGCTCTGACGATGCTGGACAGTGCTGCAGAAGTAACAATAGCTCGCCTGAACCTGAAGGAATTTCTGGTGACAGCGGAGTTAAATGATTACATCACGGTGGAAACACCAGACACCAGGGTGAGCTTCCCACATAAGTTATTTGAAATAAAACACCGGATGGAGGGGGACAAGCCCAGGAAAGTAAAAGCTCTTTTTTGGAAAAACTTATCATCTGGTTATGACATCCTGTTAGCAGAACAAGATTCGCCGCCTGCATTCATAATAGAGTGCCCCAAGGAGAAAGTGTAATTTTTCCTACATTTTTCAACCACGTTCCCATTCACCTTAAACATACATATGCACAGGAGTGGGCAGTAACCCAAGCCCCAGCATTTTACAAAAATCATGCAGGGTGGGATGAGAACTCAACCTACCACATGATCCCATTAAAAGTTTCACCTAATGCTCAAAGGCAATATCCAATAAAGCAAGAAGCTAAAAAACAGGTCAGGGAGGTCTTAGATCAACTTGAATGCCAGGGGGTCATTGAAAAATGTACCTCTCCAATGAACAATCCTTTGTTTCCTGTCACTAAACCCGAAAATACATATCGTCTAGTTTTAGATTACAGACATTTAAACTCATGCACATAGACATTTGCTGTCCAAAATGCACATAGTGCCGCATTAATTAATAACGTCCGCAAAAAATACAAAACCACACTTGATATCTCAAAGTAAAAAAGCAATGTTTATTTAGACCATTGGTCTTCAAACAGCATAAAATAATAAAATATAAAAACATTGTTCATAAATAGTCTAAAATCATCATAATACCATCATTATTTCTATTAGATCGGTGCCACATATATAGTATAAAAAGCTTCACAATTGCATTACAATAAATTTCATAGTAGGTTTATTTCACAATGTAAATATTACCGGTACATTCCTAAAGATACAATAAAATGTAAAATGATTTCAACATGTATATTAATCCAAAAAGGTAAAATTCATACTTTAACTTCACTATAAGCTAGTTCAATTCATATCTTAATTCACAAGGTCATTATCCATAAAACAGCTTTTCACCGCCTTTAGCTTGTGCCCGTGATTTAATACCATACTTTAAAAACATAGGCCGCAGGAATAGTTTTCGCTGGGCTAGAACTGTCATACAATCAACCCATATATATGCAGGATATCACACTTAGTTTCTAGCAAACATCTACAATTGCCATCGGAATGCATCGTTACCACTCTTATTTTATCATTTGTTCTCCAAGGGTTGATTCCAATTCTTACTCTTAAGATTTCGCACCTGAGCCAGTAATTAGGTAACGTGTCAAGGTACGTGTACCAGGCATCATTCTGCAAAGTCCTACTCATAAATTGTACCGATTTTTTCTTACTCAGGTACTCAAAATCAACCCTCCTAGCTGCTACCTGCCCTTGTCATCTCAATAGACTCTTATTAGTTTCTACCTGGAGTGAGTGAGGACAAATTCTCACATTCAAATTCTCGCACACCCTGTGCAGTTTCCTTCTTGTCTCCCTGGGCCCCTTCCAGTTCTTGGGATTTTTCTAGAGTCCAAAATGGCCACAAACATACATGATAGGAATTCAGCCCACCACTGCGCCTGAGTGTTTATTATAATGGTGGGAAGATTATCAGATCCTGCTGCCCTGGTTAGTTGTAGCTCCTTTATCGTGTTCTTCACCTTCTCAACTGTGAAGTCTAGTTTTAAGTCTACCACTAACCCACCCCAATACTGTGGTTCTCCTATTTCTAGTGTGCTACATGTACCATGCAGTTCCTTCAGGTATTCTTCCCATGCGGCTTCTTCTTCCACACAGCTCATGGTCCCAACTGGTTGTCCTGATGCTGCCTGTATCAGCTTCTAGAACTTCCGTAGATTTTTTGTTTCAATGGATTCCAACAGGTTTTCCCAGCATTTCTCTTTATAAGACCTTTTCAAGCTTCTCACTAGCCTGTTATATTCATTTCTCAGGTTTCTAAGTTTAATAAACCTAGCCAATTCATATTTGACTCTGAGTAATTGTGCTTCTCTCCTTATCTCCCTTTTCTTCTTTATGCATTCCATAGTGTACCACTTGTCTTGTCTAACTGGGGTTATTTGTTGGGTCTTTGCTCCTGTGTTCTTATCTTTTAGTTTAACTTTAAGGCACTGCAATACCTGGTCTATTTTCCCCTCAAACTATTCCAAGTCTTGCCCTCTTGTACTTCCCAGGTCTAATTTCTGTTGTAAAGTTGCCAGTTTTGCAATATATTCTTCAGTTAGTCTCGTTGTGACCCGCCTAGGGTACACTACTTCTTGGGGGATTACTATATCTCATGCACTTGGGGGCTCACTTGCTACCTCGATCTGCAGATAATTCTGGTCACTTCCTTCCCTTTGGCATATGTGGAACCCCTTAATTGATACAAAGTTCCAGGCATGTGTAAAAACATAGTTAATTGGGCAAACTTGTGAGCCTATTTTAAATGTTTTCTTTGCCGGGCGATCTGAATCCATCCTACCGTTCAGACAAAATGGACCTTTTGATCCCAGATACTTTCCTAAATGTATATCTTGTGGTATAGGGGTACTATCTGAGAACGATGCCATCATTATGTTATAGGCTTTCAGTACATCCTTAAACCAAGGATCTATCTTGCTTGGGTTCAATTCATGATTAAAATCCCCCAATATTAGGAACCTATTGTTATTATATTTTTCACATAGCAGGTCGATATCTTCTTTAAAAAAAACATCACTATTCCATATTCCATTTGGCTCTCCCATTGCATATAGACATTTATAAGAACCAAATGTTCACATTCTCTGTTTGAAGCAATCATGGTTATTCCACAGGCAAGCAACCATTTACATTTAACTCTTTGAGACTTAACATCCTTCACAATTTTGGTTGATAATAAAGTCATGATCCCTCCTGCAGGGCGCCCATATCTTTTTTTCTTTGCTGGTTTGTGTAGTTGAACAAAGCCATCAATTGTTGAGGTTTTGTCGCATAGCCATGTCTCTTGTAAGCAAATGATCTCGACGCTCAGAGCTAACTCACAGACAATTTCTTGTTTTACATGTCCTCTAAGACCATTTATGTTCCAAGATATGATCTTCAGACTCGGCGACAACCCTATATCGTATTCTATGTCACTTAAGCAGTCATCGTCCCTGTTGTACCATTGGAAGGGACCTGCAAGACTACTTCTATGGCTCAAATTCCCCCATAGATTGCTAATATCTGTGTTGTTAACCACTATATTAAGTTTTCCATTAACTTCCCCCTCTTCCTCTACCAACCTTACCTGTCTTTTGCCTAACCCTGCGTGGCAATTTAAAAACTCCACCTTGTTTACTACCCTCCTCTAATTCTCTCTCCGGGATTATCCTTATCCCTTCCTTCAATACTTCTTGTTCTGCTTTCACAATTGCCACCTTTACCAGATCAGAATATACTAAGACCTTGGTTATTTCCTTAGCTTTATTGTTTCTAAACCCCACTTGACATAGGTCTTTAGATCCAATACCTCTCAAGCTAGGGCATTTTGCAAATGTATGTAGGAGACGGAACCTATTTAGGGGTATAATCTTCCTTTTACTTTCCCCCCCCCTTTGCTACTTGTACAGGCTTGAAGTATAGCCACTTATTGCCTTCAACCGCCGATCCTATCTTGTGGGGATTCATACTTCCCTGGTAGATGTTCTTCCTCGTGCTAGCCTTGACCATACTCCTATGTGCTCCTATTATCCTTTCTGTCTCTCTCTACTGGTTTTCTGAGATGAAACTAGTTGTGCCTTTCTTTGTACAACTACTTAATTCTTCTTCCTTGCTTTTTCAGCCCCCTTCCTCTTTCCAACTTCCCTTGGGTAATTTGAAGGTTTCTTCCCTTGCGACACAATTCCTGAGGGACCATTTCTTTCCTTCCCTTTGATTTGTGCCTTTACCACCCCCTGCTTTCGCACCTTCCTTCCTATTGCTAGACGTCTCTTTGTCAACATTGACCATCTTGAGATATATACATCATGGGTAACTTCGGGTGGCTCTACATTCCCCACAGGTTTCGGGGGCTGTTGGTCAGGGACTGGTCTCCTTAACGTTGGCATTTGTTCCCTAATACCCTGTAGCTCACCCACGATCTTATGAAGTTGTATTTTTTTGATTTTTTTAAATAGAATTGTTTAACATTGTGACTTCTAAAAGTCCTTGCAAAGTTCTTTGTAACATCAAAATTATGTCCAACATTGAGGCCGATGGGGCTGCTGAGATATTTAGATCTAATGTTGTATTTCAGACGGATCCTTCTGTCGCTTCAATTCTTGGGTTACCCGTCTGCTCCCTGCTTTTATTCAGGTTTACCCTGGGAGCTGTTACTGGAATATCATCCTGGTCTGTCCCTACTCTGTTTCTGATGTTCTCAGTCGGGTCTGTCACAGTTACTACATGATCCAGTAATGAAAAAATTCGTGGAGATGAAGACAGACGAGGTTCTATAATAAGATCATTTTGGCTTAAAAGTGAATGATTTACCAAAAAGGACGAATCTAGTGTTTGAACGCACTGATCTATTGAGACATTTAATTTCTCCTGTTTTAACTCTACATCCAGGGGCTTCAGTGGTGAGTGGATCCTTTTAAAGTGTTTGCTCACAAAGTCTTTTATTGTCTTAGATGCTACCGTGCCCCCTTTTGTTTCCTGGGCAGCACCGTTAGTATCTTCCTTTGTTGCTTCTCGCACCGGAACCGTTCTTTTCTTTACTCTAGGGCTTTCCATACTCTTTACTGGCTTTATTCTTCTTCGGGGCCATCTTTATTGGCGCGTGCTTTGAGTTCCTTAACTATGTATCTTGGGGTCATTGCCTTAGTGTGGATTAGCTCTGTTCCCCCCATGATCTGTTGTTCTTTATTGCCGCTATTACCAGCCAACTACTACTATATAATTAATTTGTACAATTAACCATCTTTGAGGGACTAAAGTATAAAGAGGAGCAGCCACTTAACTCTGTTGTGCTAAACTGCGTGACCTTAACTTATGCCGTGCCACTACTTTACCACTCAACTTCCTTCTTATAGCGTGTTCTAAATCCTGTTTTGGGTTTTGCCCTTAAATCTCCTTCACAGCCGTTAAATCCTTTAAAGTTCCCCAGTGCACTTTCTCCCTGCCACGCAGCCTTTCACTCAGCTGGGAGACCAGGGCCAGGGGTCTCTTACGAGTGCACCTGCTGTCGACGCTCTGCTCGCCCCCCCAGACCTGTGACTGAGCCTGGGGAAATCAATAAAAGAAAAAATATATAAATAAATAATGTTTCCTTTCTGTATTCCCTTTCGTCGGGCGGCCGCGACGGCCTGGGCTCTCTGTTCTCTCGGGCGTGCTGCTCTGCGTAGAGTCCATCAGACATCCAACGTTATGCGGGTGGGCAGCGGCAGTGGCAGCAGCAGCGGCAGTGGCAGCAACAGCGGCAGCGGCAGCAACAGTCTGCGACGGTACGATAGGCAACAACAGGGCCAAATGGATTTTTCTGTCAAAATATAGTGTATGAAAGCAGGTATCTGACGGCATACAGTGCGTTAGGGCCCCACCGATAATTTTGTCAACTTACCCAAGGGTACAAAAATAGCCCTGGTGTATTTTCAGCAAGAGAAACGGAGTTACTTCAAAAATTTGATGAAGAAGCATTGTCCTATGTGGATGATATTTATCTGACAGATGACGACTTAGAGAGGCACTTGACCAGGAGCACCATTATTATGGGATTTACCGCAGAGGGTTACAAATTTAATTTAAAAAAATCTAAAATAGCCCACCTCAATGTTCTATATTTGGGATATGAGCTGTCAAGTGAAGGCAAAAGTCTGGCAGCTAACTTTTTAGAAAAGTGTGCGCTGCTCCAGCCTCCAAAATCAATAAAAAATTTACAATCAATACTAGGATTCCTACATTTCGGCAGGACATACATTATGCACAAAGGGTAAAACCTTTCTATGACTTAATAAAACCTGACTTTTCACCCAGGGATTGAACACAAGAACATACAAATATTCTTCGTTTACTCCAGGAAGACATGATTGCTTCCAAACACGTACAAACACGCGTAAACGTACACCACTTGGTGATCTGAATAATTGGGGTCAAAGAGGGTACACTTATTTGACTTTTAATGAATTAGAAACTGTACGAATCGCATAAAAATCTCACCTGTACACAAATGCAGAAATGTGTTTCACTTCAACAGAAAAAATACTGACAGCCGTTCAGACTGCTGTAGCAATAGAAAGAGCACTGGCTCAGGGGAAACGCATTATTGTCATTACTCCAGTAACGGCTTTAGAAGCCATTACAAAAGCCAGCATCCCGAATGTGAAAGCGTTGCATCCTAGATGGATACAATGGGCTTATTCTCTTACTGCAACAGATGTTGAATACAGATTTGTTCCAAGTTTAAAAACACAAGCATTCCTGCAGTATGAACAAGAATATCCTCTACCAAATGAAATCGTGCCTCTATATCAGTATGAATATATTATTTACACTTGCGGATCTGCTCAACCGGCGATAGGAAGTAAGCAGCAATATTTTTCGGCATGTGCTATTGTTAAAGGTCGCATGCGTGATGGCAAGTTCCATCCTAGCTGCAAAAAGACGCAATCTCTAGGAGACTGCACGACTCAGTTAACAGAATGAAAAGCATTGATACTGGCACTTGTAAATATGGATCATCAATTCCCCACACTAATCGTGTGTGATTCTTTTTACTGTGTACAGTTGTACAATGAGTACTTACTGCATTGGAAACAAAACTGGTTTAAGGATGCAAAAGGTGGCACAATTAGGCACAAAACGCTATGGGAACAGGTAGCAGAGTTGAAAGCAGAGCTACAGAGGACTCACGTGATCCATAAACTGAGTCATCAACGTGATGGCGTTCACGTTGAAGGGAATTCATTGGCCGATGAAGCCGCAAAGGGGGCTGTTCGCACGGCTTCCGGAGCTGCGCTGACTCATTCAGAAATGAGGATAGACGGAGATATAATGGTAGCTGTCATCGCTTCACGAAAAGGTAGCACAGCAGTACCTAAAACATTTCCACTCAAATACTCCTACAAGTTAGATGCACAAAACATTCCATATGGTCAGATTCCTGGAGGTGGGGATAGAGTAATACCAAATATGGGTCGTAGGCAAGGTTTAATATTAGCTACACACGAGGGTTTGGGCTCTGTGCACACAGTCAGTACAGCGACTGTTTCTTTACTGAAACAGCGCTATTGGTGGCCAGGGTTATCTAAGCAAACTAAAGACTATGTCTTGAAATGCGGCGTCTGCCAGCAGATGAAAGGCTCCACCGTTACACACCCGGCACAGACGTCATTACTGAAGTCAGACAAACCTCTTGCATGTGTGTACTTGGACCACTGCGGCCCCTTACAAACAGACAGGGCTTACAGATATATCATGGTTGCAGAGGATTCATGCTTGAGATTCCTATGGGAATGGCCTCAGCAGTCTGCTGACGCTCGAACTGTTATAAAAGATTTGCAAGTCTTTATCGGTACATACGCAGTTAGCACGTTACACTCTGATCACGGCCTTGCGTTTAGCTCTAGGGCTTACAAAGAGGCCATGGAAGGAATGGGCGTAGCATTGCAGTTCTCATCTCCGTACCATCCTGAGGGAAATTCGGCTGTGGAGAGAAAAAAACGGGACTTAAGCAATCTTTAACAGATAGGGTATTAGGCAAGGGCGGTAGTTGGGTCACACACCTTTATGAGGTACAGGGGACATTAAATAACCAGCCAAGAAGCTCTCTAGGAGGTGTCACTCCATATGAGGTCCTCTTTGGAACACGAATTTGGGTACCTGATCTTGACTCTGAAGGTGCAGTGGCGGATGAAAAACAATTTGATATCCATGATCGTTTGGCTGTTTTACAGGATCTAAATGAATCCAGGACAAAACAAAGCAATGTCCATCTAAAGCAGACCACCACTGAGGAAGTCAAGGTAGTCACTGCAAGACCTGTCTGGATCCCAAAAGTCGGGGATCTGGTGAGAGAGAAAATTGTGGACAAAAAGGAATTTGGACCCTCTTATAGAAAAACTGTACCAATCCTTGCTGTACACGGAACAAGAACTGTGCTGCTCCCGCCTCTTGCCGGTAAAAAGGAGAAAAGATTTGTCTCAATCGACTTAATCAAACCACACTATGTGGCCGATACTAAACAGTAGGCCTAGTGGACTCCTCTTTAGCAGACGCACTCCTCTAGCTACAATCCAAGAAGTTCAAACTGAAAGACTCATCACATTTGAAAATCCATCTGTAAGGAATGAAAGACTTAGCAACAATGCTATGGAACTTGTTCCACTTGAACCAGACATTCAAATTCTAAATGAAAAGCAGAATCATTCACAAGTTGCAATCAGACCTAAAACAGACGTCTACATCAACTTGCCTCAGCAAGAGGAAAATAACATTTCAACTAATCCCGATGCAATAACTGCTTCTGGCTATTTCATTAACTTTGATACGTTTTCTCTTGATCCAAGTGAGCCGGAAACGACGCCAGCCAAAACAATGTTCAAGCAAGAATCAAAGAATTTGCTTCTCTTTCTTCAAAAGACATACCTGGTATCACCTTGGATTGAACTCTGGGTAGTCTCTGGGATATTGTTTTTTCTTTTCTGGTTAGGCTTAGTTTTGACTTTTAGTATGCTTATCAATGGACACTATCTACAACAAGGTTCCACAGCCCAAAAGGTCAACATTCTACTGAAGCCCCATACATCATCACATTGTGAACAAAGAGACTTGTCATCAGTGAACATTACAGCTGTTGCTATACCCGATAGTATAGTATGGGACAAGGTTGATTTCAACATTTTCGGCCCGACCGAACTTTTAAAACTTAATCATGTATTTAAAATATCATTAAGTGATATCATTACCACCAGTACATTTTCTGATGATTGGGACACTGAAACAGTAAATAACATGTTGTCTGATTTAGAGAAAACTGTTTCATTTTCTAATAATGAAATGTTAGAGGGTTCTTCAGACTATGACAAATTGTACTGTTATCAACATTATGGTCATCATTTCCTGCACAAATCCATTTCACCTCGGAATGTATTTGAGTACCATCAGTGGGAACATTGCCCAACATCACCAAAAACTAGTTTACAAGTGTTTGCACAGAAATTTGCATACTTTTCAGGGTTTAACACCACAGACCCAGCTTCATTTTATTATAAGGTTGCACCAACATCAGCACAGAAAATGATGTTGACAAACACCAAACAGATTTACTCTGCTTCCTTTTTAGCCCAATTGTCTGAACCGGGTTTCAACCTATGGAAAGACAAAATTGAGACAAAATCGATTTGGGGTTTAAGGGACTGGCAGGTCCAGGGTACAGAGGCACTATTTAGAGCATGCCTCATTCCACAGCAGATTATCTTTTTAAATGCTACTGTGCAACAGACATCCTGTCTTGGAATAGCCAAGATAAAGGACCTGAACACTCCAAGGTTACCTACACCAACACAGGGGTGGCAAAATCCTTCTACAAAGGGAGGGGCAAAAGTTGATGACATACTAAAGTACAATAGATCAAACCCAAATTGGAAGGAGTGGGTGGTTTGGTCCTTAGACACAAACACATGTCATAAACGGTTCCTGAACATCACCAGAGGACTCAGCAGGCATAGGTCAGACCCATGGTATGTACAGAGAGAACATCCAGGGGAAGTGACATCCTATAGTTTTGGGAAGTTGTGCCTAGATTGGCTAGAAACCTCAACACTTGCTTAAGTGAAACAACACTTATCTTTACTCTCACAAGACATGGATCTAAGGGATTTTTTTAACAGGAACTAGGAAACAATGTCGAAAACGTTTCATAAATTCAAGCATCTATGCTGCCTATAATGAAATCTGGAAGATTTCCCAACAAGAAGCCGCAGAGAGAATACGGGAAATAGACCGTATAAATGTAGAAAAAGCTTTTGCTGTGGTAGATAATGGGTTAACAACTTTGACCTCCAGAGTATATTCCTTGGGCAACATTGTATCTTCTGCTATTGACATACTGGAACAGGATTTAGCCATATTATAACACGGCCAATCACAGTTACGTTTTATTATGTTATTGAGCTGGACGCTGCAATCTTAGCGTGCAGGAGTTGTGCCTTGGCGTTTTATAAACAGTACGTCTCTGTTTTCAGAATACAATCTAGCTGATACACAGATAGAAATGGCACAAAGGGGAGCAAATTGAAAAACTGAAACGGTTACCATTCACAGTAGCTGAATTACCATCAACAGATTGGCTATTTCATGGCTAAATCACTCTCCCGGTCATGACCTTTCAGTTTCACTATTGCCTTGAGCAAAGGCAGATGGGCAGATATGAAAAATTGTGTAAAGAATACATTAAGGAATCCTCGGATTTACCATATAGATTTCGATGCCGGAGTGGGGATCGAGAGGTGTTTCTTAGTGGTACTAACTGCAAGAACACTTTAATATTATTTTGCACGGAGCTTGTAATGGTTCAATTTCGAATCTGTCTTGCCACATGAAAGGAACTCCAGCTGCCGTGGTCACGCCAGCGTTTGAGCTACTTTCAAATGGGAGTTACTTAATGCTGAGCGATCAAGGTTGTTGTGGGATGCTCCCGGGCAGCGCATATCTGGTCACTGTGAACACCAGGGTTACTTGCTGTATGCAAGTATTGTTTCCTCCAACAAACACAGTCAGGGAGGCGCCATTATGGCCTTCACTAAATGTTTCCATTATACAGTTTGATGCTTTGAGCAGAATGAAAGCCATGCTTTTACAGCAAATCGTGCCGTTAACCTCCGCTCGAGAAATCTTTGAACTCCAAGTCGCAAGGACCTCGACAGAGATACTCCCCCTACATTTAGTAGAAATGGTGGGACGTATTGTTAGAATTAGGGGTCTCTAGTTGGCAGAGGTAGGTACCATTGACCAAATAGGGACCCTTGCTTCTAAGTCAGAGAAAGGGGATTACACTCCTGGATAACCCCTGCTTACCCCCTTGGTAGCTTGGCAAGAGCAGACAGGTTTATCTCACAAGTAGTGTGTTAAGCATTTGTGAACACATACAGTAAAACAGTGAAGACACTACAGATGGACACCACACAGGGTTTATAGAAATAAGTATTCTTTATATAGACTTAACACAAGACCACAACCGACAAAAATCCACAGTACTGCAGTCAAAATAGACTTAAGGATGGTAGAAGTAACTTAGTTCAAGTTGATGATAAATGCGACACGTTTCTCACAAAAGTATCTGGATGCGTAACGCAAAACAAACAAAAAGTTCGCAGGGATGGAGATGCGTCGGTTCCTTGCTTCGGGGGAGATGATGCGTCGCGCCTCAATGCTTGCGCAGAGTAGGGGATGCGTCTTGTTCCTTAGCGGAGAGGAGGTGATGCTTTGATTGTCGTACTGCATTCCAGTTACGATGCTGCAAGATGGCGCCTTGATGCGATGCGACAATCCAGTGCGATGCGTGAAGACGATGCGTGCACTCCCGGCGGCCATGCGGAGAACTCTGAAACTTTGGAGCCGTGACAGGCCCTGCGACACGCTTCTCCTGTGATGCGACCCGTGCGGTGGCAACACGCTTCTCCGGTGATGCGTTGGTAAACAGCTGCAACAAAGGCACACATCTCTGGTGATGCGGCGGCGACCTCTGCGGCGGCGACACGCTTCTCTGGCGATGCGAAGGCAACAGCTGCGACTGCGACACTCTTCTTCTCGTTGAGTCACGCTTCCAGCTCCCAGCGACATGCAGGCTTCTGCAGACAGAATTCCCAGCAAGGAAATTCAGAGGGGAGCTTTTAGTGTAGTTCCAATATCCCTTATAGGCTCTGCGCATTGGAATAATATACACTATAGTTTTGACATAGGACTGAGGTCAGTATGTCTCTATCGAGTACATTAAACTTAATTACTTGTGTGTGCCAGCTAACTAAGAGGTCGCTAGAAACTTCTCAAATATACAAGAAGGGATTAGTTTCTGACAACAGCATAAACATGACAACTTTGTTTCCCTTAGAGTCGGAACAATCTCAGAACCGTGGAAACAATAGATAACAGTTTCACTCAGTCAATCGTGCATGCTTCGTTTCTACAGAGTTGCACAGAAATAGAGAGACAGGCGTTTCAATAAAAAGGGTTTATTGAACAGTCTTATTTCTCATGCAAGAGATATGAACTACTACAATCGTAAGACAGGATGCGAAGTACAATACGTACAGGGTTAGCAGTAAGATAAAATAATACTGCAATAGCATGGTTTGTAGCTATGACATATATTCATAAAAAATACATACATAAATAACACAGGCTAAAATGTTAATACTCATCTGATGTTTCTAAATAGTTCTACCCCAGTATACCTAACCTAAGTGTAGTACAAGGTAAGAAGTAGGTGCTGTTTTCTAAAGTATAGCTAGCTATAGTTTTAGTTTTGCCAAGAGTTGCCAAAAGTTTCTCTAAGTTCTAGTCTGCTCCATACCTTAGAATGTGTGAGGTTGGAATCTCTTTCAGGGACTCTATATCTAACAACCCGCAAGGGGAGTCAGAAACCCTGGAGCTGGATTCTCTACAAGGAGGATGACAGAGTCTGGTCAGTGCATCAGGCGGGAACTCGATCTCCTTCCGAACTTGTCGTGGCGAACCGCAAGTAGACAGTCGAACTGGACCATACCGGAACCGTGGTTTGCCAGGTCAAGTGCAGGTATATTTATACCTTGAAGGTGTTTAGGAATGCCTGTATTGACGTAAAAGTCGGGCATCGGAACGTCATGAATGAACCCCTAAGGAATAGATGTTCATGCATAATAAATGAGTTCCTGGAGAAATCAATATCTCAAGGAAGGGAAATTCCTAAAGGCTTAAGAGTCTGGTTTTCCAAGAACTCGTTGTGACGTGGATTGACAGATAAAGGAGACCATGCCTGTATTTGGTTAGCATGCACAATGCCTAAATAAGGGCTGGATTTTCTATGCCTAAATAAGGGCAATATGAATTGTACCTATATAAGGGCATAAATCGGGAAACCTATATATGGAATCTAAATCTACACACAACACCCACTCCAGTTTCGTATGAACGACATTACTAAATCCCAAACATACTAAACATATGTAAAAGAGAGTATCGCATGATTAGTTAAAACATGCTAAAACATATCTTCCCGTCTTTTCCGCTACTGCTCCCTCCTGATTTTCTAGGTTGTAGCGCTGGAATGCTCACGGGTTACTACGCGCTCTACAAAAACCTCAAATAATAATAAATAAATATCTAAAAACATATGTCCAAAAAATGCATTACAAAACCATTGCTATGCATAAGGTGCTGTACATATTAAAAGCAATATTTCATTCTAAGCATATGTGTGCATTGGAAATGCTAAAAAGAATGAACCAGAAATATATACACATGATGAAATGGCTCGTTAATACAGAAGAAAAAGGGCCGAAACCATTTCATATCAGGTTAACACAAATCAATTGTTGATGTGACAAGGTGGCATAATGTCCCTGGAAGATTTTCAAAGAATTCTGTTCTCTATGAATAGTTCTACTATAAGCAGATTACTGTGCCAAAAAATGAAAAAAAAAAAAATACACATTTTGGAAAAAGAAAACAATCATAGCAAAAAGTTCCAAAGTTAGTCACTTGTCTGAAAAGAATGAAGGCCAAATTCATAGTCTAATCTGAACACTGTGTGCCTGAATCAAAAGTCAGTGTGTGGGCCTGGAGAAAACATGAAATCTTCTAATCCCGTAGACAAAAAGTCGTCTACCGTTGTAGGTGAAAGTTGGAATACCTCGTTTAGAAGATTAACTGCACATAGATGTGAACTAACGCCTTCAGCATTGGTTGCATCAGCAATGTTCCAATCGAATGTTACCTGCGTGCCTGATGTTTCTTCTCGTACCTCAGCAGTAGCAATTTGCGTCTGTGAGATCTCAATGAATGCCGTCATCAGGATTGGTAGCTGCTGGGGACAACACAGAGCATGGGCCGTTACCGGGTCCTGCAGAGTATCGATAACCGTAGGTATGACTGATGGGAGCGTTAGACAGATGTCTAGCACGCATTCTTCACCGCAGAGCAGGCAGTGTAGAACAGGTAAGATGCAATCTTGCCATATTGGTCTGAATGACAGAAACCATGTGGTGTTTAATTCTCGTAGACGAGGTAAACCCAAAATTTGGACAATGCGCTCACGACACTTCATCTCCAATAGAGCTCTCTCCATGGTGAATTGTGTGTCGCTGGTGATTTGGCTTTCCATATTGTAGCAGTACGAGCAAAAATAGGATCCCTGCAACGAGTGCTTAAAGGAGCGGCAGTCCGCCAAACACAGAGTGCATGATGTTTGGAAATATGCAGAGGACTGCTTAAAAAGGTGCTAACAGTTCTGCACATACGTTCTTAAATACATGTTTAATACCGCTCGTATCAGACATGTTTAAGATACGACCTAACATTTGTATACAAAAGAGTATGTATCTCGGCAGAAGTCCTTGTGACTTGTCATAGGTTTCTTTGGCCGAGGTCAGTGGCACAGTTTGTTGTAAAAGAATGGCTTTCATTCTGCTTAGAGTATCAATTCGTATAGAAGAGATGTTCAGTGAAGGCCATAGAGGCGACTCCCTGACTGTCTGTATTTGAGGAAACAAGACTTGCGTACAGCAAGTGACCCTGGATGTAACCGTTACTAGATATGGGATACCTGGCAACATGCCACAGCAGCTGTGATCATTCAACATAATGTAACTCCCATTAGAAAGTTGACCAAAATTTGGATTAATCACTGCAGCCGGTGAACCTTGCAGGTGACAGGATAAGTTTGTAGTGGAACCATCACAGGCCCCGTGTAAGTTAATACCCTGGCAAAGGAGAGAACCGCTTAGTGCGTTTGCACAGTTTGTATCGCTAAGAAACACTTCACGCCCCCCACTCCAACATCTGTGTGTGTAAGGTAAATCCCAAGATGTCTTGATGTATTCTTTACCCCCCTTTCATATTTGCCTGCTGGTATATGTTTTAGGCAATATTGAAAATGGAAAGTTGTAACAGGCAGAGTAATTTTACCATGTATGATCCACTCAGTAGCTGGTTTTTCTATCACTGTGAATGGTAATTTTTCCAGTTTTTCAATGCTCAGCACAGTGTAGTCTGCTCCCCTTTGTGCCAGTTTGATCCATTTATCAGTTAGATTGAATTTTGAAAACAGTGACGTAGTGTTGATTAAACGCCAAGGCATATAGCCTGCACGCAAGTTTTGTAGTGTCCAGCCCAATAGCATGATAGAATGTAGCTGAGACTGGCCCTGTTGCAACATGACCAAGTCTTGTTCCATGATGTCTATGACAGAAGACACAATGCTGTCCAATGAATATATTCTGGACAACAGAGTCGTTAACCCATTGTCTACTACAGAGAGAGTTTTCTCTAAATTAATACGATCAATTTCTCGTATTCGTTCTGCAGTCTCTGCTTGGGTAACCTTCTATGCTTCATTATAAGCAGCGTAGATACCGGCATATATGAAACATTTTTTACGCGGTTTTCTTGGTCCTAGCAAGAATTCCCTAAGTTATGCGCCTTCTTGAAGTAAAGTTGAGTGTTGTTTTGCATTCTTCAGTGTAGCTTTCTGTAGCCAATCAAGGCAAAGTTTCCCCACACTGTATGTTGTTACTACCCCTGGATGCTGTCTTTGAACATAGCGTGGGTCTGGCCTATTGATAGTGAAACCCTGTGTTTTGTTCAGGAATCGATCTTGACAGTTATTTGTGTCTGTGGGCCAGAGCAACCATTCTTTCCATTCTGGATCTGATCTGTTGTGATGTAAAATATTATGTACGTCGACCTCCCCCCGTGTGGTGCTATTACTTGCAGGTATAGGTATGGTCGGTGTGTTCATGTCTTTGATCTTGGCTAACCCAAGGCAAGACGTTTGCTGGACAGTGTCATTTAAAAGCATAATTTGATACAGGCTCTAAACAAAGCTCCTACCCCATGCACCTGCCAATCTTTTGTACCCTAGACAGATTTTGTCTCAATGTTGTCTTTCCAAAAGTCGAAACTCTGTCTAGACAGTTGGGCAATAAAGGCTGCAGAATAAATCTGTTTTGTATTGGTTAACATATTTTTCGTTCCTGTCTTGTTAACATTTTTAAAGTAAAACGTTTCTGCATTAGACAAATTGTAGCCTGAAAAATATGGAAATTTCATTGCAAAAGCTTTTGAAATACCCTTTGGAAGTGTAGGACAATGTTCCCATTGGTTATACATTAATACATTTCTAGGTGATGCAGTTTTATGCAAGAAATGAGGACCATAGTGGTTATAACAATACATTTGTTCAGAGTCTGATGAACCCTCTACATATTCATGATTTGTGAATACTGCAGACATCTCTAGATCAGACATCAAGGGCCCGATTCACAGAATTAACTTAAGACAAAATCTTAAACTTACTACTTTTGGTATTCACAGAATGCACTTACTACTTTTGGTATTCACAGAATGGATTTACGATTACTAACTTTACGTCCGCACTCGGGCCGGAAATTCCGGCCCAGAGGCGGAGCTTCCGGCCCGGAGGCGGAGCTTCCGGCCCGGAGGCAGAGCTTCCGGCCCGGAGGTGGGGATTCCGGCCAGTGGTGGAGATTTAGCCATGGCCAAAATCTCCACCTTCGGGCCGGAAGCTCCGCCTCCGGGCCGGAAGCCCCGCCTCCTGGCCGGAAGCCCCGCCTCCAGGCCGGAAGCTCCGCCTCCGGGCTGGAATTTCCGGCCCGAGTGTGGACGTAAAGTTAGTAGTCGTAAATCCATTCTGTGAATACCAAAAGTAGTAAGTGCATTCTGTGAATATCAAAAGTAGTAAGTGCATTCTGTGAATACCAAAAGTAGTAAGTTTAGGATTTTGTCTTAAGTTAATTTTGTGAATCGGGCCCCATGTTATTAACAGTCTCGAAATCCCAATCATCAGAAAAGGTACTAGAGGTAATAAAGTCACTTAATTTTAAATAAGTGTGGAATCTTCAAATGTTCCAACGGGCCAAAAATGTCATATTCAGTTCTGTCGCAAACTATACCCTCTGGTATAGGAACGACTGTGATGTTCACTGCTGACAAGTCTCTTGCTTCACGATGGGATGATTTGTGTGGCTGGAGAAGTAAGTTCACTCTTTTATTTGCTGTGTCCATTTGACTATATCTTTCATTTTTCAGCATACCCAGAGTTATTGCCAGAGCTAACCAAAGTAGAAAGAAGAATATTCCCAAAACAATCCTTAGTTCAATCCATGGTGAAACCAGATAAGTCTTTTTCAGGAGATGAAAAAAGTCTTTGCTTGTTCTCTGAAAGTTCTTTGTGCTGGCGTCATTTCAGGTTCGCTGGGATCCTCAGAAAACGTATCAAAGTTCGTGAAATAGCCAGAGGCAGTTCTGTCAATGGCTGGAATTGCATCAGGATTTGTTGAATTCACTGGAACCAGTTGATCACTTGTTACTTCGTTGTAGACAGGTGTATCAGGACGAACTGTTATTTGGGTCTCAAGAGGGACAAGTTCCATAGCTTTGTTGCTTAGTCCTTTATTTCTTACTGCAGAATCTTCAAAGGTGATGAGTCTCTCATTCTGAACCTCTAGGATTGTAGCCAGAAGAGTGCGTCTGCTACATTGTCGGCGTCCACTTGGCCTACTGCTTAGTATAGGCCACATAGTGTGGTTTGATCAGGTCGATGGACACAAATCTTTTTTCCTTTTTACCAGCAAGGGGCGGCAAGAGTACTGTTCTTGATCCGTGGATTGCTAGGACAGGTACTGGTTGTCTGTAAGAAGGCCCAAATTAATTCTTATCCACAATCTTTTCTCTGACTAGATCACCAAGCTTTGGGATCCAGACAGGCCTTGCTGGGACGGCCGGTTTTTCCCAAGTGATGGTTGGCTTCAGGAGCACGTTGCTTTGTTTCGTTCTTAGTTCATTTATGTCCTGTAAAACAGCCAAACGATCTTTGATATCAAATTTCTTGTTTTCCATCACTATGCCTTGCATATCAAGGTCCGGTACCAACATTCTAGTTCCAAATAGAACTTCATATGGAGTGACATCCCCTAGAGAACTTCTTGGCAAGTTGTTAAGTGCGCGTTGGACCCCATAAAGGTGTTTGACCCACCCATCACCCGAACCTAATACCCTAGCTGTTATAGACTGCTTAATGTCTCGTTTTTTTCTTTCCACCATAGAATTTCCCTCAGGATGGAATGGAGAAGAATATCGCAATGCCTCGCCCAAACTGGCCATGGCTTCTTTGTAAGCTTGAGAGCTAAACTCAGGACCCTGGTCAGAATGTAGTGTGCCAATTGCGTATGTGCCGATAAAGACTCGCAAATCTTTTATAACAGTTAGAGCGTCAGCCGAGCGCTGAGGCCACATCCATAGGAACCTTGAACACAAATCCACTGCGACCATGATATATTTATAGTTACTATCCCTTTGTAAGGGACCGTAGTGGTCCAGGTAAACACATGCTAATGGTTTATTAACAGGGGCGTCTGCGCAGGAGGTTTCACAGTAGAGACTTTCATCTTCTGTCATATTTCACATTCCAGAACATAATTCCTGGTCTGTTTCGTAATGCCTGGCCACCAGTATCTCTGTTTTAACCCCTTCAGCGCGGCGCGGATTTCCACGCCACGCTGAAGATTCCGTGCGCAGGCGGGGCCATGACGGAATGGTTCCGTCATAAGCACAGCCCAACCGACGTGCATGACGGAACCGTTCCGTCAAGCGCGTCGAAGGGGTTAATAATGATACTGTAGCGGGAAACACCTGCATGGGCAGAGGCGATCCCTTCATGTGCTGCTAGGATTAGTCCTAATCTATGTTCCATGTTTGGTATTACCCTATCCCCCACTCTAGGGATTCGAGTAAATGGAACATTGTTCGCATCAATTATATATGAGTATTTGAGTGGACATTTTTTAGGTAACGCTGCACCGCTGCCTTTGCTTGAAGCATTGACAGCCAGCATTATTTCACTGTCTATTTTCGTTTTTGAACGAGTGATTGCAGCTACGGAGGCCGTTTGCACAACCCCTTTCGCTGCTTCATCAGCCAATGAATTCCCTTCAACGTGAACGCCATCACATTGATGACTCAGCGTGTGTATCACGTGAGTGTTTTGTAGTCCGTTTCGCAACTGAACTACTTGTTCCCAAAGCATTTTATGCTTGATTGTGCCACCTTTTGCATCTTTGCAACCATTTTGAAGCCAATTCTGTAAATATTCCTTGTATGATTAAACACAGTAAAAAGAATTGCACACTATTAGTGTGGGGAATTCGCGATCCGTATTTTCAAGTGCCATCTTGAATGCTTGTAGTTCAGCTTGCTGAGCTGTACAATCTCCTTTTCGTGACCATTGGTCTGAATTTGCAATCGTGCTTACGACCTTTAACGATCGCGCATGCTGCACTGTAAGCTTGTTTACTCCCCGTAGCGGGTTGTGCAGATCCGTCAGTATAAATTATAAATTCGTACTGATCAAGAGGGAGAATTTCAGTAGGCAGAGGACATTCGTGTTCGTATTGCAGGAATGCTTGTGTTTTTAAATAAGGATTAAAAACATATTCAACATCAGTTACAGCAAGAGAATTAACCCATTGTATCCATCTTGGATGTAAAGCTTTTGCATTCGGAATACTCGCTTTTGTAACTGCCTCTAAGGCTGGTACAGGAGTTACAACCATAATGCGTTTTCCCTGTGCTAGGGCTCTTTCTTTTGCTACAGCGGTTTAAACTGCTTTCAGAATTTTTTCTGTCGATGTAAATTTAATTTCTGCTTGCATATACAAATGTGATTTGTATGCAATTGGTACTTTTTCACCTTCATTAAAAGTTAAGTAGGTGAATCCACATTGACCCGGAATGATTTGGATCATTAAGTTGCGTATATTTACGCGTGTTTGTAAGTGTTTTGTTGCTAACATATCTGTTTGAAGTGAACACAGAATTTCTGTGTGTTCTTGTGTCCACATTGTGGCTTTTAAATCAGGTTTGATTAATTCGTAAAGAGGTTTAACCCTCTGTGCGTAGTTTAGAATGTATGTTCTTCCAAAATTCAGGAAACCTAGAATCGACTTTAAGTTTTTCAGCGTTTTTGAAGGTTTGAGCAGCGCACACTTTTCTAAAAAGTTGGCTGCCAGGCTTTTGCCTTCACTTGAAAGTTCATGTCCTAGGAAAAGGACGTTGAGATGGGCAATTCTGGACTTTTTAAAGTTGAATTTGTAACCCTCAGAGGCGAAGCCCAATATAATGGTGTTCACCCTGTTCAAGTGTCTGTCCAGGTCATCGTCTGTCAGATATATATCATCGACATATGACAATGCCTCGTCATCATAAATTTGTAGTAACTCTATTACTCTTGCTGTGAATAACCCCGGGCTGTTTTCGAACCCCTGTGGGAGTCGACAAAATTTACATTGGGTCCCCATTATTGAGAACGCAGTCAAACATCTACTTTCAGGTGCAATATTTTGACAAAAGAAACCATTTGAAATGTCTATTATGGTTTTGTACTTTTTACGCACAATGTTATTCGTTAAAGCTGTACTGCGTGCATTTTGTACTGCAAATGTTTTACAACAAGAGTTTAAGTGTCTGCAATCCAAAACTAGACGATAAGTATTGTCTGGTTTGGAGACAGGAAACAAAGGATTGTTCATTGATGAGGTGCATGTTTCAATCACCCCTTGGTATTCAAGTTGACCTGTTTTTTAGCTTCTTGCTTAATTGGATACTGCCTTTGTGCAGTTGGTTGATTTTGTAACTGGATTTTGTGGTGAGGTGTGTCCTCATCCCATCCTACATGATTCTTATATAATTCTGGGGCCTGGGGACTGGGCCACTGCCCATTTCCTGGCATAAGTATATTTTAAGTGTACTGGAACATCGTTGGAGAAGGCTGGCATAATGATGTCTCGCCATGTGGGCACTCCCTGACAAATTCTGGTGGCCAGTCTTGTTCTGCTAGAAGTATATCATAACCCTTTAAAAGTCGCTCCCAAAAGAGTGCTTTCACTTTTCTTGGTATGCCTCCATCCATCCGGAGTGTTATTTCATATAACCTATGCGGAGAAGTTGAACTAACCCTGGTATCTGCAATTTCAACTTGAATGTCCTCATTCAAGTCCACTGTCTCCAGAAGCCCCTTCAGTTTCTGGCGAGCTACTGTAACTGCTGCTGCGCTGTCCAACATTGTCTGAGCCCATTCTCCGTTCTTGAGTTGTGTTCTCAGAATCCTCGGCATGTCTGATCTTCAGACCTGCTACCTTCTTTTTGGAGAATTTGGTTTGTTTTTCTGAACGTGTTGATCGTCTTTGGACTTCACGCGTTCTTCTTTGTTCTCTGACTGTCCTCTTCTTTTGGATGTCTGTTGAAAGGTACGAGAGGAACGTGTATCAGTATCTTGATACCTGTCAGGTTTTCTCAAATTATCCGTATTCCTGAGGTTATACCTCCTTTCAGACGGCTCCTTTTGAGGAGACCTACCTCGGGATTGAGAATCTTTCCCTTTTGAATGTTGTTTGTTATTTTCCCACTTCGTTTTAGAAGAGGTAGGATTGTTTTTAGTAAAGACCTTATCAGGACTTTCAGACAGTTGTGGTTTAACTGATTTCCCTCCCAAACTGTCTCGACCTAATTCTTTATAGGATTTTTGAATTATTCTGGCTAGTTCATGTGTTTGTTCTGTTACATCAAACTCCCTTAATATCTGGTGGATTGCCACTGATGCTGCTTCTCCTTTAATATTCGATAATATTATTGTTGAGACCTGGTCGAAATTTTTAAGTAACTTCATACCTAAATTCAGAGCAGGAAATGCCCCGTTTTCATTTTGAATCTGTTTCAGGACATCATGTATTACTGTCATGTGTTTTTGTGTAGATTGCAGCAAAGAGTGTGCCCCAAATGGTGCAGTCTTCCAGATGTGGTGTGATCCCCATTGGTAAACAGATTGTTAGAATTCTCATAAAGGCTAGTATTAGGAAATACTGCTTTGATTTGAGTAATTTTTTTAGCTCTCCAGAATGGAATTTGTTCGCGTTTTGTGGGCATTTTAGCCATGACTGCGTGTAAACTCTGTGGAGTGATTTTTAGCGCATTCCCCTGGTGAGAGGTTTGTCTTGGAATTGCTATTGTTGGTTGGACTGTGAAAGTCCGCATGACATATTGAACCAATTGTCTATATGTTGTGATTAACTCCTTGAGTGGAGCAAGTAATTCTACGTCTGACATTGCTTCAATGTCAGGATGAGGTGTGTAGCCGGCTAAAATCGGCCATGTTGCTCCTGGTCTGCCTAGTGGACCGAGCCTGGTAATGTGATTATAATGTTTTAGGGCACCTTTAAACCAGAGATCATGCTCCTGGTATGTGAGTGGAATTTCAATATCCTCAAAAGGAATATATTCCTCATGTGGTTCATCTTCTTTGTAGAAGTGAAACATTTTAGTTACTGGATTTGATTCTGGGAATACTATCCACGAATAGCCTCTGTCTGGTGAGATTCATGTGCCTCTATCACAAAAACTGCTCTACCACCTCTAGGTGCTAGGCCATGTTTTATAAGTTTTAGAGTGATGGTTCTGCTTAAATTTGGAGCGATGATTTTCACATTTTCATCGGTTTCATCAAAACCTGTAAAATCAAAAGCTGCTGCGATTTCATCGGGCACAGCTCCACCAGTATCGGTGTTTGTGCTGTTTCCGGTCATTGTTTAATGAAAGTTTTCAGAGTAAGTTTCAAGGGAACAAAGAGAAGGTGCACAATATTTTGGAACACTGTATCCTTCAACAAACCAAACAGCTAATACATAGGATTTTTGTCCTACTCAGCTATGGCGGATATTATCCCTACCCACTCCAGACGTCTTATGGAGTATTATGAGTAGGGGTCTCTGAGAAAAGCACGACTGAGTTACTTCAGTACCTAGCGTTAAATTAGTGCCTTACCAAACCGTTGCGTGCCATGTAGTGTAGTTCCTATATCCCTGATAGGCTCTGCGCATTGGAATAATATACACTATTGTTTTGACATAGGACTGAGGTCAGTATGTTTCTATCGAGTAGATTAAACTTAATTACTTGTGTGTGCGAGCTAACTCAGAGGTCACTAGAAACGTCTTGAATATACAAGAAGGGATTAGTTTCTGACAACCGCATAAACATGACAACTTTGTTTCCCTTAGAGTCGGAACAATCTCAGAACCGTGGAAACAATAGATAACAGTTTCACTCAGTCAATCGTGCATGCTTCGTTTCTACAGAGTTGCACAGAAATAGAAAGACGGGTGTTTCAATAAAAAGGGTGTATCGAACAGTCTTATTTCTCATGCAAGAGATATGAACTGCTACAATCGTAAGACAGAATGCGAAGTACAATATGTACAGGGTTAGAAGTAAGATAAAAAAATACTGCAATAGCATGGTTTGTAGCTATGACATATATTCATTAAAATACATATATAAATAACACAGGCTAAAACGTTAATACTCATCTGATACTTCTAAATAGTTCTACCCCACTGTACCTAACCTAAGTGTAGTACGAGGTAAGAAGTAGGTGCTGTTTTCTAAAGTATAGCTAGTTATAGTTTTAGTTTTGCTAAGAGTTGCCAAAAGTTTCTCTAAGTTCTAGTCTGCTCCATACCTTAGAATGTGTGAGGTTGGAAACTCTTTCCGGGACTCGATATCTAACACCCCGCAAGGGGAGTCAGAAACACTGGAGCTGGATTCTCTGCGAGAAGGATGACAGTGTCTGGTCAGTGCATCAGGCAGGAACTCGATCTCCTTCCGAACTTGTCGTGGCAAACCGCAAGTAGAAAGTCGAACTGGACCGTACCGGAACTGTGGTTTGCAAGGTCAAGTGCAGGTATATTTATACCTTGAAGGTGTTTAAGAATGCCTGTATTGACGTAAATGTCGAGCATCGGAACATCATGAATGAACCCCTAAGGAATAGATGTTCATGCATAATAAATGAGTTCTTGGAGAAATCAATATCCAAGCAAGGGAAATTCCGAAACGCTTAAGAGTCTGGTTTTCCAAGAACTCGTTGTGACGTGGATTGACAGATGTAGGAGACCATGCCTGTATTTGGTAAGCATGGACAATGCCTAAATAAGGGCTGGATTTTCTATGCCTAAATAAGGGCAATAAAAATTGTACCTATATAAGGGCATAAATTGGGAAACCTATATACGGAATCTAAATCTACACACAACAAGCTAGTGGTCAAGTCTTTTGTCCCTAAGACTTTAGCAGGAGGCAAGCACAAGTTCAAGCCCTTGGAGAAATATTCTGCAAGATGATTAAAGTTCTTCAAAAGTTCCTTCTCCTTTCCTTGGCAAAGAAGGCACCACTGCAGGCCAACCCAGCAACACAGCACACTGGCAGGGGGGCAGTCCAAACTACTGCAGCGTCCTTGGTTCTTCTCCTTGGCAAAGGTTTGTCTTGTTGTTCCAGAAGTGATCTAAAGTCTTGGGGTCTGGGTCCCCATATTTATACTACTAAATCCTTTGTCCTCTGAAGAGGCAGAGGGGCCTGTACCTAGTCCAAACCAGTTCTGTGCAGTCCTGGAGCACTTTGTTTACAGGACTCCTTCTTTCCTTTGATAGGGAGGGCCAGGGACATCGGACGCACAACAGGAGGTGGAGCCAGAATTGTGGAAGGCAGGCACAGCCCTACTCAGACCCAGGTACTACTCCTCCCACCACTCTACATGCAGATAGGTCTATTCAGCCCTGTGCTGACTCACCCTGTCTCCTGGAATCCCCCAGCCCCTGTCACTCACAGAACCAGACACACAATACACAAGCTAGCAGAGGCAGGCTGGATGGTTAGGTAAGAAAATACCTACTTTCTAAAAGTGGTATTTTCAAACAGAGAATGTTAAAACCAACTTTACTAAAATATGTATTTTATCATTCTGAGTTCAGGCATACTAAACTCGAATTTCTACCATGTTCCCTGGGTCAGTTAGGATTATAGGTGTTATAATCAAACTGCCCATTCTGGCCTATGGGGACTGGTAGCCTTGCAATAGTGAAAACATGAAAATGGCTGTAATTCACTATTAGGGCATGCCACACACATCAGGGTATGTCCTACCTTATATTTACAATGCACCCTGCCCTTGGGCCTTCCTTAGGGGAGTCTGATATGAAGAAAAGGAAAGGTTTGGGGACTGGCAAGTGGATGCACTTACCAAGTCGACATGGCAGTATTAGACTGCACACAGGCTCTGCAATGGCAGGCCTGAGACACACTTTACAGGCTCCTGCTGTGGGTTGCACAACCAGTGCTGCAAGCCCACCAGCAGCATTTGATTTACAAGCCCTGGGCACACATGGTGCACTGTACGAGGGTCTGACAAGTAAATCAAATAACCAAATCATGGAGTCACTAATTAATACATCAATTTAACATAGGGAGCACTTGCACTGTGGCACTGAATAGCAGTGACACAGTGCCCAAAGCATCTAACCCAGCAAAACATATCCAAACAGAGGAGGCAATCAGTAAAAAATGGAAGGGAGACTCACACCAATGGTAGCAGGTCTAACACGTGTCCCCTCCAGCTGAAATGTGGAGAGAACTACCCTTCCCCTTGGGAGTTTTCTTCACTAAGGTGGAAAAATCTGGACAAACCATCAGAATTGGGGTGTTCTGTACCAAGGCGGTGTTCCACGGTAAAGTCCATCCCTTATAGGGAAATGGACCACCTCAACCACTTTGGGTTCTCACCCCTTATCTGCACTAACCATCTGAGGGGCCTGTGGTCTGTCTGAACCTGGAAGTGAGTCCCAAACAGGTATTGTCTCAACTTCTTCAGTGGCCAGACCACAGCAAATGCCTCACGCTCAATCACACTCCACCTATGTTCCCATGGAAGTAACCTCCTACTGATGAAGGCTACAGGTTGGTCTAGGCCCTCCTCAATAATCTGTGAAAGAACAGCCCCCACACCATGCTCTGAAGCGTCTGTTTGGACAATGAACTCCTTTGAGAAGTTGGGCGCTTGAAGCACGGGTGCTGTGCACATGGCAGTCTTCAGGGCATCAAAAGCCTTCTGACAGGTGTCAGTCCAGTTCACTTTCTTCGGCTGCTTCCTGGAAGTCAGCTCAGTCAAGGGTGCAACAATGTTGCCATACCCCTTGAGAAACCTCCTGTAGTACCCTGTGAATCCTAAAAAGGGTCTCACCTGTGTCTGAGTATTTGGGGTTTCCCATGCCAGGATGGTATCAATCTTGGGTTCTAAGGGCGTCACCTGGCCATTCCCTACCTGGTGCCCCAAGTACACCACAGAAACCTGCCCAATATGGCACTAACTCGCCTTGATCGTGAGGCCTGCCCGCAGTGCCATCAACACTTCCCAGAGGTGGTGCAGGTGTTCTTCCCAACTGGCGCTGAACACTGCAATGTCATCCAGGTAGGCAGCACTAAAATCCTCCAGTCCAGCCAACGCCTAGTTCACCAACCTCTGAAAGGTGGCAGGGGCATTCTTCATCCCAAAGGGCATAACCCAGAATTGGTAGTGCCCATCTGGTGTGGAGAATGCTGACCTCTCTTTGGCCCCATCAGTCAAGGCGATTTGCCAGTACCCAGACGTCAAATCAAACGTGCTGAGGTACAGTGCAGCCCCTAACTGATCAATGAGCTCATCAGCTCTGGGGATGGGGTGTGCGACAGTCCTGGTGACTGAATTGAATCCTCGGTAGTCCACACAGAACTGGAGTTCGGGTGTGGCACCAAGCACGGCAGCCTTTGAGACCAAGACCACTGGGCTGGCCAAAGGACTGTTAGAGGACTCAATCACCCCCAAGGCAAACATTTTGGAGACTTCCTCCTTGATGTAAGCTCTGACCCTGTCAGTCACTCTGTAAGCTTTGTGCTTCATAGGAGGACTGTCCCCAGTGTCCACATCATGGAACCAGGGAAAACAAATCAGTGAATTGTCCCAACAGTTGGCGACAATCTTGCTGCGTATCAGGGGTCAGTGTGGCAGAGAGGATGACACCATCCACTGACCAATCTTGCTCTGTTGCAGACAGGAGGTTAGGAAAAGGCTCGGTCTCCTCCTCCATTCCATCATCTGTCGCTAGGAGCATTTCCACTTCGGACCTTTCTAAGAGGGGCTTCAGGCAGTTAACATGCAGGACCCGCAAAGGGTTCCTTGGAGACCGCAAGTTCAACAGGTAGGTGACATTACTTTTGCACTCCACCACCTCAAATGGTCTGGTCTACCTGTCCTGGAGCACACAAGGCTCTACAGGGGCCATGACCCAAACTTTCTGTCCAGGTTGAAGCTCAATCAGAGTGGCATTCTGATTGTACCACTGCTTCATTTCCTCCTGGCTGGCTTCCAGATTCGCCTGAGCGAGCTGTCTGAATCGCCAAGTCTGGTTCCTGAAGGCCAGCATGTAACTGTATACATCCTGGGGAGGTTTCCTGGGAGATTGCTCCCAGCCTTCCTTGACCAGACTCAAAGGTCCTCTTACCGGGTGTCCATACAGCAGTTCAAAGGGACTGAACCCTAGGGACTTCTGTGGCACCTCACGGTAAGCAATAAGAAGGCATTGCAAGAAGACGTCCCACTTACGCCTCATAGGTTCCTCAAGACCCATAATCATGCCTTTAAGAGTCCGGTTGAATCTCTCAACCAGCCCATTACCTTGGGGGTGGTAAGGAGTGGTGAACTTGTATGTAACACCGCACTCCTGCCACACGGACTTCATATAATTGGATATAAAGTTTGTAGCACGGTCTGACACCACCTCTCTGGGGAACCCCACATGGGAGAAAATCCCCATCAGTGCATGTCCCACCATGTGGGCCATCACTGTCCTGAGCGGGATGGCTTCCGGGTACCGGGTAGCATGGTCCACCAAGACCAGGATAAACCTGTTGCCCATGGCTGTCTTGGGGTCCAGTGGCTCCACAATGCCAATGCCCACCAGTTCAAAGGGGGTACTGACTACAGGGAAAGGTTGGAGAGGAACTTTTTGCTTCCTTCCATTATTCCCACTTGCCTGGCAAGTTTGACAAGTCCTACAATGAGTGTCTGAACTCTTCCACATCTGGGGCCATTAAAAGAGGGTGACAAGCCTTTCAAAGGTCTTGTCCTGCCCCAGATGTCCAGCTAAAGGTAAATCATGAGCCAACCCCAGTAGGAAGGCTTTGAAGCGCTGGGGTACCACCAGCACACAGGCTGACCCAGGCTCAGCAACCTTAGGCTCGCTATACAGGAGGTCGTTCTCCCAGGAGATCCAATGTGATCCAGACTGATCACCTGTTGCCTGGTTTGTGGCCTGTTGCCGCAAACCCTCAAGAGAAGGAACCTTTCTCTGTTCTGCACAAAATTCCTCTCTGGAGGGTCCACCTTCTTGCTGCCAATGGGTCAGCTCAGGCAGGTCCCCCAGTTCAGGAACTTGCTCCCCTGTAGTTTCCACGGCATCCCCCTCAAGGTCTGCCTCCTCATGGACCGTGGGAATAATGGGGGCTGGTTTCCCGCGTCCCCTACCTCTTCTCTTTAAGGCAGGTACCTGGGCCATACTTTCAGGTTCCAGGATCTCTTGAACACCCCTACTGGCTGCCATAGACCAAATGGTCACACACGCCCACTCAGGCAGACCCAACATCTCCAAATGAGACCTTCTCTCCACCTTAGCCCAAGGGGAGTTCTCGAAATCATTGCCCAACAGACAATCCACAGGCATGGCTGGCCTCACAGCTACTTGAAGAGTACCAGAGACCCCCCCACTCAAAGGGAACTTGCGCCACCTCACACTGGCTCTGCGAGTTGTCTGCAGCAACTACAGGGAAGAATGCATGGGGGATAACCTGCTCTTTGGACACCAACTGGCAATTGACAGCTGTCACACTAGCCCCGGTGTCTCTTAGAGCTTCCACCCTATGGCCATTGATGGTCACCCACTGCCTGTATTTCTTACTGTTATCAGGCAGCTGGGTCTTAGGGACCATCTCAAAGTCTCCTAAAGAGACAAGGGACATTCCTGCGGGACCCTACCCACCTTGGGCACCCATCTCCGCCCCCCCAGGGCTACAATCGCCATCTGTTAGGGTGGTGCACGGGGTGGCACATACTGACCCTTTTGGGGACACTGGGGATCATACTAACAGTGTCCCAATTGCTTACACTAAAAGCATGTAGCGGACCCCCTGTGAACAGGTTTACCTGTCGGGGGCTCTGACTTTTTCTCAGAGGGAGGCTGGGCACCCTTCCCTTGGTTCCCTTGGCAATTACTTTGGGGCACTTTCTGGAACTCCCTCTGTTTACCCTTGTCCCCCCCACTCTTCTGCTAGGGACCCTGCCCACCTTCGGCGAAGTCTCCCACGTGACCCTTGTGGACCCGGGTGCTGACCCAGCGGTCTGCCTCCCCAGCAAGCTTCCTAGGGTTAGTTAACTTGCTATCAATAAGGTGCTGGCATTGCTCTGGAAAACAATTAGCAGACAAGTGCTCCCATGCAAACAAATCATAGAGCGCTTCAAAAGTATCCACTTTGCTACCCTTCACCCAACCATCCATAGCTCTGCAAAAGAAAGATACATATCCTACCCACGTGGTTGCCTCCAGCTTCTTATAATTCCTAAACCTCTGTCTATAGAGTTCTCGGGTCAAACCATACCTTGTCATCAGGGATTTCTTCATGTGGGCATAAGACAGCCTATTCTCACTGGGTAGGTCTAACAATATATCCATCCCTTCACTCACAAAGCGGCCCCACAACCTCGTTCCCCAATTCTTTTCAGGGACACGGCGGGCCAACATTGCTATCTCATAGGCTGCAAACCACTGCTCAATATCCTCATGCTTATGGAAATCTTTGATGACATCCTTGAGGATATATACCCTGCCTTCTGAAGGCACAGATAGTGCGCTGCCACCATAGCGATTGATTTCTAAGCCCTTTGCTTGGAGCTCTAACTCCCTCAACATTCTCTCATGTTCCAATCTCAGTCTCTTTCTCTCTCCAAGGACAATCTGCTATTCTCTAGGTCCCTCTGACCTTCTATCTTGAGCTTGACCATCTACATTCTGTGCACCCTATTTCTCTCCCTGTCTACCAGCTCTCTGGGGGACAGGACTTTGGAAGAGACGCTACTGCCAGGTGAGGGCGGTACCCCTTCCCTAGCTGGAAACACTGGCCTATCCAGCTGCCCATCTGCATCCCCAGCTGGCTCCACCACCAGCTCAGGGGCATTTCTTGCTTCTACCCAGGCCCTCAGCACCTTTTGGTAGTCATCCTTTTTGGAAATGCCTGGGGTAGCACCTTTCAATTTTCTGCAGAGAAGCTTGAGCTGTTTCAAATTGTAGGTTTCCAACCTCTCTTCCTCAAAATATAAAAACAAAGATGCAACAGATGCTGGTCTGCTCACGGCAGTAAGAATTGTCAGTTCTCAGGGAAAATAACAGTCCAAGGAAAAAAAAAATCTACCAAAAAGTATGTGTTCGCGTTTGGTCTGCACTCACTAGTTGTGTACACCAATTACTGTATATGAGTCACAAATGCAAGTCCCAATCCTTACCGCTGACCACCAACGTTAGAACTGGGGGTCTCTAGTTGGCAGAGGTAGGTACCTTTGACCAAATAGGGACCCTTGCTTCTAAGTCAGTGAAAGGGGATTACACTCCTGGATAACCCCTCCTCACCCCCTTGGTAGCTTGGCACGAGCAGACAGGCTTATCTCAGAGGCAGTGTGTTAAGCATTTGTGAACACATACAGTAACACAGTGAAAACACTAGAGATGGACACCACACAGGGTTTATAAAAATAAGTATTCTTTATATAGAGTTAACACAAGACCACAAATGACAAAAATCCACAATACTGTACTCAAAATAGACTTAAGGATGGTAGAAGTAACTTAGTTCAAGTTGATGATAAATGCGACACGTTTCTCACAAAAGTACCTGGATGTGTAATGCAAAACAAACAAAAGGTTTGCAGGGATAGGGATGCGTCGGTTCCTTGCTTCTGGGGGAGACGATGCGTCGCTCCTCGAAGCTTGCTTAGAGTAGGGGATGCGTCTCGTTCCTTACCGGAGAGGAGGTGATGCGTTGATTCTCATACTGCATTCCGGTTACGATGCGGCAAGATGGCGCCTTAATGCGATGCGATAATCCGGTGTGATGCGATAAGATAGCGCCCTTGATGTGATGCCATGACATGAAGACGATGTGTGCACACCCGCCGGCCATGCGGAGAACTCTGTAACTTTGGAGCCGTGACAGACCCTGCAACACGCTTCTCCGGTGATGCGACGCGACCCTTGCGGTGGCAACCCGCTTCTCCTGTGATGCGTCGGTAAACAGCTGCGCTGAAGGTATGCTTCTCTGGTGATGCGGCGGTGATCTCTGTGGCGGCGACACACTTCTCCGGTGATGCGAAGGCAACAGCTGCAACTGCGACACGCTTCTTTCCGTTGAGTCGCGCTTTCAGCTCCCAGTGACTGGCAGGCTTCTGCAGACAGAATTTCCAGCAAGAAAATTCAGAGGGGAGCTAGTGGTGAAGTCTTTTGTCCCTGAGACATCAGCAGGAGGCAAGCACAAGTTCAAGCCCTTGGAGAAATATTTTGCAAGATGATGAAAGTTCTTCAAAAGTTCCTTCTCCTTTCCTTGGAAATGAAGACACCACTGCAGGCCAACTCAGCAACACAGCACACTGGCAGGGGCACAGTCCAAACTCCTGCAGCTTCCTTGGTTCTTCTCTTTGGCAAAGGTTCGTCTTGTTGTGCCAGAAGTGATCTAAAGTCTTGGGGTCTTGGTCCCCATATTTATACTACTAAATCCTTTGTCCTCTGAAAGCAGAGAGGCCTGTACCTAGACCAAACCAGTTCTGTGCAGTCCTGGAGCACTTTGTTTACAGGACTCCTTCTTTCCTTTGGCAGGATGGGCCAGGGACATCAGACGCACCACAGGAGGTGGAGCTAGCATTGTGAAAGGCAGACACAGCCCTATTCAGACCCAGGTGCTACTCCTCCCACCATTCTACATGCAGATAGGTCTATTCAGCCCTGTGTTGGCTCACCCCGTCTCTTGGAATCCCCCAGCCCCTGTCACTCACAAAGCCAGACACACAACACACAAGCTAGCAGAGGCAGGCTGAATGGTTAGGTAAGAAAATACCTACTTTCTAAAAGTGGTATTTTCAAACACAGAATGTTAAAACCAACTTTACTAAAAGATGTATTCTAACATTCTGAGTTCAGGCATACTAAACTCGAATTTCTGCCTTGTTCCCTGGGTCAGTTAGGATTATAAGATGTTATAATCAAACTGCCCATTCTGGCCTATGGGGACTGGTAGCCTTGCAATAGTGAAAAACGAAAATGGCTGTAATTCACCATTAGAACATGCCACACACGCATGGGCATGTCCTACCTTATACTTACAATGCACCCTGCCCTTGGGCCTACCTTAGGGGTGTCTGATATGAAGAAAGGGGAAGGTTTGGGGACTGGCAAATGGGTTCCCTTACCAAGTCGACATGGCAGTACTAACCAGCAAAACATATTAAAACAGAGGAGGCAATCAGTATAAACTGGAAGGGAGACTCACGCCAATGGTACCAGGTCTAACACGTATCTTTAATATGTCAGATACAAGCGGCATTGTACACCTATTTAAGATCATAGGGTAAGGATTCTTTAACACCTTCCAGACAATCCTCAGAGTTATCCCTAACTTTATACACTCCGTATTTGGAAGCATTTTTGGGGGTCTACCTCTGATCCTGCTCACTGTAGCTGGAATCCTGATTGTCTACCTGCTGCGCAATGGAAGGACTATCCGCCAGCAAGATTGCAAAAGCGCTCCTGGAGGGATATTACCGTGAGCGCATGGTACAGCATCTGGGTGCACCTTGTCTATGAGAACTAAGTGTTTCTTGATTCTTATCTTTCAGACCAGTCTTTGACGACTGCATCGTACCTGTCTTCCGATGCCTGTTCTGCGGAGGAGAATGCAAGTTAGACATCTGTCTGACCCCTAACACGGGGACGCCAGCTGACTTAGACTCCAGGCTGGAACCCATATGGTCCCATGCAAGATTCTGTCGCCAGCGTATTCCCATCTTGACGCATGCCTTCCTTGAGGAACCACAGGTGCCTTTCACGACTGAATTGAATTTCAGCTCCAGCATTGGCACCGAGGTATCGAATTCAGCACCGGCTACCTCCACAACAGCTGTTGGCAGCGAGGAGTTTCATCTATGCACACTTGACGTGATATGCGAGGTATTACAGTGTTTGTCCCCTGCTGTAGCAGGCAGCGATATTGTTATGTCTCCCAGCCAGGACTTCTATTCTAAATCTGGCTCACGTGTGCTGGGAACGAATTCAGAAATTTTCTTTCCACTTTTCAAAATAACTTTTTCAAATTGGCACTTTCAATAAGCATGGCCTTCGAAGTACACTTGCTGTAGTTCAACTTTGTGTGATCAAACTAATTTAGAACTGTGATTTGCGGAATTTTACAACGAAATGTTAAACTATTACCAAAAGAACATTTATTGCCTCATTTTTTAAATTGTTTTTAAATTATTTTTTAACATTTTTAGAAACATTTTAAATGACTTTTGAGAATACTATGCACTGACGGGGAACAACCTTTACAACGCAACTTTTACAACGCACTACATTTACAACGCATTTCTTACAACGCAAAATCCATTACAACGCATTCCATTACATAGCATGACACTACAACGCATTTTTAAAAACTACCTTTACAACGCATTCCATTACAACGCATACTACCTTTACAACGCATACCATTACAACGCATAATATTACACTACACTATCCAACACTTACCCTACTGTTGCACCCCCTGGAGTTAGAATAGTAATTTTTACCCCTATACTATCCAACACTTACCCTACTGTTGCACCCCCTGGAGTTAGAATAGTAATTTTTACCCCTATACTATCCAACACTTACCCTACTGTTGCACCCCCTGGAGTTAGAATAGTAATTTTTACCCCTATACTATCCAACACTTACCCTACTGTTGCACCCCCTGGAGTTAGAATAGTAATTTTTACCCCTATACTATCCAACACTTACCCTACTGTTGCACCCCCTGGAGTTAGAATAGTAATTTGTACCCCTATACTATCCAACACTTACCCTACTGTTGCACCCCCTGGAGTTAGAATAGTAATTTTTACCCCTATACTATCCAACACTTACCCTACTGTTGCACCCCCTGGAGTTAGAATAGTAATTTTTACCCCTATACTATCCAACACTTACCCTACTGTTGCACCCCCTGGAGTTAGAATAGTAATTTTTACCCCTATACTATCCAACACTTACCCTACTGTTGCACCCCCTGGAGTTAGAATAGTAATTTTTACCCCTATACTATCCAAAACTTACCCTACTGTTGCACCCCCTGGAGTTAGAAAAGTAATTTTGACCCCTATACTATCTAATACTTACCTTAAATGCAATTTAATATTATGCGTTGTAATGGTATGCGTTGTAAAGGTAGTATGCGTTGTAATGGAATGCGTTGTAAAGGTAGTTTTTAAAAATGCGTTTTAGTGTCATGCTATGTAATGGAATGCGTTGTAATGGATTTTGCGTTGTAAAAAATGCGTTGTAAGTGCATGCGTTGTAAAAGTGTGCGTTGTAACGACATACATCCTGCACTGACACAGTTATAAATGTGTATCTCGAAATGTGTATTATTATTGTTTAGTATAAGGAGGAGTGGGTGTTATATTTCATTTCGGTACCCTAATATAGGTTTAGAGAACATCGTACTCTTTTCCTACATCATCTCCCCTTCATTTCATATGAACGAGCCTTATAAGGACAGAACTCCAAATAAGGACCGAATGCCTCATAGGGACTGAACGCCTTATAAGGACTGACACCTTTTAAGGACTAAACCTTTCACCTAGTTCTATGACGAGGGTGGGTTATGCCCGATCGATATTGCTAAGACGTCATCCTTAGCACATATGAATAATTTATGAGCACAATCTCCAGGGCAGCATACTTCACTTCTACTATCTATGCACAAAGGTTTAATCCCCAACGTCATCCTCATACTGAACAATGGGTAACATACGCACATAGACTGTATAAATACAGCACCTGTTGCTATCAGTAGTCAGGAGGGAACCGAGACTTCTAGACTGACACACGGACCAGAGACGCTGCAGCTCCAGCATGCCATCGCTCCAGCTGACAGTGGTCTAACTATCCCTGATGGGGTGTCCAACTCAAGTCCAGGACGAAGTCCCAGACTCTCACTATTCTGGTATGTGGGTTCGACTAAATCCTAGCGGAATTCTTGGCTCTTAGATTCTAGACTATTAGGCTCTTAGGCTTAGTAGCTCTTTCGCACTTACTTACATGCTATGTACACTCAGGTACATCTAGAAATCTCTCTTTTTTAATAAAATTTGGATTCTGATTGATTTCGCTTTTGGACATTGGCAAAATGCTAAAATATTCTTAGTAATTTCTTTCTTAACCTTATTTTCAATCTTTACACTGGATATGTAGAGTGTATTGTTAGAAATAGTGGAAATTGAAGTTTCTCTCCCCTCTCTCCTGTTGTTTCTTGGCTTAAAAATGTGATAAAAATGTGATGTATTGATAGACTTGGAGGTTTTCATTTTGTATGTATAACTGTTGATATTCAATACAGATTTTATTATTCTTTCTATGTGCAACATTATATGTATTAGTTACATTTTGATGTCTGTTTTCCCTTTTGTGTTGGTTTATTTAAGTAATGTTGGGATATAGTTGTGTGTTATGTAAGTCCTGTGTCTTATGATTTTAATGTAATATATATGTTGTCTTGTCATGTTGCAGCCCTGATGAAGTTTCCCTATGGGGGAATGAAATGCGTTGGCTGGACAATTTTACATCAGATGGAATCTTTAAAGTTATAATAAAGAAGTTATTTTTCTACAACTATTTGACTTTTGACTTTTTGAACGGTGCACCCCCTTCTATTAAAAAATACATCTAGACAGGCATCTTAGGAGTACGCACTTTATTTTATAAATGCATTTTATATTCATATATATGTTCATGACTATTGCAAAATGGTAGAACAATACTATTCCTTTTTATTCACTGTACTGTTGGTTCTATATCTCTGCTACTGTGTTACAGTTGTAGCAGCACATTTGTTTTACATGAGAAGAACAACGGTACAATAAATTCTTATTGTAAACATGCCCAACTGTTTCTTCTGTGTATCCCTCTGAGAGCAAAACAAGCAAGCACGAGTGAGTGGGTGAAAAGTAGAATATTGTTTCCACGAGTCTGAGGTTATTGATTTCTGAGGTTGCAAAAACTAATCTCTCGGACAACAGGAGATTCTAATAGCACTACAAGCTAGCTAATGCGAAAACAGGCTAACATATTCGGCGGGTGTGAACAGAGTCAGTCTGCCACCAGACCCACAGTTTATGTTATCCACAAATGCGTAGGTCCTGCATGAAGGGTACTATTGGAACTACACTACATAAGAAGGAGCCCCTTTCAAAGGTGAGGCCCTGGGCCAGAGCCCACTTTGCACATGCCCTAAAACGTCTCTGGTGGAGCGCAATAGAGTAGAATGTCGTAGAGTGGCATAGACTGTCATAGAATGGACTGTCGTAGAAAGGACTGTGATGGAGTGAAATAGTGTAGAGTGAAATGTCGTAGAGTGGAGTGGCTTAGAGTGTTGTAGAGTGGAGTGTCGTAGAGTGGAGTAGAGTGCCTAGACTGGAGTGGCATAGATTGAGTAAAGTGGAGTGCCGTAGAGTAGAGTGGAGAGTTGTGGAGTGGAGTGTCATAGAGTGGAGTGACATGAAGTGCCCCAGAGTGGAGTGTCATAGAGTGGCATAGAGTGGAGTAGAGTGTGGTCAAGTGGAGTGGCATAAAGTGGAGTATGCCTGGTGTGGTAGCACCCTGCCATCACAAACAAAAAAATAAGAATTGGAATGACCATTACATTTGCACATACAGTTTTACTGACAAAACATTACAGCACACAAAGGATAATGTGTGGAAATGGCATCACCTAGTTCCTCCTTGAACTTATGTCATCCCTGGGTTTTGAGCAACTTGTTCAATACCCCACCCACATCGCCGGCCACATCTTAGACTGCATTTTCACCAATCACTGCCATTTAGTGATTAAAGATGTACAGCCACTTAGTTGGGTTGACCACTCGTTGATTATGTTTAAGGTCTGTCAGAATCCCCCCACTATTGTAGAGGAAAGTATCACCCCAAGGCACATCCGCTACAGGGGACTGAATAAGCATTCTGCCCCCAAATGAGAGGCTGCTCTGGCCGCAGCTGGGGCTGGGAGGCATTGCCCCTTCCCCCCTATGGCAGAGGGCTTTCACAACAGGATTACTCAAGCCTTAGATATTGCTGCTCCTTTTCAAGATCACATTTTAGAGAGAGTGAAACCAACTTCACCCTGGTTTTCTGACAAACTCAGATCACTTAGAAGGGAGTGTCACAGGCCCTTGTATTTGTATAAGGGAGAAAACCAAGGAGAAAGCTTTGCTCCAGAAGTATAAGCTAGCCATCTTCCAAGCTAAATCTTATTTCCTCACTAATAAGATCCTCGCTGCAGACAATTCCTCTAGCATGCTCTTCAAGGTGATCAAGGAGATCTCAGAACCTTCCGGGACACAAGTGTTGCCCCCTTCTCAAGATCTCTCTGACAGAATAGCTGCCTACTTGTAGGACAAGGTCCTTAAAATCTTTCAGGAGCTCAACCATATGGAAATGGAAGATTTAGAGGTCGAGGAGGTCGCGCAGGACCATGTGATGGGGAGTCCCCCTGCTGCTCTTGCACATTTTCCCCAGATCACTGTTCAACAAACTCTGGCCCTTCTCATGGTCCTTAAGTCTGGCTCCCCCTCTGACACCTGCACACCCATCACTCTCAAGATGGTCCCTAACCTGATCGCAGACTTTCTATGCAAGATGTTTAACAACATCCTCCGTTCCGGGTGCTATCCGAACACTTGGAAAGAGGCTTTTGTTACGCCTATACTTACAAAACCCAATGCTGACCCCTCTGAACTAAAAAATCTTCGTCCCATCTCACTTCTCCCTGTCCCCGCAGAAATCCTAGAGAAGTTAATCAACATTGAGCTGATGAACTATTTGGATTCCCATGAGATTTTAGATCAATCTCAAAATGGCTTCCGTGCCGACTACAGCACCGAATCTGCCCTTATTGCTGCCACTGATCACATCCGCATGCAGGTCGACCAGTGTGGCTCGGTAGTGCTGATTTTGCTCGATCTGTCGGCCGCTTTTGACACTGTCTCCTCCACTCGGATGGTTCAACGTCTGCAAGAGGTGGGAATCTCGGGTAAGGACCCGCGGGTCCCACAATCCTTCCTGACAGGAAGAACTAATACTGTTAGCTGTGGGGATTTTAGATCTAAGGCATTCAGCCTACCCTGTGGCTTTCCCCAGGGCTCATCCCTGAGTCCCACTCTCTTTACTGTGTATGTGAACCTGTTGGCTAAGCTGGTCAGATCTTTTGGCTTCCAGGTGATTTCCTATGCTGACGACACGCAGATCATTGTTCCTATCTCCCATGATCTGCAGTCGATAGCAGGGAAATTTAACCAGAGTGTGGCCAGCATTATCAGATGGATACAGAATAACTCCCTTAAGATCAATGTAGAGAAAACTGAGGTCCTAGTTGTTGGTGCTCAGACCTCAATCTGGTCGAATGCCAGGTGGCCGGAAGATTGCAGTCCCCTCCCTGCTCCCGCCAAGACAGTCAAAAACCTGGGGGTAATTTTTGATGTGGGCCTGACCTTCGAGTCTCAGGTCAGCCGCATTGTCAGCACTTGCTCCTACAATCTGAAGACGCTCAGAAAGGTGCTCCCGTATGTTCCAGCAGCCCTGCATCGGTCCACGGTCATTGTATTAGTCACCTCCCCGCTTGACTACAATGCCTTATATCTGAATATCAGCCGGGCCTCCCTGAACAGGCTTCAGGTTGTACAAAACGCGTCTGCCAGGCGGATCCTTAATATCCCCAAACGGCACTCAGCAAAGGAGGGGCTTCATACTCTGCACTGGCTCCCTATCACGAAGCAAATCTTTTTCTAAGCCCTGTGTACGGTTCACAAGGCCTTGCATAACAAAGGCTCGCAGCAGCTTAAAACCATGTTTAAATGGTATATGCCTGGGAGGGTCTTGAGATCTTCCAACCAGAGAAATCTGATCACCCCTAGAGTCCGAAAAGCCAGATGGGACGGCCGTTCCTTCTCTGTTGTGGCCGCAAAACTCTGGAATACCCTACCTTCTTCAATATCCCATGTAGAATCGCTCCCAGTGTTCAAAAAGCTGCTGAAGACTTGGCTCTTTTCAGTTTAGTCAGCAGCTCGGCACTCTCCTCTCTTCTTCTCTACCGCCCAGCGCCTTGGCACCTACGGGTATAAGTGCGCTTTATAAATCTTCTTCCTATCCCATTGGTTTGTTTTGATCATATTAAAATATGTGTTTTCACCACACTTCAGAATTACAAAAAATGTGCTTCATTTGTTTTTTCCTAGTTCTGATATGTTCTGAAATATTTGCATAGTTGTTTTACAGACATTTAAATTTTGTTGTGTGTTGTAAAAAAAAATTCTTTTCAACCCTCAGTATTCAGCAAGATTGTCACATAAATCTTCTCTCTTTGAAGTCAGCAAAAAGAAAGTAAACACCACGCTCCCCTGGAAGACAGAGTCTGACATTTGACCTCTGTCTGAATGCACAGCAAATGTGAGAAGATGAGAACATAATTTAAAGGCCTGTTTACAGAAAGTGAGCATTTGTGGAAGAATACAAGGAGCGATGGTAGACAGGCCATACTCTACGGGAGGGACAAAGACAAGCTGGGCAGCTTAAAGCAAATAAACCCAGCAAATAGAAAGCAAGGCAATGCGAGTTACAAACCACAAGGCCAATGGTAAGCAATGGGCAGAATGCATTTACAGGAACGCTTACAGACATCCCTAGGAAGTCTTTTTGGAACCAGAGAGTTGCGCAGAGTGGTAGGCTTGGACCTAAAATGATTAAACTGCTATTTTTAATAGTCATTTGGACCCCAACTAAATGGTGAAGTTGGATTTTAATGAATGTTAAGGAAAAGTATATTTTAGAAAGCTACCTTTTTCCTGCCCAAAGCTTCAGAGGACTTAATTGTATTAGCTCTTCGGCAGTGGCCTAGCCAGGAAGTAGCCATAATGAATGGTATGAAAACTGATCCCAGAGCAGGGACAATTGCTTGGGTGTGGGAAGGTGCTTTTTTTCCCCTTCCTGTCTAGGCCCGGTAAGTTAGATTACTTCAAAGGGGCAACCTAGTAACAGGCAAATGTTTGGCGTTGGAAATGGCTCTCTCTGCAGGGTCACCCCCAAACCATTTGCCTTCCTCCTCCTACTTTTTGCTGAATTTGTTTTTGTTGGCCTTAGAACTCTGTGCACTTTACCACTACTAACCAATGCTAAAGTGCTTGTGCTCTCTGCTTGAAAGATGGTAGAATTGGCTTATACCCAGTTGGCATATTTTATTTATTTATAAGTTCCTAGTGAAGGGGCACTACATGTGCCCAGGTCCTGTAAATTAAAATGCTACTAGTGAGCCTGTAGCACTGATTGTGCTACCCACTTAAGTAGCTGTTTAAACATGTCTCCGGCCTCTCATTGCAGAGCATGTGTGTGCAGTTTTAAACTGCTATGTTAACCTCGCAAGTTAAACCCCTCGCCAGGCCCAAATCTTCCTTTTTAATGCATATAGGTCACCTCTAAGATAGGCCCTGGACAACCCAGAGGGCAGGGTGTAATGTATTTAAAAAGCAGGACATTTACTTTTAAGCTTCACATGTCCTGGTAGTGAAAAACTATCAAATTCGGTTTTCACTACTGCAAGGCCTTTATCTCCCATAGGATAACATTGGGATTACTTTATTACATTTTATAGTTGTAATTTGCAAATGGGAAGATATGACTGGTTCACGTTTGGTATCTCTGGAATCCTAATTTGAAATCCAAATGTATGTTGAAGTGAGATTTAAAATAACTTTCTGAAAATAACACTTTTCGAAAGTTGGCATTTTCTTGCCTTCGCCATTTGGTGCCTGCAGCCTTTCTCTGGCTGCATGACTGGGTGTAGTTAGCAGTTGGGCTTTGTGTATTCCATCTAGACAGCAACACACAATGATAGCATAGTGGTGACTGAGTGGTCTATCCTGACAGATGGGAGGAAAGATCTGGACCCAGCCTCACTTACACCTGAATAGACTGTGTTGTCCCCACACAAAGAAATGCCTGCCCCCTGTAGTTAATCCGGAGCCAAGGCTGCCTGGGCAGGACATCTGTGCACTTCAAAGGCTTGTCTTTGAAGGCTCCCCCACTTCAAAGGCACTACTGGGTATAAGTACTGGGCGTTAGACACCACCACTGTATCTGGACCTGTGGATACTCTGCCAGGAAGGGGGACTGTTGTGCTGCTGAAGGACTGTCACTCTACTGCAGTGCTGCTCTGGAAGAACTGCTTAACTGCTGTGCTGACCTCCCGCCCTCCTTGCCTGGGTGAGAAGGACTTGATCTGCATCACTTGGGTGATTCTAAGGGCTAGTTGGCTGGCCTCCTGATCTGAAGCCTCAGGGATATAACAGACTTCCAACATCTTTGCATCTGCACCTAGACTCTGCCAGCTGTGAGTCCACCCTTCCAAGTGGTGCCACCCCAGTCCTGGATGTGTTGAAGTGGGCCTAAGATGCTTGTCGGCAGAACCAATGCAACTTCCCTGCTGATTGGCGTGTCGTTGAGCTGAACCAACGCATCTCTTCGGTTGAGCGGCGCATCCTCAAGCTGAACCAACGCATCTCCTCAGCTTAGCGGCACATCCTCAGGCAGAATAGATGCAGTGCTGCTGCTGCATGGATTGGGTCCAGTGTAGAAGGTACACATTACCCTCGCAATCTTCGGAGCCAATGCATCACCGCTGGTGCGGCACATCTCCAGTCCAGGTCCTTGCATCTCTCATGGACAGCAGTTCGATGACGACGCTGGCCTCTGTATCCCAGCCTTGCAGCTCTTCGGAACCGATGCATCGCCAGCTGCACACAACATCCTCAATACCCTGACTTTGCATCACAAGCCCCGTCTATAGGATCCTCGACGACAACGCAACAGGACCTCTCCCCGCAGCCTCGTCGCATCTCTGAACTGACACATTGTCTCGACTGCACAACACTTCTTTTCCTTGAATCTACACAACGCTCCAGAACCAGGATTAAAGGTACTTTGTTCAGAGGGTCTGATCTGGTCCCTGTAGTCACGCTTCATTGCAGTCGGCCTGAACTTGTGACTTTGTTCCACTCCAGTGCAACCAGATTTCCCTTGTTGGAGCTTTGAGCATTTTTGGTGCCATTTTACCATAAAGCTTTAAAATTCAATATCTCTTGTTTACCTGATTTGATTTTATTGTTTTGGTCTTTTTCTTTTTACTAAAATCTACTCTTTTTCTAAACCTGGTGTGAGATCTTTTTGGGTGGTGTTTTGACTGTTTTACTGTTTAAGGTGTTGCACAAATACTTTAGTCGAAATCTGAAACAGTGGATAAACTAACGCACTCTGAAGTATGTAATATAGCTCTGTTCAAAAGGTCGGTGGTGCTAGTAGGTGAATCCTCCTGAGTGCGAGGCTAGTCATAGGAGCAAAAGAACTGCGCTGACCTCAAGATATGAGGGGCGTCTCCAACTAGCACTCAAATATAAGATCAATCAATGTATCCTTTTTTTATGAATTCTTCAATGGTTTATTCAATTCATAAATTGTATCATTTGGAATATCGTAGCTTATTCATTAATAACATAAATTCCATTTTTCGGAAAATAGCGATGTGTAGATATGCCGTTTACATGTGCCCACTGCATTTCGGGCAATGGCCCTTCATCAGGGGATCAATATGTAATGCTACCAATTTGTAGTATATACGCGTGGTGAAGCTCTACAATGGTGAAGCTGTGTGAATGGATCGTAACCGAGTAACTGCCAAGTAAATAGCCGGTCTCCGTGTCACCCAGTAAACAGCCGGTCACAGAGACCGGCTGTTTACTTGGTGACACGTATATACTACAAGTTGGTAGCGTTACACATTGAGCCCCTGATGAAAGGACGCCCCTCATATCTTGAGGTCAGCGCAGTTCTTTTACACAAATACTTTACACATTGAGCGTTTGCAGTTACAGATATTCCGCTGCCTGATACTCCACGCTGCCGGCACAACAGCCACTAGATATTTTTATGTCATCGGATCTGAATAAACACCTGGTAATTCTATGCGAGAGGCACAGAAGCCATGATATTTCAATTGCACTTATAAAAGGAAAGATGACGTCGTATGGGAAGTTCTTAGTTGAGCCATCCTATTGATCCTTTCTCCGGTTCAAAATTGACAATGACAATATATTCGCCCTGACGAAGTTCTTGTTTAAAAGAACAAAACGCGTTGGCTGCTTGGTGCACAGTTTCAAATAAAATGAAGAATAAAGAATTTTGAACATTATCAACACTGGATGGACATTCATAAAATCATTTTTTCAGTGGACATTTCGGTTGGGTGGTGCAACCCACAGTTGGCAAGAGTTTATGTTGGCCGCTTTGACCGCCCCTTGGAAACGGCAGGGGCAGCGGTGTTGCACATCATTGGAGCATATTGCTCGATTGTTAGTTTAACTATAGGGGAGATCAAAATTGAGGATTTCTGTCCTCTTCATTGAGGGAGGTGTGTCACATGCACTATAGAGTGTTTGTATGGTTTTGCTGTTTCCTTTTTATTTCAAAATACTTTACACATTGTCTTCAAGTTAAGCCTGGCTGTACTGTGCCAAGCTACCAGAGGTAGAGCATATGTTAATTTGGGGTTTGCTTGCGCCTTACCCTGGCTAGCATTGTGATAGCTGTTTAACCGAGGTTCACACCCAAGTCTACCACTAACCCAATTTCTAATATTTGGTGACACCTGGAAAGGCCACAGCTTTTGCCCTCCCAATCAAGCTGGCACCAAACCTAGTGGTGGGAAAGCTACTCCAGAACTGGGTTGGAGTGGCCACAGAGAAGAAGACTGCTTGCTACCCTTGCCATACCTCTGGGGGGGACACAGACTATGCACAAAGAGAGAAGGGTTTCCCCCATCTTAAATTTTGAGGGTGAATGGGCACTGTGGGATTGTTTACAGGTGGACAAACAGATACAGCTGAAAAAGTGGGTAGGGTTACCCCTGGGAAATTTTACCCAATTGCTTAGGGAGGATTCAGGAGTCAACCAGTAGCTGGTGCCAGATATAAATGTGACACCTCTAAGTACCTTTTTTAGAACACCCTATGGATTTGTGGAAGAACAGAAGAAGGGTGAAACTGCTGTCTGTAAGTTGAGAGGAGCACTGAAGGATAGGACCTGCTTTCCCTTGTACCCAAGTCAACAAGCATTGGCATAGCCAATAGGTCTCGCCTTTGGGACCTTATAAGTGTTTAGTTATCCAGCACAATATCCTTGGTGCAACAACATCAACTGTTGCATGCCTAAACACTTATAAGGTCCCAAAGGCGAGACCTATTGGCTATGCCAATGCTTGTTTCCAGTTGCGTTTATTTCCGAATATCTGCCTTTTAGAACCTTACACAATATTTCCAAATAGTTTCAGCCTTAAAGGACTTGAGCCCATTGTTTATGCCAAAATTATGCTACTCTATTACCACTGGGTGAGTTCTGGGCACTTACTGCAAATTAGCCTAATTTTTTTGCACTATCCCCGTGTGTGTTTTTAAATATGATTTCTACTTCATTCACATTTGCCCTGCAGTACTCCTAATTAACTGTTAACAAAATGAACAGTTTAGAGGTGACACGCACTGCGCGCTATTGTCCTGAATATCAAACATGGATGCGCCTGCCTGTCCCCATCTTTCTTCCCTGCAGTCACTTGATGTGGCTCTGTCTTGTAACTCACCATCCTTTTTGCAGGACAAGGCAGTGACATCACTTAAAGCGCCCAGCCAGCTGGAGAACAAGATGGCCACCCGTAAAAGGTCCTCCCCCTACAGTGCTTGGTAACACAGATCCTCATAGTTGTAGTGTGTTATCTTTGCTCAGAAAAACATTCCAGTAGATTTAGTTGTATAGAACAAGGTTTAATTTGTCATGGGAGTGTGTTCTCTTGAAGCAATTGCTCCCACTCTGATCTTGACAAGTGTTTATATGTACTTTCTTAATCACTCCCAAATGTGTCATGCTGGCCTCTAAAAACTATTTGGAAATGTTTATTAGTACACAAAGACGACTTCTTATTTGGACTGGGTTTTGTACTGATTACGCTCCCCTTCGCTGGTTCTTGGCGTATCTCATTCCATGCTGAAGCTGCCACACTTACTGGCATGATTCATTGGAGGTTAATTAAATCCATCTTCAAAACAACGAGGGGCCAATGAGCCATATCCTTGTTGCAATAGTAAATTAAATGATGCAATTGTTTCTAACTCCATCATCCAAAGGGGGCGGAGAGGGCAAAGTAAATGAACAGCTCCCGGGCCGTGCGTCCCCAGAGAGCCAAGTAGCATGTGGCCTTAAACCTGCTTTTAATTTGCGGCTGCAACACAAGATTATGCCGTTATCAGCTGCCGGGCCGTCACGACGTGAAAAATGACACACTTTGAAAATAAAGACGACTCAATTCCAAACACGAATTAGCAGCGCATCCTGTTTCAAATGTAAATGAATACAAACAGGGTGACAAAGCAGGTCTGGAAAAAATGCTTCTTTGATCGAAAGCTGGCGCTGCCCAGAGAGCAATGAAAGCATGCAGAACTCAAATGCTCGTGTTTTTCATAGCTGCCCTCGGCGTCATTAGAATTATTAATAATGCCGTCAATAAACTCCGTGCTGCCACTGTCATTGTTCACAGTGTATGTTTTATGCCCTGCGTGGCCGTCGCTGATGGCAGCTGTGGGACTCAGCTGGCATGACAAGCGAAAGCCTTTGTAGCCCAATATATGCACTGAAACGCCAATACATTTGAATAAAAACAGATAGCCTGCCTCAACCTCAACACTAAAATAATTAAACAAAACCAAGCGAGGCGATTGTGGAGCGGGCGAGCGGTAAAGATGAAACAAAACACGAACACTGCTGGGAAGTGCTCAACCTCAGCAAAATAAACAAAAGTAGATAAAGCACAGCAATCGTGTAGCGGTAGCTGCGTTAACAATGAAAACAAGTGGGAGGTGGGGGGGAGTGCACTCGCGCACACTCAAGAGACAACTCTTGCAGCTGGGCGGGCTTGAGCCTTGATGTTTGACGAAGTAAACAAGTGGGAGGGGTGGGGGGAGTGTACGCACGAGCACGCTAATCAGCAGCTATTTGCTTTTTATGTTGAGAGAGGAAAGCCAGATGGCGCCTCTGCTCGTAACTGTACGCGTACCGCACACTCTAGGCCACACAAAAAGCTGTGGTCGGCTTTTTAAAGCCCACTCACTAAATGTCTCGCCAGGGCAGCGCACGCGCTGGCTCAGGCGAGACCTAAAAACGTGGACTCCAAAGGTCAGTTCAGTTGGCTGACATCCTGTGTAGGTACAGGGCCACAACAAACTGCAAGATGCCTTTTCCCTGAAGTGCCCAGCTGGCCAGTAACAACTGGACCTGACTTAGACTCTGCTAGTGACCTCTGCTTGAGTGAGTCTTGATTCTTAATTGCTGGTCCTCATGTTCTGGAAGCCAGGTCAGTGTCAAACTGGACATGTCCTACCACCTCTGAAAAGGTGGCACTTAGAAATATTTTGGATTTCCGGGGGGGGGGGGGCTGGGATGAACCACCAAACCCTATTTGTGCAAGGCATAGCCTCGCTGGGCTGAAGAAGGGTTTCTCCCACCCAGAGCTTCTCTGCTGTGGCAAATCTAGTTCAGCAGGCCCGCTATGAGAAGGTATCCGGTCTCATGGAACTCATCGTCGGATACAGCCTACCACCTTGTAACGCTGAAGGGTTTTGACTTCAATTTCACAGATTAGGTCACAAGATAAAATTCTCCTTTGACCATTGACTATCATTGGCCCTTTGTGCTTTTTGGTGCAATTTTCACCTAAATCTTTAAAAATTAATATCTCTGGTACCCCTTAGTGAATTTGTGTTGTTTTGGTGTTATTTTATTTAATAAATGATACTATATTTTTATTTTTATTTGGTTTGGTATTTTTATTGCTTGGTGTTTTATGATACTGCATAGCATAAATATTTCACTTACTGCCTGTCTGCTCTGTGCCATTGCTATCAGGGGGTGGAGCGCAAGAAAATTTGGTGACTTTGAGGGTAGACCCTGACTTTGAGTTGTGATTATTCCTGGAGGTGGGCAGTCGTTCACCCCAAATAATAATCCAATTTCTTACAATCATTGGGCATTTTAAAGGTTTTCTTCTTGTGCTTCGTAATCTAGGTTTATATATCAAAAGACAAAAATACAGGATTGCATTACTTTTTTTAATTGGCATGGACACAAAAATATAGGGCATGTTGGTAAAATGACAGTAAATTCCATAACTGGCAAGTTTCCCAGGTCGATGCGTGGTTCGCTAGTCCAGTACAGGGTGTTTTCCTTTGCATTCTGGGACTTCCATCCTGTTTTATAATGAAATAAACAACAGTACAAGTCTCAGAATTCAAAGATGAAAAAAAAAGACAGGACTGAAACAGCATATCAAGCATGGACCTCAACAACTTGATAAGGTTGACGGTTGTATGCATTTAATTAAACATGCACTGGTATTGAATTTATTGTGCAAGTTATGTGTTTGTCAACAACACCATGTAACATGTACATTATATAAAAAACAGAACGTTTTATTTCCCTGTTTTCCTCTCTTGCTTTTTTTCCATTGCCCTTTCCTCTCCTCCAACCTTTTATCTTTCTCACGTGTATCTTTCTATTTCAACCCCTGACATTGTTCCATTGTTTTTCCCTCCTGTTTATTTCATTATTTGATGGATTTTATTTCCTACGTCAAATATTTTCCTTGTTTTTACTTTATCTCTGCATTAATTTAATTTTCCTCTACTTCACGTTTTAATATTTGCATTAATCGCGCTTTTCTGCCTGTTTCTAATCGTCCAGGAATCACCCGCTGCAGTATTAGGCAACTGTCGGGTAATTTTTAGCCTAAGGTGAGTTTGTTATGCCATTTGAATCGTGTATCCTCGAACTCAGCCCGAGCTGATATCTGCTGCCACCGCCTGTGGGTTCTGCCTGATACTGCCCGACCAGAGTTTATTCTCCGAAGCTAGCCAAAGAGCAGGGTCCGGGAATAAAGAGTTATCAAATATTACACAACACCGTGACCGGTCCGGCATAGAGACGGCTCAAGGCGCCGAGGGTCATTCTCAGAAGAGGTGCGGCTGAGGGGAGGTGGGTGGACCAGGAAGTAGTAAACGACTATATATCTACCTGTTCTGGCAGGGAGCCCAGCTGCTCCACTCCACCTGTAGAGCAGGCTTTGTTTACAGCTTCCCTAAAGATCAGCTGGAGAGAGGGTGACCGAGCTGCACGTCATGTCTGAACCAAGGAAGCATCGCTCACAAGGTAAGGGCGACGAGAATCCTCATAGGCTCTCACGATGTTATCATTGTCCCGCCCCTCATCTCCTTTTTTCCATCATCCTGAGTATAGTAAATTTTGGACCTGCACTCTCGCTTTAATTCTGTAGGGAAGTCAGGCCCGGTTCTAGAGGGTGGGCCGGGTGGGCCAGGATCACCCAAACATGAGCCTGGGCCCTCGCAGTGAATCTGCCACCAATGTACAACAATAACATTTTTTTTTCTTCAAATCAGATAACTGGTGATTTTTGATCATGCTGGAGAGCAATAATTTGTCTGTTGGTAGTTTTTAAAGGCAGCGCTGAATTTTATGTGGATAGCTCAGTGGGTTACTCCCTTTGTCACAGAGATTATTTTGTTACTTGCAGTTCAGAAGTTACAATCCTAACATAGGACAGTGACCTATGAACTGTCATCAAAGAGCTGCATACAAACTTCGCTTTTTTGTGTTGTGATCTAGTTAGAACTTCTCCAGTCTTTCATTATTGTAATGTTGCTAAAAAGAGTTTTTGGGGAAGCTATGCATTTTTATCATTAAAGTCAACCTCTTATCACTGGAGTAATTAAATCCTGAGTTTGTGCTTCTCCAGACCAAACTCTCTTAAAATATATTGCCCGGGAGTATGGATGACATGTAATTTCTACACCTTGTAATCCTCATTGGCTTATGTGGCATTCCCCGTAGACTGATTTATTGTCTCTGTATAATGTGTGCGTGATGTAAAGTACTGTGACACCCTACACTCATATGAGCAGCACTATACAACAAATGAAATGCATATGAGAGAGGGGCAACGGAGAGATGAGGGGCACTGGTGGAGGGTGGCAGTGAGAATATCCGAGGAGAGGGTCCATAGGGAGAGGAGCTATAGAACGATGAGCGGCACTGTGAGATTGTGGCAGTGAGGGAATCCGAGGAGGAGGTAATGGGGGGAGGGGCTATGGAGCGATGAGGGGCGATGGTGAATGGTGGCAGTGAGGGGAGTCTGCGGAGGAGGTCATGGGGTGGGGGGAACTACGGAGAGATGAGGAGCACTAGTGGAGGATGGCAGTGAGGGAATCCAAAGAGAAGGTCATGGGGGGAGGGGTTATGGAGTGATAAGGGGCACTGGTGGAGGGTTGTAGTGAGGTAATCCGAGGAGGGGCTCATGGGCTGGGGAGGGAACTATGGAGAGATGAGGGGCACTAGTGGAGGGTGGCAGTGAGGGAATCCGAAGAGGAGGTCATGTGTAGGGGGTCTACGGAGAAATGAGGGGCACTAGTGGAGGGTGGCAGTGAGGGAATCCGAGGAGGAGGTCGTGGGGTGGGGTGGAGCTACGGAGAGATGAGGGACACTGGTGGAGGGTGGTAGTGAGGGAGTCTGAGGAGGAGGTCATGAGGGGGAGGTACTACAGAGAGATGAAGGGCACAGTTGGAGGGTGGTAGTAAAGGTATCTACGGGGACTTTCGCACTAGCACTAAAGCCGGCCTTGTCATGGCCTTTCTGTTTTCGTTTATTTAATCAACAGTCAGGTGATTAGGACACCTGTGGAGCATACTTTAAAGTGCCTGCTAATTACATTTACTGCTATATTCAGTGTTTCAAGTTTGAAGGTGATTTTACTAATGTTGTTTACCGGGAATAATGAAAGTGGAACTGGGTGGTGGCTGATATGGGACTGGGGCCCAAGGTCAGCTGTGAGATAAGGTGCACTGGAGAGGAGTGGTAGAAAAGTGGATAATCAAGCCGGTAAGAGAGCACGCTGCAGAGTCAGGGGTCAGGTGGAGGTAGTAATTTAGAGGGATTCTCCCTGATGGCTCGCACAGACGGAGTCCGAGTAGTTTCATTTGCCTGATACTCCCACCTTAGAAACCTCCTCTTCCCATCAACGGGACATTACATAGAAAAAAAACACTTTTGGAGAGTGATAACATATAGAAAGAGATTTGGAAAAAGAGTGTGTTTTACTGGGCCTTGTAAGACTAAGAAGAGGTAGAGGAGGGCCAAGAAGCAGGCCTGGCTAGACAAATAAGTGACAACTCAGGCCCGCAGTGGCTCACCCAAATGCACCTTTTGCCCACCCAAATAAAATGTCCTGGAGCCGGGCCTGAGGGAAGTGCGTTCATTCTTGCTTTACTTGGCGACTATTCAAGTACGCGCTTTCTGTGTACTTCACTGCATTCACGAGCATATCATGTGAAATCAAAAGTACGACATTCCATCTTCCAGATATCAAAGCAGCTAAGAGTATCTGGAAAGGGAGGTGAAGCTTTATACTCACTGGCCATGATCACACAATATTGTCGAAAAGTGAAGCTGGGATTGCCTTTGTCCCGGGAGGCAAAGACAGAGCTAACAGCCAGGCTAGGATGCCTTTGGGTGAAGCGTAGATTCAACATGTTTTTGAAGTTTGTTTTTTCCTCCAGTCATACTTCGAGCAAACTTCCTTACTCAAATTATACTCACTGTACATCAGTCAGATGAGCTAGATAGTGCAAGCACACCTTACGGCCAGAGCTGCCGACTTTGGAGCTGAGGAACCAGCCAGGTTCGAACCTCGGCGTCTGCTCAGCATCTTGTGATTCTGGGCAAATTGCTTAATCTCTCCTTGCCTACCAAAAATGAATGTCTTCTTGTGTCACGTAAACTGGTACTCATGTAAAGCGCTCCAATACCTTCGGGTCGAGTTCGCGCTATATAAATCTGCAAAAATAAATAAATACATTGAAATGCACACACACACGTGCACACCACTGTCTGACATCGATTTACGATTTGTAGCCCACTTATTCTGTTTTCATTACCTGCACTTGATATATAATAAAATGTAGCAGCATATTTATTTCATTAATATTTTATATTGTGCTGGCGGCTTTGAGGCGCTATAGCAACTATTTCCCAGCGCAATAATTATCATTGTATCAACGTTGGAAGAAAGCATTAGACCACCTGGAATTGTGTATGCTCTTTTGACCCTTGCATGTGTATAGCACACGGTCTGCCATTATTAACCCACAGAGGTAGTCGAGCCAACATATTAAAATGGAGCGGAGCCAAGGTTCTGGCTTTGTTTGAAAGAGACCGCGCACGAGCTGAGTTAAGGAAATATTTGCCGTGTAAAATGGTGCAACAAACATCATGTAATATTCTAAGGTAGCCACTTCAAAATTCTAAAAAGGGCATTTCATTAACACGCCGAAGCGTTTCACTTTAGTACATCTGATTGTATCACTCCATTGCAGGCGCTCATTACAATTAAGAGTTTTTAAACACGAACGTAGAAACATTCATGGCCACCACCCTGTAGTGTCGCGGTCTAGTTGACGCGCACTACGTCTTCACGCAAAGGCGTGTGGTGGCCATATTGGACGCTACTGCGCATGCGCAACAAACAGCGCGAAAGCATTAGAGCGTACGGAGCTGTTTTCCCGGCGCTCTCTCGTTATAGGAATCGTATTTGAATAAATACATGAAGACAACTCCTGCACGCCTCCTGAGTATCATTGAGGGAGTGTTACAAGCATTACAGTGGCGACGAGGATGGGATGCCCCAAACCCGGGAGGACACACCCATCGAAGAAGAGAACAAACCAGTAGACAGACCAGGAGGACTGGAGAAGGCGACAAGGCAAGCCAACCCACACCAGTAAGTGCACCCAGAAAGCCGTAAGGGGGGACACTAAGAACACCAACAAGAGAGCGCCGCAGCGACAGACCGAAGCAAGAGGGAAGCACTGGGAAAAAAAAAAAGACAGGTGCAGGACACTCTTACAAACGCGCAACATAGTAAGCCGGGGAGGTGGAACCAGCACACTAGGAATTCCCAGTGTCGAGGCATGACACAGTTGAGGCCCTGGCGGAACCCAGAAGGAACAGCGCAGAGGGCACGGAAGCAGCCCGGGCGACCCGAGGAGGAGACGAAGGGGCGGAAGCACCAGGCAGTCCGAGGAACCAGGCGGAAGAACACAGGGGACGTGCCGAAATGTGCGCACAGGCGTCGTCACTCACGACACCAATCCCGTTCCTGCCGAGGCCTGGAGAGCCTCAAATGAAATGGGAGGACTGGAGGGAATACTTCAAAAATTACCTAGAGGCACTGGAAGACGAGAACGGAGAGGCGTTTTCCAGTAGTAGGAGGAAAAGGATACTCTTACACAATCTAGGACCAGAAGGCATAAGAGTATTTCAGAACTTAGTACCTGCCACCCGACCACCAGCAGATGATGATGTGTTCAAACACGCCATTGCAGACTTGGATACCCACTATCGCCCCGCAGTGTGCACGTCCATTGATCGCTACAACTTCCAACAAAGAAAACAGGAAACGGGGGAAACGATAGACGACTATGTCGCAGCGTTACGGAAACTAGCGATAACGTGTAAATTCGGAGTACTGCACAATGAATTTATAAAGACCAAATAGTAATGCATACCACGAACAAGACTGTGCAAGACAAACTGTGGGCGAACGGAGATGCCACACTGAAAGACGTGATAGCCATGGTAAAGAGGGCCGAACTGTCAAAGCGATGCACAGAAGCGGCAAAGAGAGAACAAATCCAAAGACCTACGATCAATAAAGTAGAAGACGCCGACCAATACGGAAGAGGTAAAATGGCGCTGGGAGAGCACAAAGGAATGAACAAATGGAAAGGGAAACAAGGACAAACAGGGAAACTGGACAAGGAAGGCACGTCAAAGTGTTACAGGTGTAGCAGTCTGAACCATGCGGCCCAGGATAAACAATGTCCCGCTTTCAGAGCAAAGTGCACGTTTTGCGGCCTGATAGGCCACTACGAGAAGGTTTGCCGAAGGAAGTGGAAGCAGCACACAGTGAAGTATGTGGCGCAGGACCAAGACGAGGAAGAAGAAGAACCGGAGGAAGAAGACAACATACTCTGCGTGGATGGCCAAGCGTTAGGTATTGACTGTAGACGTTCACGCAAACCCCAGTGTAACATATTAATTGGAGGAGTAGGAATCACCATAGTGGCGGACTCTGGTTCCCCATACACTATTGTCCAAAGGTCCGTGTGGGAAGAGAAATTTGAGCCCGTCCTAGGCCCGCAACTGGAACCTCCCGACATACGACCTGTTACATACACGGGCGAACCCATTCCGATGGTGGGGTTCCGAAGCCTACCCTTCAAATTCAAAGAACGCAGCGCTCAATGCAAATTGTACGTCACTGAGAAAGGACCCTCGGTTCTAGGATGGATGGACCAAGGAGAATTAGGAATGCAACTGAATCCGGGAGGAGACACACAAGTATTAATGACATCAGAGGGAAGATGGCCTAAAGCAGAAGGAATGAGAAGCGAATACCCTAAAATATTTGGAGAGAAGATAGGGAAGCTGGAAAAATTCACTCACAAAATTGAGCTCAAAGAGAATGCCCAGGCCGTAGCACACAAGGTGAGAAACCTACCGCTTGCGGTGAGGGAAGCAGTGCAACGAGAACTACACAGACTCGAGGAAGAAGGAATCATCGAACCCATCGACAGTGCAGAATGGCTGGCACCATTGGTGGTGGCAATGAAACCAACGGGCAAGGTGTGCCTGTGTGTGGACCTCCGAGAACTAAATAAGTGCATCATAGTGGAGAAGTTCCCACTACCACGTATAGAGGAGATGCTGGCACGGACTAAAGGAGTGAAGTGGTTCTCCACCATCGATCTCAAGTCAGCGTATCACCAAGTGGTCCTACACCACACGAGTAGGAAACTGACGTCATTCATAACGCCATTCGTATGCTATCAGTTCTGCCGCATGCCCTTTGGCCTGGCTTCAGCAGCAGCGGTCTTTCAGAAATTAATGGCCCGTTTGTTCCGAGACATGGAAGGGGTACACTACTTCCAAGATGATATCCTAGTGATGGGGAAGGAACGGGAAGACCACGGCGAGAAGCTGGACAGAGTACTTAGGACCGTGGAGAAGAACGGACTAACAGCCGAATGGGAGGAGTGCCGTTTTGGTATGTCGTCAGTCACCTACCTGGGGCACGAGATCGGAGAACAGGGAATAACACCAAAAAGAGCAAATGTAAAAGCCATCTGCGAGGCTCCTCCACCAAGGAAGAAGTGAGATCCTTTCTCGGGATGGCAGAATATTGCAGTAAGTTTGTCCAACACTTTGCCACAAAAACGTACCACCTGAGGCAACTCACGAGGGAGAAAACAGCATTCAAATGGACGGAAGAGACACAGGAAGAGTTTGACACCGTAAAAAGAGAAATCGGCCAAGCTATCCCTCTACAAGGGTATGATCCCCTAGGAAAATCGATACTGATGACAGATGCCAGAGAAAAAGGACTAGGAGCGGTTCTCATGCAAGAGAGAACAGATGGCACGAAGGAGACACTCAGTTTTGCATCCCGGTCCCTAACGAATTCAGAACAAAAGTTCAGTGTGATCGAGAAGGAAATGTTGGCGGTAGTATGGGCTATGGGAAAGTATCGCCAGTTCCTGAAGGGCACAAGGTTTCTGCTCAAAATGGACCACAAACCATTAGTTAAGGTGTTGACGCAAGTGGGCATGCCAGCGCAACACCCCGCATAGCAAAAATGACACTAAAACTTTTGGAATATCGTTATGATGTGGAGTACATACCGGGATCACGGAACAAGATAGCAGATTACCTCAGCAGGGCTTCGGCCATGGAAAGCATCTCCAACAGCACGGGAGAAGATGACGAAATGGTGGCCTTGACAAAAGATCCAGAACGGGTAATAAGTAAACAAGAATGGAAAGAAGCATATGAAGCGGATAAAGACTTAGAAGACATCAAGAGATGCATTGTTCACGGGTGGCCCGACAAGAAACAACAGACGAAACAACTCCGACAATTTTATGAAGTCAGGGAACAGCTGTCGGTGGGAGATGATGGTATGTTTGTATACAGAGGGGACAGAGTGGTCCCACCAGCGAAATTGACACCTCACCTACTAACATTATTACACGAGGGTCACCTAGGGATTGTGAAGACTAAAGCGAGAACCAAGCAAACGTATTGGTGGCCAGGAATAGACCTGCAAGTGGAGAGACATGTAAGAGACTGTGAACAATGCCAAAGAGCCGACAAAATCTTGAAGCCAATGAGACCAGCTCTAGGGAAGTTCACGAACCCCAACAATCCATGGGAAGAAGTGGCCGTAGACATCATGGGACCAGTACTAGACAACCAAGGGATTACGAAGTACGTGTGTGTTATCGTGGACAAATATTCAAAGTGGCCGGAGATACACGTTCAAGAAGAGATGGACACGGACACCATTCTTCGATTCCTCACATCGGTTTTCCTCAGAGAAGGCATTCCCAGAGCCATCATTAGTGATAACGGACCCCAGTTTACCTCGGACAAATGGATTAAGTTTGCGGGGAGAAATGGCATCAAGCTCAAACACACGTCTGTATACCACCCTGCGAGCAATGGACAAGTAGAAAGGTTCAACAGGGTGATAATGGGCTCCATACAAGCAGCCATCTCTATAGGCAAAGACTGGGAAAAGGAACTACAAAGCATGATATGGGCCTATCGCATCACCCCCACTGGCACGGGATACAGCCCTTTTCTAATTCTGAGAGGAAGACAACTCTTCACCAAGGACAATGTAGCATGGAAAGAAAAGACAGTCACGAGCAAGTGGTCGCCAGCAGTGGTGCAACACAACCTGGAGAAAGCACAGAGGATCTACACAGAACATTACAAGTGCAGGAAAAATGTGAAAGAAACAGCCCTAGAAAGAGGAGAGTGGGTCAGAGTAAAGTTAGCGGTACTAAAAAGGAAGGGAGATAGCAAATACTCGCCACCCCTACAAGTGGAAGAAGTGTACGATAGAGCAGCGTTGCTCAGCGATGGAAATGTATAGTCCCAAGACCGTATGTCAAAATGCAACAAAATTCTACAGTGGCCCAGTGAAGACAATGAAGGATCAACACAACAGGAGGACATGAGAGATGTGGTAGACGCTCCACAAGGGGAGGACGGAGATACTGCCTCGGGTAATCTGAACAGCGAGAGGAAAGAGCCAACTATGGAGAAACGGCCACAGAAAGAGAGTGAGAAGGGAGGAAGAGAAAGAACTAGTACTCAAGAAGAGAGAAGGGGGAGCCCAGACGAAGACAGTGGGTGGGAAGAACGTACGACCCCGGTAAGATGCACCAGAGCAGGCAGAGCGGTGGTGAGACCATCAAAGTTTAAAGACTTTGAACTTGAGTGAACTGTAATAGGGTACGTGTATAAAGTTTTTTTGTGTTATAAAAAGAGGGAGATATGTAGTGTCGCGGTCTAGTTGATGCGCACTACGTCTTCACGCAAAGGCGTGTGGTGGCCATATTGGACGCTACTGCGCATGCGCAACAAACGGCGCGAAAGCATTAGAGCGTACGGAGCTGTTTGCCCGGCGCTCTCTCGTTATAGGAATCGTATTTGAATAAATACATGAAGACAACTCCTGCACGCCTCCTGAGTATCATTGGGGGAGTGTTACAAGCATTACACACCCCTCCCTCCCAACCCCCCTCCCCCCACCCAAGCCTGGATTGATCGATTCCAGATGATTTTACATTATGCAATTCAGCCAGTAGATAGCTTTCACTTTCACTTTCGCTTTCCATTTTACATCAAACATTAACGTTTGACTTGAATTCTTGGCACAGGAGGTTAGAGTGTGGGTGGCCGGCAGAAGCCACGTGGAAGCTCTCCTCGTTTTGGGCTCCAGGAGGGTCCAGGAGAACCCAGAGCTGAGTCAAAGCCAGGGACATGCCTTGAGCCTGCAATGTCTAACCCTCCTCTGTTAACTCGCAGACATTACAGCCTGGATAACTTATTTTGACTATTCCTCAGAACAGTCATTGTGAGGAAGCAGTGTCTGCATTGTATGACTTACCAGGCTTGCCAGTATCATCTTGCTTTTGTATTGGTTGTGTGATGATAATTTATATACGCGTACAGCAACCACAAATTAGTGATCCCATTTTCAAGAATCCTACAAAACAATAGGTCTACTTTTTAGATCTCGACTGTACAGCACACGCGCTGTCTCTTTAAGACTCTTGTGTACAACAAGGGGCTTGCAGTCCGCCCATTGTATATACCATTGGTTGAATGTATCTCCACTCTTCTTTGCTGCTTCCTAGTTGGCCAGCACGCGCCAGTCATCATTTCTTTTTCTTTGTGCCGCACATGGACCAAGCTCAGATTAATTCATTTTAATTAGAGTGTGTCCGCCTTCGCGCTGTCATTCAGGTACTAGTTCTTTTCTCACTCCCACCCACCACTTTTCGGTGTTGCTGCTCTCTGTTCTTCCACCCCACCCCTACCCTTCTTTACTTTAAACATTAGCCTTCATACTTTAACCTGGCCGTGTGACTAACTTCTCCTACTGTTACCCGATTGCAAAGCCACGTTGACTTGAAATGCAACATCTTACCCTATTTTAACAAGCATTTGCAATGCAATAGGTCTCGCATTTGTGAGCGTTAGACTTATTGGCGTTGTTAATGGCAATGTGTTTTTCTTATGCGGTTTGGTGTAGAGTGGATGTAGGTGGTGTGTAGTGGAATTATGTGGGTTGGATTTGAATGGTAGGTTTGGAATTGTGTGCAGTGCAACTATCCCAATGAAAACAAAAGAAGCAAGACTGGAGGGGTGGGGGTGAAGCTTACAGCAACATGGAAAGTAGTGGGTGGGAGAGGAAAGCAGCAACATGTGTAAAAAACTAGCAGCAGAATGACAGATATTCCAACAAACGGCTAAGCAATGGCCGGGTGGCCAGCCCTATATTATATACAATAGAGGTAAGCCCTCATGTTCTGATAAGTTAGTAAAAAATATAGAGCCCACTCCCAGAGTTGCCGACTTTGGAACTGAGAATCAGGTTGATTCCCAGCATCTGCTGAATATCCTGTTATTGTGGGCAAATCACTTAATATCCTAGGGCTCACTCAGATTATTATCCTGTTTACGGTGATAAACCCAGTACAGTTGAGAGTAGTAATAATAACGTGTACTTTTAAATGTGCAGAGTACCGAAATAGCTTTTAGTAAGCCGCTATTTACAAGGAGATGAAATATCTTCGATCATGAACAAGTATTTTGCTGTAAATTTGTGCTCTAAGCAAACACGTTTAAAGCCTAAGCATTACCTGCTTATCTACCTTTTTGAATATAAAAGTGAAGGATTAGGGCATTATTTCGTCCAGCATCATGGCGCCTAGTGCCGGTATATTAAATAGGGAAGTTAGTTCTCTGGTTTGGTATGTTGGCCTGTGTAATGTCAAAAAAATGAATAGAGGTGGGAACTGAAGCCGGGGAAAGGTTTGGAACGCAAAATAAAACCTGCACAAACGAAGCTGCCAGACACACGTGAGGCTAGCTGGTGCACTTTTTGAACTGTGCAGAGGTGTGCTGTCTTGGCCTAATTGTGGTGCGCGGAGTGTTTGGAAACATGGCAGACGAACTGGTCAAAGCTCGTTCCAAGAGACGTCTGACCCCGAATGTGCTCACCACGCGCTCAGCTTTACAGTGGATAATTAAACAAGAGGCTGTAATGAAACTGAACCTCTGCACGACCTTGAGCAGCGTGACGAGGCACTCAGAAAGAAGCATAAAACACCAGAGATGAGAGAGATAAATAAATGCATTTCTTGGCCCCGAATGCGCTCACCACGCCCTCAGCTTTACAGTGGATAATTAAACAAGAGGCTGTAATGAAACTGAACCTCTGCGTAACCTTGAGCAACATGAAGATGCACATAGAAAGACGCATAAAACACCAGAGATGTGACAGATAAATAAATGCATTTCTACCCTCGCCGTGTCATCCCTGCAAACCTTTCTTAAACAAGGAGAAGCAGCCTCTGGTTACTTTTGTGAAAGTGAAAGCAATGACACAACTTGAAGAGACGCTGAAACGCTAGGCGAGTGGGCGGGAACTAATGCCGACAGGACGGACACCAACCCCACTTCCAGAGAAGCCGGACGAAGAAGCAACGACAATAGTTCTCGCCAAGGCGAATGCAGCGCATGCGCAGCATTCGCAGGCGAGACCTAACAACGACAATAGTTCTTGCCGAGGCGAAGCGGCGCATGCGCTGCATTCGCAGGCGAGACCTAAAAACAATCTCCTCTTTCCCTTGATGCCCTATTTTTACAGACGACACCCTCCCTTGACACTGAGTGAGCTGCGGTCATGTTTATTCAGACACTAAAGTAGCGCCGCGGCGCACGTCTGAAATTCAAAGCACTCGACTGAGGTCAGATTCAGTGGCACCAGAATGGAGGCTTGTGGCACTTTTAATCGATTAACTTTTGTAACACGTAACTTCCTTGCCACACGGGCACTCAAAAATGATGCGGGGCCTCTGGGCAGGCTAGCCGTCTCTCAACCCCGAGGCAAGGGCGTCGACTGGCGAAAGTAGAGCTGGTGCATCTAGTGATACACGCCTCCCGTATATTTCAGGCGCTACTAGAAATGTTCTTGTTGCACTGCATCCACTCGCTGCCGTTTCAGTCGTCTGAATGTGGTTGTGTGCCACAGGGGTAGTATATGCGCGAAGGCAGAACTCCGCAGGCTTGGGGTGAAAGGACTTTTCTATTTGGGACAAATTCCAAGTGCCACATAATTGAATCTGGTGTTTATTACAACTAAGTAGTGTATTTAACAAAGTAAATGGAGAACATACAGCTCTTCCCACTCCCCCTTGCGTTAATGGTGAGAGGAAACCCCCTTTTTGACCATAGAGGATACATTTTAATTTACAGGTTCTCAGAGCAGTTTAACACGTGTTTCTCTCCACTTCCCCACAATGGAATTTCCCTTCCCTGCCCTTCTTGGAGGGCATTCGCAGCCACACAGAGAGGTAGGTGGTCTGCTCCATCAAAATGTCATAAGTGGGGCCAGAAGAGGCAGGCTTCTCCACACTGAGTGATCGTTGGCAGCGCGCTTAATTTTCCGTGGCCTCTGTTACAAAAACATGCAGCGCTCAGAAATGGCATGCATCCGATGTGAGGCGCTGTACTTTAACAAGTACAGGAGGCAGAAACTTTGTCTTATTTCATTTAGCTCATTATGGGTAGTTGTTTTGCACTTCAGCCCGGATGTCAGTGGAACGTGTCGTGCAGCAAGTGCACGCAGCTGGCGGAGGTTAGCCAGAGGCATGGCACTAGTGCGTACAAACTATGCAGGGACTTGAGGGACAGCGCCCAAGCCGCCGGAATTGCAGGCATTGCGCCCAAGAACAAACTCCGGCCGCTGCTGTAATAGGAGTCTACAAACGAGACGCCACTGTTGCGGACACCTGGAAATGACTTAGAGGCGGCAAGAACAGTGCCCAACTGCACATTTTTGGTGTGGTGCAGTGCTGAAGGTGTAACTTAAGAGCAAAACACCTTAACTCCGGGCCTAAACAAGCTTCCCACAGCTGCTGGTATACCTCAAAAACACGCTTTATGTTCTACAGGAAAAGCAGCACAAACCAGCTTCATGCACTGTAGGGGTAGCGCCCAAAACAAGTACCTAAGTCTGCAGGCACAGCGCCGAACAGCAAGTCTAAGGGGGGGCTTTGGACATAGCGCCGAAAGCACGCCACGTGGGCTATGGGTATAACGCCCAAAAGGCAAGCCTCGTGGGCTGCTTGCTTGCATATAAATATATCTCTGTTAACATAGCGTTAGGTAACAACGCAACCAAAACTAACCTTCATGATGCGCAGGTACAGCGCCTAAGGGCAAGGCTAAGGCGTTGTCGTCATTAGTGAACCTCGGGGAAAACATGCTTAGTACTTGAGAACAAGGTTCGAGGTGTGCAAGCATAGCGCCTAACAGCATGCCTACTAGGCTGCCTGGATTGCGCCAGGGTAAGCAGGCATAAGTTAGCCATTTGCTCTAGAGGCATAGCGCTTAAAAGCAAGCACGCCTGGTAGGATGCTGGGATAGCGCCGAGCCCACATCTCATGGTTACCTGTTGCAGGCCGCAGCGTGTTCACTTTATCTGCCAACCCGGGCCCCATATGGCGAACACCACACGGGCATGTGTTGGTGTGGTGTTTCTTTTTTTTTTATCTACGAAGGGATTGAACAACCTGCAAATTACTCTTCCAAAAAGGGGCCGACCCCTGTGTCGAGGAGGGGGCGGAAAGGGTGGGCGGACCTGTCATGAGAAGGGAAGAAACTTACTGTCACTGAAGATGTTGCTGACACGGAATATGAGAGGCGTTTCAGACGTAACAACAAATAATGCACGTATTTTCTGCTGGCTGGAACTATGACACACTCTAAACGCAGCGCTTGCGCGTGCGTAACCGGTCTAGTGAGCCCCGAGAGCCGTGTCTGGCTCCAGACCAGAAGGAGTGGCAGTCACTCGGGGTCTCCAGGTGTGATATCGTACTGTCAACAATCTTGTTTTCCCTAGCAATACGATACCTCACTTATTATACCAGCCCTACTCGCCTTTTCTTGCATGTCACTGATTTGGCATTCGGTGAGTTCTCGTCGCCGTCTGGGTCTCACTGATTTTTCCTTCCCACTCAACTGTCTGTATGTCACTGATTTTCCGTGCACCTCTCCATGTCACTGGTTGTTCCTGTCCCCCTCGCCTCTCACTGATTTTACCTTCCCCCTTGGACGTCTGTATGTCACTGATGACCCCTCTGTGTTGCACTGATTTTCCATTCCCCTCACCCCTGCATGGCACTGATTTCCCCTGTCCCTCTCGCCTTTCTGCGTGTCACTGGTTTTTCCTGTCACTCTCGCCTCTCTGCATGCCACTTACTTTGATCCCTGATTTTCCCTGACCCCCATCCTTCTGTGTGTCACTGATTTTCAATGCCCTCATCACCCCCGTGTGCGGTTTTTCATCCCCGGTCTCTATGTTGTTTTTCTCTCTACCTAATTATGGCAGGCACTGTCCTACGTATAACTTTATGGCACCGGGCGCTGCCTGTGCCTTGCCCCAAGTTCCCACGGCAGTGGAGACGCCGCTGGCCAATGGGATCCCAGCCCGGGCAGGGCCTTGTCTCTGAAGCGCCACTTTCGCCCGGGGAGGCGGTGGGGGTCGAGGCGCTGCACGGCTACAGGAGAGTTACAGGCATGCCGCGGTGGCAGAGCTCGGTGCAGGTGAGGCACAGGGCACAAGTGTCGATGTCTGTCCTGTTCACACGGTGACTGACCCTGGGAGGCACAGCTTCCAGCGCAGGCACCCATGGCAGACATGGGTGCTGTGCAGCGAGCAACCATACACATCGCCAGGGCTCTTAGAAGCGATCAGTAGTGGCAGAGACCGCTGTGTGACCTCAGCATTACTGGACACAACTTAGTCGCAAATTTCTGAAAGGGTGCTACATGCTATCCATAGTGTCCTGTGTGTGACCCCACCCGTGGCCGATCCTGTGCACAGTGTAACACTGGCTCTCAGTGAAACCTGTGTGTATAGAGGGTCTGTGTGTGGCCCCATCCTGCGAGCTCACCTGTGCACCGGGTCTGACCCACTACAGCAGATAGCAAATGAAAAGTAAAAAGCAAGGACACAACGTGAAGAGACGCTGAAATGCTAGGCGAGTGGGTGGGGCCTAATGCCGACAGGGCGGACACCAACCCCACTTCCAGAGAAGCCGGACAGAGAAGCAACGACAATAGTTCTCGCCGAGGCGTAGCAGCGCATGTGCTGCATTCTCAGGCGAGACCTAAAAACGAGGCACTTTCACAGCTATTTGCAATGCACAGATTGTACATTTTTATTAATCCTCTCTTCACATCTGTAATAGCTCGGATACCTTTATTTAAACAGTTGTCTACTTTAATTTACTTGACACACACAGGCATATTTCACACAATTCGCGCCAGTGCCTGTGTTTCCATGATCTAGAAGCAACTTTCCATCTCAGACACATTAATTTCATATCATTCCTCCAGTCACCGTCTGTTACGAACTCCAGACATCCTTTGTTCATGACGCAAATATGTGCAATTTCCACAAACACAATTTCTTTATGAACAAACACTCCAGCACGTGCTGTTTAATTTGGACACTTATATTTAATGCCTGCAACTTAGCTTTCCTCGTCTGTTTCCCCAGTGTTTCCAAAACCATCTGTGTTCTTTGTTTTCTGTCGTTCGATCTGAACACCATTCCACGCCGCATCATTGCAGGCCTCACAATTCACCGCCTCACAATTTCACTCCATACAATTCACACCACACAATGCCACACCACATCAGACAATTCCACTACACACCACACAATTCCACGCTACACAATTCCACGATACACAATTCCGCGTCTCACAATTCCATGTCTCACAATTGGACACAATGCATTTCTCTCCATTCCATGGCACATAACTCCACTCCATTCAACATACTTTCGCTCCATAACACAATGTTGTACTCTGTGCCAGATAATTCCATTACACTCCATGACGCATTGCGATGCAGCGCGTGCAACGGAATTCGTTTTATTTATTTATATGTTTACTTACCTCTAATCTGCCGTAATCCGTAGTTTACTACCCCCCACCCTGCTCCTCCCCCACCCCATGTCAGCGCCCGGCAGCACTCCCACCACGGGCCGCTACTGAGCGGATCACACTGCAAGTAAAGACCCTTTTCATCCCTTTTGTACTTACCAGTCCTGTTGGTATAACATTTACATATTAAGATATGTGTAATCTAGCAGATCTCATTTTAGGGTAATGGATATCCTCTTGACCTTCAAATCAGCATTAGTTGTGCATTCCTTTCTTTTATCTGCCTAACCTTTATAAGGGAAGGGGTTGACTTTAGTATTATCAGTTTCCCTTATGCCAAAGAGATTAATGTCTAGCACCTGAACGACCTCATGATGTATTGTAGTAATAGTAGTTTTGTAGGTGGTTTTGGGGACAATGTCAGTTGGTTGTACAAGAATTTAATAACCGGGATGCATCTCATGCACCCGAAGACAACTTCCCTCCCACTTGTGTGTAGTTTGGGATTGAACCATACTATCATATTAAGCCTGAAAGCAGGGCCGGACTGGGTACCAAAACCGGCCCAGGCAGAGTGCTAGGTCGGCCCCCCAGGGCGTTGGGGGTGCAGCCGAGCTGTTTGCCAGGGTCAGTTTCGGACGATTTTGTTACAGGGGCCAATATTGCAGCTATGCTGCAAAAACAGCCTGGTAACAAAAACGGCCCCCAGGGGCCAAAAACCGACCCCCACCCTGGTGGCCCACCGGGGAAAATGCCCGGTGCCCGCTACGGCCAGTTCAGCACTGCCTGAAAGGATTGAAGATAGAGTCAATCATAATTGCACTTTAAGTCTTTAGTGCAAAGATTAATGGGTTAAATTTACTGTAGTTTTTTAAGGAAGCGCCAATCTATATGGCTGCATATTGTAGGAAGGAGCGGTACTGTACACTGTCTTGATATATGGTTTAAGCCAGGTCCCCAACCTTTTAAGTAATAAGAGCTACTTATGTTTAATGGAAATCAACCCAAGCTACTATTGTTATGAGGGTTTTTATTGGTGACTACATAAAACAAGATTAAATTAGTGTTCATCATTTGCAAGATTAGCAGCAGTGACCACCTAAATGCACGGTTGCTAGCAGTAATGTAAAAAAGGCTTTGTCAATCTGAAGAGCCTCGTGTTATAAACTACGAGACTTCTCTGTGAACTCTTAAGTTATATAATCAAAATAACCCTCACACTTAACAAAGTGTTATAAACATTATATAATCACAATAACCCTCTCACTTAACGATAACCTCTCAGTGTATCGCCTAGACTGATTGTAAAAATATATGGTTATAGGCAACAAAAAATTGATTTATGTTTATGCTTACAAATATTTGTTATGTAAATGTTTATATATAAAAAAAATCTGGTATATGTTTATGTCCATAAATGTTTGTTAAGGCCCATAAATGTTTGTTACGCAAATGTTTACATATGTGTAACTCTAAAAAATTATTATAGATTTTTTCCAAAGGAAGTCATTTTGGTATGTGTATCTTTTGAAGTGTTTAAAAATTGGAATGGGGATATTGATCAAGTATAGGGTAATTTGATGTTCCCTATGAGTAAATAGGCAGAGAGATCTTTTCCTCCATACAAACCTTTGGCACAATGTGTAATCTGAAGAGCCTCTACATGGATAATGCATAACAACCATAGCTGCAATGTCACTGGCATCAATGTAATATTATTAATGAATAGTCTCCAATGTTGGATAATTCATCAACCAAATATTAGACTTAAGTATATTTTGGAAATTATGAGCACTTAAAATGGACACATTTTCGTCTTAAAAACACACTTTTCTATTTTGATATACATATATTAATTCAACCAAGCAAAAGCGTCTAATTTAGTAGGCTGGACTGCATATAGGAGAGCTACTGTCAAGTAGCTGGCGAGCTACCAGAAGCTCACGAGCTACTTGTTGGAGAAGCCTGGCTTAAGGCATCAGCTATCCAGTCATGAAAACGGATGCTGTATCTGAGTTACTAAGTATTACATAACCGGATGAATTATTTAAAATGATGTACCTAGTGCGCATACAGACTGCTGGGCATTCCCATCTTTGTCCTCTGCAAATGAAGAAATATTTGCCTGCTCCTACAACAGCAACTTGTGAAGCTCAAATCAAAGTGTTTTTAGACACAACATCGTGAGATATGAAAATATTTGATAGAATTTAAAACAAATGTTGAGTACTTACGAAACAGTAGCAATACATTGGAATAACCGCACAAACAAGCATTGGCAACGGCAGCTGGTCGGATTTTTCATGGTGTAAGGCATGCATACACAGGCATCAACAAATGCTCTGGCAGTCGAAATTTGTGGTGGTGATAGTAACAGTAGCAGGTGGTAATAGTGGTCATAATAATGTTGCCATTGCTTTTTGATGAGGCTGTTACGTATCAGCAAAAAATAAAATGAAACGCTTGCTTGCTGATGTGGAACTGCATCAACAAAAGGAGCCCCTGCTCTGTGGTGACATGTGCACATGCATCACCATGCAGTGGCATGTATGCATCATGATGAGGTTGTCTGTCTATTCTTTCAAATGACCTATTCCAATATGATAGGCATTGAAAATGAAAATAAAAAAAGCCTGACGGGGAATGGTTAGAGAAACAACAGCTGAGCTGGATGGGAGGTGGAGAGGAGCAAAATGCAGCTAGAAGTAGCACACGAGGGAAACAGCAAGAAAACACATGCACTCCCAAAGAAGGATGAAATAAGAAGAAAAAAGTAGTTCCTTGAATGTACACTTGCACTCTTCAGACAGTAGGTTTCTGTGCACGTGTTCCACTGGAGAAGTACCAGTGATGATTTTGGGGGAACTGTAGACCATGTACTATCATTTATGCAAGAAGACGAAGTACACATTGCAAGCACCTCTAGTTTGAAGACTAACCTGAAGAACAGAATGTTATCCAGCAAAGTCTTACGTGAAATAGCCCATACAGTGAGTGCCATAAAATGCAATGTTTGCCTCAATGGAAGGATCATCCAGTCAAAACGCCCGCAGTGCAGGGGAGGGATACAAACAAGAGGAGGAAGGAAAGCCATTGAATAAGAAGTATGCAAATGAGATTGGCAAGAAAGCCAACCATTGGTAAGCAACTGGCTGACCCAAAGCCCGCTGGTAAGTCTTCAACAACAGGCAGCTAAAAGCAGTATGTCTGTATGGATTGTTGCCTGTTTACACAGCATGTATGAAATAAAGTATGAAATGTGTGATGAGTAAGTGTATTTTTCAGGTGCAATGCAAACACTCCATTAAAGGTGTATATTTTAAATAAGTGGTATATATTTTAAAGAATTGGTAACAATATGGTTTGCAGGCAGCTGTGCTGTCAAGTTGGATCTAAAAATCATGCGGGTAAGGTTTCTGCAAAAACAGCAGCTTCAGAAAATGTTGAAGTTGATATATGTTGCAAAGTCATCCTGTGCCCTGGGCACCCCCCAACCTTTTGCTGACTGATGCTGGTGGTAACTGATTTTGACTGACCCTGGGCTCTGCCTAACCAGGCCCAGGGCCAGTGCTGAGCTGAAAGGAACACATTAGAATACAGTTAAATCACCCAACATACACTAGGGTACACAATGGTATGGTGGGGTACCCCTGTAATTGGCATGACCTACCCCATAGGCCCCTAGTATATAATAGGGCAGGGTATTGTAACTACCCAGAAGTCCCCAGTACCCTGGGGTATGGCAGTTTAGAGGCCAGCAGCTTTTTCTGCACTAGCATGTGTACACTGCTGAAGCCTGAGGTCAGTTTAAAAGCAGCACTGGGTGCCAGGAATGCTTTTAAACAGTAAATTGTGCCCAAACTCGACTTTGGTGGTAGGGGTACTTACAAATGGAAAACCTACAATGTTTTGGCATATTAGGGGCAGGGTCTCCCCTAGGTATCCCAGGGGTGGGGGGTCAGTTATCTAAAAGGTACCCCATTATAAAATGAGTTTTTATATGCCTGGGTAAAGTGAAATTTCACATTTCACTCCCCACATTGTGTTAAAGTGCTGCTCAAATTCGACTTTGATGCTAGGAGCACTGGGTAAGGAGGATCTGCAATATTTCTGCAGATTCAGAACCCCTAAAGTCTCCCCTAGTTGCACAGGGGGTGAGGGTCCTGTAGAAAGTAGGGAAATACTTAGAAAATATGTTTTTATAAGCCCTGGTGCTAGAAAACTGACCCAAGTCACTTTCCCCATTGCAAACCCCATGGGCCATAGGTTAACCTGGTAGGAAGTTATTGATTAATAAATATTGATAGGAGAGGACTAGCCGGACCATTCAAAGACTTCCCAGAATGGTAGTAGTAAATCCAACACTATTATATTGTTAATTTTCTCCTAAAGTGTACATACAAGAAGTTATAAGACTTTCTTGTTTGTAAGTCCAAATTCAGCCTTCCAGTGGTCTTCCCTGATTGGTCAGAGTTAAGTGGATTAGCCAGGCTGCTTTATAGAGGTGATAAGGAACCCCTAGGGTTAACCACTCTGCTGGGAGGGCAGTGTGCTGATCTATAGGAATCCCAGGCCAGGGGGTGGAGTCTATAAACCATGCTCTTCAAAGACAGAGGGGAGGCCTGGGTTTCAGTTTCACTCTTACACTCTGTTGATGGTGACCTCAGCTAGGCCTACCAGTGCAAGGGGTTCGCCCTTCTCTGCACAGAGTCCTCAGACCAATAGGAAGAAGTTGGTACAGAAACTGGAATAGAAAATACAAAGTTTAATAAACCTCATGAGGTGGAACTACATTCACACAGCACCCTTCGGTGTTGAGTGAAGTAGCACACTGAACAGAAGAAGCAGGGTCCTTTTATACCCACACAGGGGCTGAAAAAGGCGGTACAAGTACACATGAGAAGAGTTATGCACATAGATGGTCATACAGAAACTGCACAGTCAACAAGTAGGAGGAGTAATAAGTTGCTGACATCAGTTAGAACAGCCTGACAGTTCTATACTAGGAACAGGTGCATTCTACTAGCTAGGCCCATTTGAGCATGTGCAAGACTCTGGGAGAGGGAAACAGCAAATGGCCAGCACATAGCTAACTAAAATGGCTGCCAAGTACAAAATGGCTTTCAGCTCATGCAAAGAGATTAATGCAATCTTCAACAGACGGTCCTTTTAGCATGAGCTAAAGACATTTCCCATAATCCAGTAGGAAAACAAAAAATATGCACATTAATTTTTTCATAAATTTATCAATATCCTAATTCATTGCTAGGTGGGCATTTCTCATTCTAAATATTGTTAAGCTGGTATGTATAAGGTATAAGCAGGAGCACAAAGGGAACAGAGAATTGGGTCATACAGATAGCAGGAGAGAGTAATTACTATTATCAGAAACAGAACTATTAGCTTTCTAGTCCTAAACAAATCCTAGAGCCATCCAGTAAAAACATTTTCAAGGCTCCTATGCATTTCAGTGACCATCAATTTCAATATCAAAATAGCCAACAGTACATATCTAATAAAAACATTTTCACTAGACTTTTCCAGTGTTTCCTTTATGAGGGCTAGAGTATTAATCAAGGAAAGGGTAAAGTAACATTTATCAGCTGCTCAGATGAACTTTTCTCTCGCAGAATAAACATTATTCCCAATACAATTATGAAAGCAGTCAGACATATTATTACAAAAATGATCCTGGATCCAGGGGACCAGGAGGACCACACAAGACCATGAGAATTAGGACGAAAAGCTGCAAAGGGTTGCTCCTCCTCAACAATGGGACGACCAATGGGGTACATTTTCAACAAGAAAGAAAAGGAAGTCCTTGGGAAATTAAAGCCGCTGTACAACCAACCAGAGGGGAGTCTTCTCCCTGTGTCCGTTTGAGCCTCACAGGCAGGCTCTTGTTGTTCCCATGGTGGAGCTGCACGACTCGCAACTCAGGAATCATAGCCTAGTTTCAAGGGAAAAGTTTCTTTTTTCAGGATAGGGCAATCACCCACCCGGGCAAATGCTCTCAGCGATCCTGTCCAGTGTCTCAGGCAGTGCTCCAGTTTTCTTCATTTCAATCTAACAGGCACCAGAGACACAGCACCTGTACCCTGAACTCAAGTCCTCCCCTAACTCCTGTATTGCTCTGCTGGCACACTGCTCTTTCGTTGGGGCCATAGATTGCATTCAGTGTGCCCAGGTATCTCTTGACCAACAAAGGTGAAAACGTTACAGCCACTTTGGGACCAGGATTCAGAGGCCTGATGCTAGGATCTCTGAAGCAACCCTTGTTTCAAAGGGGGTTACCTCAAGCAAAAACTTTCTTGCTGATCTGGTCGGTTTGTGACTCTCATCTGGGCATCAAAAACTTGATCCACGATTTCTCCTTTCTGATGTGTGACCCCATCTTTCGCCCAAGACAGTGGCAGGGGTACACACTTCACATCCCAGTGCTTCCGGCCTTCTACCTTCACTGAGGTCCTGACTGCCAGCAATGCCTGTGCTGGTTACCTTCACTTTGACTTCAAGCTGGACTGGTGCTGACTCTCCAAGCTGGATCTGATGTCCGCGCCCCTCTGGCAATAGTTGTAAGGCAGCAAATATCTATTGGTGGACAGAACAAAAGGTCTTTTGACAAGGCACAGAAATAATCTATCAACAGAGAGGATAGTCTCAGAATACTTCCTAGTCTAGGGACGCCCCATATATTAGCAAGGCACCCAAGAACCACTTTCATCTATGTGAGAGTAAAAGAAACAACAGCCTGGACCTATTGGCAAGTATAAAAGGAACTCTTTGGTGAACTGACAAGAGTAATACTTCACCCAATCCCAAGCAGCCAAGGAAGTCTGTGTTCATTTACTAAATTCTGAGGAAAAGAGAAAAACAATACAGACATGCTCCAAATCCTTACATCCGTATATTCCTATCTCTAGCTAACTAAAACTAGCAATGCCCTTGCAAAACTGTATGTAGCATGAGAATAACAAACAATAGTGGTGTTAACACCTGAGAAGTTTAGAACAAAAACTACCCACAGCTAGTTCCCCTTAAAGATCAAATAAGGAAACCACAATCTAGACTACTCATCCTTTCATAATTTCATCAGACAGGATGGGCAGTAACATAGCAAATTTATTTATTCATTTTATTAATGCTAATAATGTTTAAAACAGTATTACTGAATAGCCGATTAAATGTATCATGGCTATTTCACAGACAGTTTAGACAGGCTCAAAAGAAATTAAGAAAAAGAGAGAGAACACATCAATTTGCCTACCCTTAATTTGTAGAGGAGCTAGCCTCCTCCCCCCATTTTTGACAGTAGGAAACCTGTAACAGGTTTCATTCTGTCAACACTATCAACCCCAATTTGTAGCAACTGGGCATAAACAAACTCTGAGGAGCTAAATAGCACATTCAACTAGCTAAAGAACATATTCCTTTAGCAAATGTACAAGTGTAACACGAGGGCACATGAATTCAAACTAAATCCCATTGCTTCCTTAATTCAGCCCTAAAAGCATTAGTGTTATACATATGACAGAGCCATTGTCTTAATAAAAGCTGACATATACCATTATTATTATGCAATCTATTCATGTGAGTGAACAAAAACTTGCTTTTGCCAAAAAAAAGTAAGCAAAACCTCTTTCTGTCCCTGCCCTGCCATTTCGTTTTTCAAATGTCGAAAATGTCAAAGCAAACGTTGCGCTGAGCCCTGCAGGCTTCTAAATGTAGGACTTCGGCCTTTAACCTATGCAGCTGTCCCATCTTGCGTGCAAGGTTTTCATGGGGGTGTCCCAATTCAAAGTGACCCTGGAAACGGAAAGAGCAACAGCAAAACCCACTTCATTCCTGTCTACCAGCAATTCAGAGGTAAGCTTAGTAACTTCTGCCAGTTTGTTTTTACATATTTATATTTGTAAGCAGTGTGCCGAGTGCTTGTCTAGCAGTATAGATGTCAACTATTCATTCTATGCTTACATATGTGCATTTACTGTAGCCTGAGGCAGTTTAAAAGCTGCTCTGATTGGAATAACCTCATTTAAACAGTGAATTTTACTCAATTTCGACTTTGATGTTTGGGGCACTTAAAAATGAATATCCTACAATGTTTTTGCATAATAGTCATCCCCAGAATGTCCCCTACATATCCCAGAGATGTGGCATCAGAAATGTATAATGTATACCCTTATAAAAATGAGTTTTGTACGCCTGGGTAAAGTGACATTTCACATGTAAGTGACCCCCTATTGCTGTATAGCATGGCTTAAATTCAATTTGGATGCTAGGAGGTCACCGCATCATTATTAGGCATTATAAATATTACAGAACGAATTTAATGCACCTATTTTAAATAAAAAAAATTATATAATCAAAATATATATATATATTTTTTTAATAAATCTAATCATTTTGATGAGTCCACATATGAAAAGCGAGCTGCATCCCTTGCCTATCATATTTAAACGCATTCATTCACAGCCCTAAGAACAGAAACTTAACTTGAAAGTCTGCGCCACTTTTAAAAGACAGTCATTATTATTTAACATCAAAAACCACTCTTATCCTTATTTAAAAAGGCATTAAGAAAATAAATCCCTACTGTCAATCTGTCCTCTGTTTATCAAAAATCATGAAACTATATTTCTAACTTTTAAAACAGCAGTCTGAAATGCAGGATTTTACACCGTGTTTGACTTCAGCTGTTTTCTGTGGCCGGAGTCAGAAATACCCACGTGCTGACACAGCTGCTTGACACGTAAAGACGTCGAATTCACACGCCTTTCAAGTCAGCCTTTCCACAAATCTGTCGTTCTGTAATGTATTCAGGTCTGCAACAACCAACTCACTCAGATAATGTGAATGCCTGTTAATACCTAATACAGAAGGATAAATGCTGTGACATTTTGTATCTTAATTTATCTATTTCAAAACACACAATTTCGTTTTTTGAAGCTTTTTTATTCCTATTAAATGTGGATTCTAATTTTATCTTTAACATTGTGGCAATTTGCACACATGTATAGTGTCTTACTCTGTCAATTTAATGATAGCGTGCAGCTATTTAGCATATATTATATAATTCATTGCTGGATTCTTTTAAGATGTATTCCATTTTAATGATATTTGGCATAACAGAATGATGACAAAAAAAACATTGAGCTCATTCCAGACATTTTCAAAACGGTGTCATATACTCAGAACACAAAATACAGGGCACTTAAGGCTAGCCATTCTTGCACCAAGAGCGCAATCGCTACTTACAAGTACCACTAATGACAAACCACAGACATTTAAACACACATTTAACCCACAGATCAACACTTAGGACAGCAACAAAAGACAGCCCACAGACTGTACTTAAACCAAACCATTTGTAAATACTAGTTGTAAGTCATATTCACTAGATTTGGCTGGCAGAACACCAAAAAACGCTCTGCATATCACCACTTATGAATGTTACTAAGTGCACAGACCAGGATCCTTTCTATGTACATATTTAGTTCCTTGGGGTACTAGTCACCAAAGAAGAAATACTTTTTTATACCTAAACCTAGTTAAGTATCCCCTCTAGGGGAGCCGGCTAATTATATACAAGTTTAAAAATGGTACATCCAAGAAAGCAACACATTCATAAATTCACCTGGGGGAAAACAAAAAGACCATCATGCATGTGCTTACAATTAACTGCTTTGTTCTCCAGCTTTAATGCTTTCACATAAATGTTCTTTCGCTGTTCTTTTTCAATCAAGGCTTGCTCACGCTTCATTCGTTCACCACTTCTTTCTCCCACATTCGTACACCATCAAACATCTCTTGCGTAGTCTTTCGCTTAAACATACATTGTTCTACATACTCAATCTTTCGTAAATCAAAGGATCCATACATAGGCCAACGCAACTCAGGATCCTTACGAGTGTATTTATTCCATAATGCGCTGTACATTATAGAAGAAAGACCATACTTAATATACATATCCCTATTAGGCGACCCCTCCGGGGGGCCGGTTGTGCTTTATCTAGTCTCAAATTGGTACCACTACAAAAGCAACACATCCTATGAAGTGTGCTAAAAACAGGCATGCCAAACATAGTGCAGAATATGCAGTATTATAATCAAAGTAGCACTTAAGGTACCTTTAGTACGATGTGCCGTTCAAATCAATTCAAATAGAGAAAATTCTCCTCATTACCTGCCTATATAGATTGCAATCCATATATAAATCTCATAACAAACCAAGTTGGCCAACACCAATTCCAAAATCCAAAAGCCACAGTAAGTGTTACTAAACTACCTTACCAATCCCAGGCATCAAAACCAACAGCAAGCGCCACAGAGGGACACTTACCAATCACTTGGTGTCCAGGTTCCAACTGCCAAGTTCTAAAATCTACCAAATGGTCACTGCACGGCGAATCAACAGAAGAGATCTCAGTCGAGGACCGGCACCACCTGGATGGTCAGATCAGAAAAAAAGGAAAAACGCCGTGGTTGCCAAGACTCGGGTCTCATCGGGCAGCGATCGCGTCCAGAGCGAGATTCCAATCCTTCGTCGCGAACAATCCTTTGGGCATCCGAGTCACCGATGAGCCCCAGTAGTTGGGCGCCAATTTGTTGATGGTGACCTCAGCTAGGCCTACCAGTGCAAGGGGTTCGCCCTTCTTTGCACAGAGTCCTCAGACCAATAGGAAGAAGTTGGCACAGAAACTGGAATAGAAAATACAAAGTTTAATAAACCTCATGAGCTGGAACTACATTCACACAGCACCCTTCGGTGTTGAGTGAAGTAGCACACTGAACAGAAGAAGCATGGTCCTTTTATACCCACACAGGGGCTGAAAAAGGCGGTACAAGTACACATGAGAAGAGTTATGCACATAGATGGTCATACAGAAACTGCACAGTCAACAAGTAGGAGGAGTAATAAGTTGCTGACATCAGTTAGAACAGCCTGACAGTTCTATACTAGGAACAGGTGCATTCTACTAGCTAGGCCCATTTGAGCATGTGCAAGACTCTGGGAGAGGGAAACAGCAAATGGCCAGCACATAGCTAACTAAAATGGCTGCCAAGTACAAAATGGCTTTCATCTCATGCAAAGAGAAAAATGCAATCTTCAACAACTCGACCCAGAGTTAGGGCTAGGCTTAAGGAAGGTATGTGCAGATGGTAGGGGGAGAGGCCATGGAAATAAGCCATCCCAGGGGGTGTGTTTAGCCATCTCTTACCTCCTTGCTAGAAAATCAGCCATTATTGATTTGGAAGAATTGATGCACTCTGGGACAAAATAATGCCACACTCTACTGGATGTGGTCATAACTTTGAGGAGTTACCCTGCTCTCATTGGTCAGAAGTGACCTGTGCTTGACCCAGAGAATTTTAAATAAGTATTTGAGAGGGGTAGAGCCCTCCAGATCTGCTGCTTGAAACTTTCTGAAGCAAGAAGTGCCCTGCTGTGAAGTTTTGCTGTGCAAAGATTTCTAAGGCCTGACCTCTGAAGACTGCACCAACTGAAACTGCAGCCCTGTGGATTACCTTGCTGCAAAAGGACTAAAGGGTGGACTCCCTGCAAGCTACAGGTTAACAGAGCTCACCTGGACATCCCCACAAAGAATACCCAGCCTGGAGTACCAGTGAATTTGTAAGGGTTTTGTTCAAGTGGATTGCGGAATTGAAGTTTCACACTTTCAAGGACCCTCTTGGAGATTCCAGAACCTTGGATTGTGTGTTGGATACTTTGGAACCCGCAAGCAGAACTTCAGGAAGGCGTTCTAACTGGACCCGCCTGCTGGGGAAGGCAACACATTTGGTGAGATTCTCCAGAACAATTTTAAAGGTGTCCCTGTCAGAGAAAACTAAATGACTAAAAGGGGCACTATTGGTTTCTAAGCACTAGAAAGTGACTGATCTTTAAAAATTCATATCTCTGGTTTCCTACAGTGAATCTTTTTTGTTTTGGTGTCATTTAAAAAATAAAAATATTACCTATTTTTAGAAATGAGTGTTGGATTTTTATTTTGTGTTGTGTCTTAATTATGAAATTGTGTTTTTAAATGCTTTACATACCTGTCTTTGAAGTTAAGCCTGTCTGCTCGCAGCCACGTTACCAAGGGTTGAGCACAGGAATAATTTTCTAAGACCTATGCTGGGTCCTACCATGGGTTAGTGGCCTTATTGCCAGTGGCAGACCTACATTTGCCCCTACCAATAAACCACTTTCCAACAATATTTATTAGTTAAGATAATGAATAACTCAACAGTTAGAGCAACATAAAATAAATTACAGCACAGTTCCACGTATTATATTCCAGAGAGGCTTATTTCATCCCCTTCCCTCCTGCAATTTTACATCTATGACTATGATCCAGAGCAAGAGAGAGAAAAACACAAAAAGGAGAAAGTGGAGGAAGACAAAGCCAGAAAAATAGTGACTAAGGTAGTAAGCAGGGATGAAGAACCCTTAGGAGCTAGATAAAGAGTCAAAGAGTGTATGGCGGTGAATGGAATTGGCTTGAGGTGGAATCCAGACTGTGCAGCCTTAGTATTTAGCATCCCGACCTTCGATAGCGCTGGCCATGGGCTTCTGAGCACAACTTTGAGTCCTGGCACTTATTATTTTACAAATTAAGCACTGGATAATCGGTATCTTGGACTTGGGATCAGAGAGCATGCCACCTGTTATTGATCTCATGGGATTTTCTATGCACATTTATTACATTTGTATTGTATGTTCTGGCTAGATAGTCTTATTATTTTACATCCTATGCCTAATGTAGTTGCCTCCATATTTCAAAATTCACTTGGTTAAGCATCGTTGTATTTTTCAGAATGAATGTACCCTCCTCTTCTGCAAAGAGACTTACTGTGATGCATCAAATGAGATGCCTTTTTTAATACTGCATTTTCCTTGTGTGCTTTTTGTCTTATGTAAATTCAATGCAAAGCATTGGAACTAAGTCTGTCAAAGAAAAAAATACATGAAACCGAACAAAAGACAACGAAAATAGACAGATCAGAATGTCAGCGACCGGGCTCCTCGGGCTTTCATGATCCTTGAAACCAATAAAGAATAACCTCTTACAAAAAACTTTTCTGGGATTGGCAGTTTTTTGTGGCAGAAATGTTTTCCAAGCTTTCCGATTTGCAGTTGGTGCTCTTTGGCCTCTATTTGCTGCAGTATATAAATATCAAGAGCACAATATACAGAGTAACCATAGTCATTGTATACACGAACTGGAAGTGCTACTTTTCTGTGGAGCAATAAAGCTGTGTGCCAATGTAAATCAAAGGATTAAAATCAGGGGGTGGAAAACTCTTTCCTGCACATAAGTCGTGTAACCATCATTGACTGTTCCACCTGTAAAATCGAGATCTTGATTTTACTGAGTCAAGATCTGTAGATTTTTAAACTCACGGATGTCACGACCACAAGCAGGATGTTGAGATTTTTCCACTTTTGTATAAGACAACAAGGGTGGTGATGAGGGAGTTCAAAGAAGTGTGGGCCGTTCAATGGGCGTCAACACCCAGATAGCCTTAACCAACGAAAGCAAGGCATCCCTTCTAGATCCGCCACATCACTTCATTTTCAGACTTATAACAAATGTGAGTGCGGGGGATGCCGTTGAGAAGTGAATGAAGTCACTTATAATTTGATGGATATCATCAAAATACAGTATGGTCTAAATTGATTATAGTTAACTCAGTGGTAAAAAGGTAATAAGTGCTCTCCATAGGAAAAGAGGGCAGCGTATGCATAAAAACAAATCAAAAATGCAAACAGTAGCTAGATGCTCACAGGTTGCTCTTCTGTAGGTAGGTGTCAAGTATCCCCTAGATTTTGTCATATCGAGTGCTTAAGGGACGTGATATCAGCACAACATATGTAACTCACCCAGCTTTACTAAATGGGTATTTAACAGCATTTTGCCAGTTGGGAAAGAATGTTTTTTAGGTACTATGAGTAGGAGTAAGTGTGGTAGGAAGAGGGTGGCTTCCCCATCCATTTTGTAGTAGACCTTGGATTGCATAAACTCCCAGATAGATGTGGAGTTCTGGTTAATGACAACTTGAAATAGCTCCCTAATTACCTGTGCTACTGCAGACGGTTACATTGGCTTGCCGTTCATTGTTAAATGTGAGAGACGCCTAATGATCCTTGACAGTGCATCAAGTGCCCGAGATTAAGAGGCCCTGTTTATGTGGCCTAGGAAGTGTTCAATAAGTTCTAAGAAATGTTAGGAACTTGTCTTGAACTTGCAAGAAAGGAGTTTCATGTCCCGAACTTCTGATCCTGAGCAGGCGTCTAGAGCAGCTCATTCTTAATCTTTTGAGTTCTGTGGACCCCTCTTATTCAATACTGGAACCCGGGAACCCCAATGAATCATTATTGGAATACGGGGACCACCACTAAGGTAATATTGGAAGGCGTGGGGTTTAGCTAAGCATTTTTGATCATGTGAATTGCAAAACAATTCCAAAAAACGAGAGAAACACGGATTTGTGAAATAAATACACAAATGATGACATTTCGGGTTTCAATTCTTTCTAGCTGATTACGATACAGCTGGTTGGAATTAAAACCAACCGGTCATTCCAGCTGGCTTCCTACAGGCTCAAGGAGCCCATCGGCCAGTCGGAACCGGCCCATAATCCATATAGACAGCGGTTTATGCTGTCTGGATTATGATGCATCGTTTCCAGCGGGGTTTCTATGCTGGCCTTTCCGACATGGAGACCCTTTCCCTTGCGGACTCCGGTTGGGGGCTGGGGGGGCACCTATGGTGCCCCCATGTTAATCCCTGCACTTTATAGCAGGCACCTTGTGGTGCCTGCCACGGGTTGCAGAGATTAACACAATCTCCAATTTCTCTATGGGAGATTGTAACACAAACTCCCTTAGAGAAATGGGAGGTCGGTCGGTCCTATTTCCGGAATTTAGTTGCGTGCATTTGGGGATGCACTGCCCGCAACGAAATTCGTTTTATTAATGTGTGTGTTAACTTACCTGTAAACCTCCGTAATCCATAGTTTACTACCCCCCACCCTGCCCCTCCCTCTCCCCACATCACCGCCCTGCAGGTACTCCTACTACCGACTGCGGCTGGGATACTAACTTAATTTTAAGCCTCCAATTGCAAATTTCTTCACCGTTACAGAATATTTTTAAAATGTCAATTTTGCTTCTGAATTTATATACACTTTATTAATCTGTTAATATTATTTAATTTTCAAAGCAGTTGTGGATCTCGGAGAAGAGTTTCCCTGGACCACAGGTGGAGAATCACTGGTCTAGAGATTATCCAAATGAATTTCATGTTCCATTCTCCCTGTCTTTCTCTAATTTTCTGTCGCTTTTGCCAGACGTCTATCTTTTAAAGTCAACAAAATGTGTGGCTTCCTTCAGCCTCATTTCTTTCAAGGGACTGATGTCTGGGAGACAAATTGATTCCACTAGAATTGAAATCTGAGCGTTCGAAAATACTTTTCTGTGTTTGAAGGTGGGTCTGTAAAAAATAGATCTATCCGTCTATTACTCAAAGAAACTTACTTACTACTTTCCCAAATCAACCAGAGCCTTGTAGCTCCTTCATCTTTGTTACCACAATCTTGCTTCCATGGGAAGGGTTGTCTGTTCCCCATCTCACCTCAAAAATCTCTCTGAAACATAGATTTTGCTCTTTTTCCCTCCCCAACACACAGGCCCAACTCTTCTGTTTTTTCACCCTGCCACACCTGCATATCTATTATTGATATACTTTCATGATTAAAACGCATGTTAAAATTATCCAACTAAATGGCAGTCATTTCGAAGCTTGGAATGGTGAAAGGCATGCAGTGGTTTGTCCTTGTGATCTTTGTTCTTACATATGTTGCACTAGCTGGAGAAGGTGCAGCTGGTTGACAGACAAATATGCTGTGTTTGTAATGCAGACTGTAGGTATTGTTTTGTAGACAGACACAGTGAATGAATCTGGGCGAGGCTTCCTCAGAAAATGACTTGCTGTGGTCTTTGCTGGGATGAGTCAGCCAAAGCTTAATCATACAACACAGACACTGCTATTAGTAATACCTGTATTTTTAGGTATGCCATTCCTTTTGGTTTTACTAAAACTGTGTGTGTGTTCAAAATCAGGGTTTGCAAAGCGTGGCTACTCCCCTGTGAGGGGCGCTGCTGATCCGTCTACTCTCTGGTGTTCAGTCAAAGAGGCAGGTCTTGAGATCCTTCCTGAATTGGATCGGCGATGAGGATTGTCTGAGGTGGGTCGGCTGGGTGTTTCAGGTCTTGACAGCGAGGTAGGAGAAGGATCTTCCTCCGGTTCTTGTCTTTTGGATCCGAGGGATGGTGGCCAGTTAGGTGGAGTGGAGGTGTCTGGTGGAGACGTGGAATGAGAGGCGGTGGTTCAGGTATGCTGGTCCCCCGTAATGGAGAGCTTTGTAGGCATGCGTGAAGCGCTTGAAGGAGATCCTTTTGTTGACTGAGCGCTAGTGGAGATATCAGAGGTGTTTCCAGATGTGGCTGTGGCGAGGGATTTCCAGGACCAGTCTGGCTGCGGAGTTTTGAACGTTCTGAGTTTTCTGAGGAGTTTCTGGGTGACGCCAGCGTAGAGTGATGCTGATGAGTGTGTGGGTGACTGTTTTTCTGAATTTGGTTGGGATCTATCTGAATGTCTTTCGAAGCAGGCTGAGTGTGTGGAAGCATGATGAGGTGACTGTGTTGATCTGATGTGTGTGTGTGCATGTTTATATATATGTGTGTGCATATCTAAAAATACTTTCATATAGGAAGCCTTAAGCCAGCCCATCTTCATTGTTTGGTCTACTGTTGAGTCACTCATGTTTTTCTTCAGGCCACTTTAGCATGAGACGCAGGATCAGCCCTCTTCAGCCATTGGCTATTTTAACTGTCTGTAAGGAATTCGACTTTTTCACAAAGAGCACATCCACACACCAAGCAGTTCTCTTCAGTGTCAGGGACTATTATGGCAAAGTGTGCTTTTTGAGACTAAATGTGTGTGTGTTATTTTTTTAATTGCTGAGAGCCCTGAAGACCCCCAAAGAATAACGTTTTGCAAAAAAGAAAGCAAATCAAAATAAGCATTGGCAAAACCAAAAGGTTGGTATCCAACTCCCGACCGAGTGACTTTGCCAAAGCTTGTTTATTTCTGTGATTTATTTACTGACTAGAGTTGGAGTGTTCTACTCATGTCTCTAGTAAAGAATCTGTCAACTGAGTTGTTTTTGTATTCTTGCTAATGGAATTGTACTGGCATAGGAGCATAATCAACTTTTCATTCAACTTGCAAGAGACCCACCAGTAAGTGCACATACTGGTATTTTCAGTGAATGATAGCCAAGTGTTCCTAAGCCATGCTGACATTTTCAGCCTGTCCTGACTTTTCAGTTTGGGGCTTAAAGGCCTAAATTGATAAAGGGAAACTTGAAACTGTTTATCGTCTCAGGTGAAGTGTGGCTGGATAAAATGCCTAATCCAGCAAAAGAAGTCATTCGTAGGTTTCACTAGGCAGCGCAGGCAAAAGTGCAGGAAGTAGTGGTACTTATCAGGAGACTGGTGTAGGAGGAGGTCCCTTGGGGCAATCATTCATTTTTGTCACAGGCGACCTTCCTTGAAAGTTGTGCGGAGCTCCGTCTCCCTCCAGCCTCACTCATGCGTTCAGGCAGTTGAGGGACTCTTGCATGAGAGTGCACGGGATAACAAAATACAACCTATGAAAACCAAACTAGGGGCTTTATCAACAAACCTGATATGACAATAGAGGTTCTGAACTAGTAGACAAGTTGCAGGCAGCAGTGTTATGATGGTGAGCGTTGCGGGATGCATTGGGGCGGGGTCTACATTCAGGGAATCCTTAGGAGAACAGAAAGAATCAATGTTTCTTTTTCAAGCAGGACAAAGTGTCCTGGAGTCATTGGTTACTTCAGCTTGCATATGTTTTCTTCTTTTGTTTCCATAGAGCCTGTGCAAATGCCATTTTGGCTCCTGGATGTGACCAGATCATAGCTGTCTGGCTGGGTTGTGAGCATTTGCCTGGTTTGGTAGATGGAAATCTGTAGTCTGCGTTTTGCTCTGAAAATTAGGACCAGGGCCTCCAATTTTATATTTACCTGCAAGGGGAGCCATTAGAAGTCTCCATGGATTGAAAGGAGTAGGGCGGAAGCATTGGAAACCTTTAATCATCCTTACTTCGTTATTTTTAAGATGAATTACAGCTACTCAATGTTTCCTTTTGGTCGGACAACCTCTGGCGGTTCTGTGGTCCAGGTGGCCAGAGTTTAGAAGTGGGCCACAGTGTGGACATCTGCAAAATAAAGAAAACGGTGACTTCTTTTTAGTGCTTTCAGAAGATGCTTGTGCTGATGGAAGGAAGCTCTGTCTGGTTAGGGATACAGTACAGGGGAGATGGAGCCCATGACTTCTCATCGTTTTTTTGTTGGAGTGGATTGCATACCTGATGTTAGAGGTGGCAGCACCTTGTGTTTTCTCGATAACTAACTGCAGTGAATAAAAGCATTAGTAGAGTGTTTCCGGCATTCCATTTGAGGCTGCGCTGCAACTTTAATTTTTTTGTCACAGGCATGTGTTTAGTGTCCATATCATATGATTGCCTTGTAAATGGGTCACCATGAGTAATTAAGAAATGATGGCTATAGTGTGTGTATTTTACTTATTTAAAGTATACATACCATAACTTGTGCCACCCCCGTGCTCAAAAAAACAATTTTGGCCCTATCTGAAATGATGTTGGGCCTATATCAAGCCGAGAAGAAGTACAACTTCAGTGCCTACTTCATTAACAATTTGTGATTACTAAATGGATATTATGACCAAATATGTTGTATCAAATAACAAAATCACATAATTAGTTTTACATATTTTTCAAATTATATTTCTAAATTTGTGCATTAAGGAGCAGACTATATGCAAATTGTTCAGTTTCAAACATATTGCATCTATTCACATGAACAAACAGCTAAAACCCATTCTGTGCTGACTGTGTGTGTGAGAAACAGTTCTCAGTGAGTGTAAATGACTTCTTCATGCACACACATTGTTTTTAGCGAGGTATGTTGTACTAAGTACATTCTTAGTGGCCAAGAAACAATTTTTAATTTAGAGCAACAGGGTTAAATGCATGTACAGTAAGTGAACATTCACCTGGGATTGTACCTATTAAAGTATGTCCAGAATAATGCAAAAGTCACTCAGTAGCTTTAATTTGACGACATGTTGGTGAAAGTTGACATTTTTTCCACCCTATCATAATGTAATCTGAACCGAAGTAGGCCTAAATTAAATAGGGCTTCCTCTCAAAGAAATCATTACACCGTATTGAGTCATATTCATAACTTGAGTTCTGAAACTTCCCATGAAACCAAGTATTGTTTGAAAAACATATTATTTGCCAGTCATGTTCTTATGGGCTTTAATATTCCAGATATGAATGCATTCATTAAAAAACAAAAATTAAATAAGAAAAAGAAAAAAATGAACATCAAAGTGATGGCTAAGAAACATAGTCACACATGGTATCAAATTCAGTACACCACTGTACATAGATGTAATTACTTCAGCAGGGGATGGCAAGTCTAATTGGAAGTTCAATCACCTATATGGACAGCTAACTCCTCATCTTTATTAAGCCCCCATGGTAATTTTGCCCCTACTACTATCCTGAAATGAGACTCAGTCTTCTTAACAGTTTCACTCTGTCACCTCAACATTAACCTGGCTCAACTCTGCCAATGGCAACAATCTGTAAAAAGTCAGGGTAACCATTATGTTTCTCATCAAAATGACCAGCAGCAGGGTATGAACAATCATCATTCTAAGAATATCAGACCAATGCGGGCTAGTAAAAATGATGTTCGAGCATATGTATATCTTCAAATAAAAGCTTGTCATTTTTTTAATAAAAGGTCTTTTTCCCCTTCAAATGCTAGGTTTTTATTTACTAAATCATGGAGTTTGGTTTTTAAATACCAGCTTGTCCTTTCCATCAAATACTCATATGTTGCTCATTTATCACAGACACTGTCAAGGACAGCAGTCATATGCCAGTGGTAGCTCAAAATGTCACACATGCTTATCACAATCCTTGGTGAGCCACAATATGTGAGAAATAGCATGATGGCTAGTAGTAAGTTGCACACCTTTTATGGAAGGAGGGCCACCATGTGCCAGGTCTCCCATAATGCCTAGAATGGCCACAGTTTGGCAAGGGATCCTTCTTATTCGAAGGTTGCTGAAATTAATAGAATGGTGCCAAATAAGGGCAGCGAGAGCTGCCGCATGCCAGAGCTGTCATAATACATGTAACACCATGACAGAATGGGACCAAGACCAGGCCCCGGGTACCTTGAAAATTGTGGCTAACATCCGCAGATCACAACTGTTTGTCGATCACAGCCTTTCACAAAGCATTACATTACCTTGATTCAGAGGGATCATTTTTTTATTTGAACAAAAACAAAAAATATAGTGTTAGAGTAGGAAACAGCATATCAGAATACCCTGCAGTAATTGTGTAACAAGTAGCGGCTCCACCGCATTCTAGTTTTCATAAAACATTTGTGATAACACGCGCTGTAGAGGGTGCGCTCAGAGAGAATTCCTGAGGATTTAAACGCAATTAGAATGACGTCACATGGGATGATCATTTCCAAATCCGCACTGGCTGTGCTTTAACTCCTGCATTCCCAATCTTAGCTTGGGTCAAACACATGTTAGCATCTATGAAAAACTGACATCTGCTTGACTGTGATAAGGACCACCTGCTCTTCCCGGTTACGTCTATTAAAGGGCAATGCAGGGTCTCCAAGTTTACCTTTTCTCCCTCAAAACTTCAGTAGCCATGTTTAGTCCCAGGCCCCAACCGACACTTCACCTGGTGGGATGGGATGACTTTCTGCTCATCCCCGAGTGCAGCCGCGTTTCACCCCGTCTGTTCTGTCTCAAGGGACTGTGGACAGTAAACAGCTGCTGGCATCTGGCCCTTCTAGCTGGCTGCTTACACTAGGATGACTCCTGGACTAATGCTCAAATCAGGGGCCAATAAGAGCGGCCAAGAGAGAGGCTCCTTCCCTTATGAAGCTTTCTTTGGCCCATGAATAACCCTGGGTGTAGTTCGCGAAGTAGCGCTACACGTAGCTACGCAAAGTGCACTTCGCACTACACGAGCTATGCGTAGCACTTCGCGAACTGCGTAGTACCCTGTTCGCACTGTGCAAGATGCCGTTTTCAATGATTGCACAGTGCGGACAAGCATCCGGCACTGTGCAATCATTGATAACGGTATCTTGCACAGTGCGAGCTGTAGTTTTCTGTCGCTCGAGTAGATTTTTACTCGAGCGGCAGCTTTCTCAACGTGGACTGGTAGTTTCTCATCGCGAGCGGTCGCAAGCATACGCGATCACTTGCAATGAGAAACCTGACCTCCCCGCGTTGAGAATCTCGCCGGGAGGTTTATTTTCCACGCTCGCGATCGTCAACTTGATGTTGCTGATCGCGAACGAGGAAAAAGTCTCGCCGGGATGTCATTTTGCTTGCTCGCGGTCGCCAACTTGACGTTGAGGACCGCGAGCAAGCAAAAAATGACCGCTGCACTACGCTACGCTATGCGTGTTTGTACTGTGCTACGTGCAGTTCGCGTAGTGCGAAGTAGCGCAAACTTTGCAAACTACACGAGCGTAGCGCTTTGCCCAGGCTTTCCCATGACATGATCTGACGCATGTGTCGGGGTGCGTGGAGCCTCCTGCAGAAACACTCTCTCTATCCCAGTATATATACATGCTTTGCTTTAGCGTTCAAGGGTCAACCATGAGTAAAAGAGGAGGTGGGTTGGCACAGGTACATTAAATCATGGCAGTAGGAAGAAAACTCACTCAGTGATGTAAGTGATTTTTGGGCCCTGATCCACTAAAACTTCCGTCCTTTCAAGGGTGTCATAAATAGGTACAATTGCACGGTATAACGTTAATTCTCATTTTTGGGTGCACAGAGACATTTTACTTGTGTACTTTGTCACTGTGTGAAGCACAAGCACACTGCAGCGTGGAGAATGTTTTGAGGCAGAAATGAGGGGCTAGAGGGGGCCATATGGTCTCTTCCTTTTGATCCTATGATTAAAGAGAAGAAGAAAAGTAATTGTGAATGCTTCCTCTCTCTAGTCTTGCCTGGCTGGTGAGGATGGTAACGAAGGATGCTGGGCTAGGCGGGCATTGCCAAACATGGGCACGCTTGCAGACACTAGCACTGCAACAAAACAGAAACTGTTGGTGCGGGGAAAGCAAACTTTAGGTGAGGTGGCCCTGCACTGGGTGGCTGGCAGGCGCAGACGGCAGCATCCAGCAGGGGAGTGAGAGAATGGGTGGGTCGGGTCCCATAGATGGCAGTTCTTCACCAGGCGACAGGCTGTGGGCAGAAGGTGGGCTGATGTTCTGTCCTGGTTCGAACAGCGTTAGCCACCCGGTACCCTTCAAAGCATAGCGACGCCTCTGTGCTTCAGTGAAGTCACTGCACCCAGGCAGAGTCTGATCTTGACTAGCGGCCCAAAGTGTGTTTTATGGGAATAAGAGTGGGCTATTCATGATTGGACCCTGTGATTGGCTATGGGGGTTAGCCAACGTGCCATCTCCATGATGGGAGAGTCTGTATTGAGCCTTGCGTCTGCCCAGCCAGTGGGAAGAATGAATTGAGCTGCTCAGCAGCAGTGGCTCCCTGGCAATGCTGTTCAGACCCATCCTATAGGAGAGCAGGGCACTCCATCCTGAGTCTGCCCAGGCCGGATCATTGTCAATATTTGGTACATGACAGTTGGCCCACCTGACATTCAGTGGTGTCACTAGTATCATAAACTACTTTCCTGTGTGCAAACCCTGTTTTGCTTGGCCTGCTCAGCCTTGGCCCTGTTGCCCAGCCTGATGGGGCTGCACGGCTGTCTCCAGTTAGGGGCATTTCAACCATGGATCGAGTGGCCGAGCGGCCAATTCGACCCTGCTAGAATAAACTAATGAGGCCCTCTTGCCTCAGGGTTGTCAGCAGCCCCCAATATACTATAGAAGGCCTTCTTATTCCGGGGCTAATATAATGTCTAAATTGTCAATAGAATGCAGATGTAAACCACCTTAATGCCTAGAATTCTCACAATATGCCAAGAAGGGCCACGTTATTCCAGGGTCTCGTTATTCCAGGGTCTCAATAATGTCTTGATACCCACAGTTGAGGGGCACTTTATGGCATGACAGCTTTAATGACTAAAATATTGACAGTGGATCAGGGCGAGCCCCCTTCTGCCAGTGAAGCCTAAATCAGGGTGTGCTTTGGCTACCAGATGCCAGGTTGTCTGCCATCATTACATTGGATTATCTCACTGTTTGTTTAAAGAACTAAGATATGGTAGAACTGTGGGATGAAGAGGTTTGTAAAACAAAACATTATCTCCAAATGAGAAGGAAGTTGCAACTCCTTGGCTGACCATCCATCTCATCCAGTTCTATTGGTGCCATATTATCTTTCATTGTTGCCTGCACCGCTCCACTTCCAGCTTTCTACAAATCTAAGGGGGTCCTGAGTGCAGCAGCAAGATGGACCAGAGAAACAACAGGACAATACCCTTCTTCATGCAAGCCCCGTGCACGTACACATCAGTGTGACTGACATTGCTGAGCCTGCACTATGTGACCAGTCGCCATTCGACTTCTAGTATGCAACGCATTGCAGGCCCCACGCTTTCAGTCACTCTGAGTTTGGGAGCATCTAACAACCCTTGACTGGGAACTGGCAGACCCTCATGTACGTATCTGCACATGTGGTGAGGCGAGCTGCCCAATGAGGCTTAGCGCATGTGTAATACGCGCATGCGCTGCAGCTCTGCACAGATGCCAGCAGTGCAATACTCCTTCCTCACGGGAAGAACCCAAAGAGTAAGACTGCCACCTTCACATCGGAGGCCAAGAATGTAATATGCGGAGTCCCCCAAGATTCATCCCTCAACCCTACCCTGTTTAACGTATACATGGCCGCGCTCACCATCTTAGGTGCAATTCACAGTGTGAGTGTCTCTATGCTCACAACATTGACCTGTATCTCGTTTATTTTTCTCTGCTTCCCTGTTTGCAAAAACCTAAATTCTCTTTAGGAGGCCTAGCAACAGGACACCAGATCTGCTGTCAGCCTGTCAACTATAAGCAAAAGTTAAACTATACTTTACCCAAATACGAGCCACAATCCTAGTCAGGGTAAGCTAAGCACAAAAGTCTGAGTGGCCATCTTTTTTTAAAGAGCCGCAGTCTGAGTGTGTATACGTGTTAGAAAGAGCTTTGAGTGTTCCTGTGTGTTATCAGATGCAGAGCTTTGAGTGATCCTGTGTGTTGTGAGAGGAAGAGTTTTGAGTGGTCCTGTGTGTTATCAGATGCAGAGCTCTGAGTTATCCTGTGTGTTATCAGATGCAGAGCTCTGAGTTATCCTGTGTATTATCATAGATAGAGGCTGTGGGCCTGATTCACAAAGGGCCTCCGCACTCGTGGTGGAGTCACTCGTGGGGGAGGCCCCGCAGTCGTGGTGGAGGCCCCGCAGTCATGGTGGAGGACCCGCAGTCATGGTGGAGTCCCCGCAGTCGTGGGGGAGGCCCCTCAGTTGTGGTGAAGGCCCCGCAGTCATGGGGGAGGCCCCGCAGTCGCTGTGGAGTCCCCACATTCGTGGTGGAGGCTCCGCAGTCGATTTGGAGGCCCCGCAGTCGTGGGGGAGTCCCCGCAGTCGTGGTGGAGGCCCCGCAGTCGTGGGGGAGTCACCGCAGTCGTGGTGGAGGCCCCGCAGTCGTAGTGGAGACCCCGCAGTCGTGGGGGAGTCCCCGCAGTCGTTTGGGAGGCCCCACTGTCGTGGTGGAGGCCCCGCAGTCATGGGGCAGTCTTTGCACTTTGGCCTTTGTGAAACAGGCCCTGAGTGTGTAGTACATTGTAACAGGCTTTGAGTGAGTGCGTATTATCAAGAGCAGAGCTCCGAGTGAGTGTTCTTAGTGACTCAGGGTATTATCAGATGCATAATTCTCAGAATATCTGGATATTTGATTAGATCAGAGAGGAATACAATTTACATTAAAAAAAAGAGCTCGGAAAACCCCCAAAAGATACTGCCTTAGTGAGTGCCAGCGCGCCTGATAATGAGCAGGAAAGTGATCTGGTCGCTTCCTCGACAACCAACCAGATGAATCTATTTTCGGGAAGGGTACAAGTGCAGAATCTAGCAGGTCCAGCACCCGGACAGAGCCAGAACCTTTCACCCAATGGCTGATATTTGTACCAAAAGACAGAGCAACAGTGCAGGCTCCTACCCTGGGAACACATTCTCTGGGTACGAGGAGGCAAGAGTTGGTCTCGGGCTGTGCCTGGATATTCAAAAGGACAGAAATAAAAGTGACACTGGGCGTTTTCAAGAACTAAAGCAATGTAGGGTGTGGTAGAAAAGATAACAATAACACATGATAGGTTCATGGTAGAGAACATTTCAGTGTGGCTGTTTGATCTGACTCTGCTTTGAACACAAGTTAAACAAATGCAAAAAATACTTTCTTTGAATATTTTCGCGGAATGGGCCAGCTCCAGTAAAACTTGCGTGATCTGTGTCTCTTTGTAATAACATTGTAGTTAGTGTATGCTCCTTCGTGAAGCAATGTCGGGTTAGTGGTGATGCTGGCCTCATATTTTGAAAATATGACTTTGCTAGAACCAAAAGCTCACTTTATGTACCGTATTGCTTTTTGTTGGCAGTTGTTTGTATTTGTGCCACTGTCAAATTGGTGTTTTGAGCATAGCGCAGTGTGAGTTATGGCACGTGTTGTCTGCGTTGAAAACTGGTGAATTTCAGTAGTTTTGTCTGCTTGAGAGACAGAACCATAACTTCGTTTTTTTGTGTGGTTTTCCGGTGAATTTCATTTCTTTTAATGATGTATGTATTCTTACACCTCCACTACGGGTGTAGTAGCAGGCCCTGCGCCCTACCTGCATCATGCCCCCAACCCCCACTGCACATGACCATGGCAGGCCACCTGTCCCTGCTGTGCACGGCCGCAGCAGGTGGACAATGTCCGCCGAATATGTCCTTAGGCTGAACTGTTCCTGTTGGAAAAGGATCAGGGCTGATTTGCTGGGCTGGCTAGATCTAATCTGAGGTGGCACCGTGGGCAATATAATGATGGACTGGGGTGTGGCCAGAGAATGGCTGAGATGAATTCAAGCATTCTGCCTATTACTTTTTTGTTTACTTCATTGCAATGCTGTAGTGTGACAGGCATGCCCAGATGTGTTTCCTGTGCTCACTATGCCACTGAAACCAAGCTGCACCTTGGGGAAGAGGCACAAACCGGTCTTAGGTCACTTGTGTTCAGGTCCAGAAAGGATCTACCGCGGAAGACGAATGAATGAATGAATGAAATGGCACTTCTAAAGTGCACGGCTTCTCCCAAGAGTGTCCCGGCGCAGCGCTTTCAGTTGACCACGAGTGCAACCAGATCAACTATATTTGATGAAAGAGCTGTGTCTTCTGTCTTTTCTTAAACAGGTCAGAGGATGCTACTGAACGTAGCTCCAAAGTTTATTCCAGGCCACCGATCCAAGATAGGAAAGATTCCTTCCACCCATTCTCGGGTGCGGGACCTTAGGTTTCCTTGCCAGGTGGCCATGGGCTGACCGTAGATTTGTGGAGGGGGAATAGAAGCTAAATCTAGCTCTAAGATAGCCTGCCTCAGAATGGTGCAGTGCTCTATGGACTGGGACTAGCATTTTGAAGAGAATTCTCTTCTTTATCGGTAGCCTGTGTAGTGCACCCAGGTGCGAAGACACGTGTTCTTGGGGGCAGGTTTCTTAGAATACAGGCTGCCATGTTTTGGACCACTTGTAGCTTGTTAACCAGATAGTCTGAAAGTCCTACGTATAGGGCGTTTCCATAGTCCAGTCTCGATGTAATGAGTGACTGGATCACTACCTTTTTTACGGCCAAGGGAAAGATAGTGTAAGCATTTTTTCAAGGTCTGTAAGAGCACAAAGCATGTTCTGACCACTGACATGATCTGTAGCTGGAGAGATACAGCATTTTCAAATTTGATGCCATGATCTTTGACTACTCCCCCTGAAGCCCAGTGGTGGGGCCTCCTTTGGCCACAGCATCTGCCAGTCTGGGGGATTACGGCCAAAGAATAAGATCTCTGGGGCAGATTTACAAGCCCCTTGCACCACTTTTGCTTCATTTTTAACATGGGAAAAGTGACGCAAAAGTGGCGCAAGGGGCTTGTAAATCTGCGCCTCTGTCTTTTCTGCATTGCATTCTAATTGGTGTAAGGACATCCAATGAAAGACAGACTGGACCATTCCTATTGGAGTAGGAGCTAGGCTGATTTGCATATATATACATATATAGGTCTAATCATCTGAGGTGGCATGGGGGAAAAAATGGTGCGTCTATTACTACCTGTGAGTGAGAATAGTTCAAGCATTTCACTCATCAAAACTTTTTTCTTTACCTGAGTCTGAGTAGACGGGTTTGCCTGGGGTAAGTTTTGTGAGTGAAGCACAACACTTTCAAACATGTTCAAGCGTTACTTTTTTCTACACAACGGCGCACAGAAATACATGCTTTGTGTGAAGATTTCATGTTAACCTATCCATGTGGTTGTTGGATAAGCTAACAAGATGGCTCCGTCAGTTTAGTGCTTTCTATTGGCATTTTGTGTAATCTACAGTTCACAACTTTGAATCTGCCAAAGCCATTTCAGCCTTTTATCCTTCCAGCTTGATAAATTGAGTGTCATTCAGCTGGAATAGTAAAGCTTGATATATACAACCTGTAGAAATAAAGGAAACAGAGCTGCAAAGCATTACATATAAATCCAGTAATTATCGTAACGCGGTATGCACTTGTTCTTTGTCATGTTAGGTAGCATCATTGGATCCGTTCTCATTCCTGTTGACTGAGGTTTGCTTTTGCATGGAATGGAATGATGTAACCCAGCCTTGCTCTGATGCGGGTGGCATACAACAACGACAAGCAGCCAGCTCCTGGCGAGCGTTGGCTCCGAGGCGTCAGGTGGAAACCAGTCCCTTTGGGTCATGCGCTGCTCTTCCCACTAGTAGCTGAGCAGCTCAGATCAGTATAGGGTGACCAACTGGCATGGGTGCGTATTCAGGATAGTGAGTGTAAAAATTCAGGACAAAGGGTTAAAATTCAGGACAAAAATTCAGGACAGGAGGTCAAAATTCAGGACAAAACTTCGTGACAAAAGGTAAGTTTTACAGACTCATCAATTGAGGTCGCGCAATAGTATATAAGTAAGCCCATCTATATCCAAACATATTCAACCATTTGCAAACCTATCCATCATGTATCCTTCCGTCCATCATTTCACTCATACATCCATCTATCCACCCTTTCACTCATCGATCCATTATCCATCCAATCCACCCTTTCACCCTATCCATCCGTGCACTCATCCATCCGCTCTTCCACCCATCCATCCATTCACTCATTCATGCTGCAGCTATTTACACTTTCACCCGTACAGCCATCCTTTCACTTACTCATCAATCCACCCAGTCACTCATCCTTCCACCCATTCACCCTTTCTGTCATTCATCCATCCTCCCTTTCTCTCTCCATCGACCCTTTCACTTAGCCATCCTTCCATCCATCCACCCACCCATCTATCTACTCATCCACTTATGAATCCATCCATTGACCCTATCACTCATCCATCCATTCTATCCTTTCTCTCATCCATCCTTTTACTCCTTCACTCATCTATCCATTTATTGGTCCATCTACCCTCCTTTTCACTCACTCATCCACCCTTACATCCACCCTTTCACTGATCCTTCCATCCATTTACCCTTTCACTTTTCAATTCATCAGTCCATCCATCCATCCACCCTTTCACTCATCCATCCATCCTTTCACTCATCCATCCACCCTTTTACCCGTCTATCTTCCCATCCACCCATACATCCATCTATTTACCTTTTCTCTCATCCCTCCTTCCACTTACTCATCCATCCCTCCATCGTTTCTCTCATTATCCATCCATTTACCCTTTCATTCATCCATTCACCCTTCTAACTAATCCATCCAGCCATCCCTTCACTTACTCACTCACCCACCTTTTCATACTAATTATGAGCCGCGCCTGTGTCTGTTGAGTTGCAGACAGAAGAGGTCCATCAAGAATTTCACCCCTGCTGTAGTTCTTAAAGCAAGGGGTGGGGGGAGGGTTCACTATGCCCCTGCACATAGGCAATCTAAAAAAGTGGAAGTCATGAGTCATGCATGATGCACAATGCCAGGCCATGAGGTGACTGTGACATAGTGGTGTTTCCTGGGCTTTAAGTGGGATGAAAAAACTGGGAGGTGTCTCAAAAGAGGTGTTCGATGTAATTAAGGGCGTGGCTGAAAAAACCTAAGCTAAATATCTGTGCTTAGTATAGTGTACGCCCGACTGATATTTTGCCTTGTCTGTCTTTGTATCCAGATATATAACACAACAAGTAACGTTACACATACAACAAGCCAGAACCATTAGCTTTGTCAATAGTCGTTAGTTGCATAAAGTAAAAAAAAGCAGCAACCATGGCTTCGTTGAATATAATATTTGAAAATGCATCAGTTCTAAAATGATGAGACTGTGAAAGAACTCTAGCCCCTTCTTTTTAACTTCTTTCACCAGCTTCTTTTCATGAACTGGTTTGCATAGCAGCATTGGCGTGTTTGCACATTTCTTCCATCTGACAGAATGTCCTGCCCTAGACAGAGGCTGCAGGAGGCCACCCCATGCTGCAACAGCCCAGATTGGCCCATTGGCATTCTGTACTTGGCAATCATCAGCCCCATACAGAATGACAATGGGCAAGGAAGGGCTGCTCTTGTGTTCAAAGGAAGAGTGCAAGGCTGCCCCACCAGGGAGCTGAGGCTTCTTCCAGGGAACAGTGCTGTTCCCTACAATGCGCAAATTTACGGACAAAAGGCGTCCGTAAAAGGGATCACCACGGACAACGAAAGTGAGATCCAAATTACGGACGGTCCGTTAAATGTACGGACGGTTGGTCACCCTAGATCAGTGGTGTTTGCCTCAGGCATCTCACCCCATCACAAGCATGGAAAGCTCAAAGGCCTGGTCTCATCCCTCATCCCTCTTGCCCCGCACCCTCCATTCTCCTCAAAGTTCCTCGTTACTGAGCCCTGCAATACCTGCAATCTTGTGTTAATCTATCTCTCCTCTGTCGTCCCTCCTCTGCGTCGCTTCATCCCACAACCTCTTCAGTGCCTCGTTTTAGCAATCTTACATCCTCTGAGATTATGCCCGTAATAATGTTTTCAGTATTTGATGTAAGAAATTACCTCTTTATTGTTCTTCTTATATTATAAAGCACACCTATACTTCACAGTGCAAGCGTGCTATGCAAAACCATTAAATGCATTTAAAAATTGATTAAGGCTTGACATCAAATAGCTCAATTACGCTTCACGGTATTAGAGACGATTGCACAACGCCGAGACCAGGATCGTATGAAACAAAGGTTAAGAGCTGAATACTTTTGGATCAGAAAATTGAACTGTTCCCATCCTATTGGGTTAAATGATCGTATTGAGTACTCATGCTTTCTATAATATTTTCTATTGACACAGCATTTGCTGACGGAATCCTCTGGGCCTTACATTATCAGTACTTTTTATTGATGTATTCTGATTGATATCATTTTGTTCTCATTTAATTTGATTATTTTTGCTTTTGCGTATAAGGTTCCATGTGCGTTTTTTAAGTTTGCATATTTATGAGTATAAAACATTTGGTGCTCTGCGCATTATATCAGGTAATTGCAGATGGGTTCAGTGATACGCCTAACTTTATTTAATCAAACATCGCAAAGTTCAATTTTGAACTTTATTAGTCAGGTAGTGTTCACATTAATGCGTTCATTGTTGTGTAGCCGCCTCCTCCCCGATCACGTGGGACTGACGTTTTAGAGCGATGTAGTATGATTGGTTTTTTCCCGCTAATACGTCATCGTACTTAATTTATAAATGTGAAGCCATATTTACTCTTATCATGTGGTGTTGATCACAACGCATTATGATTGGTCCAATGTGTTTACCACGTGACAACTAACGTCTGCCCTTTAAATCATCATTGAATTGGCGCGTAAATTGAATTCTTTAGACAGAGGGTGGATTAATGGTAGCAGACCCGTTGGTCCGAAGTAAGTTGCTCTGTATAAATGTTTCTTTAGACACTCGCAGCAGGATATAATTATATGCGTTCTAAGTGGTTTGTGAACCGAGGCTGCATTTATGAAGGTTTCTTGAATGTAGATCCCTGCCACAAGATATTCAGGCCACAGAGTGTTAGTTACGTTTGACATTTGTAATATGTAGACGTTTCAGTTAGAATCCTGTGATCGCTTAATGAATGTCATGTATTAGCATGTTCATTCCTGCACACGTTACAGCGCGTACATTTTTCAGACAGTTTACAGCCAGTTTAATGTTGACACCATATTACATTGACTAGCATGTGTAATGTATCATTCGAATGTGTAAGTTGCATCATTGTTTAGTTAGTTATGTATGTCCAGATTTGTGCTCTCTTACAGATGTTTTTCTATAGATATACGTTGATTAAGTACACTATGTGTATCAATGATTAAGTTGTGCAGTGAACTCAATGGTCCTGTTTCTTTTTTAGACCCCTGAAGAAGGGTCAGATTTGAGTGACCCGAAATGCATTGGGTGGATGTTTAACTTTGAAAACAAGGAATGAATTGCTTCAGACGAAGATGATTATGTATGCAACATTTGGTTGATTCGTGAAATGATGAAATTCAATGAATGGAGAATATGCTTTCAAAATCAATAAATTGAAATACGTGAAGAAACCTTGGTGTTTCATTGAATACAGTGCGCACTTGTTCAGTGGGAAGTTGACACTCCCCACAATATCTTTCATGTTTTAGATATATCCCAACTAGTCCCTGTACTCTATTTGTGTTTTAGATATATCCCAACTAGTCCCTGTACTCTATTTGTTTTTTCGATATATCCCAACTAGTCCCTGTACTCTATTTGTTTTTTAGCGATATCCCAACTAGTCCCTGTACTCTATTTGTTTTTTAGAGATATCCCAACTAGTCCCTGTACTCTATTTGTTTTTTCGATATATCCCAACTAGTCCCTGTACTCTATTTGTGTTTTAGATATATCCCAACTAGTCCCTGTACTCTATTTGTTTTTTCGATATATCCCAACTAGTCCCTGTACTCTATTTGTTTTTTCGGTATATCCCAACTAGTCCCTGTACTCTATTTGTTTTTTAGAGAAATCCCTACTAGTCCTCTTCGTTAAGCCTTAGCGAGACTACGGGAGGTGATAGCCATCTGTCAGGCAAGCACCACTGAACGTGACTTTTCGTACCCAGTCTCCAGGATTTAGAATATGTTATGCACTGCTCTTAGATGTCAGTAAAATGTGTTCTTTTCACAATGGGCTCAAGACCTGGCTGTTCAATTTTCCAATTTTTGTTCCTCTCTCCTGATAGAGGTCTTGCTTCTAGTAACAGGATACCCTTCTGGGTCACTGTTCACATTTTGCAAATCTCTTTTCATTCATTTATTCACACAGCGCCACCAACTCGGTAAAGGGTTAAAAGTTTTTAAAAAGGCACATAGATTTATTTTTTAATTAATATATTTGTGCTCTTGACAATTATTTTGAGCTGTGTTTGAGATGTTTACACGTAGGTGATCTAATGTTTTTTTGGTCCATACAAGGGATGAAGGAGGGTGCGCCACATGTTCCTCAGATTGGCCGAAGCTGGGGGCCGTGCTCTCCACAGAGAGGAGGCTAAAGGCTTTCGCATATGTTCTATGGCCTCTAGATGGGACCTGTTCTTGCAAACACTGAGGACTTCTCCCAAGAGATCATTCCCATTTCACAATCCTGTGCTTTCCCTGGTTTTGGATTTTGCCCAGTGTTCCCGCTCAGTGTAATCCCCTACCCCACCCATACAAGATGGAACCCATTCTCAACTCTCTGAAACTACCACTTACCCTCGCATGATTACTTTAAAATCTGCTAAACGCCCACAATCTAAAAGAGCCTGACAAGACAAGATCTGTTCCCACCAGTCCCCTTGTTCTTTACCTTCTCCATCCCTAGTTTTAGGTTCCGGTTTTATGTGAACCCTCCTTGGGTTATTTTATGGTTATGACTCCTTTATAGTTGGGGGCGTGGCTAGCAGCCGAAGATGGCGGACGTCTGTTAGGCGAGCTCCGGGCCGGGGGCTCTATTATCCTGAAATCTGCCGTATCTAGTTGGGCTGTGGCGGTGTCCAACGCTCGGGCACTGCTTCCGGAGCCCGGTGAGCTGAACTGTTGTTCCCGCAGCGGAGGCGCGAGTCGCTACTGCCAGCTGGGGCGCTGTTCCCGACTTCGCGCCAATCCAGGCCTAGCAGCGGTGAAGGTGAGCTGCGACCGTGGCGCTGTAGTGCAGAGGAGGACGCCGACGTGGGGCGGCGTGCAGCAGCGGATCGCACTCGACCCCCCCGGGCTGCGGCCTGGCGGAAGGCGACCGACGTCCGGTACCGGGTGACCCGGGGCCCCCCTGCAGAGCGACTCTGCAGTGCCCATCAGCTGATTCTTGGGGGTACCTCCCTGGGGGCCGGCTGGAGGGGCCGGTGTGCCCGTGCCCGCCTTGGGCCCTCAACTAGCTGGGACGTAATGTACGGCCTGCCCGGCCCACCCAAATCGATGGTCCCACAAGCGAGCTGAAAACCCGGACTGTATGCGGGGCTGCGGCGACCCTGGTGGAGTGCTGGCCCTGGGGCCGTTTCGCGCCCCAGTTCGGTGGCGGTGGGTCGGAGGCCCTGGGTGAACCCATGGTGGCTGGAGGTGGCCTTTGGAGGGCTGCTGTTTGCCCTCTGGTGATACTGAGGGTACGAGCCATCTGCCGGGTGGCGACTGGCAGAGGAGGAGGCTACCGTGGCGACCCTGTAACCCATGGGTAGACACCCACTTGGTGGACTATGCTGTTCTGAGAGTCTGTGCGGAGCCGCTGTGGGAGGAGCACGTGGTGGCGGCGCCAGCGGCGGGCAGCCTCGAATCGACAGCTTTCCTCGCACCACATATCGGTGGCGGCCCGATGGACCAGTATTGCTGTGCTGTTTGCTGGGGCGGTCGTCTTTGGTTGGCGCCTGGAGCCCTGCCTGAGGGGGAGCGGTACCAGTGGAGCCATAGTGACGCCCTCATACCAGTAAGACTTTGTGACCCTGGATAGACTAACAATCTGCTGAGAGGCTCCTTCCTTGCGTTCTCCTGCGCACTAGAGCATTGTATCTGATTGTTGGCCTGCTCGCCTTGCGGGGACTTGTGATTGACCCGGGGGGCGGCTGCGGAGGTGCGCCTCGGAGCCCGAGGTACTGCTCTTCCCTCTGCCCATCGTGGGGCGTGGACGCCCGGCCTTTCCGGCTTGTTTGCCTCTCTTTCACCTTGGTGACGAAATGGGTAGGGTTAGACCCAAGGTACCTGTGCAGCCGTCTTGTGTAAGCACTATGTCTCACCCCCCGGATCGCGCGGACGACCGCCCGGGCCCGTCAACAAGCATGGGGCCGCCTACTCCGTCCCCGGACAAATTGGACATGATCCTCAAAGAGATCAGAGACACTCGTTCGGCGTTGGAAGGCCAGCTGGGAGTGATCTCCGTAGATCTGAACCTCCTGAAAGATGACCACAAGAAGCTGGCGGACAAGGTGCGGCACACGAATCAGACGGTGGAGCCTTTGAAATCCCAGGTGGTGACTCATACCGAACAGCTAACCCTCATGTACCAGCAGATCGATGCCCTGCAGGCGCGGGCTCATGACGCGGAAGGGCTCCTGCGCCGCAACAATCTCCGGATAGTGGGATACCCGGAGGGCGTGGAGGGCCCGAACCCCACGACTCACATTGAAAACTGGCTGAGAATGGTGGTAGCCCCTACTGGTCTATCCCCCCACTTTACCGTGGAAAGGGCAAATCGCGTCCCTGCAAAAAGACCTCCGCCGGGGGCCAACCCCGCCTTATTCTAGCACGTATTCTCAATTATAGGGATCGCGATCACCTACTACAAGCGACCCGAGACAGTAGTCCACTCTGTGTTGACAACGCCACCATCCTCATCTTCCCGGACTATACACAGGCAGTCCAGCGAAAGCGCTTCTCCTTCATGGAGGTGAAGGCGTGGGTCCGAGCGGCAGGCCTTCCCTTTGCGCTGCTTTTCCCGGCAAAATTGAAGGTGGTCCATCAACAGAGAGCTATCTTTTTCGACACACCGGACAGTGCATGGGACTGGCTGGACAGAAACTTCCCGGAGGTCCTCCCGGCTAGGAGGCTGGACTCTTCAATGCTGCAATCGCAGCGACTCCCACGAAGGCGCAAAAAAACCATGCTACCGCAGCAGAAAATCCGAGAGGGCCAACGCGAGGCACTGTGCTCGGCCTCATCTTTTCGCTCCACCCGGCCTCCGATCAGCACTAGCCCACCCGTAGGAAATTCCTTAGACTCTGACACGGATGGCAGCGTGGCGCTATTCCCGTCGGATTCCACTCACCTGAGTAAGGACCCCCTAGAGACCCTCCCAGACTGACATTCAGACTTCTTCTCCTTGTTATGGGGCTTGTTCTCCGTTGGTGGGCTTGGGAGTGTCTACCCCCTCACCGATTGGCGGTTGGATCTCCTATGCATTTTGCTCACCTCAGTGGACCAGTGGACCAGATTGTGTACTCCGTTCATGTATAGATAGTCCCCCGGCCTGCCCTGTCATGGGCGCTTCCACAATTTGTATATGCTACTGTTCACTCACTGTGACGTTAACCTTCTCCCCTATTAGGCGATAGCACTGGTTCAGGATATGCAGTTATGATTCATTTACAGTTTGGTCGGACGCAGTTGGGGCGTTGGACCCAGTATTGGGCAACAAGGTTTTTTTTTAAAGGTTTGCCGCGTGGTCTGAGGGGTGGGGGGTTGGGGGTGGGACGGGGGAGGGGGGGTGGGGGGCTGGGGGGAGAGGTGATTTTACCCTGACACGATGACGAGTCCAAGGTCATATGTCTTCATATCCTGGAATGTGCGGGGCATGGGGTCCATTCAGAAACGCCATCGGGTAGTGGCCCAGTTGCACCGCCGTAAGGCTCAAATTGTATGTTTTCAAGAAACACATCTGATCCATGCCGAATCCTTGAAATTGCAAAAACGTTGGAGGGGTCAATTCTATGCCACTTCATACTCCGCCTTTTCTAGAGGGGCTTTAATATGGCTCCAGGCGGGAGTCCCCTTTTCCTTGTTAGAGAGCCGGATTGATGAGCTGGGTAGGTATGTGTTGTTACGGGGCCTATTAGATGGCTCGCCTGTAATGCTGGGCTCTTTGTACGCCCCTAATGTAGATCATACCCAATTCCTCTACCGGGTTTCCGTGGCCTTGTCTGACTGGAGTGATTGTCCATGGTTGCTTAGTGGAGATCTGAATGCTGTGTTTGATGTCGAGTTAGATCGATCTCACCCTCCCTTGGCGGGTACCGCTGCGCGGACCCGAGCCGCGGCCTTGGGTCAGTGGGCACGGGGTTGGAATTTGTTAGATCTTTGGAGACACCCGACTGATAGGGAGTATTCCTTTTATTCTTCTCCCCATCAACTGCATACACGCCTGGATTACTTCTTGGGCTCGCCGACATTGTCCTTTGCGGTCTCCCATTGCACTTATTTGGGCAAAACCCTATCCGATCACAACCCTATCGAATTGTGCCTTCAGTGGGGCCGGTCCCCAGCACCGATACCGACTTGGAGAATGCAACCCCTTCAGTTAGAGGACCAGGTCTTCCGGGATACCTTACAAAGGGTTATAAATACATACTTTACTATCAGCGAAGGCACTGCCTCGTCACGCTCCATAGAATGGGAAGCCTTTAAGGTATCTATGCAGGGGGTGTCCCTGAGCTCCTTGGTGGGGGCCCGTAGGGAAGTGATCCGGGACCTAACGGACCTGGAGGCTGTGTTGCAGGAACATGAAGTAGAGGCCCAAATGGACAAACAGGCTGAGGAATCCTTACAGACGGTCAGAATAAAATATGCGGAAGCCCTAGAGCGTCTTCGCTTATTGGACTTCAGGGCGTACACTCAGCGCACGCACTCGGAGGCTGATAGGACGGGCCCATTGCTGGCGCGGCTAATTGCCCCCCCAGCCTGCCCTACTCCCATCCTGGTAATTAATACCGCACAACACGGACAAGTCCAGACTCAAATGGGGATCAACTTGGCGTTCCGGACCCATTATGAGACACTCTATGAAGCGCATCCAACGCCAGGCGTAGATGTTGTGACTGAATTTCTGGCGCAGGCGAACCTCCCAGTGCTCTCTGCAGCAGAAATCCATGACTTAAAAGCGCCGATTACATCGGCCGAGATCAGAGTAGCTATTAAGTCCTTAGCTCATGGGAAGACCCCTGGCTCTGACGGGCTGCCCATCGAATTTTACTCCACCTTTTCTCCTCCATTAATCCCCAAACTACTTCAACTCTATACGACATCACTCGCAGAGGGGAGGCTGCCCCCTACCACTCGGGAGGCGATCGTCACATCCCTCTTAAAGCCAGATAAAGATGCCTTAGATATGTCATCCTACCGGCCTCTATCGATCCTTAATACGGAATATAAAATTCTCAGTAAGCTCCGTGCTAACCGCCTTCTCCCACTCCATTCGCGGTTGATCCATACAGACAGACCAATTTGTCCCAAGGCGGAGTACATCGTTGAATCTTCGGCGTTTTCATGCCATCTTGCACGCATCCGGGCTCCGACCAGTGGGGGCAGGGTGTTTATCCTTGGATATATCACAGGCCTTCGACACTCTCAGTTGGTCTTATATGCTGGAAGTGTTGGCTAAAATGGGCATCCCCTCAAAACTATGTGCCTGGATTCAGTTGCTTTACACCGCCCCCACGGCCAGGGCGAAGACAGGCTTGATTATCTCTTCAATCCTACCCCATCTTTCGGGGTACGCGCCAGGGTTGCACATTATCGCCTATTTTGTTTGTTCTGGCGCTTGAACCGTTGGCCCAGAACCTTAGGAGGGCCATGGTCCCCCATGGAGTTCAGATGGAGGGTGTCCTGCATTCAGTCTCGCTTTACGCAGACGACATGCTGTTGTACTTTCGTGATCTCCAGGCCGACATGAGGGAAGTGGCGGATCTCTTTCTTCGCTTCGGGGAGATATCCGGACTGCACCTCAATGCTTCTAAGTCCATAGCCTATTCCTTCAGTGGCGCGCTTACGGCTCCGGAGCTCCGTTTTGGGCCCTTGTCCTTAAGGGTGGCACCAGTCACGTTTAGGTACTTGGGGATTAATATCTTTCGATCCGTGCCGGATGTCATAGCAGGCAATCTAGTGCGTACAATCTCTTCTATACGTTCCCAAATTGCATTTTGGGATACATTGCCTCTTACTGTCGCGGGACGGGTAGCGATATCTAAGATGGTGATGCTGCCTCGCCTGCTTTATCATTTCGTCAACATCCCAGTGGTATACCCCGCTTGGATTTTTCAAGAGTTGGATGCACTGCTGATCTCGCTGGTCTGGGGCCCAGGGAGACATAGGGTGGCATTAGCTAAGTTACGGCTACCGAGTGGAGCCGGTGGTATGGGAGCACCCGACTTTAGGGCATACTGCATTGCTGGACAGCTGCAGTGGTTGGCCTATTGGCTGGCTGGGAAAAACCTGTTTGAAATCGGCTACACCCCGGCCCAACTAGCACGTGCTACCTTGCAGTCGTTGTTGTGTCCCGGCGCCCCTAGACCATTGGACCCCCCGGCCCTACTGAAAATAGCGCTTCATTATTGGACAAGGGCATGTAAATATGCTAAAATCCAAAATCCATATGCTTCCAACATGCCACTATGTGGCCTCCCCACGAGGCAGGGAATTCTGAGTGCCAGACAAGTACGGCCTTGGACACAACTGGGGGTGGAAACAATAGGAGCCTACTTCCAGGAAGGCAGTTTGTTGCCCCACGTGGAATTCGTGAGGGTAAACATGGTACCCGATACCCAGTTTCTGCTACATGCGGCGATCTCCCGGTATATCCGGGCACACTGGCAGGCGACACCTGTGGAACCCTCAACATTCCACCTCCTGCGCTCCCTCCACATAATGGGACATGGACGTTTCCTGGTTCGTTGGCTTTACCGGGACCTTCGGGAACACACCCAGATCTCCTTGGCTCCTCTCAGGTTGCGGTGGGAAACAGACTTGTCCCGGGCATTTAGTGATAGGGAGTGGACCTACATACTGGAATACCCTAAGAAAGCGTCCCGCAATTGTAGGTTGAAAACTATTCAATTGTTTGTCCTCCATAGGGCTTACCTTACACCCCATACACTAAGTAAGATGTATACCACAGCGGTTGCGGCCTGTCCTCGTTGCCCGGCACCAGATGCCGATCTGATGCATATGCTGTGGCTCTGTCCGGCGCTGCGGGGATACTGGGGTAGGATAACGCACGTCTTAAATACAATTACCGAACGCCCCTCCTGGGACACAGCAGAGGCTTGTTTGTTGGGTCTTTTACCGCTCCCCCTTAAAGCGAAACTGTTGCGTCGCTTTGCCAATCTGGCATTAATGCTGGCAAAGCGACTGATAACTCAGCGTTGGAAGTCTCGAGCCCCACCGCGTGTAGAGGCCTGGGGAGAGGAGGTGTTGAGATGGTCGGTGGCGGAGCGTGAAGCACTGCACCGGGAGGAGAGTCGAGGGCTGCGAAAGCGTCCTATATCCCTAGAATGGGCACACTTGACTGAGCTGTTTAAAAGTGAGGTGGAGGAGGGAGAGGGGGCTATAGGGAACAGTCCCCAGAATCCCCTTGTATGAGCTAGGGTACATGTCGGCGGATGTGACTGGTGATTACTGGAACCTGTCCCCCGGTACTGGGTGATGTAGTCTTCCGAATGATTGAAGCCACTTCCTGGTGTACGCCTTCCCCCCCTGTTTCACTTGCTCTCATCTATCTGGGTCCCCCCTTTTGCCGCACTGTTCGACCTCCCTCCTTCCCCTACCGCACGCTTAGGGTGCGGTTTCCTCCCCCTCCTTTTCCCCCCTCCGGGGAGATGCTCTACGGCCCTCAGACTGAATTTTCGTGGCATGGTTTGGGTAGGTGGGTGGGTCCAGTGTGGGATTGGGAGTTGGGGGGTTGTTGTTGTTGGGTGGGCATCGCTCCCCATAGATATAGTGTCTTGAAGGATGGGAATGTAGCACATAACAATGTACATGGCTGGTGACCTTCCAAGCTGTCTTGTGTCATTATTGAAGTGTATCGTAGGCTATACTGCATCAGTTACAGGGTTGCACAAGATGTCTGCATTGTATCCTCTGACCTATACATACTTAATGTGATGAATGCAGTTTGTAACTCATTGATCCTTCCCATGTAAAATCTTAATAACATTTTGTGGGGAAAAAATGACTCCTTTATAGTTGCTAATGTGCTCTAACTACTGTCCACAACATATTCAAGACAAGTGTGATAGGCTGGCCTTGGAAAACTACCCTTATAAAGCATACTTTAATTAACTGTGTTCTTTTGGGCATACTGCCGAAATCCTGTAATATTATTGTACCACCATTACAGTATGTAATACAAAATGCTAATAAAGGGACGAAGGAGGGACTGACAGTGTCATTGTTTTTCCTAACCCAATTTTTCATATTATTGATTTCAGTAAATGTTTAAAGAAATGGATTTTCTGTATAAAGATTATTATCTAAGGGCAGGCTATAATTGTCTGTGTTTTACATTATAGGACCTATTGAAACAGACAGTCAACGAGTGCCGGTGTCCGAAGGTGCAGTATACAATTATTTGGGGGTTTGGCGGGCTGTCCATAAAGCGTCAATATATTTATTGTTCTTAAATTCCAAGTTAACTAATTTGACAAAAAGACTACCGGATCAAATTCAAGCCCAACTGTCCTAAAAGAAGGCAATTGTATCAAATGACATCAATGTCATGTCTCCAAACAGCAATCCTTTGACTTTGGGGCTCCCTCAGCCTTATTTTCCAATATTTTTACCACCTTAGACAGTGGTACATGGTTGCTAGTCATTCGAACTTTAATATAATGTGTTGGTTTGGCCTGGAAATGTTGCTGCATCTGTTGGCATGTCTAACGTAAACAACACAACATAAAACCATAACATACACAATGCAACACAACAACAGATTTAAAACACAACAGTGTACATCACAACAAACCGTCAAAACAGAACTCTACACAGCTACTGTGGTACAATACAACAAAATCACTTTGCGGGAATGAATCACAATGTCACAGCAGTGTAAAAAACAACAAAACACATCACTATCACAACAGAATACCACACAACATACATGTAAAAATGTTTTAGCACACATTACCACCTCCAGAATCCAGTTTTCATAATTCAGTGATAAAAGGTGTTTGGAGCATGCACTACCTTATCTTACCAACAAAGACATGAAATAGGGCCAGCCAAAATGTTTTGTGGTCTGGCCCAGTTAGCCCCAAACTGTGGCAGCGACCGGTCTTAACTTAACATGTGCAGGGCTCACTTTGTGTGATATGGCCCTTGGTGTTTGTGATAATGTACTCTTCTGGCACCTTTGGACCTCCTCCCTTCCAAATCTGTGAAGTATCCAAGATCAATGCTCTGCCCTCCCCATTGCCCCTTCTCACACATGGAAACTTAATTTGTTCTTGTAGGATCATCTCCCCAGTGTACAATGGTAATACCACACAGTATACAACTCCAGTCCTGATTTCTCAACCTCCGCCAAATACAGATTCACAAACCGCCGTGAGCCATGTTTGGTTAGAAAGCACTTCATTGCCTAAAACTGAAGTGGGAAAAACAAACCATTGCCTTGTCTCATGCTCCTCTCCTTCATTCTTCATTTCCTGAGTTAATGAGAATTAATTGTCCTACTAGTCTTTTATATGTTATCATGTAGTCTTTTATGTATTCTGAGTAAGGCTCCCAGTTTTCCTTTTTTACTGATTTTTACAGATAAATGCAGACAGAAAAAAATGTGTTTCTTGTCTGTATTTATTTTTAAAAGCAGAAAAATAATGAAAATTGGCCTTCCTGTGATTGACTAACCATGAGGTCCTTCGTGAATTTCAGGCCAACAGCTGAGCAGATAGACAGTATGAGGAGTTAGAAAACATGGTGAAATGTCCTTAAATACAAGCACATGTTAACGTATATGAAAGGGCTGGGCCCATTAGTTTTATACTATTTCTAGTGACATTTGCCAAAGGTTCTTTTTAGCAGCATGAAAGTGAAAAGGGGAAAAAAATAATTAATACACAGTGAATTAGCCAATAATCCTCCTTGTCACATTATAATCCACGGACAGCTATATAGGGTTAGTTAGTTTATCACAAAGGCAAGAACAACTGGACATAGAGACCCCTCAACACAAGGGTAGAGAAATACAAAGGAATTAGCATGAAACCAAATCTATGCATCCAATTTAAACAGTGCAGCATGAACAAAACTATTAGTTCCAGAAGTAGGATACAGAGAATCAGGAAGCATGAGTCGAGATTTCCCTGCATCGAGGGTTGATGAATGAAGAGCATTAAATCTATCCCTACTCTATCACTAAGATGACATCCGTACATGAGCATTTCAGTTAAAAGGAAGAAAGGTGTCAGTACGTGGAGACTTCCTAAGAAACCTCTCGATCATCAATAAGTCAAGTAGCATAAAGCCACTATCGCAAGAGAAACAGCTCGTTCTGGAATGCTCCCTCTCCGAAGGCAAGAAAGAAGTGGCCCTCTCCCTAATTCCAACAATCTGTTATTCACAAGTAGCTTACCCATGATGCACAGCGTGCACTTAGTCCACAATGAGCACAGTCATGGGAGTACTTTTCCACGGTGTTCTCCATGTACATCCCTCGTAACAATTCATCCTTGGTTCCCATGCCTTCTCCCGGGTGAATCCGCTCTGTCTTTATCACCTCCTAACCATGTAACTGTATCTTTTTTTCTCCTTGCCTGATTACTAAAACAAAGACATTACATTTTCCCTAATGAATACTTCTCCACCTGCAATGTAAACGTGATAAAGAACAGATTCCACAGTGCACGTGAAATTCAAACCATTAATTCTAAAGCTAGAGTTGCCAGGGACTTGCTTTTCAGGCCTACGACTTTAGCTAACATAAGAACGTATCACTCTAAGCATTAACAGATTTACATAACTCTATGGTGTTTCGACTAACACATCTTACCAATTTATAGAAATAGCATTGTTATTCACATTTAGTATACGAGTAGTGTCAACTTCACAACACATGTTTTCCATGTTAATATTTACTTCTATTTATATTCGTTTCCTATGTTAGTTATCCATACTACTTGTCAGTAACCTAAAATACGTCACATAGTTACATTAATACGTTTCACAATTCTAACACTCCACGTTAATATAATTGCATGATTATATGCGAGTGCGCTCTACTAATGATTATGATGCACCTCTACAAATTAAATGAGATTTCTGCTCTATCGTATATATGGAGTATAATGGTAATATTTTCCTGTGGGAGTAATGTTTTGTTATTTGGCTGTTTAATTTGCTAAAACGCGACAGTCATTAAAGAATGAGTGCATGTTCATCAGTTAAATAAATGTGGAAATTTCACATTTTACAATTTATTTTATTCTCAAAACACCAAATAAGTATAAATAAATACCAATAAGATTGTAAAAAAGAAATATTGATAATTACAGACGGCAATGTAAAAAAAAATACCATAATACTGTGAGCCCTATTTATGAGTTACTTACCTCTAATTTTCTAAAACGTATTCATTTTTGTAGCTTTTCTCCAATTGATGTGTTCTTGGTGCCTAGTCTTCACTCTAGTGGCATGTTGACTCTGGTAAATAAAGCACTTTATAAGTAAAAAATATTTTTTTTCTACCTGTTCTGAAGGAGAAGACCGGATTTTGTTACATATCGGTCGTGCAAATTATGCTTACTGCCTTTACTTCTGAAAACACCAACATTTTATAACTTCCTGTTCCAGAAACATTAGGGGTAAGGGGTGACTGAATAACCAAAACAAACATGACCCTTCTCCAACAAGTGAGCCATTTCATGCAATATAAAACCATCTTCCATCTTCATTTTATTCAAAACCAGGGTGATTTAATTGTAGCCCAGCGCTTATTGAATAGCTGCCGCTTCATCAAAGGTCTCCCTCTGGTGTTCCAATTTATGCTTACATTTTAAATTTGTGGACAGCACCATACGGTCATCCACACATGCTTACATTCTAAACTTTATACAGTTTAATCATGTCGCAAACAAATTGGGTCCTTTTTATCATTAGCTCATTATTTATTTCACCCATCAGGCGAAGCAATGTCCAAGTATCTCAAGTTAGGTGAATAAAAAGTTCTTGTCATGAGAATGTTTTGATCCAGCAACAAATTAGCGTTCATTCATTTCTAACATATCCCAACAGCTGTTGATATATGAATAAATGTGTATTGTGGCCTATGTAACAGCTGGTTAGATATGAAGAAAAATTGATTATTTCTTGTGAGTTGGAGAAAAGTGGACAATAGGATTTAGTTTTAAATAAATAAACACTAATTTGTTTCTGCATCCTGAGAAATAGTCAGTAGGGGTCCAACTCTGATGGAACCTCCCTTCAAGCAAACAGGGTAGCCCTGTCCCCGACCTGTCTAACTGAGCGCCTTCCTTTTTTTCTTGATCTCTCAAACCGTGCTCCATGCCTTGCTTAGTCCCTCACTGCAACATGTTACAATGGCCTCTCACATGGACTGGTTGACCACGTGACAGTTCTCCACATCAATGCGCCAATGATAGTCTCTTCCTTGTAAATGGTTTTGGGACGCTCCCATCACCTAGAGTTCCCATTGGCTACAGTGCAAAAGTAAAACGGTCTCTACGCTGATCTTGATTTTCAGAGATGGCCATGGGATGAGGCCCCTTCATTAGCAAAACAAATCCTGGATTCAGCAACCTTTGTTCATGTGCAAGAAGAACGTTGCTCGCATTCAGAGTCATTTATGGAGGCAGCCGTTCCCCGTAGAAAGACAGTGACATTGGAGCCGCCCGCCGCACTGCAGACCTCCATACTCCTCTTCAAAAGATGTCTCCTTGCAAGTTTTTGTTCTCCATAACACTCCTCTTTCTGTAGCTGCCCCAGGTAGACTCATGGAGCCCATGTAGTAAAAACTGGTGGTCTTGCTGTTTCTTGGCCTTCTGGTCCAGAGCGTGGCGGTGGAGAGTCAAGGAGCCCTGCCAGCATAAGGAATATATAAAGTAAATACATAGGTGAGCGGCTGTTATGAAGGCATCATAAATAACGTTGTGGTCCATCTAAGTGTTTATGAGGACCTTAGGTGTACTAGCTGCAATAAAGATATAATTGATTATACAGCACATTAGATAAATGTTATGGGCTGTCAGTCTGCTGTTTGATGTATGTGGCCTCATAGTAGTGAATTTTGTTATGAAATTATTTGGCGCATTAAAATGCAGCATTGTCATTCTCCATCACTTTTCTCTGTGGCAGATGGCGGCATTATTGAAACGGACGCAGTTGACGCTAGGTAAGAGGCTCGTTTGATAAACTTTGCAGTTCTTTTCCCAACTATTTTGGTTTGTTGTAAATTGTGTAACTTCAAAACGAGAATTGGTTAAAAAATGAGAAAGGTCTCATTGTTCCACATCCTCGGTTCTTAACCTGATGTCCGTGACTCCAACTCGGTGGGACCGGAACTGAAAATGAAATAATATTAGCAGATTATTAAAATCTGTCTACATAAAAAACACAATTTAAAACTTTAAAAACCTGTAAATGTTAGGTAGGGAATTTATAATTGGAGGCTAAACATCAAGTTGGTACCCTTATCTCGAGACGTGGGACCAGCGTAAACACAGCAGGTGGAATATAGTGTGAACCATTGGTGGCCTTAATAGAAGCACTTGTATGGGCTGACCAGAAGAGAAAATGCCTTTGTAGGAAATACATGTGACTTGCTAGCGTCTACCATATTGCTTCATCTTTTAGAAATAAAACTACATTTTGAAAAGCTTCAAACTTCCCAATAAAACTTAGATTCATGCACATTGTTTTTGTAAATAAAATGCAATATTTCAAAAATTCTGATATGCTAGCGTCTAGCATATTGTGTCATCTTTTAGAAATAAAACTACATTTTGAAAAGCTCCAAATTTCCCATTAAAACATCCATTCGTGCAAATTATTTGTTTTTGTAAATGTAATATTTCATAATTTCTGTATTTGTTTGAGGTATACATATTTCTGTATTTTTTTTTATTGTATTAAGGTTCAAATCTTAGAGATTTGTACAGCTTCCAGTAAAGATTCAGTAAAGGCCACTGAAGCCAAACGGTTAAAAACCACTGTTCTACCTTAATATCTTGAATCACCACCTGCCCCCCAAAAATGTGCTTAATGTAGTCATTAGGACTGTGCTAGTGAAATCAACTGGTACACTCCTATTGGATTTTCAGATTGATGACCAACAAGCTGGATATGCAAATAAACCTCACTCATATCCATTGTGTCTAAACCATCCTAAATATTATTTATATCTTGAAAACCAGACTGGACTTTAGTATTTGGTGCCTTGACCCGCTCGGGGCTGTTGTTCATGTTCTCAGTCTGATCCTGGCAGCACTAAGCCACTCTGCCAGAGTTGACAGTACTACAATAATGGTGATTTGGAAAGGTACCCTCCAAACCCCAGAATTCCAAAACTTCATCTGTTCAGTGTAATTGAAGAATAGGATGGAATGATACCCCCTATTTCAACATGGATTATTGAGTGCATGCTACTTAAAGAGCTTTGCCCCTCCCCCTGAAAAGCAAAAGGGGTCAGTTAAGTAGTTATAATGATAAAAACACCCCATTTCATAAATTACGTGTGGCGGGGTAGCAAGTTGCTGAAACAGAATAGGATTATAGAAGTTAGCCCTGCCTCATTGGTGGGCAATTTTACATCCTCAGTTTCTCCTCTGAACAGACACCACCATGTTTGTGCCACACATTTGAGCGGAGATCCATTGGCTATGCCAGTCCTTGCTGTCCAATTTTAAGAGGCTAGTTATATGTTTGGCCGTAAACCATCTGGTAACGGTGGGTCTCTGGAAAGAAATTGGAAATTGTTTCTACCAACACTAGAGGGATAACAGTGAGGCAATGACTGCCCCTTGTGTACTGGGTAATAGGGCACCGTCGGCTGTAGTATGCCATGAATGCTAACGGAGACCTATAAAGCAGGACATAGTCTTCAACAAAGCTGTAGAAGAACAAACCCATTATTTCACTTGAACAGTTCACAAAAATATTGATATGTACATCTAAAGGATCGCATTGGGAAAACTGAGGGGCTTAGGAGTTGGGCGGACGGCATACTCTGTCAAAACGTCACCGATATGCTGTCTGCTGCATTACAAATGCCATAGGATATAAGGATATAATGCTCTTGTGATACAGCGTGTGGGACATATTCCAATTTTGCAATGGAGTATCCCCCCACCCAATCCTAAATAAGGCCCAGAGTCCTTCCAACAATTTAGAACTAGAATGTGGTAATTATTGTATTTAAGTGAACACAAACCATTTCCATATGTGCCATCACATGAAATGGCTTACTGCGGCCTTTACTGGAGACCATAGTGGAAAGGGTACTCTAAATGAAGTCCAAACCTCCTGTGATTAAAATACTTCTCCTTTGCAGCTGGCTTATATTCTGTTTCTCAGGGATGGAAGGGAGAAGAAGGGCGGGATTACAGAAGGCAGCACCGCCACACTTTTAAAGTATGGGCAGTATCATTCTCAAGGAAAGAAATAACTTGTACCGCACTCTCACGCATATGCTGAAGCCCTCCTACTTCTCAACACAGTCAACAAATAGACGTGGCATGTCAGGAAGAGGCGCTGGCCAACACCGATACTGATAGGACCATGTCCTGATGCTGGCGGTGCTCCTATAGATGGCCAGGAGGTAGCGCCACTCTCATGAGGGTGGGACATTGACTCATTATACATCAGACCCATATGCCTATGTAAATTGAAATTGGGTTAATGTACATTTGTTTACATCTTTAATTTTTTTTCCACCCAAGATTTGACCTCTTCAATCCTGCCGAAGAGTACAAAATGACCAATAAAAGGAGAGGGGTGGCACTGATCTTCAACCACGAGTGGTTCCATTGGTTCCTAACCATGCCCATGAGACGCGGCACCAATGCTGACAGAGACAACCTCCGACAAAGGTAAGGCTGAAAAAACATAAAACCAAAGAACACAATGAAATCTGTTTGTGTAGAAAACTTGTCATCATCGTAATCTGAATTTGAAAAGGGCTGAAAATAAAAGTTCATATAAGTGAACTCAACAGGACTAATTTTACCACCCTCTTAAGGATGAGAGGTTGAGAAGGCCTACTCAAATGTATACATGTAAACTGGCAAGACCTTTTTTTAGCATGCCCATTACCCCACTTAATTATTTTTGCATCCAAAAGGAGAACCAAAGAAACAATCAGTCACTGTCTACACAGCATTTCCTTTCTTTATCCAGAATCTAGAGGTTGATTTAAGGCAAATGACTCAGAAGTCAAGATTCAGAATAAAGCGCTGGTGGTGGGTAAAGTGTGCGCATTGGCGCAGACCACGCTGTGCAGAGGTACACTTGGCTAGTTGCAGAATTTAAGTAAGGGAACGTGCACCCAGCTCCTTATTTATTGACAGGCAGTGGCGGCTCCGCCGCTATGGTGGAGGAGCGTCACCACTGCTTTCAAGCAGTGGGGAAGCAAAAACATAAAATGACAATAACTTTAAGTTATTATCACGTTATGTTTGTGCTGCTTTGCTGGGGGGTGGGTGGGCGGGGCTGCTCTGCTCTCAGAGCAGGGCGGGGTAGAAGTGGTTTGCCCATTCCTAAGTTCGCAATGGCTGTTTGGTCGGCCCACTTGGGCCACCCAAACCAGTCATGCGCACTTTCCCCATTCTCCATGCAGGCTGCATTACAGCCTGCATGGAGAACATGGCCACCCCTACAGCCCCTGGCTGAGCGCTGTGTCATGGTGCTCAGACCAATTACAATGCTGCATTGCAGCGTTGTGATTGGCTTCAGGGGAGGGAGCCTGGCTGCCTGCTTCCTGTTCCTGAAGTCGGAGGCAGGAGAGCAGGAGCAGAGACACTGCACCCGGCGGGAAGGTACGTCTTAAAAATGTTTTATTCTGCTCAATCGCGACCCTTTCCCGACACCATTCCCCTGCACCCTCCCTGAGCCACGCCGGCCGCCCCTGTTGACAAGGTCACCTGACTGGTGACTTCTGTCAGGGATGGGTGTGGACATAGAGTCGATCCAGCCCTCTTGGAGAAGGAATGTATTGTTACATGTCCTTGTGGACACTATAGATGACACAGCAGAAAGTGGAGTGTGTGCACGTTTTGTGAGTCACACAACATTGAATCCCCAAGTGATTTAACCCTGTAGTACTCTGCCCTCCAAACAGCCCAAAAGTAGGTCCTATCCTTGTGTTGAGAACGTCCCGAGACCATGGAGGACAAGACTAGACAAGGGACCTTATCCCAGTAGAAAGTAGTCTCCACAATGGAGTTTCCTCATCCACTTTCGTTGTCGGTCTGGTGAGCTCTGTTTTCTCCTCTCTCTAAAATGAGGAAAATCGCATACATCCCCCAATATCAATACCCGTGAGATGGTTATCAGTGACATAAAAAACCTTTCTCAGTATCCACTTTTGAAGTGGGCTGCTATTTAAGAGATGTGAAACAATCCGCAATTTTTGGATGTCATCTGCATTCCGGTGTAAACACCTACAAAATTAATATCTAACCCGCATTGAGCTACCACCATTTTTTCTGTGCATCTTCTTGCGCCCTGAAGAAAGTGTTTAGTATCTGAGCGTCATAGAAAAGTGCGTTGGCGCAAATTTCGACCTGGATTTTCATCCCGGGGATATACTGAAAAAGAATTTGTTGAACTTATAATTGCATGAATGTCTCATAAATAAGTATATTTACAGAAATATAGATGTTTTTTTCTATAAACAATTTTATTGAGTTTAGACATGGTAAGAAGACCAGCAGTGTAACACAATGTAGTAATAAGAAGAAATCCCACATTTGATTAGATGGTAAACCCTTGTACCTCATGACCTCGGGATATCCCAGGTAGCACATACAGTCAAGCAAGCAAAGCAACATCACATTATTTGACCACTGGCGTAACGAATATTGAGGGGACCTCCCTGCAAGGAACGTGAAGGGCCCCCCTCTGAGCTCAATCAAGTTCTCTCCGGCAAGGGTGCTGTGCTGAGGGGGCCCCCTGGAGCTTCGCCCCCCCACCACCGGTGCGGGGGCTTCAGGGGCCTGTGTTACGCCCCTGTATTTGACCCATCCATTTGCCCCAGATCTTACGATATTTCTTCGTACAGCCCCGAGCTTCATATAGGGGCTTTTCCTGTGTGGAACACCAGTCCACCCCTGCACGCCACTTCCTGATGCCAGGCGGAGTAGAACGCTTCCAATTGGCAGCTATGTCCCGCTTAGCTATGATCATCACAATGTTGAAGAACGGTTTGTCATTCCTGGATCCAACAGGCCCGTTTGTGATCCCCAGAAGCGTGTGCAGCGGGTTGTGCGGGACCTCCCAACCCAGGACCTTCATGAGTTCCTGTTCTGCACAGCCCCAGAATTGCGCCAGGTGGCCGTCAGGCCAGGAGAACGGTTTGCGTCTTCCCCGGTAGAGTTCTAGGTATAGGCCCTCCATACAGCATTGTTTGAATTCGGGATAGGCCCAATTCACTCAGTTCGAGTCTGTAGGCCGGGTCTGACCATCCCCCATTAAACCAATCATGTAATGTGAGTAGGCGGGTTGCCAAATAATACAAATATAGGTTGGTCATTCCCATGCCCCCATCGAAGGGTGGGATCTGGCAACGGGCTAGGGTCTCCGACCACCCTAAAGAAATTTAGTGTCTAGGCTGTCCAGATCTCTAAACCAGGCCCTTGGGAAGCAGATAGGGGTGTTCTGAATGACGGGAGCCTTTCTCGAGGGATTCAGAAAAATGGTCAGAGAGGTGCGAGATGAGGATCTCTATGGTATGCAGCATAGTACTCCTGTGGGAGACCGTCTGGGCCCGGGGTCTTGCCCGGCAAGGTGTGTGCTATGGCGTCATTAATCTCATCCCGGGTAATGGGAAGGTCCAGGTCAGCGAACTCAGCAGTGCTGAGGCGAGGGATGTGGAAATGACCCGCGCCAAGCAGGTCGGAAAGGGAAGTTTCAGGGCGCTGCGCTGAGTATAGCTCTTGGTAATAGAAGGCGAAAGCTCAGGCCATCGCCAGAGGGGAACGATGTGTCTGCCCGTTTGAGCCCACAATCTTCGGAATTATGCGATTGGCCCTCGGATATGTAGCTAGTCTATGAAGGATCTTCCCATTCTTGCCCCCCAGCCTTACACCCTAGCTATAGAGGACCTCCACAAGAGCTTGGCGGCATCCAGGGAGAGTTGCTTGATTTCTCCGCTTAGGCGTGTGAGTTCTCCATCATGAGCCTCGTCCCGGTCTTCAGGAGGACAATTTTCAAGAAGCAACGCTTGAGCCTCTCTCAGGGTTATCTGGAGTGTTCGGGTGTTGCTGGAGTTTGAGTTGGCCCTTGGCGAAGCCCCGTATGGTGGCTTTGCCCGCTTCCCATAGGGTACCCGAGGGGGGACAGAGCCGGTATTGGTAAGGAAACATTGTTAAAGTTCGACCTTTTTAAACTCTGTCTCCTGGAGGAACCATGTGTTCATCCGCCAGGTTGGGCGTACCAAGGTAGGAGGTTCTCCGGTGCTGAGAAGTACAGGTCAATGGTCTGAGATCCCCCTGGGAAGGATACAGATGTCTCTAACCATTTGGCAGTCAATAGAGGGGACAAATATGGTATCTATACGTGCATAGGTGCGGTGTGCAGCTGATGTATGAGTGAACTGTCTGCTCTGTGGGTGCCAGATTCTCCAGGCGTCGCACAGACCCAGGGAGTCCACCCAGTTTGCCAAGTGTTTGGCGTGAGTGGTTCTTGTTGCGGACAGAGGGCCTGTAGTGTTGAGGTGGGAATTAAGAACTGCATTGAAGTCGCCCCCAACTATAGTAGCCCCCAGAGGTAAGGAGGTGAGGAGATCGGTGGTGCGCTCTAGAGTTGTTGTGGAGACAAGATTGAGAGGGTTCCCACCCAGCATTCCACTCAGAGCGACAAAGCCTCCGTGGGGGTCGTGAGTGGCCTGTGTGAGCACAAAGGGGAGGTTGCGCTGCATAAGGATTGCCACCCCCCAAGAGACCCCCGGGCGAACCCCGAGTGCCAGACTCTTTCGTATCCATATCGTGCTAGAAAGGGGCAGTGGTTTCCCATGAGTTGAGTTTCCTGTAGCAGGAGAATGTCAGCTGCCTGGCGTTGGGCAAAGTGCAGGACTGCCGTTCGTTTGACCCTGTCCAGAAGCCTGTTAACATTCCAGGAGAGCGTGCAGAGAGAGGCTCCGGTGTTATGTGTGTATGTCATGGGGGGCACAGGTGGTATCGGAGGGCCATAAGAAAAGGGCTAGCAGTGGGTGCAAATGGGGTCTAGTTTGAGTGCAGGATTGGGAAGGTGACTGTAGATCGCAAGCAGTACGCAGGATCACCATAGTGTACATTGAGACTGCTGGCACGGCAACACATTAAAACAACATCAACAGCAGGACAACGGTCACAACCCCCCTCACTACCCCCTACCCCCACCCTATACTTCAGGAACAGAAGCATCTGTTGTCCCAACTAGACAAAGTAAGGAACCAAACTAAAACATTTGGGCTGGATTGCGTGGAGGACCCCTCCTTACAGACGGATGTTCAGGATCTCAACAGAGAGATCAACGGATTGAAAAAAGAACTCTGCCATGGCGCCCTTGGTGTTGGAATAGTAAGGATGCGTCACTAGATCGGCCCCTTCCATCAGGTGCGGGGGACCAAGATGAAGCTGGAGTCAACAGGGCAATGTGGAGGTGCACGGCAGGACAGGCCACATTTCAGCGCAGCTTGCAGAGTTGGATCGCCGCGGGGAGCAAGCGGTGTTCAGGGGCGCATATTCTCAGCAGTGCATGCAAGTACCCTTCCAACAACGGCCGCAAGAATGCCGCCTGTAGGTGCCTCAAGGTCTGCCGCGTGACATCGTGCAGGCTGGACATTAAACTAAGAAGCTGTATGGACCCCCTTATCACGATCGTTGCCCTTCAGAGGGTATCAGATTGTTGGGCTGCGAGAAAGGTCCGAGTCAGCAGCCGCCAAGCCCAGGTGATCCAGCGGGAGGTGTTCTCCAGATAAGCTGCCAGTTGAGTGATTTCTTTGGTGAGATGGGGAGCCCGGGAGGCTGGGGCACCCCCCGGGTCCACGGGCGGCCAGGCTCAACGATCTGGAAGCCTCTCTATGGGACTGACGTCCCCTGCGGGATTGAGTGTGCCTAGGCGCTGCTGTCTGGTGGGTCGAGGTCGTGTGGATTGGGGGCACGGGTGAAGAGCTCCACTAGGACCCAATGGGGTGCTCACCGTCAGCCAAGTCCAGGCAGCCTGCAGCAAGTCAAAGAATTGTGTTTTGCCCTGGAAGATGACACGGAGGCAGGCCGGAAACAGGAGTCGGTATTGAAGGCGAAGAGTTCGCATTTTCTTCTTCACATCTATGTATGAGTGTCGTTGGTCTTGGACCTCCTTGGTGTAGTCAGGAAACACCATAAGGATGTGGTTTACGAATTTTAGGGGGCCCTGGGACTGCGCCTCACGCAGGATCGCGTCCCGGTCTTTAAAGTTGAGGATCCGGGCGATGATGGGCCGGTGTGGAGCCCCGGGAGGTGGTTTGGGTGCAAGGGACCGGTGGGCTCTCTCCATCGTGAACCATGTTGAGTGTGTGCCCTTGAGCATCCATGAGGAGAGACAGATTTTGATAAAGGTGGACATCTGCTCCTTCTCGGCCCTTTAAGGAAATCTCACCAGGCGGATGTTGTTGCGGCGCGGCATCCTCCGCGCGATTGTTGAGCTCCTTGGTGTGGGACTGCAAGCGGGCCACGTGTTCTTTCAGTTGATGGACATCGTCCTCCACCATCAAGAGGCGAGATTCGGCCTCCGTGATGCCGGCCGTGGCACTGCGCAGGTCCTGACGGATGAGGGACATGTCAACCCTGACCTCACCAATCTTTCCCTCCACCGAGGCCTGGGACGCGCTGATCGCCTGCAGGATAGCGGCGAAGTGTTTGCCCTGGAGAGAAGGACCACCCTCGGTGTGCCCGGAGGGATCGTGATTAACCATGGTGAATTGGTCAATCTTCGTCTGCGTATGGGTGGCAGAGGATTTAGGGTCCCAGTCTTTCCCCATGGCGAGCGTTGGAAAGAGCCCCGGCTGGGGGCCGGTGTCAGGGTGGGTCTGGTGCAGGTCCACACAGGCCGGGCCAGACGAGTGCCCCTGGCGTCAGATGACGGGTCCGTAGGGGCCTGATGCCCGGGTCCTGGAGCGTGCATCCCCCCAAAAGCTGCAGATGCATGCTCCGTTATGGGTGGGAACCCCCCAGGGCGAGTGCCAGTGTCTGGCTTCAACAGGGATCAGGAGTAACTATCCTTGGTCGATGCGCCGAGGTGCTGGCTGGGGCTGCTCCTGCATCACCGTGCCAGAGGTTCTGTGGTCACTCTGGTGCACAACCAAGTCAGTGGTGGGGGGGATGAACTGTGGCTCCAGCACGCACCATTCTACCAACCGAGCAGGATGCCTCAACTTCCCTCATGGTCAGCACTGTGGGGCAGGAGTCCAGGCGGGGACCGCTACTAATCACCACGTGGGGCCTAGGGTGTTTAGTCCGGGCGGGGCGCCGTCCCAGAGGCCCTCCTCCTCAGCCTCTCGGTAGATGGTGGCAGGGCGGGCCTGCTGGCTGGCTCACTGCTGGGAAGCCGCTCGCTGCCAGACCCAGAAGCAGCAGTGGAGTAAGCAGGCCGCAGCAGGCCCCGGCCGTGAAGACCGCCACGACGCCTCCACCGCAGGCCTCCGTGCCCCAGGTGAGGCAGATCACAGCGGAGCGAGTTTGCAGGTCAGGGGCCTCCCAGGGCGATCCGAGGCCCCGGTGAGACCCGGGGTTCGGAGTCTCGCCGTCGTGGATTACAAGGGAGACACTCACCACCTCAGGAGGGCCCAGCAAGCCTGGGCAGGCCCCTGCTCCACCAGCCTCAGTCCAGCGCGGCCCGGGGTCTCCGCCCGTCCTCAGCCTGTCTGGAGTCGTCCATGGATCGCAGCCTCTTGTGGTCGGCCGGGTAGGGCGATCCGCCGCTTACTGCCAGCAAACAGCAGAGCCCTCGCTCTCTCGTCCCCGTGCACAGCCCGCACGGGCTCCTCGCGGCAGGACGTCTTGGTTGCAGGCAAGTGGGCTGGGAGGGCGGACCGCGGCCAGGCCGGCACGCCGGCTGCCGTAGGTCAGGTCTCCGGGTATACAGGCAGGATCCGGAGCGTTAGCAGCCATTATCTGGAGCTCCGGTGAGGGGCTTCGTCCTTGTGATACCTCAGTAAGCCGCCGCGGGCAGTCCCGAGCCCCCTGTAGCTGACTAGAGGGAGGCTGGTACCGTCATCTTGTCCGCCGCTCTCGCAGCCGCTAACGAAAAGTGGCCCTGGGGTAGACTTAGGCGGCCCACCGGACCCCACAAGGCTGCAGCACCATCACCAGGGGAGAGGTCCTCAGGTGCAGTCAGGGCTCCGATGGCAGCAGATCCTGGAGCGGATGACGGAGATGTCCAGAGAACTCTTAGAGTGCGACCGCTATCTTGACGCTCCTAGCCACGGCTCCACAGGAATATAGACATTTATTGTTATGCTGAGTTGGGCAATGTGATTGTTCAGAGTTATTAATTGGACATTTTGATGTACATTTTATATCATGAGTCAGAGTGATATTATGTTTTTTTATATGTTTGAGTGTTAATCTGATAGAGAGTTTGTGGTATGGAAGATGTCAGTATGGATGTCATTTTTTGAATGAGTGGAGGTGTTTAGCATTTGAATCATTTTGAGTTCCACATATCCCTTTGACGCATTGTATTGGAAGATGTCATGTCTTTTATTAAGCATGTTGTGATATGATGAGTCTTTACAAAACTTTAAAAAAAAGAAAAAATACATTAAAAAGTTGTTAATATTTAAACAATAAATGAGCTATTGAGAATGTCTGACTTAATAATTAATTTGAATCAAATAAATAAGCATAGTTATCCCCACAGATATAGTTTGGAGTTACACCCAAGCAATTGTTCTGAAGTTGGCTATCTTGTGTTTCTTTTGGGAGATGCTTCCTCACCAGATTCCGATGACAAGAAGGTGGAAGGTGCTATTAAAAGAGCTTATGCAGCTTCTAATTTTGCCCTTAGAGTCAATACTCATTCACCTACGCTGTTTAGTCTCTAATAAAAAGACTTTCATCCATTATTAGACCATATGTCTGAACTGTTAGACTGTTTATCCCTCCTCATTGCTATGGAGCAACAAGTCAGTTTTCTTTCAGGCTTATTATTTGATAATTTGTGCTCGTCGGCTGCTACATCAGAGGCTTCTGTGTCAACTCATCGTCCCCTTTGGATGCGAACCTCGAAGGCGAATGGTGCACAAAAATCAATTTTGATGAAATTGCCTTTTGATTGTCATTCTCTCTTTTGGGCAACAACTGGAGGATATGATCAAACGGATTGTTGAGAATAAGAAATTGGTTACACCAGTTACATCCTTTTCCAAGGCTAGGGGTTTGGTTACAAGAGAGCTTTTCCATCAGCTGCTGTTAGGGGAAGGTTGCACCCTTTTGAGCGAGGGGTTGTGGCTGGTGGGGGTTGGGGGAAACTCTCAACAACTCCTGGGCACCGAGTTCTGGCAACACCTCTCTTCCTTCAACCGCCACCAAATCATGAAAATCAAAAGGAAAATCCAGTGGGTGATCTGCTCTTCTTTTCTAGGGAAGTGTGGAGGTGGATGGTTTCGGACAGATGGGTAGTCTCGTTGGTCTCTGAATGTTACTGTCTGGAATTGATTCAACAACTAAAAGATCACTATCCATTCGCCCTGCCATCCAGAAACAGGGTGAAAAGTCAAGCTCTGTTAGCAGAAGTACAAGCCCTACTACTCAAGATTGCCATTTGCCCAGTGCCTCCTCTCTAGATAGGCAAAACATTCTACTCAATTCTATTCTTGGTACAGAAACCCCCTGACTATTTTCATCCAGTGCTGGAACTCAAAGCTCTCAACAAGTTCATCGACCATCGCACTTTCAAGATGACCACATTGCACAGTACAACACAACACCCCTTGCACACCCTAAAGAGTATATACAATAAATTAGTAATAATGTAAGAACTATTTTTGTCCGCAGCTCGATCATATAACACAAATTATTTATTCTTCTCGTGGTCAAACGAAAACAGAGCCTTAGCCAACACATGTTTCGTCACATTCTGCTGCTGCGAGCCACAACTTCTTCAGGGCTAATAAACATATGTAAACAATATGGAAAATATAAGTACCCAAAAATCGTTCCTGATATCACATTCACCACTGCGACAAAGGGTCCAAAGCAATTTGGTTCATATTGCCTACTAGAAACTGTGGAAACCCATGCTAATGTAAAGTAACAACATAGTGGTATATGACCAACTGGTGCATTGGTAGTTCTACAGTGATGTGTACACACACTATGTAGAGTCGAAATGTATCCGAAGTCTAATCATGTGTGTAATTTTATTGTCAATGAGAGACAAACTTAAGCAAGTAAATTGTGACTTTGGTGGTCCAGTGACGGGGCGTCTGTTACATTTAAATCAAAAACATGACATCCCCTTAATGTTGCCTACTATTAATAGGGTTAAGGATGTAAAGAGAGTAAATACCTATAATGGTCTTGGCGTAGACCTGCAGGAAACAAGACAAAATATCTACAGAAAGGACTTAGTACTGCCTTTAAGTACCCAGTGGTGCCTAGCATGGAAATCTAATTAGGACTAAAGTGAAACCAACCTTAGTTCTGGTTCTATTTCCGCCCGAAATGGGTTCAAAGTAATAGGCGTCCAAAGTTATGGAACCCTTCATGGTGTTCCTAGTGCTTGTAATAGGTCCCTGCTGGTACACGTTTATGTGAACCCTTCAGGTAATAATAGTAAACTGGCTCCTGGTGATAGAGTAAAACGTACAGAGTTATAAGTTTATCCACACCCATGTATGACATGGGTGTTCCTACTTTTTCCCAAAAATTTGATCTGAACCACCCACATACCTTATTCGTGGTTTGTAAAGATTCCCAACCCAAGTAGATCATCTGCCATATAATTGTTGACAGTTGCCCAGTTCTGAAACAATATTGGGACCAAAGAGGTGTAATTAACGGTAAAGTAAAGAAAAATGGGCAAAACTGAGAAAGTAAGCTCAGGAAGGGGTTCCTATAAGGGGAACTCCGCTCCCAACACACCTAACGTGTGTAAACCCAGTTGAGAGCGACTCGGTATGTGTGCTTACCTTTGTGATGTAAAGTTCACTTCACAGCGAGTATGCAGAGTATCCGTTTAGGAACTGCTGGGTATTCAAAATTTGCGAACATTCGTGACAAGAATTTTCAATTCTATTAAGGACACGGAGGCAAGGATTATGCTTCTCATTTTCTTTACTGAAAATTCTCAGCAAGCAGCCAATCAGAAAGTAAAAACACAAATACATACTACAATACCCATAAACCTTAGTGGGTATCAGATGACAACCATAGAGTAGACCCCTATATAAAGAGCATAAGAGAATACTACATCCTCTTTCTTTGTGTGAAAAAACAGGTAAGTCAAAAACATAGTCACAGTCTGGTATCCGAGAACAACTGGAAAGAATCCATGCAACAGAAGGAAATCCAAAGGCCAACGGCAGCAATGAAAAACTTGAAGTCAGCTTCAATGCAACAGCATGCCCTGGGAGACGACGAAAAACCTTCTTTAAAGGTGAAAAATCAGCAAACTTCACTTGAGATCAGAACCTAAAATAGAAAGATAAAGCCGTAATACCACACTCCCAGGAAGAGATATAGCAATAGGGAAGGGTAAAAACAGCCTAAATATACATTGCATTATAAAACAATTCAAATCAGACAGTACAGTACTGATTATGGGTGGGATAATCCTCGCCTCCGTGTCCTTAATAGAATTGAAAATTCTTGTAACGAATGTTCGCAAATTTTGAATTCTATGTCAGGACCGGAGGCTCCGATTATGCTTGTTAAAAGCTGCGCCACCACAACAGATGCAACATTTACAATAGGTTTATAATAAAAAGTTTTAAATGTAGAGTCAGAGGACCAATCAGCTGCATTCATAATGTCCAATAAACTGACTCCCATAGAAAAGGCCTTGGATGCCATAGCACCACGAGCAGAATGAGCACCAAATTTGGAGACATCAATACCAGCTTCGCTCATGAGCCAACGCACCCATCGTGCCAGTGTAGCTGGAGTCACTGGACGAAAAGGTTTCTGTAGAGCAATCAACAATTGACCTGCTATATCTTGACGAAAGCCTGCAGTACTCCCCTCATAATCCCGGATACATTGTACCACACACAATTTTGGATTGTCAGGAAACGCAGAATAAGTGACAGAAGTGGTGTTACATTTAGTGCGTCTGGTGACCAAAAAAGTAACACCCTCAGGAGAGAATCTGCGACCCGCTAGATCGAGGGCGCGAATATCAGAAACGTGTTTACATGATACCAAACAAAGTAGCATAGCTAGCTTGGCAGAAAGCTGTTTACGAGACAAACCTTGATTTACAGGCCAGGAGTCCAAGAAACGTAAGATAATGGAGACATCCCAAAGCTCTGAATATTTAGAACACGGTGGTTTTACCAACCGGATACCCCTAAGTAATTTACACACTAATGGATGGTCACCAAGTGGTTTGCCCTCAATGGCCACGTGACCTGCTGAGATGGCTGACCGAAAATTATTGACAGTGCGATAAGCAAGGCCTGAAGCGGCTAAGGACGCTAGAAAGTTCACTACCAAGGAGACATCTGCTGCAGCGGAATCCACCTCCCGTGGAGAGCACCAATCACACCATCGTTTCCATGCTGCAGCATAACGTTTGTGTGTGTTGGGCCACCAAGCCTCACTGATAAATATGGTAGCGTCTCTTGAAAGGCCTGGGACTTTCCAACGATCCCCGAAATTCGCCAAGCAACCAGCCGGAGTTGACCTGATGTTATCAACGGATGTGGAGATTGGAGAGGGTCTAACAACAGATTCCACCGCTGGGGAAGAAGAACCGGAACCGCACATAACATTTCCAGAAGTACTTGAAACCACGCTTGAGCCCTCCACAGAGGAGTGATCAGAATCAATTCCAAGCGATAACATTTGGTTCGGGCCAGGACCCTTGGAATCATTACAAACGGAGGGAACGCATAACAAAGCGCTGGAGGCCACATTTGCAGAAAAGCATCCGTGGCTAAAGCCTCCGGATCCGGACGCCAGCTGAAGAACTCCGGAATTTGTTTGTTGAGCCTGGAGGCAAACAGATCGATCCGACAAAGGCCCCACATCTTGTTCAACAATCAGAACATTCGAGGGTGAAGCCGCCAATCGCTGAAATCTCGGAGATGTCTGGAATTCCAATCTGCAACTTGGTTGCTGCACCCTGGAAGGTACTCCGCCACTACAAACAGACTGTTCTGAAGGCAAAAGTGCTAAAAGTCTTTGGCAATCTCTGATAGAAGTCGGCACCGAGTCCCGCCCAACTTGTTGACATACCGAACCGCCGACACGTTGTGCATGCGGAGAAGGATGCAACAATTTGTCTGACGGGGTGAGAGGCAACGAATTGCAAAGGAGCCCGCCAGAAGCTCCAGGCAATTGATGTGGAGATTCAATTCCTCTGGCGACCAACGGCCGCCAGTGGACACTTGACCGCATCGGGCTCCCCAACCCCACTGACTGGCATCGGATTCGATCACTACCTCCGGGGTGGTGCCGAATAGGGCTCGACCGTTCCACGACTCCATATGTTCCAGCCACCACAACATCTCCCACCTCGCCTCCTCTGAAAGAGGAATCTGATCGGAATACCTGAGGCCTTTCTGGAGATGGCGTATTTTGAGCCGTTGAAGCGCTCGGTAATGAAGGGGACCCGGGAAGATCGCTTGTATAGAAGAAGCTAACAACCCGACGACCCGGGCTACAGACCTCAAGGACACAGTCTGCTTGTTCAAAATCAACCTCAACTCTCTCTTGATCGATCTGATCTTCTGCTGGGGTAAGAGGAGTTGACAAGTGAGGGAGTTGACTAGAAAGCCCAGAAACTCCACCGACTGAGAGGGAATCAACACTGATTTCTGAGGGTTGACCAAGAATCCCAGATTCTGTAATAGATCTGTGGACCAGGCAAGATGTTGCAAAACAAGACGAGGACACTGACCCATGATGAGAATGTCGTCCAGATAAATGATGAGGCGAACGCCTCTGGCACGAAGAAACTCGACCACAGGCCTCAGAAGCTTCGTGAAGCACTAAGGTGCTGACGAGAGGCCGAAAGGAAGGACTTTGTATTCGTACCACATTCCCTGCCATTGGAATTGAAGAAAACGACGATGAGGTCCATAAATGGGCACCGACAGATAAGCATCTTTCAGATCTAGCCGGACCATCCAGTCCCCTTCCTGAAGAAGATCGCGAAGAAGATTGATCCCCTCCATCTTGAAGTGACGATATACAACCCATCCATTGAACTCCTTGAGATTTAAAACAAGCCTGGATCCACCCCCCTTCTTCTGAACTAGGAAGACGTTGCTGACAAAGCCCTGAGGATGACGAACCGTCCGCCCTATGGCCCCTTTCTGGAGTAGAGACTCGATCTCGCTGGAAATGAAAACCTGATCCAGATGAGAAAAAATCATCGGTCGCGGGGGAAGAGTCTGAGAGGGAGAATGAAAAAAATCTATTTTGTAACCCTGCACCGAATCCAGGATCCACGCATCCTGCGAGGTCTCTTGCCATTTGTGGAGAAAATACCGGAGACGGCCCCCCCAATTGAACCTCTGAAAATGGAATTAAGCTCACCTGAAGAAGTGGCGTCACGTTGACCTCCTTGGTTGCCTCCATAGCATCCCTTTTTGTTGTAATTGCGGGATCCACGTGTGGGGTAGAAATTGGCGGAAGAAGTGGACTCTTGATACCTTCCACGTTGGGAATCATAGCCTCGCTGGGTGCCTCTTTGATAACCTCGGCCGAACAACTGCCTCCTATGTCGTCCGGCCCGTCCAAAAACCGGGCGAAAAGCCCGCTTTAAGGAACCCTGTGCTTTATCAAGGCCACTGAAGGTTGCGACAAACTTAGTTAATTCCTTCAAAAAAGGTTGACCAAAGAGGAAACCCTGAGCCAAAGGGCCAGACTCAGAAGAAGACAACTCTGCCAATTTTGTATCGAAGTTTAGAAGAATAGAGCGGCGGCGCTCACTGGACATGGCACAGTTTGCATTGCCTAATAAACATATGGCACGTTGAGCCCAACCAATTAAATCATCCGGATTGATAATCCTGGCAGGACCTCCATGCACGATCTATACCTTTCTTGGGATCCTTTGTGTATTTCTTAAGATATGTGAGCATGGAAGGATCCACTTCCGGAGTATCCGCCACTTTGTCTGCTAGATCTGGACGTGGGCATTCTGAACGCAAACGCGCTCCAACATCCTTATCAAAAGGTTGACGTAAGTGGGAATGTACATAGGTCGCAACTTCAGTAGAGCGGAGCCATGAGGAAGAATTAGGGTGGACAATTGTAGAAGGCTCATAGGTCAATAAAGTAGGATGTGAGGGATCGTCCACAAACCGCTCTTTGCGTGATTTCTTTGTGGGAGGAGGAGAAGCCTCCGACTCAGACGTCATACCAGAGGAGGTATTACCATCATCTCTGGGAGGTGAGCTAGAAGGAGTGTCTTTGGACGTAGATCCATAAGAATGGTCCGACGCCAAGGTTTTTGCGAACTTCGCAAAATCTGAAGAGTGTGGGTTTTTTGAACGCTTAACACCAGATGAAGACCGGGACGTTGAGGCAGGAAGCCAGCCTTGCTGCAAGGCATAATTACATAAATGGCGCTTCAAGGGTTCAATAGCCCTGACCATAGCTTTATTAACGGAGTGCTGGACTCCCACATCTAGAGCTTTGACAAGCTCATACTCCAATGACCCAGCGGGTTCCTCCTCAAAATAATCTGCCTCATCATAATAATATTCAGACATTGTAGGCACTAAGAAGTGACAAAATATACCCACATGAGGAAAAAATGGAGCTAATATGCACTGTCAGAGGTGTAAACAACTGTAAGGGTAGTGACAGTGACAAGTAAGGGGAGTGGCTAATCCCAGGCAAGCCAAGCAACACAGGAATGTAGAAATTCCAAAGTGCATAAATATGTAAATATTTAAATGTGGAGGGAGGGCTTGCCTATCAATGCCACTCTAGGCAGAGCCTATGCCAATTTTACAGCCCAAGCCCTACTGAAGACCTGGACGTCGCTGGGGAGGCTGGCAAGGTTGTGGGTGTAGAGCAATGAAAAGCGCTGCTCCTGCGCTCCAGAAATACCGGTTATTTGCTGAGGAAACAAATCCGGTACGCAAAGATGGCCGCCGCGCATGCGCGGAATGGCCGAAACACAAGCCAGAAAGAGGACTGCGCAAGCAGAGTGCGCGCGTCCTCACTCCCCGTCTCCCACTCCACCGTAAAGTTTGCGGGCACAATGCGCCCGTAATCTGGAGGCAAGAAGCGCTCCCAATAAAGCAGTGCCCTTGAAACGGAGCGGCACAGAAACGGACAACAATGCGGCAAGCTCCGACGCGGAAAGAAAACGATGCACGAGTGATTGCAAAGTTTATAGGAGACACAGCGCTGAAAGCGCGCACAGGGAAAAAACGGCAGTGTGAGCAGCGCACACAGCAGCACAATGAACATACAGTGAAAATGTAAGTACAGTCCAGCAAGCAAGCAAATAAGCGAAAACATGCATAGACAAAGTAAAAGGTGAAAAACACTTAACTGGCTGCGGAGCAGCAAAGAAAGAGGATGTAGTATTCTCTTATGCTCCTTATATAGGGGTCTACTTTATGGTTGTCATGTGATACCCACTAAGGTTTATGGGTATTGTAGTATGTATTTGTGTTTTTACTTTCTGATTGGCTGCTGAGAATTTTCAGTAAAGAAAATGAGAAGCATAATCGGAGCCTCCAGTCCGGACATAGAATTCCGCACTTTGTAAGAAATAATTTGGACATAGTTGATGGACTATGGCCGATTTGACACTGTGTAAAGCCTGGGTGTCGTGGGTGGAAAAGGAGTCGGCCATCTTAAAACACGTAATGTACCCAACCCATAATATTAATACAGGAAGAGTACAACTGCAATGTTCTTATTACGGCGTTGGCGTGCGTAACATCCATATCCAGTCGCATGCCCTAAATGAAATTAAACCATTTATAATCCGCCAATGTATGATGGACTATGCCGTAATTTACAACTTTTAGGAAGTCTGTAAATTGAACTACTAACTGTTTGTTATAAGTAAATATCATAAAATGCCTATCCAATATATGTAAGTAGACAGAAAAATCAATCACCGGTACCGAAGTGAATATGTAGCGGCCATCTTTGCATACTGTGAAGATGAAAATGAGCGCTGACCGACATCCTTGATGCTAAGTAACATGTAAGATACTAAAGTTGGCAAAATGGGGGGAGAGTATGAAAATTAATAAAGCCCCCAAAGGGAAGCTTTTATCTACTCTCCTAGGTCAAGTTAAGTGACAACATTGAGGGAAAGACATTTAATGCTCAAATACTTTAGATGAGAGTGACAGAAAGAAACCTATTATACAAATAAAATACAGTTCATGTTGTGTCTCACAGTTTACAAGTCCACAGGACCTACAGACACAGTCCTGTGAGCGCACATAGTAACAGACAAATATATCCACACCTCCCATAGTCAGGGAATGGTACAGATAATTATGTTAAGAGCATGTAAGTAGAAAATCAGGGAGCATGGAAGAGACGTGGTGAGTATTCTACCCTTCCTATACAACCCACAGCCGCGGTCGGTAGTAGGACTACCTGCAGGGCGGTGACGTGGGGAGGGGGATGGGCAGGGTGGGGGGTAGTAAACTATGGATTATGGAGGTTTACAGATAAGTTAACATATAAATTAATAAAACGAATTTTGTTGCGTGCACTGCATCGCATTTGGAGATGCAGTGCACGCAACGAAATTCATTTCATTAATTTATATGTTTACTTACCTGTAAACCTCCGTAGTCCATAGTTTACTACCCCCCACCCTGCCCCTTCCCCTCCCTACGTCACCGCCCTGCAGGTACTCCTACTACCAACCGCGGCTGACAATCCAGTATAATGTCAAGATAAGAAAGCATTCAGAGGGGGAGGAGCCTAGCGCGCAACCAAGATGGCCGCGTAGGTGCGAGGCTCCCGAGGACCTCCGCAACCTCCTACGTTTATCCTGTCTTCATCCTGCATCGGTTGAGGGGACTGTGTCGGTGAGCCTGAGCCGAGGTGGTACCCGTTTTCCGTTCTCGAATCGGACCCCGGGTGCCGGAGTGAGCACCGACTGAAGTTTGCGGCCTACTTCTCTCCTGACCCCGGGTTCGAGTTTGGGGGCGACCCAGTGGCGAAGTGAACAACAACGGCGGGCTGGGCCTGGCGAGTCGCGTACCCCACACTTTCACTTTCGCTTTTGAGTCCCCTTGCCATTATCGCAAGTGGGATCACGGCGCTTCTTTGTGTTGGGGTGGCCTCGCTGGGAGACCCTGCCTGCCTGCCTGCGGTGACCCGCTCTGCCGTCCTGGGGTGGCCCCCGGGGCTCTCGGCCTTGATTGCTTGCTCTCCACTGCGTGGCTGGTGCGAGTGCGAGGCACGCGACGATGGCAACGAAGCAGGATGGGGATCGGTTGAAGGCCAAGTCGACCCGGCGTGGCACCGCACATCAGGCCAACATCATGGACCGCTACACCCTCCCGAAGGGGTCTCCCGGCGGATCGCACAAGTCCTCCGAGTGCCCCCCGGATGCCCCGGACTTGCCTACGGATCTGACTTTGCAAGACGTCATGGGCGCCATTGCTGAGATGAAGGCCTCAGTGGGCCAGCAATTCGACACTTTGGCACACAAACTCGACGCGGTCCTCATTGATGTCAACCTTGTGAGAGCTGATCTCTCTAAGACTAATGACCGGGTCGACTCTTTGGCCCACACCGCGTCGGGCCTCACGACTGAGGTGGCGGCCCTTCAGACGGAGGTGCACCGGCTCCGTCAGGCAAGTGCGCTCATGGATCGGCGCCTGGAGGACTCCGAGAGCCGGGCCCGGAGGAATAATATCCGTATCATCGGAGTACCCGAGGGACGGGAGGAGTCGGCGGCGGATCTCTTTGTGGAGGACCTGATCACTACCCATCTCCAGCCTCGAGGACTGAGTAAATTCTTTCTGTGGAGAGGGTCCATAGAGTTCCCGGAGGCAGACCGAAGGTCGGAGCCCCTCCGCGGCCTCTTATTGCCCGTATTTTCAACTTTCGGGACAGGGATGCGATTTTGCAAGCTTCCAGACTGCAAGGGCCGATTAAGCTGGAGAACATGGAGGTGAACTTTTATCCCGATTTCACCCAGGCGGTCCAGAAGCAGAGACTGAGTTTCCTGGGCGTCAAGCGGCGGCTTCGAGGCATGAACTTAAAATACGCCATGCTCTTCCCGGCCAGGCTGCGGGTGGAGGTGGATGGTCGCACTCACCTTTTTGACCGTCCTGAAACGGCCGGGGACTGGCTGGACACTTTGTCTGGGGGTCATGGTCGGGATGATGGGGGGGGGCAGCGGGAGGAGAGTGCCCACCGGACCGGGTCTGAGGTACTGACACGGGGGCTCACTCCGGATGATGCCACTTTCGGCCAAGCTTAGGGTCTTTTGTCTGTTGTGTCTTGTCTCCCCTCCATTGGAGGTTGTGCGGGGTCTCGAGGGGGTTCTCCTTCCTCCTTTAGGGGGTCTTAGTAGTTTAAATTACATAGGGGCGACAGGCACACTGCAAGTTGGGGGGGCTGTCTGGGCTCATGCAGGGGTGCAGGGAGGGGGGAGTTTTGTTGGGGCTGTTGGGTAGGGGTTGGGTATTGTTTATTTGTACCACAAGGCAAAAGTATTGTTGTGCTATTCCTAAAGTGCTCTCTGGGGGGCGATTGATCGAATTCGGCTATGATGGGGGGTAGGGGACTGAGTCTTTTGTCCTGGAATGTTAACGGACTGGGGGACAGGATAAAACGGGGGGTGGTCCTGCAGTTCCTAAAACGAATTTCACCTGATATAGTCTTTCTGCAGGAAACACACCTCATTGGAAACTCCTTTCGTGCCATGAACAGACGGGGCTATCGCCTTATGGCCCACTCGGGCTTCACGTCTGGTTCGAGGGGTGTGGGCATTATGGCTAAGACCTCGCTCCCGTTGGAAGTTGATGAGGTGCTCCATGATGACAGGGGACGGTACACGGTTCTGGTGGGTAGATTGGAGGGTAGAGTGATTGTTTTCGTCTCTGTTTATGCCCCGCCAGGGTTGCAAACGACTACTTTTGCGGATCTGGGGCGCCTCCTCCTTGGCCTTCCGGAGGGGATTCTAGTGGTTGGGGGGGATTTTAACGCTGTGGTTTCCGGGACTGAGGATCGTCACCCCCCTAGGGATCTCCCCCGTGCCCAAGCGTGGTTGTCCGGCCTCTTGGACACCTTGGGGCTGGTGGATTGTTGGCGGTTGAAACACCCTACGCAGATACAGAACACCTTTCATTCCGGGGCTCATGGCAGTCTTTCGAGGCTTGATTATGTCTTAATGCCAGCGGCACAGGCTGGGAGGGTTGGGGAGGTACGACATTTGGCGCGGGGTATTTCAGACCACTCCCCGCTCCTGTTGCACTTCGACATTGCCCCGAGGGGGGAGGGGAGGGTGGTCCCGATTAATCCCTGGTACCTGCGTGACCCCACAATTTGCACAGATTTGGTTAAATCCCTTAAGCGATATTTTGAAGACAATGTGGGGTCTGTGTCGTCTGCGGTCTCTCTGTGGGAGGCGTTTAAGACGGTACTCCGGGGGAGGCCCTATCTCTTATTTCCCATTCCCGGAGGCGCGAGCGGGAGGAGGTGACCCGTGTTGAAACTGAGATAACTGAGTTGGAGGGTGATTTGGAGTGTGGGGTGACGGAGGACAAATTGCATGCTCTCCGACTCAAGCAGGCGGACTACAGGGCCCTCGTCACGGAGGCAGCCAGGGGCCTCAGTAGAGAGCAACAGGGGAGACTGTATGATGTGGGTGATAAGGCTGGTAAACTGATTGCGTGGCTGGATAAAAAGGAGAGAGCGAGTCGAGTTGTCCCGTCGATTGAGAAATTGGATGGTGTGTGTGTCACTGACCCAGGAGAAATTGTTGATTGCTTTGCAGAATATTTCCGTGGGGTGTACTCCCCGGTATCTTCCCGCTCGGAAGAGGACTCCCATGCCTTACTTAAAGACATTGCGCTGCCTTCCCTTTCAGAGGAGGATAAAGTGTTGTTGGACGCGACCCCAACGTCTGAGGAGATTGCCCTCGCCATACGCTCGGTCGCCTCCGGCAAGGCCATGGGTCCTAATGGCCTTCCCATCGAATTGTATAAACTACGACCGGATACGCTGGTGCCGCATATCCGTGCTATGTTCCTCGCGGCCCGCTCGGCGGGTTCCCTCCCGCTGGACCAGCGTCTGGCCACTATCGTGGTTATTCATAAGGAGGGGAGGCCGCGGGATCGGGTCACGTCCTACAGGCCCATTTCGCTGCTGAATGTGGAACCCAAAATTCTCGCCAAGGTGCTGGCTAATCGGCTGGTTGGCGTGGTGTGCGATCTGATTCACCAGGATCAGTCTGGCTTTATCCCTCATCGCAACACCGCGCTCAACCTGCGGCGTTTGCATGGGGTGCTCGCGCGGGTCCCGTTCATACGAGAGCCGGCCATTTTGGCGTCCCTGGACGCCACTATGGCGTTCGACACGCTTGAGTGGCCATATATTTGGGCGACACTGGCGAAGTTTGGTTTTGGCCCGGGATTCATTGGTTGGGTGAAATTGTTGTACTCCGGACCGCTGGCGCAGGTGGCGGTGAACGGTAGAGTGTCGGCTCCGTTTGAGCTGGGCAGGGGCACGCGGCAGGGCTGCCCGTTATCACCGCTCCTCTTCGCGCTTGCCTTGGAGCCCCTGGCGGAGTGGCTGCGGTGGCACCCTTCTATCCGTGGTCTCCGATGGACCCCCGAGTATGAGGATCGCGTATCTCTTTACGCTGACGATATTCTTTTATACCTTGCTTCCCCGCGTAAATCACTGATTGTACTAGTTGATGTTTTGCACTCATTTGGCCGCAATTCCGGCTTAGTCATCAACTGGGCTAAATCTTGTGTGTATGTCCTTTCCGGGGAGGCTCCTATCCTTCCGCGGGGTTGTCCTATCCAGATCGCTCCGCAGGGATTTAAGTACCTGGGTATCTTCATTACCCTGGACGCTGAGGCCCGATATCAACAGAACTTGCTCCCCCCCCTCCAGCGCCTGAAGGATGACGTGGCGCGTTGGAGGCGCTTGCCGCTCTCACCACTCGGCCGTGCGGCATTGTTTAAGATGATGTCGCTGCCACGTTTCCTATACGCTTTACAGAACACGATGGACGTTGTCCCAGCGCGCTACTTTCGCGAGGTGGAGAGTCTGCAGCGACGCCTGTTCTGGGAGGGTAGGCCGCGTGCCGCCCTTGCGAAGCTGACGCTCCCGTGGTACGGCGGGGGGGTCGCCCTCCCAGACATCAAACGGTATTACTGGGCCTCCCAGCTGGCTGCGATAAACCACGGCCTTTATGGGCCCGCTCTTAACCCGTCCTTTGAAATGGATAAACTGTTACTGCCGGGTGGCGACTATAGTCGGGCGCTTTATTCTAGGTCGCTTGACGCACGTCTGACGGGCCCTACGCGGGTCACGGTACGGGTGTGGCACGCGGCAAACTTGGCGATGGGGTGGAAGGATCGGTTGACCCGGGCGACGCCACTGTATGCATCTGAGCGGCTGGGCTCCCTGTGGACCTCGAAGGGCTTTGAGAAGTGGGACATGATAGGCATCAGCAAGGTGGGCGATCTCTGGACGAGGGGGGGATTCAAAACGTTCGAGGTGCTGCAGACGGAATTCCAGTTGCAGGACAGGGAGTACTTTCGATATATACAGGTCCGTCACGCGCTGTGCTCCGTATTCCTGGATGTTGCCTCCATCCCGGAGTACTCCCCTCTGGAAGATAGAGTGCTGGATGGGCATGTACCGGACGGCACGATTTCATTAATTTACAAAAAGCTCATCAATGATCGCTCGGGACTGCTGACTAGCCTTCGTGAGGCGTGGGGGGCTGATGGATTGGAGCTGGATGACGAGGACTGGGTGTCTGCGGTGGCGTCCCCGAAAGAGGTGGCCATACCGGCTCGCCTTCGCTTCGTCCAGCTCAAGATACTCCATAGGGTCTATGTTACGGGGCCCGGTCTGATGCGTATGGGCTATGCCGTGGACGGGTTGTGTAAGCGTGGGTGTGGTTCTTCAGGGACCTTCCTCCATATTTTGTGGGAATGCCCGGAGGTGGCGCGATTCTGGCGTGGTGTGCATGCGGTGTTGCAGGCGGTCACGCATGTGACGCTGCTTCCCGAGGCGAGGAGATGTCTGCTAAATGTGTGGGAGCCGACCGACTATTCAGTGCCGCAGACGTGGTGGGTGACTCTGGGATATATGGTGGCCAAGCGTGATATTGCACAATTGTGGGGTTCCCAGAGGTTGCCAACGGTCTCGGCGTGGAAGGACAACATGGATTGGTGTATGTTTCGGGAAAAGGTAGTGTATGTTGCGAGAGGTAAGCCTGGGAAGTGGGTGAAGGTGTGGGGCCCCTGGAACACCTACCGTGGCGGAATTTGTACCCCGCCGCTGACGCCTGATCTGTCACTGGCCCCGTCTCCTTAGTCTGCTTGTCTCCCTGGTTCTGGGCATTGAGTTCACTTTGTCTCCGTCCCGACCTATCCCCCCCCCGCTATTCCTGTGGATCGGTAGGGTCCTCCCCAGGGGAGCTCATGCTACTGCTTTGACTATTGGCTGCCTTGTGGATTTGTTTTTCGTTTCTTATATAAAAATGAAACCGTCATGTGGGGGTCCGGACGGTGTGGCTGCCAACGCTTCTTTCAACTCCTGTGACCTCTCTCACGCCGCAGCGTGTGTTTACTGATTGTATTATATGCTCTTACTGTTTGCTAGCGGCCGGCCTGAAGGTTGTAGGCCCATCTTTGTATATCTTTTCGATTCTGTAATAAACGGTTTCAAAAAAAAAAAAAAAAGAAAGCATTCAGAGACATGATATCCTCGGTGATTTGCTATCACTGTTAAGTAAGCAGGATGAGGTGTACACAGATAAACATTCAGAAGTAGATACTACACTAGTAATCTAGATCACCGCATGGGGTGGATATTGAGTGCCGTAGCTCGTAAGTGCAGCAGACTACATAAGTGTGGTTGAGCTTGAATTCTCCTGGTATGCGGTGCTCATATCTATTATTGATCAGTCCCCCAGAAAGTAGTGACATTCGTGGTATATATTCAGGTCCGTTTCTACAATTTTGAGTCGCATGATCCAGGTTGCCTCTGTTCTCCTCAGTATCAGTTCTCTATTTCCACCCCTAAAGTCCCTAGGTATGGTGTTGGTCCCATAAAAGGTGAATGTTCTGTGGCTATCCTGAGCCGGACATTCAGCTGTATTCATAGCTATAGGGTATCTGTTATCGGCCTGTTTGACCGCCCTCTTATTTTTTGAGTAAACTCCAAGCACTCAACAGTACAATAACAAGTGTAATCTCGTAAATGAATGTCCAATGTCTTTTATTCAGACATATGTTCTTGTTCCTCTATTATTACATCTGTACAAAATTATTGGTCGACAGCAACTTCAAGCCAAGCCAACACGTGTTTCGTACGTTGAGTTACAACTGAATTTCATCAGGGCTCATTACAAGAATTCCCCGGGAGATTCGTAGCTGACAGGAGTACTCTACCTATCGATTGCGGAGCGAGACTACACTATTGATTATACAGTCTAAGATTGTATACAGACAAGCAGACAGATTTAGGATACAGATTTGCCTTAGAGACATAATATAGGCATAAGAATTCTTGTAATGAGCCCTGATGAAGTCTAGTTTGTAACTCAAAGGACGAAACACGTGTTGGCTTGGCTTGAAGTTGCTGTCGACCAAGAATTTTGTACAAATGAAATAATAGAGAAACAAGAACATATGTCTGAATAAAAGACATTGGACATTCATTTACGAGATTACACTTGTTATTGTACTGTTGAGTGCTTGGAGCTTACTCAAAAATTGTTCAAGGAGAAGACTCTGATCTTCTAACGTTTTGTGGGGGATTAGGTGGCTCTCCCTCCTCCTGAAGCACCAAATACAAATAATCGCATGGTTTATGGGCAGCTATTGACCCCATTGGAGTGTGTGCCATTACCCAACCGCTGTTTCTTTATTATTGTGACCGCCCTCATATGTTCTCCAATGCGGTCTTTTAGGGCTCTGATAGTGCTTCCTATGTATCTACATTGACATTTGCATTCAATTGCATAGACCACGTAGTTGGTATGGCAGTTGATATTGGACCAGTAAATTCCCTTTTCTTGTCCGCGGCCCATCTACATATAGTACATTGTCCACATTTTAAAAAAAACAGTGAAAAAGATGCGAGCCAGTGTTCCCTGGAGCTCATCCTCGGGTAGCTGGGACTCAACAAATTCCTTAGGCTCTTGCCTTTGCGAAATGTCCCTTCTGGTCTAGAGGAGATAAAGGGTTCCAATGCTTTGTCTGCACAAAGTAGGTGCCAATGCTTTTTCATGCTCCTAGTGAGTATCATGTTGTGTGCACTGTAATCAGTAACAAGCCGGATCGTGCTGGGGCCCACCTTCTTACTCTTGTTTTGGAGAGTTTGTTGTCTATCAATCCGTGAAATTCTATTCAGGGCATTGCATGTTGTCCTCTGGTTGTAACTCCTGTGTTTGAATCTGTCACCCATGCTCTGAAGGCAAAGTTCAAAATCTCTATCTGTGCTACAATTCTGCCTAGCGCGCACAAACTCCCCTTAGGGGATGGCATTGATTTGGTGTCTCGGGTGTGCGCTGGTAGCGTGTAATATACTGTTGCATGCCGTGGTCTTCCTGTAAAGTCTGCTTTCTATTCTGTTGTTGGATACAAAGAACTCTACATCTAGGAAAGTTATGGAACTCTTACTGTAATGGTAAGTGAACCTGATATTCGCATTGTTGCTATTCAGGTATGTCACAAATTCCGTCAGTCTTTCTGTGGTACCAGTCCAAATGAGGAGGCAGTCATCAATGTACCTGCCCCAATATAGAATGGAATCACTCCATTCACTGCCTTTGGTGCCCCATATCCAATTTTCCCCCATCCACCCCATGAATAAATTGGCGTAGGATGGGGAAAATTTAGAGCCAATTGCTACTCCATGGGTTTGTCTATACCAAGCCCCCTTGTAAAGGAAAACGGTGTTAACAAGGATCATCTGTGTCATTTCTAGTAGTATACCCGTTGTTCCCAGAGGCTGGCCGGCCGGCCGGGAATTAAGTGTGCTTTCTAATGCTTGTAAGCCCAAATCATGTTGGATGCACGTATATAGAGCAGTAACATCCAGTGTAACCAGTGTCATGGTTTCACCGCATTTAGATTGATCACAGCCCCAAAGGTTTATACAAAGCTCTTGTCTCCATTGGTGGGTATTCTTCATTCTAGAGGGATCCATGTGTATCCCTATCTTGGTGACTGGTTAATCAGTTCTCTTTCTTTTCCAAGGCGAAGAACGATGTGATGGAGGTGTGTGCTCTTCTTTGACAATTTGGAAATCTCAATCTAGAGAAATCATCACTCCTTCCTGCGCAGAGGCTTCAATTCATCTGAGCCCTTTTTTGCATGGGCAAGAGAGAAGTGTTTCTCTCTCCAGACAGGATCTACAGGGTGATATGTCGTCTGAGAGATTTACTAAGCCTAACCTAGGCTTTGGTAAGGCTTTGGTTGCGAAGTCAGGGGTAGATGGCATCAACTCTGGCCATCATTCCTTGGAGTCGCCTTCATCTTTATCCCTTGGTGCATCATGTGTTAACATATTGGAACCCTCTGTCTCAGGACTATGACTCTAATTTCCATTATGCCTCAGATTGTGACTGAGCTCCAATGGTGGCTCATGCCATGGAACTTTGGGAGGGGGCATCAGTTGAGTCAACCTACTCCAGTGGTGATTTCTACAGATGCCAGCAAACTGGGTCGGGAGCAGTCTTAGGGTCCTCCAAGGCGCAGGGCAGGTGGTCATACAAGGAGGCACAGTCATCGTCCAATTGGAGGAGAGTTTTGATTTATTTTCTTCTTCAGATCAGGGGTCATTTAGTATGCATTCAATCAGACTATATGGTGGTAGTGGCCTATGCCAATTGCCATGAAAGGATAGTGTTGTCCCTTTATCTCATCTCCAGAGAAATATGAGGCAAATCTATTTTCTTTTAGGGCAGTGTATCTTCCGGGGAGGGAGAATGGGCCTGCCGATCGGTTGAGCAGGAGGTTTCCGTCATCAATCTCCTTCTGTCTGTCTCGGGTACTTTTCAACACATTTGTCTTCAGTTCGGTCATCCATGGTTGGACATGTTTGCAACCAGGGAGAATGCACTGCTACCCCACTTTTGTTCTCTGATACCCACCAGAGAGGCATAGGCAATAGATGCCTTGTCATTGAGATGACCCCAGGGTCTATTGTACTGTTTTCCTCTTATCCCTCTGATTCCTTGAGTGTTACAGAAGATCTGGGAGGATCGGACCTGGGAGCTCTTGATTGTTCCACGTTGGATTTAGAGACCATGGTTCCAATTGTTGACACAGATGTCTATAGCTGCTCCATGGACTTTCCGGCTATAGCCATCACCATTTAGTCAACTTCAGTTGTCTCTCAATGCTCTGTCGGTTGAGCTTGGGGGTCTGCCAATTGAGCGAGATTCTTAATGGCACAGGGGTGTTCAGCAGAGGTGGCTTCCACCATCCAGCAATCTAGACGCCAATCTACGATAAAGTCATATAACAGGCATTGGCAGAATTTTGAGAGGTGGTGCCAGTCTAAAAGCACGCAGCCAGTGTTGCGGGCTCTGATCAGGATATTGGATTTTAGAGGTGACAGTGTTGCTACAGTAGTAATTCCTTTGGTTTCTTGCCTTTTGAGGAGTTTTTTTCTCCATCGTCCCTTGGTGCATTCCCCAGTTCCTCCATGGGACTCACCTTTGGTTCTTCGAGTGTTGGCCCTTCCTCCTTTTGAACCTCTAGGGTCGGTGTATCTCAAACACAAAAAGTGGTGTTTCTGGTTGCCATATGTTCAGGGAGACAAGTAGGAGAGTTGGGGGCTTTGTCAGTTTCTCCTTTTGTTTGTTTTTACCAGACAATTTGTTCCTTCGCCCTAGTCCTTCTTTTTGCCTATAATCCAGCCTGATTTTCACTGTTCTCGGGATATTGTCATGCCTGTTTTTTTCCAAATACTTCTTCTGCTCAAGAAAAAGTTCTTCATACCCTGGACTTACATAGGGCCTTAAAGGTTTCTTTGTCCAGGACAGCTGAGTTTTGGAAAGCAGGTTCTCTATTTGTCACGTTTGGATTACCCAACAAGGGGTCTCGTCCCTAAGTCAACACTCTTTAGGTGGATTAAGCCCACCATTGTTCTTTGCTATGAGTTAGCCCAGGTTCCTATTCCAGCTGCAATTGAGAGGAGATCCTCGAAAAGGTTGTCTGCCTCCTGGGCATCCTTTAAGGGGGCTTCATTGAGGGTCATCTGCTGTGCTGCTAGGTGGCAATCTCTCCATACTTTCCTGTCCCAATATTGTGTTTAGTTGGGGGGAGGGATTTTCTACTACTTTTGTTGACTGTGTTTTGTCAAATTAATAAAGGGGGTCACTGTTCCTGAGAGACAAAAATATGCTAGGATATTATCTAGGTTCTGGGCAGACCATTAGGGACAGTCAACAAGACTGGTTCCTGTTGCCCTCACACATCCCTATGGATGTCAGTCTTAATCATTGGGAGGTGCTCCTTTTTGGGCCAGCACTGCAATGCCCTGTGGGTCCCCCGAAGGGCCACTTTGGTGGAGATCTTTTGGTTTTATTGCTGTCTGATGAGTGCAAGGGTGACGAAGTGAGGTGGTTTGTGATGTGTGTGATGTAGTGGGCTAAAACTGACTAGGGGATGTCAGATTAACCTTTACTATCTAGACTCATCTGCCAAGTTGAGAAAACAGGGTGGTTGGTGCTACTTTTAGGGTGAAGCCAACCAAGTGTGGAATGCTGCATTGCTCTTTAAAAGGGAACAACGCAGAATTTTCCGTCTTCGTACACACAAGAATGGCTTAAATGATGAGATACCCTAGATTGAGTTGTAAATCAGTGTTAATAAATACACCAGGTTCTTCCACGTTATTTATGTCTCCTGACTTAGTCATAATGACATAGACCCCTGTGGAAGCATACAAGAGCAATCACCTTAATAATATTGATTTCTCCAGTGAAGAGATACTTCTCCTGACAGATGAGGGCTCATAACACACTCACCCATACAATATCCTATAAAACACAACTAAGTTAGACAAAAACGAATTAGGTCACTCTCCCAAATAAAGTAGCTGAACATCACCCAATATGTGTCACCATCACTTAGTCATCATAATAAGACGCCTGAGGAAGTATACAGGATCAATCACCCCAGCTGTGCTCACTCCTCTAGTTAAAATATTTTCTCTCAGACTCATGGTGACTTAGTACACACTTGACTATATAATATCTTATATAACACAAGTGAAACCAATTGAGCTCACTATATTTCCCAACATATGTTAGCACCACCACTAGAAATGGTTCAATCATTTCTTAAAAATAAATGATAATACTAGATACTACATTACAGCATTACACTGCATTGAAAAATGGAGCATGCACGATTTGCACAACATTCCAAGATGGTCACCAGACATGCGCGCAGGCCGTCTTCTGGAAACACTTCGGAAGATGGACCAGCCACAGGCAATAGATTTGCCTTTAAAAATATACCGCTCCTCTTGCTCGTCCGTGACCCAGTTGAGCAGAGGAGGAGGGTAGGTGCAACAAACAGGATGCATTGCTGAGACGCGAGTACTCCATCTAGCACATAATTCAAGGTTTCAGGGAGTTGAGCCGAAACATGGCTACCCTCACCTCTAGCTCTGGAGAGAGACTTGCACACAGCAAGCATATACCTCTCCCTTTCACTCTGTCTTCTTCCCACAGTCATGCACGTCCTCTGCCCCGACCGATGAGGCATAGCAGACCAACTTCTTTAGACAAGGCTACAGCAAAAACTGTTGAACGGAATTACACCAAATTTGGCAGGATGTTAGATCTTGGTCTGCAGAATGTGCTTGTTGTGATTTCGTGTAAATTCATTAAGTACTGTTTGAGACATTAAGTGACAAATATTAATGTATATCTGGTGGTTTAGTTCTCAAGAGTCTCAAAAGACTCTTGTGGGAGTGCCAATTTAAACATAAAGCGCTCTGATTTCCCAGGGAGCTTGATTTCCCTTGGACCATCTCGGTCCCGCGTAAGCGAGACTCCCGCTGGAGCTAGTGCTCTGATTGGCAGCAAGCAACATGAAATGTTTTATACTGGCAGCTATTACAGGACTTGGGGACTTAGTCCGCTGTCCTGAATTAAAAAAAAAATATATATATATAAGGGGCAGGGTAGAGATACCCTGACCTCCTGGCTCCATCCAGAGGGACCTGGGACCATAAAGAAAAAGAAATCGTAAAAAATGCTGCGATCCCACGAGACTCTCGTAGGAAATGAAAAACAAATTTAACGTCTGCCAGACCGCATTTAAAAACCTTTACCCTGGCGAGCACACCCCCGGGGTGGTCATAAAGGGGTTGTGGCCTACGTGGTCCCCCTCCTCGAGCTTGCAGAGGCCTCGGGGAGCCCACCCTGGTGGGGTTCATAAAGGAGAGGGGGTCTGCGTGGCCCCCCCTCGAGCTCGCAGAGGCCTTGGGGAACTCACCCAGGGGCTTAAAATAGTTTAAATGGGGAAAGGGGCCACGTGACCCACCCCCTCTCCCCAAGCCTCAAAAGTTCACAGGGAGCCCACCCGAGGGGCCAAAATAATGTAACAAATAAGGGAGGGGACTGCGTGCCCCCCTTCCTGAGCCATTTATGGCCCTCGGGACCCTATCCCCTGTGGCCGGCTCAGATGCAATGTCCCGGAGAGCCCACCCCCGGGTCATACCAGTTTCTCTGCTCCTTTACTAGAGAGGTGCACCTGTGAACAGTAGCGTTGCAGGCTGCTACGGATGTCCAGGGAGCTCCTTTGTTTAGCTACAGGACATTCAAATGAATACCGCATGTATGACCTTAGAAATCTTGTTATGGACTGTGCAGTGCTTGTTGGCAAGTGTACCTCACTTTTTCCTGATAACCTGATGGCTTTCAGGCTTTAGATCTTCTCCTAACACCACCCTCACCTAGGCGACTGATTACAAGACTACATGCTACTATGCAGACCATGGCCTCGGTGGCGGCCGGCACAGGTAAGAGCGGTGAAGCGTGGCAGGGGGTAGTGGGGGGAAATCGACACACAACGGGATAGGTAAAATTAATCAAAAAAATAAATAAAACCACTTACCTTGCGCTCGCCGCATCGCCGACTCAGCAATGGGTGAGGTAAATGATTTTATTTATTGAATTGTACTTATCCCGTCATGTGTCGACTCCCCCCTGCCCTGCCTTACCGCTCTTACTTGTGCAGGCTGCCACTGCATGGCCCGAAAACTTTGCTTCGCGCACATGAGAGGTGGCAGCGGGTGCTTGGCACTGACATCTCAGAGCAGCAGTGGCGTCACTGCTGCTCCCATGCTAGTATGCTTTACCCTAATTATAAGCTACGTCTTATACAGCTCAAATTCCTACGTAGGTCATATCTCACACACCTTCAGCTACACTGCTTGGGCCTCAGAGGGGGAACTAGACAGGGCTAAATTGCTACACCTGGCCTGGTTACGCCCATGTATAGCCGAATACTTGGCGCTCGGGTGAATGAAGATATAACGGCCACTGCAAATACCACGGCTGGCCCTGGCGGCTGTCCTTGGATATGTACTAGACATCCCGCTGGTGTCCGTAAACTCACTGCATTGTCGCTGATACGGGGGAAGAGCCAGATTGCTATGCACTGCGGTCGTTCTGCTGTGCCCACCATCCGTGGTTGGTTAGCCGATGTTGCCTTCTACCAAGAATGGCTGGAGGACTACTGGTCCCTTATACCAGGGCCCAGCAAACTGAAGGATATATGGACTCCTTTCGAACTATATGTAGCAACCAGACCTGATGATCAGGAAGTGGGGCAAAATATTGATGCAACGCTGTAATGGTGAACTTCACCTTAGTGCACCACACTGACTGAGAAGTGCGGGCCCACGTTTCCCACTGCGCCCAGATCACGTACTAATGTGCGCCTCCTTTCAAGAGACCTTGTGCTCGAGACTGCCCCCTATCTCTGGAGCTTCGTGTGTGCGTCCTGCAGCACAACTAAGCAGAGCTTCTGATGTGTGGTAACTTCAAAATGGAGATATCTATGAGGTATCTATGTTTTCTGTTGTACGTTGTACTGAAAATGCCAATAAAAAAGAGGAGGACAGAGTGCAAGGTAATGTGCAGGGTCTAAGAGACAGCACGGGGTGCAATGGGGATTGAGCATAGAGTGCATGAGAAGAGCTCAGGGTGTGAGGTAGAGCGCAGGGTCTGTGGTGCTGCACAGGTTGCAGAGGGGCAGTGTATGGGTGAGTACAAGGTGCCTAGGGAGCACACAAGATAGGATGAGGGAATGGAGGGTACAGAGAGTGGAGTACGGTATACGAATGGGGGCAGAGAGCAAAAGGGGACCTCTAGGTGCAAGGCGGAATGCTGGGTGCATGGGGAGTGGAGGGTAGAATTCAAATAGGCCTGGTGCAAGCAAAGTGGGGCAAATGGTCTGCAGGTTGGTCACGATGAAAGGAAAACCATTTTTCAGTTATACTTACAGGCCAGGTACAACACAGACACCAACAGCGAAAGATGTAGCACACAGTGGGTGCCGCATGGTAATCTGCGGCACAAGTTACGCTTACATCACACAAAGAGTGCCAAATTGACATCAGTTGTGCAAGCCACACAGAACCCAATCACTTACAACAGTGAGTGTGAAGCAAGTGTTCCAACTCCACAAAGCAGTGGGTAGCCACGCTCAACGGGACAGAGTAACATCCACCCCACTACTCACATCTGTAGTCTGTAAGGCAGGAGGACACCCACCGCGGCGGGTGCGCAGAGGTCTAAATGAGCCAAGTACACAAGAGACAAAGTAGTGGTTACACAGGTAGAGGCCAGGGCCTGGGCTGAAAGCAGCAGTGCTTGGGAGAAACAACAACAGTTGACACACTTTTGATGCAAAAAGAAGACTGGTGTCACTGAGCTCTCCTTCACTAGAAACTGTTCACCAGCACCATTCACATTTACAATGTCGACCTGGATATTCTGTTCCACAAACCTGGCATTGGCTCACTGGCACGATAGGCTAAGGTAGTCCCCAATAATGAGGGAACATCTCTTTTGCTTTTTTTTCTCGCGAGCCTGGACACGATGCAGGGACTGGAGGGTTAGAAGGGCAAACAAAACATAGCCCTCTGTGAGACGAACGAATCACAGTCATTGGGAGGGAGCTAAGCAAAAGGGTAATGGAGAGGTGCCAGTAGTGGGGATCCCCTCCCAGCATGTCGGTGTGCATCTGCACAGACCATTATAAGTCATGGGCAAAGTGGGCAATTCGCCAGGGCCCTCACCTTCCAAGGGACACCCTGGTGAACAGAGTGGGGCAGTCAAAATTCGTGCTATACTAATGTTGCACGAAAAAACAGGTTATTTTACCATTTTGACAGTGGAGAATGTTTAACAGAAACTCAGGGCCACATTTCCTCGGGGTTTGCTCCGGGGCAAAAGGCAATGCAGTGCAAACTCTTTCAAGGGTATTTACATTCCAGAGCAAAAGTTACTTTTTTGCTCCAAAGGTGCTGTTTTCTGAGTGCAACTTTGGTCAAGGGAGCGGCGTTAGTTGGGTGTGATGTGAGTGGATTAGCCAGACTGGGTTTTGCATAAAAAATATTGCCTCTTTCAAGCATGCACTAACATTACATGTGTGCTGCACTGTACAGTAGATACACAATGTGTGGTATGTTTACAAGTTAGCCTAAGCATAGGATTTTGTATCTTCATTATTTGCTTCCATCACAAATCCTATTCTAGACAGCACACACTCCTCTGCACCACAGTGGAAAAGATATGTGTGGTGCTATGCAGTCTATTTGTTGGCAGCGAAGGGGTAGTGAGCAGCAGAGGCCATTTTTAGGTCTCGCCTTGGCAGCGCAGGTGCTGCATGCGCTGTCTCAGCGAGACATAAAGTAATCTGTATGTTGGCTTAAACTTCATGTAATCTGTTTTTCCGCTTGCTATTGGCTTACTTGGGTATTTGTTATCTCCCTTTCTGTTGGCTATTGGTCATTTGCTAACTTCCGTGTAGTCCAGATTCAGCGGCGCCTAACTACAGTTTTAGTCCGCTCTGTTTGCACTTCTTTTAATTGAAGTGCAGTGTGCCATCTGTTTTTCACACTGTAGCCATCTGTTTTTCACGCTGTAGCCTGCGTCTGTAATTCGAGACTTTTGTGCACGCTAGCTAGTTATTTTAGCCTCAGTAACGAGCGAGGCAGTATTGCATTACAGATTTGTTTTGTGCGCGTTACCGTTGTTAATTTAAAGAACTCCTTCAAAAATTAGACAGAAATACAATGTTTAGTTTTTTTCCGTTGGCACGGGGATTCGAAGGTTGTCCACAATCATAGAATGGTGAGCCAGCGCTATGACTTGAGCCTGCTTCTAGCAAACTTCAAAGCCGGCAACTTTGGCTACAACATATTTTTTTCACTTATTTTCTCCAGGCAACAATTATTGGCAAAGCCAATAGTTATGGGTTTTTGTAGGTGTAATCGAACTTGTGTTCTATATATTGATGCAGTGATAGGAGTATTAAAATGCCAGTTTGACGGACTATTATGCTGAACACAGATTTTTAGCTTAAGTGTTTTAAGCAACGCACCTTACTGATTGCGTATGACTCCGCTGTGTTTAAACATTATCAGCACTACACTTTATTTAGGTATTAAAGTGGTCCTTGTTCAAGCTGGTGGTACAACGGGTGCCAATTGGGCTTTCTGTTTTTGCATTTTCCCTTGGTAAAAAAAAAACTATTTTAACTTAGCAGCATTTTAGGGTTGTAAGTGTTTTTTTGTTTTTGGGCAATTGTATATAGCGCAAAGTTAGCCCTAATGTTTTGAAGCGTTTTACCAAGGCACTACTTACATTGCAAAAAGACAACGTTTATGTTTTATTGTAGGCACGGGAATCACAAGTTTGTCCACAATAATAGAATAGTGAACCAGCGCTGTGATTTGAACCTGCTTCCAGCAAGCTCCAAAGTCGGCAACTTTTGCATTATGCTACAACTTTGCCCCGAAGAACTAAACCATTTTTTATATTTGTACAACAAAGCCATATTTTTTAAAAACTATATTTGTGCAGAAAAACAACAATTGATGAAATCAATAGTTATGGCTTTTTGTAAGTGTAATTGGACTTGGGTTATATATATGGTTTTACTGGCAATTATGCAGAATACTGTTTTATAGCTTAAGTTTTTTAAGCAATGCACCTTATGTATTGCGTATGCCTCCTCCATGTTCTATTATTATTAGCACTACACTTTACCCAGGTATTGCACTGTTTTACATAGCCACTAGTTAAATTACGCAAACACAACGTTTATGTATTTTTCGTGAGCCAGCGCCATGACTCAAACCTGCTTCCCGCAAACTCCAAAGTCAGCAACTTTTGCCTTATGCTACAACTTTGCCCATAACAACTAAACCATTTTTACTATCTGTACAGCAAAGCCTTAGTTTTATTTTACTTATTTGTGCAGGGACAACCATTGACAAAGCCAATAGTCATGGCTGCTTGTAGGTGTAATTTCACTTTTTTATTTTGTTGAAGTGCTGTACAAATATATAGAAGCACTTTGCTGCAGGCCAGGCGCGCAACGCCATTAGGCTCAAAGGGATTCAGCCCACCCCCCCAACTGTTGTGTGTGGCAGCCCTGGCTCAGACAGCTTCTCGGGCACACACACAGCCACACCGAGGGACATATTATCAGGGGCAATATCACCGCTTTAGCGGCACTTTTTGCCGCTAAAGCGGTGATATTTTTATCACCCTATGAGCAAGCTGTTGCTAACAACTGTTAGCGACAGTTCACTGGCAATAGCACCCATTTTCTTGCCGCTTTGCATGTCAGCAATATTTATCGCTAATAATATGCAAAGTAGGCGATCCTCACTAACAGTAAAGGGAAAGAGTCGCAAAGACAAGTTCTCCCTATTATCAATGCCCGCGTTGCATCCAGAAAATTAGCGCTAACCCCGATTACCGCCGCAAGCTAACGTCTGCAAAAAAACAGACTTAGCTATGCATATCATAGGAGGTGGATTCTATGGCTGAATCCACATCTCCCTATCATCAAGCTCTCCCCTATCGCTGCGGGAATATTGCTGGATTTCCAGCGATATTCCCACATATCGCCGCTTTTGCAGGATTTTTGATCGCCTCGGTGATACGCGCGGATGATAGCGCGCTAACCGGGCGATGAATTCCAGAGACAGACGGCGATAAATATTAAAGCGCTAAGTGCGCTTTGCGATATTTATCGCCGTCTGTTGCTGATATGCCCCCAAGTACTTCACAGGTCTTTAAAAAGATCATCTACTTGCTAACAAGGCTTTGTTGTATTTTCACTACTTCTTAGAGCCTCTGCATCTCCACTCTGCATATTGCTGGGAAAATCAGCCCACCCCGCAATTTTTTTTCTATTTGCCCCCCCCCCCAAAAAAATCTGCTCTAGTTGCGCCTCTGCTGGTAAATAACATGTTTTTTTCCCTCTGGGAAAGCATGTCTGTTTTCACAGTGGAATGCATAAGTCTTCAGTGTGGCAGTGATTTGTCTCGTACGTGCTTCTCCATTCATCCTCAGTCCATCCCCCATTCAGTGTCTAAAACGGGGTCGGTGATCAGAGGCTCTAGTGAGGTTTCTGATTACATCTATATGTCTAAGAATATGCACATATATACACACGCATATATATCAAATTAAATATGCATACATATATATTTATATATATACATAAACATTTACAAGCATATATCCTTACGTATATTAATATATATATATTATATATATATTTTTTTTATAGCCATACATATATAAATACTTATATTACAAACTATATACATCTGCATATCCATATAAATGCACATATAAATGCATACATGCATATGCAGTTATATACACCCCATTTACATACATTTAAATTAAAGCGAGACCTGCTGCATTTTCAATGCTTGTTATATAGCTATGGCTCTGCACTGCTTTCCCCTTGCACAGCAGCTTTGGATGCTGTGTTGTGATGTTGCAAAATATTAAATCTAGTCCTTAGTGTGCATTCTTGGCCTTCTCAGGCTTAACCCTCACACTCGTAGGTGGTTGGTCCCAATTACATTGAAAATGAATCTGTGATATGGGGGAAATGGAACTCGTTCAGAGGGAATATATGCGCCCCCCCGCCGGCGGAATCCGATGCAGACCTAAGTGACTAATACCTACTTATGATCAAGGAGCCACAGGGCCTTACCAATATCAGTGCCTGAACAATACCAGGCCGGGACAAAGTGGAAGAGATGTGAATATCCACTCCTTGCCACAACCATATGCACTACCTCGTATAATGTATGATCCTTCAATTGTAAATGATGTTTGTAATCAGCAATGTTTTAAGCAAATACCAATAAAAATTTCCCCCCAAAAAAGAAAATGAATCTGTGTTGTTTCTCTATCCTTGCTTCACCTCGCCTCTTCTATCTTAACCTTTTCTCCTAATCGCTCTCTCTAGCTCTACTTCTCTTTGTACCTTCATCTTCTCGCTCTATCTCAGCTCGCTTCCTACCTTACCTTTGTTAATCTCGCCTCTCTCTCTCAATATGCCTCACGCTACTTCATCTCTGTCTACCTCTCTCATGACCTTACCACTTTCTCTGTCACTCGCAGTGCCTACATCTGTATCTCTCACTCATGATCCCCTCTCGAACTCCGCTTTCTCTTTACCTCATCCCTCTTTCTGTACCTCATTACACTTTTCCCATCTGATCTTCCTATATCTCTCCTCATTCTACTTCATGCCTTACACAACCTCATGTCTATTTTTACCTCACCTCTCTAGCTCTCTCTCTCTCATTCTCAATATCTCTGCTACCTTACCTCTCAACCCGTTCTCCACCTAACCACCCCTTTACTGCTGTATCTCATTTCTCTCTCTACCTCACATCACCCTCAGTACCTTACCACTGTACACCCCATCACTTTTCCTCTTGCTACCTAATCTCTCATTTCCACACCTCCTCTTCTCATATACCTCTGTTCCCTTTCCCTCTCTGCTCTAAATATCTTGCTCCTTTCTGTTTACCGCTATTTTTCTACCTCTACCTCTTTTTCTGTTAATAACTCCTCTGTCTCATACACACAAACCCATATCTTTGTCTTGTCCTGCTTCTCCATTTCAACTCATCCTCCCACCTCAACTGTCTCTCTCAGCCTATTTCTTTATAGATCTCTCTTCCTCACAAACTTTTCACCTTCATCTATCACACAACTGTCTAATTTTGTATAAATGTCGTCTCTCTTTCTCTATTTCACCTATTTCTCGCTGCTTCCTCTACACCGCATTCCTCTTTCTTCCCTTCTGTCTGCTTTTCTCTCTTCCTCACTACTCTCTTTACCTGATCTGTTTTTCTATACCTCTTGTAATTTTACTCTCTCTCTACCATCCATCTTTGTTTTTCTTTAAGTTCATCTATTTTCTTCGCCTTCTTGCTAGCATTACCTCTTTCTAATTCACTGTTTCTACATTATCTCTCCCTCTACCCTACCCTTTAGAAACGTTTACTCCTCAGCCTCTCTATATTTCCATCTCACTGCCTCTTTACAACTCTCTAAAACTTTACCTATTTCTCTGCCTATCTTTCTACCCTCATCTTCGTCTTGCTACTGCTCCTTATCTTTCATTCTATCTACCTCACTTTTCTCCATTTACTTTACACTTATCCCTACCTCGCATAGCTTTCTACATCATCTCTTTTTCTACCTCCTTCTTCCTCAACTTCACATCTCTTGCTACAGTTCTCTTAATGTCCCTGTCTGTCTCTTGTATTCTGAGCTGTCTTATCTCTTTAGCAGGGCCCAGGTTACTGTCTAACTAGTGAAGGGCACATATATAAAGAGGAGAAGAGAAGCAAGGTAGTGGAAGATAAACTAGAAACTATGTATTCGATTTCAGCTATTGGAATGGTGAAAATCCTCAGAACAGTGCTGGAGCAAAAATCCATGAGTAAAAGGGAATATATTTGTTATTACACATTTGGTAACTAAAGCTACAGTTTCAAGCACTATGTGTACATATAAATCTTATTTTGTTATTATACACCTAACAAGCCACTCTTAGCATGTTTTTTCCTACAATGCGAGTAGCAAGGTAGTTAGACACTGAATTCCACATAAAATGTTATTGTTGCACGTTACAAATCTAGGTCCTAACTCAAAAAGCAATGGCTTGTTCAAGTCTTTTGGGACTTTTGGCCTAGCAGACACCAGGCAGCTTGAGCTAATGTTTTTCCATGCACCCTTTTAGAAGGTTTCACATGTAATTTAAAATTGTTCAACATCACAAGAGCTTGAATAAGCCAAAAAAGGGTAATACATTTCAAGTTTCTTCCAACAGGGGATTAAAAAATATATAGTTCGAGGCATGTGTGCTGTAGATACACATGCTTTGCATATTCCTGCCATCTAGTGTTGGGTCCGGATGTTTGCAAGTTGTTTTTCTTAGAAGAAGTCTTTCTAGTCACGAGGTAAGGTGACTCCTCCATTCCGTTTTTCTTCACCATCGGGTTCGGACGTGTATTGCTGCGATCCGGTTCTAAACCACCCTTGGGGTTCCCATAGGTTCTAAACCGTCCTTGGTGTTTCCTCTCTCTGCTTATTCATTCGATCTGGAAAGTCTAATTTTCGGTCAAAAACATTGTTGGAGGCCTTCGGGCCTAGCCGCGTTGATCCACCCCTGTACTGATGGAATGGACTCCGTTTCTGTTCTGTCCTTGGGGCCACTCCAAGTACCCTCGCACCGATCTACACGAGATCTGCAACTTGTGCTTATCACCGGAGCACACGGAAGAAGATAGCGAAGCCTGTCATTCGTTCAGGCCAAAAAAGACTCTTCGAAATTGTCGGTCCCGACTAAGAGAAATGCAGCGCCAAGGCAGTCAATAGACTCTGGATATCTTCGGAGAAGAATCCGAACAGGAAGAAGCAGCAGCTGCAGAAGAAGAGGAGGCCCTCTCGGTCACAGAATCAGAAAGCATTCCAGCGGGAGAGGGTGTCGTGAGTACAAAAAACCCTATACCCCAAACACTATCTTTTACAAAACATAAGGCATTGGCACCACCTCTGCCTTCAGGCCTTGGTTGGCACCGAGACGATGTTTTTGACGCCCTGCCCTCAGGTCCAGCACCGAAACAAGTGGTCAAGCATTCCGGCTCGAGATTGAGCCAAGACATATCAATCATCTTCGGACCAAAAACATTCATCTCCGAAAGACAAATCTGGTTCAGAGCAGAAATCTTTTGTTTCGAAACAAAGTCCACTTCTGAGCGGAAACCTTCCACTTCGAAACAAAGGTCCACTTCAGAGCCAAAACCTTCCGCTTCCAAGGACAAGAAGAACAAATACGGTTCGGCACTGAAATCAAAAAAGATATTTCAGATCCCCTGGAACCAATCTTAGACATTATGAAGGACAAATTGGATCCAAAGCAGAAAAAGCTTTACATCAATCCAGACACTGAACAAAACTCCTCCCAAAAGAAAATCAGTTCAGAGAACACTGGATACAAGATCTCATTTAAGAAGAAGAATGACATTGCTACTCGACCTATCTATCCTACTCTGCCATCCCCTCCACTATCTTCACCTTTACCAATACTGCCAGGCTCAGATCCATTAAACATAACACCACAGGGATCTCCTCACACACAGCCTGATTTAGGAGATGGAGATGATGATGATGATGACAATGTTCCTTTACTTACTGATCTGTGAGATGATTATAATATTGATCCACCCATAGATATGATCCAGATATACACCCTGCAAAACCTTGACCTCCAGATGATAATGTATCCTAGCTAGAGCTAATTTCCAGACAGCAGCATATCATGGGATTACACTACATAAAGAGGCCTTAGATGACGATTTTGTATTGAGACACTAGGGTCTTCACACAAAGTTAGTCAAAGTCTCCCTATGTTAAAAGGCATGATAAGACATGCAGATAACATTTTTAATGACCCTGTTTGTGCACAAATTTTAACACATAGGGTTGATTAATAAAAACCGAATCAGAGGGTGATGGTTTATATTTTTTAAGGACAGGTCCCTCTAGAATCCCTGGTAGTTTTCCAACGCTTGTAAAAGAGCTAACTTACAGACATCTGGGGATGCATCTCTCCCAGAGAAAGAATCGAAGCTTATTGACACATCTGGTAAAAGGGTAACTGCTCAAGCTGCTAATCACTGGCGCATTGCCAACATGCAGGGCCTTCGAGCTAGGTATGACAGGGCACACCGGGATGAGATGAAAGATCTACTTCAGTACCTCCCAGAAGAGCACAAGAAAAAGGCACAAGAGCTAGTTCAAGAAGGGAAGCTCATTTCTAACTCTTCTATGAGATGTTCCCTTGATGCTGCTGACACTGCAGTGAGAGAAGTTAACACCAGTAATTCTCTTACATTGGCATGCCTGGCTTAGAATTTCAGGCTTTAAACCAGAAGTACAACAGTCTATTTCAAAACACTCCTTTTAACAAACAACATCTTTTCGGGCCTCAGGTTGATAAGGCTTTGGAAAAGATGAAAAAAGACACAGACGTGGCGGAATCCACTTCAATCTCCTTCAAGCAGAGGCTCGTTTCGACGCTCATTCTATAGAGCAGTCTAAAAGTACATCCTCAGACTTTAACACTTCCTCGTACTTCCTCTTCCGGTAGAGGCTTCATACAGAGGAGGGTACAGAGGAAACCATTTTAAATGTAGGGGTAAGGGCACGCCAACGCGCAACTCCCCTTCCCCCAATAAGCAGTGACATGCCTATGCTCCCCCCACAATCATCTAACACCTGTTGGGGGACGTCTTCAACAAGTTCTCCCCATTTGGCAATCCATAACATCAGACAAATGGGTGTTATACATTATCCGACATGGTTATTGCCTGGAGCTCACCAACAATCCTCCCAACATTCCACCTCGCACTCACAAACTCTCGTCAGAGCACCTGCAGCTCCTCAAACAAGATGTACAAGCTCTTTTAACAAAAGGAGCTATAGAACCAGTTCCATTACAGTACCATGGTTCAGGGGTGTACTCTCTGTACTTTCTAGTCTCCAAGAAGGACGGCTCTTTAAGACCAATTTTGGATCTAAGGACATTAAATCTGTACATGCTTTCAGAACATCTCTATATGGTCACGCTTCAACAGGTGCTTCCACTGCTACAGCAAGGCGATTTTATGTTCACACTAGACTTAAAAGAGGCATACTTTCATATTCTGGTTCACCCAGCTCATTGCAAGTAACTCAGATTTGTGATAGCAGGAAAACACTATCAATTCAAGGTGCTCTAGTTCAGAGTAACTACTGCTCCCAGAGTTTCCCGAAAATATCTGGCAGTAGTGGCTGCACATCTCAGAAGACTACAGATTCATGTCTTCCCATAAGTGGATGACTGGCTCATCAAAGCCAGCACACACCAAAAAGTGTCTACACCACACTCACACTACTTTAGACCTACTCTACAAATTGGGTTACACGGTCAATGCTCAAAAGTCTCACCTTCAGCCTTCACAAATGCAATCTTATCTGGTAGTGACACTGAACACTTGCAAATCTCTAGCCTCTCCCAGTGCAGCCAGAATTCAGAATATTCAATCTCTTCTAATACAGTTTCAGACCAATCAATGTTTAACAGCCTGAAGGTTCATGCAACTGCTAGGGATGATGGCATTGTGCATCGCGATAGTGCCTCATGCAAGAATGCACATGCGTCCTCTACAGGAGTGCTTAGCACATCAGTGGAATCAGTCTCAGGGTCAATTAACAGATCTGTTGTTGGTAGACAGCTGCACCCATCACTCTCTGCAGTGGTGGAACACACCAAACTTATCAAAAGTGCTGCCCTTCATCAACCCTGTTCCACAAATTATGCACGCATACCTCACAGGTTTGGGTGCCCATCTTCACAGCTTGACAATTCAAGGTCTATGGGAAAAGAAGTAGAAAGCTCTGCACATCAACTATCTAGAGCTTCTAGCTGTCTATCTACCACTGAAAGCTTTTCAGTCTCATCTCATAGGGAAAGAAGTCCTAGTCCACACCGACAACTTGAAAGCAATATACTATGTACAAAAACAGGAGGGGGACATTCTCTGCAACTGTCACGCCTCTCTAGACAATTTGGCATTGGGCAATTCATCACAGAGTCCATCTTCTGGCAGAGCACCTCCCAGGAGTGGACAATCTGATTGCTGAAGGCGGCAACAAATTAACGAGTGGGAACTTCATCGCCAAGATCTCAATCCATAATTTCAAGAATGGGGATTCCCACAAATAGATATGTTCGCCACAGTGGACAACTCAAAATGGCCAAACTTCACCTCCAGGTTCCCACACCCTCTATCCAAAGGCAATGCGCTATGGATGAATTGGTTAGGGATATTTGCCTACGCTATTCTGCCTCTCCCGCCCTTCCATTTCTGGGTCAGAAGCTCAGGCAAACATCTCTCATACTGATTCTTGTAGCTCCCATTTGGGCTCGTCAACCGTGGTTCTTGACACTTTTAGAACTGTCAGTAGTTCTACATCAAAAGCTACATCTCAATTCCAGTCTTCTCACGCAGAACCATGGAGAAGTCAGACATCCAAATCCCAAGGAGCTCAATCTAGCGATTTGGCTTGTGAAGTCATTGAGTTTGGATATCTTAACTTTCCACCAGAATGCATGACCATTCTTAAGGAAGCAAGAAAGCCTGCTACCAGAGCATGCTGTGCAGCTAAAGGGAAAAGATGTGTTATATATTGTACTAATAACAATATTGATTCGCTAGATACATCTACTCTAAATATCATTTGTTACCTTCTGCATTTACAGCGTGCTGGTTTAGCCTGCACTGCCATTCGTTTGCATCTTGCAGCAGTAGCTGCATATTTGCAAAACAGACAACATCTATCTTTGTTCAAGGTTCCAGTAATAAAAACGTTTATGGAGGGCCTTCACAGAATAATACCACCCAGGGTTACCCCCAGCACCAGTTTGGAATCTGAACATTGTGCTTACACGTCTCATGGGTCCACCTTTTGAGCCATTACACAACTGTCCGCTACAGTTTCTTTCATGGAAAGTGGACTTTCTCATTGCGATCACTTCATTGAGGAGAGCTGGTGAACTACAAGCTTTAACCTTAGAAGAACCCTTCTTTCAACTTCATAGAAGCAGGGTAGTTCTTCGCACCAACCCAAAGTTCCTTCCCAAAGTGGTTTCTGCTTTCCATATCAATCAGTTGAATTGCCTGTGTTCTTTCCTCAATCTGATTCAGGAGCAGAACGAGCTTTTGTACTAAATTGAAAGAACAAAGGATGTTCGCAAAAAAAAGACAGTTTGTTGCATTTGCTACGCCTCACAAAGGCAATCCCATTTCCAAATCTGGTATTGCAAGATGGATTGTTAAGTGCATTCAAACCTGCTACACTAAAGCTAAACAAACGTTATCTATACCTCCTAGAGCGCATTCCACTCATAAAATAGGAGCGTCTATGGGCTTTTTAGGTAACACTATGTCTAAAAGAATTCCCTTTGGGAAACCACAGTAGCATACTTACTCAATCACTTCTCGCTCAAACACCTATTCACACAGGAACTATATCAGTAGTCAAATATATGAATGGTTTATTCATCAAATAAATGCATACAGTTAAAAATAGTTTAAAAAGAGTTAATCAACTCATAGATTAAAATACAATTTCATCAAAAATTATTCCACAGTGTGAATCAAAGATATTTCCTACGCAATACAAAACAATTATTTAGTCCTCATTAATAATCCATTGAAAATATAATTGTTTTCAAAATTACAACACCAAATGATGTGCATCGGATTTGTATACAAAAAGACCAAGAAGCAACGCGTTTCGGTGGTGTCAGCAGGTCCAAACCACCTTCTTCAGGCTTTACATAAAAACGTGTCCCGGCACTTTAAAATTTCTGTATATAAAAAAATATATATGTATGTATATATAAAATCAAACATGTTACAACACTATTCATTTAGTAAACAAACATATTTAACCGTTATTTTAAACAATGCATTCAATTTTTGGAAAAAACACACATACATAAGACCATCGGCTCTGTAACATAATTCCTACACATCTCCACATCCACATTCAATTCTTCAATTATATGTACAACTAATCAATAAACAAGTACTCCTGAATACCTCGGCTATCAAAATAGCTCTGACTGATATTAGTATGTGGGTGGAAAACACTCCTACTCCTATAACATGACTACCGTTAGTTAAAAAGGTTGATATCTAATTTGTCATCTTTCATTTCATCTCTCACACTCACATAACACCAATAACTACAAAAACCCACCGTAATGTCAACGTGCGGTTATGAACGGGGAAAGAACTCCTCCCAGTCTATAGTGGCCAAATGGTCCCAGACTGCACTGGAAAAGTGTCCCTATTTAAATAAGGATCAATCCAAGTCAGCTGAAAAGTACAGATCCCATCCTCACTTATTCTGTCCACATATTTTGTCATAAATGCTGCCACATACCTCAAACTTCTGAACATAAGGCCTGTCACAGTGTGTTAAAATGTTTCATTCGCTGGGGATAAACCAGAGGTGCTGCCCTGCAATTCAACACCAAGAATATAATTTGTAATGACAGGCGTAATAATGTGAGCTTCGAACACGCATGAGACAATTGTTTTACTTTTTATTTTTACTATTACCTTAGTACAGTATAAACCATACTAATCTCGCTGGATGATGAGAGAATATTTGATTACCACAGTTTTTTAGAAAAATGTGTCTTTGCCTATTGTACCCATAAAGTTGGACCCTCTAATTATAAAGACCACTTGCATCTTAAATGCTGTCACTCCTACTGGGCAGGTATTGTTTGATTAGTTGATTAATCTTTCCCACTCTTCTATAGTGTTCAAGTCCTGCCTTATGGTGTTCAAAATGGAGATATAGCACTGTTCTCTCGATTTTACGTTTTTCCTCCATATGGCCACCTCTCTTGTTCATGTTAACTTTTTCCAGAATGAACCATACAAACTCGGTCTCTTTGTGTCCACAATCAATAAAGTTGGACACTAATGGAGCATTACATTTCCTAGTTTTAATAGCTGACTTATGTTCAGCTAGCCTGACCCTCAGTTCTCGGCCAGTTTTGCCTACATAGGCCAGGCCACAGGGGCAGCGCAGGAAATAAATCACATTCTTGCTTCGGCAATTATTATCACTATGTGCTCTCACTGTTCTGCCGTTGTATGTTAGGTCTTTAGCCACCAAACATTGATCACACATCTGACAATTACCACAGCGTGTGTTTCCTTTAGCAACAGTGTTATCTAGCATCCTTTGTCTATTTTTAGGCTCTTCTCTATAAGTGTGAACTAACTGGTTACCTAGTTTGATGTTTTTCTTAAAAGCAAACAGCGGCTTTTCCAGTTTAATTTCTTCCTGATCATTCAAGATATTCCAATGTTTATTTACCACAGTCTTTATTTTATTACTCAAATTATTGAATTGGCTTACAAACACTACTCTTGACGTCTCCCGTTCCTTTTTGGTTTTGTTCAACATCGCATTGCGATAATAAAACCTAGCCCTTTTGAATAAATGGGATATAGTTTTTTGAGATACCCTCTGTCCTTCAATTTTATCTTTATTACTTCAGAATGTTCATAAAAATCATTGAGATCTGTACAGTTTCTCCTTAATCGGAGAAACTGGCTGAACGGGATATTATCCTTCTGTGACTTCGGGTGGAAACTGGAGAAGTGGAGTAAAGTATTTTTTACCATAGGCTTAGTAAACAGTTCCACCTCCATTTTACCACCCATTGCCTTAATTGTAATGTCCAGATAATCCACCCTTTCTCCACTACAGTGGGCCTTAAATTTTAAATTCTCATCCCCTAAATTTAACCAGATGAGAAACTCTGACAGAAGCTCAATGGGCCCATCCCAAATAAAAAACACATTGTCAATTAAACAATGCCACTCAAGTACGTTTTCATAAAACGGTACATTGTATATGTGGCGTTCTTCAAAATCACCCACATATAGACAAGCCAGGCTGGGGGCACATGTGGCCCCCATAGTGGTCTCTTTCTTTTGACGATATAATTGATCTTTAAACAAAAAAATATTATTAAAAAGGACCAAGTTAGTACACTGGACAATACATTCTTTGTTGGCTCCCTCAATATTAGCACTTTCCAAAATCCTGTCAATAACTTTCACAGTCGCTCGCTGGGGGATATTTGTGTAGAGAGACTCAATGTCCATGGTGACTAGACACTGAGTCTCTCCCACAAATGGCTTATTTTCAACCAGACCTATAATATGCGAAGATTCCCTCACATAGGGTTTGACTTTGCTCACTAATGGCTTCAGAACAAAGTCTACATATTTACTCACGGGCTCGAGAAGTGAACCCAAGCAGCTCACGATAGGTCTCATTGGGGGATCGAGGCTATTCTTGTGGATTTTAGGCAACCCATATAGGGCTGGAATCTTCGGATTATGGTTATTTAAAAATCTGAATTCTTCATCACTAATAAAAGTTTTGTTCTTTTGCCTGCACTAGGAAGGCAGCACATTTCCAAGTCAGGATCGCCAATTCACAGTCACTTACTTTTTCATAATGCTCCGGGACATCTAATAGTTTAAACATCTTATTGTCATAGTCACAACTATCAAATATCACCACCCCACCCCCCTTATCGGCGGGTTTGATGGTGATACTGGTGTCCTCCTTTAATGTGCTGATCGCTATTCTTTGCTTTTTATTGAGATTGTATTCTTGATGAGAATCTCTTTTGATGATATCATGAATCACTATTTCTACCGCCTTCTCAAAAATGTCTATGTTGCTACCAACCTGATCTATCGATGGAGTGAACGTTGATTTTGGTTTGAAACCAGTTACATTACTAGACTCTCTCAGTGGTCTATTCTCAAACAACCTTTTTAATCTGCATAAAGCGGCTTTACCATGCTTGGCAATGGCAGGACTAGTTTGCAGGGACTGGGAAGGCCAGAGGACAGGAAATGATTTTGGAAGAATACAGTGCATTGGTTTGCTGGAGTGCCCTCTATTATAGACCACTGCCATATTTGTCCGTGTTACCAGACACCAAAATAGAAGAGTTGGAGCTAATAGACCATACATACCAGTGCTTTTTGCAAGGATATTTGCCTCCCTAGCAAAGGATCATTTACCCTCCCTACTTCCTCCTGCAGCGAGGTTATATTTGATGCTTGTACAGTGTGTATGGCATCCAGTTGCAGTACACAATGGTTCCATGTCTCAGAAAAAGTGAGATATTTACTTCCTTGACTTTCATGAAATTCGCAAATGTTTCCAGGAGAAAATCTGCAAAGCTGTGAAAGTGGCCAGTGCTGGTGTCTTGGAGTAATAATGGAATCATGGAATCATGGAATACATTAGGGAATTTATAGTATGACCATGCTGCAGCATTTTGCAGCATAAATGCAGCTCAGGTGTTCAGTACTGACATTGCACTTCAAAACTTTTGTCTCCACTGGAAAAAAATATATTTCTCCTTGCGGAATGTATTTTACTACACCTATGGCAATGTTTGAGGTGATTACCCCCTACCTCCTTCCCATTCCTACCCTAGGACATGGATTTGTGCTATTTGTCCCCTTGACAGGATAAATATTCAATAGAGCACAGGTTAGGAATGGGCTGTGGAAAATGTTTGCCAGTATATAAAATCATTATGTTTGTGTGTGTGCACAAACTTTCCAGGTCATTGGTGCCTTTGAAGTATGACTGTCTGCCTACTGGGCAAAATATACCTGAACATACAAATACATATTTTTATGTATGTAAAGTCATGTTCTGAGAACACCAGACATGGATTTACATTAAATCCTTCCATTTGCGCTTCTAAGTTAAGCTTAAGCGCGCTTTGTGAAATGTGGCTTTTGATTTCTCTGTCTGCAGCCAAGATTCCCCCAAATGTTTTCAGGACTTGTATGTGGGGTTTTTACCAAATTGAGATTGCCTCCATATGCATATCCTAAAAGTGTGTAACATAGACCAGCTGCTGAACAGGCAAGCCCTGGAAATAAAGGGGGCGGAAAGTAAACACAGAGTGGAAAAACATTTGTCAATTGAGGAGAACTCATTGCTATCATCTTTAAGGAAAGAATATAGGCAGTTATAAAGAAGTACCCTCTGAAGATACAACCTGGTTAGCAGGGTTGAGAAGGTGCTTGGGAACTGTAGTTCCTATTAAATTACTATGGTTGTCTTTTTGCACTGTGTGTTAAAATAACCAATGGAAGATCAAAATAATTAGTAATCCTGAGGAAGGTGGATAGTAGAAGATCAGCCCATTAAAACGCGTCAAATGTTTATATTTCACAATTTACCTGCACTGAACGATCTTAGACAAAAAAGTAGCTCATAAGTGTTCTGTACCATAATATGTTAGATTATTGTTTTTGACGATTGATAAATTTGTCTATTATTAATTCTTCTGAGGTTATGTCTTATTGTGTTTAGCATATATGCTTCTTATTGATGAGCTATATATAAAGAAATAAAAAACATTTTAATGCAATATTTATTAAAATAGAAACACTTTGTCACTCCTTGTCACTGTCTTTTTCTGGGAGGTGTTACCTCTTCCACCGTCAGCATTGTTGTAATAAAAGGTATTGCACCGTACATGATGGACAGGAGTGTGCCTGTTTAGATTGTGGCATGCCCATTGTACAAGAGGCTGCCCAGGGAGGAGAGATCCTGTGGAGTTGTCTCCCAGTTGGGTTTCACCAGCAGTGGAGCACTCTGCCGGACACTGTTGACTTTAGGTAATGGCTAGCAGCATATTGTACGGTGGCACCTATAAACTCATCATAATGGTATTCTGCTGCTTTTAGTGCAGTGAGAGATCTTGGATTTCCAACTACTGTAAACTAATTTGTATTCCTTGAAAACTCATTAAGTTACTGCTTACAACCTTTCACAATCCTCTAGCCTGCTTTATGATGTTTGCTAGGGACATACAAGGATTGTCAAGTTTTAAATAATTGTAAATTCACATGTCTGTATTTTTCCTCCACAGACTTTCGGAGCAGGGCTTCGAAGTGTCATGCTATGACAACCTCAAAGCTGAAGAGATACATCAAAAAATTAAAGATGGTATGTCCTCTTTGGTCTTGTTTGCGCTCTTTTCAAAACATCTAAATGGTCAGCCCTGTAGTAGAAGACAATTTATATCTGCATATGTGCAGAGTGGGTTAAGTTATCACATTTGGTCTGGAGGATCCGTGCATAGCTAAACTTACAGTTGTATGTCCTTACTCCTTAGCTTCAACTGCTGATCATTCTGATGCGGACTGCTTTCTGTGTGTTTTCCTGAGCCATGGTGAGAAGGACCACATCTATTCCTATGATGCAAAAATCGAAATTCAAATTGTGACTAGCATGTTCAAGGGAGATCAATGTCCGAGCCTTGTGGGAAAACCCAAAATATTTATAATGCAGGTATGGAAGTCAACGTTATTTAATATAACTATAACAGCTGTTTAGAAGAATGCATTTGTAAATAGACATACTGCACTGAACAGAGTTTAACTGTCGAAGAGCTATTGCTTTTGCTAAATTAAAACATTATTAGACAAGAATAGAAAAGCAGGAGTCCACAGGAGCAGAAAAGGTGCACAGCTTTATAACCCAGTACTTAATCTTTAAATTAAATTAGCACCTTGGTCAAGCAATTCCTTCACATTTTGCGATACATGCCTTTTTTTTCCTCTTGTGGCCAGTGTGCCATACTTCATTGTCCCTGGCAGCAATCCAACATGTTTGATACCAGATATTATTCAGAAGGCGAAAATAGACATTGGCAAGAAGGAGATCATTTTTGAGTTTGAATTCCACCCATGTGTCATTAAAGTGACTCCTGACATCCTCACCGAGGCTCACCAATTCTTGCTTTATCTCACCCATCCTTCATCGTCTTCACTGACATGCCTACATCTTTCCTGGGACTCATCTGTTCTTACTAAAATCCCCTTAGCCATGATAAAATACTTTCCGTCCTCTCTAAGATCACTTGTAATCTATCTGAGATACTCACAGCCTAGTTGAGACTATACACATTTTTTATGTAACTCGCCCACCCTCGCTGAGACTCCATCAGTTTTACTAACAATCCCCATCCTCCCTGCAAGCTCCCACATCCATGCTTAGACTCCCTTCATTTGGCACCCACAGATTTGGTGTGACTTGCCAAACCACATGCAGACTCCCATCCGTTCTCTTCATTGACACTCTCATCCTCAATGTAACTTCTCCATTCTTACTAAGACTCCCATAGTACCGAAAAGATTGCGTTAATTCTTTCTGAGACAACCCATAACCCTTCAGAGATGCCTCTCATCCTTGCAGAGACATCAATTATCCTCATTGAGACTCCTTTTACCCTCGTGGAGGGTCTGCATATCCTCAAGGAGACTTCCCACATCATCACTAAGTCTCCCCACATCCTTGCTGCGGCTTCGCACATCCTTGTTGAGACTGCTCACAACCGTGCTGTAACTCTCCTCCCCCCCTTGCTGAGACTCCATCAGTCATACTGGTAGTCCTCAATCCTCCCTTCACCTCATCTATACTGGCTAAGACTCGAACATGCCTCATGAGAAACCATCCATACTCGTGTGACTTGCCCATTCAGTGTGACTTGCCTCTGATCTCACACTCAGAGACACTTCTTGAGCCTCGAAGGAACTCACCTATTTTTGCTAAAACTTCTGTATCAACAATGAGGATCCCTCTATCCTCATGGAGAGTCGCCAATTCCCTTCAGATACATCCATGTCCTTGCGGAGACTCCCCTCATCCTCACCCTGACTCTACATTCACATTTAAACTCCTGTAATCCCTGTTATGAGTCGCTCACCTAGAGTAACTTGCCTATCTGTGGAAACTCAAATAAAAAGAGGGGGTGTATAGTAATTTAAGGCGCAGCTGCACTATTACACACTTCTTTAGATAGCTGAAATCTCGTATTGTGGTGCATCAAACAATAGGAAACACCCACTTCCCTACAAAAAAAGGAGCATACTAGTTATGTTGATGCACACACTCAATAATAAGGCATAGTAGCAATTTTGTAAGATTCAACACGAAAAAGTTTGGAGCTCCTTCTCTTTTTTTGTGTATCTTCCTTTATTCTTTAGTCTTCCAATCCCAACGCGTTTCGTCGCTTAGGTAGTCAACCGTGCGACTTCCTCAGGGCTGGAAGCAATAAACAATCTCTATTGTAATACATACAATTTAAAACAAATTCACATAAATTATGTTGTTTATGGAGGAGCCCCCACAAAGCCTCATGCTTAAGGACTTATTATCTTCCTTATATAAGATTGATTCAGTGAAAACAGAGTAAACACGAACACCACGCAAATTAAGTGACTATACCAATTATATCATTTCAATTATCATAGCTTTCTAAGATGTCCAAATCTCCAGGGGACAAAAGATCCAATGAGCAGAGTATCCCTAATGTTTCATTAAACACCTCCAAACGTGTAGTGGTTGTCAATCCAAAAGTTACATACACCAACATGTCACCAAAGTGTGCCAATGTGAGTCATAAAATAGTATTGGCTATGTAAGTACCTCAAATTTCAACTGCCGATATCAAATCTGAAATTCAACCAATAAATAACGTCAGGGCAAGTTGCGATATACACGAGGCAAAGTATCTCAATACACTGCATATGCCTTCCTTTAGCAAAAAAGGATATTGACTTTCCTACCTTCTATTATCCTTCCAGAGTATATTTTATATTCTGTATCGAAATCTTCAATTTTGAATTAATTCTGTTGTTTTTACTCGCATACGACAGTTCAGTCAGTACGACGCGTTTTGTATCTCCCTGTAGAGGTAAAGTATACACTGTGTATAGACCAATCAGTCAACAGTCACTGTTCTGCTATCTACTCTTGCTCAAATTTTAGATTAACCTTGTACCAGCCTCAGCTTCAATATCTGACACTTTGCCTTCTTAAATCCCTTTATACAAAGGCTAAGTGATCGCCAAAGATCTTACCTCGTTATTTTTTTTTACATCAACGTATATATGGCCGCAATAGGTTTCGAGTACGAGGTTCTATAAACAAACAAAATAACAGTAAGATACCATCCCACAAATTAAATGATGCGGTATATGCAATATATACCATTTTTCATCTGAAGCATAACTATTAGATCTCGGCAACATTCCGTCTATGGCGGCAGCGTTATGGCATTGTTCATGCTAACTTTTAAAACTAGCTGTAAAATCAAAAAAGGCTTGCTTGCGTTGGCGTTCTCGGTAGGCGCCATATTGGATTGGGAATGTTATATAGATTTAATTATGATTCTAGGTCTGTATACAGAGCGTTAATTAAGGATAAAGTGTCTTCATACGCTATACGGTACATTACTCCGTCACCAACTATACTTAGTTTTAACCGCAGTGACACTGTGTATTTTATTTCTTGCTAGTGTTCGTTCGGTATTTAAAAGGAGAGAAACGACTCCTTTTCCCATCAGTGGGTGCTGGATAAGCGCCATCTTACGAAAGGACGCTTCCCGACGTTACCAAAGACACTTGTGTTTAGTTCTGAAATTATGTGAAGTCATTATTAAAATACAAATAACCCATTGTAAAAGTAATATTTCCCTTCATATATTTCTGAAGAGACAGTAAATAACTTCATTCAACCGCCGTTTTGTAACCATAATTTGCCATGTTCTAAATAGGCGCCATCTTGAAATGGGGATATAACCCAAGATGATATATATTATCATAACGTCTAGTGCCTAACCTTATATGGACAGCAACCTATTTACAGATATTGTATATTGTACATATATAATCCATGTCACAAATCCTAAATGGATTTTTTTGAGAGCAGATATAATGATTAACGAAATCCAAAGTATATAAGAACAATTATAATCACCATTCCTTGTAGCCCGATTAAAACCTAGGACTAATTATAATATATATAGCTACAAAGGGTGGATCTGACTCCCTTTACTCCGCAATCCTGCCCTTCAAAAGATTTAGTCACCCTTACATTAATCTTGTATTTCCAGAAATAATAATAAATTTCATACCTAGAAAATAGCAGCCTACGGATTCCACAGATCTCATTATCTTAGTCTCCTAGAAAATATTGGAGTTCATGATCGTAATTAAGACCATCTTCCACGGCCCGCAAGCTCATGATCCACCTTGCCTCGTGCCTTCGCAACTGCAGTTCCCTGTTACCTCCACGTATATTCAAACAGATATGCTCAATAGCAAAGAACTCAAAACATTTTGTTTGGCCTTGTGCCCTGCAATTGTGTACATGCTCTGCAATTGGGTATCTGATGTCATTATTTTTTACAGCCCTCATATGTTCACTTATGCGATCCTTTAGAGCCCTGATTGTACTACCCACATATATCTTATCGCATTTACAGATAATGATGTAGATAACATATTTTGTGCAACAGTTTATGTTTGTCATGATATTATAGATTTTCCCATTGCTATCAGTAAAAGATTTCATTTTATCTCTGGCATATCTGCACATGCCACAATGTCCACATTTAAAGAAACCCTTTGTTAGTGTAGTTAACCAGGTGTCTTGTTGTTTCACTCGAGGGTAACTGGGGCTAAGTAATGTACCTAACGTTTTGCCCCTTCGGTATGTAATATGAGGCTTCTCAGTCAAATAGTCTCTTAGTGTGTTGTCTGCTCGTAGAATGTGCCAGTGCTTATTTAGACTCTTCCGGAGGGACACATTAAGTGGTGTGTAATCAGTGACCATCCGTATAGGTTGTGTAATCATTGCAGTATTTGCCTTTGATTGCAAGGTAGTCACACGTTTGGTCTTTAGGGCCTTTGCCTTTGATACTGCTATCTCATTCCGCGAATAACCCCTCAATATAAACCTTCTTTCCATGTCCTCAATACATCGCTTAAACTGAGTATCATTGCTACAGTTCCTTCTCGCCCTAATCATCTCCCCATATGGAATAGCTTTAATTTGATGACGGGGGTGAGCACTACTAGCGTGCAATATCGCATTACAAGATGTTGGCTTTCTATACATGTTACTCTGAATCTGGTTGTCTTGAACATATAACTCAACATCTAAAAACATTACTTTAGTCCTGCTGAAACATGTGGTAAATCTAATGTTCATATGATTGGTATTCAAATATGTAAAAAACTCCTCAAGCAAATCTTCTTTGCCAGTCCATATCATCAGGCAATCGTCTATGTAACGCCCCCAATATAAAATGTGCTCATTCCATCGATTGCCATTGGGGCCCCAGATTAGCATTTCTTCTAGCCATCCATAAAAATATTCGCATATGATGGTGAAAATCTGGAGCCCATAGCTACTCCTTGGGTTTGTTTGAACCATTCATTGTTAAATAAAAAAAAGTTGTTAGACAGTATCAACTCTATCATCGACAAAATCATTTGAGTGTGTTCCCATTGATTCGCAGGTTTTTTGGACAGAAACTGATGTATTGCTCGTAATCCCAGATCATTTCTTATACTGGTATAAAGTGATACCACATCCAATGTAACTAACATCATATCTGTGTCCCAAGTTATATCACTTAATATATTTAAGATATGTCGTGTGTCCTTGATGTAAGATGGTAGGTTGCTAACTATCGGTTGTAAGAAAAGATCTACAAACTGTGATAACCGCTCCGTTGGTCCCCCTATTCCCGAGACTATGGGCCTCCCCGGTGGAAATGGGAGGGCTTTATGTATTTTAGGTAACGTGTATAAGCAGGGGTACCGTGGGCAATTAACAGTTAGATATAAATATTCGCCATCATCCAAGAGGCATTCATCATGCCATTTCTTCAAAAGATTATTAATCTTTGTAGTCAAGGAAAACATGGGGTTATGCGCTGTTTTTTCATAACATTCAACATTATCCAACTGGGAATAAATTTCTTGGTCATAATCGGTTTTATTCATAACAACCAAATTTCCCCCTTTATCCGCTCTCCTTATAATTAGGTTAGATTCATCCCTTAATATTTTCAATGCTCTACGCTCACCAACAGTCAGATTATCCGTACAGTTTCCAGGAGGTTGTCTACGGTTATTCATGGCTTTGTCTAAGTCTCTAGAGACCAAGGTATAAAAAATCTCTATGTTATTACCACTTGCCAGATTAGGAGACCAACATGATTTCGATTTTAAACCACTCGTTATTGAGAAATCTGGTCTAATATCTAGATCTTCTAGAACCTTACTGATCGTGACCGGGTCATCTTCACATTCCGTGATAGAAAGTAATGTTACAGTATCATAAATATCTTCAATAGTTGGAATATTAGATACCACATTGCTAGGCAAGGTTGAAATCCTTTTATTGGGTCTTGGGTTCAAAACAAAATGCTTCTTCAGCTTTAAACTTCTGATAAATCTAAATAAATCAATTTTAATATCACATAAATCCCCTTTACTTTGCGGACAGAATCCCAAACCTTTTTTCAGAAGCGTAATCATCTCTTCTGTAAGCTCTTGGTAAGATAGGTTGATAACCTCCACATCAGTCCCTTCCTGTATACCTATTGCTTCTTGTCCCATGAACGGGTTTTCATTCCTGCCCTGTCTTCTTCTGTTACCACTCCTCTTCCCCCTCCTGGTTTTCTTATTGTACCTATTCTTGAGCTCTGTTCCCTGTTCCCTCTCTTTATCCGATTTACTTCTTGTAAAAAAGAAGAGCTTCCTGAAGGGAGTAGTTGTCTATCTATAGCTGCTGTGCCTCCTTCTCTATCTGTGCAAACTCCTTCATCTTTACTAACACTTACCAATCTTCTATGGAGCTCACTCATCCTTCCTGAGACTCCATTGCTGTTTCTTACAGTGCGGATGTCACCAAACAATGGACTGAGCTCTCTATCTCTATTTGCCAACTTTTATTTAAACACTGGACTTTGTAGGAGTACACATGTGCGCATGAACAGTACTACGTTCCTTTGATTCACTCGTATTGAACACTATAATCTTTTGTAACTTTGGAGTATAATCAGAATAATTGTCATACTGGGACTATTTTGGTGGTATTATATAATGAGGTGCTAGTACACACATTGAGTCCTGATGAAGTCGTGGTAAAGAGAACCTGGCTGATCACCTATTAGCTAGAGGAAATTTGATGAAACTAAAAGAATAACCTTTGGACACTATGTGCAAGACCTGATGTATGATTCTTGACTTCCTCACCATGAACCTACAATGAACTTTTATCTACTCCTCCTAATGATAGAATTGTTTCATGCTTAATAGCAATGTAGTTAAGACTTGAAATGTTACATGAAGGTTGAAAACCTTGAACTAGAGGCTTCTGTTCCTTCAACAAGAAGTAACCTTTTACAGGTTCAACATAGATAGAAATCCCAGATAACTGAAGCCAAATGCTTTTCTGTAACCTCTAATTTCGCCCTCCTATCTAGGCAAGTTGCCAATCATCCACTATAATGACCTCTTATATGGGTCCCTCACCCTGCCAGCTAATCTTTTATACCTTAAGCATGGACTTCATCCCGGTCCTGTCACCTATTCATATCTGGCCAAGTAACACATGTTTTTCAACATAAGATGCATGTACCATTCATGGAATGCCCCCTTTTTTCACATTTCTTTATTGATTGTATTGAGTCTACAATGTACTTGACAACTGTTCATCACTGTTCCTCCATACATGTCAGCAGTGAAAGGTCGGATGCCGTTCAACATTGAAGCAAGCAAACAAACCTGAGTCAATTAACAAAGCAAATGCAGGTGACTGTTCCCACTGATTGAGAGCACATGAAATATCCTTCCATGCCATTCCCTCCCCATGACTGTTCTTCCTGGCCATAGAAAACAGTGCAGTACACATGAAAATATAGAGTAAAAAGGGAAGGAAGTGGCCTAGAGTGGCTAGAAGAAAGAAAAGGTGCAATTGCCTTCTCTCCCAGCTCAGTGACTGTCAAAGACTAGGTGCTAGCTGTCGGGGTAAGTTCACTTCACTTAATTCCAAGTGCCATGGTCGTCCAGCACTATGGTCCGCCCCTGAATGCAGTTCCATGAAGTCCTCTCTCTCCAGCTCACATCAACTGTCCCTGTCCATACCTTGTTTAGAAGCCTCTCCACCCCACGTAGTCATTCCTAAGACCTACAAAGGTGCTACCGCTGTTCCTCTGAATCGGCCATGGGGATATGGAGGTCACTTCTATCACACGTGGGGGAGGGGACTTGAGGAGTGAGTGCATGCCCTAGAGGTTACAGTCTATGGGTCGGCAGATGTAGAAACGGCCCCCACACACTCATATTTCTGCAATTGGTCTTGTAACCTGTAAATATTTAACTCATAGGTGGCCAGTCTGAACAATTTAATCATCCATTCATTAAGTGGTGGCAAGGTAGCATTCACCAGTGTCGGAGGATGCATATTGTTGCCACTGCAAGACCATCAACATCCACCTCCTCCAAGGAGAGGTGACAGCGTCTGCATCCAGTAGGTGGTATAGGAGGGCCAGTTTAACTGATTCTGTGATGGTAAATAGGCTGGATACATCATACGCCCACCCAGAAGTTGCAAAGTCTATCGCATGACCATAATATGTGATGGAGATTGCAGTCTATTTGGGCGCATCTCCAGCACCTGTCATTCAAGAGAGCATGGCTTGTTTTAATCAGTAGGGTTACCAGTACCAATTATGTACAATTATCTTAAAGTACGTAAATTTCAAACTGGCGTCCTTTAACGCACAGTCATGCGTGTCCATGAGCTCCATCCAGTCCTCATCATCATATTGTACTCGCAACCTCTCTTGCCAGTATGTGTAAACAGTCGATATGAATTTAATAAAGGCATGTGACTACCCCCTTCTCTCTTCCCCAATTCAACAATTAAGTCTGGACTGTGGTTTTCCTCATTGAAACCTGTGTCAGCCCTCTCATGCCCTTAAGGCAGAGTCTGAGTTGCCAGTACTGCCAGGCTTGCAATGCATAGAGGGTGAATTCCATATATAGTGCCTGGAAAGTCTTAATAGTCCTGTCACCGTATATGTCAGCCACTATTCGAATGTCGCACTGCTCCTCGATCGATGGTCTGATTGGGTAACGTCCAGGGCTGATGCCGATATTGGACCACAATGGAGCTCACATGTGGAGTGAGCTTTCTATACCAAGTAGTCTGTTGACTTCTTTCATTGTCGCCCACATCACCGTCAGCTGCGGCAGGACGCTGTGGGAACCCAAAGGCTTCGATCCATAGTGAATGACTACGTTGGGAGGGCGCCACCACCAGAGTTCTCTCGATGTGGAACCACTCCGGCTGTTCATCTCGATCCACCGTGAAATTTTGTAGCTACAAGATGTAGTGTGCTATGTACTCCAAGGGCATATTTGGCAAGTCAAGTCCTTTGGCCCTAGTGTCTTTATATAACCACGCAGGTTTGAACCGTGGCTTTCCTCCTGCCCACAAATTTTTTCATTCATTTGGGGATTTTCCAAAGTAGGTCCTTGGGGACTGGGAGCATGCTGAACACGTCGTTAAAACGGGGAGCCGTGATGATTTACATGCAATTCCCTCGTCCCAAGAGTAAGAACTATAAGGTCGACCATCAGAGGAAATCATTCTCAGTCTTAGACAACAATGGCAGTAAGTTTTCCATGGCTATATTGTCCAGCTCATTATTTCCCATGATCCCCCAAGTATTTCACCTTGGTAGTCTTACATTTAAACCCGTACACAGTGTTTGGTCAGGCAAGGGAGCAACTGGTGATGGGGAGACCTTCGCTCTTCCCCCAGTCAATCTTATATCCAGATATAGCAAAGAAGGCCTCTATTAAGGAAAGAGGCACTGGGACCGCTGTTTAAGGATCAGAGACAGTGAGGAGAAGATCATCAGTGTATAATAAGAGCTTAATCTCTCCTGCCACCATGGTAATTCCCCGAATTTTCTCATGTATTTGGATGGCAGCCGCTAGTGGTTTCAACGCCAGGAGAAGTACAAGCGGGGCGAGTGGGCATCTCTGGCGTGTTCCAAGGTATTTGGGAATGGCCCAAGACATGAATCCCCCAGTCAATTTGCGCAGCAGACATTGGCCAGGAATCCCAGCCCGTGTCCCACATTCTCTAATTATGGAATAAGTATCACCACTCGATGAAGTCAAATACCTTCTTGGCGTCCAAGCAAAGCAGTATCCTGTCTTCCACATCGTCCTTACCCTGCCAGTCCGCGCTTGTTGTTCCTGGAACAATGCCCTGGGACAAAATCCACCTGCCAGCGATGTATCAGGCTATGCAGTATTTTTTTATGTCTGGTTGCCAGGACTTTGGCCAATATATTCATATATGTGTTCAGGAGTGAGATTGGGCGGTAGTTAAAACATTGGGTGGGATCCTTGTCTGCCTTCGGGAGTATGCAAGTAATGGCCTTGTTGTACTTTGCCGAAAACCACAATCTCTCCCCCGTCTTCTTAAAGACCTTACACAAGAGCCCCATCTTCAACTTTTTTTCTGTTTATAGAATTCTATGGGGATGCATCTTTGCCAGGTGTTTTGTTGTATGGCATGTCAGAGATAGCCGCGTTTATCTCGTCCTCCATAAAGTCCCTGTCCAATAGCTGCCAGCTTGCCTCAGAAAAGGTCGGCAGGAGCACCCCGTGCAGAAACTGCTATTCTCCATGGGGATTATCTGAGTTCGGCACTGTACAGGGTTTCTAAGAAGTAGGCAAATGTCTCTGTTTTCTGTGCAGGATGTGTAATCAATCTGCCTCTCGAGTCACGGATCGCCGGTAAGGCTATGTGCGCCTCCTGTTGGTGAAGCTGCACTACCATAACCTGCCCTCCTTCTCACCTTGCTCTTAATAGCACTGCTGTAAGCATGAGAGGGCATACTCCGCTTTAGTGGTTAAAAGTGTGTTCAGGTCCATTCATGCCCTTTCAAGCCACTTAAGGGCATGAGAAGAGAGAAGGTTTACATATTGTTGGATCGAGGGTTGGTCCTCCCGCTCCAGTGTCTGTTTGCCAGCTAGATCCTGTTTCCAGAAGCAACGTGCCTCATCAGGTGCCCCAAAAGGTTTGAACAGAGTATACAGTCTCTTCATTCTTAGCTACATATCGGCAAAGGTAGGTGGTCAGCTTCCACTTCCCCAGCGACTGCTTATAATAAGGCCTATTGAGGTCCCAGCGCTTCGCCACTGTTGCAACATTTTCCAGGTCTAACTCCAGTAGCACCAGAGAGTGGTCAGCTATACCTCCCCCATACAATACTGTACAACCACTCAAGATCGACAGAGAGGAGTGATTCAAGAAGAAATGGTAAATTCACAAACAGTAACCTTGTACACCTAATATATAGGAATATTCATACTCTGTCAGGTGGGTGAGGCGCCACGGGTCAACCCATAGTCCGACACGATTGTCAAGGGTAATGCGAGATGTCTCACATTCGCCCTATAGTATACCCTGTCCTATCCATGTACAGGTCTAGGGCTAAGTTCCAGTCATCCCCCAATTTGACGAAGAGCCCTGATAGGGAAGAGAAACATTTGGGATGTAGACTAAGCCTATCTCTAGCATGGACCTTATAAAACTGATCTTCCAGTTCGCAAAGACATAACGGCTTTCTTGTGGACCCTGTAGTAGAGCAATTTCTTAAATAGGATTGTGCCACCCCCCTCTTTTTGGGATGTTTGACAGACCTCTGCGCCTTGTCAGGTGCGTCTGCCCTGCCACTATAACTTGCACCGCTCACCCTACCCACCCAGTTTCTCTTTAATTTGACAGTTTCTACGGGGAACAACCTTTACAACGCAACTTTTACAACGCACTACACTTACAACGCATTTTTTACAACGCAAAATCCATTACAACGCACTACACTTACAACGCATGACACTACAACGCATTTTTAAAAACTACCTTTACAACGCATTCCATTACAACGCCTACCATTACAACGCATAATATTACACTACACTATCCAACACTTACCCTACTGTTGCACCCCCTGGAGTTAGAATAGTAATTTTTACCCCTATACTATCCAACACTTACCCTACTGTTGCACCCCCTGGAGTTAGAATAGTAATTTTTACCCCTATACTATCCAACACTTACCCTACTGTTGCACCCCCAGGAGTTAGAATAGTAATTTTTACCCCTATACTATCCAACACTTACCCTACTGTTGCACCCCCTGGAGTTAGAATAGCAATTTTTACCCCTATACTATCCAACACTTACCCTACTGTTGCACCCCCTGGAGTTAGAATAGCAATTTTTACCCCTATACTATCCAACACTTACCCTAATGTTGCACCCCCTGGAGTTAGAATAGCAATTTTTACCCCTATACTATCCAACACTTACCCTACTGTTGCACCCCCTGGAGTTAGAATAGTAATTTTTACCCCTATACTATCCAACACTTACCCTACTGTTGCACCCCCTGGAGTTAGAATAGCAATTTTTACCCCTATACTATCCAACACTTACCCTAATGTTGCACCCCCTGGAGTTAGAATAGCAATTTTTACCCCTATACTATCCAACACTTACCCTACTGTTGCACCCCCTGGAGTTAGAATAGCAATTTTTACCCCTATACTATCCAACACTTACCCTAATGTTGCACCCCCTGGAGTTAGAATAGCAATTTTTACCCCTATACTATCCAACACTTACCCTACTGTTGCACCCCCTGGAGTTAGAATAGTAATTTTTACCCCTATACTATCCAACACTTACCCTACTGTTGCACCCCCTGGAGTTAGAATAGTAATTTTTACCCCTATACTATCCAACACTTACCCTACTGTTGCACCCCCTGGAGTTAGAATAGTACTTTTTACCCCTATACTATCTAATACTTACCTTAAATGCAATTTAATATTATGCGTTGTAATGGTATGCGTTGTAAAGGTAGTTTTTAAAAATGCGTTGTAGTGTCATGCGTTGTAAGTGTAGTGCGTTGTAATGGATTTTGCGTTGTAAAAAATGCGTTGTAAGTGCATGCGTTGTAAAAGTGTGCGTTGTAACGTCATACATCTGTTTCTACATATGAAAGGTGGGTTTCCTGCAGTAGGGCAATGTCGGGAGATTTAGTTGCGATATAGGCCAGTACCTTCTTACGTTTGATGAAATGTATGAGGCCGTTCATATTAAGTGACAGTCCTCTGAAACTTTTGGGTTGATGGTGGGCCATCACTGTACTATAGGGTCTAGTGTGAATTGTTCTATGACTGCAATATCTCTTCAGCAAGTGGAAGGGGGGGGGGGGGGGGATAGTGGGGAAGAAGAAAGAAAGGAGGGGGTGGTTGGGGAGTGAACAAGAGAAAAATGGGCTTGGGGGAGAACCACGAAGTGGACTATTGTTTTTAATAGCATTGTGTGCCAGATGTGCGCGCATAGGCAATAAAAGCTCAGAAGCCATGCCAGGTCAGGTCCACAGTATAAGCGATTGAAAAGAAAGGAAAGAAGGATCAGTGTCACAACAGGGATGGTGCACGGGAGGGCACTTTCCAGTTTTCAGTAAGGAAAGCTCAGTGGAATACAGGCGATGCAGTCAGAAGTATAGGGCAAGACAGTAGAACAAGCAAAAATACACATAGGGCAGTTTAAACAATAAACCAGTACAAATACTCAATGCGCAAATGACAAGAATACACCGGGTGATATCCTCCCAATTAACAACCAGCGACCACCCTCTACAAACGTTGGTCAAGCTGTGCCCCTTCCAACGCCACCAGGCAAATGCCATAGCAACAGAGTATGGCAACTCTTGGCGACCCCCAGAGTGGCAAAGAAGGGAGATGGGTCCCCTCACCATAGTCCAGGGTTTTTTTTGGGGGGTGGTGAAAACCACCAGTTTAAAGTGTCCCCGGGTCAAGGTCAGCCCCTACTGAAACAGCCCCCCCATTACAGCGAGAATCTTCACCTCCTTCTCGCCCCCCTAGCTGATCCCCGTTTGTCCCATTTCACATGGATGTGCTTTCCCTGAAGCGAAGTGGCACTGAGTCCAGAGGGGAAACCATTCTCCCAGACACCTATGACTTTAAAGGGGATTGGGGTTTGTCTCTGCCTGATCAGCTGCTGAGGGAAGGACTTTGCTGCCCCATTTTACCCATTGCGTCAGTACAGACTCCAACCATTGGTAACCTGTTCCCGAGGGCTCACAGTCCTTCATGTGGGTCAGTGTATCTTTGGTTCTTAGTGGGACCATGGACAATGGCTTTTCAGTGGGCAGGGAAACCATACCACACCCATGTCTCTGGTGTCCAACATCTCTAGAAAATCTTCCGGTTCTGTGAATGCTCTGTGTTTCCCATCAATAATGAGCAACATTGTGGCAGACGCGGTGAGGCCACAGCAAATGTTCAGTTCCCGAATGGCAGGCCAGAAGGCTAAGAAGTTTTTCTGCTTCAGCATGGTGTCCTGGGAGAAGTCCGCTGCAATGTATATTTTTGAGTTTTTATACAGAAGCGGACCATTGTGCCGTTTGGCTGCTGTGATTAACTGTCAGGCCTGTAGGTGGTGCAGCAAGAAGGCTATGATTGGCTGCAGGAATTTACCGGAGAGGGCCAAGCGCATGCGAATCATGTGGGTCCTTTGAAATTTTAGAAAGGGTGAGAACGTCAGGCCCGTTAAGTCTGAAAGAAAAGTGGTGAGGAAACCTTCAATGTCACCCACCTCCTATGGGAAATTGCGTGGGGAAATCACGTTTTCTGATCCCCCCCTTTTCTCAGCCCCCACTTGATGAATCACCCCGAAACATTCCAAACAGCAGTTGAAGTGAGTGGCAAACTAGTTTTGAAAATTTTGTGAAGATTCATCAAACTTCACCAGTTATTAGCAAAACAAAAAACACTTTTCTCATGGAAACTAGGTCCTAACTATAACGAACTACTGGTGACAGCCAGTACATAATATAGTGTAAGAGGGAGAATGCAATTCTAAAGTCATTATAGTCATCAATCTCCTAGTAAAAGACTGGTACTTTTCTACATGTTCAAGGGAATATACAAGAATAACCGAGTATTCCCAATTTGATTAGACCTCACCATTCTACTTGCTATTTGCTGTTTCTGGGCTGATATTTTTTTACTTTGTTTAGCTATTTTTAATAAAGTGTATTGTTTTTTAAAGTTGGTTTATTCTGCATTTTGTGGGTTTTGTTAGTGGCATCCTCCGCTCCCAGTTGCGGAGGGAAAATGCGCTATAGTAGTAATTTTGTCAGTGCCTTTCTCGGGAGACATATCCTACTTTGTGCGGTCTAGTTGGCCATCACATAAATTCACTGGTGCATAGACATGCTGTAGCCACAACAAAGGCACACTAAAGTCAGGCCCACCTGCGCCCATCCGTGCCTAAATGGGGCCAGGGATTAAGCCCCTTTGTCCAGGCATTACTTACTGTATACTTTGCCACAATTGCTTGCCCTTCGCCTCACTATATCAGCCAGCTGTAGTCACTCTGTGAATCTCAGTAAGGGGAGACATAGCTGCAAGGCATGCGATTTTGCAGTATATCCTGTGAACAATAGGGGTTCCAGTTGTAGTGGTTTAAAGGCAGTAAAACTGCATATGTTTAGCTTTAATTGCTGCTCTTTGGTGTCCCACAATGCTGATGTTCTTGATTGAATTATGGATCATGAACTTAATGCTTTATTCTTAAGTGAGGCCTGGCTCAGTCAACATGCCAGATGTTTTTTTTTCTTCAAGAAGTTTTATATAGCGCAAATTTGACCCGAAATCAGGTATCAGAGCACTTTACATGAACACCAGTTGCATTACATGAGGACACATTAATTTTTTTCTGTTTGGCACGGGGAGATGAAGTGATTTGCCCAGAATCACAGGATGTTGAGCGTTATTGGCGGACTCAAACCGGGTTCCCCAGATTTGATGTCAACCACCCTAGCCGTTTGGCTCCATCTTCTATGTTTCTCTTGCACTTCCAAAGTTTGAGAGAGGGGTCCTACACACCAAAAGGGACAGGACACCAGAAATAGACACTTCTGTCAAAAATAAGATCCCTTTGGGCTCATTTAAAGCATGCAACAACATATTTCTAACATCCACTCACACCCCAGTCACCAACACCGAATAGAAACCAAAAGAATTATATAAATTCTATAACATATTTTTTTAATAATTAGGATCCTTATAGATTCAAAGTGTGAACAAAAGGTTAAAAAAACATGTGCATCATCAATACACATAAATAACAAATATGTCATACAAAAAAAACTGGGAGAATATGGCAAGCAAATGAAAACATCAATGATCTGATAAATTCAATTGGCACCTCAGCACATGAAGAATAAAACAGTCCTGGTTCGATGCTTAATAGCGTTCTTTTTTCCTAATTGAGCCAGGTATTGCTTGGGTGCACTCTTAGCACAAAGCGACGCGTTTCAGCGGCATAGTTAGATCCACAACCTTCTTCAGGCTTAAAAATACAATTGAGTGTTCTCCCAACACATTAATCAGAGAAATGATAAACATGCTGGGGATCTATCTCGTCCCCTTGTGGAAGTTTCCTTCTCAGATTGGCTACACAGTATAAAATGAAAAGAGGGAGGTATACACATCTTCCCTTGAAAGCCTTATCCTTCGATGATTATTAAATGTAGGCAAATTCTATATATAAAAAAGTTGAGGACACCACTTTGCTGATTGTCCTTGGTTATAAACCCGTGAGGAAGTGATCACTGGAGCTATGGCACTCAAAACGACAACGCCCTAAATCATATGGGCTTTTCACAAATCTGTACACCACTCAATCGTACATGCAATCTTCCAAATAGTACTACCAGGACTTAACAGTCTCCTGCATGCTCCTTCCTTCCCCAAACAAATCGATAATTGCTTCCTACAACTTATGGTATAACAAGTCTTGAAAGAATCTCTGGGGTGAGGTGTATTGCTATCATTTCTAAAAAAGGCTTATTCCTGCACTTTGGAGCAGTTAATTATCCCTAACTGTGAGAGCACTCTGTTTACAACTGGCTTCACCAAAAATGTTACTTTTTCTGGAGTACTTGTTTATTGCTGCCCGTGCGCCCATTGGGAGAAGAAATTTTTGGAGGCGATAGTGAAGAAAATTTGTACCATATGTGACGGAGTCCGCCAATTTCAATATCATTTGATAGTTGAACCTGCTCTTAGATTCTAACATTTTGGCTCATATTTTACAATTAATTAGAGTTATGGAAGCCATTGGATCTTGTGTTTTCAAACTTATCCCACTAGTGTGCCCGCCATTAAAATCGACCATAAAATTATCAAAAGAAGTGTTTTAATTTTTACACTGTGAAAATTGAGGGTAGTCAGAAATTAGCAAAAAAAAGCTTTGCTATTGTTCAAGGCTTGATAGAGGCAACTGATGCATCTAACGGGAAGTGTAATCTGCTTACAGATTACTTTGTAGAAACTGCTCTAAAGTCCCTAATTTACATAGTCTGAAAGAGTGGGAGTATCCACTTCTTTCTGTTGTTTGAATAGCGTTGACAGAAAAATATGTGAATAATGCATTCTTTTACGTGGCGGCAAAAGGGGCAAGTCAGGTTTGTATCGCTGCCATGAAGCCTCTAGTTAGCAGTGAAAGTGCGCAGCGGTAGAATCCGGAAACGAAATTTGATGTACAGGGTTTTTGCCAATGGGGTTCAATGGAGTCCATTTATTCTTCCACACGGAAGTTATCTTTGGATTCCAAGAAGGCTAGTATCAAAGTGCCCAAACTCCTCTTCCTACTCTATTTTCCATCTATATACCTCCAGTACTTCCCCTTAAGTGTAGCCTTTGACATACTATTCATAGCTCCCGAGTTAGTCCCCAGGTGTTCACACCCCATCCTTACCTGGAAGGTCTTATTATGCCCTACCCAAGGGATCCTGGAGGCCCCAGGCTGCCAAATAAGCTCCTCCAATCCCGCCTTTTATGTAACAAGGGCTACTGAGGCCCATAGCTGTCTCCAATACAGCAAAGGTCTAAGGGCTGCTTTTTGGGCTGATGGATCTTTGGCCTAGATCCAGCCGTAATGGCAGGAGTGTGGAACCAGTAGGGAGTCTGTCAAGGATCGTATAAATGGTTCTCACGCACCTCTAGTGCAGTGACCTACTCATGTCCCCACACTTCTCCCCCATACAAAGACCCACCTAATGTTTGCAAGTTAAACATGTGGATGCCGGAGATACAGGTCGAAAGCTGAAACCTTTAAAGCCCCTCAAAATGCCTCCTGCATAGTGTTCAAGCTTCAACTTGCTCTTGTGGATCTGAGCAGAACAGCCAAAAATCTCTGTCAGAGTGAGGCCCAAATACTCAAGGTGCAAACACTATCAAGGGGAGTACTGTGGAGGGAAGTAGTTTGGCGGGTCGTATGCCTGGGATTAAAAACCATGTACTTGTTTTTTAGTAGGTTGATGTCAAGCCCTCGCTGCTCTTCGAAGACATCAAACTGGGACAGGAGATTTTGAATACCCATAGGAGATTTGGATACCAGTAAGGTGTCGTCACCGAACAGGATCTGCATACCTGCTAAACTCATGTTGTCATGATTATACTTCTCTAATTGGGCTACCAGATCATTAATATATAATAGGAACAGGGTTGCGGCAAGAACACAGCCCTGTTTTACCTCCCTCGTGACTGGTATCAATGTTGTCAGCTCCCCATGTCTGCCATATCTGACCTGCGCATAATTCTTTTGGTACAGCCTCTTGATGACATCAGCTAGATAACTTGGGGCGCACTGTTCGATTAGGTTTTTCAACAGGGCCTCCCTTGGCACAAGGTCGAAGGCAGTGAGGAGGTCAACAAAGACTAGATAAAGCCGACCACCTCCCAGAATGAAATACTTTCAGTATATAAGTTGTAATCAAAATACTTATTCGATGGTACTGTTCCCTGATCTAAACACTGCTTGTAGGGGGCTTAAAGGACCGTAGCATTGAATGCGACTCAAACTTTGACCTACCTGTATTTTTCCTATTAGATTGGTTTTATGAGGTTGTTGTCTTTTTCCTTTGAGATTGTGTTTCCTATAAGAATGTTTTAGGTTTTATTGTCTGGCCAGGATATATCGTAACTGTTTTTCCAACCTGATGTCACCAAAAAGGCAGCACTATAATAAAAATATATATGTACATAGGTGGGCGTTCAGTCAGCCCTCTGCATCATTGCGCCTTTTCAAGTATCAGTCACATTTTTCATCCATCCACAACAGTATACATCCTGGGACACTGTGTCAGACCACTTCATCCACTACCTGTTTTGCACTGTGATTTTCCTCAGCACCTGTGCACAGCCACCTGAAAAGGAGTGCACTTCTGTGCCAGGGCTGGTATTCCTGGTTTGCTGGGCCACTCTTTTATTCATATTTTTTTTATATGTTTACAATTTTTTCTCCCATATCGGAAATGTTTGCAGATACATAAACAAAGACTTTCTCCCTTGCTGAGGCCAGACCTATTGACTTTGCCAATGCTTGTTTCCAAAACTGAACTGTTGGAACTGTCTTGTTCAGCTACTACAGAGCAAATCAATGCAACCTCCTGTGCTGACAAAGCCTTTGTTCCCTGCCCTCAGGCTTGCCGCGGAAACAAGTCTGACGAGCCAGTCATTGAGTGCGACGCAGTTGACAGCGGGATGGAGCCACAGAATGAAATTCAAGTTGACGCAGCTGCCGTGTACACATTACCAGCTGGAGCAGATTTTCTCATGTGTTACTCTGTGGCTGAAGGTACAAACACTTTTTTAATATTTTAGATGTATTCTTAGGGGCTTATTTATGAGCCCTTGCGTCACTTTTGCGCCGCTGATGCGTCACTTTTTGTGACACACCAGCGGCTTAAAAAATGTGCCTTGTTGCACTATATTTACAAAGTGACGCATCTAGGTAGATGCGTCACTTTGTAAACCCCTGCGCCACATTATACCTGCGCCATGTATAATGTATGCAGGCGGGTTCCGACGCAAGTAAGGGTCATAGAAGTGACGCAGTGAAATCGTTAAGATTTCACTGAGCTACTTCGAGGACACAAATGCGTCAATATCTTATGCCTGCCTCATGGCAGGCGTAAGATTGACGCAGGCACATTTCACATGGGACTTGCTAATGTGTAATGACCCATTGCTAGAGTTGCGTCACTTTTGTGACACACTCTAGCAATGCGTCATTTTTGCACCTACAGATACGTCAGAAATACTGACGTACCTGTAACTCCTTGCGACATGATGCGTCATACTGTAAATATGACGTATAATTGGTGTCGCAAGGAGGGCGCAATGAAAAGGGACGCATCACTGTTTTCTCGCAGCGATGCGTCACTTTTCATAAATGAGGCCCTTAGTATTTATATAGCGCAAATCTAGCTATGGAGCCGCGGAGCTCTGTGCATTACTTGTGGGAATCGGAAACGAGCTACAAGATTATGTAGGATGTGGCTTACACAAATAAAATCCATACTATATATGGAGTGAAATTTTGAGATCATGTATATTTATGTGTAGGATGATGATGCTGTGGTTTTTACTCGCCGTTGCAGATTGTGATTCCTTTTTTATTTTTTTATTTATGAACAGAACTTTTAATTTTATTTGTATGTATATTTGCGGTCGTCATGTATGGCATCAATATAAAGCTTTGGATTAATTATGTGAGGTTGACCATAAAAAAGATGCTAGCATGGTGACTCGCATGTTGATTACCCACTTGGAGTTAATGAAATTGTTAATTTATGAAGGACATATGCAACGGATGTTAAGGGAGATGCCCGTAGAAATTGAGAGCACTTGTAATGCAATACTTTACACAATGCTGACTATTAGAAAGATTTGATGTATTGAGACAATCCATATGGGTGAATAAATAGATAAAAATAGATAATGATGTCCTCGGAGCAATAGTCGTAAGAGAGATGTGTGCTTGCTCTATTAGAGAAACTATTTTTAATTTTATCTTGTGTAATAACGGAAATGTATGCCATGACTGCACATACGTGGAATTTGAGAACTGTTTTAACCAAACTCTAAATTAATACATTTTTTACGAGTTATGAAAGTGAAAAAGGTTTGAAGGCAACGACTTGTAACAAAAAAGTTAACTGAAATAATGAATTTAACCAAAGTATTGCTTCTATGTCTATGCTTTGAAAGGGAAAAAAACAAAAAATGAACAAGGAGAAGGTAAAAACGCTGTTAGTAGTGTGCGCATGCCATTTGATCAAGAGCGCTAAGTCGGTTGAAACGTGTTGGAGTATTGGAAGATTTTTGGAATGATATATATATATATATATATATTCACTGAAAAAACCATAGGTTTTACAGACGTTATAGTTAGGAATTAGCATTTAAAAAACCTTAGAAATTCACTGAAAAAACCACAGGTTTCAGGGACGTTGTAGTTAGTTGGACATTTGACTCATATAAAACCAGATAAATTCGCCTGTTATAGTTAGTTGAGCTAACTATAACTTGCACGCCCGCAATGCACTGCTGATTATGTCACATATTACATCACTCATGACAAGGTCAGTTACATCACTGATGACATCACTGATGACATCTCAAATGACATCACTCATGACATCACTCATGACATCATCCACGTGACAAACTGATGCACATACTGATGCTCTAATATAAACTTTGATACACCCATTGTAAAATGCTACTATTTTTGAAACCATAGGCCAGAGAGTAGCCTTTAAGGTGGCCTGCCTCACATTCAAAGCTCTCCATTGTCCCGGCCCCGCGTTCCTCAAATCTTTAATCATCCCTCATCACCCAACACGCAACCTTCGATCTGCTTATCGCCACCTACTTGTCACCCCTAAAATTAAAACAAAGAAATTCGGTGGCCGCCGCTTTTCTCACTTGGCTCCCAGTCTCTGGAACCCTCTTCCTCTCTTCATCAAATCCACTCCCTCCCTCTTGAACTTCAGGAAGTTACTAAAAACTCACCTCTTCACTCTTTGAGTCTAACCTAAGTGACTCTCGCCTTACTCGTCTCTCGCTCTCTCTGTCTTAACAGCGCCAGGAAGCCTTTGGTGTCAGCGCGCTTTACAAGTTGCATTTAAGATAAGATAAGATAAGAATGCCATATACTACACAGCACTCACTATTTCCTAGGTATACACACACATCCAGTCACTTATACATGCAGTTACTCATCAATAGAGGCTTATAATATGCACTCATACATCTATACATGCAGTCACATGCTGCCACTCATCCATAGAGTTACTCACACGCCTAGTCAGTAATGCAAAGAATGAATCACATACCCATTTAATCATGTATACAGTTATACACACCAACTTCATTATTTTTAGACATACCACATCACTTATTTATACAGATACTAACACATATATACTGTCTTATTCAATCACTGATAGAAGCAGACACTTATTTATACACCTACTCTTGAAATAACTTAGTCTCACGTATACTCATTTATATACTCCAACACTCACATATAGTGGCTTAAAACATATGTAGTTAGTCACAGATATACCACTAAGACATTTATTCACTCACCAACACACCCATAGACACACTAACTCACCCATACAGCCCTTTCCAGATGCACTGTTTAATCCATATACCCACTGAATCACCCAGTCAGACATCTATGCACAGACTCATACACCCACCCACCCACACAGACACTCAGGTACCCATACAGATACTCAGACAACAAATCAATAACCTATATAGACACTCATGTAGGTATTCAGCAACCCATGCAGTTGCTTACACACCAATCGGCATTCGGCATGACGCGTTTCGTAATTAAACTTCCTCAGATGCCGCCAAGATTTACAAGTTGTTTCCCAGCCCACCTTTTCAAGCTGCATGCCCCCCTGCAATTGGCTGAGGCACCGCTGGCTGGCGTTGTTGCACACAGGAAAGCCCGAACCCAGGACTCTGAATCCTCAATATGATAATGGACTGACTTACCCCAATGGCCCCGGGGGACAGACCTCCCATCGTTCGGCTGTGCCCAAAGCTCCAAGGGCAGCATTTATATCTATCTATCTATCTATCTATCTATCTATCTATCTATCTATCTATCTATCTATCTATCTATCTATCTATCTATCTATCTATCTATCTATCTATATATATCTATATATATATTCAGTGAAAAAACCATAGGTTTCACACATGTTATAGTTAGCTGGACATTTTACTCGTAAAAAACCAATGAAATTGCCCCGTTATAGTTAGTTCAGCTAACTATAACTCGCACGCGCCCGCAATGCACTGCTGATGACGTCACATATTACATCACTCATGACATGGTCAGTGACATCACTCATGACATCACTGATGACATCTCAAATGACATCACTGATGACATCACTGATGACATCATCCAGTGAATGTGTGTTTTTCTGAAAATTAAATATGTTTTATATATGTATATCTCAAGGTCGATGGAAGAATAAATGGGTATATAAGTGTCTAAATGGATGATTTGTTTTTGAAAAATTGATTGTGTAACTGACTGATTAAGTGTATCATAGTGAATACATGGCTTAGTGAGTAATGTTTAAATATGTAAATATCTGTATCAGTCTCTCACTTTGTGTATAAGTGGCTGCATGGGTTGGTGAGTAGCTACATGGGTGTCTATATAGGTTATTAGTTGGTTTTTTGAGTGTCAGTCTGAGTGTCTGCATGGTTCGGTGGGGGGTATTATGTAGTGCATAGGTGCATGAATGAGTCACTCACTGTTTGTATGTGTTGAAGACAGCATGTGTGCAGGACTGTATGGGTGGATGAGTGTGTGTATGGGTGTGTTAGTGAGTGAATGACTGTCTCAATAGTGTCTTTATGAGTAACTACATATGTTTTAAACTAGTATATGTGACTATTGGTGTATATAAGTGAGTATATGTGAGAGTGAGAGATTGAAAGAGTTCCTGTATGAATAAGTATGTGTTTCTATAAGTGATTGTTTAAAAGACTAAGTATGTGTAAGTTTCCGTAGAAGTAAGTGTGGTGGTGTGTGTATAACTGTATATGCAAGTAAAAGTATGTTTGATTCTTTATTAGTATGAGTGACTATGTGTGTGAGTAACTCTATGGATGAGTGGCATTGTGTAACTGGATGTATAGGTGTATGAGTACATATGATGAGTGAGTACATGTATGAGTGACTGTATAGGACTGTTGGTGAATGAGTGAATGTGTATGTGAATCTTAGAATTACTGAAGAGGTTGTTGTAACTGGTATTGGTATGTCCATTGTTTTAAAAATTTTAGTCTCTATTATTGAATGTGTGTATCAAAGGTTATATTAGGGTGAGAGGAGGTCTGCCACTCTATCACAAGGATGATGTCATCAGTGATGTCATTTGAGATGTCATCAGTGATGTCATGAGTGATGTCACTGACCATGTCATGAGTGATGTAATATGTGACATCATCAGCAGTGCATTGCGGGCGCGTGCGAGTTATAGTTAGCTGAACTAACTATAACGGGGCAATTTCATTGGTTTTTTACGAGTAAAATGTCCAGCTAACTATAACATGTGTGAAACCTATGGTTTTTGCACTGAATTTCTAAGGTTTTTTAAATGCTAATTCCTAACTATAACGTGTGTGAAACCCATGGTTTTTTCAGTGAATTTGCAAGGTTTTTTAAATGCTAATTCCTAACTATAACGTGTGTGAAACCTATGGTTTTTTCAGTGAATTTGCAAGGTTTTTTAAATGCTAATCCCTAAATATTTCGTTTTTGAAACCTATGTTTTTTTCTGAGAATTTGTATGGTTTTTTATATGCTAAGTTATGTATTTTTAATTAAAGATATTTTTTTTTATTTAAATAAAATTACTTTATATTCATTTATATATTATCTGTATTTTTTTTAAATTATTTTTTTAAATAATTTAATTTTTTTTTTTTTTTTATAATTTTTTTAATTATTTAATGTCCTCTTTTTTTATTTTTTTTTTTTATTTATAAATTCTTGGGGTGCGCGCTGTGAGCGCGCACCTAGTACTATTTCGTATGTTTTTTATGAATTCCGGCGTACGTTATTTACGTACGCAAATATACTTATTGGTGCGCGCTGGGAGCGCGCACCCAGTACGTATGCGTACGTACGTACGCATGCGTCCTACGCCCTCGACGCGGTTTACTTCCGCATACGCTAAAATTACACGCAATAACGGTCGCGTATACGCGTGTTAAACGTATGCGCGCTAGGTGCGCGTATATGACGTATGCACCTGCGCGTTTATGCGTTCGTGCATACGTCATCACGGGGTGCGCGCACGGAGCTTGCGCAGTGCGCGCACCTCGGGTTTATACATAATAAAACAACATTTCTTATTGGTTATCATTACTTTCAGTTTCTAATTGTTTCAATACCACACCCAATCCCCTCATGGCAAGTCATGTGATCAAGAATCATCACTTATGATTGGTTTGAAGTACTTTCTGTTCCAGATTCTTCCCAAACCACACCTACTCCCCTCATTATTAGTTCTGATTCCTTTGGAGAAGGAGCTATTCTGTTGTTGAGAGACAATGGCTGAACAGCAACCTACTTCAGACAGTGAGCAGGACACTCTTGAGAGGCAGAGGAACAGGAAGCAGAAGGACAGCTTTGTATGGCAGTTTTTTACTTTTCCTGAGAATGAGAAAAAGGCAAATGCACCAAAAGTTACATGTGTACTTTGTAAAAAAGTCTTATCTCGTGGGAATCCTAACAAGAAATATTCTTTTAGCATTCACACTATGTTGAGACATGTTTACAAAATGCACCCAGCATCTTATCGTCGAGCTTCTGGAGAAAACCCTCCACCTGCTCAGCCGATGACATCAGCAGCAGCTCAGCCGAGCACATCTTCGGCAGCTCAGGGGAGCACTTCAGCTGCGATGGTGCCTTCACCTGTTTCTTTACCTCTTGTTGGTCCACCTTGTTTGGCGAGGTTGTCTACACGGTGCACTGATTGCGGTTCTCTTATTTCTGTGGGGGAGACCAGTCTTGATCTCCTTCAGAGAAAATTTGATGCGCATTCATGCACTAGGCCATAGATGTTTTTTCTTTTTTTGCGTTTTTCTCTTCCTGTTTCCCTCCATTAACTCAAGGGCTCTTTTAAGAGCCACTTATAAACTTAACCAAACAAATTTTTTTTTTGAAAATTTTTTTAAAATTTTTTTTGAGGTGCGCGCACCCTGCGCGCACCCAAGGTTTTTTTTTTTCTTTTTTTTTTTTTTTGAGAGACTCCCCCTTTTTCCTACTAATGCAACTGTGAAATCACCAGAGCAAAACGCAACAAATCTCTTCCTGTAATTCCTATTTGCACACAGAGTCATGTTTTCACATTAGTCACAAAACGAAAAATCTTTGCCAATTTGAATGCACACTTACTGCTCTTTTTTGTTGGCAAGTGAAAATCACTTTTACAGACTGACACATTATGAATCCACTTTTCAGATTTTTTTAAATGCACATGTCCAGACTGCTTTTTCAGACCACAAACCATGTGTATGCTGGGTTACTGCCTACACTCCAGCAAGGGCAACCAGCCTTAGTGATGCTGAATGTATTTGCATTACAGACTGAAACCTCAAAACCCCACAGCACATTATCAGAGCCAGGACCTCTGTTCTCTACACCTCTCTCCACTCAGCAGAACCAGATAATGGCAATCTTTCCCTCTATTTTTCCACACATATATATGTTAATTTCAAATCTCACTGCTTCCCCCTTTTTTTCAAATGTAATCACACATTTCTATTGCTTGAAAACCAACCCTTTTCCAAAAGTACCCTTCCCCCTACTTCACTTCTGCCTAGTTCCCTTCCCCCAACTTGACTTCTGCCTGCTACCATAGCAACAGCTCATGGAACACTGTTGTGTGGAGTTAGGTCAGAAGTTCGCCACACAATGTTTCAATTCCACAGAGCAAGAGTGCTTGACTTTTCAAACCTTACAGCAAATCCATAGTACTGTTCTTTGGTAACACATTTTTCTGAACCAATACAAAACATGCTTCTATTATTTTACACATACAGCCTAGTTTTTAGTGTAGAATGGTATGAAACAGCCAATCAGTTCTTTTTTTTTTATAAAAAATATGTATGCCTCCATTTCCAAACTGTCTTTCATTTCTTTTTACCATTCTACTGAATTACACCTCCTGAGTGCATCCAGATCTCCTTTGAAGATGTTCACAGTGTGGATTGTAGGACACAGCTATGTCTTCTGGAGTGAACAATTTGCAGAGAAAAGAGGTATGGTGAGAGACCTTGCTTTGCCAAATGTAGACATCAAGTGGATTGGTCAGAGAGGGTTAAAGTGGCACCAATTAATGCCTTTGGTGAAAACCTTTCAACATCTCCCACAGCCTAACCTTATTATTGTGCACTGTGGTGGTAATGATCTAGGCACTTTAACTGGGGTAGGTTTGGAAATGCTTATTAAGGACACCTTTGTGCAATTGATGTCGCTTTTTCCACAAACTGCCTTTGTATATTCTAACATATGCCAAAGGCAAAAGTGGAACTGGTCCAACCAATTTTGTCCGCAGATTGACAAAGCAAGGAAGCACGTCAACAAATCTATTTCTGCTTTCCTCAGAGACTATGGTATGGGTTCCATTTACCACAACAACTTGCGTTACGACATGCAAGACATTTATAGAGGAGATGGTGTGCACTTCAATGATGAAGGGAACAGAGTCTTCCTCTTGAACCTCAGACTCTGCGTCGGTACTTACTTGTAGGTACCGAAAAACAAACAATAAACACAAGGGCTCTTTTTAGAGCCACCTTATATCTAAACACTTAAATGCAATTTTTTTTAAATTTCTTTTCTTTTTATTTTTTTCCGGGTGCGCGCAGGGTGCGCGCACTCGGCGATATTTTTTTACAAAATATTATTCTTTTTTTTTGCCCTACAAGGTCCTACTTTGACCCCCTTACAATGCCTACTGGGTCTATTTCTACCCACTCTGCCCCCTTTTCAACTGCTCCCCCTTTGATTATCACCTCCTCTTTATGCGATAGCCAAAATGGCGGCCGCCGCTTCCTGACTTCCACCGATTCGAATGTTTACTAAGATCTAACAACCAATCAGAATTGCGCTCGCGCACGGCAAGGTGCGCGCACCCAGCGCGCACTCTGCGCGCTTACAGATATATATATTGATTCAAAGGCTATTTTCTCAGAATCTACTGAACAGATTTACACCAAACCTACAAAAGGCACTTCCTTGACCTAGGGACTACCTCTCTGCCAAATTTTGAGTAATTCTGTTCAGCCGTTCGGGCTGTAGCTCGTTCTAAAGGTCCTATGGAAAAATGCATGGGAAAAATGCGTTTTGGGACCCCCCTTTTATCTCAGCCCCCGCTTGACAGATCCCCCCGAGACTTTCAGGGTAGGAGCGGAGCGTAGCGCCCCACCTATTTTGAGAAATTCGCGAGGATTCGTCGACCGGCGCCAAAGTTATTCAAAATAGAATGTTGAGGTTTTCCTATGGAAACGTGGTCCTAACTATAACTACCTACTGGCGACCGCCAGTAGGTAATATATCTATATATATATATATATATATATCGAATTGTTCAAGAAAAATGCACTCTCCGAGGTCAATTATTTATTTATAAACAATCGCTACGCGTTCCGACACATAAATGTGTCTTGCTCACACGATGTATGCATTTTAACTAAACGTGCATTTATACAAATATGTAAACATAGAAGAAGTACTCTCACATTTCCTGGTCCACACTGTCAACATAGCAGCCATTTTGGAACGGGTAACAGACTCATGTTTTTGAATCAATGAATACATGATACCTTAGTGCAAACAATGTATAAAACAAAATGTAAAACAAGATAGTGATATTCCAGTACTTATTTTTGTTGTAATGTTGAAAACAAACAATGCGAGTTTCTCTCACTCAATTAGATACCTGGTATATACTGCCTACAATAGCCTTTGAATTAGCGAAACTTTATAGATTGCAGTCAGGCAAACATAGTCTTTATATACCATTTCAATACCTCCTACTTAGCCATACACGATACAAGCGGACTAGTGCCACATGCGGGCGTATTTGCAGTGCTGCTTTGAGAAGGTGATTACCAGGTGTGCATGCATGTTTGTTAAACATTGTGTTAAGCATGTAAACACAAAATTGACCAACCGCAGAGTCATGCTACATGTCCAAGTGGCTAAAAAAGACTGTAAACTAAAAGTTAGATTTGTACCAGGACTAGTGCCCCTATATCTCCTCACCGACATGTATATGATCAGGAAATTATCTCTGCTTTATTATCTCTAAATACCAAATGGTCAAAATAAAAAATAATAGCAGTTTGTACTTCTCAGTTGAAACCACATCGTGCTACCCTAGAAAGGATTTGCGATACAGTGAGTCTATATTTAAAGAAAACAAAACAAAACAAAAGGAGTGATCAAGAGACGTGCAGTTCTTATCTTATTGGGCGTGCAGTGGCATCCTGGTGAAGAAAAGGGTAGGGAACCTGTGCCGTGTCTTGAAAAGTGAAGGGTCCCTTCCTTTCCTCCTGGATAATAAGAAAAAGAACAAGTTAAAGTTAAAAACAGCTCAAAGTGATCATCCTTACAGCAATATAAGATTGTCTTAATTACCAAAAAAACAGCATGAAGAACATACAGGAAAGACAACTGACATGGGACATAAGTTCAGTCATCATGTAAATGAGTTGCCAATTCCTCATCCAGATTGTGCCCCCCTGGAAACCTCCTCTTTTGCCTGTATTAACCTGTTCTATGGCAAAGTATTTGAGCAGGGAGTTGTTGGAATGATGTTTATCCTGAAAGTGTCGTGCGATGGGATAGTTCTGGTCTGTGTTTGTGATAGCTCTTAGATGTTCCTGTATACGTTTTTTTACCATGCACGTTGTACTCCCCACATACCTGAGTTTGCAAGGACATTCAAGTATATACACAACATAATTGGTACTGCAAGTCAAGAACTGTGTTATGATTTTGTTTTGTCCTGATCCCACAATATCAAATTCTTTCACCATGTCGCTAAATTTACACGCTCTGCAATGGCCGCATGGATAGAAGCCCTTAAGATTAAATAGGTTTCTATTAGGGGTTTCTGTAATGTCCCCTTTGACCAGCATGTCCTTCGAGTTCTTCCCTTTCCTGTATGTAATTAAGGGTCTGTCGCTGATATTACCACCAATGATGGAATCAGATTTTAAGATTCTCCAATTGTCGGCCAGAATCCTCTGAACCTGTTTGGATTCGTGGTTAAATGTTGTTATAACTCTCATTTGTATTTCATCATTGTCATTCCTTTCTGTGTATTTAAGAGCTTGGGATCTACTGATCTCTTTGATCTTATCCGTGGCTTTTTTTAAAACCCATTCTGGGTAACCACGCTCATTAAATCTACCAAGCATAGTACTTTGTTCCTGTTGAAAATACTCTTCGATACTGCAGTTTCTCCGTGCCCTCAGTAACTCTCCGAATGGAATACTCCATTTTAATGACTCGGGATGAGCACTGAGGGCATGTAACAAGCTATTCCCGGAAGTTTCCTTCCGGTGCAAACTTGATACCATGATACCATCCTGTATCATAATGAGAGTATCAAGGAATTCAATTCTGTTTCTGCTCATGCTAGAAGTAAGCTGTATGCTGTATACATTATTATTAAGTTTTCTGATGAACTCATTTGCTTCCCCTTCGCTACCTTTCCATATAACGAAGAGGTCGTCAATATACCTCAACCATGCTTGGACTTTGTTAAAGTCCGAATTCAGATCTTTGTCTTTCCGGAGTTCCTCCTCCCACTTCCCTAGGAAGAGGTTCGCAAAACTCGGTGCGAAACACGTTCCCATAGCCGTGCCCCGCACCTGTTTATACAACTCACCATTAAACAAAAAGATATTATTGGTGAGGCATACCTTCATCATGTCAGCTAACATCTTAGTATGTTCAAGATAGCAGATGTTTCTTGCCTTAAGAAAGTGTAAACAAGCTTCTATACCCTGGGTGTGATCAATGATGGTATACAATGAACTCACATCCAGGGTAATCAGTATGAATTCCTCCTCCCATGTGATATCTGCAATTTTATTAAGGAAGTCTTTGGTGTCCCTAATGTATGATGGTAATTGAATGACATATTCTCTTAAGAAAAAATCCACATATTTCGATATGTTCTCGTTGACATTACCCAAAGATGAAACTATGGGTCTCCCTGGTGGTACCTCTGAGTTTTTATGTATTTTCGGGAGTAAATACAAAATGGGTAATTTTGGAAAATCTTTTTTGAGAAAACAGTATTCCTGCCAAGTGATGAGCCCTTACCTTTGCCAGTTAAGTAGTTTTTCCCATGTTGTAGTTACGCTACGGTTGTAAACATCAGTGGTACATTTACAATAAAACTTGACATCAGTCAGTTGCTTCTGAGCTTCCTCAATATACATGTGTTTATCCCACAAGACAATGTTACCCCCTTTATCCGAAGGTCTTATTACAATCCTGTTATCTTGTGCTAATGAAAGAATAAAGGTTCTTTGTTGTTTGGATAGGTTAGAATTTACATTGTTACGTATACCTATCTTGTGTTTGTGTTTGATCAATTCCTTCATAACCACTTCATGAAAAGTATCAATTGAATCATGTGGCAGAGTAGGAAAGAAGATGGACTTCGGTTTAAAAGCAGTACATGCAGCTCTATCTGTACTAACACAATCTTGATCTTCCAACATTATAGCACTCTCAGTATCAGGAGAGGAATCTACTAGTGCATACATTGTTTCAAGTACACTAGCGTCACCAATATTAAGGTTCGGTTGGGACAAAGTATCAGATTGCCAAGTAGAATTTTCTGGTGATTTATCATTCCTCAGACTATGCCATTTTTTTAATTTAAGTTTTCTTATAAACTTAAAAATGTCAACCCTGGTATTGGCATAGTTATACAGTTCGGTCGGACAGAAAGTTAGACCTAAGCAGAGTGTGGTCTTTTCAATGGGTGTTAGAAATCTCGAAGATAAGTTAAGGATAGTTCTATTTACCATTGCATCATCCATAATTATTACATTTTCTTCTGTCCCCCTCTTTTGGTTCCCACGGGTGTTTTGCTTGTTTCTAATTTGTCTGAGCTTAAGTCGTTTCTGTTTGGACCGCCCCTGCCTCTTCCCCTTCCACGTCCTTGTCCCCGGCCCCGACCTCGTCCTCTCCGGGGTATGGTTGGTTGAGCTTCTTCTTTTTGACGTCTTGTCCTCATGACCCGGAATTCGTCTAAAAAAGACGCTGGTTTGGTTGTTATTTCAACTTCAGAGGAAGTGCTGGCTGTATTCTCCAATAATCTGTGTCTGAGTCGTCTGTTGGTATTATTTCCTGTGCTGTTTCTACAGTTCCAGATTTGTTTTCCTGGCTGTCTTGTTGTTTGTAGAGATGATCGTATTTTTGACTATATGTTAGAATGCGTCCACTCTCATAGTCTGCACAGTCTCTGTGTAGTTTCCTTTGTTTCCGCAACTTGATATCCTCTTCGTATCTCTTGAGTCTATCTTTAAGATCTTCTTTGAATCTTTTAATATCTTCCTGATCAGTACTCTTTTTGAATTCTTCTTCAATTAATTCCAATTCCTTGATTATTTCCTCTCTGTCTTCCCATGCGTACTTGATGAGTATCTGAAGCATGTTCTTGGAACTTAGGGCCGAATTGCCTGCCCACTCCATGTACAAATCTAACTTTTAGTTTACAGTCTTTTTTAGCCACTTGGACATGTAGCATGACTCTGCGGTTGGTCAATTTTGTGTTTACATGCTTAACACAATGTTTAACAAACATGCATGCACACCTGGTAATCACCTTCTCAAAGCAGCACTGCAAATACGCCCGCATGTGGCACTAGTCCGCTTGTATCGTGTATGGCTAAGTAGGAGGTATTGAAATGGTATATAAAGACTATGTTTGCCTGACTGCAATCTATAAAGTTTCGCTAATTCAAAGGCTATTGTAGGTAGTATATACCAGGTATCTAATTGAGTGAGAGAAACTCGCATTGTTTGTTTTCAACATTACAACAAAAATAAGTACTGGAATATCACTATCTTGTTTTACATTTTGTTTTATACATTGTTTGCACTAAGGTATCATGTATTCATTGATTCAAAAACATGAGTCTGTTACCCGTTCCAAAATGGCTGCTATGTTGACAGTGTGGACCAGGAAATGTGAGAGTACTTCTTCTATGTTTACATATTTGTATAAATGCACGTTTAGTTAAAATGCATACATCGTGTGAGCAAGACACATTTTCGTGCCGAAACACGTAGCGATTGTTTATAAATAAATAATTGACCTCCGAGAGTGCGTTTTTCTTGGCCAATTCGACATTAGTTCAACCGGCTTTGGGTTCGCCAGCCAACGCACCACCTGACGAGGGATTGAACCCAGAAGGACCCAATTTTGACTGCTGATATATATATATAGGAAGAATAAAGCTGCTTTTGATGATCGAGTGGGCTCGCGTGGATTCTTTTCCGCTTTTGAATCAACCTCTGTGAAATATATATATATATATATATATATATATATATATATATATATACATATATATATTACCTACTGGCGGTCGCCAGTAGGTAGTTATAGTTAGGACCACGTTTCCATAGGAACTCCGCAACATTCTATTTGGAATAACTTTTGCGCCGGCTGACGAATCCTCGCGAATTTTTCAAAATAGGTGGGGCGCTACGCTCCGCTCCTACCCTGAAAGTCTCGGGGGGATTTGTCAAGCGGGGGCTGAGATAAAAGGGGGGTCCCAAAACGTGTTTTTCCCATGCATTTTTCCATAGGACCTTTAGACACAGCTACAGCCCGAACGGCTGAACAGAATTACTTGAAATTTGGCAGAGAGGTAGTCCTCAGGTCAAGGAAGTGCCTTTTGTAGGTTTGGTGTAAATCTGTTCAGTAGATTCTGAGAAAATATCCTTTAAATCAATATATATATCTGAGCCAGCTTACGGTGCGCTTACGGTACGCTTACCGTACGCGTACGGTGGCGTGCGCGAGCGCGATTCTGATTGGCTCTTAGATCTTAGTAAACATTCGAATCGGTCGAAACCAGGAAGCAGCGGCCGCCATTTCGTGTATTTCACTCAGAAAAAAAAAGAGTGATATCTTGAAAAGGGGGCAAGGAGGAGAGTTACAGACCCCCTAACATTTGTAAGGGGGTCAAAGAAGGACAGAAAAGTACAAAGACAACATTTATTGATTTTAAAAAAAATCGCGGGGTACGCGTACGGTAAGCTTACCGTAAGCGGACGGTAGAAAAAAAAAATAAAAAAAGAAATGAAATTCAGATTTAAGTGTTTAGATATTAGGGGGCTCTAAAAAGAGCCGTTGTGTTTATGAAGTGATTTTTTAGTGGTACCTACAAGTACCGATGCAGAGTCTAAGGTTCAAGAGGAAGACTCTGTTCCCTTCATCATTGAAGTGCACACCATCTCCTCTATAAATGTCTTGCATGTCGTAACGCAAGTTGTTGTGGTAAATGGAACCCATACCATAGTCACGGAGGAAAGCAGAAACAGATTTGTTGACGTGCTTTCTTGCTTTGTCAATCTGCGGACAGAAATGATTGGACCAGTTCCATTTTTGCCTTTGGCATATGTTAGAAAACACAAAGGCAGTTTTAGGGAAAAGTGAAAACAGTTGTGCAATGGTGTCCTTCATAAGCATTTCCAGACCTACCCCAGTCAAAGTGCCTAGGTCATTGCCACCACAGTGCACTATTATGAGGTCAGGGTGTTGGATGTGCATGAAGGATTTCACCAATGGCATCAATTGGTGCCACTTTAACCCTCTCTGACCAATCCATTTAATGTCTACATTTGGCAAAGCAAGGTCTCTCACCATATCTGTTTTCTCTGCATACTTTTCACTCCAGAAGACATAGCTGTGCCCTACAATCCACACTGTGAACATCTTCAAAGGAGAACTGGATGCACTCAGGAGGTGTCTTTCAGTAGAATGACAATATGAAAAGAAAGACAGTTTGGAAATGGAGGCATACATATTTTTTTCATAAAAAAAAGAACTGATTGGCTGTTTCATACCATTCTAGAATAAAAACTAGGCTGTATGTGTAAATTAATAGAAGCATGTTTTGTATTGGTACAGAAAAATGTATTACCAAAGAACGGTACTATGGATTTGCTGTTAGGTTTGAAAAGTCAAGCACTCTTGCTCTGTGGAATTGAAACATTGTTTGGTGAACTTCTGACCTAACTCCACACAGCAGTGTTCCATGAGCTGTTGGTATGGTAGCAGGCAGAAGTCAAGTTGGGGGAAGGGTACTAGGCAGAAGTCAAGTTGGGGGAAGGGTACTTTTGGAAAAGGGTTGGTTTTCAACCAATAGAAATGTGTGATTACATTTGAAAAAAAGGGGGAAGCACTGAGATTTGAAACTAACATGTATATGTGTGGAAAAAGAGAGGGAAAGTGTGCCATTATCTGGTTCTGCTGAGAGGAGAGAGGTGTAAAGAACAGAGATCCTGGCTCTGATAATCTGCTGTTTGAGTGCCACATTTCTTTCACAACTAACTAATTTTAAAGGTGAGTTTAGAGTTTGAGAGGGGATGTATATGGTAAATTAAGAAACGAATAATAGAAATGGGATTCCTTTTGTTGAAGTTGTGTTTATTATTTTCTGTTTTGGGAGAAATTTAAATGTGAAGAACATGTAAAATAATATGGACTATGTTTTCACCATAAATTAAGGTGTACTGGTAAAAATAAAGAATACTTTAAGGGTTTGAGGTTTCAGTCAGTAATGCAAATACATTCAGCATCACTAAGGCTGGTTGCCCTTGCTGGAGTGTAGGCAGACAACCAGGTTACACATGGTGCTGGTCTGAAAAAGCAGTTTGGACATGTGCTTTTTTAAGAATCTGAAAAGTGGATTCATAATGTGTCAGTCTGTAAAAGTGTTTATCACTTGCCAAAAAAAAGAGTAGTAAGTGTGCTTTCAAATTGGCAAAGAAATTTCGTTTTGTGACTAATGTGAAAACATGACTCTGTGTGCATATAGGAATTACAGGCAGAGATTTATTGCGTATTGCTCTGGTGATTTCACAGTTGCATTAGATGGAAAGGGGGAGCCATTTTTTGGTGCAGAAGCAGACTCTTAGCACACACCCAGCTGCTTACCCTGTGGAATCATGCACAGTATTCACAAGCGAGTGGGGTTTGAGGTTTCAGTCAGTAATGCAAATACATTCAGTATCACTAAGGCTGGTTGCCCTTGCTGGAGTGTAGGCAGTCAACCAGGTTACACATGGTGCTGGTCTGAAAAAGCAGTTTGGACATGTGCTTTTTTAAGAATCTGAAAAGTGGATTCATAATGTGTCAGTCTGTAAAAGTGTTTATCACTTGCCAAAAAAAAGAGTAGTAAGTGTGCTTTCAAATTGGCAAAGAAATTTCGTTTTGTGACTAATGTGAAAACATGACTCTGTGTGCATATAGGAATTACAGGCAGAGATTTATTGCGTATTGCTCTGGTGATTTCACAGTTGCATTAGATGGAAAGGGGGAGCCATTTTTTGGTGCAGAAGCAGACTCTTAGCACACACCCAGCTGCTTACCCTGTGGAATCATGCACAGTATTCACAAGCGAGTGGGGTTTGAGGTTTCAGTCAGTAATGCAAATACATTCAGCATCACTAAGGCTGGTTGCCCTTGCTGGAGTGTAGGCAGTCAACCAGGTTACACATGGTGCTGGTCTGAAAAAGCAGTTTGGACATGTGCTTTTTTAAGAATCTGAAAAGTGGATTCATAATGTGTCAGTCTGTAAAAGTGTTTATCACTTGCCAAAAAAAAGAGTAGTAAGTGTGCTTTCAAATTGGCAAAGAAATTTCGTTTTGTGACTAATGTGAAAACATGACTCTGTGTGCATATAGGAATCACAGGCAGAGATTTATTGCGTATTGCTCTGGTGATTTCACAGTTGCATTAGATGGAAAGGGGGAGCCATTTTTTGGTGCAGAAGCAGACTCTTAGCACACACCCAGCTGCTTACCCTGTGGAATCATGCACAGTATTCACAAGCGAGTGGGGTTTGAGGTTTCAGTCAGTAATGCAAATACATTCAGCATCACTTGGAGTGTAGGCAGTCACCCAGGTTACACATGGTGCTGGTCTGAAAAAGCAGTTTGGACATGTGCTTTTTTAAGAATCTGAAAAGTGGATTCATAATGTGTCAGACTGTAAAAGTGTTTATCACTTGCCAAAAAAAAGAGTAGTAAGTGTGCTTTCAAATTGGCAAAGAAATTTCGTTTTGTGACTAATGTGAAAACATGACTCTGTGTGCATATAGGAATTACAGGCAGAGATTTATTGCGTATTGCTCTGGTGATTTCACAGTTGCATTAGATGGAAAGGGGGAGCCATTTTTTGGTGGAGAAGCAGACTCTTAGCACACACCTAGCTGCTTACCCTGTGGAATCATGCACAGTATTCACAAGCGAGTGGGGTTTGAGGTTTCAGTCAGTAATGCAAATACATTCAGCATCACTAAGGCTGGTTGCCCTTGCTGGAGTGTAGGCAGTCAACCAGGTTACACATGGTGCTGGTCTGAAAAAGCAGTTTGGACATGTGCTTTTTTAAGAATCTGAAAAGTGGATTCATAATGTGTCAGTCTGTAAAAGTGTTTATCACTTGCCAAAAAAAAGAGTAGTAAGTGTGCTTTCAAATTGGCAAAGAAATTTCGTTTTGTGACTAATGTGAAAACATGACTCTGTGTGCAAATAGGAATTACAGGCAGAGATTTATTGCATATTGCTCTGGTGATTTTACAGTTGCATTGGATGGAAAGGGGGAGCCATTTTTTGGTGCAGAAGCAGACTCTTAGCACACACCCAGCTGCTTACCCTGTGGAATCATGCACAGTATTCACAAGCGAGTGGGGTTTCAGGTTTCAGTCAGTAATGCAAATACATTCAGCATCACTAAGGCTGGTTGCCCTTGCTGGAGTGTAGGCAGTCAACCAGGTTACACATGGTGCTGGTCTGAAAAAGCAGTTTGGACATGTGCTTTTTTAAGAATCTGAAAAGTGGATTCATAATGTGTCAGTCTGTAAAAGTGTTTATCACTTGCCAAAAAAAAGAGTAGTAAGTGTGCTTTCAAATTGGCAAAGAAATTTCGTTTTGTGACTAATGTGAAAACATGACTCTGTGTGCATATAGGAATTACAGGCAGAGATTTATTGCGTATTGCTCTGGTGATTTCACAGTTGCATTAGATGGAAAGGGGGAGCCATTTTTTGGTGCAGAAGCAGACTCTTAGCACACACCCAGCTGCTTACCCTGTGGAATCATGCACAGTATTCACAAGCGAGTGGGGTTTGAGGTTTCAGTCAGTAATGCAAATACATTCAGCATCACTAAGGCTGGTTGCCCTTGCTGGAGTGTAGGCAGTCAACCAGGTTACACATGGTGCTGGTCTGAAAAAGCAGTTTTCTGCCTAATTTCAAAGCATGACTTTGTGTGCACACAGGAATTATTTTTAGAAATTTAATTTGTGAAGGTGTTATTGTGATTTTCATTTATAGGAAAGGGGTTTATAGTATTTTAAGATTTCTAAAGAACATAAAAAATGTAGTAATATATTTAAATAAAATAAAGGATTTTTTTTTTAGTTTTTTTCAGGTATTGCTGAAGAGCAGTGAACAAAATTTAAGATGCCTACAAAATCCAGAGTAAAGAAAGACCACAAAAAAAACCTATATTTGAAGACAACTGGAGGACCTAAGTTAGTTGGAGATGCTCATGTTGGGAAAAAGAAAAAATCCTCTGGTAAGCAAACAAAAGATTTTTTAAAGAACATATTCAAAAAAAGGAAAAATGTACAAAATGTCTGTACTGGAAAAAATGTTTTCAATAGAAAAGGAGAGGAAAAAATTGAGCATTTAGTTAATGCAAATATACCTTCTGCAACTAAAAAGATAAACTTAAACAGAAAAACAGCGTTTAAAGAGATACGTAGAAAAATGTTTCAGAGAAGAGTTATGTCCAATTTGATAAAGGATGTGAAGAAATATAAGCAAAAGGCTAAGTTTTATAAGAGAAAAAAAGAAATTGAAGCCATTGCAGCAAAGGCATTAGAATTAAAAAGGAAACTATTCATTTTAATTTTGAATAGGATGCGTATATTAGATAAAATGGTTAATGTACTGAAATCACAAAGCAAAAGGAAAAGAGTAGTGAACAGAACAAACTTTTGTAAAGTGTTTTTAGGAAAATGGATGCATAGTTCAAGTAGTGAACCTTTTTTTAATGAAGAGAGCTATTTTCAAAGTAATAGTTTGCTGCATGCAGTTGACACCAGAGGTCGTGCTTACGAAGTGAAAAATGGTTGCATAATGGAGAAGGAGATAATGGTTCCAAGAGATGAGGTACAAGTGATGGCGGATGAGGCTATGGGGAGACGTCCTAAAGCCCCAGTGTACACTTGGAATTGTAGTAGTATTTGCACTGTGCGTCAGGAATCTATTGATAAATTTCGTGAGTTTCTAAGAGAATATAGTAAAAAAAGTGTAAAACAGAAGATTAAGGTGCTTCAAAGTCTGGATCCATGCAGAGTGAGAGAGAATACTGGTTTGCAGGGTCATTCTCTGGCTTGTCTATCTAGAAAAGTGTGTAATAGTGTTTTCCATCATTTTAGGATGCTGGCTGTTCATCATACTGAAATGAGAAAGTTTGTGAGACGGTTGTATTTTGCTAAAAGTCCAGCAATAAAGTTAGATGAATTGAATAGGGCTCTGTTCCGTGGATCGGTATCAGATGTAGAGAAGGTTGTTGATGAAATTCAGTTTTGTTCCTTTGGTCCTGAACAAAACAGTGCAGAAAAGGACACAGTAAATGAGGAAGAAGTGGAAGAGAATGTAGAATCCTCTGTAAGTAAGACATTTAATGATCACATAACAAAATTTGCAATAATCTCTAATGAAAGACCAAATATTACTTGTATTTGTTGCCGCAGAACTCATTATAGAAAACAAACCAGGTATGTTGATCTCTATAGAAAAAGTGAAAATGAAGATAATTATAAGTGGAAGGATTTTGCCACATATATATTTCTTGAAAATTGTTTTGAATTGGGTGAAGTTCAGCGTATTTGTAAATACTGTTATAATAAGTTAGAAGAAAATAGAATGCCGACCAGAGCTGTACATAATAATTTAGAATTGGATGCAATTCCTGCTGAACTTTCTGAATTAAATACATATGAGTCTATACTCATTCAATGTGTTCATCCGTTCCAGACCATAGTACGTATGGAGCCCAAAACTGGTAAATTACCTCCTTCAGATTTACTGACAGGTTTAAAAGGTAGAGTGGTGTATTTGCCCTTGGATTTGAAAAAAAATATGGAAACTATTGATGCGGATACTTTGGAAACTGAACCATTAATTATTCTGGTTAATGGTGTACCTACAAAGAATAAGAAGATTTGGCAGGAGCTGGTAGATGTACGGAAAGTACAAAGAGCAAATTTGTATTTGAAAAGGAATAACAAATGGTATGAATCAATTTATATAGAAGAAGAAGAAGAAGAAGATTTACAAGAAGACACAGAAACACCAACTGGACAAATTGAAAAAGTGGACAAGTCAAAGGAAGAAGAAATTTATGAACATTTTAGCATACATCCTCTTCATTCAAAAGAAGTTATGGGAGACAATATTGATCTGTTTCAGATGAAGAAAGCAAAAGGAACTCCCGTGAGTGTATGGGAGGAGAGCTTGGAAGCTCGATGTTTTCCCCAGCTGTTTCCTACAGGAAAAGGAGGACGATACGATGAACGTCCGGAACAGATTCCAGCTTCTGAGTATCGGACTACAAGACTATATGCCGAAGATCCCAGATTTCGACAAAGTATTCCTTATTTGTTCCATCTTTTATTTGAAAGCGACTTGTCTGCACTGTCTTATGCAGTAAATCACATTTTAAAAAGTGGAGTACATTTACAAAATGTGTCTGCTAAGGATTTTATGGAGAAAGTGCAGCACCGAGATGATCATTTGGAAACACAACTGATCAATCTGATGGCTTGTCAGCGTGGGACAAATGAATATTGGTGCCGACGTCATGGTGAATTAAAATGCATGTTACGGAATTTAGGAACACCAACATGGTTCGTTACTCTAAGCTGTGCTGAGTACGCTTGGGATGATTTACTGGATTTTCTACGAGAGGCAAATTCAAACATTAAAAACATCGAATACAAGACAGCAGGAGAACTGTGCTCATTGGATCCGGTTAATGTTTGCAGATATTTCAATCATAGATTTGAGGCTATGATGTCGTTCATCTGCAATAAAAAAAATCCACCTCTAGGAGAAGTAGTGGATTTCATTTGGAGAAAAGAGTACCAGGCAAGAGGTGCTCCTCATATTCATATGCTGTTGTGGATCAAGGATGCCCCAAAGTTTGGAACAGATGCTGATGAAGCAGTGTTATCTTACATTGAAGAATATGCAACATGTGCTATACCAAAAAGCACAGAAGATAAAAAGTTAAAGGAGCAAGTTTTACGTTTCCAAAGTCATCGGTGTGGAAAATACTGTCGACGGAAATACAAGAGCAAAGATAAATACTACACTAAATGTCGATTTGGATTTCCTAGACCTGTTCTTTCAAATGGAAGAGTAAACAGTTTTATGTCATCTGTGAGACATACTATCACAAGAAAATCACCTAAGAATACCTACAACCTTAAAAGAAAAGAAGAATCAAAAAATATAAATGACTACAACCCAGTCATTTTATCCATGTGGAATGCTAACATGGATATACAGTATGTAGCTGACAATTCCATTGCTGTTGCTCGATATGTAACGTCTTACATTACGAAATCAGAAAAAACAGAATTGAAGGAAATGTGGGAAGAGATTTCTCACGAGAAGACTGTCAGTAAGAAGCTGTACAGTTTCAGTTTGAAGATGTTATCGCATCGAGAAATTGGATCCTACGAATGTTCAGATAGGTTATCTTCTGCAAGTCTCTACTCGAAATCAAGAAGAATAATTTGGGCAAGTTTAGGCCTTGCAGCAATGAGAAATCGGGTACTGAAATCTGTTGGAGAAATTGAATATTTGGCCGAGAATGACCCAGAAAGTACAGATATTTTGAAATCAAACATGTTGGACACATATTACCCAAAGAGAAGTCATCATCTGGAGAACATGTGTCTGTATGAAGTGCTGCAGAACTACATTTATTCACGGAAAGCCGCAGAAGACATCAACAATGGAAAATATAAAGTCATTGGTGAGGAAGGATGTTTGGTGAAGCAAACAAAAGGAAGTTTGATAAATCACAGGAAGCTGAGTTGCGACACTACTGACAAAAAGGAATTTTACTACTTGGCTCTTTTACAGCTGTTTAAACCATGGCGTACAGAGGATGAACTACTGGGAGAATTTCAAAGCTATGAAGATTCTTTTAATGCTTGCAAAGACAGCATACAATGCAGTACATTCTCAACTTATCTGCAAATGTTAAATGAAGAAATTGAACAGGAAACTACAATTGCAGCAGAAATAGCTAGAGACAGTTCTCAGGACAGCCAAAGTTCAGGAACACTCAGTCAAGATCCCCTAGGACAACCAATCGTTGAAAATGAAGCATCAATAGCCATGAATGAAGTGGAAACAGCTATGAATCAAGCTCAAGAAGAATTTATAGACTTACAAAATTTGGAAAGACAACTGAACGAAGAGCAGCAACAAATTTATGAAGAGATCAGAAACAAAATTGATCACGGATTTCTACCTGAAAAAAAAGAGTGCTCATGCACATCATTTCATCCAATCATAATGTATGTAAGCGGACAAGCTGGAACTGGAAAAAGTTTCCTTATAAAAGTCATCAGAAGCTACCTACAGCAAAAAACGGATTCTACTTTGTCTTGTGTGGTTACTGCTCCAACTGGGTTAGCAGCATATAACATAAAAGGAATCACTTTACATCGTTTGCTAATGTTACCAGTGGAGCATGAGAACAAAATACAATACAACAAGCTAACTGGAGAAGCATGCTTGGAAGTTTCAAGAGTATTGAAGAAGATGCAAGTTCTCATTATTGATGAGGTGAGCATGGTATCAAACGTAATGCTTGCCTTTGTGCATTTAAGAATGCAGCAAATTCTGAAGACAGACTATGACGTGTTATTTGGAGGAAAACACGTCATAGTTTTTGGAGATCTTTTGCAACTTACTCCAGTTAAAGGACAACCAGTGTTTAATACTGTGACACATGAAGACACAAAGAAGTCATTGGGAAGCATCGGTAATGCAAATATTTGGTCCTTCTTTGAGTACAAGGAACTAACTACTAATATGAGGCAAGCAAACGATGAAGAATATGGAAGTATTCTGAAAGATATCAGAATTGGACTACTCACTGAAGCTGGCAAAAAAGCATTACAGAGTCGGCTGCTACATAATTTATTTCCAAAGGAAGAAATAGTTGCAGAGAAGATATACAAGAACATTGCAGAAAAGAAAAGTGTCATTTGCTTAATGCCAACTCTACGTGAATGCTCAATATTCAATGAGGAGCTTTTGAAATTGGAAAAGGAAGATATCAGGAAATTGGAAGCAGTGGACAAAATTGAGGATGGAAGAATTACTGTCACATTAACAGGCACACTGAAAAATAAATTGGATTCACTAGAGAAGAACATTTCCAAAACAGCTGGATTAGAAAAAAATCTATATGTTTGCATGAACTGTAGAGTATTTTTAAGGAGAAATTTGGATGTTGAAAAAGGTTTAGTTAATGGAGCTATGGGAAGAGTTGTGGGTTTTATTAATTATCAGAAAAAAGATGGAATTGAATGTTTAAAAATAAAATTTGATCAGATAGAAGAAGTTAAAGACATTTGTCGTTGTTCAGTTCGTTTCATGCTTGTGAAAGATTTATATGTACGTAGGAAGCAGTTTCCGTTTTCTCTAGCATATGCTGTAACTATTCACAAGTCTCAAGGTTTGACTGTAGATTGTGCATTTGTGAACATTGGTTCAACTGTGTTCAAAGAAGGTATGGCATATGTTGCTTTGTCACGAGTGAAAACATTATCAGGTTTATTCATGATAGACTTTGATGACTCAAAAGTTAGTGCTGATGCAAATTGTGTAAAGGAGTATAATAGATTAAGAAGAAGCTATGCTCCTCATTTAGGTCAGTATCCTGTGTTGGAGAAACGTGTAGTTTCTCGTAAAAGGAGAAATGAGAATATCTGTAATGAAGATGTAGAGAGGAGGAAAAAAAAGAGGAGTGATGTAATTGCAAGCAAAAAGAAAAAGGAAAATGAAGAACAGGTTGTAGGATGTCATTTTGAAAATAGCTCTGGTGTCAACTGCTACGCTAATGTAGTGCTGAATATTGCATTTTATCTGGAAAGTGTGCAAGAGCAGATAATAGTAAATCAGGGAAAAAGATTCTGTTCTGAGTTGAGTCTCCTTTTTCAAAAGCTGAGTAATGATAAAACTCAAATAGAAAGTGCCACTGAAATTAGAAAACTTTTAGATGTATGTTCAGGACGAACACAGTTTTCTCAAAATGTACAGCAAGACGCACAGGAATTCTTGATGTTTTTTCTTCAGGTACTGGAAGAAGAAGGGGTTCCCATTAAAAATTTATTTGGTCTCTCTTATAAATGGGAACATAGTTGTGAAAACTGTTATAATATATGTGGCTCTAATGTTGATTCTGAAAGGTTTATTTATTTAACATTGCCAGAAAGTAAAACAGTCACTTTTGCTAAATTAGTTAAAGATGCTAATCATAGCATGGAATGCAGTGAGTGTCAATCTGACATGTTTTCAACGTTAATTTTAAAGGAATACGGACAGTATGTAATTTTAATGATGCAACGCTGTAAAGCTGATGGTTCAAAATTAGATACTTTAATAAAGAAGTTTACAGGACAGCAATTATCAATTTCAGGAAAAACTTTTGTAACAGTTGCAATAATTTTCCATGATGGACCTACTGTAACTTCTGGACATTACACAGTTTATCTTAAATGTGAAAAAGGCTGGACACTGTGTAATGATTCCCAATTGATTTTTAAGCAACGTTTGCCTTTTGATTTAGCAAATTCCTATCTAATCTTCCTGAAACCTAAATTTTAGAGAGATTTGGCAACATCTGGACAAAACAATTTTACAATTTTATTGGATTACCAGTGGAATTTTCAAAAAAAATGATTTTACAAATTACCATTTGGCCTAATGGAAAGGTAACCAATTGTAATGTGGACTTTTTTAATTTTTAATGAAACTTTGGAAAAACAAAAATTTAGACAAAATCGGTAACATCTGCAAAATTTAAATTTTGGAATGTTATTGGATTGCCATTGGAAATTTATTCCAAAAAGATTTTTAAAATTACTATTTGGCCATGCGGAAAGGTAAACAATTCTATTGTGGACTTATTTAATTATTAATAAATCTTTCGGAAACCAAAATGTTACAGAGAATCGGTGAGATCTGTACAATTTAAACTTTAGTTTTTTATTGGATTAACATTGGAAATTTAATCAAAAAAGAATTTTAAAATTACTATTTGGCCTAAAGGAAATGGAACCAGATGTATTGTGGAGTTATTTGAGATATATTTTTGGGATTATACTTCTGAAACAAAAATATCAGACGGTATTTTAAAGAAATAAGTATTGATATTAGTTGATATTTTTTTAGAATATTATGCATTTCTATAATGTTATGTTTAAGTTAAAAGAGATTCTGGGCTTTTTTTATACAATCTTTGAGATTGTTATTTTTTTTTGCCCGCTGTTAAATGATGAATGCAATTGCTTTCTCAATTTATAGTGAAATGCAATATATTCTGAAAACAGCAAAAAAAAGGCAAAATTTTTTTTTGAAAAATATGTAAATATGTGTACTGTATTATAAAATGTTTTATTAAATATTAATACTTTTTTCTTTTTTTTCAGATTGAGATAGATAATTTTCGAAAACTAGAACCATTTTTAAAGCAATTAAAAAAAAATGTAAATGAATAAATATTTTTTTGAGTGGGTATGGTAAGTCAAAAATATCATGGTCCCTTTTTTCCACTTCTCCACAATCACATTTTCAGTTTTTCATTGTAGTCTCTCAAGGACCTTGTAATGTGATAATTGATTTTTAGTGTTTTTTAAAAAAAAAAATAATAATTACGCGTACCGTACGCGTACGGTAAAAAAAAACAAAAAAAAGTTTTAAAAACATATATAAAAAATAGATGAAAGGTAAGGTTGGCTCTTAAAAGAGCCGTTGTGTTCATGCAGGGACAGAGGAAAGAAAGAATGGGAATATTAGACGGTACGACAAGTGTGCTGATCTATTTTATTGTTCACTAGGGAAATACTGGTCTCCCTATAACAAATTAGATCATGACAAGTGGCGCACCGTATTTCAACCCTCAGAAACCGAGGGTTAATTTCCTGAGGAGAAGAAAAAGGAGATGCTCCCCCCACAGATGAAGGGCTCACCTGACCTGCAGAAGAAGGACTCGGCACTGCAGATGATGGTCCAGGCTGAGCTGCTGTGGATGTGCTTGGTTGATTTACTGAAGGGTTACCTTCAGTAAGTCGAGCATGTGTCCTTCTGTGTACATCCTTAAGGTGTCTCAACATGGTGTGATTCCCGAAGGAATACTTCCTGTCGGGATTCCCTCTTGAAAGTACACGGCCACACAGCTTACAAGTCACTAAGGGTGCATTTACCTTTTGCTGGCCCTCTGGAAAAGAAAAATACTCCCATATGAAAGAGGTCTTTTGTTTCCTCGCTCTCTGCCTCAAGGTAGTGCTGCTAGCCTCACTCTCAGAAGGGCTCTGCTGTTCTGCCATCGTATCACAAAGACAACCCAGCTCCTTCTCCTAAGGGATCACAAGCAGAAATGAGGGGAATGGGTGTGGTGTAGGAGAGTTCTAGAACTGAAAGTAGTTTCAACCAATCAAAAGTTGTGTTTCATGATCACATGACCAACCGTACGCTTACGGTGCGCTTACGGTGCGCTTATGGCAAAAGTACGCATGCGCGTAAAAAAGACACGCGCTCGCGCGCATGCGCATAACAGTCACTCCCCAACACTTCCGCGTAACGTGCGCGTGTAGCGTACACGCGTACGCGCCCCACGCGCAGTACGCGTGGCTACGCAAATTGCGTAACTATACGCAAACAGCGTAGATAAATTACGGACATTGCGTAAACCGTACGCTTACCGTAAGCTTACCGTACGCGCACTAAAAAAAAAAAAAAAAAAAAAAAATATTTTCAAAGTTATACTAATATATCTTACCTGTTTGGTAAAAAAAAAAAAAAAATCTTGAAATATTGCAGATTTTAAAGAAAAAAAACATAGTGTTTTAAGAGAATAAAAAGTTTTAAAAAAAACTTGTTTTTTTTAAAAAAACACACATTTAATATAAGAATTTATAAAAAAAAAAAAAAAAAATCAATAAAAAAAATATGGGAATCACATATGTTATAGCTAAGAATTAGCATTTAAAAAACCATACAAATTCACTGAAAAAACCATGGGTTTCACACACGTTATAGTTAGAAATTAGCATTTAAAAAACCTTGCAAATTCACTGAAAAAACCATAGGTTTCACACATGTTATAGTTAGGAATTAGCATTTAAAAAACCTTGCAAATTCAGTGAAAAAACCAAAGGTTTCACACATGTTATAGTTAGCTGAACATTTCACTCGTAAAAAACCAATGAAATTCCCCCGTTATAGTTAGTTCAGCTAACTATAACTCGCGCGCCCGCAATGCACTGCTGATGACGTCACATATTACATCACTCATGACATGGTCACTGACATCACTCATGACATCACTGATGACATCTCAAATGACATCACTGATGACATCACTGATGACATCATCCTTGTGATAGAGTGGCAGACCTCCTCTTCCCCTAATATACCCTTTGATACACACATTCAAAAATAGAGACTGAAATTTTCAAAACAATGGACATACCAATACCAGTTACAAGAACCTCTTAAGTAATTCTAAGAACCACATACACATCCATTCATTCACCAACAGTCCTATACAGTCACTCATACATGCACTCACTCATCATATGTACTCATACACCTATACATCCTGTTACACAATGCCACTCATCCATAGAGTTACTCACACATACTCACTCATGCTAATAAAGAAACAAGCATACATTTATTAGCTTATACAGTTATACACACACCACCACACTTACTTCTACGGACACTTACACATACTTAGTCTTATAAACAATCACTTATAGAAACACATACTTATTCATACAGGAACTCTTTCAATCTCTCACTCTCACATATACTCACTTATATACACCAATAGTCACATATACTAGTTTAAAACATATGTAGTTACTCATAAAGACACTATTGAGACAGTCATTCACTCACTAACACAACCATTCACACACTCATCCACCCATACAGTCCTGCACACATGCTGTCTTCAACACATACAAAGAGTGAATCACTCATTCATGCACCTATGCACTACATAATACCCCCCACCGAACCATACAGACACTCAGACTGATACTCAAAAAAACAACTAATAACCTATATAGACACCCATGAAGCTACTCACCAACCCATGCAGCCACTTATACACAAAGTGAGAGACTGATACAGATATTTTCATATTTAAACATTACTCAGTAAGCCATGTATTCACTATGATACACTTAATCAGTCAGTAACACAATAAATTTTTCAAAAACAAAGCATCCATTTAGACACTTATATACCCATTTATTCTTCCATTGACCTTGAGATATACATATATAAAACATATTTAATTTTCAGAAAAACACACATTCACTGGATGATGTCATCAGTGATGTCATCAGTGATGTCATTTGAGATGTCATCAGTGATGTCATGAGTGATGTCAGTGACCATGTCATGAGTGATGTAATATGTGACGTCAGCAGTGCATTGCGGGCGCGCGAGTTATAGTTAGCTGAACTAACTATAACGGGGGAATTTCATTGGTTTTTTACGAGTGAAATGTCCAGCTAACTATAACATGTGTGAAACCTTTGGTTTTTTCACTGAATATATATATATATATATATTCACTTAAAAAACCATAGGTTTCACACATGTTATAGTTAGGTGGACATTTCACTCGAAAAAAAACAATGAAATTCCCCCGTTATAGTTAGTTCAGATAACTATAACTTGCGCGACCGCAACTCTATCACAAGGATGATGTCATGAGTGATGTCATGAGTGATGCCACTGATCATGTCATGAGTGATGTAATATGTGAAGTTATGAGCAGTGGATTGCGGTCGCGCGAGTTATAGTTATCTGAACTAACTATAACGGGGGAATTTCATTGGTTTTTTTCGAGTGAAATGTCCACCTAACTATAACATGTGTGAAACCTATGGTTTTTTAAGTGAATTTGCAATGTTTTTTAAATGCTAATTCCTAACTATAACGTGTGTGAAACCTATGGTTTTTTAAGTGAATTTGTACGTTTTTTTAAATGCTAAGTTATGTATATATTATTTATTTTTTTTCACATTTTTTTCGCCGTGCGCGCACCTCGCGATATTTTTTTTAAAAAATTAAAATGTTTTTTCACCCTTCGAGGTCCTTTAGGGACCCCCTGACAAAGGCTAGGGGGTCAGAAACTCTCTACCCTGCCCCCTTTTCACCTTCGCCACCTCTCTTTTTCACTCTCGCACCCAAAACAAACAAAATGGCGGCCGACACTTCCTGATTTCGACCGATTCGAACGTTGACTGACATGTAACCACCAATCAGGATTACGCTCGCGCACGTTAGGGTGCGCGCACGGTGCGCGCTTATAGATATTTATATGCATTTAAATGCTATTTTCTCAGGAAATACTAAACAGATTGACTCCATATATGCAAAAGGCACATCCTTGACCCGAGGACTACCTCTTTGCCAAATTTCAATTCAGCCGTTCGGGCTGTACCTTCGACTAAAGGTCCTATGGGAAAATGCATGGGGAAAACACGTTTTGGGACCCCCCTTATTTCTCGGCCCCCGCTTGACGAATCACCCCGAGACTTTCAGGGTAGGAGCTGAGCAGAGCGCCCTATTAGTTTTGAAAATTTCGCGAGGATTCGTCAACCGGCGCCAAAGTTATTCAAAATAGAATTTTCAGATTTCCTATGGAAACACGATCCTAACTATAACTATCTACTGGCGACCGCCAGTAGATAATATATATATATATATATATATATATAAAACACACGTTATAGTTAGGAATTAGCATTTAAAAAACCTTGCAAATTCACTTAAAAAAACCATAGGTTTCACACATGTTATAGTTAGATGGACATTTCACTCGTACAAAACCATTGAAATTCCCCCGTTATAGTTAGTTCAAATAACTATAAGTCGTGAGCCCGCAATCCACTGCTGATGACGTCACATATTACATCACTCATGACATGGTCAGTGGCATCACTCATGACATCACTGATAACATCATCCTTGTGATAGAGTGGCGGTCGCACGAGTTATAGTTATCTGAACTAACTATATGGGGGGAATTTCAATGGTTTTGTACGAGTGAAATGTCCATCTAACTATAACATGTGTGAAACCTATGGTTTTTTAAGTGAATTTGCAAGGTTTTTTAAATGCTAATTCCTAACTATAACGTGTGTGAAACCTATGGTTTTTAAGTGAATTTGTAAGGTTTTTTAAATGCTAAGTTATGTATGTATTATTATATTTTTTATATATTTATTTTACAATAAACTACCTATGTATATAGTTATAGATTGACTGTATCCTATAATATGGAATGGCTCGTTTAAAATGTTTTTTATTTTTTTAAGGTTTTTCACCGTGCGCGCACGGTGCACGCATGGTGCGCGCACCCCGCGATTTTTTGAGAAAAGAATAAAATGTTTTTTTCACCCTTCGGGGTCCTTCAAGGACCCCCTGACAAAGGCTAGGGGGTCAGGGACTCTCTACCCTGCCCCCTTTTCACGTTCTCCACCTTTGTTTTTCTCTCTCACACAAGTCACACACAAAATGGCGGCCGACACTTCCTGATTTCGACCGATTCGAACGTTGACTGACATCTAACCACCAATCAGATTTACGCTCGCGCACAGCACGGTGCGCGCACCGTGCGCGCCTATAGATATTTATATGCTTTTAAATGCAATTTTCTCAGGAAATACTGAACAGATTGACTCCATATATGCAAAAGGCACTTCCCTGACCTGAGGACTACATCTTTGCCAAATTTCAAGAAATTCTGTTCAGCCGTTCGGGCTGTACCTTCGACTAAAGGTCCTATGGGAAAATGCATGGGGAAAACGTGTTTTGGGACCCCCCTTTTTTCTCGGCCCCCGCTTGACGAATCACCCCGAGACTTTCAGGGTAGGAGCTGAGCGGAGCGCCCCATTAGTTTTGAAACTTTTGCGAGGGTTCGTCAACCGGCGCTTAAGTTATTCAAAATAGAATTTTCAGATTTCCTATGGAAACACGATCCTAACTATAACTATCTACTGGCAACCGCCAGTAGATTATATATATATATATATATATATATATATATATATATATACATATATATATATATATATATATATATATATATATATATATATATATATATATATCTCTCTCTTAAGGGCCTGATGTAACAAACTTCCATTCACAAAAAGTGGTCGCAAACAAATAGCGCACAAACTTTTTGTGACGGGAAAAGAGTTTTGCAAACTGACCTAATCTATGTACTAATTGGTCGGTTCACAAAATTCCAAATCGTATGGGATTTACTTAATCAATATTCATAAGGTAGCTCGTGACTCACTATGATTGGATGTAATCACAGGGATTGTCACCTGCTGGGGTGCAGATAACCAAGTCTGTATTTGTATTTAAATAAAGTAAACTTATTTTTAATGCGGCCTGTTTTCAATAAAGGAAATAGGGTTACATTTAAAATGAAACGTTTTTTATTTATTTTTATTTGGGAGTTTACCCCTGGAAAACTGCCTACTTCCCAACAATTTTGTTTGTTACTTTCACAAAGGGGAAGGTGTCCAGATGGGAATGTGTTACCACCTGAACTCAGGAGTCAGTGACCTTTCAATATTTTTCCACCGGAACAGGTACCATAACAAATCGATATTTAGGCCAAGATGGCGGCAACATTGGATGTGTAATATGGAGCTTTGTGGTGGGCCCAATAATTATCTGGTGTTTATCCTCTCCATCTTGCAGAATATCTGTAGCAGGACTGCCTGGGTGCCTCCTGCGGCCCGAATTGACATCTGCGTTTCCAATGGTGATAAAAAACACTGAACTAGTGCATTGGCTGCCGTGAACCGCGGCACGGCTGGGCCTATGTGCTGGTTGTCTGCCTGCAATTTTCTGCAGGCCGCAGAATGAGCTGTTACTGGCCACCAGAGGGACATGGTGAGAATGCAGGGAGCACGAGGGCCAACGGTCACTGTCCCCACTCGGCGTGAAGCCCCAAGAACTGCAGGGCTTCCTGCCCCCGATTGGAGCCTGTGCACGGTGAGGCCTGCCTGCGGGCCACGAGCACCACGCTCGCTGAGTACCCTGCTCCTGACGGGTGGCTGTGAGCGGCGGGGCCTGCCGCGGCTGCTGGAACCGACTGCTGCTGGGCTCTGAGGATTGTGGATGACCCTGTTCCTGGCCCCTGCCTGAGAACGTTAAGCAGTGCTGGTACCCGGAGAGGGCCCCAGTGCTTTCCACCGCTCATTGCCCAGTGGGTGCGTATGAAATCGTCTAACTCTACCCTGCACTGGAGATAAACTCTGCCTCTGGCGCCCAATTGTAAGCACCGATTGCCGCTGCACCACTGGTGACCAGGGCCTTGAGGTGAGTCGCCCTGCTGTGCTTCTACCCATACCGCAGCACCTCTAGGGTATGGGTGCACCTGTGGACACCCTCCTTCTCACCTTCGACTACACGCAGCTCTACTGCGCTTTAACACGGGACACATGGCAAGCCCCCTCTCCCTGATCCTTGGACCGCAGAGGCTGCAACTCTGTAGAGTGGGTGTCGCCCCTGACCCAGACCTGGTAGACCTTTGGGAGAACATGGACGCCCACTCCGAGGCTGGGCCCACCAGACAGGGGTACATTTACTAGCCCAACGCTGAACCCGCCTTTAGGACTGGGCCAGCCGACCTGAACCCACAGGGGTGACACACCACCACCGACTCCCTGCCTGCGCCCTGTGAGGTGCAGCGTGAAATTATCCTCAGTCTCTCACAGACTGTATCATGTAGGGATTGCCAGCTTCAGCTATCGCACAAGGGCCCCGGGTGTGGGTGTTCCCAATCTCTGGCAAGGACCTGGAGTGCCCACACCGGCCTGCCCTGCAGACCTGCTGATGGGTGGTCCACCCACAGATCCTCATCCCAACTGGGTGATGTGAGCTGGCGCATTGGTAGCGCCCCCACCAGTGAGTTATCGCACCTGCTTGACTGCCCCGCTGCTGCACGCGGCTCACCCAGGTCCTGGTTCCTCCAGTCGCAGCAATCCTCCTGCTGGTCGTTGTTACCTGCACACTTCTCTCTGTGAGGTTTGGAACGCACCTACCAACAACACTTGCTCCCCTTCTCTGGAGCCAGAGACGGCCTCCTGTTGGTCTTTTTGAGCCCTCTGCTGAACATTGACCACATCAACACGACTTTCCTGCCCCCTGAATCGATCCCGTGGATAGTTGGGACATGGCAGGCTATCCGTGTGACCTGGTGGACCAGGGTGAAGGCTCCCCTGTGGCCCTCCAACATGGAACTTCCACCCACTTGAACCCCCCCTCCTTCGAACGCTGTATTGAGCTGGCTAAGAATGTCTCCCACAACCCCAGGTTCCGCTTCACTCAGTTTAATTGCATTCACCATTCTTATCTCTCCCCTGGCCATATTCGGCGCATGTTCCTGATGCTCTCCCCGGAATGTCCCCGTTATAAATTGCAGAATGCAGATTTCATTCACATGGTATGGGCACACACCATGATCACTGGCATGGAAAGAAGTCACATCAACAGTGGCGGAGCTGTCCACACACCCTCTCACCCCTACTCCCACTGGGGAGAACACCTCGACGACCTCACACCAAGGGACAAAGCTTGTTCCACTGCAGTGTAAACCATCTTCTGAAGCTCGCCCAAGGGGCCTGCACCACACTATGGACATGGTGAAACTCAAAGGCACCAAAACGCAGCACATGGGGGGTAGCGGCGCCGAAATGGACCTGGCACAAGGGGACAGGACACTTGGTAGCCTTTAACTTGAAAAGACCCTCCAGGCTCACTCCACACCGTTTGACAAAGTACTCCAGGCTATTTTGGACACTGAGACCTCTCTGGAGGCTCGCATTAACTCAGTCTCAGTGGAGGTAAATCTACTATGAGCTGATCACAGCAAGCTAACAGACAGAGTGGAAGAAACTAAATCTGTTCTGGCAGTCCTACAACCCTCGACTCAGGAACTGTAAGAGCGCCTAAAGAGGATGGAGGTGGAGGTCATCCTCTTACACTGCAGAGCGGAGGATGCCAAGGCCAGGTCCAGGCACAACAACATTCTCCTGTTCGGCTCTCCCGATTGCTCAGAGGGCCCCAGTGTGGAGCTGTTCTTGGAGGATTAGCTAGTGTGGAATGTCCTTGAAAACAAGGCACCAAACATTTTCTCAGATGAGAGGACGAACTGTACCGCGGGCCACCCTCCCACCCCCTCTCAGGAGCTATGACCTGCTCCTGCAGCCCTTCAGCACCAAAAGCCCATGGACGCCTGGACGTGGCTGACACCCCCGGAACAAAGTAAGATGACTGGTTAGTTCCCAAACTGTGACACACCAGACGTCGTCTTCCTGGACTAAGACCCACCAAGGAGCAAGCAGCGGAGGAACAGGCCCATGCAGCGGTGGAGGCCTCGCTCCATAGCATGAACTCCTTTGCCCCAGTTCAGGACCGGCACCTTTCGGAGTCTGAATCAGTTAACACTCCACATCAGGCGGCGTTCACCATGGACCAAAAGTCACCCCAAGGTCGGCAGATGCCTTGTAAGTACGCGGCCAAGGCCATGGCTGCAGCCTAGCACTGGATCGTCCCTTTATGGCACATGCTACCATCATGTAGGTAAGGCACCATGGGCATGGGACCATGAGGTGTTTCTGTCTGGGGGACCCACACCACCCACTCGCAAGACATTGCTATTCTAGCACACAAGCCAAACTAGACCCCACACCCAGATGGCGCACCACTCACGAGCCCCTATGTGGACGATGCCTTTTTGTCTGCTTTCTTACACTTAATGTTGTCTGCGTTGAATAGTTTGGGGGTGTTTTTCAGGACGGGACCCGGGAGGGCAACTGTCCTGGGGAGGGGGTATTGTGTTTTTCACTACTGTAACGATTTTACGAGCTGCTGTACTAGTCTCCAAGATGATACTCGCCACCTGCGGGCATGCCACGGGCCACACAGCACTGCATGGGTACTCCTGAGTTGGCCTGGGGGTGGGAGAGGGAATCACCCTCCCTCCCTCTTCCTGAATGGTATGACTCACCTGGCTAGCACACAGGCTAACAAATATTCCCCAATACCACATTATTACCTGGAACGTGTGAGGTATGGCCACACTGAGAATGCATTACTGCATATACACTTATCTCAAGAGGTGACATGTCCACATAGCTATGCTCTAAGAAACATATTTTACCGCCACTGAATCACACAAACTCTGTGCAAAGTGGAGGGGCCAGGTGCACAGCACCATGGCAGCCTCCTTTACCGGCGGGGTCCTAATATGGATTGAGCTAGGAGTACCATATTTCGTGATCACCATATTTGGTACTGGAAGGTCAGTAAGATGGCTCACCCCTGGCATTGGCCGCGATATACGCTCAGAACACCCGCCAAGGTGAGTTTCTTGATACCCTGACCCCGGTACTCTTTAGCGATCCATACTGCCCTGCTCTCTGTGGCAGCGACTTCAGCTGTGTTCCGGATGTGGTTCCTGACCGTTCCACGCCCTCCCTCCGGCAGCTGCTTCCGGACGCGTGGCTCAACATCTTCCCTAGTGGGTGACCCACATGCAACTGTGAATATTCTTTTTATTCTGCCGTTCTCTATGTCCACACCAGAATTGACCTCCTGCTCTGCACACCCCACCTCGGCACCTAGCTGGCCGAAGTGGAATTCCTGGCATGCACCCTGTCTGACCACTGCCCATTACTGCTCAACGTATGATGGGGGAGCTGACGTCCCCTCATACCCACTTGGCGTCTACAGGTGGGAGCACTGTCCGATCCCCCTTTGGGGCGGAACTTGCCCAATGCATAGATCGCTACTTTACGCTTAGCACTGGCACTGTGACCTCCCGTGCGGTTGAATAGGATGCTCACAAGGTGGTAGTTCGTGGCAATTGTCTGTGGACCTCATGGGGGTTACCTTCTGACTATTGAACATGACCTTTGCTTCCTGGAGATACAGGCGGCCAATCAGGTAGCCACAACTGAACAGCTCCAAATACTGCGCAAGCAGTGAAGCAAAGCGGAACAAACTCTGAACAAGCACTACTATAGGCGGGGCTCGGCCCTGCAATATGCTGAAGAGGACTGCGCGGGGAAACTGTTAGCGTGGCTACTACACGACGATCAACAACGCACCCCCATAGATGCGGTACGCTTGTTTGACAGTGAGCTGCTGACTACGCAATTGGATACTAATGGGGCCTTCCATGACTACTACCACGAGCTCTATTCTGCCCCGGCCGCTTCATCGTTGCATAACATGCATGAATTCTTTGACACTGTACACCTGACGCTTCTGAATGCCTTACAACGGGCTGACCTGGATGAACCATTGCAGCTTGAAGAGGTGCGTACAGCCATATCCCAGACTGCCAGTGGCAAGACCCCAGGCACTGATGGCCTATCCATCGTGTACTATGCCACCTTCCTTACCCAGACCACCCAGCATCTCTTGATGTCTTCAATGAGGCCAGGGAGCGGGGTTGCATGCCAAACTCACCCCATGAGGCCCTCATAGTAGTCTTACCCAAACCTCATAGAGATCCTCTGTACGCCCACTCCTATTGCCTCCTATCCCTGCTCAATCTGGATTGCAAAATCCTGGGCTAGATCCTGGAGAACCGTCTCCGTCCCATCATACAGTCACTGGTCCACCCAGACCAATCTGGGTTCATCCCAGGCTGCAGCCAGCACGTTTCGGAATGTGCGTCGCCTCTTATGCCTCCTGCACAGTACTCCTTTGGATACGCAGGCTCGGGTTGCGGTGTCGTTAGACATAGAGAAAGCATTCAACACCCTGGGCTGTGACTATTTATTCTCAGCCCTCACTAACATGGGGTTCGGCCTGGGATTCCTAAGCTAGTTACGCACACTCTACACCAACCCTGAGGCGCTTGTCAAAATGGGACAGGTAATTTCGGATAAGTTCACCATTCACAGAGGAACAAGACAAGTTTGCCCCTCCCCCCTCATCTTTGCCCTCCCCATGGAACCCCTGCCTGTCAGCTCTGCCAGTGAGCAGTGGACAGTGCATACGTGAGCAGGACTTGTACCACATAAAATCGCTTTATGCTGACGATGCCTAGATCTTCCTGTGGGACGTGGGATCATCCCTCCCGGACCTAATGCAGATCCTGGATAACTTTGGCACCGACTCCGCCTTACGGGTAAACTGGCCCAAGTCGTGATTGTTTCCCCTGACGCACGTACTGATCAACGACCAGTTGGCTCTCCCGGAATCTCGCCTGCATTGGTGCTACCACATCTTCAAATACCAAGGCATACAGATATATAACTTTGAACGGGACCTCAAGGAGGGTAATCTGGATAAGGCTATAGGATCCATTCGCCACTAGCTTACCTTCTGGCACTCGATCCATTATCCCTGCTAGGTTGGTTCGCAATCTCTAAAATGCTCATACTCCCCCGTCTGTTATATTTTTTCACAACCCTACCCATTGTACTCCCTTAGAGCTTTTTACACTACCTTCACAGGTTGTTACTAGAACTGATGTGGAGCACGGGGCACTGCCAATTTGGCAGCGCCCACTCACTGAGGGACCACTGGGGTCACACAATTTTGAGCTTTATTAGACCGCAGCACAATTACAGTGGCCTATGACATGGCCGAGCACCCAATATCACCCTCAATCATCGCTTCTACGCGCTGCATTGTAGGGAACGAACATTTATACTTGGCTGTCTGATCCTACCATCCTCCCTGTGCTTGAATTCCGACAAATGACGGTATACCACTCCTGTTGGCGTAGGTATCTGCACCCCAAGGGCCCAACCCTTCCCTATTCTCCCTTGATCCCCATTTGGGACTTGCCATTGCTACGAGGGACACCAGGACGTATTGACTTGGGACCGTGGAGTGATGTTGCAATCACAAAGGCGGATGATTTCTACAACGAGGGCACGTTTATGCCATTCCAAGAAATCGTTGAGACATACAGATTGAACACTGGTCATTTCTTAAAATATTGCACCACATCCAGCACCACCACGTCCACCACGTCCACCATTTCCACCACATCCACCACCACCATGTCCACCACCGCCACATCCACGACCACCACGTCCACCACCACATCCACATCCATCACCACATCCACCACCACCACGTCCACCACCACATCCTCCACCACCACCACGTCCACCACCACCACATCCACTACCACCATGTCCACCATCATCACATCAACCACGTCCACCACCACATCCACCACAACGTCTACTACCAACACAAAGTTCACCACCAACACCACCTCCACCACATTCACCACCATGTCCACCACCACCATGTCCACCACCACCACATCCACCACCATGTCCACCACCACCACCACCAAGTCCCCCACCAGGTCCGCCACCACCAGGTCCACGACTACCACGTCCACCACCACCACCAGGTCCACCACCATGTCTACCACCACCACGTCCACTACCACCATGTCCACCACTACCACATCCATGACCACCACATCCACCACCACCACGTTCACAATCACCATGTCCACCACCATGTCCACCACCACGTCCTTTACCACTACCACATCCACCACCATCCACCACCACATCCACCACCACCACCATGTCCACTACCACCACCACATTCACCACCATCCATCACCACATCCACCACCACATCCACCACCCCATCCACTACCACCATGTCCACCACCACCATGTCCACCACCACCACATCCACCACTACCACCACCACGCCCACCACCACCATGTCCACCACCACCACATCCACTACCACCATGTCCACCACCACCACATCCACCACCACCACATCCACCACCATGTCCACCACCGCCATGTCCACCACCAACAAGGCCACAACCACCACCAAATCCACCACCACCATATCCACCACCACCACACCCACCACCACGTCCACCATCACCGCCATGTCCACCACCACATCCATCACAACCACATCCACCACCATGTCTACCACCAACACCACGTCCACGCCCACCAAGTCCACCAGCACATCCACAACCACCACCAAATCCACCACCACATTCACCACCACGTCCACTATCACCATGCCCAACACCACCATGCCCACCACCATCACCATGTCCACCACCACCACCATCTCCACCACCACATCCACCACCACCATGTCCACCACCACCACCACATCCATCATGCCCACCACCACCACATCCGCAACCACCAAGTCCACCACCACCACGTCCACCACCACATCCACCATGTCAACCACCACACTATCCACCACCACGCCCACCACTACATCCACCACCACATCCACCACCACATCCACCACCACGTCCACCACCACTACCATGTCCACCACCATCTCCACCACCACCAGCACATCCACCACCACGTCCACCACCACAACATCCACCACCACCACTACGTTCACCACCACCACGTCCACCACCACTACATCCACTACCACCATGTCCACCACCACCACATCCACCACCATGTCCATCACCACCATGTCCACCACCACCACATCCACCACCATGTCCACCAACACCACGTCCACCACCACCACCAGGTCCACCACCAGGTCCACCACCAGGTCCACCACCACCATGTCCACCAGCACCACATCCACCACCATGTCCACCACCACCACATCCAGCACCACCACGTCCACCACGTCCACCATTTCTACCACATCCACCACCACCATGTCCACCACCGCCACATCCACAACCACCACGTCCACCACCACATCCACATCCATCACCACATCCACCACCACCACGTCCACCACCACATCCTCCACCACCACCATGTCCACCTCCACCACGTCCTCCACCATATCCACCACCACGTCCACCACCATGTCCACCACCACGTCCACCACCACCACATCCACCACAACATCCACCACCACAATGTCCACCACTACCATATCTTCCACCACATCCACCACCAGGTCCACCACCACCACTATGTCCACCCCCATATCCACCACCACCAGCACATCCACCATCACAACATCCACCACCAGCACCACTACGTCCCCCACCACTACGTCCACCACCACCACATCCACTACCACCATGTCCGCCACCACCACATCCATCACCACATCCACCACCACATCCAAAACCACCACCATGTCCACCACCACCACCATGTCCACCACCACTACCAAGTCCACCACCACATCTATAACCAACACCGCATCCACCACCAATACCACCTCCACCACATCCACCACAATGTCCATCACCACCATGTCCACCACCACCATATCCACCACCATGTCCACCAACACCACGTCCACCACTACCACCACCAGGTCCACCACCACCATGTCCATCAGCACCACATCCACCACCATGTCCACCACCACCACATCCACCACCACCAGGTCCACCATGTCCACCACATCTGCCACCATGTCCACCACCGCCACATCCACGACCACCACGTCTACCACATACACATCCACCACCACATCCACCACCACCACGTCCACCACCACATCCTCCACCACCACCATGTCCACCTCCACCACCACCAACACTACATCCACCACCACCACGTCCACTACCACCATGCCCAACACTACCATGCCCACCACCATCACCATGTCCACCACCATCACCATCTCCACCACCACATCCACCACCGCCATATCCACCACCACCACCACATCCATCATGCCCACCACCACCACGTCCACCACCACCAAGTCCACCACCACATCTACCACCAAATCCACCACCACCTCTACCACCACCTCCACCACCACTACCATGTCCACCACCATCTCCACCACCACCAGCACATCCACCACCACGTCCACCACCACAACATCCACCACCACCAATACGTCCACCACCACCACGTCCACCACGACTACATCCACTACCACCATGTCCACCACCACCACATCCACCACCATGTCCATCACCACCATATCCACCACCACCACATCCACCACCATGTCCACCAACACCACGTCCACCACCACCACCAGGTCCACCACCAGGTCCACCACCAGGTCCACCACCACCTTGTCCACCAGCACCACATCCACCACCATGTCTACCACCACCACATCCAGCACCACCACGTCCACCACGTCCACCATTTCCACCACATCCACCACCACCATGTCCACCACCGCTACATCCACGACCACCACATCCACCACCACATCCACATCCATCACCACATCTACCACCACCACGTCCACCACCACATCCTCCACCACCACCATGTCCACCTCCACCACGTCCTCTACCACATCCACCACCACATCCACCACCATGTCCACCACCATGTCCACCACTACCACATCCACCACCACCACATCCACCACCACCACATCCACTACTACCACGTCCACCGCTATTACCACCACCATGTCCACCACCACCATGTCAACCACCACATCCACCACCACAATGTCCACCACCACCACATCTTCCACCACATCCACCACCACATCCACCACCACCACTATGTCCACCCCCACATCCACCACCACCAGCACATCCACCATCACAACATCCCCCACCACCACCACTACGTCCCCCACCACCACGTCCACCAACACCACATCCACTACCACCATGTCCACCACCACCACATCCACCACCACATCCAAAACCACCACCATGTCCACCACCACCACCATGTCCACCACCACTACCAATTCCACCACCACATCTATAACCAACACCACATCCACCACCAATACCACCTCCACCACATCCACCACAATGTCCATCACCACCATGTCCACCACCACCGTATCCACCACCATGTCCACCAACACCACGTCCACCACCACCAGGTCCACCACCACCATGTCCATCAGCACCACATCTACCACCATGTCCACCACCACCACATCCACCACCACCAGGTCCACCATGTCCACCACATCTACCACCATGTCCACCACCGCCACATCCACGACCACCATGTCCACCACATACACATCCACTACCACATCCACCACCACCATGTCCACCACCACATCCTCCACCACCACCATGTCCACCTCCACCACGTCCTCCACCACATCCACCACCAGGTCCACCACCATCTCCACCACCACGTCTACCACCACATCATCCACCTCCACCACCACCACGTCCACTACCACCACGTCCACCACTACCACCACCACCATGCCTACAACCACCATGTCCACCACCACATCTACCACCACAATGTCCACCACCACCACATCTTCCACCACCACCACATCCACCACATCCACCACCACGTCCACCACCACCACTATGTCTACCACCACTATGTCCACCACCAGCATATCCACTGCCACAACATCCACCACCACCAACACTACGTCCAGCACCACCACATCCACCACCACCATATCCACTACCACCATGTCTACCACCACCACATCCAAAACCACCATCATGTCTACCACCACCACTATGTCCACCACCACCACCACGCCCACCACACGTCTACCACCAACACCACCACCAACACCACCTCCACCACATCCACCACAGTGTCCATCACCACCATTTCCACCACCACCACATCCACCACCATGTCCACCAACACCATGTCCACCACCACCAGGTCCACCACCACGTCCACTACCACCATGTCCACCATGACCAGATCCACCACCACGTCCACCACCACATCCACCACCACCACGTCCACCACCACCACATCCACCATGTCCACCACATCCACCACCACCATGTCCACCACCGCCACATTCACCACCACCATGTCCACATCCACCACTACATCCACCACCACCACATCCACCACCACATCCTCCACCACCACCACATCCACCTCCACCACGTCCTCCACCATCCACCACCATGTCCACCACCACCACCACGTCCACCACCACCATGTCCATCACCACCACATCCACCACCACCACATCCACTACCACCACGTCCACTACCACCACGTCCACCTCTACCACCACCACCACATCCCCCACATCCACCACCACATCCACCACATCCACCACCACATTCTCCACAACCACTATCTTCACCACCACCACGTCCTCCACCACCACCACGTCCACCACCTCTATTACATTCACCACCACCACGTCCACCACCACCACGTCCACCACATCCACCACATCCACCACCACCAAGTCCACCACGTCGATCATGCCCACCACCACCACGTCCACACCACCAAGTCCACCACCACCACGTCCACCACCACATCCATCACGTCAACCACCACACTATCCACCACCACGCCCACCACCACATCTACCACCACCACCACATCCACCACCACATCCACTACCACCACCATGTCCACCACCATCTCCACCACCACCAGCACATCCACCACCACATCCACCATCACAACATCCACCACTACGTCTACCACCACCATGTCCACCACCACCACATCTACTACCACCATGTCCACCACCACCACATCCACCACCATGTTCATCACCACCATGTCCACCACCACCACATCCACCACCATGTTGACCAACAACACGTCAACCACCACCACCACCAGGTCCACCACCACCATGTCCACCAGTACCACATCCACCACCATGCCCACCACCACATCCATCACTACCACATACACCACTACCACATACATTATATCCACCACATCCACCACCACCATGTCCACCACCACCACATCCACGACCACCACGTCCACCACCACATCCACATCCACCACCACATCCTCCACCACCACCATGTCCACCTCCACCACGTCCTCCACCACATCCACCACCACGTCCACCACTACCACCACGTCCTCCACCACATCCACCACCACATCCACCACCACCACATCCACCACCACCACCACCACGTCCACTACCACCACGTCCACCACTACCACCATGCCCACCACCACCACGTCCTCCACCACATCCATCACCACCACATCCACCACCACATCCTCCACAACCACTGTGTTCACCACCACCATGTCCTCCACCACCACCACGTCCACCATGTCCACCACATCCACCACGACCATGTCCACCACTGCCACATCAACCTCTACCATGTCCTCCACCACATCCACCACCACGTCCACTACCACCACGTCCACCACTAACACCACGCCCACCATGTCCTCCACCACATCCACCACCATCACATCCACCACCACATCCTCCACAACCACTGTGTTCACCACTACCACGTCCTCCACCACCACCACGTCCACCATGTCCACCACTTCCACCACGACCATGTCCACCACTGCCACATCCACCTTTACCACGTCCTCCACCACATCCACCACCATGTCCATCACCACCACCACATCCACCACCATCACGTCCACCATGTCTACCACATCCACCACCACCATGTCCACCACTGCCACATCCACCACCACCATGTCCACCTCCACATCCACATCCACCACCACATCCACCACCACCACGTCCACCACCACATCCTCCACCACCACCACATCCACCTCCACCAAGTCTTCCACCATCCACCACCACCACCACGTCCACCACCACCATGTCCACCACCACCACCACATCCACCACCATATCTACTACCACCACATCCACTACCACCACATCCACCACTACCACCACCACCACACCCACCACCACCACGTCCACCACCACATCTACCACCACCACATCCACCACCACATCCTCCACAACCACTATGTTCACCACCACCACGTCCTCCACCACCACCACGTCCACCATGTCCACAACATCCACCACCACCATGTCCACCACTATCACATCCACCACCACCACGTCCACCACCACATCCACATCCACCACCACATCCACCACCACATCTACCACCACATCCTCCACCACCACCACATCCTCCACCACATCCACCACCACATCCACCACCACCACATCCACCACCACCATGTCCACTACCACCACGTCCACCACTACCACCATTCCCACGCCCACCACCACCATGTCCTCCACCACATCCACCACTACCACATCCACCACCACAACCTTCACAACCACTGTGTTCACCACTACCACATCCTCCACCACCACCACGTCAACCACCATGTCCACCACCACCACCACGCCCACCACCACCATGTCCACCACCACATCCACCACCACTACATCCACCACCACATCTTCCACAACCACTATGTTCACCACCACCACGTCTTCCACCACCACCACATCCACCACCACGTCCACCACCACCACTATGTCCACCACCACGTCCACCACCACCAGCACATCCATCACCACAACATCCACTACCACTACGTCTACCACCGCCATGTCCACCACCACCACATCCACTACCACCATGTCCATCACCACCACCACATCCAAAACCACCATGTCCACCACCACCACCACGTCTACCACCAACACCACATCCACCACCAACACCACTTCCACCACAATGTCCATCACCCCCATGTCCACCACCTCCACAGCCACCACCATGTCCACCAACACCATGTCCACTACTACCACCACCAGGCCCACCACCAGGTCCACTACCAACATGTCCACCATGACCACATCCACCACCACGCCCACGACCACATCCACATCCACCACCACATCCACCACCACCACATCCACCACCACATCCTCCACCACCACCACATCCACCTCTACCAAGTCCTCCACCATCCACCACCACATCCACCACCACCATCACATCCACCACCACCACGTCCACCACTACCACATCTACCACCACATCAACTTCCACCACGTCCACTACCACCACGTACACCACTACCACCACCACCACACCCACCACCACATCCACCACCACATCTACCACCACCACATCCACCACCACATCCTCCACAATCACTATGTTCACCACCACCACGTCCTCCACCACCACCACGTCCACCACCACCACTACGTTCACCACCACAACGTCCACCACCACCACATCCACCACATCCACGTCCACCACATCTACCACGACAACATCCACCACCACTACCACATCCACCACCACCACCACATCCACCACCATTACCACATCCACCACTACCACGTCCACCACCTCCACGCCCACCACCACCACATCCACCACCACCAAGTCCAACACTACCACCACCATCACGCCCACCACCACCATGTCCACAACCATGTCCACCACATCCACCACCACCATGTCCACCACCACCACGTCCACCACCACCATGTCCACCACAAACACTACCATGTCCACCAACACCACGTCCACCACCACCACCACCAGGTCCACCACCACCATGACCACATCTACCACCACGTCCACCACCACCACATCCACCACCACAATGTCCACCACCACCACGTCCACCACATCCACCACCACCATGTCCACCACTGCCACCACCACCATGTCCACCACCACATCCATATCCACCACCACATCCACCACCACCACATCCACCACAACATCCTTTACCACCACCACGTCCACCTCTACCATGTCCTCCACCACCACCACATCCACCACCACGTCCACCACCACCTCATCCACCACGACATCCACCTCCACCACCACGTCCACCACCACCAACATGTCCATCACCACCACATCCATCACCATCACATCCACCACCACCACATCCACCACCACCATGTCCACTTCCACCACATTCACCACTACCACCACCACTGCGGCCACCACCACCACGTCCACCACCACATCCACCACCACATCCACCACCACATCCTCCACAACCACTATGTTCACCACCACCACATCCTCCACCACCACCATGTCCACCACCACGTCCACCACCACTACTATCACTACCACCACATCCACCACCACCACCATGTCTACCATATCCATCACATCCACCACCACCATGTCCACCACGTCCACCACCACCACACCCACCACCACTACCACATCCACCACTACCACGTCCACCACATCTACCACCTCCACATCCACCACCACCACATCCACCACGTCCATCACCACCACGTCCACCACCACATCCACGTCCAACACTACCACCACCACCACCACCATGTCCACCACCATGTCCACCATGTCCACCACCACCATGTCCACCACATCCACCACCATGTCCACCACCACCACATCCACCACCACCACATCCACCACCAAGTCCACCACCACCACGTCCACCACCAAGGCCACCACCATCATATCCACCACTACCACACCCACCACCACGTCCACCACCACTATGAACACCACCACCACATTCACCACCACCACGACATCCACCACCACATCCACCACCACCACCACATCTACCACCACCACCTCCACCAGCACGTCCACCACCACGTTCACCACCATGTACACCACCATATCCACCACCACGTCCACCACCAGCATGCCCACTACCATTTCCACCACCATGTCCACCACCATGTCCACCACACAACGTCTACCACCACATCCACCATGCCCACCACCACCATGTCCAACACCACGTCCACCACCACATCCACCACCACGTCCACCACCACCACCACCACATCCTCCACCACGTCCACCACCACATCCACCACATCCACCACCACCACATTCACTACCAGCACGTCCACCACTACCACCACGCCCACCACCACCACGTCCTCCACCACATCCACCACATCCACCACCACATCCTCCACAACCACTGTGTTCACCACCACCATGTCCTCCACCACCACCACGTCCACCATGTCCACCACATCCACCACGACCATGTCCACCACTGCCACATCAACCTCTACCACGTCCTCCACCACATCCACCACCACGTCCACCACTAACACCACGCCCACCATGTCCTCCACCACATCCACCACCATCACATCCACCACCACATCCTCCACAACCACTGTGTTCACCACCACCACGTCCTCCACCACCACCACGTCCACCATGTCCACCACTTCTACCACGACCATGTCCACCACTGCCACATCCACCTCTACCACGTCCTCCACCACATCCACCACCATGTCCATCACCACCACCACGTCCACCACCATCACGTCCACCATGTCTACCACATCCACCACCACCATGTCCACCACTGCCACATCCACCACCACCATGTCCACCTCCACCCACATCCACCACCACCACGTTCACCACCACATCCTCCACCACCACCACATCCACCTCCACCAAGTCCTCCACCATCCACCACCACCACCACGTCCACCACCACCATGTACACCACCACTACCACATCCACCACCACATCTACTACCACCACGTCCACTACCACCACATCCACCACTACCACCACCACCACACCCACCACCACCACGTCCACCACCACATCTACCACCACCACATCCACCACCACATCCTCCACAACCACTATGTTCACCACCACCACGTCCTCCACCACCACCACGTCCACCATGTCCACAACATCCACCACCACCATGTCCACCACTATCACATCCACCACCACCACGTCCACCACCACATCCACATCCACCACCACATCCACCACCACATCCACCACCACATCCTCCACAACCACCACGTCCTCTACCACATCCACCACCACATCCACCACCACCACATCCACCACCACCATGTCCACTACCACCACATCCACCACTACCACCACCACCATGCCCACCACCACCATGTCCTCCACCACATCCACCACTACCACATCCACCACCACAACCTCCACAACCACTGTGTTCACCACTACCACATCCTCCTCCACCACCACATCAACCACCATGTCCACCACCACCACCACACCCACCACCACCATGTCCACCACCACATCCACCACCACTACATCCACCATCACATCCTCCACAACCACTATGTTCACCACCACCATGTCTTCCACCACCACCACATCCACCACCACGTCCACCACCACCACTATGTCCACCACCACGTCCACCACCACCAGCACATCCATCACCACAACATCCACTACCACTACGTCTACCACCACCATGTCCACCACCACCACATCCACTACCACCATGTCCATCACCACCACCACATCCAAAACCACCACCATGTCCACCACCACCATGTCCACCACCACCACCATGTCTACCACCAACACCACATCAACCACCAACACCACTTCCACCACATCCACCACAATGTCCATCACCACCATGTCCACCACCTCCACAGCCACCACCATGTCCACCAACACCACGTCCACTACCACCACCACCAGGCCCATCACCAGGTCCACTACCAACATGTCCACCATGACCACTTCCACCACCACGCCCACGACCACATCCACATGCACCACCACATCCACCACCACCACATCCACCACCACATCCTCCACCACCACCACATCCACCTCTACCAAGTCCTCCACCATCCACCACCACATCCACCACCACCATCACATCCACCACCACGTCCACCACCACCCCATCTACCACCACATCCACTTCCACCACGTCCACTACCAGCACGTACACCACTACCACCACCACCACACCCACCACCACCACATCCACCACCACATCTACCACCACCACATCCACCACCACATCCTCCTCAACCACTATGTTCACCACCACCACGTCCTCCACCACCACCACGTCCACCACCACCACTACGTTCACCACCACAACGTCCACCACCACCACATCCACGTCCACCACATCTACCACGACAACATCCACCATCACTACCACATCCACCACCACCACCACATCCACCACCACTACCACGTCCACCACTACCATGTCCACCACCTCCACGCCCACCACCACCACATCCACCACCACTAAGTCCAACACTACCACCACCATCACGCCCACCACCACCATGTCCACCACCATGTCCGCAACATCCACCACCACCATGTCCACCACCACCACGTCCACCACCACCATGTCCACCATAAACACTACCATGTCCACCAACACCACGTCCATCACCACTACCACCAGGTCCACCACCACCATGCCCACCATGACCACATCTACCACCACGTCCACCACCACCACATCCACCACCACAATGTCCACCACCACCACGTCCACCACATCCACCACCACCATGTCCACCACTGCCACCACCACCATGTTCACCACCACATCCATATCCACCACCACATCCACCACCACCACATCCACCACAACATCCTCTACCACCACCACATCCACCTCCACCATGTCCTCCACCACCACCACATCTACCACCACATCTACCACCACCTCATCCACCACGACGTCCACCACCACCACCAACATGTCCATCACCACCACATCCATCACCATCACATCCACCACCATTACATCCACCACCACCACATCCACCACCACCACATCCACCACCACCATGTCCACTTCCACCACATTCACCACTACCACCACCACCGTGGCCACCACCACCACGTCCACCACCACATCCACCACCACATCCTCCACAACCACTATGTTCACCACCACCACATCCTCCACCACCACCATGTCCACCACCACGTCCACCACCACTACTATCACTACCACCACATCCACCACCACCACCATGTCTACCACATCCACCACATCCACCACCACCATGTCCACCACGTCCACCACCACCACACCCACCACCACTACCACATCCACCACTATCACGTCCACCACATCTACCACCTTCACATCCAACACCACCACATCCACCACGTCCACCACCACCACGTCCACCACCACCACATCCACGTCCAACACTACCACCACCACCACCACCATGTCCACCACCATGTCCACCATGTCCACCACCACCATGTCCACCACATCCACCACCATGTCCACCACCACCACATCCACCACCACCACATCCACCACCAAGTCCACCACCACCACGTCCACCACCAAGGCCACCACCACCATATCCACCACTACCACACCCACCACCACATCCACCACCACCATGAACACCACCACCACATTCACCACCACCACCACATCCACCACCACATCCACCACCACCACCACATCTACCATCACCACCACATCCACCAGCACGTCCACCACCACGTTCACCACCATGTACACCACCATATCCACCACCACGTCCACCACCAGCACGCCCACTACCATTTCCACCACCATGTCCACCACCATGTCCACCACACAACGTCTACCACCACATCCACCATGCCCACCACCACCATGTCCAACACCACGTCCACCACCACATCCACCACCACCACATCTACCACCACCACATCCACCACCACCACATCCACCACCACGCCCACCACTACACCCACCACCACATACACCACCACCATATCCACCACCACCTCCACCATCATATCCACCACCACTACCATGTCCATGTCCACCAGCACATCCACCAGCACCACCACCACCACGTCCACCACCACCACCATGTCCACCACCACCACATCCATATCCACCACCACATCCACCACCACCACATCCACCACCACATCCTCCACCACTATCACTTCCACCTCCACCACGTCCTCCACCACCACCACATCCACCACCACGTCCACCACCACCTCATCCACCACGACATCCACCACCACCACCACCACGTCCACCACCACCACCATGTCCACCATCACCACATCCATCATCATCACATCTACCACCACCACATCCACCACCACTACATCCACCACCACCACATCCACCACCACCACATCCACCACCACCACATCCACCACATCCACCACCACATCCACCACCACCACCATGTCCACCACCACATCTACCACCACCACCAGGTCCACCACCACATCCACCACTACCATGTCCACCACCACGTCCACCACGTCCACCACTACCACGTCCACCATGTCCATCACCACCACATCCACCACCACCATGTCTACCACCACAACATCCATGATGACCACGTCCACCACCACATCCACCACCACCACATCCACCATCACATCCTCTACCACCACCATGTCCACCACCACTTCCTCCACCACCACCACATCCACCACCATGTCCACCACCACCACCACATACACCACATCCACTACCATCATGTCCATCACAATCATGTCCACCACCACCACATCCACCACCACCACATCCACCACCACCACGTCTATCACTTCCACCACCACCATGTCCTCCACCACATCCACCACCACATCCACCACCAAAATATCCACCCCCACATCCTCCACAACCACTACGTTTACCACCACCATGTCCTCCACTACCATCACGTCCACCACCACCACTACATTTACCACCACTACGTCCACCACCTCTACCACGTCCACCACTATCATGTCCACCACCACCACGTCCACCACCACCACGTCCAACACTACCAGTACCACGATGCCCACCACCACCATGTCCACCACCACATCTATACCATGCCCACCAAATCCACCACCACCATGTCCACCAACATGTCCACCACATCCACCACCACCACCACGCCCACCACCAATTCCACCACCACCACGTCCACCACCAAGGCCACCACCACCACCATATCTACCACCACCACATCCACCACACCCACCACCATGTCCTCCACCACCACATCCATCACCATGGCCACGTCCACCACCACCACATCCACCACCACCACCACGTCCAGCACCACCACCACATTCACCAGCACATCCACAACCACCAACTCATCCACCACCATGTCCACCACCACGTCCACCACCAACACGCCCACCACCACGTCCACCACTACCACCATGTCCACCACCACCACATCCACCACCATGCCCACCACCACACCCACCACCACATACACCACCACCACATCCACCACCATGTCCACATCCACCAGCACATCCACCACCAGGTTCACCACCACCACAACATCCACCACCACATCCACCACCACCACCACCACAACCACCACCACCACGTCCACCACCACCACATACACCATCACCACGTCAGGCTGTGCTCCATTTGTTGAACTTGCCAATGCTGTGTGCTAGGTTGATTGTGTGCTTCGGTTGGTTCTTGTGGAGAGAGGAAGTCCAGTCAACCTCAGCTAATTAGCTCCAGTGTAGGTGTGCTAGGCGCATTGTGCAGATTCTTCTCCGATGATGGGTGCTGATTGTCTGTTGGATGGTGTTTGAGTAGGTAGGGTGTTGGGTGTTGTTGATGTGTTCTTAGTAGGTGCTGGCCCTTTGGGAATGGTAAGGTAGGTGAAGCAGCAGCAGGTGCAGGTGAAGGATCCCTCCACATTGTGTGGTGTAGCAGCAGTGTTGAGTGGCGGCAGGGGATGAGGGTGTGTAGGCGTGTGGGAGGGTAGTGGTGAGTCGGGAAGGACAGGGTTTTCCGGCACATGGAATGGTCTAGTCTCAACAGGTGCAGATGGTGGACATGGTGGTGGATCTGGTGGTGGTGATGGATGTGGTAGTGGTGGTGAACGTGGGGGTGGTGGTGGATGTGGTGGTGGTGGATGTGGACCACCGCGGCCACCACCACCATGTCCACCACCACATCCACCACCACATCCTCTACAACCACTATGTTCACCACCACCACATCCTCCACCACCGCCATGTCCACCACCACATCCACCACCACTACATTCACTACCACCACATCCACCACCACCACCATGTCTACCACATCCACCACATCCACCACCACCATGTCCACCACGTCTACCACCACCACATCCCCCACCACTACCACATCCACCACTACCACATCCACCATGTCTACCACCTCCATGTCCACCACCACCACATCCACCACATCTACCACCACCACGTCCACCACCACCACATCTACGTCCAATGCTACCACCACCACCACACCCACCACCACCATGTCCACCACCATGTCCATCATGTCCACCACCACCATGTCTACCACCACCACATCCACCACCATGTCCACCACCACCACATCCACCACCACCACCACATCCACCACCAAGTCCACCACCACCACATCCACCACCAAGGCCACCACCACCACGTCCACCACCAGCACGCCCACTACCATTTCCACCACCATGTCCACCACCATGTCCACCACACAACGTCTACCACCACATCCACCATGCCCACCACCACCATGTCCAACACCACGTCCACCACCACATCCACCACCACCACATCTACCACCACCACATCCACCACCACCACATCCACCACCACGCCCACCACTACACCCACCACCACATACACCACCACCATATCCACCACCACCTCCACCATCATATCCACCACCACTACCATGTCCATGTCCACCAGCACATCCACCAGCACCACCACCACCACGTCCACCACCACCACCATGTCCACCACCACCACATCCATATCCACCACCACATCCACCACCACCACATCCACCACCACATCCTCCACCACTATCACTTCCACCTCCACCATGTCCTCCACCACCACCACATCCACCACCACGTCCACCACCACCTCATCCACCACGACATCCACCACCACCACCACCACGTCCACCACCACCACCATGTCCACCATCACCACATCCATCATCATCACATCTACCACCACCACATCCACCACCACTACATCCACCACCACCACATCCACCACCACCACATCCACCACCACCACATCCACCACATCCACCACCACATCCACCACCACCACCATGTCCACCACCACATCTACCACCACCACCAGGTCCACCACCACATCCACCACTACCATGTCCACCACCACGTCCACCACGTCCACCACTACCACGTCCACCATGTCCATCACCACCACATCCACCACCACCATGTCTACCACCACAACATCCATGATGACCACGTCCACCACCACATCCACCACCACCACATCCACCATCACATCCTCTACCACCACCATGTCCACCACCACTTCCTCCACCACCACCACATCCACCACCATGTCCACCACCACCACCACATACACCACATCCACTACCATCATGTCCATCACAATCATGTCCACCACCACCACATCCACCACCACCACATCCACCACCACCACGTCTATCACTTCCACCACCACCATGTCCTCCACCACATCCACCACCACATCCACCACCAAAATATCCACCCCCACATCCTCCACAACCACTACGTTTACCACCACCATGTCCTCCACTACCACCACGTCCACCACCACCACTACATTTACCACCACTACGTCCACCACCTCTACCACGTCCACCACTATCATGTCCACCACCACCACGTCCACCACCACCACGTCCAACACTACCAGTACCACGATGCCCACCACCACCATGTCCACCACCACATCTATACCATGCCCACCAAATCCACCACCACCATGTCCACCAACATGTCCACCACATCCACCACCACCACCACGCCCACCACCAATTCCACCACCACCACGTCCACCACCAAGGCCACCACCACCACCATATCTACCACCACCACATCCACCACACCCACCACCATGTCCTCCACCACCACATCCATCACCATGGCCACGTCCACCACCACCACATCCACCACCACCACCACGTCCAGCACCACCACCACATTCACCAGCACATCCACAACCACCAACTCATCCACCACCATGTCCACCACCACGTCCACCACCAACACGCCCACCACCACGTCCACCACTACCACCATGTCCACCACCACCACATCCACCACCATGCCCACCACCACACCCACCACCACATACACCACCACCACATCCACCACCATGTCCACATCCACCAGCACATCCACCACCAGGTTCACCACCACCACAACATCCACCACCACATCCACCACCACCACCACCACAACCACCACCACCACGTCCACCACCACCACATACACCATCACCACGTCAGGCTGTGCTCCATTTGTTGAACTTGCCAATGCTGTGTGCTAGGTTGATTGTGTGCTTCGGTTGGTTCTTGTGGAGAGAGGAAGTCCAGTCAACCTCAGCTAATTAGCTCCAGTGTAGGTGTGCTAGGCGCATTGTGCAGATTCTTCTCCGATGATGGGTGCTGATTGTCTGTTGGATGGTGTTTGAGTAGGTAGGGTGTTGGGTGTTGTTGATGTGTTCTTAGTAGGTGCTGGCCCTTTGGGAATGGTAAGGTAGGTGAAGCAGCAGCAGGTGCAGGTGAAGGATCCCTCCACATTGTGTGGTGTAGCAGCAGTGTTGAGTGGCGGCAGGGGATGAGGGTGTGTAGGCGTGTGGGAGGGTAGTGGTGAGTCGGGAAGGACAGGGTTTTCCGGCACATGGAATGGTCTAGTCTCAACAGGTGCAGATGGTGGACATGGTGGTGGATCTGGTGGTGGTGATGGATGTGGTAGTGGTGGTGAACGTGGGGGTGGTGGTGGATGTGGTGGTGGTGGATGTGGACCACCGCGGCCACCACCACCATGTCCACCACCACATCCACCACCACATCCTCTACAACCACTATGTTCACCACCACCACATCCTCCACCACCGCCATGTCCACCACCACATCCACCACCACTACATTCACTACCACCACATCCACCACCACCACCATGTCTACCACATCCACCACATCCACCACCACCATGTCCACCACGTCTACCACCACCACATCCCCCACCACTACCACATCCACCACTACCACATCCACCATGTCTACCACCTCCATGTCCACCACCACCACATCCACCACATCTACCACCACCACGTCCACCACCACCACATCTACGTCCAATGCTACCACCACCACCACACCCACCACCACCATGTCCACCACCATGTCCATCATGTCCACCACCACCATGTCTACCACCACCACATCCACCACCATGTCCACCACCACCACATCCACCACCACCACCACATCCACCACCAAGTCCACCACCACCACATCCACCACCAAGGCCACCACCACCATATCCACCACTACCACACCCACCACCACGTCCACCACCACCATGTCCACCACCACATTCACCACCACCACCACATCCACTACCACCACCACGTCCACCACCACATCCACCACCACATCCACCACCACCACCATATTCACCAGCACATCCACCACCACGTCCACCACCATGTCCTCCACCACCACATCCACCACCACGTCCACCACCAGCACGCCCACTACCACTTCCACCACCATGTCCATCACCATGTCCACCACACAACGTCTACCACCACATCCACCATGCCCACCACCATCATGTCCAACACCACGTCTACCACCACATCCACCACCACCACGTCTACCACCACCACATCCACCACCTCCACATCCACCACCACCATATCCACCACCACGCCCACATCCACCACTACCACGTCAACCATGTCTACCACCTCCACGTCCATCACCACCACATCCACCATGTCTACCACCACCACATCCACCACCACCACGTCCACCACCACCACCTCCACATCCAACACTACCACCACCACCACACCCACCACCACCATGTCCACCACCATGTCCACCATGTCCACCACCACCATGTCTACCACCACCACATCCACCACCATGTCCACCACCACAACATCCACCACCACCACCACATCTACCACCAAGTCCACCACCACCACGTCCACCACCAAGGCCACCACCAGCATATCAACCACTACCACACCCACCACCACGTCCACCACCACATTCACCACCACCACCACATCCACCACCACCACCACATCCACCACCACATCCACCACCACCACCATATCCACCACCACCACATCCACCAGCACGTCCACCACCACGTCCACCACCATGTCTACCACCATGTCCACCACCACGTCCACCACCAGCACGCCCACTACCACTTCCACCACCATGTCCACCACCATGTCCACTGCACAACGTCTACCACCAAATCCACCATGCCCACCACCACCATGTCCAACACCACGTCCACCAACACATCCACCACCACCACGTCTACCACCACCACATCTATCACCACCACATCCACCACCACCACATCCACCACCACGCCCACCACTACACCCACCACCACGTACACCACCACCACATACACCACCACCACATCCACTACCACATCCACCACCACCACCATGTCTACCACCACATCTACCACCACCACCAGGTCCACCACCACCACATCCACCTCTACCATGTCCACCACCACATCCACCACGTCCACCACCACCACGTCTACCATGTCCATCACCACCACATCCATGACAACCACGTCCACCACCACATCCACCACCACCACATCCACCACCACATCCTCCACCACCACCATGTCCACCACCAATACTTACTCCACCACCACCACATCCATCACCATGTCCACCACCACCACCATATACACCACGTCTTCCACATCCACCACCATCATGTCCACCACTACCATGTCCGCCACATCCACCACCACCACATCCACCACCACCACATCCATCACTTCCACCACCACCATGTCCACCACCATATCCACCACCACATCCACCACCAAAATATCCACCCCCACATCCTCCACAACCACTACGTTTACCACCACCACGTCCTCTACCACCACCACGTCCACCACCATGTCCACCACCACCACTACATTCATCACCACTACATCCACCACCTCTACCATGTCCACCACTATCATGTCCACCACCACCACGTCCACCACCACCACGTCCAACACTACCAGTACCACCATGCCCACCACCACCATGTCCACCACCACATCCACACCATGCCCACCACGTCCACCACCACCACGTCCACTAACATGTCCACCACATCCACTACCACCACCATGCCCACCACCAATTCCACCACCACCACGTCCACCACCAAGGCCACCACCACCACCATATCTACCACCACCACATCCACCACACCCACCACCATGTCCACCACCACCACATCCATCACCATGGCCTCGTCCACCACCACCACATCCACCACCACCACGTCCACCACCACCACCACATCCACCAGCACATCCACAACCACCACCACATCCATCATCATGTCCACCACCACGTCCACCACCAACACGCCCACCACCACCACCATGTCCACCACCACCACATCCACCACCACCACCATGTCGACCATCACCACATTCACCACCCCATCCACCACCACCACATCCCCCACAACCACATCCACCACCACATCCACCACCACGCCCATCACCACACCCACCACCACATACACCACCACCACATCCACCACCACCACCATGTCCACATCCACCAGCACATCCACCACCAGGTCCACCACCACCACAACATCCACCACCACATCCACCACCACCACCACCACAACCACCACCACCACATCCACCACCACCACGTCCACCACCACCACATACACCATCACCACGTCAGGCTGTGCTCGATTTGTTGAACTTGCCAATGCTGTGTGCTAGGTTGATTGTGTGCTTCGGTTGGTTCTTGTGGAGAGAGGAAGTCCAGTCAATCTCAGCTAATTAGCCCCAGTGTAGGTGTGCTAGGCGCATTGTGCAGATTCTTCTCCGATGATGGGTGCTGATTGTCTGTTGGATGGTGTTTGAGTAGGTAAGGTGTTGGGTGTTGTTGATGTGTTCTTAGTAGGTGCTGGAGCTTTGGGTATGGTAAGGTAGGTGAAGCAGCAGCAGGTGCAGGTGAAGGATCCTTCCGCATTGTGTGGTGTAGCAGCAGTGTTGAGTGGCGGCAGGGGATGAGGGTGTGTAGGCGTGTGGGAGGGTAGTGGTGAGTCGGGAAGGACAGGGTTTTCCGGCACATGGAATGGTCTAGTCTCAACAGGTGCAGATGGTGGACATGGTGGTGGATCTGGTGGTGGTGATGGATGTGGTAGTGGTGGTGGACATGGGGGTGGTGGTGGATGTGGTGGTGGTGGATGTGGACAACCACCACCGCGGCCACCACCACCACGTCCACCACCACATCCACCACCACATCCTCCACAACCACTATGTTCACCACCACCACATCCTCCACCACCACCATGTCTACCACCACATCCACCACCACTACATTCACTACCACCACATCCACCACCACCACCATGTCTACCACATCCACCACATCCACCACCACCATGTCCACCACGTCCACCACATCCACCACCACTACCACATCCACCACTACCACATCCACCTCTTCTACCACCTCCATGTCCAGCACCACCACATCCACCACATCCACGACCACCATGTCCACCACCACCACTACATCCACGTCCAACACTACCACCACCACCACACCCACCACCACCATGTCCACCACCATGTCCACCATGTCCACCACCACCATGTCCATCACTACCATGTCCACGACCATGTCCACCACCACCACATCCACCACCAAGTCCACCACCACCACGTCCACCACCAAGGCCACCACTACCATATCCACCACTACCACACCCACGACCACATCCACCACCACCATGTCCACCACCACATTCACCACCACCACCACATCCACCACCATCACCATGTCCACCACCACATCCACCACCACATCCACCACCACCACATTCACCACCACGTCCACCACCACGTCCACCACCATGTCCACCACCACGTTCACCACCACGTCCACCACCAGCACGCCCACTATCACTTCCACCACCATGTCCACCACCATGTCCACCACACAACGTCTACCACCACATCCACCATGACCGCCACCACCATGTCCAACACCACGTCCACCACCACATCCACCACCATCACATCTACCACCACCACATCCACCACCACATCCACCACCACCACATCCACCATCACGCCCACCACTATACCTACCACCACATACACCACTACCACATCCACCACCACCTCCACCATCATGTCCACCACCACCACCATGTCCATGTCCACCAGCACATCCACCAGCACATTCACCACCACAACGTCTACCACCACATCCACCACCACCACATCCACCACGTCCACCACCACCACATCTACCACCACCACATCCACAACATCCACCACCACACCCACCACCACCACATCCACCACCACATCCTCCACAACCACTATGTTCACCACCACCAGGTCCTCCACCACCACCACGTCCACCACCACCACTACATTCACCACCACCACATCCACCACCACCACACCCACCACATCCACCACCACCATGTCCACCACCATGTCCACCACATCTACCACGACAACATCCACCACCACTACCACGTCCACCACCACTACCACATCCACCACCACTACCACGTCCACCACTACCACGTCCACCACCTCCACGCCCACCACCACCACATCCACCACCACCACATCCACCACCACCAAGTCCGACACTACCACCACCACCACGCCCACCACCACCATGTCCACCACCATGTCCACCACATCTACCACCACCATGTCCACCACCACCACGTCTACCACCACCATGTCCACCACAAACACCACCATGTCCACCAACACCACATCCACCACCACCACCACCAGGTCTACCACCACCATGCCCACCATGACCACATCTACCACCACGTCCACCACCACCACATCCACCACCACAATGTCCACCACCACCATGTCCACCACATCCACCACCACCATGTCCACCACCACCACCACCACCATGTCCACCACCACATCCATATCCACCACCACATCCACCACCACCACATCCACCACCATATCCTCTACCACCACCACGTTCACCTCCACCACCACCACATCCACCACCACGTGTACCACCACCTCATCCACCACAATGTCCACCACCACGTCCACCACCACCACCATGTCCACCACCACCACATCCATCACCATCACATCCACCACCACCACATCCACCTCTACCATGTCCACCACCACATCCACCATGTCCACCACCACCACGTCCACTATGTCCATCACCACCACATCCACCACCACCATGTCTACCACCACCACATCCATGACAACCACGTCCACCACCACATCTACCACCACCACATCCACCACCACATCCTCCACAACCACTATGTTCACCACCACCACATCCTCCACCACCACCATGTCTACCACCACATCCACCACCACTACATTCACTACCACCACATCCACCACCACCACCATGTCTACCACATCCACCACATCCACCACCATGTCCACCATGTCCACCACATCCACCACCACTACCACATCCACCACTACCACATCCACCACGTCTACCACCTCCACGTCCACCACCACCACATCCACCACATCCACGACCACCATGTCCATCACCACCACATCCACGTCCAACACTACCACCACCACCACACCCACCATCACCATGTCCACCACCATGTCCACCATGTCCACCACCACCATGTCCACCACTACCACGTCTACCACCATGTCCACCACCACCACATCCACCACCACCACATCCACCACCAAGTCCACCACCACCACGTCCACCACCAAGGCCACCACTACCATATCTACTACTATCACACCCACGATCACATCCACCACCACCATGTCCACCACCACATTCACCACCACCACCACATCCACCACCACCACCACGTCCACCACCACATCCACCACCACATCCACCACCACCACATTCACCAGCACATCCACCACCACTTCCACCACCATGTCCACCACCACGTTCACCGCCACGTCCACCACCAGCACGCCCACTATCACTTCTACCACCATGTCCACCACCATGTCCACCACACAATGTCTACCACCACATCCACCATGCCCACCACCACCATATCCAACACCACGTCCACCACCACATCCACCACCACCACGTCTACCACCACCACATCCACCACCACCACATCCACCACCACCACATCCACCACCACGCCCACCACTATACCTACCACCACATACACCACTACCACATCTACCACCACCTCCACCATCATGTCCACCACCACCACCATGTCCATGTCCACCAGCACATCCACCAGCACATCCACCACCACAACGTCCACCACCACATCCACCACCACCACATCCACCACCACCACGTCCACCACCACCACATCCACCACCACCACATCCACAATATCCACCACCACACCCACCACCACCACGTCCACCACCACATCTACCACCACCACATCCACCACCACATCCTCCACAACCACTATGTTCATCACCACCACGTCCTCCACCACCACCACGTCCACCACCACCACTACGTTCACCACCACCACGTCCACTACCACCACACCCACCACATCCACCATCACCATGTCCACCACATCTACCACGACAACATCCACCACCACTACCACGTCCACCACCACCACCACATTCACCACCACTACCACGTCCACCATTACCACGTCCACCTCCACGCCCACCACCACCACATCCACCACCACCACATCCACCACCACCAAGTCCAACACTACCACCCCCACCAAGCCCACCACCACCATGTCCACCACCATGTCCACCACATCCACCACCACCATGTCCACCACCACCACGTCTACCACCACCATGTCCACCACAAACACCACCATGTAACACCACGTCCACCACCACCACCACCAGGTCTACCACCACCATGCCCACCATGAACACATCTACCACCACGTCCACCACCATCACATCCACCACCACAATGTCCACCACCACCATGTCCACCACATCCACCACCACCATGTCCACCACCACCACCATGTCCACCACCACATCCATATCCACCACCACATCCACCACCACCACATCCTCTACCACCACCACGTCCACCTCCACCACCACCACATCCACCACCACATCCACCACCACCTCATCCACCACGATGTCCACCAACACATCCACCACCACCACCATGTCCACCACCAACACATCCATCACCATCACATCCACCACCACCACATCCACCACCACCACATCCACCACCACCATGTCCACTTCCACCACATTCACCACTACCATCACCACCGCGGCCACCACCACCACGTCCACCACCACATCCACCACCACATCCTCCACAACCACTATGTTCACCACCACCACATCCTCCACCACCACCATGTCCACCACCACGTCCACCACCACTAAATTCACTACCACCACATCCACCAGCACGTCTACCACATCCACCACATCCACCACATCCACCACCACCATGTCCACCACGTCCACCACCACCACATCCACCACCACTACCACATCCACCACTACCACGTCCATCACGTCTACCACCTCCATGTCCACCACCACCACATCCACCATGTCCACCACCACCACATCCACCACCACCACATCCACGTCCAACACTACCACCACCACCACACCCACCACCACCATGTCCACCACCATGTCCACCATGTCCACCACCACCATGTCCACCACCACCACATCCACCACCACCACCATATCCACCACCAAGTCCACCACCACCACATCCACCACCAAGGCCACCACCACCATATCCACCACTACCACACCCACCACCATGTCCACCACCATGTCCACCACCACATCCACCACCACCACCACATCCACCACCACATCCACCACCACCACATCCACCAGCACATCCACCACCACGTTCACCACCATGTACATCACCACGTCCACCACCACGTCCACCACCAGCACGCCCACTACCATTTCCACCACCATTTCCACCACCATGTCCACCACCATGTCCACCACACAACGTCTACCACCACATCCACCATGCCCACCACCACCATGTCCAACACCACATCCACCACCACATCTACCACCACCACGTCTACCACCACCACATCCACCACCACCACATCTACAACCACCACATCCACCACCACGCCCACCACTACACCCACCACCACATACACCACCACCACATCCACCACCACCTCCACCATCATGTCCACCACCACCACCATGTCCATGTCCATCAACACATCCACCAGCACATCCACCACCACAACATCTACCACCATGTCCACCACCACCACATCCACCACCACCACATCCACCACCACCACATCCACCACCACCACATCCACCACCACACCCACCACTACACCCACCACCACATACACTACCACCACATCCACCACCACCTCCACCATCATATCCACCACCACCACCATGTGCATGTCCACCAGCACATCCACCAGCACATCTACCACCACAACGTCCACCACCACGTCCACCACCACCACATCCATATCCACCACCACATCTACCACCACCACATCCACCACCACATCCTCCACCACGTCCACCTCCATCACGTCCTCCACCACCACCACATCCACCACCACGTCCAGCACCACCTCATCCACCACGACGTCCACCACAACCACCATATCCATCACCACCACCATGTCCACCACCACCACATCCATCATCATCACATCCACCACCACCACATCCACCACCACCACATCCACCACCACCATGTCCACTACCACCACATTCACCACTACCACCACCATCGCAGCCACCACCACCACGTCCACCACCACATCCACCACCACATCCTCCACAACCACTATGTTAACCACCACCACATCCTCCACCACCACCATGTCCACCACCACATCCACCACCACTACATTCACTACCACCACATCCACCACCACCATCACGTCTACCACATCCACCACCACCATGTCCACCATGTCCACCACCACCACATCCACGACCACTACCACATCCACCACTACCACGTCCACCACGTCTACCACCTCCACGTCCACCACCACCACATCCACCACGTCCACCACCACCACGTCCACCACCACCACATGCACGTCCAACACTACCACCACCACCACACCCACCACCACCATGTCCACCACCATGTCCACCATGTCCACCACCACCATGTCCACCACCACCACATCCACCACCATGTCCACCACCACCACATCCACCACCACCACCACATCCACCACCAAGTCCACCACCACCACATCCACCACCAAGGCTACCACCACCATATCCACCACTACCACACCCACCACCATGTCCACCACCACCATGTCCACCACCACATTCACCACCACCACCACATCCACCACCACCACCACATCCACCACCACATCCACCACCACCACCACATCCACCAGCATGTCCAACACCACATCCACCACCATGTCCACCACCACGTCCACCACCACGTCCACCACCAGCATGCCCATTACCACTTCCACTACCATGTCCACCAGCATGTCCACCACACAACGTCTACCACCACATCCACCATGCCCAACACCACCATGTCCAACACCACATTCACCACCACATCCACCACCACCACGTCTACCACCACCACATCCACCACCACCACATCCACCACCACCACATCCACCACCACGCCCACCACTACACCCACCACCACATACACCACCACCACATCCACCACCATCTCTACCATCATGTCCACCACCACCACCATGTCCATGTCCACCAGCACATCCACCAGCACATCCACCACCACAACGTCCACCACCACGTCCAACACCACCACATCCACCACCACCATGTCCACCACCACCACATCCACCACCACCACATCCACCACATCCACCACCACATCCACCACCACCACCATGTCCACCACCACATCTACCACCACCACCAGGTACACCACCACCACATCCACCTCTACCATGTCCACCACCATATCCACCACGTCCACCACCACCACGTCCACCATGTCCATCGACACCACATCCACCACCACCATGTCTACCACCACCACATCCATGATGACCACGTCCACCACCACATCCACCACCACCACATCCACCACCACATCCTCCACCACCACCACTTCCTCCACCACCACCACATCCACCACCATGTCCACCACTACCACGACATACACCACGTCCTCCACATCCACCACATCCACCACCATGTCCACCACCACCATGTCCACCACCACCACATCCACCACCACCACCACATCCACCACCACCACGTCCATCACTTCCACCACCACCATGTCCACCACCACATCCACCACCAAAATATCCACCCCCACATCCTCTACAACCACTATGTTTACCACCACCACGTCCTCTACCACCACCACGTCCACCACCATGTCCACCACCACCACTACATTCACCACCACTACGTCCACCACCTCTACCACATCCACCACTATCATGTCCACCACCACCACGTCCACCACCACCACGTCCAACACTACCAGTACCACCATGCCCACCACCACCATGTCCACCACCACATCCACACCATGCCCACCACATTCACCACCACCACGTCTACCAAGATGTCCACCACATCCACCACCACCACCACGCCCAACACCAATTCCACCACCACCACGTCCACCACCAACGCCACCACCACCACCATATCTACCACCACCACATCCACCACACCCACCACCATGTCCACCACCACCACATCCATCACCATGGCCACGTCCACCACCACCACATCCACCACCACCACCACCACGTCCACCACCACCACCACATCCACCAGCACATCCACAACCACCACCACATCCACCACCATGTCCACCACCACGTCCACCACCAACACGCCCACCACCACGTCCACCACTACCACCATGTCCACCACCACCTCGTCCACCACCACCACCATGTCGACCACCACCACATTCACCACCCTATCCACCACCACATCCCCCACAACCACATCCACCACCACATCCACCACCACGCCCACCACCACACCCACCACCACATACACCACCACCACATCCACCACCACCACAATGTCCACATCCACCAGCACATCCACCACCAGGTCCACCACCACCACAACATCCACCACCACATCCACCACCACCACCACCACAAGCACCACCACCACATTCACCACCACCACGTCCACCACCGCCACATACACCATCACCACGTCAGGCTGTGCTCCATTTGTTGAACTTGCCAATGCTGTGTGCTAGGTTGTGTGCTTTGGTTGGTTCTTGTGGAGAGAGGAAGTCCAGTCAACCTCAGCTAATTAGCTCCAGTGTAGGTGTGCTAGGCGCATTGTGCAGATTCTTCTCCGATGATGGGTGCTGATCGTTTGTTGGATGGTGTTTGAGTAGGTAAGGTGTTGGGTGTTGTTGATGTGTTCTTAGTAGGTGCTGGAGCTTTGGGTATGGTAAGGTAGGTGAAGCAGCAGCAGGTGCAGGTGAAGGATCCCTCCACATTGTGTGGTGTAGCAGCAGTGTTGAGTGGCGTCAGGGGATGAGGGTGTGTAGGCGTGTGGGAGGGTGGTGGTGAGTCGGGAAGGACAAGGTTTTCCGGCACATGGAATGGTCTAGTCTCAACAGGTGCAGATGGTGGACATGGTGGTGGATCTGGTGGTGGTGATGGATGTGGTAGTGGTGGTGGACGTGGGGGTGGTGGTGGATGTGGTGGTGGTGGATGTGGACTACCACCACCGCGGCCACCACCACCACGTCCACCACCACATCCACCACCACATCCTCCACAACCACTATGTTCACCACCACCACATCCTCCACCACCACCATGTCTACCACCACATCCACCACCACTACATTCACTACCACCACATCCACCACCACCACCATGTCTACCACATCCACCACATCCACCACCACCATGTCCACCACGTCCACCACCAGCACATCCACCACCACTACCACATCCACCACTATCACATCCACCACGTCTACCACCTCCATGTCCACCACCACATCCACCACCACCATGTCCACCACCACCACATCCACGTCCAACACTACCACCACCACCACACCCACCACCACCATGTCCACCACCATGTCCACCATGTCCACCACCACCATGTCCACCACCACCACGTCCACCACCATGTCCACCACCACCACATCCACCACCACCACCACATCTACCACCAAGTCCACCATGTCCACCACCAAGGCCACCACCACCATATCCACCACTACCACACCCACCACCACGTCCACCACCACCATGTCCACCACCACTTTCACCACCACCACCACATCCACCACCACCACCACGTCCACCACCACATCCACCACCACCACATCCACCACCACCACCACATTCACCAGCACATCCACCACCACGTCCACCACCATGTCCACCACCACGTCCACCACCACGTCCACCACCAGCACGCCCACTACCACTTCCAATACCATGTCCACCACCATGTCCACCACACAACGTCTACCACCACATCCACCATACCCACCACCACCATGTCCAACACCACGTCCACCACCACATCCACCACCAGCACGCCCACTACCACTTCCACCACCATGTCCACCACCATGTCCACCACACAACGTCTACCACCACATCCACCATACCCACCACCACCATGTCCAACACCACGTCCACCACCACATCCACCACCATCACATCTACCACCACCACATCCACCCCACGCCCACCACTACACCCACCACCACATACACCACTACCACATCCACCACCACCTCCACCATCATGTCCACCACCACCACCATGTCCATGTCCACCAGCACATCCACCAGCACATCCACCACCACAACATCCACCACCACGTCCACCACCACCACATCCACCACCACCACGTCTACCACCACCATATCCACCACCGCAACATACACCACATCCACCACCACATCCACCACCACCATGTCCACCACCACATCTACCACCACCACCAGGTCCACCACCACCACGTCCACCTCTACCATGTCCACCACCACATCCATCATATCCACCACGTCCACCATGTCCATCACCACCACATCCACCACCACCATGTCTACCACCACCACATCCATGACCACCATGTCCACCACCACATCCACCACCACCACATCCACCAGCACATCCACAACCACCACCACATCCACCACAATGTCCACCACCACGTCCATCACCAGCACGCCCACCACCACGTCCACCACTACCACCATGTCTACCACCACCACGTCCACCACCACCATGTCCACCACCACCACATTCACCATCACCACGTCCACCACCACCACATACACCATCACCACGTCCACCACATCCACCACCACCATGTCCACCACCACCATGTTCACCACATTTACCATCACCACCAGGTCCACCACCACCACATCCCCCTCCACCATGTCCACAACCACATCCACCATGTCCACCACATCCACCATGTCCACCAACACCACATCCACCACCACATCCACGTCCTCCACCACCACGTCCACTACCACCACATCCACCACCACATCCTCCACCACCACCACGTCCACCACCACCACCATGTCCTCCACCACCACCAAGTCCTCCACCACCACATCCACCACTACCACCACGTCCCCCATCACCACCACATCCACCACCACCATGTCCACCACTACCACCATGCCCACCACCACCATCACTACATCCACCACCACCACCACGTCCTCCACCACCACCACCATGTCCACCACTTCCACCATGTCCAACATCACCACCACATCCACTACCGCCATGTCCACCACCACCATGTCCACCACCACCACGTCCACCATGCCCACCACCACCATGCCCACCACCACCACGTCCACCACCACGTCCACCACTACCACCTCCACCACCAACATGTCTACCACCACCACATCCACCATCACTACCACGTTCACCACCACATCCACCACCACTATCACATCCACTACCACCACATCCACCACCACCATGTCCACCACTACCACCATGCCCACCACCACCATCACCACATCCACCACCACATCCACCACCACCACCACATCTACCACCACGTCCACCACCACCACATCCACCACCACCACACCCACCACCACATCCACCACCACCACCATGTCCACCACCACATCCACCACCACGTCCACCACCACCACATCCACCACCACGTCCACCACAACGTCCACCACCACCACGTCCACCACCACCACCATGTCCACCACCACCACCATGTCCACCACCACCATCACGTCCACCAGCACGTCCACAACCACCACCATGTCCACCACCACATCCATCACCACATGCACCACCACCATGCCCACCATCACCATCATGTCCACCACCACCACGTCCACCACCACATCCACCACGCCCACCACCACCACGTCCACCACCACCACATCCACCACCATGTCCACCACCTCCACTTCCACCACCACATCCACCACCACCTTGTCCACCACCACCATCACGTCCACCAGCACGTCCACAACCACCACCATGTCTACCACCACATCCACCACCACATGCACCACCACCATGCCCACCATCACCATCATGTCCACCACCACCACGTCCACCACCACATCCACCACGCCCACCACCACCATGTCCACCACCACCACATCCACCACCATGTCCACCACCTCCACTTCCACCACCACATCCACCACCACCTTGTCCACCACCACGTCCACCTCCACCACCATGTCCACCACCAACAAGGCCACCACCATATCCACCACCACCAAATCCACCACCACCACATCCACCACCACCATGTCCACCATCACCACCATGTCCACCACCATGTCCAAGTCCACCACCACCACCACATCCACCACCACTACCACCATGTCCACCACCACATCCACAACCACCACCACGTCTACCGCCACGTCCACCACCACCACGTCCACCACCACCATGTGAACCACATCCACCACCACATCCACCACATCCACCCCCACCACATCCACCATCACGGCTACCATCACCACATCCACCACCACCACATCCACCACCACCCCCACGTCCACCACCACTACCACATCCATCACCACCACCAGATCCACCACCATGTCCACCATCTGCGCCTGTTGAGACTAGACCATTCCATGTGCCAGAAAACCCTGTCCTCCCCGACTCACCACTACCCTCCCACACGCCTACACACCCTCATCTCCTGCCGCCACTCAACACTGTTGCTACACCACACAATGCAGAGGGATCCTTCACCTGCACCTGCTGCTGCTTCACCTACCTTACCATACCCAAAGCTCCAGCACCTACTAAGAACACATCAACACCCAACACCTTACCTACTCAAACACCATCCAACAAACAATCAGCACCCATCATCGGAGAAGAATCTGCACAATGCGCCTAGCACACCTACACTGGAGCTAATTAGCTGAGGTTGACTGGACTTCCTCTCTCCACAAGAACCAACCGAAGCACACAATCAACCTAGCACACCTAGCACACCTAGCGTCCGCGCCAGAACGAGCCAGGAGCCAGGCTCGGGGGCTCGAGCGAGGATCTCATACTCCAGAGATTCCTTATGCCACCTCAATCTGCCTGTTCTACCGCCATGTTCCCATTCACTGAGAGGAGATTCACGCTTCACCCACTGTCCCCACTGTCCTTTCAAACAAGCACCACCCTCAGACGATCATTAATATGGCTCTGATCAACTGCAGGTCTCTGCCCAAACACGCCCATGAAATACACTTACTTATCGAGGAACACCATCTAGAGATCCTGTTTCTTACAGAAACATGGCTTGCGCCTGATTCAGACGCCGATATAGTACAGGCACTACCCCACGGATTCCTGATTCAACACCTGAACCGTCCCAAGGGCAGGGGAGGAGGAATTGTCGTTATCTTTAAAGAGTCTTTCTCTTGCAGATTCCTTGACAGCCCCCTGACGGACTGTGAAAATACACACTTCACTATCCAAATGTCCCCCTGTATCTCCCTCTCAGGAGTTCTCATTTACAGTCCACCAGGAGCCATGGGGCAATTCCACAATTCACTTCTGGAATGCTCCTTGGCCATGGCCAGTACACGGCCCAATCTCCTAATTTTAGGGGACCTCAATGTCCACTTTGACAATAGTAAAGACGAAATAGCCACAGAACTGATTTTAGACCTGGCAGCCCATCAACTCCACTTACAAAACTATCTTCCCACACATAATCGTGGACACCTGCTTGATCCCATCTTTTGCAACTTTACTGACCTTGTGGTGGGAACACCGATCCCTGTACCATGGTCCGACCATCTGCTCATCCCTTTTAGTTGGCAAATTCAGTCCACTCCTCCTTCCACCCAAGCACCTAGCAGACCTTCCCGGCCATGGGCGAAACTTGACATCGACAAATGGAAACAAGCACTAGAGGACACCAGGCCACATCCCGAAATGAACCCTTACTTAGCAGACGTGGAGTTCACGTCCTGGATTGCTAAATCTTTAGATACAGTCCTTCCCAAAAAACCGCATCGGAAACTTAGGAAAAAAGCCACCTCCCCGTGGTTCACCCATGAGGTACGCCTCTTAAAGAAAATTTGCAAGAGAGCGGAAAGAGTATGGAGGAAAGATTTCGATCCCAATAGCAAATATGACTACAAACAGACTATCCTCAATTACAAAAAGGCTCTAAAAAACGCTCAAATATCCTTTTTAAATGAAAAAATTAGTGAGGCATCCTGTTCGTCCAGAGAAACGTTTCAAATTGTGAAAAAACTTTTAAAGACCCCAGTACCATCTGTCACGCATAATCTCTCGGACAATCACTGTAATGAGTTAGCCACGTTCTTTGACCTGAAAATACAAAATATCCTTCAACACCTCCCCCCTCTTCTCCCTGTGGACCCCCCTCCTCTTCACTCGCCGCAGTGCCAGAACAGGGATACAGAACTAATCAGGTTTTCTTTCCATCAGTGAGGCAACCTTAGGGCCCATCCTTCAATCCCTCAAAAGCGGGTCCCCGCATGACCCAGCGCCAGTCAGACATCTAAAACAGGTCGCCCCTACCATCCTAACACCAATGGTGAACCTGATAAACTCTTCTATAGAAAGTGGAACGGTGCCCGCATGCTGGAAGAAGGCTGTGGTAAAAGCCTTAATCAAAAAAAACAACCTTGACCCTGGCAATCTGGCCAACTTCAGGCCGATTTCTCTTCTCCCTGGCATTAGCAAGATGGCTGAAAAATTCATCAATGGTCAGCTATCAAACTATTTGGAATCCAACGATTTGCTAAAAACATCACAGACTGGCTTTCGCCCGGGCCAGGGCACGGAAACAGCAATGGTGGCGGTTGTCGAAGAGGCCAGGAAGATCATTGATGCAGGAGGATCAGTGGCAGTGATCCTTCTGGATCTCAGCGCGGCATTCGACACCGTCAACCACATCATCCTGGCACAGCAGCTTGAAAACCTTGGTATTTCAGGGCCGGCCCTCTCTTGGCTCAAATCTTATCTCCACAATCGCTCTTTCCAGGTGGCGGAAGGCGACTTTATCTCCAGGGAGACCCCTATACGTTGCGGAGTGCCTCAGGGCTCGTCATTGAGCCCGACGCTCTTCAACGTGTATATGTCGCCCCTGGAAAAAATTGTCGTCCCGTATGGTATTAAACTCATGACCTACGCGGACGACACTCAGCTGGTTGTCTCCCTCAGTCGGCCAGATAATCTCACCATCGACCTGCACTCCTGCCTGGGGGACATAGTCAGCTGGATGAACGCCTCCCAACTAAAACTCAATGGGGATAAAACGGAGATAATGGTGATGGGCAATCAGTCCCACTTCCGACCGGAGTCTCTATGGCCCCCGTGCATGGGTCCTCCCCCAACCCCCAAAACTGACATCAAAAGTTTGGGGATTTGGTTGGACCATAACCTGACCCTAAACACCCAGGCAAGGAAAACGGCTGGAACCTGCTTTGGCTTATTACGTACCACCCGCAAGATCCTCCACCTGCTTCCTTTCCAGTCAAGAAAGCTACTCCTACAGGGCCTCATCCTGTCCAGACTGGACTATGGAAATGCCCTATATCTCGGTGCACCAAAAAAAGTCACAGCCAGGCTGCAGGTGGTGCAAAATGCTGCCGCTCGGATTCTCACGGGCACAAAAAAACGCTGCTCTGCCAAACCGGCGATCAGAGCACTCCACTGGCTGCCCGTGGAGCAAAGGGTGCAGTTCAAGGCCCTGTGCGTAACCCATAAAATCTTTCATGGAAAAGCCCCGCCCATCCTTAAAGACCTCGTGGTCCCTCATACCACCACTAGAACCCTCCGATCCTCTAATGCCCACCTTACCCAAATACCCAGGATTAAGAAAGCACGCTCCGGAGGCCAGCGGTTTTCCTATCAGGCGTCCAAGATGTGGAATGCCCTTCCACTGGACCTCCGTGCCCAACCTAACCTTCTGCCCTTTCGAAAGTCTTTAAAGACTTGGCTGTTCCCTTAACCACCTTCACGCTTCCGCCTGATCTATCCTGATTTTCTGTCAGCGCTGGGACGCTCTCGGGCAGCCATGCGCTTTAAAAATTTCATTCCATACCATTGGCAAGTTCAACAAATGGATCACAGCCTGCACCAACACTCTGACCTCCCACAAATGAAACCACATAGCAAATACAAGAACACAGGCCTGCTTGTTCACAGATCTCAGGATGACCAAAAGACACCGCAAACAACAAGAACAGGGGTGGTAAAACCCAAACCAGAGAGAAGTAGAGAAGGACATATTCAAATCCGCCCTGAGATGGTTCCACCAGCAAGTCCAGGAAACCAAGGAGAAGACTGTAGCCGAACGCATCAACACCAGCTCCAACAGCAGCAAAGAGATATTTGCCTGTGGATTTTACCGCACCCTCATCAGACACTAGCAACATCAACCCATCTCAAGAACTGTACTTCTTCTGCAGCAAGATCACAACCATATACAGCAACTTCGCCCCACAATCGGATCCATGAAGCTTGCCAGAAGCTTCCAGTTGACAGACAAAGGCAAAACAATAACCTTATATGACACTATCAGGACAGAGGAAATCACAGCAATCATGAAGACCATACACTCCGGGGCCTCGCTGAACCCTTGCCACCATCACTCCGTCAAAAAAGGGTAAATCCCCATCAACACGGCCCTCACACCCATCCTCAACACAGCCAACTTTCCAGAATCCTGTAAGTAAGCATCTGTGAACACCCTCCTGAAGACGCCTTTAGTCGACCTAACCAAACGTGCCAACTACCGACTGATATCCATCGTTTAATATCCCTACAAGGTCCTGGAGTTGTCAGACACTTCTTGAACCACCTCACCAACAACCAGCTTCTTAATGCCACCCAGTCAGGCTTCAGACCAAACCACAGCACTGAGACCACCCTTGTCGCAACTATAGACAACCTCCGGATGATCCTAGTCAGAGGAGAAACTACAGCCCTCATCCTTTTAGACCTCTCTGCAGCATTCAACACTGTCTCCAACCCCATTCCGAACAGACAACTCTATGACATGGGCATTCAAGAACACAGCCTCCAGTGGATCTGCATGTTTCTAACTGGAAGAACCCAAACCTTCAGCATACTACCATACTCCTCAGAAGCACGGGAACTCATTTGGGAGTACTGCAGGGCCCTTTGCTCAGTCCCACCCTCTTCAACATATACATGACCCCACTGGCAGATGTCATCTGGGCTCACAAAATCAACATCCTTACCTACTCAGATGACACGCTACTGATACTGTCCCTCTCACACAAAACACCCAGCTCCAGGAAAAAGGTCACTGCATGCATGACCGAAGAAGCCACCTGGATGAAGTCCAACTGTCTTTAGTTGAACACCGACCAGACCAAAAGGGTGATTTTCAGGAAGGACGCCTTGCTGTGGGACTCCACTTAGTAGCTAACTGAATTTTGACCTGTTCCCATGCCTAGCACTCAAGCTAGAAACCTCAGAATAATTTTTGTCAGCAAACTGGATGGATCCGCTCCAGTTAACGCAGTTGCACCGTCCTGTTTTTACACCCTGAAGATGCTGAAGAAGATTTTCAAGTGGCTACTGAACAGCTCCAGGGAAGTGGTCACCCAAGCCCTTATCACCAGCAGACTGGACTACAGGAATACTTTATACACAAGAATACTCAACCAACTCACAAAAGGATTCCAGACCATCCCAAGCGCAGCAGGCAGACGAATCATCAGTCTCCCATGCCAGGCCCACATCACACCTCTCCTAAGGGATCTCCACTGGCTCCTGATACACAGGCTTGCACATTTCAGACTTCTCACCCACATGTACAAAGAACTTTACTACGCAGGCCCTGCCTGCCTGAACAGCCAAGTACAATTCTGCCACCCCTCCAGGCACCGCCATTCTGCTGGACTCTCAGTAGCACAATACCAGCGCATGCACAAAAGTAAATCAGGAGGTCGTGCCTTCTCACATATTGCTCCTAAACCCCAAACGACCTCCCACAACACATCAGCGCCTCCTTCACCCTTCTTGAACTCCGCAAGAATCTGAAGATCTTGCTTTTTAAGTAATTACCCTGCCAAGGCCAACGTCCCACACCTGCTCCTGTGCCTGGATACTCTCACATGAGATTGTGCGCTATAAAAATGCAGGTAACATAATATTGAGTAAATTAAATCAATGCTTTGTGAATCCCTGCGCACCGATACAAAACATTAGTAAATAAACTCCCATTTATTTATTTAGTTATGAAGGTCAGTACACCCAGTAAAAGGATTCCTACAGCATAATCAAGGAATAATGCTCATTACTTGCTTTGTAACTGGTACTGATTAAGCATTAGACCGCTTCCTCGCACCTCTTTGAAACCCTCTTATTCTGTGTTTCCCTCCAGGTTACTATTCCCATCGTGAAACAGTGTACGGTTCCTGGTATATTCAAGATCTGTGCAACACAATGAAACAATATGGCTCCTCCCTGGAAATGCTTGAACTACTGACCCTGGTGAACCGGAAGGTGTCTGCACGTGTAGTGCACAATTGCACAGACACCAATTTAAATGGAAAGAAGCAGGTGCCCTGCTTTGCGTCCATGCTCACTAAAAAGCTGTACCTGCGTCCAAAATAACTTGTCGTCCTCTGTGAATTATGGGAAAAGGGAAGAAATATTTGTATGTTTTTCAGTTAACAGTTTTTTTTCTGATGATATCCAGTCTGATTGATTTACTATTACCCAGCTGACTGAAAGGCAAGATCATGTTATTTGGGACTTCTTGCTGCCAGGAACTGTTAAGACGCGCAGGGAGTTAGATGGTCATTTTTGATAAGCAGACTTATTTGACGACACCAGGGCTGAAATCTGAAAATTACATGATATTTTAAATTTTATACCGTAGAATTTTATACTGTTGGTCTTCCCCTGAGCAGCTTACAGTCATGTTTAGTACTTCTTTTTTAAATCACATTTTAATGAAATGGCACCTGCACTTGTTTTGTATTGAAATTGTATTTATATAGCACTTACTACCTCTGATGAGGCCTTGAAACGCTTTTTCTGCAAGTAGCTTGCTTCTCCGGAACCCATATAGGATTAGTGGTAAATTAGTATGGTGAAATATGAAAGTTATTTGAGTGGTGTTAGTTATTTGGAATGAGGAGGATAGAGGAGAGATAAAAGAGGGAAAAGGTTTGCATTTATATAGCGATTGCTACCCCTGATGAGGTGTTGAAGCGCTTTTTTGCAGAGTAGCACACTATTCCCGAAGCCATGAAGGATTAGTGGTGAATTAGTATAGTGAAATATGAAATTAATTTTAGTGGTGGACATGTCAGTCTGTTTTTTTAGGGGGAGCTCATAGCAGTAGGAGGAGGCTTGGGGTGAGTAAAAGGGAGGTGGAGGTTGAAAAGTCAGAGGGAAGGGTTTAGAAAGGCTTGTTTGGGAGATATGAATAGTAAAAAAGGAAAGAGATGATGCAAGGAGGTGTTTAGTTTGGAAGCGTCTGTGTGGGGTTATTGTAGGGATAATAGTAGTCGTGTGGGTTTTGGGATGAATGAGACAGTGGAGGTAGAGGATGTATTGATAGAGGTATAGGGTGAGAAATAGGGTAGTGCATTGGAAAGAGTAGTGGAATGAGTTTTGAGATGTGTCAGAGAGTTGAGGTAGAGGATATATTGAGAGAGGTATAGGGTGAGAATTAGGGTAGTGCATTGTTGCTTTTGAAATGTGGAATATACTAGGGAGCTATAAAACCAGAATCTGAAAGTAGCATATCACTGTGGCATGAGCCACTGGGCAGGGAATATTTACTCTTCTTCATTGCATGCAAACGTCCATGTGTGGAACAAATGTAGAAACTGAGTTTCTGTACTATTGGCAATATACTGTACGACCCCCTTCAATGTCAGCACTGACCACCTGGCGGCTAATAATTTTTCTATTGTGAAGTCGTTATTTTTGTGTTCTATAACTGACTCAATGTTAATGATAAACTGAGGAAAAAGGGAACAATTATGACATGTATACCTTTTCTTGTCAAAAAATGATTTTATGAATGAAAAATAAAGTATTTTTGATTGTCTTACTCAATTTCCGTGTGTTTTTTTGGTATGGCGCTGAGACCTTTTGATTTCACATAAATTCTAGATATGCTATGCTTATAGTGTTTGTCAGCCTTCTTCATCCATTGGTTTGTTATTGTGTCATTCATTTTTCTTCCGCTCAGTACAGGGACATCCTGGCGCAGTGGTTAAGCTCACTTCCACTGCATGGAGAGTGAAAGCATTCTGTCCTTTAACAAGGAGCAGATCAAGACACAAATTAGTCCCCCTAAGTGCCAGAGGCTACAATGGAAATGGGTGTTTTTTTTATAGTTGCTTTGTGGAAATGGGTGTTTTTTGAGGCAAAATAAGTACTTTTGGTTTTAGCTACTATTTTTCCAGATTGGCGAGGGCCAATAACTTACCCAACAATAAGGTTTTGTAAAACACAAGATAAAACAAACAAGATTTACAGCCAAAAGGTTGGCAGCTAACACCAGACCTTTTGGCTTTCACTCTGCTTGTGTTGCACGTAGAAAATGTTTATAAATGTTATGAAAATTAACACAATGGGGAAAAACCTTCAGTGGTGGTTTGCAAGTAAAGTAGCCCCTCCGATGAGGGTATACGCACCATACAGCCTAGCCGTAATGTCGGTTTTGTAGGAATGTTCCCTTTTTTTTTGCCAGGATTATCATTTTTTAAAAATACTAACATTATATTATTGTCTATTATTCTTTTTATCATCCTATTTTTTCAGGTTATCTATTGCTACTCTTGACATTAAAATGTAGCCATCCCAAGGGGTTAAATAATGTCCCATGAAAACGTACATGGACTCCTTTAGACATTCTAAAGCCTGCACCCTAAAAGAACTGAAGTTGACTCTTTTTTGTCATAAGATGCACCCACAAATTCTAGTTAGATATACAGTGTGTTTAAAGATGTGCCTAGCATGCTTGTGTGTACATCATCATAATGCTGTGATTATTCAGGAACTTACAGTCGAGACTTACAATTTGAATTATAGCACCGTAAAGCCTTCTTCCCATCAGTCAAAAACCGTCTTTAGCGTTTCCTAGTTGTGAGAAACTGGCCTTTTGTACCAAGCAACTCTGTGACACATGAAAATTCAGCTCCATGAAACCCATGACTCCCTCATATGCAGAGTTGTTTAGAATACTCTTTCCTATCCACTAATAGTGATTTATTTCACACACCAGTCAACATTTCTCAGTTTGTTATACAATCCTTCTTGCAGTCCCATATCTGATAGCATATAAGCCCATGTGTGTGTACGTATGTGTATATATGTATATGTATGGGCTGTTCCGAGCTCATTGCTAGAGGCCACCCTGAAGGGTCGGGGGCTCCGGAATCGGAAAAATGTTGTTTGGATATTTACTGAGGAGCATGACCCACTCGCGCACTCAGCCTACGAAGGAAATCACTGTGTCACTGTGAAAAAATGAGCGCGCGTTGGAAGGGATTCAAGATGGATTATTTCCCTCTATGATCGTGCTGGTGAATGAGGTATGTTTCGAAGCCATCTACAGAATGACAGCACTATGCGCGAAATACTCACCTGACTGTTTGCTTTTAATAACATTTCACATTCAACAGTGTCATTGCCAAATAAGAATATCAAATGATGGCGAAATATATGAGGACTTACAGATTTCGTACTCGAAGGACATTGCAATGCACTGTGGGACTTGTATTTTTGCACTTTCAGTCACGTGATTAAGCACTAATAAAGCACGCACCAGCGAGTAATTTGTTTGACTTCCACCTGTGACCAAGGCTACTGAGGCCGAAACGTTAGGAAAGGGAAGCATTCTAAGCTGCTGGATTTCGAAATAAAGCCACATTTCCAGTATTGGGCCTCTTTTGTTTTCGTACTTGAAGGTGCTTTGATGGGCTGTTCCGAGCTCACTGCTAGAGGCCACCCTGAAGGTTTGGGGGCTCCGGAATCGGAAAAATGTTGTTTGGATATTTACTGAGGAGCATGACCCACTCGCGCACTCAGCCTACGAAGGAATTCACTGTGTCACTGTGAAAAAATTAGCGCGCGTTGGAAGGGATTCAAGATGGATTATTTCCCTCTATGATCGTGCTGGTGAATGAGGTATGTTTCGAAGCCATCTACAGAATGACAGCACTATGCGAGAAATACTCACCTGACTGTTTGCTTTTAATAACATTTCACATTCAACAGTGTCATTGCCAAATAAGAATATCAAATGATGGCGAAATATATGAGGACTTACAGATTTCGTACTCGAAGGACATTGCAATGCACTGTGGGACTTGTATTTTTGCACTTTCAGTCACGTGATTAAGCACTAATAAAGCACACACCAGCGAGTAATTTGTTTGACTTCCACCTGTGACCAAGGCTACTGAGGCCGAAACGTTAGGAAAGGGAAGCATTCTAAGCTGCTGGATTTCGAAATAAAGCCACATTTCCAGTATTGGGCCTCTTTTGTTTTCGTACTTGAAGGTGCTTTGATGGGCTGTTCCGAGCTCATTGCTAGAGGCCACCCTGAAGGGTCGGGGGCTCCGGAATCGGAAAAATGTTGTTTGGATATTTACTGAGGAGCATGACCCACTCGCGCACTCAGCCTACGAAGGAAATCACTGTGTCACTGTGAAAAAATGAGCGCGCGTTGGAAGGGATTCAAGATGGATTATTTCCCTCTATGATCGTGCTGGTGAATGAGGTATGTTTCGAAGCCATCTACAGAATGACAGCACTATGCGAAAAATACTCACCTGACTGTTTGCTTTTAATAACATTTCACATTCAACAGTGCCATTGCCAAATAAGAATATCAAATTATGGCAAAATATATGAGGACTTCCAGATTTCGTACTCGAAGGACATTGCAATGCACTGTGGGACTTGTATTTTTGCACTTTCAGTCACGTGATTAAGCACTAATAAAGCACGCCCCAGCGAGTAATTTGTTTGACTTCCACCTGTGACCAAGGCTACTGAGGCCGAAACGTTAGGAAAGGGAAGCATTCTAAGCTGCTGGATTTCAAAATAAAGCCACATTTCCAGTATTGGGCCTCTTTTGTTTTCGTACTTGAAGGTGCTTTGATGGGCTGTTCCGAGCTCATTGCTAGAGGCCACCCTGAAGGGTCGGGGGCTCCGGAATCGGAAAAATGTTGTTTGGATATTTATTGAGGAGCATGACCCACTCGCGCACTCAGCCTACGAAGGAAATCACTGTGTCACTGTGAAAAAATGAGCGCGCGTTGGAAGGGATTCAAGATGGATTATTTCCCTCTATGATCGTGCTGGTGAATGAGGTATGTTTCGAAGCCATCTACAGAATGACAGCACTATGCGAGAAATACTCACCTGACTGTTTGCTTTTAATAACATTTCACATTCAACAGTGTCATTGCCACATAAGAATATCAAATGATGGCGAAATATATGAGGACTTCCAGATTTCGTACTCGAAGGACATTGCAATGCACTTTGAGACTTGTATTTTTGCACTTTCAGTCACGTGATTAAGCACTAATAAAGCACGCACCAGCGAGTAATTTGTTTGACTTCCACCTGTGACCAAGGCTACTGAGGCCGAAACGTTAGGAAAGGGAAGCATTCTAAGTTGCTGGATTTCGAAATAAAACCACATTTCCAGTATTGGGCCTCTTTTATTTTCGTACTTGAAGGTGCTTTGATGGGCTGTTCCGAGCTCATTGCTAGAGGCCACCCTGAAGGGTCGGGGGCTCCGGAATCGGAAAAATGTTGTTTGGATATTTACTGAGGAGCATGACCCACTCGCGCACTCAGCCTACGAAGGAAATCACTGTGTCACTGTGAAAAAATGAGCGCGCGTTGGAAGGGATTCAAGATGGATTATTTCCCTCTATGATCGTGCTGGTGAATGAGGTATGTTTCGAAGCCATCTACAGAATGACAGCACTATGCGAGAAATACTCACCTGACTGTTTGCTTTTAATAACATTTCACATTCAACAGTGTCATTGCCACATAAGAATATCAAATGATGGCGAAATATATGAGGACTTCCAGATTTCGTACTCGAAGGACATTGCAATGCACTTTGAGACTTGTATTTTTGCACTTTCAGTCACGTGATTAAGCACTAATAAAGCACGCACCAGCGAGTAATTTGTTTGACTTCCACCTGTGACCAAGGCTACTGAGGCCGAAACGTTAGGAAAGGGAAGCATTCTAAGTTGCTGGATTTCGAAATAAAACCACATTTCCAGTATTGGGCCTCTTTTATTTTCGTACTTGAAGGTGCTTTGATGGGCTGTTCCGAGCTCATTGCTAGAGGCCACCCTGAAGGGTCGGGGGCTCCGGAATCGGAAAAATGTTGTTTGGATATTTACTGAGGAGCATGACCCACTCGCGCACTCAGCCTACGAAGGAAATCACTGTGTCACTGTGAAAAAATGAGCGCGCGTTGGAAGGGATTCAAGATGGATTATTTCCCTCTATGATCGTGCTGGTGAATGAGGTATGTTTCGAAGCCATCTAAAGAATGACAGCACTATGCGAGAAATACTCACCTGACTGTTTGCTTTTAATAACATTTCACATTCAACAGTGTCATTGCCAAATAAGAATATCAAATGATGGCGAAATATATGAGGACTTACAGATTTCGTACTCGAAGGACATTGCAATGCACTGTGGGACTTGTATTTTTAAACTTTCAGTCACGTGATTAAGCACTAATAAAGCACGCACCAGCGAGTAATTTGTTTGACTTCCACCTGTGACCAAGGCTACTGAGGCCGAAACGTTAGGAAAGGGAAGCATTCTAAGCTGCTGGATTTTGAAATAAAGCCACATTTCCAGTATTGGGCCTCTTTTGTTTTCGTACTTGAAGGTGCTTTGATGGGCTGTTCCGAGCTCATTGCTAGAGGCCACCCTGAAGGTTTGGGGGCTCCGGAATCGGAAAAATGTTGTTTGGATATTTACTGAGGAGCATGACCCACTCGCGCACTCAGCCTACGAAGGAAATCACTGTGTCACTGTGAAAAAATGAGCGCGCGTTGGAAGAGATTCAAGATGGATTATTTCCCTCTATGATCGTGCTGGTGAATGAGGTATGTTTCGAAGCCATCTACAGAATGACAGCACTATGCGAGAAATACTCACCTGACTGTTTGCTTTTAATAACATTTCACATTCAACAGTGTCATTGCCAAATAAGAATATCAAATGATGGCGAAATATATGAGGACTTCCAGATTTCGTACTCGAAGGACATTGCAATGCACTGTGGGACTTGTATTTTTGCACTTTCAGTCACGTGATTAAGCACTAATAAAGCACGCACCAGCGAGTAATTTGTTTGACTTCCACCTGTGACCAAGGCTACTGAGGCCGAAACGTTAGGAAAGGGAAGCATTCTAAGCTGCTGGATTTCGAAATAAAGCCACATTTCCAGTATTGGGCCTCTTTTGTTTTCGTACTTGAAGGTGCTTTGATGGGCTGTTCCGAGCTCACTGCTAGAGGCCACCCTGAAGGTTTGGGGGCTCCGGAATCGGAAAAATGTTGTTTGGATATTTACTGAGGAGCATGACCCACTCGCGCACTCAGCCTACGAAGGAATTCACTGTGTCACTGTGAAAAAATGAGCGCGCGTTGGAAGGGATTCAAGATGGATTATTTCCCTCTATGATCGTGCTGGTGAATGAGGTATGTTTCGAAGCCATCTACAGAATGACAGCACTATGCGAGAAATACTCACCTGACTGTTTGCTTTTAATAACATTTCACATTCAACAGTGTCATTGCCAAATAAGAATATCAAATGATGGCGAAATATATGAGGACTTACAGATTTCGTACTCGAAGGACATTGCAATGCACTGTGGGACTTGTATTTTTGCACTTTCAGTCACGTGATTAAGCACTAATAAAGCACACACCAGCGAGTAATTTGTTTGACTTCCACCTGTGACCAAGGCTACTGAGGCCGAAACGTTAGGAAAGGGAAGCATTCTAAGCTGCTGGATTTCGAAATAAAGCCACATTTCCAGTATTGGGCCTCTTTTGTTTTCGTACTTGAAGGTGCTTTGATGGGCTGTTCCGAGCTCATTGCTAGAGGCCACCCTGAAGGGTCGGGGGCTCCGGAATCGGAAAAATGTTGTTTGGATATTTACTGAGGAGCATGACCCACTCGCGCACTCAGCCTACGAAGGAAATCACTGTGTCACTGTGAAAAAATGAGCGCGCGTTGGAAGGGATTCAAGATGGATTATTTCCCTCTATGATCGTGCTGGTGAATGAGGTATGTTTCGAAGCCATCTACAGAATGACAGCACTATGCGAAAAATACTCACCTGACTGTTTGCTTTTAATAACATTTCACATTCAACAGTGCCATTGCCAAATAGGAATATCAAATTATGGCAAAATATATGAGGACTTCCAGATTTCGTACTCGAAGGACATTGCAATGCACTGTGGGACTTGTATTTTTGCACTTTCAGTCACGTGATTAAGCACTAATAAAGCACGCCCCAGCGAGTAATTTGTTTGACTTCCACCTGTGACCAAGGCTACTGAGGCCGAAACGTTAGGAAAGGGAAGCATTCTAAGCTGCTGGATTTCAAAATAAAGCCACATTTCCAGTATTGGGCCTCTTTTGTTTTCGTACTTGAAGGTGCTTTGATGGGCTGTTCCGAGCTCATTGCTAGAGGCCACCCTGAAGGGTCGGGGGCTCCGGAATCGGAAAAATGTTGTTTGGATATTTATTGAGGAGCATGACCCACTCGCGCACTCAGCCTACGAAGGAAATCACTGTGTCACTGTGAAAAAATGAGCGCGCGTTGGAAGGGATTCAAGATGGATTATTTCCCTCTATGATCGTGCTGGTGAATGAGGTATGTTTCGAAGCCATCTACAGAATGACAGCACTATGCGAGAAATACTCACCTGACTGTTTGCTTTTAATAACATTTCACATTCAACAGTGTCATTGCCACATAAGAATATCAAATGATGGCGAAATATATGAGGACTTCCAGATTTCGTACTCGAAGGACATTGCAATGCACTTTGAGACTTGTATTTTTGCACTTTCAGTCACGTGATTAAGCACTAATAAAGCACGCACCAGCGAGTAATTTGTTTGACTTCCACCTGTGACCAAGGCTACTGAGGCCGAAACGTTAGGAAAGGGAAGCATTCTAAGTTGCTGGATTTCGAAATAAAACCACATTTCCAGTATTGGGCCTCTTTTATTTTCGTACTTGAAGGTGCTTTGATGGGCTGTTCCGAGCTCATTGCTAGAGGCCACCCTGAAGGGTCGGGGGCTCCGGAATCGGAAAAATGTTGTTTGGATATTTACTGAGGAGCATGACCCACTCGCGCACTCAGCCTACGAAGGAAATCACTGTGTCACTGTGAAAAAATGAGCGCGCGTTGGAAGGGATTCAAGATGGATTATTTCCCTCTATGATCGTGCTGGTGAATGAGGTATGTTTCGAAGCCATCTACAGAATGACAGCACTATGCGAGAAATACTCACCTGACTGTTTGCTTTTAATAACATTTCACATTCAACAGTGTCATTGCCACATAAGAATATCAAATGATGGCGAAATATATGAGGACTTCCAGATTTCGTACTCGAAGGACATTGCAATGCACTTTGAGACTTGTATTTTTGCACTTTCAGTCACGTGATTAAGCACTAATAAAGCACGCACCAGCGAGTAATTTGTTTGACTTCCACCTGTGACCAAGGCTACTGAGGCCGAAACGTTAGGAAAGGGAAGCATTCTAAGTTGCTGGATTTCGAAATAAAACCACATTTCCAGTATTGGGCCTCTTTTATTTTCGTACTTGAAGGTGCTTTGATGGGCTGTTCCGAGCTCATTGCTAGAGGCCACCCTGAAGGGTCGGGGGCTCCGGAATCGGAAAAATGTTGTTTGGATATTTACTGAGGAGCATGACCCACTCGCGCACTCAGCCTACGAAGGAAATCACTGTGTCACTGTGAAAAAATGAGCGCGCGTTGGAAGGGATTCAAGATGGATTATTTCCCTCTATGATCGTGCTGGTGAATGAGGTATGTTTCGAAGCCATCTAAAGAATGACAGCACTATGCGAGAAATACTCACCTGACTGTTTGCTTTTAATAACATTTCACATTCAACAGTGTCATTGCCAAATAAGAATATCAAATGATGGCGAAATATATGAGGACTTACAGATTTCGTACTCGAAGGACATTGCAATGCACTGTGGGACTTGTATTTTTAAACTTTCAGTCACGTGATTAAGCACTAATAAAGCACGCACCAGCGAGTAATTTGTTTGACTTCCACCTGTGACCAAGGCTACTGAGGCCGAAACGTTAGGAAAGGGAAGCATTCTAAGCTGCTGGATTTTGAAATAAAGCCACATTTCCAGTATTGGGCCTCTTTTGTTTTCGTACTTGAAGGTGCTTTGATGGGCTGTTCCGAGCTCATTGCTAGAGGCCACCCTGAAGGTTTGGGGGCTCCGGAATCGGAAAAATGTTGTTTGGATATTTACTGAGGAGCATGACCCACTCGCGCACTCAGCCTACGAAGGAAATCACTGTGTCACTGTGAAAAAATGAGCGCGCGTTGGAAGAGATTCAAGATGGATTATTTCCCTCTATGATCGTGCTGGTGAATGAGGTATGTTTCGAAGCCATCTACAGAATGACAGCACTATGCGAGAAATACTCACCTGACTGTTTGCTTTTAATAACATTTCACATTCAACAGTGTCATTGCCAAATAAGAATATCAAATGATGGCGAAATATATGAGGACTTCCAGATTTCGTACTCGAAGGACATTGCAATGCACTGTGGGACTTGTATTTTTGCACTTTCAGTCACGTGATTAAGCACTAATAAAGCACGCACCAGCGAGTAATTTGTTTGACTTCCACCTGTGACCAAGGCTACTGAGGCCGAAACGTTAGGAAAGGGAAGCATTCTAAGCTGCTGGATTTCGAAATAAAGCCACATTTCCAGTATTGGGCCTCTTTTGTTTTCGTACTTGAAGGTGCTTTGATGGGCTGTTCCGAGCTCATTGCTAGAGGCCACCCTGAAGGGTCGGGGGCTCCGGAATCGGAAACTGTTGTTTGGATATTTACTGAGGAGCATGACCCACTCGCGCACTCAGCCTACGAAGGAAATCACTGTGTCACTGTGAAAAAATGAGCGCGCGTTGGAAGGGATTCAAGATGGATTATTTCCCTCTATGATCGTGCTGGTGAATGAGGTATGTTTCGAAGCCATCTACAGAATGACAGCACTATGCGAGAAATACTCACCTGACTGTTTGCTTTTAATAACATTTCACATTCAACAGTGTCATTGCCAAATAAGAATATCAAATGATGGCAAAATATATGAGGACTTCCAGATTTCGTACTCGAAGGACATTGCAATGCACTGTGGGACTTGTATTTTTGCACTTTCAGTCACGTGATTAAGCACTAATAAAGCACGCACCAGCGAGTAATTTGTTTGACTTCCACCTGTGACCAAGGCTACTGAGGCCGAAACGTTAGGAATAGGAAGCATTCTAAGCTGCTGGATTTCGAAATAAAGCCACATTTCCAGTAATGGGCCTCTTTTGTTTTCGTACTTGGAGGTGCTTTGATGGGCTGTTCCGAGCTCATTGCTAGAGGCCACCCTGAAGGGTCGGGGGCTCCGGAATCGGAAAAATGTTGTTTGGATATTTACTGAGGAGCATGACCCACTCGCGCACTCAGCCTACGAAGGAAATCACTGTGTCACTGTGAAAAAATGAGCGCGCGTTGGAAGGGATTCAAGATGGATTATTTCCCTCTATGATCGTGATGGTGAATGAGGTATGTTTCGAAGCCATCTACAGAATGACAACACTATGCGAGAAATACTCACCTGACTGTTTGCTTTTAATAACATTTCACATTCAACAGTGTCATTGCCAAATAAGAATATCAAATGATGGCGAAATAAATGAGGACTTCCAGATTTAGTACTCGAAAGACATTGCAATGCACTGTGGGACTTGTATTTTTGCACTTTCAGTCACGTGATTAAGCACTAATAAAGCACGCACCAGCGAGTAATTTGTTTGACTTCCACCTGTGACCAAGGCTACTGAGGCCGAAACGTTAGGAAAGGGAAGCATTCTAAGTTGCTGGATTTCGAAATAAAACCACATTTCCAGTATTGGGCCTCTTTTGTTTTCGTACTTGAAGGTGCTTTGATGGGCTGTTCCGAGCTCATTGCTAGAGGCCACCCTGAAGGGTCGGGGGCTCCGGAATCGGAAAAATGTTGTTTGGATATTTACTGAGGAGCATGACCCACTCGCGCACTCAGCCTACGAAGGAAATCACTGTGTCACTGTGAAAAAATGAGCGCGCGTTGGAAGGGATTCAAGATGGATTATTTCCCTCTATGATCGTGATGGTGAATGAGGTATGTTTCGCAGCCATCTACAGAATGACAGCACTATGCGAGAAATACTCACCTGACTGTTTGCTTTTAATAACATTTCACATTTAACAGTGTCATTGCCAAATAAGAATATCAAATGATGGCGAAATATATGAGGACTTCCAGATTTCGTACTCGAAGGACATTGTAATGCACTGTGGGACTTGTATTTTTGCACTTTCAGTCACGTGATTAAGCACTAATAAAGCACGCACCAGCGAGTAATTTGTTTGACTTCCACCTGTGACCAAGGCTACTGAGGCCGAAACGTTAGGGAAGGGAAGCATTCTAAGCTGCTGGACTTCGAAATAAAGCCACATTTCCAGTATTGGGCCTCTTTTGTTTTCGTACTTGAAGGTGCTTTGATGGGCTGTTCCGAGCTCATTGCTAGAGGCCACCCTGAAGGGTCGGGGGCTCCGGAATCGGAAAAATGTTGTTTGGATATTTACTGAGGAGCATGACCCACTCGCGCACTCAGCCTACGAAGGAAATCACTGTGTCACTGTGAAAAAAAATGAGCGTGCGTTGGAAGGGATTCAAGATGGATTATTTCCCTCTATGATCGTGCTGGTGAATGAGGTATGTTTCGAAGCCATCTACAGAATGACAGCACTATGCGAGAAATACTCACCTGACTGTTTGCTTTTAATAACATTTCACATTCAACAGTGTCATTGCCAAATAAGAATATCAAATGATGGCGAAATATATGAGGACTTCCAGATTTCGTACTCGAAGGACATTGCAATGCACTGTGGGACTTGTATTTTTGCACTTTCAGTCACGTGATTAAGCACTAATAAAGCACGCACCAGCGAGTAATTTGTTTGACTTCCACCTGTGAGCAAGGCTACTGAGGCCGAAACGTTAGGAAAGGGAAGCATTCTAAGCTGCTGGATTTCGAAATAAAGCCACATTTCCAGTATTGGGCCTCTTTTGCTTTCGTACTTGAAGGTGCTTTGATGGGCTGTTCCGAGCTCATTGCTAGAGGCCACTCTGAAGGGTCGGGGGCTCCGGAATCGGAAAAATGTTGTTTGGATATTTATTGAGGAGCATGACCCACTCGCGCACTCAGCCTACGAAGGAAATCACTGTGTCACTGTGAAAAAATGAGCGCGCGTTGGAAGGGATTCAAGATGGATTATTTCCCTCTATGATCGTGCTGGTGAATGAGGTATGTTTCGAAGCCATCTACAGAATGACAGCACTATGCGAGAAATACTCACCTGACTGTTTGCTTTTAATAACATTTCACATTCAACAGTGTCATTGCCAAATAAGAATATCAAATGATGGCGAAATATATGAGGACTTCCAGATTTCGTACTCGAAGGACATTGCAATGCACTGTGGGACTTGTATTTTTGCACTTCAGTCACGTGATTAAGCACTAATAAAGCACGCACCAGCGAGTAATTTGTTTGACTTCCACCTGTGACCAAGGCTACTGAGGCCGAAACGTTAGGAAAGGGAAGCATTCTAAGCTGCTGGATTTCGAAATAAAGCCACATTTCCAGTATTGGGCCTCTTTTGTTTTCGTACTTGAAGGTGCTTTGATGGGCTGTTCCGAGCTCATTGGTAGAGGCCACCCTGAAGGGTCGGGGGCTCCGGAATCGGAAAAATGTTGTTTGGATATTTACTGAGGAGCATGACCCACTCGCGCACTCAGCCTACGAAGTAAATCGCTGTGTCACTGTGAAAAAATGAGCGCGCGTTGGAAGGGATTCAAGATGGATTATTTCCCTCTATGATCGTGCTGGTGAATGAGGTATGTTTCGAAGCCATCTACAGAATGACAGCACTATGCGAGAAATACTCACCTGACTGTTTGCTTTTAATAACATTTCACATTCAATAGTGTCATTGCCAAATAAGAATATCAAATGATGGCGAAATATATGAGGACTTCCAGATTTCGTACTCGAAGGACATTGCAATGCACTGTGGGACTTGTATTTTTGCACTTTCAGTCACGTGATTAAGCACTAATAAAGCACGCACCAGCGAGTAATTTGTTTGACTTCCACCTGTGACCAAGGCTACTGAGGCCGAAACGTTAGGAAAGGGAAGCATTCTAAGCTGCTGGATTCCGAAATAAAGCCACATTTCCAGTATTGGGCCTCTTTTGTTTTCGTACTTGAAGGTGCTTTGATGGGCTGTTCCGAGCTCATTGCTAGAGGCCACCCTGAAGGGTCGGGGGCTCCGGAATCGGAAAAATGTTGTTTGGATATATATATATATATATATATATTTTATATATATATATAGATATATATATATATTCACTGAAAAAACCATAGGTTTCAGGCACGTTATAGTAAGGAATTAGCATTTAAAAAACCTTAGAAATTCACTGAAAAAAACATAGGTTTCAGGGGCGTTATAGTTAGCTGGACTTTTCACTCGTACAAAACCATTGAAATTCCCTCGTTATAGTTAGTTCAGCTAACTATAACTCGCGCGCCTGCAATGCACTGCTGATGACGTCACATATTATATCACTTATGACATGGTCAGTGACATCACTGATGACATCACTGATGACATCTCAAATGACATCACTGATAACATCACTGATGACATCATCCAGTGAATGTGTGTTTTTCTGAAAATTAAATATGTTTTATATATGTATATCTCAAGGTTGATGGAAGAATAAATGGGTATATAAGTGTCTAAATGGATGATTTGTTTTTGAAAAATTGATTGTATAACTGACTGATTAAGTGTATCTTAGTGAATACATGGCTTAGTGAGTAATGTTTAAATATGTAAATATCTGTATCAGTCTCTCACTTTGTGTATAAATGGCTGCATGGGTTGGTGAATAGCTACATGAGTGTCCATATAGGTTATTAGTTGGTTTTTTGAGTATCAGTATGATTGTCTGAGTGTCTGTATGGTTCGGTGGGGGGTATTACGTAGTGCATAGGTGCATGAATGAGTGACTCACTGTTTGTATGTGGGCAGGACTGTATGGGTGGATGAGTGTGTGTATGGGTGTGTTAGTGGGTGTGTTAGTGAGTGAATGACTGTCTCAATAGTGTCTTTATGAGTAACTACATATGTTTTAAACTAGTATATGTGACTATTGGTGTGTATATGTGAGTATATGTGAGAGTGAGAGATTTGAAGCGTTCCTGTATGAATAAGTATGTGTTTCTATAAGTGATTGTTTAAAAGACTAGGGGCCCGATTCACAGAACTAACTTAAGACAAAATCCTAAACTTACTACCATTTTGGTATTCACAGAAGGCACTTACTCATTTTGGTATTCACAGAAGGCACTTACTCATTTCGGTATTCACAGAAGTTAGGAGTCATAACTTTAGGACTCCTAAATGCCTTCTGTGAATACCGAAAGTCTTAAAATTAGGATTTTTCTCAGTTTAGTAGTAGTATAGTTAGGACTCCTAACTTTAGGACTCCTAAATGCCTTCTGTGAATACCGAAAGTCTTAAAATTAGGATTTTTCTCAATTTAGTAGTCCTAAATTTAGGACTCCTAACTTTAGGACTCCTAAATGCCTTCTGTGAATACCGAAAGCCTTAAAATTAGGATTTTTCTCAGTTTAGTAGTTGTCCTAAACTGAGAAAAATCCTAATTTTAAGGCTTTCGGTATTCACAGAAGGCATTTAGGAGTCCTAAAGTTAGGAGTCCTAAATTTAGGACTACTAAATTGAGTAAAATCCTAATTTTAAGACTTTCGGTATTCACAGAAGGCATTTAGGAGTCCTAAAGTTAGGAGTCCTAACTATACTGCTACTAAACCGAGAAAAATCCTAATTTTAAGACTTTCGGTATTCACAGAAGGCATTTAGGAGTCCTAAAGTTAGGACTCCTAACTTCTGTGAATACCGAAATAAGTAAGTGCCTTCTGTGAATACCAAAATGAGTAAGTGCCTTCTGTGAATACCAAAATGGTAGTAAGTTTAGGATTTTGTCTTAAGTTAGTTCTGTGAATCGGGCCCTAAGTATGTGTAAGTTTCTGTAGAAGTAAGTGTGGTGGTGTGTGTATAACAGTATATGCAAGTAAATGGATGTTTGATTCTTTATTAGCATGAGTGACTATGTGTGTGAGTAACTCTATGGATGAGTGGCGTTGTGTAACAGGATGTATAGATGTATGAGTACATACGATGAGTGAGTACATGTATGAGTGACTGTATAGGACTGGTGGTGAATGAGTGGATGTGTATGTGGATCTTAGAATTACTGAATAGGTTGTTGTAACTGGTATTGGTATGTCAATTGTTTTGAAAATTTTAGTTTATATTTTTGAATGTGTGTATCAAAGGTTATATTAGGGTGAGAGGAGGTCTGCCACTCTATCACAAGGATGATGTCATGAGTGATGTCATTTAAGATGTCATGAGTGATGTCATGAGTGATGTCACTGACCATGTCATGAGTGATGTAATATGTGACGTCATCAGCAGTGCATTGCGGGCGCGCGAGTTATAGTTAGCTGAACTAACTATAATGTGGGAATTTCAATGGTTTTCTACGAGTGAAAAGTCCAGCTAACTATAACGCCCCTGAAACCTATGGTTTTTTCAGTGAATTTCTAAGGTTTTTTAAATGCAATTTCTAACTATGCCTACAGAGATAGGACATGTGAAGAAAGAAGAAAAAATGCACAGTAAGAAAAAAAAGAAATGCAGAAAGAAGCAACAGAAGTCCTCAAAGACAAAGAAAAGTGCAAGAAGAAGGATAACGTGCTGAAAGAACAAACAGAAGAGCAGAAAGAAGTCTTGTTGCAAAATCATCCTGTACCCTCAACTTTTTCAGACGGATACTGGTGGTAACTGAGTCTGACTAACCAGTCCTAGAGCCAGTGCTATGTTAAAAGACACTTAGAATACAGTGAAAACACCTACATACACTAGGGAACACTATGCGTTGGGGTCCCCCTGTGATTAGCATGACCTCCTCTGTAAGCCCCTAGTATATAATAGGGCAGGGGATTAAAACTACCTCTTAAAATGCGCCACAGGGTGTGTTTGCACATGTCACCTCAGGACTCATTCCCTCCCTTCCCCACTGTGTAAACAAGCCCTGTGGCCGTTTTAATTGGGGAGATTAGGTCCCCTTGAATCCTGAGGGTCCCTAGGGTCCAACTAGACCACTAGGTACCTCCAGTAAGCGCCACAGAGCTGCGTTGCTGAAAGATGTAAAAAGGGGCACGGCCTCGACCATCTCTCTGCAACGCAGCGCAGTGGCGCTTACTGGAAGCTCCTGGTGGGCTAGTTGGCCCCCAGGGTCCCTCAGAATTGAAGGTGAATTATTTCCCCAACTTAAAACGCGCCACAGGGAGTGTTTGCACACGTTAACTCAGGCCCCATCCCCTCCTTTCACCACTGTGTAAACACGCCCTGTGGCCGTTTTTAGTTGGGAGATTAAGTTAATTTGAATCCTGAGGGTCCCTAGGGTCCAACTAGCCTACTAGGTACGTCCAGTAAGCGCCACAGAGCTGCGTTGCAGAGAGGTGTAAAAAGTGGCACAGCTTGGACCACCTCTCTGCAATGCAGCTCAGTGGCGCTTACTGGAAGCTCCTGGTGGGCTAGTTAGCCCCCAGGGGCCCTCAGGATTGAAGGGGAATTATATCCCCAACTTAAAACGTGCCTTAGGGAGTGTTTGCACACGTCACCTCAGGCCCCGTCCCCTCCCTTCCCCACTGTGTAAACACGCTCTGTGGACGTTTTAAGTTGGGAGATTAAGTCCCCTTGAATCCTGAGGGTCCCTAGGGGCAAAATAGCCCACTAGGTACGTCCAGTAAGCGCCATTGCAGAGAGGTGTAAAAAGGGGCACGGCCTGTACCACCTCTCTGCAACGCAGTGCAGTGGTGCTTACTGGAAGCACCTGGTAGGCTAGTTGACCCCCAGGGTCCCTCAGGATTGAAAGGGAATTATTTCCCCAACTTAAAACGTGCCACAGGGCGTGTTTGCACACGTCACCTCCGGCCCCGTCCCCTCCCTTCACCACTGTGTAAACGCGCCCTGTGGCCGTTCTAAGTTGAGAGATTAAGTCCCCTTGAATCCCAAGGGTCCCTAGGGTCAAACTAGCCCACTAGGTACCTCCAGTAAGCGCCACAGAGCTGCGTTGCAGAGAGGTGTAAAAAGGGGCATGGCCTCAGAACACCTGTCTGCAACGCAGCTCCCTGGCACATACTGGAGATACCTATTGGGCTAGTTGGCCCTCAGGGACCCTCAGTATTGAAGGGGAATTAATTCCCCAACTTACAACTCACCAGGGGGCGCGTTTGCAGAGTGCTGCAAGGAGGGGGCTTGAACTCCGGCGCGATGCCGGTCTTTTATTTATTTAATTTTTTTAAGAAGGGGGGATGTGTGGCCCCCCTTCTTTTTCTAATTTATTGGGCCTGGGGACCCCATCCCCAGGGCCTGCCTCCTAATTTTTTTTTTCTTTTTTATTTGGAATGGGGCCACGTGGCCCCCCTCCCAAGGCCTTAATCGGCCCCAGGGACCCCAACCCCCGGGGCATGGCCTTTTTAAAAAAAAAATCTTTGGGGGGGGCTGCGTTGCCCCCCTCCTCAGGCCACTTATGGCCCCGGGGACCCCATCCCCCGGGGCCGGCCATTGTTTTTTATTATGTTTTAAAAAATATATATTTATAGAAACACCTAGGACATGCTGGACAAACCGTACGTACCTATCACCATGATGATTTGTGTGATATTCATTAAAAGGCGACTATGCTTACAATTAATCCACGTGGAATGTATTTACACCGCTAGTGAAGCTCTGACGTGTGTGACGCCCTACCGTGCCTAATCCCGGCGCCCCCGCCGGTGGGTACTCTCCAAGTAGACACCCTTGTCGTTTATTTATAAAAACATGGGTAGCTATTGACGGGCACATTTAATACACACGCACACCAAGCCATTCCAAGGGGATTCGACAAAAATTCGACCAAAACTATGCAAAAAAAAACCCTCACGGTTAATAAAACACACATCCACCGCCGGATGTGTAATATTTTTTATTTTACTCTCTGGAAAGGAGACGAACCTCACTTGAGAGTCACAGCGTGCTCCTGGCTGAGTCCAATGCTGTTTTACACCCACCAGTGCCCGCCGAGTGCCACACACCTCTGTGTTGTATTCCACCAGCTAGTGCGTATGCTATGACACTCTCTAGCCCATGTGCACTGTAACACCACCCCGGGAATATGTCATGCCACACTTGCCTTCGCGCGGGTTATATTGCCCCATCTAACATGCCTTCCTCGATAACTATGTTATAACGCACAGCGCTATGCCATACATATTACAATCTGGGATCTATATCTTTGTCACAGTGCATATGCAACGTTACACTCCCCAGCACATATTATATATTACAACTTTAGAGACTACTTAGGTTACACAACACTGCCATGTGCATATTACACTCCAAGGCGCATATCGCATTGCACGTGCTAGTGCCTGTGCTAAGTCGCGCTCTCCAATGAATCTGTCATTGCGCACAATGTATTGCATATTATATTTCACGCCCGGTTCATCTTATATCATACTTTTTGATGCATAGTTTAATCCATACACTATATCTAGTTTTCATTTTCAATCGTGCTCTCAGGACTATGTTCTATATAACACTGCGTTCACCTACCCTTTTCACGGGCATAACATTTTGCGATGGGGGGTGGAGGGTCAGGCCAAGTGAGCCCGGAGTCACAGTCACAAACGTCCTCTTCTTCCTGAATAAAAGTGAGATTATGCTGCATACTTGTTCATATTTTAAGTAGTTCGCACAGACACACATTTTAAAAACAATAAAGTTCCTAATACCCACCTTCTCCGAACAGTTAGATTGCTGCCCCATCCCCCTCCTCCCTATCCTCTGTTGTCTGAATCCATGGACTAGCCTCCTCCCTCCTGCCATGCATGGTCTGATGTGCTGCCACTGACCTCCATTTAGCATGGTGTACCAGTCCACTCCTCCTGCCCTCCATTGCCCAATTCTATGCCCCATCACTGACCTCCTGCTTAGTCTCTGTGCTTAGCTTGCTGCCCCTATTCTCCTTCCCCCTGCCCTCCGATGTCTTTGTGCATGCCCCTGCTCCATCCTTTTTGCCCACCATGTTCCATGGACCTGCCACTCCTATCTACTTTGAGTGTTCTGATGAGCTGCCACTCCCCTCCCACCTGCCTGGCATTGTCAGATGAATGTAACCTGTCCCTGCCACCTCCACCTTGCCTGTCCACATGCCATGCCCCTCTCCCCTTCCTCCTGTCCTCCACGGTCCATTTTACTGCCACACCCTTCTGCCCTCCCTGGTCTGTTGTGCTGCAACTGCTCCTCCTGCCTGCCCCGCACGGTCTGTTGTGAGGCCCCTTCCCCTGAACTCTCTTGTCTGTGCCCAGGTCCTGACCCTCCCTTCTATCCTCCATGGTCCTTTGTGCATGCCCCTGCACCCTCCTTCTTGCCCATCATAGCCATTGTGCTGCCACTAACCCTCCGCTTGCCATGCATGGTCTTCTGTGCTGCCACGGCCCCTCCCACCTTCCCTGCAGTGGTCAGCTAGCTGCCCCTGACCCCTCCAACCTTCCCTCCATGGTCTGTGTGTATGCCATCATAGTCTCACTGTTGCTCTCCATGGTATGTCTTGCTTCTAGTGCCCATCCTGCCTGACCTCCATGGTCATCTTGCTGCTCCTGCCCCCTTGCCCCCAGCCCTCTGTTTCCATGTGCTGACCCCTATTGCCTCCCTCCTGGCTTGTCTGTTCCATTGCAATGCCCCTGATCCGTCCCTCCTGCCCATTATGGTCTGTTATGCTGCAGCTTTCTCTCATGTTTGTCCATTATGGTCAGCTAGCTACCATTGCCTCTTTCCCCTCTCTTCTCTGTTGTCCATGTGCATGGTCCTGTCCCCTCCCTATTGCTTGCTATGGATTGTTGTGCTGCACTCCCGTCCCGCATGCCCTGTGTGGTGTATTGTGCTGCTGCAAACCCTGATGCCTGCCCTGCAGGGTCAATTTGGTGCACCTCTCCATGTCCCTCCTGTCCTCTGTTATCCAAGTCAATGTTTCTACCCCAATTCCGCCTGCCTTCCATGATCCAATGTACCATACTTGCGAACTTTTTGAACTTGGTAAGAGGGAGATTTTGAAGAAAAACTGGGGTATTGATTTTCCCCTTTGAGTTACATTGAAAAAGAGGAGACAGATCAAATAAAGTCCATTTGAGCTTAAAAACATTGGACATTTCCTGGCTGAATTGGGTCTGTTGGCATGTATGGTTGTACTACCACTGCCTCTTCCTTTTGCCCACAATGGTCTATTATATTGCCACAGCCTCTCTTGCGAGTCCTGTATTGTTTGTTTGTGGCCCCTGCCCCCCTTTCCAGTGCCCTCCATAGTCTGTTGTGCTGCCACGGCCCTTCCTGCCTGCCCAGTGTGGTCAGATTGTTGCCTTTGCACCCTCCTACCTGCCTTCAATTTTCAGAGTCCATGCCCCTGGCCTCTGCCTCTCAACAGTATCCTAATGAACAACTAGATTGCTGACATTCTATATTTATTACAAAAGTGTGGAACGCCTGACGTCATCTTGATGTAATCAAAACTGTAATAACTAGAGCATTTCCTTTAGAAATTACATATATGAGAGGGTCTTATTTGCATCAAAATCATGGTTAGTGCTCTAAAAATTTAAAATGAGGACATATTTTCTGAGTTTTCAAATAGCGACAAAGCACTTTTAAATTATTTGTTATCTGTATGTTTTTTTATCCAGGTGACCACTTGATTAAATGTTGCACTTAGGGGAGAGAATGTGGTGTTACTTCCAGAGCTGCAGACTTTGCAACTGGGGAACCAGGTTGGAGTTTCTGCTTCGGCTCGACATTCTGAGATTCTGGTCAAATCACTTAATCTCCCCATGTCTACAACCAAAATGAATTTGTTCTTGTGTGATGTAACCAGTGCTCATGTAAAGCACTCCAATACCTGCCAAGTCTGCGCTATATAAAACTGCAAAAACACACAAAAATAAGTGTTTTACACACTTCTGTCATTGGGCTATACTTGGGCTACATCTGGGTGATATTTGGGCTACATTTGGGCTCTTTTGTCTCTGGTGGCCATCTTGGGAGATTTATTTGTTATGAAGTTTCCTAATTGGCTCATTTACTGCAGTCTCCTCAGTAGGAAATGCTTTCAGTTTTTTACTTTGATTCCCTCAACAAGGTATTCAGATATGTCACACATTTGCCATAAATTTTGAATGTTAGCACTCTAGTTGCTCTATAGATCACTGTAGTAAAGCTACTGCTCACCACGGAAGTCTGCTGCTGGTATTAAAAGTGCATGTTTCAGTCTGCATGTCGGAATTTCTTTATGAAATAGAAGAGGATTTGAGAAGTCACTCAAAATGTGCCCTAATTTTTCTTTCTTCAGCACTACTCATAATTTCTATAGCAAAATGAACCCCCTCATTGTGTTCCTTTTTAAATTAAATGTTTTAAGTGTTACCAGTTTATTCCAATCAAGATGGCTTCAGGTGTGCCATACTTTTGTCATAAGTAAGACAGTAAGCACTCTAGTTGTTATTTAGAACACTCTGGGACATTGTGTCATTGGGCTATACTTGGACTACATCTGGGTGATATTTGGGCTACATTTGGGCTCTTTTGTCTCTGGTGGCCATCTTGGGAGACTTATTTGTTATGAAGTTTCCTAATTTCCTCATTTACTGCAGTCTCCTCAGTAGGAAATACTTTCAGTTTTTTACTTTGGTTCCATCAAGAATGCATTCAGATGTGTCACACATTTGCCATACATTCTGAATGATAGCACTCTAGTTGCTCATTAGATCACTGTAGTAAAGCTACTGCTCACCACGGAAGTCTGCTGCTGGTATTAAAAGTGCATGTTTCAGTCTACATGTCAGAATGTTTTAATGAAATAGAAGAGGATTTGAGAAGTCACTCAAAATGTGCCCTAATTTTTCTTTCTGCAGCACTAATCATACTTTCTATGGCAAAATGAACCCCCTCATGTTGTTCCTTTTTAAATTAAATGTTTTAAGAGTTACCACTTTATTCTAATCAAGATGGCTTCAGGTGTGCCATACTTTTATCATAAGTAGGACTGTTAGCGCTCTAGTTGTTCTTTGGAACACTCTGGGAAGCTGCAGTAGAACACAAAGGAATCAACTGACAGTCTCTGCCCTTGTTGGATGTACATGTTTTACTGAGAATGTCAGACTTCATTCTCACATGACTGAGAAAGATAATGTGAATTTACAGAAAATATGCTCTCAGTTTAGCTTTTAGATCACCTTCCAAACCTCTGTGGGAAAAGCATGAGAAAATAGTTTTCTCTCAAACATGATTCATGATATCCCAGCAGAAGGCTTTTTCACATGGTAAAATCACCTTAGAACATACCACAATTCCTAAAATGAGTATGGTACCATCAACAAATGATTTATAATGTAACTAAAGTCTTAAAACCTTCTATTAACTGCAATGCTTTTTAATGAGGTGCTATCATGTATATTGGTCCCAAGATGGCTGCCAACACTTCTTGGATGAAGTGCTGACCGCCAATCAGATCTCACGATGAGATGTGTGGTTAGGCTCCACCCAGATATATATGTGATTTTACTTTTGATTTTCTCAGGAACTACTGAACGGATTTACACCACTTAAGCAAAAGGCACGACTCTGAACCAAGGTCTACCTTTCTGCCAAATTTGGTGTAATTCCGTTCAGCAGTTCAGGCTGTAGCTGCGGCTAAAGGTCCTATTGGAAATTGCATGGGGAAAACACGTTTTGGGACCCCCCCTTTTTTCTCAGCCCCCGCTACACGAATCATCCTGAGACTTTCAGGATAGGAGCGGACCGGCGATGATTCGTCAACGGGCGCCAAAGTTATTCCAAATAGAATGTTGCGGATTTCCTATGGAAAATCGGTCCTAACTATATCTACCTACTGGCGACCGCCAGTAGGTAATAAATATATATAAATATATATATATATATATATATATATATATATATATATAAGTTCCAAAAGGCTATCTCCCACTTCCTGACGGCGAGGAAGAAGCACACGGACACCAACTCGTGCTTCACAGGTTTTTTAATGAAAATCAGCACCCACACAGCACGCCATTACGCGTTTCGGCCACCAGATGGCCTTGATCACATAAAGTAACTGCCGCTTCATTAGCCTTTATATTTTGGAGCACTCTATGACCTCGTGATGCTAGTGATGATAAACATAGAAGAAATACACTAGTCTACATGGCAAATGCAAAAACGCAATATGTACAAAATATATTAGTAATTATAGCAGCATGGGTCTATAAAATTCCACAGTAATATTATTGGATGATGTCTGTTTAGAACTTCTTTAACTTATTGAAAAAATGTCCAGACCATGTAAGAGCACAGTAGGTTCCATGAATCTAAGGTGCAAATATTGATTGTGCAAATACGCAGATTTTTAGTGCAAATCCTGATTTTTAAAGTGCAAAATGTGCCTTCAAAGTGCAAGAATGCAAAGGTGCAAAATACGCAACAGTGGTGCAAACTGCAAACAAATGCATTATATATACACACATAGCAGCTATATTATAACCCTAATTCATACAGTTAAACAATACACGGTCTGAATTCTTTACAATTTTTCAACAAATGTTAAAATTGTGTCTAATGACAAAATCATTTCATAAAACCCAAAATTGCTTTAAAATCATTTGCCTTTGTAAAAATCATGAAAGCTGGTCAAAAAGTGAAGAAAGTGCAAATAATGATAGGATAGCAAAACAAGCGGGGAAAGAAAGCAAGAAAAAAGGAAAAAGGCATAAAACACTTATCGTATGTATGAATTTTCATATTGACATATACATATTGAGTTCAGCAAACCACCTAATCTTTCGAATAATGTGTCTACAGTTTGATGTTTGGGCATGTCCAATGGGGCTGCTTTCACCTAAATTATAATTCACACAAGGATGAAAGGAGCCTGACTGAAAGATTAATCAGATATCGAGAACTGGAACGCACCAACAGGAAGGAATTTGTATTTTCTTTTTTTTCTTCTCTTTTTTTTTCTCTTTTTCTCTTCACTTCCTAAACTATAAGCCTTTGAATTCGAAAGAAAAAAGCAAAAAACAAAAAAGACATAGAAGGAACAAATTAATTCAGACGGCTGGCTAAGAAGTCTACTCTCAAACAATATTGATAAACAGTATTTGTAAAATTGGTGAGGATACAGGTTGAATACATGGACTGGTCAGTGAGATGGCTTCAATCAGCAGGATTGCCAATGCACACGCTGTAGATCACAATCAAATATTAAAAGAATATTTTGTACCATGTGGCATGCAAATACTCAAATAAAATTATGTAAATCCTCAGTGTTATTTAACCCTGTGGGTGCTTTGCTGTCGAACTCGAGTATGTATTTGGTTTCGAGTTGTCTAAGAGCTTTCTCTCTGTTGCCCCCTCTTCGCTGTGCGGGGACACTGTCGACAACAAAGTATTTCAGGCAACTGAGATCATTATTATGTTGTTTTCTGAAATGACGTGCTACTGGGTAGCTAGAGTCGTTATTCACGATTGCCCTTAAATGTTGTAAAATTCTGACATGGGCTTGTAATTTGGTGCTCCCTATGTAATTCAAGCCACATGTACAGAAAAGGACGTACACCACGAATTCAGATCTACAAGTAAAGTGGCCCTTGATTTGTCTGGGGTTAGCACTGAACGGGACTGAATATTGAGTAGTATTTTGACCAAATTTGCACGCTCTACAACTGGTGCATTTAAAAAAACCATTTTTGGGTTTTAACCAAGAACAGCTAACATGGTTTAGAATGTTTGGTCTCATGAGCTCCCCTTTCATGGTTCTGGCCCTTCTAAACGTCAGTACTGGTTTGGGGGGTAGCGTTGGGGCCAAAACACCATCAGTTAACACAATCGGCCAATTTTTATTAACAATGGCCCTGATCTTGTGGTGCTGTTTGTTAAATGTTGTAATCAAACGGGGTACGTTGGAGATTGCGTTATCAGGTGTATCAACTGAATTGTGTTCGCTCGTGTTGACCGATTTATCTTTAAGCAATGTGTCCCTGGGAATGGATTCCACTTTCTCATAGGCTTCCCTGAGGATCCCCTCGGAGTAACCTCTTTGCCTCATCCTACTCATTGCCTCTTCTGAACATTTAGCTCTCTCCTCCGGTATACTGCAAATACGTTTAATGCGGAGGAGTTCCCCATAGGGGATGCTTTTTATGAGGTGTGGTGGATGGGCACTGCTAGCGTGTACGATAGAGTTGCCAGCGGTGGGTTTTCTATACAGACATGTTTCTATTTGGTTCTCAACAATCGTGATTTTGGTGTCTAAAAATTCAACTGATGTATTGTCTATGTTAAAAGTGAATTTGAGATTAAAAGTATTATTGTTTAAAATCTCAATAAAATTTATCACACTTTCACGATCACCTTTCCAAACCATAAAAACATCGTCAATGTATCTGAGCCACTCTACAATCTTGGATCTAAACACATTAGCATGGGTTCCCATGAGAACCTGCTCCTCCCACCAGCCAACATGCAAGCAGACATAGCTGGGGGAGAAGCAAGCTCCCATGGCGACTCCCCTCTTTTGGGAATACAATTCATTATCAGACATAAAATAGTTGTTGTTCAATGCCCAGTGAATAAGTTCTAAAAGCATAGCATTATGACTGTAAAATTTGATGGGTCTGCAGTCCAAGTAATGTTTAATGGCAGCAATTCCTGTATCGTGTTCTATGCTGGTATACAAGGACTCTATATCTAGAGTCACCAACAAGAAATCCTCACGCCGTTGAATTCTAGCTAGTTTCCTGATGAAGTCACCAGTGTCCTTAACGTAAATTGGTAAATCACGGACTAATGGCTGTAAAAAATAATCCACATACTTACTCGCATTTTCACTGATGCTCCCAATAGATGAAATAATGGGTCTGCCTGGTACCGGCTTCACTCCTTTGTGGATTTTTGGTATCAGGCGAAACGTGGGAATAATCGGAAACTCATTGAAAAGAAAATTGAATTCATGGCTTGAAATTAATCCCTGCCCTTTATAGGCATGTAACATTTTCTTCAGGGATTCCTTTGAAGTATTGTAGATTTTCATGCTGATTTTTTCGTAGCAGTCAGTGTCCGAAAGTTGCCATTTGACTTCAGTTTTGTATTCTTCCTTGGGCCAAATGACCACATTGCCCCCCTTGTCAGACATGCAGATTACTAGGCCGGGATTATTGTTCAATTTTTTAATCAAGTTCTTATATTGTAAATCCTGTTGTTTTATTCTCCTGCTGTTAGAACTTGTGGCCTGATAGAGATTTTTTAAATCATTGGTCACCATCTCTTGAAAAATGTCAATAGCGTCCTTGGGCATCATAGGAATAAAGTTTGATTTGCCTCTAAATGGACTCAGCCCGGCACATGGTTCTGTGCCGATGATTGATGCAAGTCTGTCCTGTGAGGGCCGTGTGTCAACTGGCTGACTGAGGGAATCAGAGTCCATATTATTTATATCTGCCAAGGTGATGAGTAAATGTGCATCGGCTGCTTCCAGATTGTATTCTTTGGAAGTTGTTGTATTGTCATGAGGGACCGCATTCGTTTTGTTGCCAGTTTTGATGGTGAAAAATGTCTTTAATTTCAACTTTCTTGTGAAATTGAACATATCCGCTCTAGTTTTACAGTAGTTGAAATTATTACCAGCGCAATACGAGAGACCTAAAGATAGGATATTTATCTCTGCGGCAGTAAGCGCGAGTAAGCGCGAGCTTGGAAAGATTCACTATGGTGTTGTTGTTGTTTTTACCACCATTTAGCGTCGTCGCCATTGTGTTTTTCTGCCTCTTTGCGCGGCGGGCCTTTCTTCTGGCATTGCGTTTTTTGTTTTGCTTTGCCCTGCGGATATAATATATATATATATATATATACACATATATATATATAATATATATATATATATAGATATATACTCGAAAAATAAAATAAAAGGCAGATAAAGAAAAACCCTGGTAGTGCCGGTTTCGCCATTATTGTGTGGAATAAGAGGCGTTTGAATCAAATATATAGAAGTGGGATGAAAAAACGGGGGGGTCTCATAAAGGGGCGTGGCCAATGTAATTAAGAGTGTGGCTTAAAACACGTAAGCTTAAAATCTATGTTTAGCATAGTGTGCCACCCGACTTGTATTTAGCTGTTGCTGTTGCTGTCATTGCATCCAGATATGATACAACAAGTAACATCATACCTAAAACAAGTCAGGACTATTGGCTTTGTCAATGGTTATTAGTTGCATAAGATAAATAAGCAGCAACTATGGCTTGTATATAATATTGAAAATGGTTTCTGCTTACAGTCCTGGTGACACCACGACAAAGTTGCTGCTCCTGAGTTTCAAAAAGAGAAGGAAAATCCAGAGAGAAAATTACTCTCTTTAAAGGATTTCCCTTCCCCTAGAACGCTAAACTGGCATGACGTCATGCCATAACTTCTCCACTAGTGAGAAGTAAGCAGTGTGAGCACGCGCACATCGATGTGCCTGCTGTCACTGCAGTCTGGAAAAAAAATTGACCGCCTCTGCCGGGGCACAAAACAGAGCCCAATAGAGACCAGTTTCGAGGCTCCCTTTAAAAAACTGCCAGTGCTCGGCACCAGTGAGACCTGGTGTGTATACATATATATATATATAAATATAAATAAATATATATATATATATATTACCTACTGGCAGTAGGTAGGTATAGTTAGGACCTATTTTCCATAGGAAATCCGCAACATTCTATTTGGAATAACGTTGGCGCCGATTGACGAATCTTCGTGAAATTTTCCAAACTTTTGGCCAGCTCCGGTCCGCTCCTATCCTGAAAATTTCACAGTGATTTGTCAAGCGGGGGCCGAGAAAAAAGGGGGGTCCCAAAACACGTTTTCCCCATGCATTTTCCCATAGGACCTGTTGACGCAGCTACAGCCCGAACTGCTGAACGGAATTACACCAAATTTGGCAAAGAGGTAGTCCTCAGTTCAGACTCATGCCTTTTGCTTAAATGGCGTAAATCCGTACAGTAGTTCCTGAGAAAATTACAGATAAAAAGATAGATATATCTATGGCCTCGGAGGATCCGTGCACCCTCCCCGCACCCAGCGCGCACCCTGCCGTGCACGAGCTGTATTCTAATTGGCTGTTAACACTCCAGACCAGGAAGTGTTGGCAGCCATCTTGTGCCTCGGTAGAACTGAGCCACAAGAAACCTAAAAAACAAACGCGAAAAGCGTGACAAGGGGGCAGGGTAGAAACACCCTGACCCCCTAGGCCTGCTCAGGCGGTCCCACAAGGACCCCCAGGGCCAAATAAAGAATGTTTTTTTTTTTAAATCGACGAGATTCGTGCACCCAGCGCGAATTTCTGCCGAAAAATTTTAAAAAATTCAGCACAGGCTCCGCCACCCCCCAGGGCTTAAAACGATTTGATGTGGGGGGGCTCTCAGGCTCCCCCAGCCCTGGGGACCGCCACCCCCCAGGGCCGGCTCCTGCAGTGTCCCGGGGTGCCCACCCCGGGACACTGCTGTTTGCAATGGCAGGGCGGGAGCCTCACGGCTCCCACCCTGCCATTGCAAACTGCTTTGCTTCACTGAAGCGAGAGCAGGGAAACCTGCTCTCGCTTCAATGAAGCAAATCAAATTGCTTTTCCACATGGGGAGCAGTATGCTAGCTGCTCCCCATGTGGAAAAAGCAATGCCGGCTCCCGCAGGAGGCGGGGAGCCGGCTGGGACCGTGGGGGGATTGGGGACCCCCCCAAGGTCTCCAACGAGAGGCCAGGCCCCAGGGGATGGGGTCCCCGGGGCCAGAAGTGGCCCGGGAGGGGGGCCACGCGGCCCCCTCCCCCATTAAATAAAAAAATTATTAAAAAAAAAAACAATGGCCGACCCCGGGGGATGGGGTCCCCGGGGCCTTAAAGTGGCCAGAGGAGGGGGGCTACGCGGCTACGCAGCCTCCCTCCATACAAAATGTTTAAAAAAAGGCCCATGCCCCGGGGGATGGGGTCCCCGGGGCAAATTATGGCCTCGGGAGGGGGTCCACGCGGCCCCCTTCCCGATTTCTTTTTTTCAAATATAAAAATTGGGGTCAGGCCCTGGGGGATGGGGTCCCCAGGGCCAAAAAAATAGAAAAAGAAGGGGGGCTACACAGCCTCCCTTCTACAAAAAAGAAGGAAAAAAAAACGGAATCGGGCAGGGGGCCACGGCCCCTCCTTACACCACTCTACAAACGCGCCCCCTTGCGCGTTTGCAGAGGGGGAACTAATTCCCCTTGAATACTGGGGGTCCCTGGGGGCCAACTAGCCCACCAGGAACCTACAGTATGCGCCAGGGGGCTGCGTTGCAGAGAGGTGTAATGAGGCCATGCCCCTTTTTACACCTCTCTGCAATGCAGCTCCGTGGCGCTTACTGGAGGTACCTGGTGGCCTAGTTGGCCGCTAGGGGACCTCTGGATTCAAGGGGACTTAATCCCCAACTTAAAACGCGCCACGGGGCGCGTTTGCACAGTGGTGAAGATAGGGGGCGGGGCCTGAGGTGATACTGTGCAAACACGCCCTGTGGCGCGTTTTAAGTTGGGGAATTCATTCCTCTACATTCGAGAGGTCCCCTAGGGGCCAACTAGCCCACCAGGTACCTCCAGTAAGCGCCACGGAGCTGCGTTGCAGAGTGTTGTAAAAAGGGGCGTGGCCTCTGAACACCTCTATGCAACACAGCTCCCTGGCGCATACTGGAGGTACCTGGTGGGCAAGTTGGCCGCCAGGGGACCTCAGGATTCAACGGGACTTAATCCACCAACTTAAAACACGCCACGGGGCCCATTTGCACAGTGGTGAAGGTAGGTGGCGGGGCCTGAGGTGAAATGTGTGCAAACACGCCCTGTGGCGCGTTTTAAGTTGGGGAATTAATTCCTCTTCAATCCAGAGGTCCCCTAGGGGTCAACTAGCCCACCAGGTACCTCCAAGAAGCGCCACGGAGCTGCGTTGCAGAGTGTTGTAAAAAGGAGCGTGGCCTCTGAACACCTATCTGCAACGCAGCTCCCTGACGCATACTGGAGGTACCTGGTGGGCTAGTTGGCCCCCAGGGGACCGCAGGATTGAAGAGGAATTAATTCCCCAACTTAAAACGCGCCACAGGGCGTGTTTGCACACGTCACCTCAGGCCCCGCACCCTTCCTTTACCATTGTACAAATATTCCTCTAAAATAAGCCGAACTACGAATTCCGATTTACTCACCTGTTACCAGGAGAGAACCCAGGGCTGCATCTTTTAGACCAGCACTGACCCTGAAAAATAATTCTAAGCGTACTTTCCAGTAACTTATATTTCCTTCCATAGGAATCCATTGTGTGGTTTTCAGCAGAAAAGTTTCTGTGTCCATTTTTGAAACGTACAAATAATCCTCTAAAATCAGCCGAACTACGAATTCCGATTTACTCACCTGTTATCAGGAGAGAACCCAGTGCTGCATCTTTTAGACCAGCACTGACCCTGAAAAGTAATTCTAAGCGTACTTACCAGTAACTTATATTTCTTTCCATAGGAATCCATTGTGTGGTTTTCAGCAGAAAAGTTTCTAAGTGTCCATTTTTGAAACGTACAAATATTCCTCTAAAATCAGCCGAACTACGAATTCCGATTTACTCACCTGTTATCAGGAGAGAACCCAGTGCTGCATCTTTAGACCAGCACTGACCCTGAAAAGTAATTCTAAGCGTACTTACCAGTAACTTGTATTTCTTTCCATAGGAATCCATTGTGTGGTTTTCAGCAGAAAAGTTTCTAAGTGTCCATTTTTGAAACGTACAAATATTCCTCTAAAATCAGCCGAACTACGAATTCCGATTTACTCACCTGTTATCAGGAGAGAACCCAGGGCTGCATCTTTTAGACCAGCACTGACCCTGAAAAATAATTCTAGGCGTACTTACCAGTAACTTGTATTTCCTTCCATAGGAATCCATTGTGTGGTTTTCAGCAGAAAAGTTTCTAAGTGTCCATTTTTGAAATGTACAAATATTCCTCTAAAATCAGCCAAACTACGAATTCCGATTTACTCACCTGTTATCAGGAGAGAACCCAGGGCTGCATCTTTTAGACCAGCACTGACCCTGAAAAGTAATTCTAAGCGTACTTACCAGTAACTTGTATTTCTTTCCATAGGAATCCATTGTGTGGTTTTCAGCAGAAAAGTTTCTGTGTCCATTTTTGAAACGTACAAATATTCCTCTAAAATCAGCCGAACTACGAATTCCGATTTACTCACCTGTTATCTCAAGAGAACCCAGTGCTGCATCTTTTAGACCAGCACTGACCCTGAAAAGTAATTCTAAACGTACTTACCAGTAACTTGTATTTCTTTCCATAGGAATCCATTGTGTGGTTTTCAGCAGAAAAGTTTCTAAGTGTCCATTTTTGAAACTTACAAATATTCCTCTAAAATCAGCCGAACTACGAATTCCGATTTACTCACCTGTTATCAGGAGAGAACCCAGTGCTGCATCTTTTAGACCAGCACTGACCCTGAAAAGTAATTCTAAGCGTACTTACCAGTAACTTGTATTTCCTTCCATAGGAATCCATTGTGTGGTTTTAAGTAGAAAAGTTTCTAAGTGTCTATTTTCACAAACTAAAAATATTCCTAAAAAATCGTCTGTATGACTTAAACACATTCTTTCAACTGTTTACAGGAGATTCACCTGTGCTGGATCCAGGATCCACCACTGAGTAAGAAAAAGTAACGATAACAGTACTTACCTGCTAAGTGAATTTCCTGCTGTAGGATAACATTGGTGATTCTATGTCAACATTTTTCTAAGTGTCAACTTTTAAAATACAATAATAATCCTTAAAAATCACTACTGTAAACAAAACGCTTTTACTCAACTGTTTACAGGAGATGTCCAAGGACTGAATCTAGCATCCAGTCCTGTGGTTAGAAAAGTAATCCATCAAGTAACTAATTGCATTTGACTAGAAATTCACATTGAGCTCAATGTTGCTTTGTGTTTGAAATTGTGTTGACCATTGCAACAACTGTAACTACTGTACTTAAAAGTCTATTGCCTATTTGCAAAGTTTTTAAACTAAAGTAATTCATTCTGAGAAAGTACATTTTGTATTGTAATGTATAATGTAATTAAAAAAATTAAATATCTAAAAATAAACAGTTTAAACAATGTAGTAAATCAGTATCAAAAAAATCAGTATAACAATTAATACATTAAAAATTGTCATTTACAAAACCTTTGAAATTCACTGAAAAAAAACATAGGTTTCAGGCCTGATATAGTTAGGAATTAGCATTTAAAAAACCTTTGAAATTCACTGAAAAAACCATAGGTTTCAGGCCTGATATAGTTAGGAATTAGCATTTAAAAAACCTTCGAAATTCACTGGAAAAACAATAGGTTTTAGGGGTGTTATAGTTAGCTGGACATTTCACATGAACAAAACCATTGAAATTCCTCCGATATAGTTAGTTGTACTAACTACATCTTGCGCGCCCGCAATCCACTGCTGATGATGTCACATATTACATCATTCATGACATGGTCAGTGACATCACTGATGACATCTCAAATGACATCACTGATTACATCATCCACGTGACAATCAGATACACCTCATCATACACTAGTATAACCTTTCATCACTCACTGTAAAATAGAGAGTGCCAGATTTAAAACCATTGACACACCAATACAAGTTTCTATACACCCACTCAGTGATACCTAGATCTATACACACATCTAATCACTTACCTATAGATTCACTCATACATGCTGTCAATGATCAATAGAACACTATCAAATATACTTATACACCTATATCGACATTACACACATCCTAATCACTTATGAAGTCATCCTACTCACTTATGCAAACAATGGATCATACCTACTTTTACTTAGCTATACACTTATATAAACACCACTTCATCTATTCATATAGATGATAACTCATACTTAGTGTGTTATAAAAACGCTATTACAACTATACAGTTATCCATACAGTCACTCATGCAATCACTGAGTCTTATGTATACTTATTTATCAACAACAACTGACACATACACTGACTTTTATTTTTCTAGTTAGTTGGCCATGTACCATTGAGACATATATTGGCTCATCGCCACACCCATAAAGATATTCACTCACCGAAACAACTGTTATAACATGTAGTTTTAACTTCAGATACCTACTGAATCAACTATTCACACATCTTTGGGCAGTCACACCCCCCCATCGAACCACACACACATCCACTCTCCCATACAAATATTCAGTTAACTAATCAATAAATAATATAGATTTTCACGTAGCTACAACAACTGACAAAGTGATACAGATATTCACACAGTTTTGTCACTATCCAATATATTTAGTGAGATACTATAAATTAGTCAAGTAAACAGTCAATCACACTGCTACTAAATCCTCCATCCAGATATTTATATTTATATATCCACCCATTCTTCAATGCAAATTGCTATATATATATATATATATGTTAGAATTGGGAATCTCTAGTTGGCACAGGTATGCACTTGCGACAAGCAGGGACTCTCAATTCCAAGTCAGAGTAAGGGGATCACCCTTTCAAATAACCCCTGCTCACCCTTTAGGTAGTGTGGCGCAAGCAGTCAAGACTATTCTCAGGGCGTCATAGGTTAAGCATTTGTGAACACATACAGTAATACAATGACACACCACAAATGGACACCAGTCAAGGTTGTATCAAAAATAGTTCTCTTTATATAAGTCTTAGCACAAGACCAGAGTAACGAGTAAAAATGACCACAGTATTATTTTAAAGTTAAATGTTCTTGTAGAAAGGCTTAAAATACAAAAATAGGCTTCTTTTAGTTAATTACGCTTCGTTCAAGGTTCTGTGCGGTTCGTACCTGGATGTGCGACTCGTTGGCATTAAAAACAAAGAAAGTACGAGTCTAACAATCGTTGCGGACTCCGGGGTCCGTGGCGTGCACGCTGCGGTGCGAACAGAACAAAGTACCTTGGTTTTGTAGGGTCCGCGACGGACAGTGCGGGACAAGTCGATGGGTCCGGGTCGTAGCTCGGCAGCGTAATCGGATGCTGGTCGGGTCGCGGCATCGGTACGCGGCGTTGGTACGGGACCTTCAGGGATACGTGCGGATGGCCCGGATCGGCTTGCAGAGTCCGTGGCGTTCGAGCCGTACCTTCGGTGCGGATAGGCGCCGACACTTCTCGGCGAGCCGTACAGCGTACGGGGAGGATCGGTGTGATGCGGCTTCTCGGCTCTGAGTACGGCACGGTGCAGTGCGTTAGCAGCGTACGGACCGTACCTGCGGGACAGCGAAGCTTGGGTCCGGCGTACAGGATTAGGCAGCCAGGGTTGTACGTCTCGAAACGGCGGGAAAGGTTAGGTGCGATGCGGCCGGGAGGAGTAAGGTGCTTACTAACGCTTTTGGATCAGCTTAGACACACGGTGCCGGGCGGCAAAGACACGGCGGATGCGGTACGAGTCGTACTGGGGCCAAATCCAGTGGGAAACAAGCAAAAATTGTCCAGGCAACTCAGTTTTGGAAGGCAGATGAGTCCAATGGTCCTGGGACTCAGTTCAGGGGGCAAGCTCTTCTTCCAAGCCCTTGGAGATTGTTGAAAAACAAAGTGCAAAGTCTCTCTTAGTCTTTTTCTCTCCTTTCTCAGCAAGGCACCAACTGCAGGCCAATCCCCCAGGTCAGGGAAAGTTACTCCTCCTTCAGCTTCTTCCAGGTCCTTCTGGTCAGGCAGAGTTTCTTCGTGGTTCAATCAGGATCTGATTTCTTAGGAGCAGGGCTCCTACATTTATACTAAGTTTCTTTTGTCTTTACAGGCCAGGGGGGCCTTTGCATAATCCCAGTCCAGTTCTTTTCAGTGAGGAGCACTTTGTTGTTGGGACTCTGGCATCTTCTTTCAGCAGGCAGGGCAGAGACATCATTCGCTCCCCAGGGGGTGGAGCCCGCATTGTGGTGGCAGAGCACTGCCCTATTCAGAGTCAAGGTGCACTCCTCCCACCCATCCTGGTGTAATCTCTCTATTCACCACCTGGTAGCCCCTGCCTGTCTCCTGGAACCTCCCAGCCCTGTCACTCAAGCTACACACAAAGAAGATAGCCCTCCCCTCCAGAGGCGGACTGAGATGGTTAGGCACGCAAAGGCTAACTTTCTAAAAGTAGCATTTGCAAACCCAGGATATTAAAATAACCTTTGCTAAAAGATGTATTTTATTATTCTGAGTTCAGGCATACTAAACATGAATTTCTACCATGCTTCCTGAGCCTGCTAGGATTATAGAGTGTTATAATCTAGCAGCCCATTCTGGCCTATGGAGAGCAGGTAGCCTTACAATAGTGAGAAACGTAAATGGCTGTAATTCACTATTAGGACATGCCACACACCTCAGGGCATGTCCTACCTTATCCTTACAATGCACCCTGCCCTAAGGCCTACCATAGGGGTGACTAACATGAAGGTAAGGGAAGGTTTAGGGACTGGCAAGTGGGGACACTTGCCCAGTCAGCATGACAGTACCAGACTGCATGCAGGTTCTGCAATGGCAGACCTTAGACACATTTTACCAGGCTGCTTCTGTTGGTGGCACAACCAGTGCTGCAAGCCCACTAGCAGCATTTGGATATACAAGCCCTTGGCACCCCTGGTGCACTCTACTAGGGACTGATAGTAAACCAAATAAGCCAAATATGGAAGTCAATTCACATAATACATTTTCCCATAGGGAGCACTTGCCCTGTGGCACTGGATGGCAGTGTCACAGGGCCCTGAGCAGCTAACACCAGCACAAAAATACATTGAGGCACAGACAAAAATGGAAGGGTGACCCACGCCAATGGTGCCAGGTCTAACAATATATATATATATATATAATACATATTTAAATAACGAACCAAACCACATTCACTGAATGATGTCATCAGTGATGTCATCAGTGATGTCATTTGAGATGTCATCAGTGATGTCACTGACCATGTTATGAATTATGTAATATGTGACATTATCAGCAGTGGATTGCGGGCGCGCGAGATGTAGTTAGTACAACTAACTATATCGGAGGAATTTCAATGGTTTTGTTCGAGTGAAATGTCCAGCTAACTATAACACCCCTAAAACCTATTGTTTTTTCAGTGAATTTCTAAGGTTTTTTAAATGCTAATTCCTAACTATATCAGGCCTGAAACCTATGGTTTTTTCAGGGAATAAATATGTATATATATATATATATATATATATATATATATATATATATATATATATATATATATATATATATATATATATATATATATATATATATATATATATATATATATATACATATAGGCGCCCCTGTTAGGCCTGTGACATAACAATGGTAGAAATTGTGTAATGGCTGTTCCTGCTTGAGTGTCCAGCGACAACCCTCTTTGGATTCCAACTAAGCCGAAATCAAAGACAAACCATGGAGGTTTTATCCCAAGCCTTGCAACTATGCCTCGGAGAAGTCATGAGGATGTCAAGATGATCTGAGGTCTCATTCATGGTCACGTACAGAGAAACAGATCTCGCAACTGATTGCGCTGCAACTTGAGTTTCTGGCTGCATCAAAGATGCCACAACAGATTGCAACATTTAAAGATGTCATGCTTCACATAGTCCGCACCTTACCGGTTCCCTCTGATGCACCAACAGATAGGTGACTGCGGCAGGTCTGCCCCAGGTGCCAATTGTTCCTTCTGAACTCGGTTCGGTTCAGCTCCCAATCCAGAGCCAATTACTCACCCGGTGCCACGATCCATGCTGGATCCTGCCATGTCAACACCAGCTAGGCGCCAACAATGTCTTAGGAACACATCGAGCCCATAATTACTTTTGATCTCTAACCAAGCGGTGCATGAGATCAGTAGCAACATGCCTGGCACCAATTCCTTCTGACTCGGACAAGACAATCATTCTTCCTAGAAGAAGCCCACTTAAACAACTTTTGGGTCAGACTCGGACCAAACCAACCTATATTTGGTGATAATGTGGATGGTGGTGATGTTGGATTTTTACCCTCCATATGATGATTACTTTTACAAGGACCTACAAAAGGGTCGGAGTCGGCGTCCTTCATCACGGTCAGTAAAAGGGCAGCTGAGGTGTTACACCTCCATCTTCCTTCACTTGAAGTAAAAACAAATGTCCATACTGAGATTTTACAATCAGGGCAGTCCTCATCAGAATCTCTGTTTCCTTTTAATGAGACACTCATTGTTACCCTCATGGGCACATGAGCAAATCCTTGCGCTTGCCCTCTAGTCATCAGATGTTGGACTGCAAATGCGTCTAGCTGACTTTTGTACTGTGATCGAAAGTAAGCTTCTGTCTCATGAAATGTCTGCCTCAGCGAAAAGCTGCTTTGAGTTACTTCTTCTTATCGTATTCAAGGTTGAATCCTAATGCACTAATGAATAGATTATACTGTTTTTGCATGCCTTTCCTCTACCATAGTCCTGCTCCCACACTAGAGAGGGTTGAGCTGAACAAAACAATCTTAAAACGTTCTGTAGGTGGTAGCTCATCAGTGCCTGAGCTGGAAAATTCCAGTCTGGGCGGGTCTTTAGGGGTGTTGGAAATGCATATTATGTTTTACCAAGTGTTCTGAAGTCAGTCCCCTCAGTAGCATCTAAGGAGGCTAGTCTGACTGGACTCCGCTCGAGCGCAATTACTAATAAATAACTTGGTTTGTATTCTCTAATGTTTCACCGACTCTTCATTTCTTGTGGAAGGCTAAGAAGTGGTCAAGAGTGACCCAGGTGGTCCAATTCGGATCACTTCCTTCACAGACGACTCAACCATTTTGACCCATCATCATACTCCAGAAATCCTGGTGCTACAGGCCTCCACCAGCAAAATCGAATCACACTCCTTCTCTATAATCATGCCAGACATGGGGGCATTCAGGTAGAGAATGTTATCTTTTTCCAGCCTTGCCGTAAGATCTGCTGTCAGCTGATTGCTGGGAGGCTTCTCCCATGCTTTATGGGACACTGGTTAAAAGTTTGCCAGCAGTCCAGGAAGAATCCTGGGCAAATTTAACACAGACCATCCAGGAGGTAGCTAAATAATTAATCTGCTGTGGACTAGACACAACTGACTGCATAGGCAGGGCAAGGGGCACAAGAGTGGTGCTGCGAAAAACATGCGTGGATGAGATTTATGGGATTTTCATATGATGTCCAGCATCACTTATAGATAGGCACTTTGAGGGGTCATTTTGCTTTGTTGAGAAAGTTGACTCCATCCTGAGGACTGTAAAGAAAGTAGAGCAACTGTATGCCTAGTCTGCTAGGCAGTAACTACAACAATTTGAAGCACTGCTAGAAGTTTCATGTTCAGACACCATCATCGTCCCCCACAGCAGAGGGAAGTAGCCCAGCAGGCAACATCCAAGCCAGCAGGGGCAACAAACTTCCCAGTTCCCAGAACATCGGCATGAAGCAAGACGCCCTCAAGTGGATCGCCTTCTTCCTTACAGGGCGCACACAGAGTATCCGACTGCCTCCTTCCACCTCCGCACCCATGGACATCATATGTGGCGTACCCCAAGTTTCATCACTCAGCCCCACCTTATTCAGCACCTACATGACCCCCTTTGCAGACGCCGTCAGATTCCACAGCCTCAACATAATCTCGTGGCACTCAACTTATCCTCTCGCTCACCGAGTATCCCACCAATGCCAAAACACCATGACCAATGTAGCCAACTGGATGAGAAACAACTGCCTAAGACTGATCTTCAGGAACAACACATTCGCTTAGGACCACAGCTGGTGCCCAGCTGAACTTGGACCAACTCCACAACCAATAGACCATGCATGCAACCTAGGGACCATCCTCAACAACCAACTGGCCATGAAACACAAATTCAACGCAGTTGCCTCCTCCTGCTTCCTCAGAATCTTCAGATAAATCCAAATCAACACCAGAAAGACCGCCACCCAGCCACATCATCGCCAGCAACCTCGGCAATGCCAACACTCTCTATGCCGGGCATCTCCACCCAGCTCATCAGAAGACTTCAGACCATACAGAACACGGTAGCCAGACTCATCCTGGACTTTCCCAAATGGCCACATATAACCCCCCAGCTCAGAAACCTCCACTGCCTCTCCATCCAGAAGAGATGCCAGTTCCAGATCCTCATGCACGCCTACAAAGCCCTCCACAATCAAGGATTATCCTATATCAACCGTCAACTGAAATTCCATCAACCCTCCAGACACGGCCCCCACATTCATCGCAGCCACAGTGGGGGCCGTTCCTTCTCCTAAATTGCTGCCAAGACCTGGAACGGCCTAGCCACCACCTCCGAACAGCATCCTCCCTGGCGGACTTCAGAAAGAGACACTAAACCTGGCTTTTTGACGGGGACACGGATCTTCTGCACCCAGATACCCCTAGGGGTGACAGTGCAGCACTTTACAAATGTTGATTCATTGAGAAATAGAGGTCCCCCAACCCTTTCCCTAGAGCAGCCTCAAAGCTGCTGCAGTTTGCCCTTAGCAGCACACGACCACCATGTGGGAGACAGAATTACTTATTTGCTCCATGGATGTAATGAAATAATGTCTGGCAAATAGGCCCTGCAGATAGTTCAGCAAGGCTCCGCATTGCCACTCACTTCTGTCCCACCTTCATCCGAGTGGTTCTCTGTGGTCCACTTGCCTGTTTTGTGCAGGAAGTACAGGCTCTTTTTGACAAACCATAAAGAGTGTTCCAGCTTTGGAAATCTGAACTGGGTGTTATTTCTGCTCTCTGCCTTGGACCCAGGTGACTGGATGGTGACACTGGGCATGTAGGACATTTATTTCCAAGTGCTGATCTTGCAGACTCACAGGCTTACCTGCGGTTTAAGGTGAGCCATGAGCACTTTTAGTTTGCCGTTCTCCCTTTTGGCCTCACAAGTGCCCCTTGGATGTTAAGGATGGTGATGGTAGTGGTAGCAATGTACCTATGGAAGAAAAGAATACCTGTCTGCCCCTTCCTTGACATCACACTGCTGAATGCAGGCTCACCAGAATCCTGCATAGACAACCTCCAGATGATGACCAATCTCCTTATATCTTTGGGGTTTACAATCAATGTGCTGAAGTCACACCTGACTCCTTCACAGAGGTTCCCGTGATCAGATCCATCCTATGGGATCCATCGTGTATGCGACCTCTGCAGTGGGATCTGAAGACTGTGGGCTCCGCACCAGAGGAACTGCGTTGATTTCATCTTGGTGTCAGAAGAGACTGCAAAAGACCTCTAGTGGTGGCTGCTCCACCACTATTCAGAGGTAGCAAACTCCCAAACCAACACTGAGCTGATGGTGGTGGTAACAGATGTGTCGCTTCTAGGCCAGGGAGGTCCTCTGGGAAAGGGAAAGTTTATAGGACTCTGCTTTCTGGTGAAGACACGCCTCCACATCAACCTGAAGGAGCTGTGGGCATTCGCTTGACGTTAAAGGTCTTAGTGCTCTACTTCAAGGGGAGGCTGGTTCCCGTTATCACAGACAACACTACCTCCATGTGGTACTGCAACAAGCAGGGCAATGTCTGGTACCAGGCCCGGTGCCAGGAGGCTTTTTCATCTCTGGATTTGGATGAATCACAAGGGCATTTCCCTGACTATGAGGCACCTGGCAGGATCTTTAAATGCCAGAGCGGCCAAACTGAGCTGACAACGCTGAAAGGACAATGAATGCCAGCTGCATCTGGAAGTAATGCAGGATGTCTTTCATCACTGGGGAGAGCCCTAGATAGATCTGTTCGCCATTGCTGAGAATGTGCAGTGTCAAAACTTTTGTGCGGCTGGAATTCCCAAGACGTCTCTCGCTGCAACACATTCCACCTAGAGTGGTGCACTGGACTTTTGTACGCTTTCTGCCTTCGCGCCCGGTCATTCCTAATCTTCTGATCGGGCCCAAGTCTTCCTAGTGGCTCTGCTTTGGGCCAGAAGAGTGTGATAGCTGAAACATTTGAATATAAACATCTGCCCTCAAATCAAGCTGCTGCTTTGGGAGGATCTCCTGTCACAGCAGCAGGGCAGAGGCTTGCATCTAGACGTTGGCAATATACACCTCGGTGCACGGAGATCGAGCGGTGGCAGTTGGTTGCTTTAATTGTCCCTCCTCAGGTAGTGGATGTCATCCTGGCAGTCAGGCATCCTTCCATGAAATACATGGCCAGCTCTATCAGTAATGCAGAAGGGACTGCACAAGCACCTGGGGCCTCTTCTGTAATACCACAGTGCCTTGTGGGCACAGAAAGCAGGTGCAGACTCCTGCTGCAGCCTGGGGCACAATGCATATAACGGCCCAAGGTCAGTAATGAATGTTCTTTCTGACCTGGAGTGTGCTGCTCTACGGTGTTCTCTTTCTTTCTATCAAATGACCCAGGTAATTTTTAGAAGCAAATTTATAGGATGATTCATTTATGCAGTTCTTATGCCCTGCATATGCACTCACTCAAAACATTTGGAGATGGCAAGCAACTACGAGGCGAGGGGGGACATGCAGCTTTGCACGCTAGTATTAATATTTGTTTAATATTCTGATTAATTTTGTGTGCTATTTCCTGACTATGAAGTTTTTATATACTACTAGAGTTAAGTTTAGATTTAGTTTTTTTCTTCTGAAAATAGACAGGTCCCACATCACCGCTGCACAGTTCAGGCATTCATGCTTGTAACTGAGAGTCTGCTCTGGTATTAACTAAACAAGACTGGTCTGCCATATCCCGGCAAAAGCCTGGGTATCCCATTTCTCAAACATTTTTGCCCCAAATTACCCACCACCTGAAATCTGCAAAACCGCAGACCCTCCTCTGTCCAACCCGCTTGGTGCGAGTCCATTGAAGTTTCTGCCATTATCAAGACCATTTTAAGATCCCCAGCAGGGAAAGCTTCCAGCCCACACCGAGTCCTTATTTATCTTTTCAGACACAACCCTAGCTTTTGGGTCCCCTTACTACTTAATGTGCCCCAATTAATTCATGGAGAGAGTCAATAATTGTGCCCATTTCTAAGAAAGGAGATAGAAATCTCCAGGCCTGTTATCACCTTATCTCACTGTTGGATGCATCTGTTAAGATACTAGAGCGAGTAATCCTTAAGAAATTGGAGGGCACAGTTGAACAATCTTTACATTTATTTTTGATAATGGGTAAATATGTCAAAGCCAGGAGAGGCTCTCTGCGCATGGCATTCATGGAGCTCTCATGTGCCTTTGATTTGGTAAACGGGGAAGCTTTGGGACCTAATGGGGAAGACAGGGATTGGAGCATCCTTGGTAGACATACCCATGCAGTTACACTAGGATGCTACCATCAAGTGCGCTGTGACCAAAACATAGATTGTACAGAATCTATCCGGTCAACCCGAGGTGTAAGGCAGTTCCCTTTTTATTTTATATTAACGCTCTTGACTCACTAGTCATAAAGGAATGAAAACATCTATCCCCGATATGGGTGTCGTTTAGTCCCTGTCCTCCTCTATGCTCACGACACGGTTTTAATCGCATGCACGGAAAATGGCCTTCAGACCCTGCTAAATTCTTTTAATAATTTTATGGGCAACCTCAATTTAAACCCGAACAACCAAAAATCTTACATTACGACTAGTGACCCTAAAAACACCCGAACGGAAAATTCATAATAGGGGGGATCTCAGTAGCCAAGGTATACCTAATTTTAATTATTACAACACAGGGTGAGAGGCTGGGGGTAACCCTAGGAGGATTGAGTGGTCCTCAACAGCGAGGATGAAGGAATACATCCTCCCCACTTATATGCTCAAAAACACAAGAGTATTCCCTCGGAGTCGCTCTTCAGAAACAGCAGAGATGGGGAACCCAAAGTACGCCAGGTGGCAGCACACCCACTATTGTGGGTGGGAAGGGAAAGAGACCCTTTTCTTTATACAATCCTCACCCACTCAAATAGTGGCATGCTTTATCATCGGGTTCACCCTAAGTCTTAAAGGTCAGGGTGGGCTCAACCATATTCCAGGGAGCACTTATGAAGATTGGGTGTATGGGGGCGAAACTTTAAAGATAAAATTCCTCACCCACTCCAAAGATATCCTTTATTAGTGGGGTCAGAGAGAAGGCTAAAAAATATACATATAGGGCTATAAGGAAGTAATGGTCCTATGACCCTAAGGCACTAACATGTTTCAGCCCTGTCCTATCAGCCTGTGCAAGGTCTTGGGCTTTTGTCAGGGTAGGTAGCAATGTAGTCAGTTCACCGAAGAAGTGATTGACGTGTGCATACAATTTGCATGTGTGAAATTATAGAAAGGCATATACTTGCTGCAGCTTATTTGGGAATTACCTTGTTAGAAATGGGATTTTTGGTCGGCTAGGTCATGTGCCAAAGTCAGGCAGAAACCACCACTCTAGTCAGGATAAGGGAGTTACACTCCTAAAATAACCCCTGCTCACCCCCTTTGTAGCTTGGCACGAGCAGTTAGACTTATCTTAGAAGCAGTGTGTAAAGCATTTGCACCTAACCAACAGTAATACAGTGTAAACACTACAAAAGGACACCACAACAGTTTCGAAAAATATCCAATATTTTTTATATATTTAAGGCAAGACCAACAACGATAAAAATGCACAATACAGTATACTTAAAAATCTTCAGTTATTAAACTATGCATGAAAAACAGTTCCTTGAAGTTGATAGCTCCGTCCAGGGCTATCGCGGCGTCATGAACAAACAAATTCAAACAGTTCTGGCTGACCGCAGCGTTGAGGGCCAGCTGCGGTGTCGGGAAGACACGCAAACTGTACCTTTTAGAAATGCAGGGCGAAGGTGACCTCTTGTTGAGCTTCTGAAAGCACGGCGTCCGCAGGCGTCGGTTCTGGAGGTCGGTGCAGGAGTCGTCGAGGCCCTTGATGTCACATGCATTGCAGATCGAACTCCTCTTTGATGAAGTCAGGAGCGCTGGAGTCGGCAGGCGTCGAGTGCTGCGGTGCAAAGTGCATCGGTGCAGCGTGCGGTGCCCTCAAGTCGCGGTGCGATCAGTGGCGGCGTCCGATGGCGTCGTCGGTGAGACCAGGGTCGCGGTGCGTAGTGAATGCGGTACTCGTCACAGTGCTGGCAGGCCGCGGTGCAAGCAGCGGCGTCGTCGTTGCTGAAGCGCTGTCATTGGCTGACGAACTGGAGTCTAAGGCGCCGGCGTCGGTAGGCCAAGGCTGCGGGGTGGGATGAGGGTGGTGCGTCATGTAACTTTACGAGGGGTGCCCTTGAACCACGGTGCAAGCAGCGGCGTAGATTTTGGCGTGGATACCAAGGCATCGTCGCGAGGCAGTGCGGAGTGCGGTGCCCACAGGTTGCAGTGCTAGCAGCCGCTCTGTGGCAGCGGCTCGGTGGCGGCGTCAGCAGGCATCATCAGTGAGACCAGGGTTGCGGTGTGGCATTGCGGCGGTGCTCTCTGCGGTGCCTTCAGGACACGGAGTCAGCAGCGTGTTGCTTTTTCGTCTGTTGCAGCACAAAACACACAGTCCCCAGTGCTGAGGGCAGAAAAGCTTGAAGTCTTTGCTGTTCCTGAGACTTCTTGAACAGGGGGCAAGCTCTACTTCAAGTCCTTGGAGAAACTCCCAAAAGTAGATTTCAGAAAGTTGAGTCCAGTCCTTTCACTGCCCAAGACAGAATCAGCCACTGCAGGCCAACACAGCAAAGCACACAGCAAAGTGGTAGTTCCTCCTCACAGCTTCTCCAGCTCTTCTTCATGGCAGTCTACTTGATCCAAAAGAGATCTAAAGTTCAGGGGTCCGGGCCCCAATATTCATATTCCAAAATCCTTTGATCTCTTAGGCAGAGAGTGTCTGTGCCCAGTCAGAACCAGTTCTGCCTTCTCTGGTGTGACTTCCTGGCAGGAGGTGGAGACTGCATTGTCAGAGGCAGACCAGGCCCTTTGAGGTGCGAGGAAATCTCCTCCCCCTTCCCCAATTGTAACCCTGGTCTATTCAGCCTTTTACTGACCCACCTAGAATATCTGAAGCCACTCCTGCTCCCCAGCCTTCTGTCATCCAAAATCCAGACAGGCAATCCACATTCCAGCAGAGGCACACAGGATGACTGAGCAAGAAAATACCTACTTTCTAAAAGTGGTATTTTCAAACACAGAATGTAAAAAGCACATTCACTAAAAGATGCATCTTTAGATTCTCAGATCAGGCATACTAAACTTTATTTTTCTACCTAGTTCCCAGGGCCAGTTATGTTTATAAGATGTCATAAACAAACTTCCCATTCTGTCCTATGGGGAACAGGTAGCCTTGCAACAGTGAAAAACGAAATTGGCAGTAATTCACTATCAGGACATGCCACACACACCAGGGCATGTCCTAGCTTTCACACACACGGCACCCTGCCCATTGGGGTACCCTGGGCCTACCTTAGGGGTGGCTGACATGTAAGAAAAGGGAAGGTTAGGGCCTAGCAAGTGGGTGCACTTGCCAAGTCGACATGGCAGTACCATACTGTGCACAGGCTCTGCAATGGCAGGTCAGAGTCACATTTACAGGCTGTTTGGGGGGTGGCACAGTCCAGTGCTGCAGCCCACCAACTGCATTTGATCTACAGGTCCAGGCACACGCAGTGCACTTTACTAGGGACAGACACACAAATCAAATAGGCCAATCATGGAAAATACCAATCCATAACACATTGTACTACAGGAGCACTTGCACTTTACCACTGATCAGCAGTGAGAAACGTGTGCAGAAACACTAAGCCAGCACAAAACCGGGATGTCAGAAAGCAAAAACTCAGGGAAAACATGCCAAAAGATGCCAAGTCTAACACATGTCTCCTCCAGCTGAATGTAGGGAGAAGTACTCAACCTCCTAGGAGTTCTCTTCACTAAGGCGGAAGAACCTGGACAGACGATCTGCATTGGCGTATTCTGTGCCAGGGCGGTGTTCCACTGTAAAGTCCATTGCATGTAGGGAGATGGACCACCTCAGCAGTTTTGGATTCTCACCCCTCATTTGCATCAACCATCTGAGGGACCTGTGGTCTGTCTGAACCCAGAAGTGAGTCCCAAACAGGTAGGGCCTCAACTTCTTCAGTGCCCAGACCACAGCAAAAGCTTCCCTTTCAATGGCACTTCACCTCTGTTCCCAGGGGAGTAGTCTCCTGCTAAGGAAGACCACAGGCTGGTCTAGGCCCTCTTCGTTCAGTTGTGAGAGCACCAGTGCTTAATTTGTGCCGGTGCTTTCCGGTGCTTAGCACCGGTACCTATTTCTTAGGGCCGGGTTTATACACGATAACGGTCTCTCCAGTGAATAGATGACATTGCATCAGCAGCACTGCTCGTGTTTTACCTTCAGCGGGGCCCTTCCGGCAAGACTAGTCGCGATACGAAATTGCTACTTTGCAACCCGTTCGGAAAATACCTAGTGCATTTTTAACTCTCCCCAAAATATTCCAAGGGTGGAATTGGAATAGTTAACAAGTCTCCTGCTCTGCATATACCTACCGCCCGGCCCCTCACATTCAAAAGGGGCAAGCTCTGAGGAAGTTACACTTTAACTCGTTCTTCTGGACAGGTGTTAGTTTTATTATTTTTTACGTCACGTTCATCCTTCATGAAAGGACTGCAACGTTTATTATTGCTCGCGCTCTCTGCGTGAAAGGCACGTGGGTCGTATTTTCATGAAAGAGGCGGGGCCTTCGAATCTTGCTGGAGCTGCATGCTACAGTAAGGGGTAAATAAATCCATTTTTTTCCAATGAGTAGTAACTCCGTGCTTTACTTACAACATGTGTTACGCCGAGTTTAATTATTTTAACATACCCAGCTGTGGGACATGTTTTTTTTTAGGACTTAGTCCCAGGAGATGAAAATGAGACAGTTAATTTGCCTTATTAGGTTCCTGTGAGGATAAAACGGATGGCTCTCGAAAGAAACTGCTCTATGAAAAGTACGTCTTCATCGAGGGAAGACCTTGTTCTTTGACTTTGTTAATTTGTAAATAAATCCATGCCTGCCTGTATCCGGTCAGTGGCGCTTGATTAAGCATGCCGTGCTGTAAAATATTTGAATTTGGATGCAAGCAAGGCCTTCCGCCTTCTCATGAGGAACACGGATGGCACACACAAACAGCCAGAAACTGCCTAGGCATGGTGACGTCAGCCCCGTCATCCCTCCTTAGCGTTGAATCATCAAGTGCTGCCTACCAAGTTGTATGGACAAATGTAGATCAGGGTCTCCACTTTTCGCATGCCCCGGTGTACTGCGCAGCTGCAGTGCTAGTCATCGAAGGAAGCAAGCAGGAAGCCTACAAATAAAAACTGAAAAAAGGCAGTAAGTAATTATTTCAATTTTGATATTTAACATACGCTACTGAAGCAAGTATGTCTTGATTAATGGTTTGGTGCGTGTGTGCATCTGCCAAGTGTGCTAAAAATCTTAACCTTTGTCAGGCTTGCTTTTGCGGTCTTAGGCAGCCTTCGGTGCCACTGCTGTCACCCGTGCCAAACCTAAGACCTTATCTCAGTCCGGTGAGCCTGTCACCGGTATCTCTTCTGTGTCATGGGCGGGACGTGGAAGGCCTCTGTGAGGCACACTAGTGTGTCGGATTCACCCACAGGCCTCAGCAGAGTTGTGGCATATGCATATCTGGAGTGCACAGGCACACACTCCACTCCCTCCCACCCTCACTCACCCACCCCTGTGTCAGATCTGGGCAGCACTTCCAGTACCTCAAGCCGCATTGCCAGAACAATTTCTCTTACTCCTGTGGAAAGCCAGAGCATGTGAGGCAGGCCCTGGCAACCAGAAGGGAGGAGGCAGGCGGACGGACTGACCTGCAAAGTCTAAACAGGTGACACCGAAAAACATAAAAATACCTAGCATAAAAACTGAAGCACTTTCCAGAATGTGTGACAGTGAGGCCTACACACAGCAGGCCACCCTTGAAGCACCAGAAGCTCAGAGCGCAGAGCTCAAGGTCGCCATGGAAAAATGGTGAGTGCCCCTAAAATGTGATGTTTGCCTTTGCCTACAAGAATGTACCCCATAATACTACTGAGCACAGCCTATACAGTGCACACCACAAACTGAGTTGTTATTGGCTGCTATTAATGTTACATGGAATTACCCATCTGTGGGGTTTCTGTTTTATTGACCTTTGGAAATGGAAAGGCTGACTTCCCTTGCCAGAATCTAAATCTGAAAACTGCTGAACTGTACAGCAGGTGGGGAGAACTTTGTAAACTAGTTTACAAAAAACCACAACTGGAACCCATGACCCGCAGGTAACACTGAGGTATCTGCAGTGCGCACATTAGCCAACCAAGCTATCTTACTAGGAATTGAACCTGTAGTGGCACAAACATCTCCTACTTTAGAAGTTAACTGGCTATAGGAGGTCACCAGGGAGCATGACTGGGATGTACTTGAAGGACATACTCTAATTCGAATGCCTTGGGTTTTGTTTTTCGCCAGCAAATTAAACTGGATTTTGTTCCGTGGCGAGCAAAGAATACAGATTTTGCTTGTTCCACTTTTATGGCAGACTTCTCCAGCTTCACCTGGCTGCTGGAGAGAGATGAAGTTTTGTCTGGTGGCAGTTTTGACTCATCTAAGGTAGCGCAGAGCAGGCGCAGAGGGTTAATATGCCTGCTGCAAAGAACGTGTACTATGCAGATTACAGAACAGTATTTCTTGTGCAGTGCTCAGAGGGATGCTGCTTTTTTCAGAGATCCTTTTATTACTGTGCACTATATAAGTTACAATCATGATCTAGCACAGTGAGCAGCCATCAAAGCACTCGATGCAAACAGCATGACAGAGGTTAGAAAGTTTTTTTTTCCCAGTCTTTGACTATCCTAATTTTACTAAAAAAAGGATTTATTTAGGTAGAAATAAATTGTTAATTGTAAGGTCAACTCTAACCACTGTGTTACGTTGCAAAATGTGCATTAGTGGCAATATTCATTTTGGCTAATTTATTCCAAAACTGTGTTTTAAATGTTCTTTTTCTTTTATTTTCTTCAAAAATGTCTGGGTGGCGGGGGGAACCTCCTATCAAAACCTTACCTGAGGAAGTCTCTCTTGCTGAAATTCGGATTGGGTATTACATCTGGCTTTCAGCAGTGTCAGTTGAGGATATGGGTGAAGCCAATAGAGTAAGTGGGTGGCGCCAGTGGAAGAAGTGGGTGGGGCCAGGAGAAATGGGTGTGGCCTCCTAAAAAAAATTGGGCACCTGGCCTTCATATTTTACAAATTAAGCACTGGAGAGCACCGCTCCCACACCATGCTCTGAAGCGTCAGTCTGCACGACGAATTCCTTGGAGAACTCGGTGCTTGCACAGGGCGGCCTCAGGGCATCAGAAACCTTCCGGCAGGACTCAGTCCGGATCACCTTCTTGGGCTGCTTCCTGGAAGTCAGCTCTGTTAAGGGGGCAACAATGGTGCCATACCCCTTAACAAACCTCCTGTAGTACCCGGTGAGTCCTAAGAAAGTCCTCACCTCTGTCTGGGTCTTGGGGGGCTCCTAAACCAGAATGGTGTCAAGCTTGGGTTGTAGGGGCGCACCTGGCCGCTTCCTACCTGGTGTCCCAAGTACACCACCGAACCCTGCCCGATTTGGCACTTACTGGCCTTGATCGTGAGGCCTGCCCTCTGCAGCGCCTTCAACACTTCACCGAGGTGCTGCAAGTGCTCTTCCCAGCTGGGACTGAACACTGCCATGTCATCCAGGTAGGCGGCACTGAAATCCTCCAGCTCAGCCTACACCTGGTTGACCAACCTCTGAAAGGTGGCAGGGGCATTCTTCAACCCAAAGGGCATCACCCGAAACTGGTAATGTCCTTCTGGGGTGGAAAATGCTGACCTCTCCTTGGCCCCATCGGTTAAGGCAATTTGCCAGTACCCAGACATTAAATCAAACGTGCTGAGGAACTTGGCAGCTCCCAACCAATCAATGAGCTAATCAGCTTTGGGGATGGGGTGTGCGTCAGTCCTGGTGACAGCATTGAGCCCACGGTCATCCACACAAACCAGCAGTTCTGGAGTGGAACCGGGTGCAGCAGCCTTTGGAACCAAGACCACTGGGCTGGTCCAAGGACTGTTGGAAGGCTCGATCACCCCTAACACAACATCTTAGAGACCTCCTCTTTAATGCTGGCCTTCAACCGGTCAGTCAACCTGTAAATCTTGTGCTTCACAGAAGGGCTGTCACTGGTGACAACGTCATGGGTACACCAGGGAGTAACGCCTGGGGAAAAAGAGAATAGAGGAGCAAACTGTCCCAACAACTGGTGACAGTCACTCTGCTGCTCTGGAGTCAGTGTAGGGGAGAGGATCATACCTTCCACTGATCCATCGCGCTCCTTGGTAGACAGGAGGTCCGGGGGAGGTTCACTCTCCTCTTCCTCCCCACTATTTGTCGCCAAGAGCATGCTCACTTCGGACCCCTCGAAATGGGGCTTGAGGCAGTTCATGTGGAGGACCCTCAAAGGGTTCCTTGGAGTCCGCAAATCCACCAGGTAGGTGACATCACTTTTGCGCTCCACCACCTCAAATGGCTCAGTCCACTTGTCCTGCAAGGCACAAGGTTCTACTGGGGCCATAACCCACACTTTTTGTCCAGGTTGAAATTTGTCCAGAGTGGCATTCTGGTCATACCACTTCCTCATTTCTTCCTGGCTGGCTTCTAGGTTCACCTGAGCGAGTTTCCTGAGGCGGGCAGTTTGGTTTTGGAAGGCCAGAATGTAACTTAACACCTCCTGGGGAGTTTTCCTGGGGGCTGCCTCCCAGCCTTCCTTCACCAAACTCGGAGGTCCTCTCACAGGGTGACCATACAGAAGCGCAAAGGGACTGAACCCAAGAGACTTCTGTGGCACCTCCCGGTATGCAAAGAGAAGGCATGGCAAGAGGTCGTCCCAATTACGCCTCATGGGTTCTGTTAGACCCTTAATCATGCCTTTCAAGGCTCTGGTTGAATCTCTCCACCAGACTGTTACCTTGGGGATGATAAGGGGTGGTGAACTTGAAGGTTACACCACACTCCTTCCACAGGGATGTTATATACTTGGATATGAAAATTGGTCCCCCTGTCAGAAACCACCTCTCTGGGGAACCCTACTCGGGAAAAGAGCCCCATTAACGCACGGCCCACCACTGGTGCCGTTGTTGTCCTGAGAGGGTCCACCAAGACCATGATGTACCTGTTGCCCATGGCTGTCTTGGGATCCAGTGGCCCCACAATGTCCATCTCTACCTTTTCAAAGGGCTTTCCAACAACTGGAAAAGGTTGGAGAGGAGCTTTGACCTTCCTCCCACTCTTACCACTTGCCTGGCAAGTTTGGCAAGACCTGCAATGTCCATCTGACTGCCTTTGCATTTGGGGTCAGAAGAAGTAGGTGACAAGCCCGTCAAAGGTCTTGTCTGCCCCAAATGTCCTGCCAAAGGCACGTCATGAGGCAGACCCAGTAGGAAGGTCCTGAAGCTCTGGGGTACCACCAGCACGTGAGCTGACCCAGGCTCAGTGACCTTAGGCTCGCTGTACAGGAGATCATTCTCCCAGTAGATCCAATGTCATCCGAACTGATCACCAGCTACCTGGTCTGCAGCCTGCCACAGCAGACCCTCCAGAGAAGGTCACTCCTTCTGCTCCTTGCAGAATTCCTCCTTGGTGGGACCCCCTTCTTGCTGCCAATGAGTCAGCTTAGTGATGTCCCCCAGTTCAGCTACCTGCTCCCCTGTAGGTACCGGGGTGACCCCCTCAAGGTCCACCTCCTCCCGGTCCGTTGGAACATTCAGGGGCCGGTTTCCCGCACCCCTTGTCCTTTCTCTTGGCAGGGACTTGGGCAAATGTTTCAGGCTCCAAGTCCTCTTGATCACCCTCTCTGGCCCGTCATTGACTGAGTGGACACGCATGCCCACTCTGGTAACCCAAGCATCTCCAAGTGAGACCTGAGCTCAACATCCTTCCATAAGGACTGCTCCAGGTTGTTACCTAGCAGACAATCTACAGGCATGGAAGGGCTCACAACCACCCTCAAAGGACCTGAGACCCCCCCCCCCCCACTCGAAGGGAACCTGCACCACCGGACAATGGCGCTCTGAATTGTCTACAGCCATTACTTGGTGGAATGCCCCTGGGACTACCTGCTTCTCAGAGACCAGGTGACACCGGACTGAGGTCACACTGGCTCCAGTATCTCTGAGAGCCTCTAACCTTTCCCATTGATGTTCACCTAGGTGCTGTATTTCTTTGTGTTAGGGGGCACCCGGTTTCCAGGGACCATCTCACTGACCCCTAGTGAGACGAGGGTCATTTCTGCGGGATCCCCACCCTCCTGTGGGTACTCTTCCTCCCTAAGCGCTACACAAGCCAACACCTTGGACTGCCCACCGGTGGGTAGCTGTGCACCCTTAGGGCACCTGGGGTCCCCCGTCATGTGGCCTACTGGTCACATGAAAAACACTTGCGGGGCCGGTCTCAGCAGGCTTTCCTGAAGAGACCCCTTGCTTCTTATCTCCGGGGGATGGGAACCTTTACCCTGGGTGTTAGTTTGGGGCTCTTTAGAGAAATCCTGTGCTTTACCCTTGTCCCTCCCACTTTTCTGCTGGGTACCCTGCCCACCTTTGGCTGAGTCTCCCCAAACGCTTTTCTTGTGCTCCCATGCAATTAAATTGTAGAGCCCCTGATAATCCGTCATATTAGGGAGTCCATACCTGGTGAGGAGAGCGTCCTTCATGTCAGCATGGGTGAAGTTCTGCCCCTTACCCAAAGCTATCAGGGCATCCCTAGCTTCTTCCAGACAGAGAGCCACAACCCTGTCCCCCAGTTCCTTTCAGGGACCCCATTCATATGAATAGCTGCCTTGTACCCTTGAAACCACCTTTGTATGTCATCCCCCTTCTGGTACTCTTTACCTACATTCTTGGGAATGTGCACAATCCTATTGGCCTGCACCTAAGAGTTGCTGCCACCATCCGTGCTGGATTTGCTTTTCAATTCCAGCTCCTTGAGCCCACGCTCATGGTCTAATACCATCCTCTGTTACTCCATCTTGAGCCTCTCAAGCTCTATCTCGTGCCTCCTGGCTTCCCGTCTGTCCTCCAACTCCTCTGAGGACAAACCACTGCTACCTGGCCTGGAGGGATCCCCCCCTCCCAAAATCACATCCACCCTTGGAATAGGCTCCTTCGCCTCTCCACTGAGCATGTCTGGCTGCTACCCAGGCCCTCAGTGCCTTTTGTAGCTCCTCCTTCCTAGTGAGGGCTCTGACTTGGACTTTTAGGTTTTTGCAAATCGCTTTCAACTCCTTCACGTTGTAGGATTCCAACCTATCCTCCTCAAAAGCAATTTCCATGGATGCAACAGATGATGCTCTTGATTCAGGCATGATGAAGGAGCCAAGTTCAAGCTAGCAAGGTCAACAATAGGCCAAAAACAAAAGTATGTGGTACGTAATGGTCTGCGATATGGTAGTAGTGCACACCAATCACTGTAAGTCGAGTGCAAGTGCAAGTCCTATCCTCACCGCTGACAACCAATGTTAGAAATTGGATTTTTGGTCAGCTAGGGCACGTGCCAAAGTCGCTCAGAAACCAACACTCTAGTCAGGGTAAGGGAGTTACACTCCTAAAATAACCCCTGCTCACCCCCTTGGTAGCTTGCTCACTTTGCCACTGGATTCAAGCAAGCCTGGCTGAAGACGGCTGAAATGCCTGAAACCGGTCCTAGGAAGCTTGTTTCCGGTCCAGGGAAGGCATGGCTTGGCAGTTCGGGCTGGACTGTTCCCATGAGGCACAGGGTCAGACTGATTTGCATATGGCCATGTCTGAACTGGGGTGGCAGAGTGGGCTAAAGAACGGTGATGGATCAAACCCAGATCTGTTGACTGGGTGTGAGTGTTTGATTGGTTCTGATGCTCCGTCCATCACCACTCCCCTTTTGTACCGCTTTGTTCGCCATAAGTTGGCAGGGTATGCTCAGACGTGAGTCCCTTGCTCACTTTGCCACTGGATTCAAGCAAACCTGGCTGTAGACGGCTGAAATGCCAGAAACTGGTCCTAGGAAGCTTGTTTCCGGTCCAGGGAAGGCATGGCTTGGCAGTTCGGGCTGGACTGTTCCCATGAGGCACAGGGTCAGACTGATTTGCATATGGCCATGTCTGAACTGGGGTGGCAGAGTGGGCTAAAGAACTGTGATGGATCAAACCCAGATCTGTTGACTGGGTGTGAGTGTTTGATTGGTTCTGATGCTCCGTCCATCACCACCCCCCTTTTGTACCGCTTTGTTCGCCATAAGTTGGCAGGGTATGCTCAGACGTGAGTCCCTTGCTCACTTTGCCACTGGATTCAAGCAAGCCTGGCTGAAGACGGCTGAAATGCCAGAAACCGGTCCTAGGAAGCTTGTTTCCGGTCCAGGGAAGGCATGGCTTGGCAGTTCGGGCTGGACTGTTCCCATGAGGCACAGGGTCAGACTGATTTGCATATGGCCATGTCTGAACTGGGGTGGCAGAGTGGGCTAAAGAACGGTGATGGATCAAACCCAGATCTGTTGACTGGGTGTGAGTGTTTGATTGGTTCTGATGCTCTGTCCATCACCACCCCCCTTTTGTACCGCTTTGTTCGCCATAAGTTGGCAGGGTATGCTCAGACGTGAGTCCTTTGCTCACTTTGCCACTGGATTCAAGCAAGCCTGGCTGAAGACGGCTGAAATGCCAGAAACCGGTCCTAGGAAGCTTGTTTCCGGTCCAGGGAAGGCATGGCTTGGCAGTTCAGGCTGGACTGTTCCCATGAGGCAAAGGGTCAGACTGATTTGCATATGGCCTTGTCTGAACTGGGGTGGCAGAGTGGGCTAAAGAACGGCGATGGATCAAACCCAGATCTGTTGACTGGGTGTGAGTGTTTGATTGGTTCTGATGCTCCGTCCATCACCACCCCCCTTTTGTACAGCTTGGCACGAGCAGTCAGGCTTATCTCAGAGGCAGTGTGTAAAGCATTTGCACCTAACCAACAGTAATACAGTGTAAGCACTCCAAAAGGACACCACTCCAGTGTAGAAAAAATATCCAATATTTTTATATACTTAGGAAAAGACCCAAAACGATAAAAATCCACAATACAGTACTTAAAAATCTTCAGTTATCAAAATATGCTTATAAATCAGTTCCTTGATGTCGATAGCTCCGTCCGGGATTATTGCAGCGTCGTGAACAAACAAATCCAAACAGTTCTGGCTGACCGCAGCGTTGCGGGCCAGCTGCGATGTCGGGAAGACCCGAAACAGTACCTTTTAGAAATGTAGCTGGGTCGGCGACCTCTGGTTGAGCTTCCGCGAGCACGGTGTCCGCAGGCGTCAGTTCTGGAGGTCAGTGCAGGAGTAGTCGGGCCCTTGAAGTCACACGCATTGCAGATCAAACTCCTCTCTGATGAAGTCAGGAGCGCTGACCTCGGCAGGCGTCGAGTGCTGCAGTGCGAAGTGCAGCGGTGCGGCGTGCGGTGCCCTCAGGTCACGGTGCGAGCAGCGGCTCAGTGGCGGCATCCAGGGTCACGGTGGGAAGTGAAAGCAGTGCTGGCCGGTCGCGGTGCAAGCAGCGGCGGCGTCGTTGCTGAAGCGCTGTCGTCAGCTGACGAACTGGAGTTGATGGCACCGGTGTCGGTAGGCCAAGGCTGCGGTGTAGGATGAGGGCGGTGCGTCGTGTAACTTTACGAGCAGTGCTCTCAAACAACGGTGCAAGCAGCAGCATAGATTTCGGCATGGAGCTCATCGTCCGGGATACCAGGGCATCGTCGTGAAGCGAGGCTGTGCGGAGTGCGGTGCCCGCAGATCGTGGTGTGAGCAGCGGCTCGGTGGTGGCGTCAGCAGGTGTCATCGGTGAGACTAGGGTCACGTTGCGGTGGTGTCCTCTGCGGTGCCTTCAGGACACGGAGCTAGCAGCGGCGTCATAGACGGCGTCGGGTTGCTTTTTCCTCTGTTGCAGCACATAACACGCAGTCCCTAGTGCTGAGGGCAGAAGAGCTTGAAGTCTTTGCTGTTCCTGAGACTTATTGAACAGGGGGCACGCTCTACCTCAAGCCCTTGGAGAAGGGGATTGCAGAAAGTTCAGTCCAGTCCTTTCACTGCCCAAGACAGAAACAGCCACTGCAGGCCAACACAGCAAAGCACACAGCAAAGTGGTAGTTCCTCCTCACAGCTTCTCCAGCTCTTCTTCGTCGCAGTCTTCCTAATCCAAAAGAGTTCTAAAGTTCAGGGGTCTGGGCCCCAATATTTATATCCCAAAATCCTTTGATCTCTTAGGCAGAGAGTGTCTGTGCCCAGCCAGAACCAGTTCTCCCTTCTCTGGTGTGACTTCCTGGTAGGAGGTGGAGACTGCATTGTCAGAGGCAGACCAGGCACTTTGAGGTATGAGGAAATCTCCTCCCCCTTCCCCAATTGCAGCCCAGGTCTATTCAGCCCTTTTCTGACCCACCTAGACTATCTGAAACCACTCCTGCTCCCCAGCCTTCTGTCATCCAAAACCCAGACAGGCAATCCACATTCCAACAGAGGCACACGGTATGACTGAACAAGAAAATACCTACTTTCGGAAAGTGGTATTTTCAAACACAGAATGTAAAAATCACCTTCACTAAAAGATGCATCTTTAGATTCTGAGTTCAGGCATACTAAACTTTACTTTCCTACCTAGTTCCCAGGGCCAGTTATGTTTATAAGATGTTATAAACAAACTTCCCATTCTGTCCTATGGGGAACAGTGGTACAGAACTCAAACCAGGGAGCTCCAATAAGCACTCATGAGCATATAAACCCCAAGCCTCCACTCCCTCCTGTATCAGCGGTAGTGAGCTCTACCTTCACTCGCTATTCATAGACCGCACTCTAAGGAGAATACGATGCTGCCAAAAACTGTTTCATCTATGGCAAAGAGACCCGAGGAACCTAGGGTAGTCCCTTCCCAGCTGTCTTCCATAAATCTGCCTCCAGAGGCACAAACCGCCAATACTAAACTTCAAACGAAGTCTACTCGCATACACACTATCAGACAGTCTATCTCGTGTAGGTATTTTTTAACAAAATTAATACTTACAATATCGTACATGGGGTGATAGAACCACTCACCCAATTTGAATGGGGCAGATGTTCACACAGGGGCATGAGAGGGAGACCTTGTAGTCACATTCTACATCGAGGGATGGAGAAAGAAGAAATACCAATGCTCGCTAGGATATTAATTTTTTTTTGTTGCCGGCACTGAGGCATACTCCGTAATGCAAATGAGCGCAGCGGGTGCCCCGGTGTCGACAAAATTCAGCCCGACTTACTTCGTCAAAGGTCCCATCAGGTCTCCGAACGTATTTGTAGCTCAGCTCCCCTGCTTGCAGTGAGCAAGTGAGCTCTCACTTAAATATTTAAGGCTTAAATAATTGTGCTGAGACTTGCCGGCTCCCCGATCGGGAATGGAGAGAGGTGCCGCTTCCGGGTGGAGCCCCGCTTGCACCTACTGAAGTACCGGGTTTTTAGAACCCAGCGGTGCAGGGGAACACACCCTAAGACTTCGGATTCTTCCTGTTTCAGACCCACAGAAACACAGAGTCTTCTAGGTGAATTCAAAGAACGTCTTTATTGGCTGCAGACCAATCACAGATATCCGAGAAGTACAACACGATGTATGTTCTCAGGAGACTGCTCCCGAACCAAAAACCAGTCTTTAGTATTTATACACAAAATTACGCTTTGGGGGCAACACCGCCCCTGTTTTACAAGTGGTCATTCACATATTTTGGTTTCAAAGGAACAGCAGAGCCATAATGACAATCCCACATTTCAGTTCATTAAGCATGCAGTTATTGTACCCAGCAAGGCTCAGAACCCTCATCAGATAACAGCAGACCCCAATAAAACGGGCACGCCCTGCTCGTAAAACAAGCCATAAAGTAGGAAACAGAGTCAGGTGTGAAAACAGCTTAGTCAGGGATCGTGTGCGAACAGGGACTTTATGATGGGTCGAGCCCTGATGCTAATCACGTTAGGCCGCGAGAAAGGAACCGGACGGACAGGATTGACCTCGGGCAGCGGAGTCGGCTTGCACAGGTCAGAGAGAAGTCACAGAGGGTGTACGTGTCATTTAAGCCTAGGCATGGCCTTAGTGCGCAGCCTATGTGAGGGCAACCACAAAATGGCTACTACTGTAAAATGGAACCCATGGATACAATATGTAGTATCGTATACACGGTGAATTCATCAGTGAAACATGACGAAAACACTCATACATACCGCGTTGCTCATGTGCGGTTCGCTGATACCAAACTTGGCATGGTGGGACCCTGCCACCTACACGGTTCCGATTTGTACAGTCCCACACTACGCGTAAGGTGCTGATACTCTGTATCATGGGGGCTCGTCCAGTCATGAGACACTGGTGCCACGATCTCTGACCCTGGTACGTGCAGTGAAGTCCGCGCACGTGCAAGCCAACACATGGCGGTAATTAGAAGCTATAGTGCATAGATATTGCCCAATGTCATGCTTTTCCAAGGGCGTCCAAGAGACCTTCCTACTAGGGGGATTATGGGCAATATGGTTGCCAAATGGAAACCTATATGAGGTCATTCGCTATGAGTTCGCTGTAAATACAGGTCAGACATTCGTCAAACAGTCAGAAGCTTCCGACCCAGGGGATTATGGTCAATGTAGTTACCTTATGATAATGATAAAGTTGCAAAGTCATTCAAACTAGTTTGGCTGTATTTGCGTGTTAGGCACGTATCTGGCATTCCGTGTTCATGTTTGTTATTCCTAAGTGTCTATTAGGAAATTGCAGTGTTTTGATGTTGCTATGTGTACCGCGTTGACACACCATTTACCGATGAAATCCCCAAGAAAAGGTGGGGCACATTGTTGCTACATGATATTATCTCGTGTTGAGAAAAGGCTTTTGGATGATTGTCAGTGACATATGTTGGGCATATATTCAAATGAATGCTCTAATACATGAGGCATTGATTAGTGTGTATTGAAGTCTGCACCTAAGTAATGTAATCATATAATCGTGTTTTTATAAAGGGGGATTCTGAAAAGGCTTCTCTCCTTACATGTATCCATATACATTATGCATATTGACAATGGATGTATGCATGGGTAGCCTGTGATACCCATCTAGTTGTTTAACTGATTCCAGGAGATGTCGTCATTGAGTCCCCTTGTCTGTGTCTGCAGGCGATACACCCAAGGCTTTTCTCTGATGAGGAGTTTTTTTACTGATCCCAATTTGTTGTGGTAGTTTTTCTATAATTGACCATTTAAGGTCATTGTGCATGTGTTGCACCTCCAGAAAATGGGCAGTGTGCTTGGTTGTGAATCTTTTGCATCTGATAGTACTTCTATGCTTGCTGATGAGTAGTATGATTTTTCTGTTGGTCATGCCAATTTATTTTAGATCGCACGGGCAGGTAATCGCATAGATAACTGTTAGACCTGGCACCATTGGCGTGGGTCACCCTTCCATTTTTGTCTGTGCCTCAATGTATTTTTGTGCCGGTGTTAGCTGCTCAGGGCCCTGTGACACTGCCATCCAGTGCCACAGGGCAAGTGCTCCCTATGGTAAAATGTATTGTGTAAATTGATTTCCATGTTTGGCTTATTTGGTTTACTATCAGTCCCTAATAGAGTGCACCAGGGGTGCCAAGGGCTTGTGTGAGACTGGCCTCGTGGCGTGGGCCCTCCCGGCCAGCAAGTTACCCTACAACCACGCCGAACCTCGTGGTCACGGCCTTCCGGCTCCCGTGGGCCAACATCCCGAGGGCCGTCCAGACCCCCAACACGCATGCCCGGCAGAGGGAGAACGAAACCCCCACCCCAAACCAGACCGAGAGGCGCCGACCCTGTCACACCTCTGGTCTCTCCCCCGAGGGAGGTTTCGATCGACCACCAGGCCCCCGGTGAGCGGGCGCCTCGCCTGCTGGTTGTCTGGAGTCCCTCCCAGACCCACCTGAACAGATCAAAGGGCCGAGCGACAGGAAACCCCGACACACCGCCCCCCAGGCACCAGACCCCTCTCAGCGAGGACTCCGGACTTCAAAGAGGAGGGGGAGTATAACAAGGGGTGCGGAAAGGACGGGAGCAGAGAAGACCTGGACTGACGAGAGCCTGCTGACCTGGTCGCGGCTCGATCGCTCACCGAACAGAAGAACGCTACCCGAACTCTGAACCACCTGAGCCCTGCGGACGCTGTCGCGGCTCCCCGAACTCTGAACCATCTGAGCCCTGCTGACGCTGTCGCGGCTCCCCGAACTCTGAACCATCTGAGCCCTGCTGACGCCGTCGCGGCTCCCCGAACTCTGAACCATCTGAGCCCTGCTGACGCTGTCGCGGCTCCCCGAATTCTGAACCATCTGAGCCCTGCTGACGCCGTCGCGGCTCCCCGAATTCTGAACCATCTGAGCCCTGCTGACGCCGTCGCGGCTCCCTGAACTACGACCCTCCGGTGCCTGCTGAGTGACTCGCGGCCCGCTCCTCCAAGAGAATCGGCAGAGATTGCCGAGAGAAGCAACATCCCCTCAGCTCGAGGATTGAGAGCTGTGCGCCGGATACCTCGCAGAGACACTAATTCAAAGACTGTCCCGCTACCCCTTTCCCTCCTCACGAGATCGCTGCCGCTTGTGGCATTAATTCTGCACCTGCCTGCCGGATCATAAAGATCCCTGACAACTACCGATAAAAGCATATTGTCTTATAACAACGTACTGTGTGGTGTCCCTCTATCCGAAGAGAGAGTAAGCGCAGCGTGTGCGATCCTAGGTGCGAGACCCTTCCAGGAAGGGCCTCCCTGCTCTTGCTCGGCCTAAACTCTGGGTAAGGTGGGCCTCCGGGTGGTCGGGAACACATTCCACAGCCTCCCCGGGGAACGCCTTCCAACATTTGGTGGCAGGCGACGGGATACGAGCCAACACCTAGAGATCGTGCAGTAGACGGCTTACGCACTACCAAGAAGAAATGGAAGGAGAAACTTCCCTAGGTGCCGCAGGCACCAACCCGAGCACGGCATTTCAAAAGGACCAGTTAGAATCTTATACGCACCGAGAACTGAAACAATTTTGCAAAGACTTTGGAATCGCTACCACCGGACCAAGCACGAAAGAGGACTTCCAGGGGGCATTAAAAACCTGGATCGAGGCGGGAACTCCCCGGACACAAACAGAAGGGGAGCCTCCCAACGAACCACGAAGCACCCCGGGGAGGAACGGCGCCCCCGAGGGGGGCCTATCCCCAGAGGAACTAGCGGACCGAGAAAGAGGTCGCAACCACGAACTGGAACTAGCAAAATTAAAAATCGAAGGAGAGATAAAACTGGCTGAGAAAAAACTGGCGGTGGAACAGTTACGCCTACAAGGAGAACTAGAGGAAAAGAAACAACAGAGAGAACACGAAGGAAGAAAACTCCAACTAGAGCACGAACGTAGCCTAAAAGAAATCGAGCTCAAGGCTAAGAAAGCGGAGGCCCAACCCTCGGAAACCCAACCCATTTCCTCCACCGCTGAACCAAAGGTCCACATCCCCAAAGATGTGGTGAAAGAATACTATAAGAACGACGACATTCAGCAATGGTTCAAGGCCTACGAAGTCGCCATGACCTCCCACCGAGTCCCGCAGAAAGACTGGGGGGCTGGGCTGTGGGGCCGGTTCCTGAGCGAGGGGAGAGATACCCTGCTGGACCTGCCCTCCACGGTGATGAACTCCTACAGTCACATGAAAGAGGCCCTGGTAGCCAGATATGGGCTCACCCCTGAAATGTACCGGCAACGGTTTAGAGACTGCAAAAAGATACCCGGTACCACCTGGGTGGAGTACGTGAACTTTTACAGCCGGGCCGTGGAAGGATGGATCAAGGGCAGCAAGGTCTCCACCTTTGAGGAGCTGTTCGACCTAATCGCATGGGAACACTTGTCTGCTAATTGCTTCGTAGAGCTGCGCCAGCACCTCCTGGACAGCAAACTCACAGACCCTCGAAAACTGGCCGTCGAGGCTGACCGGTGGGTGAACACCCGGGCCTCCCGGGGCCCCGTGGGAGACTACGGTCGCCACAGTCAGGGACCCCCCACCAGAGGGGCGGAGGGAATCAAGGCCGGCAAAGGGAGCTCCCGGGGGGATCCCCGCTCAGCCCTCCCAGAGGACAATCTCCGCCCTTTCCAGCTCCACCTCCGGCTAGCACCGGGCCACCAGGGAGGCCGGGGCACCGAGTGAGGATCACCTGTTTCCGCTGCCAACAGACCGGACACTATGCCAGTGACCCTCAATGTCCCCTGTACCAGCGGACCGCCACAACAACCCCGCCGGCTCGACAGATGGCCTCCGTAGCCCTGGGGGAAGAGATGGAAGACTCCGAAGAATGGGAACCAGCCGCCATGGCCTTGGTCTCCCTAGGGGACCGGGAGATGGTCCCCGGAACGTCCCTGCCCGCCAACACGAAGAAGTACCGACAGCAGGTAACGGTCAACGGTCACCGCATCGAGGGCCTCCGGGACACGGGGGCGAGTGTCACGGCGGTTCATTGTCACCTGATTTCCGAAGATCAGATCCTGCCTGGCGCCTTTTGCCCGTCATATCATCAGACAATTCCGAGAGCCTCTGCCGGATGGCCCTAGTCCCCTTCGAATGGGGGGGAGTCACCGGCAAGTTAAAGGTGGCGGTCCGAACCTCCCAGCCCGTGGACTGCCTCCTGGGCAACGACCTTGAGAACTCCCCGTGGGGACAAGTGGAACGAAGAGCCCACCTCGAGATGATGGGCCTACCCGAGTGGGTATGCGCCACCACGCGCTCGATGACTCTCAGGGCGCCTTCCTCCGAGGGGGGAGAGGCCATGCCGCTGAGCACCGCCACCATCCCCGAGATCCAGAATACACCACCAGAGGCCAACGACCCCCTTCTGGACGAACCAACCGCTCCCGACGAAGGATCAGTGCCTTCCGACCCCGAAACCCTGACCAAACTCGGGGACTTGCCAGAACTGGCCCCGTGGCCCTGCAAAGGGGGCCCCTCCCGTGAAGAGTTCTGCCAAGAACAATCCACCTGCCCGTCCCTCATTGGACCCCGACAACAGGCCGAGGCCCAAGCAGCAGGCGACTGGACTGGCACCCACTGGGTATACTGGGAGAACGGACTGCTGTACAGCGAACAGAAGTCGGCCGAGTTGGGATCGGCCCGAGTACTAGTGGTACCCCTACGCTTCCGAAGTCTTCTCCTGGGCCTGGCCCATGATGTACCCCTGGCCGGACACTTAGGCCAAGATAAGACCTACCAACGACTCGTCAGCCACTTCTATTGGCACAAGATGCGAGCAAATGTGGAGGCCCACTGCAAGTCCTGCCCCACGTGCCAGGCCAGCGGAAAGAGTGGGGGCAAGCGCAAGGCTCCGCTACAACCCTTCCCCGTCGTCAGTACCCCTTTTGAGCGGGTAGGAATCGACATTGTAGGACCACTGGACCCCAAGACCGCCCAGGGCCACCGGTTCATCCTCGTCCTGGTGGATCATGCCACCCGTTACCCCGAAGCCATCCCTCTCCGCACCGTGACGGCCCCCGTGGTGGGCCGGGCCTTGATGGGGATCTTCTCCCGCATGGGGTTCCCCCGCGAAGTCGTGAGTGACTGGGGTACGAACTTTATCTCCCGATATATGAAGTCCCTCTGGCAGCAGTGCGGAGTATCGTACAAATTCACCACCCCATACCACCCCCAAGGAAACGGCCTAGTCGAGCGCTTTAACAAAACACTGAAAGGGATGATCATGGGCCTCGAGGAACCCCTACGCCGGAGGTGGGACGTCCTCCTCCCCTGCCTCCTGTTCGCCTACCGGGAGGTTCCCCAAAAATCCCTGGGATTCAGCCCATTTGAACTACTATATGGACACCCTGTCTGGGGACCCCTGAGCCTGGTCAAGGAGGGGTGGGAAACAACCCCCCGGGGGACCCCTCCGGATGTGTTCCGATACATCTTGGCGCTCCGCAACCAGACCCGGAAATTTAGAGAACTCGCAGAAGCGAACCTCGAGGCTAGTCAGGAAGAAATGAAGTGCTGGTATGACCTGAATGCTACGCTGGTCGAGTTTCAGCCGGGCCAACAAGTCTGGGTCATGGCCCCGGTGAGACCCTGCGCCCTCCAAGATAAATGGACTGGACCCTTCAAGGTGGTCGAGCGGAAGAGCCAAGTCACCTATCTCGTCGATGTACAGTCCCCGCGGAACCCCCTCCGGGTCCTCCACGTGAACCGCCTCAAACCTCACTTTGTACGGACAGAATTGAGTTTACTCCTGGCCACCGACGATGGGGCCGAAGAAGACACCGAGCCCCTTCCAGACCCCCTGGGGGCGAAAGAGACCGATGGGTCCGTGGAGGGAGTGAAACTGTCAACCGCCCTCACAGCCCAACAGTCCGACGACTGCCGCCAGCTACTAGGGCAGTTCGCGGACCTCTTCTCCCTGACCCCTGGGGTCACCAACTGGTGTGTCCACGACGTGAACACCGGCGACAGCCCGCCAATGAGACATCGGGCCTACCGGGTCCCTGATCGGGTCCGAACCTGCATCCAGACCGAGGTGGCGAAGATGCTAGCCCTCGGGGTGATTGAACCCTCCGACAGCCCCTGGGCCAGCCCGGTAGTCCTGGTTCCGAAAGCAACTACCCCGGGTGTTGCCCCCGAGCTGAGGTTTTGCGTGGACTACCGAGGACTCAATGCGGTCACCCGAGCGGACGCTCACCCTATCCCCCGTGCCGACGAGCTCATTGACCGCCTTGGGGCCGCTCGCTACCTCAGCACCTTCGACCTGACTAGTGGATACTGGCAGATTGCCCTCATCGAGGGAGCCAAGGAGCGCTCCGCCTTCTCCACCCCGGATGGGCACTACCGCTTTAGGGTGATGCCGTTTGGAATGAAGAATGCCCCGGCCACCTTCCAGCGGCTGGTGAACAAGGTCCTGTCTGGACTAGAGGGGTTCAGCGCAGCATACCTCGACGACATAGCAGTCTTCAGCTCCCAATGGACCGAGCACCTCCAGCACCTCCGTCAAGTCCTGCTGGCTCTGCGCCGGGCCGGCCTCACCATCAAAGCCAGCAAATGTCAAATTGGGCACGGCTCCGTAACCTATCTGGGGCACCAGGTGGGGAGTGGTTAGGTCGCCCCCCTCCAGCAGAAGATCGACGCCATCCTGTCCTGGGAACCCCCCGCAACCCAAACGGAAGTCCGGGCCTTCCTGGGCCTCACCGGCTACTACCGAAGGTTTATCAAAAACTATGGCAGCATCGCAGGCCCCCTCACAGAACTAACCTCCAAAAAACACCCTAAGAAAGTACACTGGACTCCTTCCTGCCAGAAGGCGTTCGACACCCTCAAGGCCGCCATGTGCGCAGCTCCAGTGCTCAAAGCACCCGACTACGCCCAGGAGTTTGTGGTCCAGACGGACGCCTCGGAACACGGCATCGGGGCAGTCCTCTCCCAGTTCGACGACAAGGGCATAGATCGGCCCATAGCCTTCATCAGCCGAAGGTTGCTGCCCCGGGAACAGCGGTGGAGCACCATTGAGAGAGAGACCTTCGCAGTAGTCTGGGCTCTCAAAAAGCTACGACCCTACCTGTTCGGAACCCACTTCCGAGTACAAACGGATCACCGCCCCTTGCGGTGGCTGATGCAGATGCGAGGGGAAAACCCCAAGTTGCTACGCTGGTCCATCTCCCTCCAAGGGATGGATTTCACGGTGGAACATCGCCCCGGGACGGACCACGCCAACGCGGACGGCCTGTCCCGATTCTTCCGCTTCAGCGAGGAGAACCCCCAAGTGGATGGGTAGTTCTCCCCGCCTTTCAGCTGGGGGGGGCACGTGTGAGACCGGCCTCGTGGCGTGGGCCCTCCCGACCAGCAAGTTACCCTACAACCACGCCGAACCTCGTGGTCACGGCCTTCCGGCTCCCGTGGGCCAACATCCCGAGGGCCGTCCAGACCCCCAACACGCATGCCCGGCCGAGGGAGAACGAAACCCCCACCCCAAACCAGACCGAGAGGCGCCGACCCTGTCACACCTCTGGTCTCTCCCCCGAGGGAGGTTTCGATCGACCACCAGGCCCCCGGTGAGCGGGCACCTCGCCTGCTGGTTGTCTGGAGTCCCTCCCAGACCCACCTGAACAGATCAAAGGGCCGAGCGACAGGAAACCCCGACACACCGCCCCCCAGGCACCAGACCCCTCTCCGCGAGGACTCCGGACTTCAAAGAGGAGGGGGAGTATAACAAGGGGTGCGGAAAGGACGGGAGCAGAGAAGACCTGGACTGACGAGAGCCTGCTGACCTGGTCGCGGCTCGATCGCTCACCGAACAGAAGAACGCTACCCGAACTCTGAACCACCTGAGCCCTGCGGATGCTGTCGCGGCTCCCCGAACTCTGAACCATCTGAGCCCTGCTGACGCTGTCGCGGCTCCCCGAACTCTGAACCATCTGAGCCCTGCAGACGCCGTCGCGGCTCCCCGAACTCTGAACCATCTGAGCCCTGCTGACGCTGTCGCGGCTCCCCGAATTCTGAACCATCTGAGCCCTGCTGACACCGTCGCGGCTCCCCGAATTCTGAACCATCTGAGCCCTGCTGACGCCGTCGCGGCTCCCTGAACTACGACCCTCCGGTGCCTGCTGAGTGACTCGCGGCCCGCTCCTCCAAGAGAATCGGCAGAGATTGCCGAGAGAAGCAACATCCCCTCAGCTCGAGGATTGAGAGCTGTGCGCCGGATACCTCGCAGAGACACTAATTCAAAGACTGTCCCTCTACCCCTTTCCCTCCTCACGAGATCGCTGCCGCTTGTGGCATTAATTCTGCACCTGCCTGCCGGATCATAAAGATCCCTGACAACTACCGATAAAAGCATATTGTCTTATAACAACGTACTGTGTGGTGTCCCTCTATCCGAAGAGAGAGTAAGCGCAGCGTGTGCGATCCTAGGTGCGAGACCCTTCCAGGAAGGGCCTCCCTGCTCTTGCTCGGCCTAAACTCTGGGTAAGGTGGGCCTCCGGGTGGTCGGGAACACATTCCACAGCCTCCCCGGGGAACGCCTTCCAACAGCTTGTATATCCAAATGCAGCTAGTGGGCTTGCAGCACTGCTTGTGCCACCCACAGAAGCAGCCTGGTAAAATGTGTCTAAGGTCTGCCATTGCAGAACCTGCATGCAGTCTGGTACTGTCATGCTGACTGGGCAAGTGTCCCCACTTGCCAGTCCCTAAACCTTCCCTTACCTTCATGTTAGTCACCCCTAAGGTAGGCCCTAGGGCAGGCTGCATTGTAAGGATAAGGTAGGACATGCCCTGAGGTGTGTGGCATGTCCTAATAGTGAATTACAGCCATTTTCGTTTTTCACTATTGTAAGGCTACCTGCTCTCCATAGGCCAGAATGGGCTGCTAGATTATAACACCTTATAATCCTAGCAGGCTCAGGAAGCATGGTAGAAATTCATGTTTAGTATGCCTGAACTCAGAATAATAAAATACATCTTTTAGCAAAGGTTATTTTTATATCCTGGGTTCGCAAATGGTACTTTTAGAAAGTTAGCCTTTGCGTGCCTAACCATCTCAGCCCGCCTCTGAAGGGGAGGGCTATCTTCTTTGTGTGTAGCTTGAGTGACAGGGCTGGGAAGTTCCAGGAGACAGGCTGGGGCTACCAGGTGGTGAATAGAGAGATTACACCAGGATGGGTGGGAGGAGTGCACCTTGACTCTGAATAGGGCAGTGCTCTGCTACCACAATGCTGGCTCCATCCCCTTGGGAGCGTCGGATGTCTCTGCCCTGCCTGCTGAAAGAAGAAGCCAGAGTCCCCCCAACAAAGTGCTCCTCACTGAAAAGAACTGGACTGGGATTATGCAAAGGCCCCCCTAGCCTGTAAAGACAAAAGAAACTTGGTATAAATGTAGAAGCCCTGCTCCTAAGAAATCAAATCCTGATTGAACCACGAAGAAACTCTGCCTGACCAGAAGGACCTGGAAGAAGCTGAAGGAGGAGTAACTTTCCCTGACCCGGGGGATTGGCCTGCAGTTGGTGCCTTGCTGAGAAAGGAGAGGAAAAGTCTAAGAGAGACTTTGCACTTTGTTTTTCAACAATCTCCAAGGGCTTGGAAGAAGAGCTTGCCCCCTGAACTGAGTCCCAGGACCATTGGACTCACCTGCCTTCCAAAACTGAGTTGCCTCGACAATTCTTGCTTGTTTCCCGCTGGATTTGGCCCCAGTACGCCTCGTACCCCATCCGCCGCGAAGCCGTGTTTTTGCCGCCCGGCACCGTGCGTCTACGCTGATCCAAAAGCGTTAGTACGCGCTGTATCCCTCCCGGCCACATCGCACCTAACCTTCCCCGCCGATTCGAGACGTACAACCCTGGCTTCCGAACCCTGTACGCCGGACTCAAGCTTCGCTGTCCCGCAGGTATGGTCCGTACGCTGCTAACGTACTGCCCCGTGCCGTACTCAAAGCCGAGAAGCCGCATCACGCTGATCCTCCCCATACGCTGTACGGCGCCGAGAAATGTCGCCGCCTATCCGCACCGAAGATACGGCTCGAACGCCGAACGCCACGGACTCTGCAAGCTGATCCGGGCCATCCGCACATATCCCTGAAGGTCCCGTACCAACGCCGTGTCCCGATGCCGCGACCCGACCAGCATCTGAATACGCTGCCGAACTACGACCCGGACCCATCAACTTGTCCCGCACTGTCCGTCGCGGACCCCAAGAACTTAAGGTACTTTGTTCTGTTCGCACCGCAGCGTGCGCGTCACGGACCCCGGAGTCCGCACCGATTATTTGACTCGTACTTTCCTTGTTTTTAATGCGGACGAGTCGCACACCCAGGTACGAACCATACAAAGCCTGAAAAGAAGAATTGACTAAAAGAAGCCTATTTGTGTATTTTAAGCCTTTTTACAAGAACATTGAACTTTAAAATAATACTGTGGTCATTTTATTCGTTATCCTGGTCTTGTGCTAAGCCTTATATAAAGAGAACTATTTTTGATACAACCTTGCCTGGTGTCCATTTGCTGTGTGTCATTGTATTACTGTATGTGTTCACAAATGCTTAACCTATGACGCCCTGAGAATAGTCTTGACTGCTTGCGCCACACTACCTAAAGGGTGAGCAGGGGTTATTTGAAAGGGTGATCCCCTTACTCTGACTTAGAATTGAGAGTCCCTGCTTGTCGCAAGTGCATACCTGTGCCAACTAGAGATTCCCAGTTCTAACAATAACGTTATTACTGTTACAGTTGGTATGTACATTTTGTTTCCACGGAGTGCTCATTCTGAGATCAATGGTGCTCGGGATGTGAGGAGACAGATTGATCAATTTCCATCAGGGAAATTGCTCAATCCCCATAGTGTACTCTGGCGGTTTGTCTTGTTTACGGTGCTATTACTATGTACCAATCGGCCTCTGATGCTTCTGTTCCCAACACTAAGAGATTGTAAAGTCTTCTTTTTATAAGTCCCGCAATGACATTAGAATAGCCAGATCATGAGCCATGGACAAAGTCCTCCGATATGCGTCAATCTTGACTACCGACTTGGTGGAACCCTATTTATTATGGATCGCACACTCTGAAAATAGATTCTACCTTACAAGCCTGAAATTATGCACTCTGCACTTTTTGGTCACTTTACCATTAATAGGTTGCTAGTCTACCTCTGCCATGTTGCCTGTGTGATTCCCTCTCACTACAAAGTCAAAAAAAGAAGAGATCAGAGCTGGGGGACACCAAGAACATACCTCGTAAGCTCTTCGAAATGGTCAAATACCAATCCAATAAACTAGCCAAAACCTCTAAAAAAAAACCTACATTTCTAATAACTTGCGAGAAATTTTCCTCCTTCTTGTCCGACAAAATTACTGCCCTAGGAAACAAACTTAGATCTTCTACCTACTCCCAACCCCCTCCGTTATTGCCTCATCTCTCTGCGCTGCCTCCCCAGACACCACCCAAAAACCATGCACACTGGTCCTCCTTCAAAGATTATGACGACATCTCCGTCTTGAAAATTCTAGCCTCCTTAAATCCAAACAACCACTTTAATGACCCACTCCCCTCTAACTGCTTAGCTGCCGCCTCTCAACCTATCATTCCTAGTTGGACGGCAATAATCAACGCCTCCCTCCGTCAGGGGTCGATACCTGACTCTCTAAAAGCCGGTCAAATCATTCCCATCTTAAAAAAACCCACGCTAAATCCTGCCTCCCCAGATAACTTTAGACCTATATCCAACATCCCACTCCTGGCCAAAGTTATGGAGAAATGTGTACAAGAGCAATTGAGCCAACACATCACCAACTTCAACTTACTTGACGACTTCCTATCTGGATTCAGGCCAGGGCACAGGACTGAAACCACCATTCTCCACATCGTGGATGAGGCCCTCCAAGCCCTTGACCAAGGCAAAACTTGTCTCCTAATCCTCTTAGACCTATCCTCGGCCTTTGATACGGTCAACCACAAAATACTCCTCGAACGCCTCAAACTCAGGATGGGACTGGATGGCCCTGTTCTTGAATGGTTTAGGTCCTTCCTACAGAACCGTTATCAGAGATTCATAATCAACGGTAAACTGTCCGCTTCCTCTCCGATCACGGTCGGAGTCCCCCAATGATCAACCCTGTCCCCTACCCTCTTTAATCTTTATCTTGAACCACTAGCAGAAGCACCACGCACCGCCAATATCTCCTACCTCATATATGCCGACGACACCCAGATCTACATCAGAATCTCTTCTCCCGAAGAGATCCTCTCCCTGAACGAGGCCTTGAAGTCGACTGTCCAATGGCTCACATCTAACCAGCTCAAACTTAACGCACAAAAAACAGAATTTCTTCTAATCTCCCCACCCAAAAACAACCCCCACATTCAGGAATGGACCAAAGCGATCCCTGCCTTAAACTGCACTTCGACCATAGTGGACTCTGCCAAATCCCGTGGAATAACCCTAGATTGCAGTTTAAATATGTGTGGCCACATCAACTTGATGGCCAAAACTTCCAGATTTCACCTGAGCTATCTAAAAAAGCTGAAACTCTTCCTCGACGCTCCCGACCTTAAAATGGCAGTCCAGGCACTAGTCATCTCCAGACTCGAATATGGCTGCTCTACTCTCTTGGGCCTCCCCAAGATCTCCCTGGCTCCCTTAAAAGCCTGGCTTAATGCTGCCGCCAGAGTCCTAACAGGCTGAAAGAAATTCGACGACATTTCACCGCACCTGAAAGCTCTGAACTGGCTTCCTCTCGAGGCCAGAATCCAGCTTAAACTCGCTTATATCACTCACAAAGTTCTATACACTAATTCCCCTGCATTTCTCGCCCAGAAACTTGTGGTATTCGGAGGAACCGGAAACTCCCAGTCGGGCAGAGACCTCCTGCTTCAACCTCCACACTTGCGAAGGGAAAAAACTTACAATCGGGCTTTCTCAGGGGCTGCACCAAGAATATGGAACTCACTCCTGCCCGCCATCAGAAAAATTCCGTCGCTGGCACACTCTAAAAAGGAGGCCAAAACCGTCCTAATGGTCAAATTGCTTGCCTAAGTCGAGCACTGCACTCACCTCAGCGACTGTACCTTACTACTGCCACACCTTGGATGCACCGGATTTTATCCACCCGACACCTCTGGGCATCCCTCCCTGAGACTCTTGGACCTCTCGCTCTTGTAAAATGTATATATTTGTTTTCTCTTCCCAAATGTTCCACCCCCTTACAAAGTTCTTTTGTATACACGTTTTAATCCTGTAAAGCACTCTGATACCCTCACATGTCAAGTTTGCGCTCTATAAAACACAAAAATAAAATAAATAAAAATAAAATAAACAACACACTTTATTTTTTTTTTGTAAACTGTACTGCATCCAGAGAAGTCGCTCTTTGCACCCCATTTTGCATTCCTAAGGAATTCTATCTTACAAATAAGGCCTACAATTTTTACAGCACCTATATACAGACCTCACCTGTCACTCAGTGATCAGTTACATTCGCTGGGCTATAAAGATCAGGAAGAAATATGCTTTGTCTTAATTTTCTCTTTAGGCACTTGACTTATTCCAATCCCAATTCGAGACGGAGGCTCCACCATTTCCTTACAACTGTGCGGTCCCTTTTCGAAGGCGTCTGTATTTTATAGCGATGGTCTAAACCAGAGGTCTGGGTAACATTATATATTACGATACATTTGTATATATGTAATGAAATTTGATTTTATCCGTCTTTTATGTACTTTATTTTTAACATGCTAGTATGTTGATATTGCTTTTATGGTCAATCTTTGACAGAATAAAGTATTTTTACTGACTGACTAAACAAGCATTGGCAAAGCCAACAGGTCCCGCCTATGCAAGAGCTAATGGCTTTGCCTATGTCTGTTAGCCATGTTGTACACCAGTGTGGCTGCTGTTCAGCATGGTTCAAAGTTAATGGTGTGGCGTAGAGTGGAATGGTGTGGCATAGTGTGGCGTAGAGTGGAATGGTGTAAAGTGGAATGTAGTGGCATAGAGTAGAGTGGTATAGAGTGGAGTGGCATAGAGTAGAGGGGAGATGCATAGAGTTGAGCAGCATGGTGTTGGGCATTATGGTATGTTATTAGGACTTCTAAAGCACAAACAAAAACCCGGAGGTGTCTTGGCAATAGCTAGCAAGGCATTTAATGACACAGAGGAAAGGAATTTTGAAGGCTAAGGAGAGTTTAAAGGCCAGGTCTTCAGCAGTTTGAAAAAGGCCAGTATGTTGGGGCACTTTTAATGCGCAGAAGAAGTGCATTCTAGAATTTCGAGGCACACAACAAGAAGCTCCTTCCGCTGCAAGCTGCCCGCTTGAATCTAGGAACAACTAGGAGTATGGTATGTATAGAGCATAAAGTCCTGTCTGGGTTGTATCATCTCAGCCTGTGTTGTAAAAATTCAGGGCCGGAGCCCTGAAGAGCTTTGTAAACAATACAAAGTGACTTGAAAGTGATCCTCTGCCTAACCAGAAGCCAATGTAATTACCTGATAGACTTGAATACCGAGTGATATTTTGGGATCTTTAAGAGGAACCTAGCTGCAGCATTCTGCATAATTAGCAATTTATTTAGGATGTGTTGGTGAGCATTGAGGAAAATGCTATTACAGTAATCTAGTTTTGCCATCACTAACGACGAGATCCAGAAGTAGGATTGGGCACCAAAGAGATTCACTTCACTTTTGTCAGATTTAATTTAAGCAGTTCCTGCTCATCCAACTGTTAACCGCCTGCATGCAGTCGCAGAATTTTGTTCCTCCACCTGGCTCGTCGTGAGCTAGGGATCCGACAATTTGAGTGTCATCTGCATGGTAAACAGCCATAACATCGCATATGCCTTACATTGCATGCCTTTACAACGTGGTCGTTACAACGACCGCGTTGTTACAACGCGAACCATAACATTGCAAGTCGTTTCAAAGACTTGCTGAAGGGAGCACACTGGTGTTGGATTTACAATCCAACACCTTTTCTGCTGTTGCACAAACTGGAGTAGGAATAGTAAATGATACTATTCCTAAGTCCAGCGCGCTCCCTACAGCAAGTCGTTGAAACGACTTGCGATGTAATAGTTCGCGTTGTAACAATTTTCAAATCACTTTTGGGCAGACCCAACCAACACGTTTCATCCCTTATAGGGACTCCATTAGGGGAATTCTTAAGCGGTTCTTTCCTCAATCCTGTTTTTCAATTTCCTTTGTTCTTCCATTATACATTGTTCACACGTTCTGCAAGCCTGGTGCTCCTCCCACCCTCAGGTGACCCGACGCACTGTTGCGTCTCAAATTCAAAAGAATGATTACAGCTACGAACAATGGAAAGTGGTTATAATATATTGCTGTCATCCTACAAATGAAGTAAAAGATTGTATAAATTGAGCCAAAGGACTCACATAAAGGTTGAAAAGTGTCAGACATATCGAGGACCCCTTAGGGGCCCCGCACGGTAGCGAGCAAGAACGAGAGACAAGCTCACTGATCTGCACAGACTGCTCTGGTCCAGAAAGAAAAGATGTCAACAGATCCCAGGCTCAGCCACAAATACATATTTTAGTTACTCGATCCAGAGTCAGCCGGTGATAGACCGTGTCAAAGGCCGCTGAGAGATCAAGCAGGATGAAGGCCGCAACCCCTGCCTGATCTCCTCAGTAGCCCAGTCAAGGACAGTCTCCGTGCTGTGGCCGCCACAGAAACCGAATTGAGTAGCATCCAAGAGGTTGTTAGAGTGGATGTACTCTGTGAGTTGGATGGTCATGATTTTTTCTATGATTTTAATGGTCAAAATTAGACACAAAATAGGCCGGTAGTTGTTTGGGTCTATAGGATTCAAGTAGGACTTTTTAAACAAGGAAAGTACAGACGCTTTCTTCCATGCAGCTGGGAATATGGTGGTCTAAAACATGTGACAGAAAATACTTGTATGTTAAGGTGCGATGTGTTCTGCCACTAGCTTCGCTACCGTGGGGGAGCATGGGTCAGCAGGGGAGCTGGAAGATATGGATCTCAGTAGATTGGTGACCATTTCCAAAGAAGGTGTTGTGAATTTATTAAAGCAATTCTGTTTGTCCATCAGTGAGGAAAAACTGTTGCTGCAGGTAAGGGAGGTGAAAGATGTAAATTTATTAAATATTGACTCTACCTTTTGCATAAAAAAGGTGGCCAGAGAGTTACAAAAGGATTGAGTGGTAGGGCAGGAATTTTAAGCGAATCCTTAGACAACATGGTGACGGTTTGGAATAATTCTTTGTTGGAATTTTTGGCTTCTTCTATCTTCCTGGTGAAAAATGTGGCCTTTTCATTGGTGATTAGCATTTTATAACAAGCTAGCCATAGTTTGTATTTGGATTTTTTCTCACTTTTGTAGTTGAACCTCCATCTTTTTTGCTTTCTGCGACAGCTTTGTTTGAGTGCTCTAAGCTTGGGCATAAACCCATGGAGCCGATGAGTTGTTATGTATGGACCTCGACTTGTCTGCTGGGGTTAAGAGATTGGCTGTGGTGTCTAGACATTCTTTATATTGAGAGACATCCGTGTCAGGATCAGAAGAAAGTGTGACTGTCGGGTCGTTAAGGGCTTTAGAAAAGAGATCTGCTTGAATGTTGTTCCAGACTAGAGCAATGGTAGTGGTGGGTCTAGTTTTGATGGTGAGACTGGGTTTCTAATAGCAAGGTCAAAGACTGCGTGGTGGTCTGACCAGACTAAGGGGAGTGTTGCTTCAATCAATCAGGGAACTGTAAGTGCGCAACTCACCCGTGAGAGTCTCAAGGCACTGAGGGGGTGGGTCCGCAGATCTGTTTAGCCAAAGAGCCAGGTCTTGAGGGTCTTCCTGAAGGTGTTCAGGGAGGGGGCGCATCGGACGTCTGCCGGTAGCTCGTTCCAGGTCTTGGCTACAATGTGAGAGAAGGATCTTCCGCCTGCTCTGGCTCTGTGGATGCGCGGGGTTTCAGCCAGTGCGAGGTTGGAAGATCGAAGGTTTTTTTTGGGTACGTGGAATTTGATTCTGTTGTTGAGGTATTTGGGTCCGTTGTTGTGTAGGCATTTGTAGGCGTGAGTGAGGATTTTGAAAGTGACTATTTTCTCCACGGGGAGCCAGTGGAGACTTCGTAGCTGTTGACTGATGTGTTCGTGTCGGGGGATGCTGAGGACAAGTCTGGTGGCGGTGTTCTGTATTGTTTGGAGTTTGCGAAGTAGGGACTTGTTGATGCCGGCGTAGAGTGCGTTTCTATAGTCCACTCTGCTGGTGATGAGTGCGTGGGTGACTGTCTTCCATGATTCAGGGGTGATCCACTTGAAGGTCTTGCGGAGGATGCGGAGGGTGTTGAAGCAGCCGGAGGTGTCGGCTTTGACCTGTCGGTTCATGGTGAGTGATGAGTCGAGTAGGATGCCGAGGTTCTTGGCGTGGTCTGAGGGGATAGGTGGGCTTGCAAGGGTGGTCGGCCACCAGGTGCTGTCCCATGCAAAAGGGGTGGTACCGAGGACAAGGACTTCTGTCTTCTCTGCATTGAGCTTAAGGCAGCTGTTGGTCATCCAGACTACGACGTCTTGCATTCCTTTCTGTAGGTTGAGTTTGGCAGTGGTGGGGTCTTTGGTGAGGTAGAGGATGAGCTGGTTGTCGTCGGCGTAGGATATGATGTTGAGGCCGTGTTTTTGGGCTATGGCTGCGAGGGGGGACACGTAGATGTTGAAGAGGGTGGGGCTCAGGGATGAACCCTGTGGGACTCCACACGTAATTTTCGTGGGGTCGCAGAGGAAGGGTGGGAGTCTGATCCTTTGGCTTCTTCCGGTGAGGAATGATCGGATCCAGTCCAGGGCTGTTCCTTGTATGCCTGCGTTGTGTAGTCTAGCGACTAGTGTGCGGTGGGAGACGGTGTCGAGGGATGCTGATAGGTCGAGTAGGATGAGGGCTGCGGAGTGGCCTTGGTCCAGGAGGGTGCAGATGTCATCTGTGTCAGCGAATAGGGCGCTCTCTGTGCTGTGGTTGCTTCGGAATCTGGGATTGGGACGGGTCGAGGACTGCGTTCTCTTCAATGAATCGTGTCAGTTTCCTGTTGACTGTTTTCTTTGCAACTTTGGCTGCGAAGGGGAGAAGCGAGATGGGCCGATAGTTCTTGAGGTCAGTGGGGTCAGCTGTGGGCTTCTTGAGCAGAGGTCTGACTTCTGTGCGCTTCTAGTCATCTGGGAAGGTGCCTGTTTTGAAGGTGGTGTTGATGGTGCGTTGTAATTCGGGTGCAATGGCGGCCACGGCTCTGTGGTGGATGTGAGGGTGGCAGGGGTCAGTGGGGACCCCCGAGTGGATGCTTTTCATGGTCGAGGTGGCGTCTTCCACCGTGATCGGTGCCCAGTTGGAGATGGGGGGCTGGCTGGTGTTTCTTGGGGGTGGGGGGCCGTCTGTGGCACCTGCTCGAATGTCGATGTAGTTGTCGTAGAGGTTTTTGATCTTGAGGTGAATATAGGTTCCAAGCTTGTCGCGGAGATCTTGGGATGGGGTGATGTCTGTGGCTTTGCTGCGTGGGTAGGTGAATTCTTGAAACACTTGAACACTGAAAAGTTCCTTGGAGTTGGTGGAGTTGGCCAGGATTTTGTTGTGGATGAAGTTCCTCTTGGTGGCTCTGATCTGGTTGTGGTAGTCCGTCATGGCGTCCTTGTAGGTGGTGTGGTTTTCGGTTGTCTTGGTGTTTCCCCAGTTCTTCTCCAGGCGTCTGCAGGTGCGTCTGGCTTCTTGGAGAGCGGTGGTGAACCAGGCAGCTTTCCTGGGGCGTTGGTTGTCAGGGTTGCGTAGCGGGGCGAGCTTGTCTGCGCAGTCGGAGTTCCAGGTGTGGAGTTCTCTGGCTGCGTTGTTTGCTTCAGGTGCCCAATTGTGGCTGTCTCGGGTGAGGGTGGAGTTAAGTTGCTCGTCGGTAACCTTGCTCCAGTTCCTTCATGGTGGGCGTGGGGCTAGTTTGGGTACCTTGGGTTTGTTGATGGTGAAGTGTACACAGTGGTGGTCGGTCCATGGCGGCTGCATTGTGTGGCTGAATTAGACACTGTTTCCTGCCGCAAGATGGGGTTGAGGGTGTGTTCTACTCTGTGGGTCGGTGTGTTGACGAGTTGTTTAAGTCCGATGCTGGCTAGGTTGTCACAAAGGATAGTGGAGTTGGGGTCGCTGGGGTTGTCGAGATGGAAGTTCAGGTCTCCAATGAGTATGTAGTTTGTTGAGGCGATGGCGTGGGGTGCGAAGAAGTCGGTGATGGTGGTGGCGCAGGGTGTTCGGGGGCCGGGGGGTCAGTAGATGAGGGTTCCTCGGAGTGTGGCTTTAGGGTTGTGGCTGTGGGTGATAGCATCCTGGGTGGTTGGGGCGGTCTTTCCTCTAGATCTTGTATCCGTCTGGGATGGCGGTGCTGATGTCAGAGGCGGAGGATGCGTTCGTCCAGGTCTCTGTGAAGAAGGCGATGTTGGGCGAGAGAGAGTCGAGTAGGTTCCAGATTTCCATGGCGTGTTTGTGTACAGAGCGTATGTTGAGGAGGATGCATTTTAGGGTGTCGCCGGTGCTGCCACCCTAAAACCCTTAATGCGTTGTTGTTTGTAAAGATCCAATCAATAGTGTAACCCGCCTGGTGGGTGGATCCTACAACAATTTAGGAAAGTCCAAGCCCATCTAAGGTCTGAAGGAGAGCTAAGGTGTCAATGTCTTGGTGCGCCTCTAAGTGGAAATTGAATCACCCTAAAACTGTATAATCAGAGGACAAGATGTGTTCCTCAAGGAGGCACCGAATATCTTGTGTAAAGACTTGTCTTGGGCCGTGTGCATGGTAGATTAGCAAGCCCTTGAAAGTTTGAGTGTTCGATACTTCTATATTAAAGAGGCAGCTTCACAGAGAAGTGAAGGTGTGAGGGCGCCAGTTGCTATAAAAATATTCTTGTCATACCTATATTGCTTGACTAGTGGCCTACAAAAGGCTCATTACCCGGGCAGTTCCACAACATAGAATCTTTCCAACACAAGTTATGCAAAATTCATTAGTTTGTATTAAAAAAACATTATGTGAGCAACATTCTTTTGTATTTTTAGTAGTATTTTTAGTACTCTCACACGGACCGACCATATGAGGGAAATCTTCTTAAGACAACACATTAGTGGACATTTTTTATGATTGATTCAATCCACAGATTTACCAACAGTGTAGTCATATGAAGAAACGGAAGTTTCCCTAGGATTGTTATCTGTGTGTGTGTGTTGCATGTGAGAGAGTGTATTGATTGGTGAGAGTGACTGCTTGATGGTTGTTTGTGGGGTTCTATGCATGAAGCCATAAAGTGATGTTTCCATGTTTCCTTTGTAATGGTCTTTTGGAATATTTTATCTGTAAATAAATAATATCACTTTGTTTTTGTGAAATATGAAATGTTTTTCACTACTTGAATAATTGGAATTAATTGGACAAGTCTGTACAGACTGAATTGTTGAAAGATAAAAGAAAAAACTGATTAAAAATACTAAAACATTTTGCTCACATATAAAAAAATGTTTTATAAAAGCTAATGAACTTTGCATAAGTTGTGTTGGAAATATTCTAAGTTGTGGAACTGCCCGGGTAATGAGCACATATAGGGGGTAACCTTTTTTGATATGTGAGGTCACCAGTTGATGACTAGTTCAGCTCTGTGAACTATCACAATGCACACCCACCTCTGTTTAAGTGCCCAGTCTTTTCTGGCAATTGAAAAGCCATTAGGTAATACTGCTAATAGATTCGGGTTGCATGAGGGGTTCCCCAAGTTTCTGTTATGAACACCATGGCAGGTTTATAGGTGTCCATAAACAGAAAGAATTTAGCGCTATATGAAGTACGAGAAGGAACTGTCGCCTCTGAATGTTTCCTAGTTGTTTGTGCCTGATTTATGGGCTCTGTGTTATGCGAGGATAAAGCGGGGAGCATAGCCACTAGTAAATGTGAGCTACAGGTCAGACAAATGTGCGCTTTGGCTGTAGTGGAGTTACAGTCTAATGTAAGACAATTAGGGGCTTATTTATAAGCCCCTATCACCGCAGGAACGCCACTTTTAAAGATTTTCCTGTGCGATAGGGGCTTCACCTTATTTACAAGGCAGCGTTAAGCCACTTGACGTGGCTTAATGACGCCTTGGAAATAAGGCATCCTTTTACGCTGTACTTAGCGTGAAAGTGGTGAGCAATGGGTGTTGTGGTGAGCGTTCTGCTGCAACACATATTGATTTTGATGCTAACCCATAATTACAAGGATGGAGTAATTATGGGGCAGTGCCAAAATTAAGACCTGGGAAAACCGGGTCTTAACATGACGAAACAAGGAGAAATGGTTAATTTCTCCTTGTTTTTGCTGTTTCAATGTGTACTGCATTCTGCAGCAAACATAAGAACAGCAAAATGCCATGTATAATTGTTTATGTGCAGGAAAGTGTACCTTCCTGCTCATAAAAGAATCATTTAAAAAACAGAAGATTTGCAACTTATATGTAGGTTGCACAAAGCAGCACCCATAGAAGTTACAAACCGCCATTCAGGATTGTCTATGTCAAGAAAGAAACACCTTCCTACACATAAGCAATCATTCCCTCAACGCAGGCACTCTTGCACTGTGATGCAAGGGTGCCTGTGTTAGCTCTAGGCAGTTGAATCTAGCGCCATCGCAGGAAGAAATGCAGGGGTGCACTGTATTATTGTACAAACGGTGCATCCCTACTTTTCTAAGGTGATGGAGCTTGGCATTCGCTGTTTTGGGGCTAACCCGCACCCCGCCACTTTTGTTGTAGTTAAGTTATGCCCCTTAGTGAACTTACTGGGTTTAAGGGCAAGAAGCTCCTCACGAGAGTAATGGTGTAGGCAAAGGTCTGAACCAAAATGGCCAGGGGGACAGGCGCAATTGGGGAGCAGACGGGCTTGCCTGTGGTGTGCCAGCTGGCGTACCTACTGCGTGGACGTCTTGAAATAGCCCGCTGCCCCGGCAGGGGGCAAGGTAGGGGGGTGGCTTGCACACACAACAGCATCAAAACGATTGGGCAATTAAAATAGTGAAACCGGGGCCCAGCAACCCCTGTAGTCAGTTGCAGGCTCCCCTACAGACTGAGTACTACTGGCAAGGTAAAGTGAATTAAACAGAGCTAGCGAAAAGGAAAGCATAAAATCAGTTAAAAACGAAGGAATAGGGGGAGGAGCCTAGCGCAGGACCAAGATAGCTGCGTGAGCCCAGAGCTCCCGCGACCCTCGTTCCCTCCGGCAAATATCCTGAAAAGAATCCTGTGTCAAATATCCGGAATATTGGAGACGAACCATTCCTGAGGCGAACGTCGTTGTCCGGACTGAAATCGTACACCGGAGACCGAAGTTGTGACAAGTGGAAGTTCGCGGCCTACCCCCGGGAGATGCCCGGGTCTCGCGTTGGCATGGGCCCGGACACTAATTGAACAACAGCGGCCGTGTGTGGTGCAGACCATCGGATGGGGGCTGTCTTCACTTTCACTTTCGTTTCCTCTACAACTGCGTGCCTCGGCCCGAGAGTGTCTTGGGCAATAGTCGCCTGTAGCTCGGCCTGCACATGCCTGGACCTAAATCGAGGTTTCGGACCCAGCGGACCTCGTGTCAATTGGATGGCTGAGTGGGCTGCCTTTGACGCTGACTGTTCCGGAGTTGAGGATGTCGGCCAAATCGGAAGCCGAAAAACAGAAGCCCAAGAATACCAGGCGAGGGGGCTACACTCAAACGAACAATATGGATCGCTATGCCCAGCAAAAGGGATCGCCAAGTGGACCGGGAAAGCCACAGGACGTACCGAGAGATGGTTCGCTCCCCGAACCGGAATTGACACTGCAAGACATCATGGGCGCTATTGAGGGGATGAAGTCCTCTATTGGGCAACAGTTCGAGACCCTGGCACACAAAGTGGATACTATATCAGTCGATGTTAACTTGCTTCGCGCAGACCTGGGGAAAACTAATGAGAGAGTTAAATCATTGGACCTAAAAACCTCTAGCCTCACGGGGGACGTCTCTGATCTGCAAATAGAGGTCCGCACGCTGAGGACTGCTAATGACCTCTTTGCCCGCAAGATGGAGGATTTTGAAGGCCGGGCGCGGCGCAATAATGTGCGCATTGTTGGCGTTCCGGAAAAATCGGAGGAGCAATCAGCGGACTTGTTTGTCGAGGACTTGGTGGTTAATCACCTGGCGCCTAAGGGCCTCAGCAAGTTCTTTGCGGTCGAGCGGGCCCACAGAGTCCCAGGCGGGAGGCCCAAGGTGGGGGCCCCCCCGAGACCGATTATCGCCAGGATCTTCAATTTCAGGGACCGCGACGCCATTCTACAAATGTCACGAGTGTCCGGCCCAGTCACTTTCCAGAACACTGCAGTGAGTTTTTATCCTGACTTCACCCAGGCGGTGCAGAAGCAACGGCAGAGTTTCCTGGGGGTTAAGAGGAGGCTACGTGAGATGGGTCTGAAGTATGCCATGCTCTTCCCAGCCAAGTTGCGCATCGAGTATGAAGAGCGAACCTTTTTCTTTGACTTGCCGGATGTGGTCGGGGAATGGCTCGACACATTGCCTCAGCGGCGGACTAGTGGGGATCTTGCTGGCGGAGCCGAAGGTGGTCATGTCGCACAAGAGTGAGGATTCCGGTGATTGAACATTCTGACTAAGCTCAGGACAGTGGTTGGCTGATTTTCGTTTTCATTGCTGGCTATTGTCCGGGGGTGGCGGGGGTACAATGGGAACTCTACGGGGTATCTTCTTGTAGATTAGTTTTTGCTAGGGCGACAGGAACACTGCAAGTTGGGGGGGCTTTTTAGGCTTACGCAGGGGTGCAGGGTGGGGGGTGGTATGGGTCTGTTGGTGTGGTTGCTGTTGTTTTTCTCTCTGCAAGGTATCGCAATGCAAGTCTTTTTCGCTCGAGTGCTGCTCTCTGGGGGGGGCGGGGGTCTCTTTCCATTTCGTGATGGGGGGTAGGGGTTTGAATATACTTAGTTGGAATGTTAACGGCTTGGGGGATCGTATTAAGCGGGGGATTGTATTGCAATTTCTGAAGAGGTGCTCTCCTGACATAGTCTTACTGCAGGAGACGCACCTGATCAGCAATATGTGTCATGCACTCAATAGAAAGGGCTATAAATTTGTTGCGCACTCTGGGTTTTCCTCAGGATCTCGGGGGGCGGGAATACTTGTTAGGACCTCGCTGCCGTTTGAGATTGATTCTACTACTGTCGATGAGAGGGGGCGCTTTGTGGCTGTTGCTGGGAGGTGGGAGGGCAGGACACTGGTTTTGGTTTCTGTTTATGTCCCTCCTGGCCTGCAGACCGCCACATTTGCTGACTTGGGGAGGGCTATGCTGGATCTCCCCGAGGGCGTGTTGTTGGTGGGTGGTGACTTTAATGCAGTTGGTTCCGGACTACTAGACAGACATCCGCCAAGAGACCCCGGGGGGGCGCAGAGATGGCTCCCAGACCTTATTGATACACTAGGTCTGGTTGACTGCTGGAGGCTGCTGCATCCCGCTCAGCGGCAGTACACTTTTCACTCTGGGGCACACGGTAGCCTCTCTAGAATAGATTATGTTCTCACTTTGGCTGCCCAGGCTTCATTGGTGTCCGAGGCTAGGCACATGGCTAGGGGCATCTCCGATCACTCGCCGGTGTGGATTTGTATGGATTTTGGCCAGGGAGCGGCAGGTAGGGTGGCTCCGATTAACCCCTGGTATTTCCGTGACCCTAGGACTCGTAGTGCGTTGCTGAAAGCGGTCGATCTCTACTTTTTGGAAAATCTTGGCTCGGTTACCTCCGCGGTGTCTTTGTGGGAAGCGTTTAAAACGGTACTGAGAGGGGAGGCCCTCTCCTTGATAGCGGATGTCAAACGTCAGAGAGATGCGGAGGTAACGCAGATCGAGGCTGAGATAGTGGTATTAGAGACAGTTCTGGAAGATGAGGTTACGGCGGAAACACTGCATAAGCAGAGATTAAAACAGTCTGAATATAAAGCACTGGTGACAAACGCAGCCAAGGTTATTAGCAGGGAACAACAAGGGCGATTGTATGATGTAGGGGACAAGGCTGGGAAATTAATAGCGTGGTTAGACAAATAAGAACGAGTGAATAGAGTTGTGCCAGAAATAGTGACAGTCTGCGGGAATATTGTCTCCGAACCCGACGGGATAGTCCAGTGTTTCGCGGACCACTTCCGTACGGTCTATGCGTCCGTGTCGGACAAGCCGGAGGAAGACTCGCATGAACTGCTGCGAGATATTGCCCTGCCTTGTCTCTCTGACATAGACAGGGAAGACCTTGATGGTAACATCACAGCGGATGAGGTTGCAGTTGCTATCCGCTCGCTACACCCAGGCAAGGCCTCGGGCCCGAATGGCTTACCGATCGAGTTGTATAAACTCAGGCCGGATAAGATTGCTCCGCATTTGCGAGTTATGTTTGTAGAGGCGCGAGAGAATGGGTGTCTTCCATTTGACCAACGTCTGGCGACAATAGTGGTTATACACAAAGATGGCAAGCCCAGGAACAGATGTGGCTCATATAGGCCGATTTCACTACTCAATGCTGAGCCAAAAATCCTCGCCAAACTGTTGGCTAACCGGTTGATCAGGGTCATTGGGGACTTGATCCATCCGGATCAATCCGGGTTTATCCCACACCACAACACCACGTTGAACCTCAGGCGACTCCATGGGGTGCTCGCTAGGGTTGGGACGCTGCGGGAGTCTGCCATCTTGGCGTCACTTGATGCTACGATGGCTTTCAATACTGTGGAATGGCCGTGTTTGTGGGCAGCACTCACAAAATTTGGCTTTGGACCGGGTTTTATAGGTTGGATTAGGCTACTCTATGAGGAACCTTTTGCTAAAGTCGCGGTAAACGGTAGGGTGTCATCTCCGTTCGAGCTTGGGAGAGGCACCCGGCAGGGTTGTCCTCTGTCGCCACCATTGTTCGCCCTCGCCCTTGAGCCGCTGGCGGCATGGATTAGATGGCAGCCAGACATAAAAGGGATTCGATGGTCGCCAGACCACGAGGACCGCATTTCTTTGTATGCAGACGACATTTTGTTATACTTGACCTCACCTAGGAAATCCCTCATAGTAGTCTGTGACGTCTTGAATTCTTTCGGTAGAAACTCGGGTCTCGCCATTAACTGGGGAAAGTCGCATCTATATGTTCTAAGTGGAGACACCCCTATCGTCCCGCGGAATTGCTCCATCCAGATCGCCCAGGAGGGCTTTCTGTACTTAGGGATATATATTTCCACCGATCCATCTGTTTGATACGAAAAGAACCTACTCCCTCCGTTGTCACGTTTGAGACGGGACGTTGCAGGTTGGAGGCGGCTGCCGCTCTCCCTCCTAGGCCGCGCCGCATTGTTTAAAATGATGTCTCTTCCCCGATTTCTCTATGCCCTACAGAACACCCTAGAGTTAGTTCCGGCCTGCTATTTTCGCGAGGTGGAGAGTCTCCAGCGCTCGCTGTTATGGGACGGTCGACCGCGTATAGCTATTGCAAAGTTGACCCTTCCATGGTATGACGGGGGGGATTGCACTCCCTGACATCAGAAGATATTATTGGGCTACCCAGTTGGGAGCGATTAACCACGGTGTTTATGGTCCGGCGTTGAGCCCTGGGTTTGCTATGGATCGGTGGTTGTTGCGCGGGGGTAATTATCTTAGGGCGCTGTATTCCAAATCACTGGATGGGTCCCATACGGGGCCAACCAAGACGGCGGTGCATGTGTGGAAGGCGGTTACAAATTCGTTGGGCTGGAAGGACAGGCTTACCCAGGCTACTCCGCTTTTCGAATCCGATAAATTGGGGAAATTATGGCACACGAAAGGGTTCAAGAAGTGGGACCTAATTGGGATTTCTAGAGTTGGGGATCTGCTGGCTAAGGGTAAGGTGAAATCGTTTGAGACGCTGCAGACGGAGTACGAATTAGGGGGTACTGAATACTTTCGATATGCCCAGGTGCGTCATGCTCTGCTATCTGTCTTTGCCGAGGGGGAGGTCGTGCCTGAGTCTTCTCCTTTGGAGGATCGGATTCTGGATGGTCATATGCCGGAGAGTACAATCTCCTTGATTTACAAGAAGCTTGTAAATGTTCGGACCGACCTCCTCCTCGATGTGCGTGAACAATGGACTAGGGATGGTCTCAAGCTGGACGATGAGGACTGGCAGTATGCCATCTCCTCTCCGAAGGAGGTTGCGATCCCGGCGAGACTGCGGCTGGTGCAGCTTAAGATACTTCACAGGGTTTACGTCACGGGGCCCCGCCTGATTCACATGGGTTTCTCTGAAGATGGCTTATGCAAGAGAGGCTGTGGGATGTTGGGCACGTTTCTACACATTATTTGGGAATGTGGGGAGATCACAGAGTTATGGAAACAAATTTGTGATGGAAGAGGTCACGGGTATCGCACTGTTACCGGAGGCAAGACGATGCCTATTGAATGTCTGGGGTCCCACCGACTATGATGCCGCTCAGACCCAATGGGTGACCCTGGGGAATATGGTGGCGAAGCGAGATATTGCGCAGCTGTGGGGATCCCAGAGACCTCCCACCCTGGTAACATGGATGGAAAATATGGACTGGGGCATGTTGCGGGAGAAAACGGTGTACAGTGCCCGAGGTCGACCTAAGAAATGGCATAAGATATGGGGGCAATGGAACCATTATAGGGGAGATATTTGTGTGCCCCCGGTTACTGAGATGCTCGATGTGCAACTTTCCCCCTAGCTCTACTTCCAACTTTGGACGTAAAACTGATCATAACTTGGAGTCCATACCTCTGCTTTCCCCTCACTTCTTTAGCGTGGTGTACTGATCCGTTGAGGGGAGTAGGACCTCGCCCCAACTGAGAACTAGCGCATGTTTATTATATGCTCTGCCTTGCTTGTGTTTTTTATTTTCGGTTTACTTTAAAAACTAAACCTTTGTCACTCCTGCTCTATAGCTATGGACCTTCTCACGTGTTGTTCTCATCGTGCTGCCGGACCTCCGGGATGTCGGCTGAATAGTTGTGTACCATGTTGACATAAATAAAGGTTTTTTAAAAAAACCACAAAAAAAAACGAAGGAATACAGCCTTCGTAGACACTAAGTTGTAGCAGGGAGCCAGGCACCTCCAAATAAAGTGGAAGCACAGCTGCATGCAAGGAAATTAAATGATGGGTCATCAATGTCTCAAAGGCTGCGCGGACGTGCTGTGGAAGTCTTGAAATAGCCCACCGCTCATGCCGGGGTGTGGCAGGGGTTGTGGCTTGCACGCACAGCAGCACCTCACGCATCAAAATATTTCGGCAATTAAAAAGCGAAACCAGGGTCCGGCAACTCCTGTAGTCAGGTGCAGGCATCCCTGCAGACTCACTACTACTGGCAAAGTAAAGTGAATTAAACAAAGCTGGTAAAAGGAAAAGCATAAAAGTAGTTAAAAACTAAGGAATTAAGGGGCAGATTTATGTGGGACTTGCGCCACTTTTGTGACGCAGTGGCGGCGTAAACCCTGGGCCATGTTGCGCCTCATTTACATCGTGACGCATCTATGGAGATGCGTCATGGTGTAAAGCCCTGCGCCACATGAAACCTGCATCAGGTTTCATGTGGGCGTTCCTACTCAGGGGGGGCGTTCCGTCGCAGGAACGCCCCTGAAAAGTGACTTAGTGAAATCTATAAGATTTCACTGAGTCACTTTCCCAACGCTGATGCGTCAAAACCCTGCGCCTGCTTGAAGCAGGCGTAAAGCTTGACGCACCATGTTAGGGATAGGGTAGGTTGGAACAGTGCTGGAGTTGCGTCGCGCTTGCGACGCAACTTCAGCACTGCGCCAACCTTACGCCGGCAGATGCGTCACGTATCTGCATGTCCTTGCGCCACAATGCACCGCATTGTAAATGCGGCGCATCTGCGGTGGCGCAAGGTCAAACGTGCGTGACGCATCTTCCCTGGCGCATCCATGCTGATTTGCAGGGTTACGCCAGGGAACATAAATCTGCCCCACAGTCCTTGTAGGCACTATGGTGTAGCAGGGTGCCAGGCACCTCCCGATAAAGGGGCAGCGCAGCTGCCTTTAAGGAAATTAAATGGTCAGTCATCAATGCAACAAAGAGTCATAGAGTTCTGCAGAATGGAGTGGCATGGCGTGCCGTGGCATTGAGTATAGAGGTGTGGAGGTGCATAGAGTAGAGTGGGGTGAACTAGAGTAGTGTAGAGTGTTGTGGAGTGACTTGATATATAGCGGTGTAGAGCAGAGTGGCGTAGTGCAAAGAGGCACAAAGTAGAGTGGTGGGTGGTGCAGAGTAGAGTGGCATAGAGCGGCATACTGTGAAATGGAGTTGCATGGAGTGAATAGAGTAAGAATCTGGCATGTACATAAAAGGAAGTTATACTAATAAAAATTCACCGGGAAGTATAGAAAATAAGATAAACTACAGGACGTGGGCAACTGTAAAAGAAACAAGCATTGGCATAGCCAATAGGTCTCGCCTTTGGGACCTTATAAGTATTTAGCCATGCAGCACATTATCACCCACCGGGCAGATTTCTGTAATGGAACTAGTACTTATGTAAAGTACTTTGATACCTTGGGGGGGCGCTAGAGGGCGCACAGCGGAATGGCTGCCTTCTGAGACAGCTCCGCCGGACGGGGGAAGAAAGCGATGCGACGGGCGTGATGCACGCGCCGCCACTGCCCATAAACAGCACCACGGGCGTCGGAAGGTGGCCGCTACCTGTGGAGTGGCTGTAAATTGCGTAAGCTGGCCGGTTCCCCTTGATACACGGCGCTGACCGCTCCGATGCAGGCGCGCCTAACGGCTATCAAAATGGCGGCGCCCAGGGAGACGACAGCGAGCTGAGCCTGGTGGAAATCGCGGCGGGCTGTACCTGCGAACTCGGAGACACCGAGTGATGCCCTCGCGGGCGGGAGTGAAGCTGACGGCCGGAGGGCTCCAGAGCGGTATGCGACACGAGAGGCGATATGGTGCGGAGTGGGGGCCGAGGCCGGAGACTGCCGCTGAGGTAGAGCTGACCCGAGGCGCCGAGCTGAGCGCCCCGCTTGCGTGAGAGCAGCGTGAGTACAACTGAGGTCGGTGGTGGCGTATAACACTATCCCTGATGGCAGGACGACGAACTGGCGAGACCGCGAGGACGCTGATGGCCTGCCTGCTCGACGGGGAGTGGGGAAGCTAGACAGCCCCAGGCTAACGTGGTGAGGGCGTGAGAGCGACTGCCTTTCCCGGCGCGACTTGGCATACCACCTGAACCAGGAGCTGCGGGAGTGCCACGCACCTGGGGCACAGGAACTGCGGCCTGCGCTGGCACTCGGTCGCTGATGCTTGCTGCAGGCGTGGTAGCGCATATGGTGTGTGAAGCGGTGGCGTTGGCGAGCCTACTTGAGGCCCTGACGCTGTTGCCCCGCTCCCCTGAGCTGCATTGCCGCTGTGCGAGGGTCGCCGCGGCTGGGTGACCCTGCGGGCGGATTCATCGGTAGACAAGGAGTAATAACGCCACAAGATGGGGAAGCCAGACAAGACTCAAGCTAAGCTCCAATTCGAAGCCAAGAAACAGGCCAAAGGTGCCACTGTGTCGTCGGACTCTGCCACTGAAGCCGGGGAGGCGACACCCCTGGGCATGGAGGGGGCTCTGAGGGCCATCCAGCAAAGCCTGCACGACATTCATGGGAAACTGGACACCATCACGCTACGCGTGGACAACATGGCGGCCAAGCTGGATGGGCACGGTGAGCGGCTGACGGAGGCGGAGACACGAATCGGGGCGATGGAGGATGCCTCGCTAAGCACGGCCAAGCAATGCGCGGAGGCTGAGAAGTTGCTGGAGGCGCTGCGGAACAAGACGGAGGACTTGGAGGCGCGATCGCGGCGCAATAATGTGCGCATAACGGGGGTTCCGGAGTCCACCAACACCGGCAGGATGGAAACCTACGTTGAGGAGATGATACGCAGCGTCATCGGGGCGGATCAGCTATCTCCGATGTTCCTGATTGAAAGAGCGCACAGATCGCTAGCCCCGAGACCGAAACCTGGAGCGCCCCCGCGACCCATAGTTGCTAGAGTCTTGAACTACAGAGATCGTGATGCCATCCTCAGAACAGCGAGAGAGAAGAAAAAAGTCGCATACCAGGGCAACACGTTAGAATTCTACCCGGACTTTACGATGGCAGTCCAGATGGCCCGTAAGGAGTTCAATCCGGTTAAGAAGAAACTCCGTGATCTCGGTGTGGACTATGCCATGCTATACCCGGCCCGGCTTCGGGTCACACATGGGGGCCGGGTGACGCTGTGTCACACGCCGCAGGCGGCACACGAACTGGTTAAAAAAATCGGAGCCAGGCACAAAGAACGACAGAGGCAGGAGCAGGCGACGGACACCGACTAGAGGATGGCCAAGGAGAAACGTTCGAGAGGCGACCTTAGCACTGCCCAACACGAGCTGATGTCATGGTCACGGCGTGGGATACAGCTGTGTGCTGCTGCAAGCGGCCCCCCTACCCTGATGTGGGTTGCATAGACGGATGTCATGATTGAGACGGCCCGGGCTCGGGCCAAGGCAGTACCTGATAGCCCTTATGATGTACTCGCCCTGGTGGGCCCACGATGGCTTTTGGTTCGGGACTACGGAGAAGGTACTGTGCTAACTAACCGGGGCCTGCCGGGGGACAATTAATGCCAATGTGCACTGTTACTGCCCACAGCTCAGGGGATGGGGACAATGCTGGAGTACATCCTGGCTGGGACAATGGAGCCTGGGGGAAATGGCTGGGAACTGAGCCACTGAGTCAGTTGCGAAAGGGCTGGGTGCGGGCTGGCACTCTGATGGGCGGGGTCTACTACATGGCGGGCACTTACTGAGATGGATGTCGGGAATGAGTGGCGGACCGTGTGAACGTATGTCTAGACATGAGGCCAATGGACCTCACACGAAAATATCCCCCGTCCACATCCATTGAGTTGGATGGAGAGGTGTGCTCTAGGTGGTCCCCCAAAGTGGGTGGTCCCCGAATTCAGTTGAGTTAATGTTTGTTGTAAATTGTGGGGAATGTCTTTGGCATGGTTGGGATGCTGAAGTGGGTGGAGGGAAGGGGGTCGGGGCTGGGAAGTTAACAGGTTGGTCACTGTGCATAAGACGCATCGCTGAAATTCAAGTGCTATTAGACGGGACTATTAAAGTTCCCCTGTGTCTAGCTGGTCGCGGGGATGCACCCACCAACGGCGGGCTGCAGAATGCATTGCCACCACACATGGCCCATGACTGAGCAACGCTTAGGAGCTGAATGTATCCGACTGCTTACATGGAATGTGAGGGGGCTGGGTAATCCCAAGAAAATTAGGCAAACACTGGCATATCTAGACAGGCTGCGCGTAGATATTGCACTCCTGCAGGAGACACACTGCGCGCCGACGCGCCCCATCACTGTGGGGCGTAGGTGGGCTGAATCGATACACCACTCCTCATACTCATCATATGCGCGGGGGGTATTGGTACTGGTTCGCAAGGGACTGAATTACGCGATAGACAAGGTTGAGGCTGACGACATGGGGCGCTTTGTAATATTAACAGGCCTCTTACGAGGACAACGACTGGCTATTGTCAATACATATGGTCCTAATGTGGACGATCCACAATTCTATCAATCACTGTGGGGTAAACTGCGTGAACTCCAGATCCCCCACGTGATATGGGGAGGGGACCACAACATAGCACTCAGTGACGACGTGGATAGGTCCGGAGCGACAACGGAACCGCATAAACGCGCGCTGCGCGTCATGCGGGACGCAATGGTAGATAGGGGACTTACTGACATATGGAGAAGCAGACACCCAGAGGATCGCGAAGCCACACACGTAGCTGCGGCGCATGGTAGCTGGTCCCGCATAGACTACTGGCTGGTGATTGGGGATATCGCCTTGTGGACGCGTGAGGTCCGACATTTGCCCCGCACGCTATCGGATCACAGCCCAGTGCTCCTTGTCTTGGCCCTCCCGAACTATACACCACCTCCCTTTAGCTGGAGATTTAACGCGAAGGCGTTACTGGATCCCATATACGCTGATACCATTGGGCAGGCGATACAGGAGTATTTCACTGACAATGAGCCTACTACTGACGACCCAGGCATACTATGGGAGGCCTTTAAGGCCACCATACGCGGCGTTTGCATAAGCACGAATGCTGGGATCCTTAAGGACATACGGCAGCAAATACAGGCAAAGGAGGAGCGACTACGGCAGCTGGAACAGGATTACATTGACACACAGCACGCTCACACCCTAGGGGACATTAGAAAAACACTTTCTGAATTCCAGAGACTGGCGGACAATGAACTAAAGTATACCGCAAAAAGACAGGTAGCGAGGGCGTACGGGGAGGGTGGCAGGCCGGGAAGGCACTTGGCAGCTAACATCTGTGCGGCACGCGCCCCGCAAAACATACAGATGATCCGAAATCAGCAGGGACAGAGGAAATGTGGGGAACGAGACATACTGGGGGAATTTGTAGACAGCTATGGAGCAATGTACGCCTCACGGCCGACGGCCGTCACAGCCGAAATTGTAGAATACCTGGACGATGTGGCGATAGCGTGGTTGTCAGACACACACAGGGAATACCTGTCGCTGCCCATAACGGTGGAAGAGGTCTCAGAGGTGATTCTCTCACTACCGAATGGTAAGGCCCCGGGCCCGGATGGGTTCACGTGTGAATTCTACAAGGCCTTTGTGGACCAGTTGGCCCCTCGCCTGGTGGCGATGTACGGCAACGCTCACGAACAACAACACTTACCGCCGACTCTACGTGAAGCCATACTACTGGCGCTGCTTAAACCACAAAAGGATCCAGAGCTCTGTGATTCATACAGACCACTATCCCTCATAAATGTGGATAACAAGATCCTAGGCAAACTACTTGCTGCCAGGCTTAACCCCTTGATGCCCAAGCTCGTACTACCCGACCAATCTGGGTTCATACCATCGCGTTCCACTACGCACAACACTCGAACCTTGTTCGCGCTCTCGCACTACCTAACACCCGAGACGAAGGCGGCGGCGGTCTTCCTGGACGCGGCCAAGGCCTTCGATTCACTGGAATGGACATACCTGAATGCGGTGCTGCGAAGGATGGGATTCCCGCTCAGGTTCCTCCAGTGGATACAATTACTGTACGACGCTCCGGTGGCGCGGGTCCGGGTAAACAAATATCTCTCCGATCCCATTGCTATTCAGAGGGGAACAAGGCAGGGATGCCCTCTGTCCCCCCTCCTATTCGCACTGGCGCTAGAGCCCCTGGCGTGCAAAATCCGACAGGGTCACCATCACTCGGCTCTGCAGTTTCCACAAAGGCCGCTGCATATATCACTATACGCCGACGATATGTTGCTATATGTGAGGGATCCGGAGGACAACCTCAACCCGCTGCTGCGGGAATACATCAAATTCGCGCGCCACTCTGGTATCAGTATAAACTGGGCCAAGTCCATGATTATTCCTCGGACGGACAGTACGAGGCCACACACAATGGACTACCCGTTGGAGTGGAGAACTGACCCGATCAAATACTTGGGTGTATGGTATCACAGGGACCCAGACATTGTGATCCGAACTAATTATGGGAGGACCATTGACGCACTGGACGAGAAGGTGGGGAGGTGGATCCAGTTGCCACTGTCTCTGGCGGATCGCATCGCCATCACTAAGATGGTGGTGCTGCCCAAACTCCTATACCTGTTCAATAACATCCCTATCCATCCTCCTGCGGAGGTGTTCAGACGCATCACATCGCTGGTCCTCCGGCTTATCTGGGCGGGGAAAGCAGCACGGATCAAGCTGAGCACGCTCACGTTGCCATACAGCCGGGGGGGATTCGGAGTACCCGATTTTTTCCTTTACTACCTTTGTGCACAAGCGCAATTTGCGCACTTCTGGTACCACAAAATTCCATTCCTCACCCACACGGCAATTGAAGAGGGGGACGCTTCGCCGATCCCCCTGGAAGCAATTATAACTCACCGTAGGCCTCCCCTACACAAGAACGACATTAATACAATAGACGCTACAAATAAAGCATGGCACACTATGGGGCGGAAGGCTAACAAACTTCCGCTGTATGCCTCGGCGCTCCGGCTTCAGTGGCACCCGGGCATCTCAGTCACACAGGAGGAGAAGGGGTTGGAGCTTCTGCGACAAGTGGGCATTGACACCCTGGGGGATCTGTACGAAGCAGGGACTTTCAAAACACTAGATCAGCTGACGTTCATTAGTAATATGTCCGCGCTGTTCCGCTTTAACTATCACCGGCTCCAAATAGCGGTGAAACAACTGTACCCAACATACCCGGTGGAGCCACCGGAGCTGACAGCCTTGCAGTGGTTGATCACCACACCTACAGCCAGACATCTGGTGTCAACACTGTACACGAAAATACAAACAGATATAGCAGCGGACACAAGTGCATCCATGGAACAATGGAATAGCTGCCTGGACACTCCGCTAACGGAGGAGGAATGGGGTACTGCTTGTGCACTGACTGGCGTGTTGACGCCTAATGGCAATCTCCGCATCCTACACTTCAAATACTTACACCAGACGTACTACACGCCTGCCAGGCTACACAGATACGGGCTGCGCGAAGATTCTAGATGCGGGCGCTGTGGGGCGGAGGGAGCGGATTTCATTCACCTGGCATGGGCATGCGGAGCGGTAGGAGAATACTGGATGCAAGTGACGAAACTTCTGGGAACTATGGTGGGCGATGAGGTGCGTTATGAGGCAAAAACCTGCTTGTTGGGTCTACTTCCAGACCTTAGAGCCTTAAAGCGTAGATTCTGTGTTATAGCGCTGCTAATGGCCAAGAGGAGGGTCTCACTCTGCTGGAATGGCAGAAAGGTCCCGAAGCTTAAAGACTGGCTTGTGGACTTAACGCACTGCAGAGACACACTGAAAATATACGAAGAAGAGCTTCCTGCCAGGTCAAAGCCAAAAGACTACTGGGCGTACCTGACACAATACTTGCAATCGCAGTAAACGAGTGGAGTACTGATGTCGCCTGTGACACATGGCGGGGTGCGTGAGGGAACCCTCCGATTCATACTGGGATACTAAACTTGGACGATGGATGCTGTTGTACTGTGACCTGTATGTTATGTTTGTATCTGGTTGTATAAACTTGAAATGCTAATAAAAAAAAAATAAAAAAAAAAAAAAGTACTTTGATACCTTCATTCGCGCTACATAATGCAAAAAATAAAAAAGGTATGAAAGGAGAAGTTTTTGCAGAAATCTGAGGCGGGGGAGAGAAAAGATACACTCTAGAGTTACGCTGTGCCTACCTGCTGTAGATGTTTGGTTTTTCTCCACAACAGTTAGGGTAGAATGCTTCCCAAGACATGAGTGGTCTTTAAGGAGCTTTAACTACTGTAGCAGCTGCTTGTTGCCTTCCAGGGTAGGCTTGTTGGCCAAGGCCCGCTCATTAGACGGTGCTGACGATTCCGCTGAAAAGTAAGATGTCACTATAATTCATTTAGTTTCTGTTCCTTTGTGTTTTAGAGAAAATGAAAGCGCACTCTTGTGGAGGTGGGGTGGAGGGGACGCGCCTTGTAATGAAAGCGGCAAGGTCTGGAAATGAAACCTGACCCAAAACAGATGGCAGCCTGCGCACCACCACTGCTGGCTCCTATTATATAATGCCAGTACCAAATCAGAAAGCAAGCACAGTATGGAAAATCAGGAGCCGAATTGAAAGGAGGCGAAAGTGAGTTATCCCAGTGTGCAAGTGAAGGCGGGGCTGGAGTATGCTGCATCTTGGTGCCGAGTAACAGATGTTTATTGCCAACCAAATGAATGTTAATTAGTCCATTGGCCTCTAGTAGGATGAAAGGCTGAGCAGACGCGCTGGGGTTCGAACCTGCGGTTGTGAGGTCAAACATAAGATTAATAGGGTGCTTGCCTTAAACTGAAGATTGCATTATATAATGCCAGTACCAATTCAGAAAGCGAGCACAGTAGAGAAAATCAGGAGCCGTGTGTAAGCAGAGGCTTTGCTACCTCTGCTTCGGCCGCCACTGTCAAAACACGATTCTGCTGCCTTCCTCCTCCAGCAATGGGCCTAGCATGACAGCGAATGCATAAGTTTCTCATTGCAAACAGAGCATTGGCAGGGCTGTGCGTGTGCATGTGGCATGTGAAGGGAGGGTTGGTTAAAAAGAATGGCGCGAGAGAGAAGCGGGGCGAGTGAGCTCGGCGAACGCACTAATTAAAAACAGATGGTGGCATGACCCCGAACAGATGGCGCCCCTGCTCGTAACCGCAAGCCGTAGGTGGATACATTTCCTGGGAAAGGTGGGACATGCACCCGCCTTTGCTCAATTGCATGCTGTCTTTTTATAAAGATGCACGCAAAGCCCAATAGAAAAAATGCTAAAAGAAAACACACGCACGAGCGTGTGAAAAGTCCACCGTGATTCCAAGAGGTAGTTTTCCTAGGGCAGCGCATGCGCGCTGCGCTAGGCTCGACCTAAAAAACATTAAATCTCAAGAACTATTTAAAAAATCTGGTGTGTTTATAAAAGAAAGTCTTACTATTACTAATAAAAAAGATGAACCCGAAAGAGAACAAACATGAAGGCATATGCTGCCTTTGGTTGCACAAAAAAACTGTTTAATAATAAAAAAAATCTAGATATACACAGGCTTAAAAAAATGGGTACTGTAAAAAAAAAGAGTGGAGTGGCGTAAAGTGAAATTGCGTACAGTGGCATAGAGTGGAGTGGGTTTCATAATAATGCCATAGTGTATAATGAAGTGGCATAGAGTGGAGTGTCATGGTGTGGTGTGGAATGGAGTGGCATAGAGTGGAGTTGAGTGCCGTCCAGTAAAGTAGAGTGGGGTGCATTATACAACACAAACTTTTTATCAATTAATAATACTTTTTTGATATTGACCAACAGCATCAATTTTATCAACCATTATGTAAAAACAGTAAATGAAGACTTTCAGAGTTTTAAACTATGCCTTACAGTTAAGCTAAAAATGGCAGACCGATGGTTCACCATGGTGTTATATAGTTATGTACTTCCATCTATAACAGTTATAGCCTACAATAATACTAAAACCATAATACACAGGGGTCAGCAACATATTTTAGCTTGTACCTCTTAAATCCACAAAAGACATATCTGCTCTGAGGGTTGTCCACAGTGGTTAATTTGTAAAAAAGATAAGTGTGGGGACTCTCGTAAGGAGTCAGCTTGCACCAGCTCATTTCTCCTGTAACTCGTACTAAAACAGAGCCAAAAACTAACCAGGAAGTGGGGAAAGGATGTGGTATAATGGCCAGAGCTGCTGGCCTCAGAACTGGTGAACAAGGTTTGAGTCTTGGCACAACATCCTGTGATTCATGGCAAATCACTTACTCTCCCTGTGCCTACCCAAAATGCCTGTGTCCTTAACTGGTGATCCGGTGTTGATGATTAACTGTAGGTGCTGAGCACCGGAAACCACCGGCTCAAATTAAGCACTGGTTGTCCACCACCAGCAATGCACAGCTAAAGAAAACAGACATCACCAAATGAACAGGCAAGAAACACCTGAAGAGATCTGTCTCACATCACTTTGCAAATTTGGAAACTTTAATGTAGTCCGTTCATTGCAGGTCCTAAATATCTATGCAATCTGACCACTTCTTTACATCTCTCAAAGACATTCAGATAAAGGATGATAATAAAAAAAGCCCATCCCAACAGATCTCTCCACTACTTTCTCCCTCCAACCATGCCAGCTTAGGACCACAACTATACACAATATCTCAGATTGGATAACCCAGTGCAGGAACCAGCTAAGCAGACTATATCATATGAAATACCATAAAGGGACCTGCAGAGCTTTTTAAAGCTACCAGCATGCATTCCATAACACGGTAACCTCACCTCAGAGGTCATCACGTATGGCTTGGAAACATGAGGTGGAGGAGGCCCTTAATCAGAGTGTAGGGTGAAAGGCATGGTGCCCGATGGTGCTCCCATCAATTTCTTGAAACAGAACACTGCTTTTTGGGTTCCTCTCCTAACTAATGTCTTTATTAATCTTGCACACTCCAAGACGCCCATTTCTTGGTATACTTCAATTATCATACCCATATTTACAGGCTCATTTCACTGATTGATACCTCAGTTAAAATACTAGGGCGGGTAATCTAAAAGAAAATCAAGGAGGGGACCCACGCAGAGTCGATCTTATACCTGTGTCAATATGGGTTTAGAAGCAAAATAGGGAAGACTAAGCAACGTTTGAATTTGGAGCTTGGAGAATCCACCGTAGGCAAACGGACTCCCCTTTCTCTGGCTTTTATAGACCTGACCACAGCATTTTACTGTGTTAGTCGCCCTAAGTTTTGGAAAATGTTTTTAGCCCGTATGTTGAACTCAGCACTTGTGCACTTTCTTGTGTATTTTCACAAAGATATGAGAGCTGGGGAGAGAATTAGCAATAAGGGTGAGGCATCTGATGGTATAGATATTGATCAGGGTGTGAGACAAGGGTGTGTGTTGGCCCCCCTTTTATTTATTCTATAAATCAACCAGCTCCACCCTTTTTTAATTAAAATCACTCCTGATGTACCTAAAGTTAAGGGCAGATTGTTACCCACACACTTATCTGCAGATGATGAAGTGCTTATGGCTCGTACACCAAAAGCACTGCGTCAATTAGTACTCGCTTTTGTGGAGTTTATGCTGACCGGGACCTGCGTACCAAATCACATATCATGGCTTGCGGACAAAGATGCAGACAGCTATCTAATTTGTCAATGGGTGCTAACCATATAACTAGTGTAAGCAGCCTCTCATACTGGGAGTCACCTTCTCAGTCCCAGCTTCATGGACATCAAATATAGTTCATGGCAGGAGGCAGTTGTCAAGGGCGATTCGATCTCTCTTTAATCTCCCACAGCCTCGGGGGTGTGGACTGTTGGCACCTCTATTACAGATTTATAAATCACAATGCATTTCTATTGCAACATATGGAGCAGAATTGTGGGCTATTTCAAACTATAAGGCTATACAGCAGGAAGAGAATAGGTTTTGTAGAAAGCTCCTCTCAGCCCTAATATCAACTCCACATTACATTTGTAAATTGTAGTTTGGCTTACCCTATCTAGGGGACCACATCAGAGCTCCTCCAACACCACTATGGCTGGCTATCTGGCGCAATGAGTAGCTGGCCCTATTAAGAGACATCATATTGGACTGCCTCTATTTTTATACTGTTGTTTTTATGTGGAGATGCATTATTTTGCTGATTGTTTTTATATTGTATGTTTTGATTGTCATATTTGTTGCTTCTTCCAGGGTGAAAATTGTGCCCGAATAAAGTTAATTCTGATTCTGACATGAAAAAACTTCCCACATTGGATAAAAACTAAAACAACATCCTTCCAACCACACACCCTACACGTGTAGTGTGCTACTTATGTAGGCAAACACTTCAGTGCCATACATAGGGGTATAAATGCTGCGCTACAATACGAGTGGAGTAGCATAAAGTAGAATGGAGTGGTGTAGAGTAGAATAGAGTGTCATGTTGTAGAGTAAGAATCTTGTGTGTGTACATAAAAGGAAGCTATACTAATAAAAAATAAACAGGCAAGGTGGAAGAAAAGGTGAACCTCAGGACGCGGGCAACTACAGAAGAAACTACAATTTGCACTTGCAAGGACTGTTTAAGGAATCTTGCATGTACATATAAGGAAATTATACCAATAATACTAATTTAAAAAAAAAGAAACTTAAAGGGGTTAAACTGGTGCTCTTATCAAATACCCAAATACCTTTCGATTGAGTACGCTCTATATAAAACAGCAAAAAAAAAAAAAAACACAAACATGAAGGTATATGCTGCCTTTGGTTGCACCATAAACTGTTTGAACATGAAAAAATAGGGATAAAGAAATAAACAGGCAATGTCGAAAAAAAAACTAAAATTCAGGAGGAGTGGCGTGCACTCCAAAGGACAGTTTAAGCTAAAGAAAAAAGTAGTTCCCACAAGAGAAGCAATGCAAGGGCACAAGTACTTGACGTGCTGACCACATAGAAGCAGGCATATGAGAGTGACAACAAAACCAACCAGTGGCAAGCAATGAACAGGCTGTAAGCTCAGTGATAGTATACAAAATGCCTTGAAGAAACATCGCATGCCCTGTCTAGGAGAGACTTAAAAACAAAGGGTGATTTGAGGGATAAAAGAGAGTGTTTCTCAGCCCAGTTGTGATTGATGCCCAGTAGTTGATACCCACTTTTTTCAGTTTAGACGACAAGATCTGAGTCTAACCATTAGAAGATGGAAATATCCAGGTAATGTGGCAAAGATTGCTACACTGTACACAACCAGTAGTTGTAGAAATAACTTTATTGGTTGTTTCGTTTAAACCAGCAAAGTGTACAAAGATAGGAAAATTCATCATTTTACAATAAAATAAATTTCAGGGACTGAATTTAAAATGGACAATAAAATGAATGGATAAAAACATACATTCAAAACATTAAAAACCCAAGGTTCAGATTGACAACCTTCCAATTAATAGTCATGCCACCAATAAGAATATTAGGAAAAAACTTATATGCAGGACATAAATTCATAATTTCCGTTGGACAACATATCATAATCAGAAAATATTTGTTTTCTGATACTAACAATCAGTGCAACCTAGGATAAAAACTTCTGGTGAGTAATCCAAAAGGAAAATAAAAGACAACTAACAGCAAAGACTATTGACCCAGATGTATCCGTTTTTAATATTCTGTATGCAGTCTTATATTGCCTAGATCCAAAGTTTAAACAAATCAGTCTTATCCACCTCCTGCATATCAGTTGGTATTTAGTACAAAAGAAAAAAACATGTTCTTCAGTCTCTTCTGTTCTAGCGCAGGCAGGACATAGTTCTGGTAATATCCAAGTAGCCTCCTTGCTGAGAAACTTTAGAAGCAAGTTGCCATATCTAAATCTAGCATATAAACTTTTAGCAAGTGGTGGCGTGATTTGATCCAGGAAAGGTTCAAATCATGGGCATGGCTTGGCATTTAGGAATAGCATTTGTTAGGCGGCCATTAGATGATCTAGTAGCATAACACTCACCCACAACCTCCCAAAACCTGTTTTTCATTTTTAGTAAGTCTCCACTAGTTGTTTTCTCTGGGTGCTCCCATAGATCCGGAATAGTCATTGATTTACACCAACCTGCGATATGTTTGAACCACAGTAATTTTTTAGCACCACTAATCATCAATACCTCCTCATAGAATCACAAAAGTCAGAAAGCTGGGGAGTCGTCCACATGCATAACCAATAAGTAAGAGGTTTCAGTGAGGCCAAATCTCCTATTCTCTTCATCCCTAGATCACAAAACAGGGGAACCAGTGGGGTAGTGGTGGGTATCGAAATAAGTAATCTGACAAAGATGTTTTCGCAGCTCGTTAATTTATTTACATTGCTGTGGCCCCATATCTCTGCTCCATACAGAGCGCCACTTGGGCTTTAGCAGGGTAGACTTCAGGTGCTGGAGTTAAAGACAGTATAAGACTGCTTATGAAATCTCAGTATTGATTTAGACCTGTGGCACACGATAAGATAGCTCTTGTCTAGTTGTTGTTCCCATCTAAGTGAATCACGTAATCTCATTCCCAGGTAATCAACGTTTTTTTACCCGCTCAAGAGGTTCACATGCAATCCTAACCTTGCGTAGTTCCCCCCGTACTTTCCCAAATACCATATATTTTGTTTTGGCAACATTAAGTTCCAAACTCCTGTCCCTGCAGAAATCAAAAAATGTATCCACTAAAATGTATAAACCCATCGGTATTGTGGATATATCTAGAGAATCATCTGCGCCATTCATGGTGGGAGAGTCATTCTCACAATCCAACAGTCTACACGCCACGTCGTTAATAAACAGAGAGAATAATGTGGGGGCGAGCACACACCCCTGCGCACCCCATGCTGTATTGGTATTTTCTCTGTTAGTTCCCCATTTTTCTCCCACTTAACCTGGGCATAATTGTCCTCGTGTAGTCTAGCTATCAAGGTTACCAGATCCACTGGTACACCCAGATCATGTATTATTTGCCATAGCATCTCACGTTGTACTAAATCAAACGCGGCTCTCAGATCGACAAATGATACATAAAGTTTCTGTTTTCTTAATAGCACATACTTAAAGGTTTTTTTGTTTTTTTTAACACAATTTTATTAGGGTTTTGAGATACATATCGTCTTACATTATACATTTCTGATTTTGGATTACATTTATACATGTAGATCAACAGTAGTGTCTGTCACGTTTCTTCGTGACATTGCAGTGTGGAGAACAGCCACGTCATACATGAGCCTGAAATCCATGACACAATTATGAGTTCACAATAATCTGTTTTACATAATCCTTCTTGGAACTCCATATACCATCAGTTTCAGTCCCACCGCCCACCATCAGTACCCCACCCGCAACTCTACCCTCCCTACTAACCCATAACCATACACAAAAACGTAGCCGCTGTACTCCAGTCAGTCCCGACGGGACAGGCTCCGGAGGGTCAAGCCAGAGAATGCTTTGCTAGTGTGGTCCAGGGTGGGGGGAGGGGTAGAAAGGCCAGAAAAAAAAGGCGTGGGGGTTCCCCAGACCCTCCCTGTTCCACTCTTCCACCACGCAGGGATCCAGTAGTTGTATCTAGGTTAACGGTAGGTCCAGGGTGTCCGTAGCATCTTCGTCAGTTCCCGCTTTGAACTGCTCTAGTATTTGGGCCCATTCTTGGGAAATCTGCCTTTTTCTTAATCCCCTATATTCCTCAAGACTGAGCGCCTCCCCCTCTGCCACCGCCCATCTAATGACCTCCTCTCTCCATTTTCCCTCACGTGGTGCTGTGCGAGACTTCCAACGTTGTGTTATCAATCGTTTTGCAAGCATCAAAGCTAACCCTGTGAAGCGACGTAGGAGTTTTTCCTTCTTCGGGATTGGAAAGAGACCTAACAGGCACACCTCCATGTTATCCCAACGAATGTGTCCTGCAAGTCCAGAGAGCCCTCAGGTAACCTCCAGCCAAAACCTCCCTAGGGTAGGGCATGACCATAGCATATGAGTAAAGTCGGCAGGGTGATGGACAGATCTGGGACATTGTGCAGAGGATGAGGGATACATTATGTGAATAGCCTGCGGTGTAAGATAAGCCCTGTGTAATATTAGTAACTGTATCGTCTTCAGTCTAAAATTACGGGACACTCGTCAGGGATGTTCTAGGGCTGCGTCCCATTCCCTATCATCTAGCTCCCTTGCCAGAGCTAGTTCCCACTTCTGACGGAGAGGCAATAGTGATACTTGTAGATGCTCCCATAGTCCGCGGTACAACCAGCGTACAAGGTGGTGCCCATGGCCCATAATGTGAAGAGACCCCAGTAATTGAAATGTAGGGGGTTCGTTCTGTTCCACTAATCGGTACCTTCGAACATAATGCACAACCGCTTCATGCGTGAGGAACAGAGTCTCCGGCACCGCATTAGTGCGGACAAATTCATCATGCGGCATTACTGTATCGGCAAGGAAGAAATCCCCAATTGTGGACGGGCCCGCCTGTATCCAGTCACGCACCCTAGCAGTAGACAAAACACCACGGCGGGTAGGTAGGCCACAGAGGGTGATGTTGGGAGCGTATGGATTCAAGACCTTTACAGATGTCTGAGCCTGCTTCCAGTAGTGCAAGGCAATGGACAATAGAAAAGGAGGGTCTCGCATCTTGTCAGCCCCAGGACGCATCAGTGCCTGCAACATCCCTCGCTGCAAGTGTGCCAGGGTATATCCTATTTCGAACAAGTTATATCCTGCCAACCAATATGCCAGCCATTGCAGCTGCCCAACAATACAGTACGTTTTGAAATCAGATGCACCCATATCACCTGCAGTGCTCGGCAGCTGCACCTTGGATAATGCTAGTCTATGTCTCCCCTTTCCCCACAACAATAACGTTAGCAGAGTATTTAGCGTCCGAAAGATCCAGGCCGACAGGGCCACAGAGATATTCACAAAATGGTATAAGAGTCTAGGTAACATAACCATTTTGGACACTGCTTGACGGCCCGCCATTGACAATGGGAGGGTGTTCCAAAATGACACTTGTGAACTGAGCGAGTTTATGGTTCGCACCACATTCCCATCAATAGTGTCAACGAGGGACATATAAATTCAGATCCCAAGATATTTGAATGTTGTAGGTTCTATTCTGAACTGCGCTGGGCCGAACTGCAAGTGGGTACCTCCGTATGTGTTGGATAAGGAGTATGCTACTGACTTTGTGGCATTCAGATGCAGACCAGAGATATCCCCAAATTGCGAGAACACTGCGACAAGGGGCTGCAAGTCCATGGCAAGATCTTTAAAAAATAACAGCATATCGTCCATGTAAAGCAAAACTGAATGTTTCACTGGTGGTAACAGTATGCCAAATGGGGCCATCTCACAGCGCAATCGCTGGGCCATTAGTTCTAACGCCAACAAAAATAAAAGTGGTGACAGGGGGCAACCCTGATGTGTCCCCCTATAAATATGATACGCAGGCGATATAATCGTTCCCGACTTGGCGCGGGCCATGGGATCAGTATAAAGTAATTGAATCCATTTGCAATATTCGGGAGGTACACCAAACCTTACCAACACTGCAAGCGTGTATGACCAGCTCAAGGTATCGAACGCTTGCCTTATATCTAGGGATGAGCAACCGGCCAATGGCAATGACCCCTTCACTGCATGCATCAGGGCATGTAACCGACGAATATTAAGAGAAGTACTACGCTGGGGGATAAAACTGCACTGATCTGTGTGTATTAATGTAGGCAACAGAGGAAGTAATCTGGATGCCAAAAGTTTTCTTAGGATTTTATATTCCGTATTAAGGATTGATGACAGACGGTACAATGCCAAGTCAGTGGGGGGTCTTATCTGGTTTCAGCAGGGACGTGACTATTGCCTCCTTAGTAGTGGGGGGCAGCGTACCTTCCTCTAGGGAAGTGACATATAATTGTAGCAGCTTCGGGCCAATGCGTCCACATAGGTGGAGTAGAATTCCACAGGCAGGCCGTCGGACCCTGGGGTCATATTACGTGCCAGTGCTTTTATTGCAACTCTAATTTCCGCAACGGTGATCGGCGCCACCTACAGGTCTGCCGATGCGTCCGGTACCTTGGGAAGGTCTATACCCGATAGGAATTGAATCGTCTCTTCTGACCACTCTAATGGTTGTGCACTATACAGAGTATCATAATGTTCTTGAAAAGTTTTATTAATGTCACTTTGGAAAGTCAGCAATGAGTGGTGTGCGTCATAGAGCACCAAAATGGGAGTAGGACTTAGCGGGGGAGCAATCAGCCGCGCCAGCAACGTGCCCGCCCTATCCGCTTTGGCATGAGTATGCAGTGTGTACGCATGTAAGTCTACTGTCCTGAGCCGCTCCAAGAGCTCAGTGTTCCGAATCCTAGCCTCCTGTAATTGCTCTGCTCCGACTGCATGTCCCTGAGCTACCACCTCCAGCACCTGTAGTTTGTCCTCCAAGTCCACCAAGTCCCTGGTCACCTCTCTTCTGACCCCAACCAAGCTTCCCATAGCAACCCCCTTACTGTGACCTTAAAAACCTCCCACTCAACCGATCTAGTCGAAGCAGTGCCCTCGTTTTCAGTAAAATATGTAGTAATAGTGTCAGCTAGTTTAGCACGAAATACTTGATCTTCCAAGGTCACAGGTTACAGCCGCCATGTTGGTATAGGCGTAGGGACCCTACCCCAATGCAATGTCAATTCTATAGGGTTATGGTCATAGATGGTTTTACCAAGGAATGTACTCTGATGTATGGCAGAGGATAGATCTACGGTGCAAAGAAAATGATCCAATCGGGTGTGTAGGTTATGTGGGTGGGAGTAAAAGGAATATTCCTGCATATTCGTGAGTTGGGACCTCCATCCGTCCAAAATGCTCCACCCCTGTACCCACCTAGTCAAGGCAGCAGCTTGAGTCACAGCGCTGGTGTTCGGTAAGGGGGGGTGAGAGCGGTCCCAGTGTGTATCTAACACAGCATTGAAGTCCCCAGCCAACAACCATGGGTATTGTGCCCAGTCTGAGAGTGCTTGTGTTAACCTGGAGAGAAAGGCATCCTGATCCACATTCGGAGCATAGATGGAGCCCAGCACTACCTGCCTACCATCCAAGGTCCCGCGAATCAGGTCATACCTGCCTTGGTCGTCCATTCGGGACTCACAATGAGCAAATGGGATTCCCGCTCGTAACAATACTGCAGACCCTCTAGAAAAGGCGGAGTACGCTGTTGCCTAATATTGGCCCCGCCATCTCCTCTGCAGTTTACTGGATTCTGTTTGCACGAGGTGCGTCTCCTGGAGATATACTATTTGAGCCTTGTGACGATGTAGTTGAGCTACGGTTCTATGTTGTTTCATGGCCGACCCCATCCCCCCTAACGTTCCAGGATATGACTGTATACTGTTTTTCAACCGACATTAGTAAGTGTAAAAATCCAAAGCCCCCCCGACTCACCACCACCCCACCACCCCAATCCCCAGAACCCCCAATCAGAATATGCGGCAACCATTAAACTAACATAAACAATCCCCAATACTGGGTCTAACGACAGAACCTCGTATGACCAAACTGTGCAAAAAAGTGTTAACATCCTACACTTAGAACTCTTGCTTTCGCTTGTGAGGGTAGGCTACGTGTGTAATACTCAAGTTACCCAAACAATAGTATAAATACATACCCAAGTCGGGCCGGGGCAACATGCTAGTATATGATCCCCTTTTAACCCCCCATGTGTAAGCAGGGGCACCACTTCTATATTGTACAAGAAGAATCAGTGAGAAACGGAGTTAAGCATTACAAGGAGTAATTTGCTGAAGTGGGTTGGCAGGGTTCCAGCAGGTCAGCATCAGGTCTCTTTCAAAAAGACCCACCAAGCTCAGCCCAATGGGTACCGACTGAGCTGAGTAGATGTGAACGGGAAAAAGGCCATGCTGTCCCCGGAGTCGGAGTCTGAGTAGGCCGTCTCAGAAGGGCTAGTGCTGATCAGATTTTATTTTGCAGTATATCCGCAAGGGGTATACAAGGTAAACATTCGCTGCATGTTTACCTTTTATTAATCTCTTTCATCACATTGCACGCATTCTTATCACCCTCATTTGGACCCTTACCCCACACACCCACATGCACTATCCGGCAGTCCTTTAAAAGATCTCCGACAAAGAGACCCTTCGGTGGACCCATAGGGAATTGCAGTGCCGGCCCTACGAGGAGCAACTGCCCAATGATGAAGCATGACACCTCTTGGGGTGTGTGAGGGCATCAGAGGACAATAGGTGGCCTTCCACTTTTTTCACCTTTTCTTCCCTTTTTTATGCACGGGTGCCTTTTTGCACCCTTAAGCGTGGGTGACTTTTCTGCACCCTGCTGTAGGAACAGTGTCCCCGTTTTGGTTTGCATCTTTGAGGAGATTCAAGTCCACTGAGAGTGTGCCCAGCTGACTCTCAAGTGCAGAGTGTGATTCATACATTTCTCTCAGGATCATGTCTAGTTTATCCCCCACTGGGGTGGGGGCTTGTTCTGCCTCCATCTGCGAAGATCTGCCGGATGAGGACTCCAAGGGCAGTGAGCGAGAGCCCCTTCTGCTCGACTTCGAGGTGGTCCGAGTCTTTCCACTGCCCATGGTCCACTGCAGCCCAGGCAGATCGGGTACCCAGATGTTAATCCTGCCACCAAGGGCCCCCCAGCGTCTGCTCCCACTCTGTTCAGCGCTCTCAAACCAACTCTCCCATTAACTGGGTCAGGTCGAGCCCCTGTCAGATGCGGTCAGGCATCCCCCCTAATTACAGAAGAAAGGCACTCACACGTTGTAAAGCCGGGAGTATTAGTGCCAGTGAGGAACCACTGCTGTTGGATTGAGTCTGTGGTGAAGCCCCAACCCAAGCAGGGAGGGGGGGTGTCCCCTCAGACAGCCGGTGAGGAACAATCCAGTAGTCACAGCGTGGGGTTACCACCCCTAGGAGACAACAGTCCCCCACACTCCGAGTGTTAAGGAGGCGATATTAACCAGTGTCCAACTGCTATTATCCAAGACTGCCCCCGCTGGCACACCTCATATATGGACAGAATCAAGAGTGGGGGGGAGCCAGTAGTGTACGTAATGTTTCCCGATTTGATTAGGGCACCCACTGCTGCACCATTCTGTTCCTCTTCAGTGGACTTCAATAAAGGGGCCCCACTGACCTGTATAGATAGTCTCAGCCTGTAGGGCTGACCGGGTAATCAGGAGCGGTCTCAAGGAACTCCACCGCACCGCGGCGAGCAGCGCCTCGGGTCGGTCTGGGCGTAATGCTGCAAGTGCAATGTCCGGGATACCGCATTCAAACCCTGCCCTCGAAGCTCTTTATGTCCGCGATCAACTCACGGTAATCATCCAGGAGCAACGGATACCATGAGGGGGGAGAGAGAGGGGTCAATGTATCCTCAGCTGCACGGGCCCAGTCTGCCGCCTCGAGGGTCCACGCGGGTCATCCTAAAAATGACACCGATATCGATGGTCCAAGCAGCGCAGCACCAGGGGGGGAAGTATCCTCGCCGATGGAGGACGTGCCATCATCCCGGAGCAGGTATGGACTCCCTACTTGTATGCGGCGATGTTGTAGGTACCCCAGTACACTACAGGCTACATACTGTGCAGACAGACACAGGGGATCAGTTTGAGTGGTGAATTCAGACCTCTGGTGTAGGGCCCGAGTCCAGGGGCTCAAGTTGATGTGCCAGCTGGCCCCAGGGCTATGCAGCTCGGCTTAGTTTCAGGCTTCAGTCTGCTGTAATGTAGGCCTCTCCCTCAGGCCAGGCCCAGTGTCGCACCGGAATCTCTCGTGTGCTGGAACTTCGGTCTACGATCCTCCCGGAGCCTCGGAGCTTCTGTGCAGCATTCCGATTATAGGCAGCTAGAACCCTGCTTGTCTGCCAGTCATCAGGTACAGCAGGGAATTTCGGATTTTGCCCAGATCAGTTGCCCCGGCCCGGAGCACGTCACTTGAGCGACCACCATCTTGGGCTGCAAACCACGCCCCCAGCACATTATTCCCTTGTTAACAGGGTGATTCTAAAAGCCTGATCGCAAGTGCTAATTTTCATTCAAAAACCTGCTTGATATGGGGACAGTATCGCATTATCCTCTATCCAGGCTTGGAATTTATCCAAAACGTGTCTGGCAAAATCTTTTGTAAATTGTCGATCAGGCTGATGGGTCTATAGTCGGAAGGTACAGAGGCATCTCCCTTTTTATGCATGGTGATTTCCTCAGCTCCCCTCCAAGTTGCCGGAATATCACAAAAGCTACCCCGGACTGACTATGCTCCTTGACAGCTAATTGTAATGCTCCCTTTGCTAGCTTGCATTCGCTGTTGAACCATTTATTGTCTATTATGCTAGCAGGCCTTCTACCAGAGCTATTCTTAGTGAAAACTATTTGAAGGGCATCATAAAATTCCCTGTACACCGATAATACTGGAATTAATTCAGAGAAGTGTGCACAGTCCAAGCTGCTACTCAAGCACGAAAGAAAAAGTATGAATAGCTCATATATCCTGGTGTATAGGACCTGGTCTGCTAGGACTATGGGCCAGGAGAATCTTCTGTGATTGATGGTTACAAGAGGCTCTTCTGCTCTAGAAATACAACTAGATTCCTATCCAGGGCAGTGCCCGACATTTTTAGCAGCAAAGGGTCACTGTCGAACCTCTGAGCAATTGTCATATGCGGCACCAAAGTCCAGATTCTTACATCAACAAAAATATAATCAATAACACTAGTGATGGTACCCTGTTCAAAAGTATCCTGCCTGTTTAAGTCAGATATGGTTCCTGTAATCAAGGCTGCAATCTGCAGAGAAACAGATGTTAAGCGTTGACTCTGGTTACTAGCTGCCAGGCTAGGTATGCCCCACAGCTCGTACTCTTTCTCGCGTAGAGTGCTTAACAATTGAGAAGTCTCAAAAGAAGCGTTGAAGTCCCCAGCAACTATAATTTTGGAGTTAATTTGATATACTCCTATCAGGTTGTCTAATAAAGATAGTACTGGAGATTCGTTGCTCTAGGACTCAGACTTGGCGTAGACATTAAACAAGGTCAAATTTAGGCCTGATGGAAAAGCAAGCTCGATCCCCAGAATATCTTGAGATTTTATTCTTGACTGCTTGTACTTGCAAGCTAGAGTATTCCTCACAAAAATTATCTGCCCCCTGCTGGCTCTGCCCATTGTTTTAGGTGGATTGGCTTGTAAGCTGAATTTGGAATAGCTATTTATGTAGACCCTGTCTACAGCCCACGTCTCCTGGAAAATGCAAATATCGTTTTTGCCTATATAGGAATACCATTCGGGATCTTGAAGCTTAGAGTGGATCCCTGCCAGATTCCAAGAGATTATGGTTAGGTTACTATTTGCCTCTGTGCTATGTGTGGATAGACATCCATGGGTATCTACATTACATATCAACATATTGCTACTGATCGAACAATCCAGTCAGGTGGATGAATAAAATTGCAATTGGAGTGCGACCTTGGCTATGCTAATGTTGTTGTTAGACGGTGTATCAGTATTTGGTACCGAAAGCAGATTACTAGTAAACAGTTCGGTAGAGTGGCTGTCACCCCAGGGGTTAAGAGTAAGATCACTTTAACAAGCTATATGTTATAACAGGGGGTGAAGAGAATATTTTGATTTCCATATTTGGCCGCATACTAAAGTAGTCGAGTTTACTTCATCTACTGCTACTAAATGGTTGGGTTAGGATGGTTTTGTCTGTCCTTGCTATATATATACTGCTGCATTTTGCATGAGACGATACAGGGGTAGGAAGTAAAAAACTGGTAGTATTCCCAAGTCAATCCACATCTTGCAATTGAGATAAAGACCCCTCCCTTGGCTTGCAGCCCTGTAATACATCATCAGCTCCTAGCATGCAATACTTAAATCTAATGGATGATTTATTTGAAGGGTTTGTCCTGATATCTAGGGCCACCAAATCATCAACCATACTAGCATCTTTTAATGTGAGTTCTTTCACATCAAAAGCTTAATTCTTGGGGGAGCTCCTTTGGGCACAGAGGATGTCATCTCGAATCTCTAGTGTGCCTAATCCAATGGATAGATTTATTTATAAGTGATTCTTCAGGATCGAACTATGCATAGGGTTGCAATTTGCATACATTTATCATGACGACTTTGGTGTTTTAAACCATCTGACCTACGTCTGGGGCAAGGGGTGGGGATATTGTTCCATCCTCTGCTAGTTAGATTGCGTTGGGAGTTAACAGTCTGTTGTATCCTGCCTATTGTATATTCCTATGTATGCCTTTACCCATTTCATGCTCTTCTATTGGAATGCCTCTGCCCTGTGATGCACTATGGAATGTTGGGTGCTGGTTGAAGATAAGCCACAGTTATGATGGGCTGAGCTGCCTGCTGGCTGCTCCTGGTGGGGCTTATTCCAGGCTACTTAACAACTTACAATAAAGCTTCATGAAATACCTCAACCAGTCTGGACTCCATTACTACACAGTCCTTGGGGGATTCAGTCGCTGCAATGGATAAGGATTAAATATGCTAGGCTTACTGGGGGCACCATTGCTCCATTGATGTTGAAAATTGGCCCTAGTGTTTTGCTGGAAGTGCTGAGGGTGATGAAGGTAGGGTTGGTCGGATAGGATCCTACAGTTCTTGCTCCTGCCTCTTGAGCTTCAAGAAACCCCTATGAATGATGAAGATAGTGTAAGAGGATAGAGGCCGTTGTATTTCTAAGTGTTGCGTAATCTGGGCAGTCTGGGTGGCTTACTGTACTGGGAGGTTGGCTTGTCGGTGTCTTTTACGCATTTAAGTTTCCCTAGTATTGACCCCTTTCTCAATATAGCAGATTTAATTCTCCCACTTCTGCTCTAAGTTCATTAATTAAAGCAATAAACTCCCTACTTGTGTGAGCTGGAAGTTCAGATAAAACAGTCTCCATAGGGAGACTGCAAGGGGGGTCAGGAACTGTTACATCATCAGCTATATCAGACAATGATAAAAAGCGATTGCTACAATGAACAATGGGGCATATTAACACGGGCTTTATCTCCACTTTTTTTTGCTTTAAAAGCCAAAGAAACGGAGATAAAAATATCGCCCTCTCAACAACAGGGTGCTAACATGCAAAATCGCATGTTAGCACCCTTTTTCACTACGCTTCCCTTTGCATCTCTAATGAGATGCAAAGTGGGCGTCCCAGAGCAAAATAATAGGAGAAATGTCGCTAAGCGACATTTCTCCTATTATCAAGCTTCACGCTAACCCTGTTAGAGACCAAAAAAGCAGCGCTAACCACGGTTAGCGCTGCTTTTTTACATCTGCTAATTTTCAGACTTAGCCATGTAATCCAATGGTAGGTGGATTACATGACTAAGTCCACCATGGGCTATCAAAAAGGATATCCCTATCCTTGTAGTTTTATCGCTGCATTACCAGCGATAACTTCCCAAAATGCCGCTATCGCTGGATTTTTTATCGCCTAGGCGGTTAGCGTTGTTAATTACGCGATAAGCTGGCGATATTATCCAGCGATAGCAGGCGTTAAAAAAATTAACGCTAAACGCCCTTAGCGTTAATTTTCCCTGTTCCTTGTTAATATGCCCCAATATCGGCTGTTACAAGAGGAGGAGATAAATCGGGCACATCCAGTCTATGAGACTTCCCCAGGTTGTATAGCTGTCTTCCTGAACATGCTCGGGATACGCAGCTGAGCAGTAGAAATATCCAAAGAGGTGGAGTCCAGAATGATTGAAGTCTCTTGCGATGCTGATGTGTCTGAATGTAACAGATCCTCGCATTCAACAATTAAATTATCAATTCAATCAATTACACAGTTCATGCCAGCAGATTTGACTGATTTTTTTTTGTTTGTTTTTGTTTTCGTGGCAGCAGTAGATCCCTCGGCGGCCCTCCTCTTACCCATGATTAGTGTAGTGATTGGTACAATATACTATTGAGCAGCACTAATGCACGAAACAGGCCGAAAAGCAAGAGAGGATCAACCAATGATGTTGATAAAAAACTTCGAAAGATGTCCCTGATAAGGTCCCTGGGCCCCTGAGTCCCAAACACTATACCCAACAAGATAACAACAATCAAAGCTGACTTACGGAACACTCCCGGTGAGAAAATATTAGGGGAATGGCCCAGATCAGCCTCCTAACGGGAGCAGACAGGCGCAGATGGGCCCGCCGTCCAGTGATGGTACCTCCTGGCGCGAGGAAATCTGGGGCTTGAAGTCTCCCAGTACCAAGTTCTAGGTTTAAAAGAGTTGCAGGTGATATAGAAGTAAGAAAGTGGAAAGGTCATAATGAAACGTTTCTTGACGACAGACATAGGAGACGGGTAATAGCCAGTGCTTTAAATCGAAATATAGAAGTGCAGGTACTTACTATTTAGAGTGCCTGTTCGCTCCTGAGAAGCGTCTGTATTCTTCCATTAAGTGTATTGCAGCATTGCTGAGAAGTGGAGGTACTCCGCCTTGCAAATTGAAGAAGTGCAGGTACTCAGTACCGGACATTACCTGCCCATTTAAAGCACTGGTCATAGCTAAGAAGACAGAGGATGAACGGTCACCAGAAAGGTCAGGTTGGGGGGGATAGCTAACAGTTGGTATGCTCTTATGTTAGGGCTACAACTAGGTGACAGGGGCGTAACAAACACCCCCGCAGCCCCCGCGGTGCGGGGGGGCCCCCAGTCTTCGGTTATGTGAAGGGGGCCCCCTCAACTCTTCGGTAAAGAGCTGGGAGAGAAAGGCTTGCTGTAGAAAGCAGGTGCAGTGTGCAGCCTGCGCTGAGCTCCTTGCACTGACCCAGGGCAGGACTGAAGAGAAACAAAGTAACAAGTTACATTGTTTCTCTTTAGCCAGAGCGGGCCAGAAAAGGGATGGGGGTGGGGGCCCCAGAGAGAGCATTCCCCACTGGCACAGCTCTGAGAAGGGAGGAGGCAGCACAGAGCTGACAGGGGCAGGAGAAGGACTGCAGCTCCAGGAACAGGACTCTGCTGGGACGCATTGGAAGGTAAGCAGCACTGGAAATGCAATTGGCTTCGCAGTCTCCCTGCATGGCACGGAGTGTTTCCTCGGTGGCCTGCAGTGTCCCCGATGCGGATAGTGAACATGGAAACGTTCCCAGATCTCCACAGAAGAGATTAAAAAAAAATGGCTCAAGAATGTTTGAAAATGGATGTACGTGTACAAAATGACAGAGAGTACTTTTTTTAATAGTTCAATATAGCGCAAGCTCGTCCCCAAGGTATTGGAGCGCTTTACACGAGCACCAGTTACATTACACAAGGCCACACTTATTTTTAAGCACAGGGATATTAAGTGATTTGCCCAGAATCACAGGATGTTGAGCCAACGCTGAGACTCGAGCATGATCCCCAGTTCCAAAGCCAGCATCTCTGGCTGTTATGCCACATTTCATTTGTGTCAGTGGTCTTCCCAGTTGCAAAGGAAGGGAGAACATGTCTGTGGTTGGTGCCCATTTTTGAGCGACATTTGAGACCAAGTGCAAAACTATCTGGAGCCTTCAGTAAAATTCTATTTTTTCTGTTTTTTGCTCCCTCCTTGGAATTAATTGGTAATATTTGATGCTTTTGGTGTCAATTTGGCACTGTCTGGTGCTGACACCCTCGGCACCTGCCTAGTATTATTGACTTGCTTTATCATCAGCCCTTTTATTTACTTTTAGACTCTGGCCATGGGCGTACGTACCAATGGTGCCGCATGTGCAGTGGCATCGGGCCTAGGAATGGGAGGGGCACACTGACTATAGCTGTCTTTCAGTACCCAACCAGGAGCTAGGGGGCACTTTCACCTCCTTAAATGAGGGCGCGTGAGGCTCGTGCTACGCCACTGACTCCAGCTTAACTGAAAAACTCACATTTTAGGGGCCTCTGGAGTACTATAGAGTTGGGGAAAGTCATTCCCAGGTTCCACAGCACAGAACCTTCATTTTCTTTTTTTAAATACATTTTAGGTATTCAGTTTCTGCCCATGCTGTGCACTTTTTATTTTATGTTTGTTTTCCTATGAATTCTATTTCTTGCTATTCACATTGGTAATATTTTTTATTGAAGAATCCAATAAAGAGCAGGTTATAAATTGGTACTTAAAGTCTAATGAAACACAGAACGAGCCCAGAACAGCAACGAAATGCTAAAAATAATAGAGATATATTCAGGTAAATAAATGGGACTGGAGTGTAGCAAACAATCACCAGTCATATGGGAGAGAGTAGGACACACATAAGAAGGGAAGGACATTATGGGTGGAAGGGGAGAATCCATGTAAGATGTCATATCTAATAAGTATTGGCAAAGCCAATAGGTCTGACGTTGGTTGCAGGACTATTGGCTGTACCAATGTATGTTTCTTTTGCTGTAGTTTATTATGACTTTATTGTTCCAAGATGGCTAATGGATGCTGAGAGAAGAAAGACATGAAGAAATCATTGAAATACGAAAGGGTGCAAATACAGTGGGTGGACAGTGGTGTATGAGAGACAATGAAATACTACAGGGTGTAAATACTGCAGGTGGACAGTGGTGTATGAGAGACAATGAAATACTAAAGGGTGTAAATAAAGTAGGTGGACAGTGGTGTATGAGAGACAATGAAATACTAAAGGGTGTAAATACAGTGGATGGACAGTGGTGTATGAGAGACAATGAAATACTAAAGGGTGTAAATACAGTGGGTGGACAGTGGTCTATGAGAGACAATGAAATACTAAAGGGTGTAAATACAGTGGGTGGACAGTGGTGAATGAGAGAATGAAATACTACAGGGTGTAAATACAGTGGGTGGACAGTTATGTATGAGAGACAATGAAATACAGGGTGTAAATATTGCAGGTGGACAGTGGTGTATGAGAGACAATGAAATACTAAAGGGTGTAAATACAGTAGGTGGGCAGTGGTGTATGAGAGACAATGAAATACTAAAGGGTGTAAATACAGTGGGTGGACGGAGGTGAATGAGAGAATGAAATACTACAGGGTGTAAATACAGTGGGTGGACAGCGGTGTATGAGAGACAATGAAATATCAAAGGGTGTAAATACAGTGGGTGGGCAGTGGTATATGAGAGACATCGAAACACTACAGGGTGTAAATACAGTGGGTGGACAGTTGCGTATGAGAGACAATGAAATACTACAGGGTGTAAATACAGTGGGTGGACAGTGGTGTATGAGAGACAATGAAATATGAAAGGGTGTAAATACAGTGGGTGGACAGTGGTGATTAAGAGACAATGAAATACAGGTTATAAATACTGTAAGTGGACAGTGGTGTATGAGAGACAATGAAATACAGGGTGTAAATACTGCAGGTGGACAGTGGTGTATGAGAGACAATGAAATACGAAAGGGTGTAAATACAATGGGTGGACAGTGGTGTATGAAAGACAATGAAATACGAAAGGGTGTAAATACAGTGGGTGGACAGTGGTGAATAAGAGAATGAAATACAGAGTGTAAATACAGTGGGTGTACAGTTGGATATGAGAGACAATGAAATACTACAGGGTGTAAATACAGTAGGTGGACAGTGGTGTATGAGAGACAATGAAATACGAAAGGGTGTAAATACAGTGGGTGGACAGTGGTGTATGAGAGACAATGAAATATGAAAGGGTGTAAATACAGTAGGTGGACAGTGGTGTATGAGAGACAATGAAATACGAAAGGGTGTAAATACAGTGGGTGGACCGTGGTGTATGAGAGACAATGCAATACGAAAGGGTGTAAATACAGTGGGTGGACAGCGATGTATGAGAGACAATGAAATACAGGGTGTAAATACAGTGGGTGGACAGCAGTGTATGAGAGACAATGAAATGCAGGGTGTAAATACAGTGGGTAGACAGTGGTGTATGAGAGATAATGAAATACTACAGGGTGTAAATACAGTGGGTGGATAGAGATGTATGAGCGACAATGAAATACAGGGTGTAAATACTGTAGGTGGACAGTGGTGAATAAGAGACAATGAAATACTACAGGACGTAAATACAGTAGGTGGACAGTGGTGTATGAGAGACAATGAAATGCGAAAGGATGTAAATACTGTAAGTGGACAGTGGTGAATAAGAGACAATGAAATACAGGGTGTAAATTCAGTGGGTGGACAGCGGTGTATGAGAGACAATGAAATACAGGGTGTAAATACAGTGGGTGGACAGTGGTGTATGAGAGACAATGAAATATTACAGGGTGTAAATAAAATGGGTGGACAGCGGTGTATGAGAGACAATGAAATACAGGGTGTAAATACAGTGGGTGGACAGTGGTGAATGAGAACCAATGAAATACTACAGGGTGTAAATACAGTGGATCGACAGTGGTGAATGAGAGACAATTAAATACTAAAGGGTGTAAATAAAGTGGGTGGACAGCAGTGTATGAATGACAATGAAATACAGGGTGTAAATACAGTGGGTGCGACAGCGGTGTATGAGAGACAATGAATTACAGGGTGTAAATACAGTAGGTGAACAGTGGTGAATGAGAGACAATGAAATACTACAGGGTGTAAATACAGTAGGTGGACAGTGGTGAATGAGAGACAATTAAATACTAAAGGGTGTAAATACAGTAGGTGGACAGTGGTGAATGAGAGACAATGAAATACTACAGGGTGTAAATACAGTAGCTGGACAGCGGTGAATAAGAGACAATGAAATACTGGGTGTAAATACAGAAGGTGGACAGTGGTGAATAAGACAATGAAATACTACAGGGCGTAAATACAGTAGGTGGACAGTGGTGAATGAGAGACAATGAAATACGAAAGGGTGTAAATACAGCGGGTGGACAGTTGTGTATGAGAGACAATGAAATACTACAGGGTGTAAATACAGTAGGTGGACAGTGGTGAATAAGAGACAATGAAATACTACAGGGTGTAAATAAGGTTGCACGACAGACCATGAATGAAGACAGAGCAGGGAGTAAACACAGTGGGCTCTGAAGTCGTGACCCGCAGCTGTCCTGCACAGAACTGTACGCCAGTGCCCCATAGCCAATTACAGACCCCGCATCACGCATAAAGGTCAAGCTATTTTTATTCTCTAAAATTTCTCCCCATACTTTCCTAAATAAGTAACCATTCCAGGATGGTTGATATGCATTTGACCTGTGGAAGGGTACACGGAACAGATGGGTGTCCTTGTGTACTGTGGGAAAGGCTGTGACGAGAGTGGGTGGACTGTTAAAGAGACAAACAAGGAAGCCGTTCATATCTTGTTCTCTCTTTTCCATAGTTGCCTTTGTGTAGAAAAAACAATCACTAGGTAAGCTTGTCACGGCCACTAGTGAGATTCTACAGAGCTACCCCATTTCAACACCAGCAATGTTCCATGATTGTGTACTTAATAAATAAAATAACCTGACATAATGTTGACCCTGCTATAATGGTGGCACATATCGGCCCAATGTGCTCAACCATGGTATATTGGAGCCCAAACCGCGTAAAATGCGGGCACTGGCATAATAGTGGTAATTCCTGTCTGATTGCGTGGTGCATAGCCCTCCTGCTTGCTTCAGCATAATTGCGGTAATTCTTGGCATAAGATTGGCGCATATGACATGCAACTATGACACATAGATATTCAAGGCGGAATCTATCATGTGTTTTAGTGGATCATGACAATAATTGAACGTTTTCACAAAAAAGCTAACTTCTTTATTTAGGGAATTTTAATTATTTTTCAAGAAGGCAAAGCTGGTATTTAATAGCAAAACGTGTCTGATTTCATAAACTGACAAGCTGATATTTTGGAGACAAATGACTGAATTTATTTAAAGCTGAAATTTGAGTGGTTAAAGGGCCCACTTGGGAAGGCCAACCCCGAACACTCCTCTTTCACTTTGGTGTGCTTGCTGTACTCACTTGCTCCTTCAACTTGGTTCTCAGCTTTTCGTTACACCACTTTTAGGATTCACCAGCCGCCACTGGTGCATGCGCAGCAGGCCCCTGACCTGAGAGCTCCTGACTGAATCCGTGAGCGTGGGGGGCCCCCTCCATATTCTTTGCAGGGGGGGCCCCTCAAGTTTCGTTACGCCACTGGGGTGTTCGTGCATTCTGTCCTGCATGAACAACAGCAGCGCAGTGCAAAAGGGGCTGATGTTGCTGTCACCTGTGTGTGTACATCCTAGATATCTCTGGCGCATAAGCAACCCCGAGAGGCGATTAGAGCAGCGATTCTAGTAGCAGCGGGATGTCTGCGTAAACAAGCAGCAAAACATTGTTAGTAGAGTAGAAAAGAATGTAAAATAACGACGAAATAAGAAAGAGGCTCTGTGTATTGTATTAGGGAAAGGCAGTGAATGTGACGGTCATCTTGGAATATAGGTTTCAGTGTTGGAACAGTTTGTCATTGCCTGGACACCAACATTGAGCCCCGCAAGTGGGGAAGGGGATGCTCAGCAATAGGCATCCGGTGGATGACACCAGTGTAGTCACCAGCTGTTCATGGTCTAGTGCAGGGGTCTCCAACCTTTTCTGCAGTGAGAGCTACTTCTGATCAGTGAAAATCATTGTGAGCTACTAAAGGCAGAGCAACTCGGGAATTGTTCCTAAAGTTCCCCCACGCCCAGCTTAATTGACATAAGGGCCCTTTACAGAGAAAGAGCTACCCATTTAGTGTATGCAGTGTACAACATAAACCAGAAATCCTAGCATTAATCCAGGCTGTCCTCTTCAACAAACTATGTGATCCTGGTCTCTGCAGTCACCAGCTAAGTAGACTACAATTATAAAAAATTATTGGGTCCTGCAGAGTTGTGTAAAGCTGCCAGAATATTGAAAACAATAAATTGCACGTCTGTCTCTCATGCCTTGTCATCCAACACACTGTTCTATCCCATAACGCGGTAAATGCACATCGGTGGTCATCACCCATGACACAAAACACTTCCCACAAAGGATCACAAGAGAATGACAACACCATTCCAACCACACACCCTACATGGCGTAGCTTGCTGAGCATGTAGGCAAGTATTTCAGTGCCCCACAATTATTACATCATGTCTTCTTTTTCTTTATTATTACACATGACGGCACCTTAAAATGCTTGAGTTCAGGGTGTTCACTGTACAAAAATGTACCCTGACAAACTATAAAGGTGCTCCATGCAGTAACAAGCTATGCCACATATATGGTTACACATGACTTCCCTCTTAGTTCATTAATATAGCATTTTCATAAGGGACGGTGGGAGTCCATGACTGTTACATGTTTAAAAACGATCACTCCTTAAAATGCCTACAATGCAGTGGTATAATTTGATGGTCTGATAAAATGCTTCTCCTTGTTGGAGAAATACAAGTTGGTAATTTTTTTAAAGATACCATTTCTGTATGACTTGTGTACTTATTTGCAACATTTTCAAATCTGTGCAAGGAAGGGGTCATACACCTAAGCTTGGCTCATGTCACAACTTTCTCTGGTCATTGGCTGCAGACAAATATAGCCACTACAGGGGGTAGGTACTTTTTGCAAATGGGATAAATCTAAAGTGATGTGTTAAGCTTCATGTTCATTATGCCATCAAATTACCACTTCATTAGAAATTTCTACCATTATTTCATTAAATGAAAGCAGCGTTTTACATGGATTTTTTTTGTTTAATAAGGTACGTCTTGCAAGTTGTCCCTAGGCACAAAAGGAAGCAGGGAAGGTATTTTACATTTCTCTCATCATTTCATTAAAATGAAATGAAAAGAAATGTAAAATGATGTTTGTGGCCACAGCTGCCAGGTTTTGAGGTGGCTTACATGTTTTTAGTATGTGTATGTGTGATATTTCACTTCCAATGAGTGACTCTGTGAATGAGACCATTATAGTTACAATTAAGCAGTTATATCCATGTGAGCAAATAATTATCACAAATTACCCACTTCCGAGACATGAAACGTTCAAGCAAAACCCATAAACTGATGTAAAACCCCTGAAATGGAAGGTCCTGAACCAGTGTCTGACTCGAAAAATCATACAAACTTGACCTAATCTGCTAGTCAAACACCTTACATTATTTGACCGCCCTTAAAAGAGGAAAGTATATTTTTTATTTAGTGTCAAAGTAAAGTAGTTTGGTCATAGTCAGACATAAAATAACCTCGCAAAATGCATTGTCTACTAAACATTAGCAGAAGGCAACACGGTCTATTTTCTTTTATAAAATATAGGATAAATGAAGGTGGAGAAGCTTTCTTTAATCTATTCTATTGTTATGAAACAAAACTATTTTGCCCAAGACGTTTCAAATGAAGGCTCAAATCGGACAAATATTCTCATTACCACATTTAACAGATCATTTGTTTTATCTATGTGCTAGCTGTTCCTAACTATACAATGTTTTTAGATAAATATGCCTCTCTGTGCAGCAGCAGGAAATTCTATATTTATCCTCAGGCCAAGCGTAAATCAGAAAGGATTACACATGTAGGCTGCACCTCATGGTCAAGGTATTTCAAACGACTTAAGACTTATTAACTAAACATCTGACTTCCCTTATTGGTTCCCCACAAAGTGCACCGAGATGATTATTTGTAGGCTTACCATACCTTTGTCTTACTCTCGGTACTTGCTGAGCTGCTGGCTCGCGCTTACCGCAGGGGCAGAGGTTCTCTCTCAGAAGGGGCCATGTGCAAGTCGAGTTGCATCATTCAAGGACACTGCTAACTGCAGGCATCAGTCATCCCTCTGTGGCAGTAGTCATTGCTGGTACTCTGCTCATGGCGTCACGCTAGGCAGAAGCTGCAGAGACTTGTCTCTTGACCGGGCCTGGGGCTCAGGAGAGTGCACATATTGCATGCTGCCTGAAGTGCCGGTCTACAGTGGCTGCAGGGGAGTCTTTTAATGAGGGCTCAGGTCAGTGCTCTTCCTATTTTCACCAGGCTGCAACCATAATCTGCCCGTGTGGCCCCAGGAGGACTAAATTATATATATTTCCGACGCCTAATTCATGCGTCACCAAACAGCGTGGCTTACTCTGTCCCATATGGTTAAAAGGTGACACTTAACCCGAGCAGCTGCTGGCACCAGGAATAACAAATTTAAGCTGCCACTGCTGGAGCGGGTTTATTTAGAACAATTGTATACCCTCTCCATTTTGCATGTTTTTATTAATAAGAATAATTAACTCATAGTAATTGTACTAATTGGTTTGCTGTGGAAACTTACCAACCTTACTAATATATGAAATACATGTGGGAATTGCATTTGCATGGCCTAATTAATACGTAAACTAAAATATGTACGCATACTAATAATAGACAATTAGAATTTTGCATGATATATGTTGCTTTTGTGACGTATTTTGTGATTTGTGCTTTATAAAGTGAGTATAACCCGCAATGAGTGTTGCTTTTTGCTAGATAAATACACACACATATGGGTATTAGCGAGGGGATAACATTTTATTGGTTATTTCTATGTATTAATTACGTTTTTGTGTTTCTTTGCTTAAGTTGACCATTTTGGGCCTGCCATAAGATGGCTGCCTCCCGTATCTGACACGACTGTCAACGCTTCTGAGGTTTCTGGGTGAAGTGCGCCTGCGCTAGGATGAGCAACAATGGCCTATTCCTGACCCCAGGTAAGCTCTACCATTCAAGGACGCACTGGTAAAAGTGCCAACCTTACAGACAAAAGACTTCCTTAAAACCAGAACTGACAAGTATGATGACACCATGGACTAAAACTTATGGGAACCAAGAAGGACAACCCCTGTTTAACCAATCAGAACACTTTAAAATTCAGTCTTGATACATTATTGTCATTGAATTCACTATAAAAATACGTAGAGTAGAGAGGTGGTACGTGTGGTCATTTTCCAATTTCCTGACGTTATGCTGACGGAGAGGACGGTGACACTGCAGGACAGCTGTTTCCCTGAATCTTTGACGGACTGATCAGATGCCCAATTTCCTGATGAACTGAATAATTACTTTCTATGGGCACAGAGAGACAAAAGATCTGAATTTGACTTAGAGGACGACATTTAGCCAGAATAGGTAAATATGATGGTCAGCTGCTTAATCGATTAATGAATATGCTTGCATTATTTAGATACATTCCATTATATTAATTACAGAATTGTGTCGGGTTGTTTATTTCGAGAAAATGTATTGATGTAAAATGATTATAGAATTAGAAATCACTCAAACCTGCAACTAGTTGATCCATGGCTTATCCATGGGAGGAATACTAAAGGTGATGTTCAGGTCTTAATGAGAGAGAGAAGGTTAGGTAGATCTATCGCTCATTAGGGACAAACGAGTATTTCCTCTCATTACAGCGAATGGAACAATCACCTCCTTAGAAATACAGACCAATAGAGAATGAATGTTTGTGTTATGGGCCCCACCAGTGAATGAAGTGATTGAGTGTGTCTGTGAAGATCTATGGTCTGTGACGAAGGGAGGGATTTTGCATTCCGCGCTGCATCACCACCACCAGTGTCCAAACACCCTCCGTGGACATGGTAGGCAGGCAGGCACTCCTTGCCAGAAATAAAAGGAAGGGCAGCGCCCCTCTGAATAACGTGTGGGCCCTGCCGGGTGATGGTCACTCAGCATCTTGTTTAGTTATTGCAGTGATGCACGCTGTGACAGACCACGTGGTAACTCTGGGGCTGCAGCAGGGCAGAGAGTCTCAGCTCGATTGAATCACTCACTGCTTCTGCCGGGCTGACGTCACCCACTTTGCCAGAACGAGGCCAAAAAGGCCTGAAAATAAACATAATGACAATGATAGAGTACAAAAGCGGGCATGGGGTTGCAAGCTACTGGCAGGTTGTTGACGAGCTACCGGTGGCTCGCGATCGACCGGTTGGAGACCCCTGCTCTAGAGGTCCTAAACAGCTGCAGGCACCTCTCTGTAGGTTACAATTCCCAGCAAGGAAATTCAGGGGTTGCTGGTGGTGAAGTCTCTGTGTCCCTGAGACTTCAGATAGGAGGCAAGCTCAGTTCAAGCCCTTGGAGATCTTCCTCAAGATGGCAAAGCAAACAGCAAGTCCTTTTCTCCTTTCCTTGGCAACAAGTAACCACTGCAGGCCAACCCCAGACAGTAAACAGCACAGGGGCAGTAATCCTCCTTCAGCTTCTCCGGTTTCTTCTCCTTGGCAAAGGTTCCTCTTGATTTCCCAGAAGTGATCTAAACTTCTAGGGCCTGGGTCCCCCTTTTTGTACACACAAACCCTTTGTCTGTGAAGGCAGAGAGTGTCTGTACCTAGTCCACACCAGTTCTGGGTGCATTCTGCCAGTGCACAACTTCTTCCTTTGTCAGTGTGGGCCAGGGTCATCAGACGCACCACAGAAGGTAGAGCCAGCATTGTGGAAGGCAGGCACAGCCCTATTCATGCCCAGGTGCTACTCCTCCCACCACTCCCAATGCAGATAGGTCTATTCAGCCTAGTGTTGACTCACCCTGTCTCCTGGAGCCACCTGAGCCCCTGTCACTCACAAACCAGACATGCAATACACAACTTAGCAGAGGCAGGCTGGATGGTTAGGCAAGAAAATACCTACTTTCTAGAAGTGGGATTTTCAAACACAGAATGTTGAAACCAACTTCACTAAAATATGTATTTTATCATTCTAAGTTCAGGCATACTAAATTTGTTTTTCTACCATGTTACCGGGGTCAGTTAGGATTATAAAATGTTATAATCAAACTGCCCATTCTAGCCTATGGGAACAGGTATCCTTGCAATAGTGAACAACGAAATTGGCTGTAATTCACTATCATGACATGCCACACAAATCAGGGCATGTCCTACCTTTTACATACAATGCACCCTGCCCATGGGCGTACCTTGAGCCTACCTTAAGGGTGAATAACATGCAGAAAAGGGAAGGTTTAGGGACTGGTAAGTGGGTGTACTTGCCAAGTTGACATGGCAGCCCCAGGCTGCACACAGGCTCTGCAATGGCAGGCCTGAGTCACATTTTACTAGCTGCTTCTGTGGGTGGCACAATCAGCCCACCAGCAGCATTTGATTTACAGGCCCTGGGCACACATGGTGCACTGTACTAGGGTCTGACAAGTAAATCAAATAACCAATCATGGAATCACTAATCCATTACCACAATTTACAGTAGAGAGCATATGCACTTTAGCACTGATCAGCAGTGAAAAAAGTGCCCAAAGTCAGAAAACCACCAACAACAGGTCAGAAAAATACAGAAGGAAGTCAAAAAGTTCAGTGATTACCCTACAAAATTGGCCAAGTCCAACAGTTGCGAATGAAGCACACAGACACAGCTATAAAGTACGGGTAACTGGCCTCGAGCACGTGCACTCGGGCCCTTTTATTGGCAGGGTCACCTGACCGATGACACCTGTGTTGGATGGGTGTGGGGTGGGTTAGGGGCCAGCCCTCGAGGGAGTGGCTGGCAAAACACTAAACTGTGTCCAGCAGGACACAGCATTCAACAACAAAAAAAAACCAAGGGTCCAACCGGTGGGAAGGAATGAGAAGACAACTAGAGATAACTGAAGTCTCAGAGTACTGATGCAGTACGCAGGACAGCGGTGGACAGGTGTAGCTGGGAGCACCTGGGCATCTTGGCACGTATCCATACTTTAACCAGGTACATCTGGGCACGAACACAGTACTGATGAAGTCCCGACCTTTCAGCTTTGCGTCAGTTGAGTGACAGTCCACCTATGTGATGTTAGTCCAGGGGTCTCCAACCGGTCAATCGCGAGCTACCGGTAGCTCGTCGACAACCTGCCAGTAGCTCGCAACCCCATGCCCGCTTTTGTACTCTATCATTGTCATTATGTTTATTTTCAGGCCTTTTTGGCCTCGTTCTGGCAAAGTGGGTGACGTCGGCCCGGCAGAAGCAGTGCGTGATTCAATCGAGCTGAGACTCTCTGCCCTGCTGCAGCCCCAGAGTTACCACATGGTCTGTCACAGCGTGCATCACTGCAATAACTAAACAAGATGCTGAGTGACCATCACCCGGCAGGGCCCACACGTTATTGAGAGGGGCGCTGTGTTAGACCTACGTCTAAGGGGGTAGCTTGGCTCAGGTCACTTGGCTCAACACTCCATTTGGCTTTTTCAGGCCTGCATCCCACTCAGCTCGCAATCCTGCGCCACATCACTCAAAAAGAACACTACACCGATTTTTGCACAAGAGTTACTGTACTTTATAACATTTCTTTTCTGATCAGGATTCAATTTTCACTTTGACATTACAATTGGAACCAGTTCATTTCATTTGCTTAAGGACCTCTCTCTAATGTCTAAGGTCAAACCTGTACGTTACGGTTCTAGGTAAACTTATCTTACTCAATTCCACATGTCCTCAATGTAACTTAAACTTGCAGAGGAAATAACAATTCACTGCAAACAATACTGTAATCTTGGAGTCGCCCTTTTTAGCTTATCCCACCACAGTTAGCAAGAGAAAGAGATACAATCCCCAATTATTGCTGGCTGAGAGACTTCCCCTCCCCACACTGAGCAACAGGACTGTATCCCCCAATAGTTAGTTCCAGTCACCTTCTTCGTGCCAGTCCGAGTGCTGGTGTCCCCCAGGATTTGACCTCCCCCCTCCCGGGATACCCTGCTTACTGTAGTCGCGCTGACCGACCTGCGCGTAGTAGGGCACAATCCTGCACAAGAGGAACCAGTTCCCAGATGGCTGTCCTTACAACTGAAGAGGAATTCCTGTCATCCGGTTAGGGGGCGTCTCCCTAGGCACCTCCCCGCTGAAATACCTCACCCGGCGCTTACAGCGGAGGTCCTCTGATGCCACGGGCCGTCCCTCGACGCTTCCTGCTTTTTACACTTGACAAGCGCACCCGTCACTGCCGATTGCAGCGCGATCTGCGGGGGCGCGGCCCTGACTCCGTCAGGCTCTCTCACTCGACAAGCGCTCCCGCCGCTGCCGACTGCAGCGCGACCTGCGGGGGCGCGGCCCTGATTTCGTCAGGCTCTCCCACATGCTGCACAACTCGTGGGGGGGTGCGGCCTCATCACCCTGCTGCTGGAAGGGCGGCGCTTGTATGTTAGCCCGGCACACGTGACCCGGGGGGGTGGCTTCACAGCCCGTCAGTTTCCTGGCCGCCGCTTCAAATGATTGATCGGCGCGATGTCAGCTCTACACTCAGCTGATGCGCGCGATGCCCCATCAGAGAGTCCAAGCACCCCACCAGCCTTCACTGATCCCTCAGGACTCCACCGGGGTCTCACAGATAGGCCCACGCCTCACATACACGAAGGTGAGGAACTTAGTTCAGCCAGGCGGGCAGGCAATGACTTAAGGGGCTTGGTTCACAGCAGTTCAGATGGGCAGGACCATTAGCCCGGGGTGTATTTAGCCCAGCTCCCTGCCTTGAAGTCCACGATGGGGCGCTGTCGCTGACACCACTGGGGGGAAGTTTTGGATTCCCAAATGTCATCCAGGGAGGTCTAGGCAGTTCCAATTACAATTCCTACCCGGTATCCCTCTTCAGGCCCCCAGGTTACGTTAGGGATCCTTAACCAGAACACAATGCCTCCCAGGGTCGATGGCTGAGTGCAGGGATCGGTCAAATGATAGAGGGTGATGTCAACTAGGTAGGGGGGTTCGCGCAGACCCTAGGGTCTGTCCTCTCCCAATCCCGCGCAATCACCTCACCACTCAGGTGCCTCACTCCTGCCTACTCCACAGCCCAGCTTGATTCTAAAATGGCCGCCCTCCTGCCACCTCTATTTATCACCTTGGGCTGGACTTGCCAGAGGGGTCCAGAAGGTTCTGGAAGCTCCCATGGCAGTCATGGCCCGGGTGCTGAGGTGACAGTTGGAGCCACCATTTTGTGAATCCTACCCTCCTCCTTTATTTACCTCAGTGGAGCACCTTGCGCCTTTTCCTCATGTAAGGGAAAAAAAAGGCGCCCAGAACCTCTACATCAGTACCAAAAAAAAGTTTAGTAGACAGAAAAAATGAGAAGGGGATAAGGGACAAAAATGATAAAATGAGGAGGGAACTGCCAATGGGCTGACAGGTCTAACACGCGTCCCCCCCAGCTGAAAGTGGGGAGAGCTACCCAACCCCTTGGGAGTCCTCTTCACTAAGGCGGAAATACCTGGAGAGACCGTCAGCATTGGCGTGGTCCACTCCTGGGCGATGTTCCACCCTAAAGTCCATCCCCTGTAGGGAAATGGACCACCTCAACAGCTTGGGATTCTCGCCCCTCATTTGCATCAGCCACCTGAGGGGCCGGTGGTCGGTCTGAACCAGGAAGTGCGAGCCAAACAGGTATGGCCGCAGCTTCTTTAGAGCCCACACCACCGCAAAAGCTTCCCTCTCAATTGCACTCCACCTCTGCTCCCGAGGGAGTAGTCTCCTAGATAGGAAAACCACCGGTTGGTCTAGACCCTCATCATTAAGTTGCGACAGCACTGCTCCAATACCATGCTCCGACGCGTCCGTCTGGACGATGAACTCCTTAGCAAAGTCAGGGGCCCTGAGAACAGGTGCCGCACACATGGCCTTTTTCAAGGTGTCAAAAGCTTGTTGACATCCCTCGGTCCAGATCACCCGTCGAGGGTGCTTTTTGGAAGTGAGCTCAGTCAAGGGGGCTACGATGGTACCGTATCCCTTGACAAAGCGTCGGTAGTAACCAGTGAGGCCCAAGAAGGCCCGAACCTCTGTCCGTGTCTTGGGGGGTTCCAAGGCCATGATGGTTTCGATCTTGGCCTGGAGGGGTTGCACCTTGCCCCGACCCACCAAGTGACCGAGGTACACTACCGACCCCTGCCCGATCTGGCACTTACTGGCCTTGATCGTCAGACCTGCCTGCTGCAAAGCCTGAAGAACGGCCTGAAGGTGACTCAGATGGTCCTCCCAGTCGCGGCTGAAGACAGCAATGTCATCCAGGTACACAACTGAGAAGGCTTCCATTCCAGAGAGGACCTGGTTCACCAATCGCTGGAACGTAGCAGGGGCGTTCTTGAGCCCGAAGGGCATCACACAGAACTGGTAGTGACCCTCGGGTGTGGAGAAGGCTGACCTTTCCTTGGCTCCATCCATTAGGGAAATCTGCCAGTACCCAGATGTGAGGTCAAAGGTACTGAGATATTGGGCAGCTCCCAACCGGTCAATGAGCTCATCCGCTCTCGGGATAGGATGAGCATCTGTCTTTGTCACTGAATTCAGTCCTTTGTAATCCACACAGAACCGGAGTTCTGGGGTAGTGCCCGGTGGGGCAGCTTTGGGTACCAGTACCACCGGACTGGACCAAGGACTTCCTGAAGGCTCAATTACTCCTAGCTCTAGCATCTTGGTAACTTCCTCATGGATGCTAGCCTTCACCTTATCCGACAGTCGGTAGGACTTGGACTTCACAGGTGGGCTGTCCCCTGTGTCCACATCATGGGTACACAGATGAGTCCTTCCCGGAATAAGGGAGAACAAGGAAGCAAACTGCTCCAGTACCTGGCGACAGTCCTTCCGTTGTTCAGGAGTTAGTGACGGTGAAAGGATCACTCCCTCCACCGATCCATCCTTCTCTCGGGACGCAAACAGATCGGGAAGAGGTTCACTGTCCTCTTCCTCTGACCCATTAGTCACCATCATTAACGTGACCTCGGGTCTCTCTTGGTGAGGCTTGAGGCGGTTGACATGGAGCACCCGATGGGGCTGCCTGGGGGTCTTAAGATCTACCACGTAGGTAACCTTGCCCTTTTTCTCAACCACCTCAAAGGGACCTGACCAGCGATCTTGGAGGGCGCTAAGCTCTCCAGGTTCCATCACCCACACCTTCTGGCCAGGCTCCAGCTCCACCGGGAGAGCGTTTCGGTCATACCATTCCTTCATGACCGTTTGGCTGGCTTCTAGGTTTTCAGAAGCTTGCTTCCACAACCTAGCCATTTGGCTACGAAAGGCCAGCATGTAGCTCACCACATCCGGGGGAAGTTTTCTGGGAGTCTTTTCCCATCCTTCCTTCACCAGGCTGAGGGGTCCACGCACAGGGTGCCCGTACAACAACTCGAAGGGGCTGAAGCCCACTCCCTTCTGTGGTACCTCCCTGTACGAAAACAGCAAACAAGGTAGGAGGACATCCAATTTCCTCCGCAGGCTCTCGGGCAGACTCCGGATCATGCCCTTTAAGGTTTTGTTAAACCTTTCCACCAGACCATTAGTCTGGGGGTGATAAGGAGTGGAGAACCGGTAGGTAACTCCACACTCTTTCCACATAGCCCGCATGTATGCCGACATGAAGTTGGTACCTCTGTCCGACACCACTTCCTTGGGGAATCCCATCCGGGTAAAAATTCCCATAAGGGCCCGTGCCACCGCAGGTGCAGTAATGGTCCTCAGAGCCTCTGGGTACCGTGTGGCATGATCCACCAGAACCAGGATAAACCTGTGACCGGCCGATGTTGGTGGATCCAATGGCCCGACAATGTCGATGCCCACCCTTTCAAAGGGGGTACCAACGACAGGCAGTGGTTCCAGGGGAGCTTTCAGCTTCACCCCTGTCTTCCCACTATCTTGGCAGGTTACACACGTCCTACAAAAAGTATCGGACGTAATCCTCATCTGAGGCCAGTAAAAATGAGGGACAAGTCGAGCAAAGGTCTTGTCTTGTCCCAAGTGTCCTGCCAAGGGTATTTCGTGAGCCAGTCCTAATAGGAAGGCTCGGTAACGCTGGGGAACTACCAAGGCCCGGGATGAACCATGCACCGGAGCCTTGGGTTCGCTATACAGGAGTCTATCTTCCCAGTATATGTGGAAGTTCCCCGAATCGTTACCCGCTGCCTGGGCTTCGGCCTGCCGCCGTAAACCCTCAAGGGTAGGGCACTCCTTCTGGGCCCGACAAAACTCTTCCCTAGTAGGTCCTCCCTCCACCTGCCAGTCTGCAGGGGTAGGCAAGCCCTCCAGGGACGTTACATCCCCCTCCGTAGACTCCGGGACCACCTTAGTTGCCCCATCCACCTTTGGAGGGTCAGATGCCGGGGCAGGCTTTCCCCGTCCCCGTCTACCCTTTCCGGCAGCTGGTTGGGCCTTTGTCCCAGGCTCCAACCTCTGTGAATCCCCTCTTCGGGTGGTCACGGACCGAGTGTGGGCACACGTCCACTCAGGGGTCCCCAACATTTCCATGTGGGCCCTGAACTCAACCTCCTTCCACGCCGAGTGTTCAAGGTCATTTCCCAACAGGCAGTCGACCGGCATGGCAGGGCTGATCGCAACTCGTAGAGGACCCGCAACCCCTCCCCACTCAAAGGGAACCTGGGCCACCGGATAGTGACCCTCTCGGTTGTCAGCCATCACAACCGGGTGGACTACATTGGGGACCACCTGCTCTGGGGACACCAGCTGACTCCTTACCATAGTCATGCTGGCTCCTGTGTCCCTCAGAGCCTCCACCCTCTGGGCATTGATGGTGACCCATTGCCTGTACTTAGTAGTATTCGAGGGCATCTGGGTCTTAGGAACCATCTCACAATCCCCTAAGGACACTAAGGTTAGCCCTGTCCACTCACCTCCCTTATCTAGGGGCAACTCCTCCCCGAGCACTACACTCGCCACCCCAGGGGTCTTTCCTCCAATGGGAGGGTGTGGTCTCTTGGGACACTTGGCATCCCCCTTATAGTGCCCAACCTCACCACACTCGTAACATCGGACAACCCTAGGCTGCTGACCACGGTCAGGATAAGGGGGTTTGTGGGGAACAACCTTAGGAGGGAATCCTACTCCCTTCCCTGGTGAACTCTTTTGGGGGCCTTTAGAGAACTCCCTCTTTTTGTCTCCCCCCTCTTTCTTCTGGGGGGTGCCCTGTCCAGCCCCTTGGAAATTCCCTCCAGTCCCTTTTGAGGATACCCGGGTACTCGCCCAGATATCCGCCTCCTCTGCAAGCTTCCTGGGATTAGTGAGCTTGCTGTCTACTAGGTGCTGACGCAGCTCTGGAAAACTTTTCTCTAGGAGGTGCTCCTTTAAAATTAAATTGTACAGTCCCTCATAGTCCTTGACATCACTACCCTGCACCCAGCCCTCTAAGGCCTTCCTGGCATAGTCCAAGAAGTCCACCCAATTCTGAGTGGACAACTTCTGACTGCCCCGAAACCTCTGCCTGAATTTTTCAGGGGTCAGTCCAAATTTCCTTACTAGGGCTACCTTCATGACGGGGTACCTGGTCTGATCTGGCTGTTCTAGCGCCAACAAGGCATCCCTCCCCACCGGAAGCATATACCTATACAGGCCACCCCCCCAATGGGCTTCGGGGACCCCATGGGCTCTTAGAGAAACCTCATAGGCAGCCAGCCATTTTACAATGTCATCCCCTATACCATAGCTAGCAACCACATCTTTGGGCAGGTAGGGCCTGGACTCTCTCGGGACTTCTCTCGGTATGCTGCCACCATTAGGACTGCTGGGGGTTCCAAGTTGGAGGGCTTTGAGCTCTAACTCTTTTAAGTGAAGCTCATGGAGGAACCTCCTCTCCTCCCTCTCCTTTTCTAACCGGGCCAGATCCATTCTCAGCTGTCTCTCTTCCCTTCGATCAACTAGGTCAGCAGAGGACAGGCTCCCCCCTGAGGCGCTACTTCCCACTCTTGATGGGGCCCTAGACCCAACGTCCATATTACCGCTCCCAGGGGGAAGAAGGACTTCCGGTTCTTCTAGGAGATCTAGTCCTGGTTCTTCCTCCCGTTTCCCGCTAGGGTGGGCCATAACCCAGGCTCTTAAGCTTGTCTGGAGCTCTGTCTTCTTTGCCCCTTGCTTAAAGAATACCCCCCGTTCCTGGCAGAACTCCTTCAATTGGGCCACTGTATACTCCTCCAGCCTACCCAATTCGAATTCCATCCTGCCAGATGGGACCCCAACACAGTTAACAAGAACTTTTCTCAAGAAAGGGAATATACACAGGACAATTTCAAAAATCCTCCAATTAGAAAACAATCTGGAGAAAACTCCAGTCAAAACAATCCAGTGTAGGTGGTGATGCGCGCAAAACTGCTACCAAGCGGATGCAAGCACTGAATAACGAATCCCACCGCTGAGCACCAATTTGTTAGACCTACGTCTAAGGGGGTAGCTTGGCTCAGGTCACTTGGCTCAACACTCCATTTGGCTTTTTCAGGCCTGCATCCCACTCAGCTCGCAATCCTGCGCCACATCACTCAAAAAGAACACTACACCGATTTTTGCACAAGAGTTACTGTACTTTATAACATTTCTTTTCTGATCAGGATTCAATTTTCACTTTGACATTACAATTGGAACCAGTTCATTTCATTTGCTTAAGGACCTCTCTCTAATGTCTAAGGTCAAACCTGTACGTTACGGTTCTAGGTAAACTTATCTTACTCAATTCCACATGTCCTCAATGTAACTTAAACTTGCAGAGGAAATAACAATTCACTGCAAACAATACTGTAATCTTGGAGTCGCCCTTTTTAGCTTATCCCACCACAGTTAGCAAGAGAAAGAGATACAATCCCCAATTATTGCTGGCTGAGAGACTTCCCCTCCCCACACTGAGCAACAGGACTGTATCCCCCAATAGTTAGTTCCAGTCACCTTCTTCGTGCCAGTCCGAGTGCTGGTGTCCCCCAGGATTTGACCTCCCCCCTCCCGGGATACCCTGCTTACTGTAGTCGCGCTGACCGACCTGCGCGTAGTAGGGCACAATCCTGCACAAGAGGAACCAGTTCCCAGATGGCTGTCCTTACAACTGAAGAGGAATTCCTGTCATCCGGTTAGGGGGCGTCTCCCTAGGCACCTCCCCGCTGAAATACCTCACCCGGCGCTTACAGCGGAGGTCCTCTGATGCCACGGGCCGAACCTCGACGCTTCCTGCTTTTAACACTTGACAAGCGCACCCGCCACTGCCGATTGCAGCGCGATCTGCGGGGGCGCGGCCCTGACTCCGTCAGGCTCTCTCACTCGACAAGCGCTCCCGCCGCTGCCGACTGCAGCGCGACCTGCGGGGGCGCGGACCTGATTTCGTCAGGCTCTCCCACTCGCTGCACAACTCGTGGGGGGGTGCGGCCTCATCACCCTGCTGCTGGAAGGGCGGCGCTTGTCTGTTAGCCCGGCACACGTGACCCGGGGGGGTGGCTTCACAGCCCGTCAGTTTCCTGGCCGCCGCTTCAAATGATTGATCGGCGCGATGTCAGCTCTACACTCAGCTGATGCGCACGATGCCCCATCAGATAGTCCAAGCACCCCACCAGCCTTCACTGATCCCTCAGGACTCCACCGGGGTCTCACAGATAGGCCCACGCCTCACATACACGAAGGTGAGGAACTTAGTTCAGCCAGGCGGGCAGGCAATGACTTAAGGGGCTTGGTTCACAGCAGTTCAGATGGGCAGGACCATTAGCCCGGGGTGTATTTAGCCCAGCTCCCTGCCTTGAAGTCCACGATGGGGCGCTGTCGCTGACACCACTGGGGGGAAGTTTTGGATTCCCAAATGTCATCCAGGGAGGTCTAGGCAGTTCCAATTGCAATTCCTACCCGGTATCCCTCTTCAGGCCCCCAGGTTACGTTAGGGATCCTTAACCAGAACACAATGCCTCCCAGGGTCGATGGCTGAGTGCAGGGATCGGTCAAATGATAGAGGGTGATGTCAACTAGGTAGCGGGGTTCGCGCAGACCCTAGGGTCTGTCCTCTCCCAATCCCGCGCAATCACCTCACCACTCAGGTGCCTCACTCCTGCCTACTCCACAGCCCAGCTTGATTCTAAAATGGCCGCCCTCCTGCCACCTCTATTTATCACCTTGGGCTGGACTTGCCAGAGGGGTCCAGAAGGTTCTGGAAGCTCCCATGGCAGTCATGGCCCGGGTGCTGAGGTGACAGTTGGAGCCACCATTTTGTGAATCCTACCCTCCTCCTTTATTTACCTCAGTGGAGCACCTTGCGCCTTTTCCTCATGTAAGGGAAAAAAAAGGCGCCCAGAACCTCTACATCAGTACCAAAAAAAAGTTTAGTAGACAGAAAAAATGAGAAGGGGATAAGGGACAAAAATGATAAAATGAGGAGGGAACTGCCAATGGGCTGACAGGTCTAACACGCTGCCTTTCCTTTTATTTCTGGCAAGGAGTGCCTGCCTGCCTACCATGTCCACGGAGGGTGCGTGGATACTGGTGGTGGCAGCTTAAATTTGTTATTCCTGGTGCCAGCAGCTGCTCGGGTTAAGTGTCACCTTTTAACCATATGGGACAGAGTAAGCCACGCTGTCTGGTGACGCATGAATTAGGCGTCGGAAATATATATAATTTAGTCCTCCTGGTGCCACACTGGCAGATTATGGTTGCAGCCTGGTGAAAATAGGAAGAGCACTGACCTGAGCCCTCATTAAAAGACTCCCCTGCAGCCACTGTAGACCGGCACTTCAGGCAGCATGCAATATGTGCACTCTCCTGAGCCCCAGGCCCGGTCAAGAGACAAGTCTCTGCAGCTTCTGCCTAGCGTGACGCCATGAGCAGAGTACCAGCATTGACTACTGCCACAGAGGGATGACTGATGCCTGCAGTTAGCAGTGTCCTTGAATGATGCAACTCGACTTGCACATGGCCCCTTCTGAGAGAGAACCTCTGCCCCTGCGGTAAGCGCGAGCCAGCAGCTCAGCAAGTACCGAGAGTAAGACAAAGGTATGGTAAGCCTACAAATAATCATCTCGGAGCACTTTGTGGGAAACCAATAAGGGAAGTCAGATGTTTAGTTAATAAGTCTTAAGTCGTTTGAAATACCTTGACCATGAGGTGCAGCCTACATGTGTAATCCTTTCTGATTTACGCTTGGCCTGAGGACAAATATAGAATTTCCTGCTGCTGCACAAAGAGGCATATTTAGCTAAAAACATTGTATACTTAGGAACAGCTAGCACATAGATAAAACAAATGATCTGTTAAATGTGGTAATGAGAATATTTGTCCGATTTGAGCCTTCATTTGAAACGTCTTGGGCAAAATAGTTTTGTTTCATAACAATAGAATAGATTAAAGAAAGCTTCTCCACCTTCATTTATCCTTTATTTTATAAAAGAAAATAGACCGTGTTGCCTTCTGCTAATGTTTACTAGACAATGCATTTTGTGAGGTTAGTTTATGTCTGGCTATGACCAAACTACTTTACTTTGACACTAAATAAAAAATATACTTTCCTCTTTTAAGGGCGGGCAAATAATGTAAGGTGTTTGACCTGCAGATTAGGTCAAGTTTGTATGATTTTTCGAGTCAGACACTGGTTCAGGACCTTCCATTTCAGGGGTTTTACATCAGTTTATGGGTTTTGCTTGAACGTTTCATGTCTCAGAAGTGGGTAATTTGTGATAATTATTTGCTCACATGGATATTACTGCTTAATTGTAACTATAATGGTCTCATTCACAGAGTCACTCATTGGAAGTGAAATGTCACACATACACATACTAAAAACATGTAAGCCACCTCAAAACCTGGCAGATGTGGCCACAAACATAATTTTACATTTCTTTTCATTTCATTTTAATGAAATGATGAGGGAAATGTAAAATACCTTCCTGGCTTCCTTTTGTGCCTAGGGACAACTTGCAAGACGTACCTTATTAAACAAATAAAATCCATGTAAAACGCTGCTTTCATTTAATGAAATAATGGGAGAAATTTCTAATGAAGTGGTAATTTGATGGCATAATGAACATGAAGCTTAACACGTCACTTTAAATTGATCCCATTTGCAAAAAGTACCTACCCCCTGTAGTGGCTATATTTGTCTGCAGCCAATGACCAGAGAAAGTTGTGACATGAGCTAAGTTTAGGTGTATGACCCCTTCCTTGCACAGATTTGAAAATGTTGCAAATAAGTACACAAGTCATACAGAAATGGTATCTTTAAAAAAATTACCAACTTGTATTTCTCCAACAAGGAGTAACATTTTATCAGACCATCAAATTATACCACTGCATTGTAGGCATTTTAAGGAGTGATAGTTTTTAAACATGTAACAGTCATGGACTCCCACCGTCCCTTATGACAATGCTATATTAATGAACTAAGAGGGAAGTCATGTGTAACCATATATGTGGCATAGCTTATTACTGCATGGAGCACCTTTATAGTTTGTCAGGGTACATTTTTGTACAGTGAACACCCTGAACTCAAGCATTTTAAGGTGCCGTCATATGTAATAATAAAGAAAAAGAAGACATGATGTAATAATTGTGGGGCACTGAAATACTTGCCTACATGCTCAGCAAGCTACGCCATGTAGGGTGGGTGGTTGGAATGGTGTTGTAATTCTCTTGTGATCCTTTGTGGGAAGTGTTTTGTGTCATGGGTGATGACCACCGATGTGCATTTAACGTGTTATGAGATAGAACAGTGTGTTGGATGACAAGGCATGAGAGACAGATGTGCAATTTATTGTTTTCAGTATTCTGGCAGCTTTACACAACTCTGCAGGACCCAATAATTTTTTATAATTGTAGTCTACTTAGCTGGTGACTGCAGAGACCAGGATCACACCGTTTGTTGCAGAGGACAGCCTGGATTAATGCTAGGATTTCTGGTTTATGTTGTACACTGCATACACTAAATGGGTAGCTCTTTCTCTGTAAAGGGCCCTTATGTCAATTAAGCTGGGCGTGGGGGAACTTTGGGAACAATTCCCGAGTTGCTCTGCCTTTAGTAGCTCACAATGATTTTCACTGATCAAAAGTAGCTCTCACTTCAGAAAAGGTTGGAGACCCCTGATCTAGACATTAGTTACATTGTGTCACAATATTAGTGGTGTAAATCCAGCCAGTATGGTGCTCTGCCCTGGAGGGCACATCAGAGCTGCTCCAGCACCGGGCACGATCAATGCTTGTGGGCGGTAATGTTGTGCATGGTGAAGTGATTGATTGTCCTCATTGCCTGTGCAGCCCAAAAATAAGCATAGACTGAATACCGATGTACAGTGCACATTTTGACAGTTGTGTACTTCTGAAAGGGCAAAATGCCATCAGTCACAGTGAAGAGAGCCAAAGGCTGTAGTGGGCTGACCCTTCCATCGTCGCATGGCATATGCTGTGGTGGGCGGAAGTGAAATAAGAATAACTGTTTTCCAGACTAATGGATGAAGACTGCTGACTCAAAGCCCCCCTCTATGCATGCATAAAGCTTATTTATTAATTTTTGGACAACACCAGGTGGACAAGACAGCCAACACTATTGTTTATTTTAGACATTGTTTCAGGGGCAGTTTCCCATACACTGTTTACTTTTGTTCACAACAATAAGTAAATAATGAGACGATGCTTCTAGACAATACATTACATTATTAATTCTTATGTCATTAGTGTAAAGTTGTTAATGGCATATCAATAATGTGAATAGGTAAATGGAAACGTCCTGTGACCATCAAGTGTGTTGCTATTAAGGCTGACTGGTGGGGCCTATTGGAAAGCCTCCTTGGAGAGGCTGGCGGTTGCACAACATTGATAGCGAGGAGCCTTCAATCCCATGAGTGAGGTGCAGCCATCTCCTATGCACTATCCCCGTCATAGGCTCTGCTGACAGCACTTCCATGGTATTGGATGGGGACAGAAAAGCAGATCCTACAGCAAGAGTAAATAAATAATGAATTGGTGTAAGAAATAAAAAAAATAACTATTAGTCATAGAGTTACTGTGTTGTCGCAACACAGTATAAATGCTCTCTTTAAAGATCATGAGATGAATATTTCATCTGAAGGCAGTCTGAGATCCACCACTTCTTCAGAATCTGCAGCGATAAAAATTACACACTCAATCGTATCAGTATCAACCAAGAGATAAGAGCTAGCAGCCTAATCATTTAAAAGTGGTGTTTGCGTCCCAGTGCATTGTAGGCTAGAGGTTGACCTTGTCATGAGCCTTTCAACACATGCTTAAAAACAAAACAAAAGACTGACTTGTAATATTCCTGACCCAACGTTAGATGGAAGGAGAGTGCATAGCAGGTAAATCTGTAACAGAAAAATCTCCAAACGGATGACTACAGGCATGGCTGGATGGGGCATGGTGGGGGGGGGGGTAGGGGCCTGGGGGAAGGTTATTACTGAGTTCCTGTTTTTGTAGCAGTGCAGCAGTTTTGAAAGCACCTGCTGTAGAGCTCATTGTATATCCAGATGTTTTCAGGCAACAGTAAAAATGATGATAACTACTGTGATTAATGTACCATATGGGGCCTGCTCTGACAAAATTTGCCAGGGCTGCTTTGGGTTCCCAATCCTGCCCTGATTACAGATAAGGAAACATTTCAATTCCTCCATCTGGAGCCACTCCCATGTCAGCTGCTTTTCCAGAAGAATCAGATTTTCTGCTGTACATCAATCAAGAAGGCTTATCTTTAATTGGTGCATCATTACTGTTCACCAGAATGTTACAGAGGAAGAGAATAATCAAACAAGCATTGTCAAAGATAAAATATCTCGCCTTCGCGAAAGACCTACTGTCTTTGCCAATGTCTTTTAGTCATGTTGCAGAGCAGCGTGCCTGCTGTGCAGCATGGCTAAAAGTTGAAAAAAGTGTTGCTATGCTGGCCGCGTCATAGTGCTTTTTTTTCTATGCCAGGTGAGAGGATAACACAGAAAATGGAAGGGTTGGAGCTGGGAGTGAAGAATCAACACAGGCAATAGGAGGGAAGAAGACAAAAGCAGAAGCAGCAACACAGACAAGAAGAAAGGAGAAGCAGCAACATGGACAATGAGAAAGAAGGAGAAGCAACACGGATGAGGAAGAAGAAAGAAACATTGTACCTCAATCAAGCACGACTAGTGGAAGGACATCAGTCAAGATGAAGTAATCAGTACTTTGACCATGTTCCAGCCGAAAGAAAAGGAAGTGGTGCCGGCACTCGCTGGCCAATTATGAGGCAGCAAAGAACAGTGATAATGAAGGCAATGAGTGCTAAGCAATTGGCAGGCTCCAAGCCCCTTATAGAACTTAATCAAAGGTGAGACCTATTGCATTTTCAATGCTTGTTTTTCTAGCAGTCCGTGAGACTAAGGTATATTGTTGCTCTCTCACTTATGTACTGCTTCCACCTTTGAATTCACCCTCCCACTGTCTGAGTTGCTCCTCACGCCAGATGTTTTTAATCCTCGCTCTTCCCTGCCTGGCAAAACACCTGCTGCTCAAATTGATCAGTGGCATTTACATCCTCTTCCCACCCGATCCACCATTGCTCCTCCATCCCCCTCTATATGTTTTTAATTTTTTCTTCTTTGGGAGATATGAAAGCTGCAATTTGCTGCCAGACCACAGCTTTCTGCACTTCTGCACACATTGTAATAATTTTTATTCAGCACTCTTAGATAGGCGTCCATCTGCCATCTTGGAAAGGTAGATAAATACATGACAGTCGTTTCATGTTGTTCGCACTTTTAAAACTTGTATGCACAATAAGCCTGTGCCAAAAGGACAAGTCACATGAGTATATTCTGTTGAGTGTGGTGCACCCATTGGTAATATATCATGTGTAGATTTCAAATAATAAAATTTATAGAATTTTTTAAAAATGTTTTGACAATCGGTGCATCATCAAAATGTAGGGGGTGGGCAAAATCATCTATACAAATTCATAAGCTTCTTGGTTATAGGGAGACGCAACAAAAGCTGTGAAGAATAATCAATTAAATGTCTTCCTTAATACAGCACTTCTTAAAAAAAGAACACGTGCTGAAAAGAAACCAACCAGCAATTGTCAAAGGCTTCATTCAAGCTGGTTGCTATGGCTGATGCCCTATTTGTCTCACGTTGTCCAAAACACCAGATGAAAGATCAGCCAATTAAAAAAGCCTCTGAAGTGATGGATTTGGTTCAGGAAAGACCAAAATGCACAGCTTCTTTGAGGATATAAATCTTGCACAAATCACCCTCCTTGAGAGCAGTCCTCCAGTGCTTCCGAATGCAAAAATACAACTACACGGAAACACCTCACATCGAAAAGCTTGTTGTATTCGCACATCTACATTGGCACAGTGATGCATACACATACATAAACTCGCAAAAATACACCATCTACCAACTTACAGACATCCTATATACAAACAACTCCATTTGTACTTATTTACACACATTTATACACCAAGAAATACACAGATTTACAAGTACTTATGCACATGTTAAAACATACAAACACAAACGTACACATACAGACTCGTACTCAAAGACTTACACACTCAACCACGGGCAAACACAAGCATAGATGCGTATGCAGGCGCAAATACACACAGACTCACACGCACACAGACTCACATACACACAAACTCATAGATCCAGACACACCATCCAACACACTGATGCATACGGCACTCACAATCACACACGCACATACACACACAGACTCACAGATCCAGACACACAGACGCAGACACATTCACAGATCCAGACACACGCCATCAGACAAACATACATAGACCCACACATGCGCACACACACACACACAAATACAGATCCAGACACACAATCAGACAGGCCCACGCACGCATGCACACGTGCATAAACAAACACGTGCACACATGTAATCACGCACACACTAAGATGCAGAGAAGAGAGCCAGAATGAAGTGTGCAGATTGGAGGGGGATAGGCAGAACCCCTTCCCAGCCTCACCCAGTCCCTATAAATCATTCGAACATGGACCCACTCTCTGGGCTGAGACCCCGGGTGACCCCACAAAAGGAGCAGCAGGAGAGAAGGGCACCTGGTGCCTCCATATACCAGCTTGGGCACTCTCCTCTGTGCCAGCCCACGCAGACACAGGGTGCGCTGGCACCGCCGAGTTCAGATGAGCCATGCAAGGGTAACCCAAGGCTGATACACAGTGAATGTATGGCTATGTCAACACTGGGGGCACCACACAGGGGCTGCCAGGGTCCAGTGGTACAGGGGTGCGCACTCTATGCACGCGGAGGTGGGGGTGTCCCGCGGAGGTCAGGGTGTCCTGCACTTAGCGGTAGCTGTGGACGGTAGCAGCAGCCCAGCTCCTGTCCCTATGTGCCGGGCCCAGAGTAGCAGCAGGCAGCGCCCTGGGCGGCAGCTTGTGGTCCAGGTTGCAGCCATGCATGCAGCCCCAATGCCCCGACTCCAGCAGCAGGAAGCCCCTGGCGCCCTCGTGCTACCGCCTCTTGTGCAGCTTCAGCAGCAGAGCCCGGCGCACACTGCCTTCCCCTCCGCTGCACACACGCATTTTTCACATGCTCCTGTCACCTGCTTTGACGGAGGTTTGGAGAGAGGAGAAAAACAAGACCTCGGCAGGCATTACACACTGGTAACACAAGCCCAACTTCCCTGATTGCATTGTGGCAGCCCACAGCTCTGCTTCGGAAAACACACGCATAAACCAAGCGCGTCAGCTAAAATTCGCGGACCGCGCTCCAGCAAAGTGTGTAAAAAAAGCCTAGATGTTGTATTTACAAACATAATTAGGGGCCACTCGTAATAAAGCCCAGCCGCAGCCACTGCATGCTTCTGTAAACCATCATGCATCTTTGCGTCCCTGCTGTTTTAACTCGATCACTACAGCTTCCCCAGTAAGAGAACAGCTCCTGGCACTGCTACTGAGCTGGCATAGATTGAGAACCCTGCTGTGATTTGGCAAAACACATCGGGAATTAAATGTTTAAAGACAACAAGTGTTTCCAAATGATTTCTGAAACCAAAACAAGCGTCTTCTATTGTACTGGAAACAAAACATACAAAAAAAGTGAAAGCGATCGCGCTAAGGCCACGCTATTTAAAAGCATGCCGCCATGCGGCTCGCGTGGCGACAGGAAGACCCGAGGTATGAGAACAAAATGGCGTGGGACTGTCCACTGTCCCACGGACACGCGCATGCTGTCTGCATTGGACAGATGCCGAAAGCAGCCATCTTTGTCCATGCAGACGCGTGCATGAGCCTACGGGGAGAATTGATTCCAAAAGGTCTCTCTGACGAGAGCAACGCATGCGCTGCTTTCACCAGGCGAGACCTAAAAAGGTCCAACCTGCTGCTGGTAGGGTTCTGTAAGTGTTTCAGTCACACAGACCAAATCCCACCAGCACTGCGGGCTCACATTGGTCCCCTCTGACCAGTCGGGTTAATTTGATGCACTGTGTGGAGCATATACAGCTTATAATGGGAAATGGTCTAGCTTCTTTTCAGACAAAATAATGAATTAAATGGCTCTACCCTCAGTAAGTGCTTTTTTGTAATTGTATCTGACTCGCTGACCACAACAACAAGATGACATTTCGGAGAACTTTGCATGTAATAAATAAAACTTTGAACGACTAGTCGATGGACATGAGAACCCAGAGGACCTGAATACAAAACGAAAGCTTGCACTGCACAGAAAAGATACTAAAATACAGATATTACACATTGATAGTGCTATCAGTCGAGTTTCTAACCAGCCTCGATGGTATAATGGTGTCTTCATCAATAGCTAGTGTTACCTAAGAGTGTTCATTTTAAAATGCAACACTAGCTGGCATCAGCAAATGTATCACTTTTTGGTTCCTATGTTTGTTTTTATATATTTTTGGAAATTGGAAATAAAACACTTAAAAAACTTACTGATATCACAGATGCCAGAATGGCAGCAACTGTTTTCCATTTGTCATCTGTTGCAAGGGCCATTCAGAATCCAGATGTTTTGGAGTGTCAGTGAATGTTTTATTATAAACTGCTTATATTGAACCACCTCTTAACCTGACACACCCATTGTCCCCGGGGTGTTTAAGTGGCTTAAAAATGCACAACAAAACATGATGCATTTTAATATGAAAACCTGTGACAGGACCCCAAATTAAAACATAAAAAACAAGTACAAGGCGGATAACTTCGCTTGAAATGAAACAAATTAAATTATTTATGACAATGAACATCTGCGAGAATGCTGAGAAGAAAAATGCTGCCATCATGTGATTATATTTGGTATTCATAGTCATACTAAGATTGTATATATAGAAACACACAAAAAAGTGTGCACCAACAAAAATAGATACAAACAGACTGTATCCAACGAAACAGGAATACAATGTAAGTTTAATTTGTGCTACAGTCACAACCCGTACCGGATGCTCTTCTTCAGATCTTCACCTTTTCTGGTTTTTCAGCAGGCAGGGGGGATGGGAGGTGGGAAGAAATAGTGCCACACTCGCGTCGGGAGGAGCAGCGAGCACCTATTAACTTAAAATCAATCTTTGCTTGGTCCATGCGCCCCATAAAGGTTTGGAAGTGACATATGGCCAGCCTAGCACTGGGCAATTACAGTGGATACAAAGAAGAGGGACACTGAAGTCCACAAATGGTAAGCAATGGGCGGGCTCCAGGCCCTTTTTTATAAACAATAGTGTCTTGCAAGCGAGCGCATGCGCTTGCAGGCTCGACCCTAAAAAGTTTGTTGGATCCAGAGTCTGAAAGTGGTGGTGCCATTAGTATATTTTACAAAATTGATATTAAAGTATTTTCAAACAATCAACAGGGCCATAATTTGAAACTTGCCTTTTCCTCCAACAAACTTATGCAGCTCAGAGATTCTAGTGAGACAAGCTTGAAGCTGAGGGATGGTTTTGTGCAAATTAGAATTCATTATATATCGAGATAATATTGCTACTGTTAATCAGCATTGCAACGGAGACCAGTGGTGGCTGCCTCCGAACCAGGGTGGTAGGCAGGGGACTGGATTAAAAAAAAAAAAACTTACCTCCTCCGCCGTGCCGCAGTACGTCTTACCTCTGTCCTCTTCAGATCTGCTGTAAACGCTGGACTCTCACAGCCAATCTGGACGTGCATGAGCAGCATCGTAATTGGTCTGAGCGGCCTATTTTGCCACTCAGGCAGTGCCTGGGAGGCTGGGCATGTTCTCCATGGGGCTGTGCAACATGGCCCGGTGTGGAACATCAGTGGTCGAAGTGGGGAAAAAAAAGTAGGGGAACTATGGGAGGAGCATCAGGGGGCAGGAATAATCCGAGGATTGGTTCAGTGGCCGGAGTCAGTGGTGTGGCTAGAAAGAGCGAAACATCCTAATTTTTAGTATGTTTGTCTTTTCACTGACTAATTACAGCTTATAACGTTATTTAATGCAACCAATAGAGACACGTTTATTTGAGGTTTAATATGAGTTATTGACATTAAAATACATTTACAATGTGGGATACGTTTTCAATCACAGAATGTCCCAAATACGCATACAAGTGGAATCATAGGCCATTTGTGTCCAAGCCATGCAGTTTCTTTTATCAGCACTTCTCCTCCCTTTTTCTAACCATTTCTGAACATAAAATTTGGCTTTAGATTCTATGACAGGAGTCCCCATGTGTTGGGGAGCACTGTTGATTACATCATTCTGTGCCCCTTGGTCAATGCAAAATTGCATTCCTACATTTTTCACATGCTTCACGCAACATGTCATGAAGACAGCATTAGATGCCTCCTAGTTTCCTGTTATTGTATCTAGACATAGCACTCTCAAACAACCCAGACCTGGTGGTTTTGCAGATGCTTTTAGCAGTATCAGATGAATGAGATACAACTATTGCATTAGTAGTTTGTGTAATTACTACTTAGTTAGCAATGAAAATTGCAAAAGAACCAATTCTGAAAATTATGAGACTCAAACATTGGTAGAGTCGGAAATAGGTAGTGGTCCTTGGATTATCTCAATCAGTTATTTTCTCCCCTTCAGACTACTATCCTCTGCAATCACTATTAGACACCTTCGTCCTTTATCTCTCCACGAGCACTGTAGGTGTCTAGAAATACCACCCAACAGAGACTGCATGAGAGAAGTTCAAACATGAGTGGCAAAATATCCTAGTTTGCAAATGTTTTCCACATAACTATAGCTCTCCCGTGTTTGCCACATAATGCACCATCTGCTGCATGATCTAATGGTTTTAGCCAAAAATAATTTGTAGCTCAAATGGATCAAAACAACGTGACTTGTTTTGCTGTGAAGTGGAGGGCCCTTTACAAAAGGTTGACTGGTCACATTCTCAGTGCTGCACTTGTTTGTTAACAAACTGCTATCAATGGGGGGAAAGCTTTGCAGAGACTGTTAGTATGTGTAAAAAGGTCAAAATAATAAAGTATCAGAAAATATACAACATTACACTGCAGCCTTTTTTGCTGCATGATTTACTGCAACATAATGTTGTCTTCCATTGCTGCATAATTGCAGTGGCCTCAAAGCAGACAGCACATGCTAAAAGTGCTTGTGCATGAGGCAGAGACTGTGAAGTTTGCGAACTTAGGAGCATATATATGGGGAGGGTGGCGTAGGGCAGCACAGCAAATTACTTTGCTGCTCTGCCCTGCATCACAGGGAAAGGGCTGGAATGCACCGTATTTATTTATGGTGCATTCCTGTCCTTTCTCCCTGTGTTGATACCGTTTTGGCAGCCTAGCTCCAATGCAGGCACACTTGGCCCATGGTGCAAGGGTACCTCCATTGCATGCAGGATTGTTTTGTGCAGGACGAGGCACCTTCCTGTACAAAAACAATCCTAAGAGGCTCTTTCCTCTCTCTATGTGGGCCGCAGAATGCAGCAGCACACATAGAAAGAGGAAAAAACAAGGAGAAAGAACGATATTTCTCCTAGTTATGCCTCCCCTAAGGAGGTGCATGATTTTGACACAATCCCAATTTTAGAAGTCCTTGTAAATCTGTGAATGTGTCAGAAACCGTGGGAGTTGCGTGGGGACTTTTATTGTTGCAGAAAAACTACTGGGTTTACAAGGAACTCTGGAATGATTTATGTGTTTTTAAGAGTGAGTCATTATGCTGCACAGTTCTGCTGGTTTTGCTACTGAGGCCAGATTTTGCGGCATTGCTGCAAAACCTGTCCCCAGTTACAAAACCAGTCTCCCACGCAACACCTCCTTTGCGCACAGTAAGGCAACGCAGCAGTTTGCGTTGCATTGTACTACGCCATATTTATGAAGCCATTCAAGTCATCTAAAGTGGCTTTGCGTGGTTTTCAAAATATGATTTGGAGCTTTGCGTTGTGCATGTACCACATTGCATAGCGCAAGCATGGCGCGAGGCCCTCGTAAACATGCCCCATAGTCTGGTGTGCATGCAAATCCTGCATTGCCAATCCCTGGTGAGTTGCATTAGTACTGCTAGAACAAAGTCAATGTAGGCACCAATGAGTGAGGCGGACAGGCCTCAAGGGTCCTGTGACCACAGTGTAAAAGTCACTGCTGCTCGAGGGTGTGCTGCTTTTTAGGCCTGCCTGCAAGACTGGAGGTGAACTTCAGTGTGGATTGTGGTGGACAGGCCTTCAAGGTGTTAAAATACCAGGGCTTCTAAGGTCTAGCTGGGCCTTCTAAGGTCTAGTAGGAGAATGTGCTCCCTCAGGAGAGTGGTCTAGTGGACTAGTCATGAAGGTTGAACCAGGTTCCCCAGTTCCAAATTCGGTGGCACTGGTCATAGTGCCACATCCTATCCCCCCAAACACCCTTCTGCCCCACTGAAAGAAACTTGCACTGTCTTCAGCTACAACCCAATTCTGCCCCATTATAAACACCTGGATGTGACTCCATTCAAATTATGCACTGCCTAAAAAAAAGAACATCCTGGAAAAAGCAAACACTCCAGGGAATGCAAGATTATGTAAAGCATGCGAAATATAAGCGGGAACGACATGTTACCTCAACGCTTTTACACTCAATGTTCAGAAATCAATGAGTATTTTTTATCTCAAACAATGAGGACATGAATACAAGGCTCCTCCTGTACACATGTGTGCCTTTGTTGCATTCCTGGACAGCAAGGAAGGGGTTAAGCAGGGCTCAGAAGAGAAAGAAACTCATCAGGAGAATCTGATCTGACTCACAGAAACCCATCAGGACCCCTCTACATTCATGTCAGCCAGCTAGCTGCTCAAACATAGGCATTATGTATTCAAGTGTCCTGCAAATAATACCTTTTGAACTGTCCGGCTTGGCTAACTCTTCTACTCACAAGAAACTTGAGAGAGATCTTGACAGTAAAAGGAATAATTATATTTTAATTCGGTAAGTGAACAAAAAGCAGTAACCCACTGAGCTATGCAAATAAAGTATTGTTCTTTGATATGAATGGTACACGTTCTCTGCATCAGGTGTATTAACCCTCTGCACTACCATAGATTCATCAAAACATCCATTAAACAAAACTCCGTCCCATCTCTCTCTTCAAGCACGTTGATCACCAGAGTTATCGTGGAACTTTTATTGTTGCCCAGAACCTGCTGAATATACAAGGCACTTTTCGTTTTTTTTTCAAACTCCTGCACTGCTACAAAACTGGGTTCCACTAACTAAACAGACCTACTACCCTTCCGGACACCCTGGGAAACGTTTGATGCCCGGTCCAGCCAGTCCGGCCCAGTTACTGTAAAGCCTATTTCAACGCACTATTGTAGATATGTAGGCTTATTTGATATAAGCGTCACGGATCACAGTTAGTGTAAGACACATATTCTTTCTTAATAGCAACTTATCTCCAAAAGAAGGCCTCTGGTATTAATGGTATTTCTAAGGGCCCTCACATAGGACCACTTGCCTTTTTGACGTTCCTGTACATTTCCTGCCTATGCTTTACTATGCAGAAATCGTTATGGCAGAGAAGCCATAATACTATCCCAATTTCTACAAGTCATCTCTCATATACCAAGGGACCAACCGTTGACCAAATTAACCTGCAGTTTAGCTATTGATGCCGATTCTGGTTGGCGCTTGACATTTTTTAAGCACAAACTGAGAAGTATCGGCAATGGTTAATTTATCTTTATGCATTAAATAATATGAAGTTTCTAAATGTTTTTTTATTTCACAGAAACGAACTATTTTTTAAAGGTCCCTAAAAGAAATGGGTTTAATCATCAATGAATTAATGACAGCCACAAACTACAGATCCAGCTTTACCATTATTTAATTAGAACTTTGGAACATTAAATACATTTCTGCCATGTGTATGGTGCACCTTCTTTGCAGCAGGCATATTACCCCTGTGTGTTACATTAGATGAGTCAAAACTGCCAAATAACAAATCTCCAATCTATCTCCTGCAGGAAGATAAACAATCAGAGATATCAGTCTTAACACTTTTATAGTTGCAGAATAACAACTGGGTTTAAAAGGAACTCTGCAGTGAGTTATGTGTTTTTAAGAGATAGTCTTTTTGCTGCACAGTTCTATTGGTTAGGTCAAGCCTAGAGCCAGTGCGCATGCGCTGCTCTGCAAGGCTTATTGTAGAGGAGTACGGAGTAGAAGCTCCGGAGTACGGAGAAGAAGCTCTGCTCACTATCCGCCCATATTTGCTATTGGCTTTTGTCATTGTTTGTCCTTACTGCTGGCTTCAGATTCGTCATAGGCTTGTTAGTCCCTCCTTAGCACCGCCTCCTCTTCATTTGTCACCTCCCATGGTGATTGGCCCCTTTATTTCGAGTGTTGCATGATAGGTGTTATTTTAGACTATGAGCACTATTTTCGTTAATGAGGTTCTCCTACTGCATGCAGGACGTGCTTTGCTGCATTCTTTCCCCGCCCTCCCTCCCGTTGTCCGTGCTTTTCACTCCCCCCTCCCTCCCGTTTTCTGTACCTTTCACTCCCCCCTCCCTCCCGTTGTCTGTGCATTGTCCATGCCTTTCACTCCCCCCGCCCTCCCGCCCGTTGTCCGTGCCTTTCACTCCCCCCCTGCCCCCCTCCGGTTGTCCGTGCTTTTCACTCCCCCGCCCTCCCTCCCAATGTCTGGGCCTTTCACTCCCCCCACCCTCCCTCCTGTTGTCCATGCCTTTCACTCCTCCCCCGTGATCCCCCTCCCGTTGTCCGTGTCTTTCACTCCCCCCGCCCCCCTTCCATTGTCCGTGATGCCTGCCCCTCGCGTTGTCCGTTATGCCTCCCCCTCCCATTGTCCGTGATGCCTCCCGTAAATGCGAGACCTATTGCATTCCAAATGCTTGTATTAAAGAGTTTGCGCCCTGTTTACACATGGCCTTGACCTGAATACAGTGGCAGACACCCAACCAGAGGGATTTGAAGCACATTACATGGTCACCAGTTACTTTATTTAAGGGCATATATCTTTGTAACAAAGACACGTGGGTATTAAATGGTTTCAAAGTCGTTTGATTTTTTGTTTATGAACTTAATAATAAGCTCTTATTAAGGAGTGTATTCCGCCGTAAACTTCAATGACTTCCACCCTTTTTGAGAAATTGTGTGTAGCTGGGCAAGCACAACTTTATATTTAACTTGGAGCACATTAGAACAGATTTGTACAAATTCAATTCGATAAGAAATGTTCTTTTTTTTTTCACAGACTGCAGCGATTTCAAAGTACAAAACAACCATTTGAGTCACTTTCACATATGGTGATCTGGGGCAGTTTACAGTGCTTAGGGTCTATTAACTTTATCGACTTCAGAATTCTTTATTGCACAAGATAACATCTTTGAGATTGAAGCGCCAAGCAGCCTGGCAGCTGCATTCTTGCAACAGAGTTTTGTTTCAGTCTTCGCACCCTGAGGTGGTAACTCTGTGATGTATTAAAGAAAGCACTGTGTGATCTTGGGTAAACATGAAAGAAATGAAAATTTTAAATGCTTCTTAAAAGAAGTACATTTATTTGTTAGTTTTCAGTATCTGTTTTGCGTTTTGGAATCCTAGTATGTTTGTGGTCTACACACATTCTTGGGAGAGCTTTAAACAAGCATTTGCAATGCAATAGGTCTCGCATTTGCGAGACTTTGAGCTACTGGCATTGTAATTGACAAACCTTTTATCTATGTGTTGGTTTTGAAAACAGAGAAATAAAAGGCATTGTCATTTACAATGCCAATAGCTTAAAATTTTGCAAATGCCAGACCTATTGCATTCCAAATGCTTGTTTTGTTACTGGGGGCCAATTTTGTAGCACTGCCGCAAAACCGGTCCCCATTACAAAACCAGCCTCCCACCCCTCCAGCCTCTAGTCCCTTGCCTGGTATGGCCAGTCTGACATTGGTGCCAGGGCCTATTTGTTTTCACAGCCTGACCCTGGATGGGGTCCGAAAGGGGCTCTTGTGCTGGGGGTGGGGGTCACATAACTTGTGCTGCATATATGCAATATTATTTTTTTTAAAGGTCAACAGACCACATCCCAGAACACAGACAGAGCAGCCGTACATATTAAATAAAATAACATAAGACACATTAAATAAAGTAACATTGGAAAAACAGCTGATTAAGACATTAAACGTTTGTAAAAAAAATGCACCAAGGTATTCTTTAACTTTCCCAACTTACTTGATGTTTATTTACAAGCGAGCGTGGAGTTCAGAGGCAGTCCAGGCTCCTCTTGCAGACCCCAGTGCGCAGAAAAGAGCATAGCTGTAAAGGAGGGGCTGGGGACCTCTGGATAGGCATGCAGAACAATTTCCAGGAGAGGCTGGTGGGGCTGGGTCAGCTGAGGACCTCATTTACAGCAGCCGCCTTCTTCCCGTTTTCCAGTTCTGGCTGGTTGGAGAGCAGATTTGCAACCAGCCATGGATTCCTCACTGAATCCCATTTCTTCTTTTTCAGGAGGTGGTGTCCGTCAGTCTGGGTGAGCCCGAAAATAAAGGGCACATGAGGTCAAGGGCGGGGCCATCAAAGCTTCCTGGTGTGACCATTGTATTGGTCACAGTGGGGGCAGCCAGGTAGCGTCGGCAGTAAATGAGCTGTAAATCACTCCAGCAACAGAGCCATCAGAGGTAGCAGTTTTCTCACTGACTGCCCTTTCAGTGTTATTTTCCAGGCCCCTGTCCCCAGATACAGAGGGGAAGGGGGAGGAGGTCGTGGGCACTGCAGAGGCCTTCCTCAAAGGGGACACGGCTGAATGAATAAGCTATCATTTTAATATGGACCATTTCTGCAGTCCTGGGATGTTTTTTTAATAAAAAGAAGTAGGGGAACGACTGTAATACATTTAAAAAGTAGGGGCACGCCGTGCCCTTCCGATCCCGCCCACTTCGACCCCTGGGGGACATGCTAAGTGCGCATTACGGTTTGGCCAGCCCCACAGCCGTCATGCACACTTAGATGAGTGCAAACCACTCCTTGCTCTGCTCTGGAGTCACAGAGCCCAGCCCCGCTTCAAGTGCCGCACAGAAAAATAAAATGATAATAACGTCCTGTTATTATCATTTTCTTTTTCTTTTATGCCCCTCTGAAATAGCAGTGGGGCGACGCTCTTCTGCCTTAACAGAGGAGCCACCACTGTCGGGCCCAATCTAATATCCCTCGCAAGCAAAACTGTTTTCAAACACCATTTGAGAAACTTGCTGCAAACTGCCAGACAATTTGCCCACTTTTGCATCATGTCTCAAATGGCATACAAGAAAAACAAGTTCACTTGGTCACTCAAGAGCACAGCTTTGCTGTAATGATTGGAAACTGATTTCGTAGCTCTCACTTAGTTTGAGACACTTCGTGCTCATGGAGTCAGCATACAGTGTCCACATATTATTTGTGCAAGACCAGTTTCTGTGAATGTACAAACAAAATGCACTTGCATAAAGTCAGATTTAATTAAGGAAGGGATGAAGGATTTCTGTGAAATGGGCAACTCTGTGTTTTAAGTTTAATACCCTTTAAAAAGTAGGGCAGGGCCTTGCCATTGGTGTTTGTTTCTTCCTGACATTTTCTGGGCTCTCTAATCCTCAAATGTCACATGATTTTTCCCCAGGGTATACAACTGTTGATTCATCACCTATAGCCAACACATTTTAGATCTGAGGCCAGTTCTAAAGATTTTTCACATCTTTATTTCTCCACATCCCTTCCCAGCCAACCCATTAAAGATACTGACAGCTCCTCTGCTAAGGCAGTGCAAAAAAAGAAAAAACAATGCTATTATCATTTTATTTCTTCGTGCTGAAGCCAGTTTGGGGCAGGTGGGGCTTTCCTGACATCACAGCCAGCAGGGAGAGGAATGGTGGGCACTCTCTTAAGTCGGCCAAACAGTCATATGTACTTAACATGTTCTCCACCTGGCTTTATTGCACAGAGTGGAGGACATGCACAGGCCCCCAGCCCCTGTCTGAGTGCGACCAATCACAACGCTGCTGTGATGCTGGTGACTGCAGCGTTGTGATTAGTTTTGTGGAGCCTGTGTGCTTCCTGCTTCTGGGAATCGTCAGGAATAGAAGCTGAAGATAGACGTCACAACGAAGAAGAGATGGCAACAGCAAAGAGGTAAGTGTATTATTATATTTTTTCAATACCCTCCCACCACCCCCCATCCCCCACCCCGATCTGTGACAGCTGCCACTTATTAAATAAATACATATGCCTTGTAGAGCCCAGAGCTACTTGTGCCCAATTGTCAATTAAGACTACAGCCTGCTTTATCAAACACCCAGACCTTTTACACTTTACTTGTACAACCTTGGAGCTCTTGATGGACAACTTCTGTGGTGTTACACAGCAGCTGTACCAACAAGCCCCTGTCCCAGCTTTTCATGCACAATACAACTTCAGCTTCTCTCCAAAGTCTCTTGTGCGCAAACAGTGGCAATCCGACATCTCCTAGTACACAGGGGACAGTTACCTTGATCGATGCCACCATGCCGGGTATTCTGGCTTGGAACATAATCTGAAAAAAGGAATTCACTTTAGGAGGAAAATTATTGAATCATGCCTTTGATAATATGAGGATGTGTGTATAGTTCACTCAAGGTAAGGTCTTCTAATTACTGTATTCAACCTGTTGTTCTTGAAATTGATGAAGACATAGGACAACAGCATCATTCATCCTTAGTCTTTTAAAAATAAAATAAACCTAAACACAGAGTCCTGCTTGAGGAAGCGTTTTGTACCCCTGCAGAAAATATGGCACAGTCCTTGCATATTCTGTAGTCCTAAGTAGGGGCAGAAACACACTGATTTAACCCTCCAACTTGAGAAAAGGACCCAGCACTATTCACTGCTTCACTTCCACCAGGTGTAGGACTGAATTTAAAGCAGAATTTAACATGAGAAATCACAGAGCTGTCAAGTTCAGCTCTTAGCCGTAGTGGCTATGGAAGCAAACGTCAGCATGGATGTTCACGAAGGTGCTTCTCTCACCTATTTGCAGAGGCGCACGATAAGGATCATGAGCTGCCCTTTCTCATTCAACTAGGAAAACCTAGCGGTCCGCCTCGATCATACATTCCTTTATTAGCACCTCCTTGCTTAAGGAGATAGTCCTAAAGCATTGCAAGCCGCATAGGTCAAAACAATACTTAAAACCCCACCACTGGCCCTCTTGCCCTCTCCTACTACAGACTCCTCTGCAACATGCCCTATTGGATGAATCTCCTTCAACAGAAGGATTTCAACCATCTTACAGACTCGAACCATGCTGTGACTCATGGGCCAAGTAGCTTTCAGTCCATAGAGGGGAACCAGATCAACAGTAGGCATCTTATGGGATGATTTAAAAACAGTAACTGATATCAACATAGGAACTAATCTGTCTGGACATAACTGCAGCCTTCTGCACTGTAAACTACCATATCCTACTCAGTAGACTGACAAACTTGGGGATCTATGGGCCCAGCATCCCCCTTTACCTCGGAAAGATTTCAAACAGTTCACATATCACTCAAAATGCAGCCAGTCACTGTGTGTATCTAATAGTTTGGTCAGTTGGATGTAGATTGCGGTGTCTTCAAATCACATTGCAGAGATCGGGCATAAATTGTAATACTACAAACAGGAATGGTGTGATTTGGTGCTGCAGGAGACTGATGTCCACTCAAATTGAAAACGTAATCCGGATCCCTCCACCTCCAACTGGCGAAAGAGGCACAACAAATTTACGACAGCCATAGGATTATTTTAAGATCCACTCAGGAAGAGGAGGATTAAATTCATCGGCCAACCAGCTAACTTGAGAAGTCTGGTCTCTAAGGGCTTTCAGAAATTAACCTCAACTGTTACATAAACTGAGCAATGGCTTTTAGGATCAGAAGACACAAGGACCGATAAACAAGTCAGTTGCAGCACTGTTAGAAGGAACTGCAATGTTGGATCAAAGAGCAGAGACACAGAAGAATGACTATGACAAATTAAACTGTATCTGCTGAGGTTTCCAGCAAGGGGCAGAAGACTAAAAAAGTTGACACTATGGAAAACTACCAAGTATGATAATCTCAAAATATGCTAATAACTTATTTATTTAACAGTAGTATATAGCGTGGCTCCGCCAAACTGTGTTAGCGAGCTTTATATCTTATCAACATATTACAATTTAATACTACAACATGGGACTGACGGTTTCCACACTACAACTTCAGACGAAAGAGATTCGCCAGGAGCTATGAAATCAACAAGAATGGGTGGAAGACGCGGATAGCTGCTCTTAATGCAATAACATTGAACTGGTAGGCCTTCCTGAGTATGCTAAACAGTGAAGCTGGTGACATTTGAAAGTGGTGAGATGGAAAAGTAAGACATGAGTGTTACGACGCAAGCGAAATGGGTGAACCTGACTATCATAAGGGAGTTTTTTTAATAATAAAGGGTAGGCAAATCATAGTTTTATAATATTATCAGTAGAGTGGGCAAATCATTGTTTTATATTATCAGCAGAATTGCATGATTTTGAAAATGTATTACCCATTTCAATGGAAATGTGTTATCTGTGAATGACAGTCAGATACTGCACCATCACATATATCTGTGACAATGTGCCCCAAATTGTATTACCACTGGTTACATACTAAACCCATACCACGTTCCTGATGGACAGATGTAGATCATTTGTGACATGTGTGCCTTGTGCTACCTTTGGATTTTTCACCATCCCTATGATTTCATTTATGCAACATTGATGGCAGCACCCCCACTATGAGAGTTGTTCCAGCACCACTGCAGCATTTAATTATGGCACAACAGATCCATTGACTTTGACCCGATGCTCTTCCATTGTGAGCAAGAGGATGCTTATGGTGAGCGTTTCACTTTCCAGCATCATCATGCTGTTCATTCAAGTGGGAGAATTGCATTTCACTGCAGAGTTCTTCTCATCATCATCCCTGAGTTGCTGCGGCTGCAGTGTGCGGGCAATGCATCATGCACATTAAAGAAGAGCACATTTTCAAAACTTTCTGAGCAGTCTGGGCAGCTTGTACTTCTGAGCACTGGGGCCGCAGTCTGAACGCAGGGCACCTTCGAAGCAGAAAATATGAAGTGGACGTCACAAGTGCAGCTTACATTTGGGGGCAGGTTTAGCATTCTTTCTGCAACTTGCATGTAATTTAAGAACACCATATAAAAATAGAACGTATATTCTATTTATAGAGGGTGTTCTATAATTGCTTGCAAGTTGCAGAAGGAATGCGGAACCCGCAATCACGGCAGTGCTGCAACCAAAATACAGCTCATTGCCAATACCATGCCATTCTATGATGTTGGGCCACAGACACTTGGAACAGTCACGGGATTAAGCGTCTGCTGACAATGCAGGCCTACCCCGGGCACACGCAGGGGGCCCTCCTAAGAGGGCAGCCCCCTTTAGTGCCACAGGATGGCACACGATGAGTCAGCCTCCCAGTGTTTGGGACCTTCGTGGGCCTCCAATGCCCACGTCACTTCCGGGCAGGAGGTACATATACCTCTCCCGCCCACTGGTCGCTCTCTTTTCCCGCAGCCCTGATGCCGTTTACTTGGTGTTCCGATGGGTCCATTGTCTGGCGTTGGTTCTACCGCTGTCGTGTCCTCGCATCAGCATTTTCCAGTGAGTGCAGGGGTATTGTTAACCCCCCTCCCACATAGTCTTTCACCGGAACTATAGGGCTGTGCGGGGGACAGTTGGGCGCCGTGGCGGTTGTCCCCATGCCCCATGAGCAGTAGGGGTCGGGTTTTGTGGTGAGTGCTTCCCTGGTTGCCCATGTGGGTTCCTTGGCTGCGAGGGCACATCCGAACACTGACCCTGATTTCAACAGAGGCGCATGGGGACTGCAGGCCGCTCTCTCTGTCCCACATGGAGACCGGGCTACAGCAGAGGAGCTTCGGGACTGCAGGCCACTCTCTCTGTCCCACGTGGAGAGCAGGCCGAGCCTGTAACAGGTTTGTGAGGCCACAATACCAATCTCATCTGCCTCAGCCTGTTTCCTATTTATCGAGTCTATCAGTCAGCTGACTCGCGGACTCCGTTCGCCGCAGTCAGGACCGCATGATTGGGCAAGCCTTGGGCGAGGCTGTAGCACACATAGCGGTCACAGCCAAGCAGGCTGTATTACTTCAAAAAGACACAGGTGATGGAGCAGGTAGAGCAAAATTTTGTATACCTCCTCTATTTTGCATGAAAGTATTAAATGAATAACCTACTTATTATAATTTACTAATTGTGTGCTGTGATATATTTAAAACGAACCATTTGCATACACAAATTACACGCGGGAACTTGCAATTTGCATGGCAAAATAACTCTGATAACTAAAATATGTATGCATGATTTATGTTGCTTTTGTGACGTTTGCATCTTCGTGGAGGACCGTAAAGGTGAATATAATGCTTTAAATGTCGCTATATGCTAGGTAAATACTAATACATAAAGGGATTAGTAAGGGTATAACATTAGAAGCATCATTTCTTTGTATTAATTACTCTTTTGTGTTTGTTTCGCTGAAGTTGACATTTGGGTCTAAAACAATATGGTGGCAGAAACCGAGTTCAGAAGTGGCCACCGTCTCGTGAAGCGCGAAGTCAACTGCGCAGACTCGGATGGCTCCGTGAACTTCCTAGCGACCTTCATACACTCTGTTACTGTCAAGGATAGGTTATTGGAGGACTGCCAAGACCCCGAAACTAGAAATAAATGAACAATGGATTCTCTTAACTAGAAGTCAAAGCTTTGCAACATTATCATTATATCATCACCGGAAAACATATCAGCAAAATCCATGTGAACCCGGACAGACTAAAAATTGGACGTTTGCCACTAGCCAATCAAGAACATTCTCCGCCCAAAAATGTTTCATGTTATCCCGAAATGTATTATAAAAGAGTAGTAGAATAGGGAGGGGAAAAAAAGCATTTGGCGGTTACTATGACTGCACACCCTCTTTGACCCCACAGGCGATGACGGATGCTAGCACGACTTCTGGTCCTTTGGCGATCTTTGGGACTGCATCGTGCTGAACAGAGGACTTTCGGACTTTGAGCCTTGGCCTGCTTTATTCGGACAATTGACGATAAAATTTGGTTATGCAGAGCCAATGAATTAGAGAAACCCCAGATAGCCAGAATAGGTAAATATGGTGTTCTGTGATTGAAATAATTTGATCTAGAAATTCTAAAAATTGATGAGACAAATGCTAATATTACTTATAATGATATTTTAGATAAACAGATATTGATTAACAGAAATTATGAGTTTGTAGTTTTTCGAATAAAGGATTCTGAGTCTTAAATGTGTTTTAGCTGGTTCTAAATCACCATCAACCAATCCAACTAATTGGTTCGTCGACCAAGTGGGTGGAGTGCCTTGATGTTTAGGATTAGGGATCTATAGGTGACAAAAGTTAATGTATATTTTGTAATATTACTTTTCTCTCCCTATAGGTTATAAGGTGTTCCCCCACATGTCCAGCGCTTGAATTATTCATCCCTCCTGTGTGCAGACTCGTGGGAGAGATGTATGAGTGTTGGTGTTATGGGCCCCACCAATGACTGCGTGTGTGAATGAGTTAGTGTGACGTCGGGTCTGCGACGCTGGGAGGATAATTGTATATTTTACTTCTTTTCCCCAGTCTCGTGCTGGATCAGTTTTTCTGGTAGCAGAATGATGGTTTTATTGTTTTGGTTTGGTGTCTATTGCTTATTGATTTGATTACTATTTATTGATTTCTCATTTTTTGCTTATTGATTATTGATTGCGGATGTTGGATGGGCATTGGTCTATGTATTAACACTCTATGTTGAGTCGCGTTGAGTTCTATGTTGTTTGACGGCTTCTGGGATGTAGGAAGTCGGAAGTTTGTAATGATTCCGTAGTAGGGCAGAGGTAAGCGCTGCTCTTGGGAAAGATGGAATTATTGTTGCCCTGTAGGTACACGGGGAAAACGTGTAATGATTGGAGTTGCACGACGCATTGTCTGGGTTCGATTTGGTAACATCTTCGTGTGTTACAGTTATTATTATTATTATTATTATTATTTATTTTTATAAAGCGCGTAGTCACCCGGAAGTATCCCAGTTAGGAACATTTCTGTGTGAAAGAGGTGTATGGGTAGCGAAGGCCACCTGTGAAATTTTGGTCTTAAGTACCAGGAGTCCACGTGAACTCTGATTACGCTTATCACTGGAAAGGTAATAGGTGTTCCCTAAGCTTTTTAGAAGGATAAAGTAGAGGGAAGTGCTACTTTATTAACAAATGTAATAATTCTGAAATAGGGCAGATTGTACGCTGCTCTCAGGAAAGACAGAATTCTGTATGAATAAACTACATTTTCCGTATGAAAGTGTATAAATGAAATAGCATTCAGGCTAATTGTGAAACTCTGGTTTTATTTCTCAGGAGCAGAGCGTTTCCAACAGGTGTCTTAATTCTAGAGAAACGGTTGGCTAGTGCTTGTTAGAAGGGTAAGGTAGAGGGAAGTGCTACTTTATCAACGGGTGTAACGATTCCGTAGTAGGGCAGATTGTTCGCTGCTCTCGAGAAAGACGGGATTCTTGTGAAAAAGGTAATTGACTATACTTTTGTTAGCGAAACAGATAATGGTGGCGTTTTTTATGTCTTTACTAACAGATTTGTAAGTCAGAGAGAACGTAAAAAGCTTACCGATAAATTTTGTAAAGGAGGGGTCAGCAGAAGCAGGAGTAGCGAGAAAAGCTGACGTCAGTAAAGACCACGCTGGGATTGGCCAGCTGTAAAACAACGTAGACGCGCCTGGAGTGGAGAATTACTGAAGTGACATAGACGCTCCGGATTGGTGCGTTAGTGTGAGTCGCGCTACGATTGGTTTTACCAACAGAATAGTCGTAAGGAAAATCTAGAGATACAAAAAAGACAAAATGATGTATTATGATCCGTCAGAAAAGGAGAAAAAGTCCTGGTTCGGAAAAATCAAGGACAAACCGATTGTGACTACAGAGGGACAGTTGCTTCCTCCACTGAAATCGCCCGCATCCTTTATGGTTGCGAAATACGGATATCATACATGTATTTGGTTGGACAATTGGGCAAAGTATGCAAAAGATGATGGAGTCTTAGCATCTCCGGAAAATGGTTCATTTAATTTGGCGGTTTTGAGAAATTTGAGAGAAAGAATGATGAATTTAGAACCGAGACCTAGACCAACTCAGTTTGAAGCATTGACAGAATGGGAAGACGAGATGCATGACAGAGAACAGCAGAGTGGAGGAAGGTATAAATATATGTTTGGTAGATCATGTGGACAGGAGAATCATGATGACAGAATGAGGAGATGGCGAAGCGCAAATATGACTGATGGTTTGTTTCCTGTGAGAAATGCTGAAGAAATTAACAGTAGAAAATGTATGGGGAAAAGAAATAATACAGAGTCAGGAGGGTACGGTGTTCATGAATTGGAGGATGATGTTCTTGATGACATGTTTTATAAAAATCCACCCCGTATCAATCAGATTCCACATTATTGACACCAAGTGCCCCATAAAAGAGACACCACAAAATATAAAGTTTGAATCAGTACCACAGGAGGTAGGAAGAAATAATTCTTTTAGAGAAATAGAGAAAACACAACATGATAAAATGGGTAATGGAAATTCAACTGAATTAGTGAAGACAACCTTAGAGCTAACCGAAAAGATTAGTGAATTAACTAAAAACTTGGAAGCCGTAACTGTTCCTGTAACTATAGGACCTGTAATGCCTATTTTTGATAAACAAAAGGATAGTGAGCATTGTCTGACGATTCCTTACAACAGTAATAAACAGACCGAGATGCCAAGAAAGACTTCAGGCGAGAATCCATGGAGACAAACAGTAGGAATTTCACAACAAATTACTCCTAAAAACTTGACAGTAAATCAAAGTTTAGTGGATAGAATAATAATGATGACAGAATCAGTCCCAGGATCACCAAAGGGTTCAGAACAAACCAGTAATGGGAAAAATCCCAAAGGGCCTACTTCAGAAGAATGGTTGAGGAGCTTAAATTGTCTTGGAAGAATTAATAGTAGGGACTATACCCACGGAAAAATTAAAAGCATATCAGGATGAAGAGTTATTGTTTCTATGCAAAAGTATAACATGGAGAGCAAGAAATTTACATGAAAGACTAGAAGAAGTAGCAAATGAAATGGGTATAGACTTTGAAAGGGTAAAGTCTTTACAAAAACCATACCGAGTAGATTTTTCTGAAAAGGATATTGAAAATCTGAATACTGCAGGACGAACAACACAGATTAAAGATTTAATCATTTTATTAAGAAAATGGAGAGATGTAGATAAATGGAAAAGTAGGTGGTTTAAGAAACGAGACGAAGCATCAGACAAAACATTTGTAGCTTTCCCAGTAAGAGAAAAGGAAAAAGTAGTAACAGACTGTCCCTTGAGAGAGATTCCAGGTGGAGGCTATATACATGTCCCCTGGACTAGACAAGATATGTTGTCTTTTACCAATGATTTTCCCCGACTGCACGAAAAGCCAGTCAAATGGTACAGGCAGGTAGATAAGTTTATGAAGTTATCAAAAGTTCTATGGATCGATTTAAATAGTCTTTTTGACATAATAGTACCAGCAGACTTATGGACAGAATGCAAGGTAATGATTAGCTAGCCTACACAAGAGTACCCTAGAGACCCAAAAACAGGTGCCCCTGATCCAGAAGTAATTAAAAAATATGAACAGGTAATTACCTTTCTAAAAAACAAAGTACCTCCTAAAGAAACTGATTGGGTAAAAATTGACTGAACTCATCAGGAAGCGAAGGAATCAGTACATGCCTATTACGAAAGGTTGATTCTTGCCTTTAAGCAGTTTAGTGGTGATGAAAATTTGAGTGAAAAAGATTTGAGTCACTTTGTATATCGATTTGTATATGGGCTGCGACCAGAAGTAAGTGAAATGATTAAACAACATACAGTGGACTGGCAAAATAAAAAGATAGATGAAGTACTGAGACATGCAAAATATTTTAGTGATGAAATTGAAGCAAAGCAGCGTAAATTAAAAGAGAAAGCCATGTGGGCACAAGTAAAAGTGGCAGAAAGACAGGAAGCTCAATTGATTGAACAGGCAAATGGCACAGGTATGAAACCTATATTTAATGCTGGAAAAGGAAAAGGACAATTGAATATAGAAGAAGCCAAAAAGAAATGGCCATGTCATAATTTCGGAAGAATCGGGAATTGGAAATCCGAGTGTAAATTTCCCCAGAGTGCTAATGGTGATAATGCATCATTGAATCCACAGGTGCAGAAAGAGGTGAGTTGTCAACCACAGCGACAGCAGCAGGTTGTTGCCCAACAGAATCAGGCGCCAAAATCGCCTTTTCCACAGAGCGTAAATCCTCAGAAATACAGTAATTAGACAGGATTTTACAAGGAAGAACAGGTAACTAGGCTGCTGCACGCTAGTGCTGTTTCGCAGTATTGGCTACAACGCAATGAGAGTGAGTCAGAAGAAAGTTATTGACGGTGCTGAGGGGAGGAAGAGGAGTGCGTACTTGGCGCAACTCTAGAAGTAGACCAGACAGGCCCTTTTGTGGATGGAAAGGTAAATGACGAAAACATTACTTTCCTATTAGATACTGGTGCTACTCGTTCAAATGATAGGTCAGCTGATATTAAAAATCTTCCTCTCGGACGAAACAATCCAAGTAGTTGGAGTATCCAACAGACAGATAAAAACATATCTCACTGATCCAGTAAAAGTTAACATAGGGAAATGTTCTGAAATGCACCACTTTGTTGTGTGTGATTCAAGCCCTGTAAATTTGTTAGGGAGAGATTTGCTGTGCAAAATGAATTGCACAATATTTTGGACTCCAGACGGTATAGCCTTTGAGACTCCAGATGAGGCTGTGCTAAATAAAATGACAGTGGCTAACATGGAAACTGAAGTTACTGATGCATTTGCTGTATTTGATCCTGAGGAATTGCCTCAAGAATTGAAAAAGGCAGTGAAAACAGAAGTATGGGATTTTACAGGAGAAGTTGTAGGTCTGATGAAGAATGTGGATCCCGTAAAAATTGCTGTAAAAGAAGGAGTGAGTTACCCAAATATTCCACAGTATAAATTGACACTTGAGATAATTTCCGGAGTCACACCTATAATAAAGAAAATGATTCAACAAGGTATTTTGAGAGAAATAATGAGTAGTCCATGTAATTCACCAATTATGGGCCTGAAAAAGCATAATGGATTATTTAGAATAGTGCAAGATCTGAGAAAAATAAACAAAATCGTTGTGTCATGTTGTCCCATTGTACCAAATCCATCTGTGATTTTGTATCAGATTCCGCATGATGCAGAATGGTACACAGCAATTGACCTGTGTCATGCTTTCTTTTCCATCCCATTGCATCCTGATAGTCAACAAATGTTTGCGTTCTTGTTTGGCGAACGTATTTTGGCATGGTGCCGACACCCACAGGGGTATACAGAGAGTCCCTCAATATTTAACCAGATATTGAAAAAGTCCTTAGAAGATCTAAAAATGCCTGAAAGCTCAGTACTAGTTCAGTATATTGACGACCTGCTTGTGGCGTCAAAAACTCGAGAAGCGAGGGGGAGGAGCCTAGCACGCATCCAAGATGGTCGCGTGAGCACAGGGCTCTCCGGACCCTCGCTGCTCCTCGGAACTTATCCTGACTCTATCCTGACTTGGTTGACGGATTCTGGAAGATGAACGTTGGCTGAACCCTAAACTCTTTTCAGAAACCAAATCGGACCTGGGAGACCTGATCTATGGTGGTTTGAACTTTTGAGGCCCAACTGATGGCTGTGCCCGGTGCGAAGGTGAACTGTGGAGCCGGGGCATAGTTGAACAACAACGGCATCGGGGCTGTGCCGGCGGCCGTCTCATCACTTTCGGTTTCACTTTTGGATCTCTGAGTGGCTGGACAGTGGAGTTGCTTTGTGCGGCTGGGTTTTTACTCGGCCTTCGCTTCGTGCCTTTGCCTCCGCCTGAACCCAGTGTGCCCATTGACTTTGATCCTCTCGCACCGCCACATTGCGGTCCCTGGTACGGCTCGTGTCGGCTTCGCCCGTGCCACTTTGACGCTTGCTCGGTGGTCCCCTTCGGCGAGCGTGGTTCCACATGGGAGGCAGAGGGGATCCCGAGAGGCGTAAGACCAAGACATCCCTACGTGGGGGACCGGTCCAGACCAACAACATGGACCGCTACACTCAGGGTAAAGGGTCCCCTGGGACGGCCAGTGTTCTCCCGGATGACGCTGGGGGTGTTCCGTCCGCCCCTCCGGATTTGTCCCTGCAGGACATCATGGGCGCCATTAATGGCATCAAGGAGACCATCGCTCAGCAGTACGAGGCCTTGGCCCGTAAAATCGACACGGTGGCCATTGATGTTACGCTAATTCGGGCGGATCTCTCTAAGACCAATGAGAGGGTCCAATCGCTGGATTTGCGGACGTCCACCCTTGGTACGGATGTGTCGGACCTGCAGACTGCTCTCGGCGACCTCAAGTCGACCAACGACCTGATGGCCCGGCGGCTGGAGGACTTCGAGGGACGGGCTCGACGCAATAACTTCCGCGTCATAGGTGTTCCGGAGACCTCCGACAATCGCCCGGTGGATCTTATGGTTGAGGAACTCATCCTCAAACAGCTTGCCCCCGCTGGCTTGAGTAAGTTCTTTGCCGTGGAGCGGGCCCATCGAGTCCCAGGCGGTCGGCCGCGACCGGGAGCTCCCCCGAGGCCTATTGTCGCAAAACTTTTTCACTACAGAGACCGAGATGCGATTCTGCAGGCCTCACGGGTACATGGCCCAGTCCGATATGGGAACTCAACCGTTAACTTTTTCCCGGACTTCACCCAACTGGTCCAGAAACAGCGGATGGGTTTCCAGGGGGTGAAGCGCCGTCTCCGGGACCTGGGTCTTAAGTACTCGATGCTTTTTCCTGCTAAGCTCCGAGTGGAATACGAAGGCCGGGCTACCTTTTTTGACTGTCCTGCGACTGTGAGTGACTGGCTGGATTCTCTGCCGGACCGGGGTGACCGGCCTGGGCCTTCTGGTGGTGCCGAGGGTGGCGGGCCTCCTTCGGAGTGACTTTTGGTCCTTGACTTTGACATTTTGTTTTGTTCGGCTGGGTTCTACTTCTTTTGTACATTTTGTTTAATTATGATCTATGTTGGGGGCGGGCAGGGACGGGTCCCTTTCCTCCTCCGGGGTCTTTTCGTAGAATGGGGTTTGTAGGGCGACAGGCACACTGCAAGTTGGGGTGGTTTTCTGGACCGCAGAGGTGCAGGGTGGGGGGAGTTGAATTTGGGGGGGGTTGGTGGGTGGGAGGGGTTGTTTGGATTTGTGTTTTTTGTTTTCAAGGCGAGGTATTGGCTCTGTTTCAGTTTCAGGTGTCGCGCTATTTGCTGGGGGACCTTTGATCTATTGGAGGGGATGGGGGGGGACGGGTTGAGACTGATGTCTTGGAACGTCAACGGATTGGGGGATCGTATCAAACGGGGTGTTGTGCTGCAGTATTTGCGTCGTTTGACTCCTGATGTGGTATTCTTACAGGAGACGCATCTGGTTGGTAATGTTTGTCATGCCATGAACAGGGGGGGATACCGACTCGTGGCCCATTCCGGTTTCACCACTGGCTCTAGAGGGGTGGGCATTCTCCTACGATCTTCACTTCCGCTAGAGATCACCAGGGTTGTCCTAGACGATAGAGGGCGCTATGTGGCTCTGATTGGGAGGTGGGAGGGACAGTCCCTTTCCTTGGTTTCGGTTTATGTTCCCCCGGGCCTCCAGAACTCCACTTTCTCAGACTTGGGTCGTATGCTGCTTGAGCTTCCTGACAGTCTTTTGCTTACGGGTGGGGATTTTAATTCGGTTGTTTCGGGTGATTTGGATCGCCACCCGCCCAGGGCCCTCCCTGCTGCCCAGGCGTGGCTCGGCGGACTCTTGGATACCTTCGGTCTGGTGGATTGTTGGAGGTTAATGCATCCGACACAGTGTCAGTACACATTTCACTCTGGGGCCCATGGGAGTCTCTCCAGATTGGATTATTTTCTTATGCCCGCGGCCCAGACTGCACGGATTCGAGAGGTCAAGCACTTGGCCCGGGGTATCTCTGATCATTCCCCACTGTGGTTGCTTTTCGACACCGGGATGCGGTCCGCTGGGCGGATCGCCCCTATTAACCCTTGGTACTTGCGCGACCCCAAGATTCGTGATAGCCTTGTTAAGTCGATTGATCAGTATTTTCTCGAGAATGAGGGGTCGGTGTTGTCCTCAGTGTCCCTGTGGGAAGCCTTCAAAACAGTACTCCGCGGGCATGCCCTATCCCAGATAGTGGAGGCCAAGAGGGTTAAGAATGAGGAGGTGGTGAAGCTGGAGACTGAAATATCGGGGCTGGAGGCGGCTTTGGAGACGGGTGTCACTCAGGATGGGCTTCATGCCCTCAGCTTGAAGCAGTTTGAATATAAGTCTCTTGTCACTGACGCTGCCAAGAGCATGTATAGGGAGCAACAGGGTAGGTTGTATGATGCCGGGGACAAGGCGGGTAAACTGATTGCTTGGTTGGATAAGAAGGAGAGAGTGAATCGTGTGGTCCCGGAGCTTCGGGTTTCGGATGGAGTGTGTGTGACTGACCCTGGTGAGATTGTGTTGCTGACCACCTCCGGGCGGTGTACTCCCCGGTGTCTGATAGAGATGAGGATGACTCTTGTCTCTTGCTGCGGGATATTGCCTTGCCCGGCCTATCCGTCGAGGACCGTGAGCAGATGGATGCCTCCCTGTCTGTCGCCGAGATTGCTACCGCGATTCGTTCCCTTCGCTCGGGCAAGGCTATGGGCCCCAACGGACTGCCGATTGAACTGTATAAACTACGCCCGGATAAAATCGCGCCCTTCCTCCGTCGTATGTTTCTGGAGTCGCTCGAGCGGGGTTCCCTTCCCGACGACCAGCGTCTGGCTACTATAGTTGTTATTCCCAAGGACGGTAAGCCACGAGACCGCTGTGCCTCATATAGGCCTATCTCCCTACTAAATGCCGAACCGAAAATCCTTGCCAAGGTTCTCGCTAATCGCTTGCTGGGAGTTATCTGTGATTTGATACATCCGGATCAATGCGGCTTTATCCCTCATCGTAATACCGCTCTCAACTTGCGGCGTCTACATGGCGTCCTCGCGAGGGCGGAGTACTTCTCTGAACCGGCCATATTGGTTTCCTTAGACGCCACGATGGCCTTTGATACCATCGAGTGGCCATTCCTTTGGGCCGTATTGGCGAAGTTTGGCTTTGGGGAGGGATTTATTGGTTGGGTGAAGCTCCTCTATGCTGGTCCAATGGCTCAGGTGGTTGTCAATGGGCGGGTTTCTCGGCCCTTCGCGCGCAGGAGGGGTACTAGGCAGGGGTGCCCGTTGTCCCCTCTGCTCTTTGCTCTCGCCTTGGAACCGCTCGCTGCCTGGCTCCGCTGGGAGCCCTCGATCAGAGGGATCCGGTGGGCCCCGGGCTTCGAGGATCGGGTCTCGTTGTACGCGGATGATATTCTTCTGTACCTCACCTCGCCGCGGAAGTCGCTCAATGTGCTTTTTGATGTCCTTACTTCCTTCGGGAGAAATTCGGGTTTGATAATTAACTGGTCCAAATCTTGCGTGTATCCTATCTCCGGTGGCCTTCCTCTCTTGCCGCCTCGGCTTCCGATCCAAACGTCTCAATCCGGCTTTAAATACTTGGGGGTATACGTTTCGTTGGATCCGGCGGTCCGCTATGAGCAGAATCTCCTGTCTCCCCTCCGGCGTTTGAGGGCGGACACGGCTCGGTGGTGTAAGTTGCCCTTGTCTCCACTTGGTCGCGCAGCACTGTTTAAAATGAGGTCCCTTCCCAGATTTCTTTACGCTCTCCAGAACTCCTTCGATATCATTCCGGCGGCCTACTTTAGGGAAGTGGAGAGTTTGCAGAGGAAACTGGTTTGGGACGGTCGTGCGCGTATCGCTTTGGCAAAGCTGACTCTTCCCTGGTATGACGGGGGCATCGCGCTTCCTGACATTAGAAGGTAATATTGGGCCTCCCAGCTGTCTGCCATTAACCATGCTATGTACGTTCCTGGCTCGAACCCGGCATATGAGATGGATAAATTCCTGCTTCCCGGCGGTAACTATAACAGAGCGCTTTACTCTCGATCTGCCGGAAGGACCCTCACGGGCCCTACTAGGATTGCGGTACGTGTGTGGAAGGCGGCGAATGTAGCTGTGGGCTGGAGTGGGCGGTTAACGTGTGCTACTCCTCTATTCGCCTCTGAGCGCTTGGGAAGCCTCTGGACAACGAAAGGCTTTGAGCACTGGGATACGATCGGCATTAGCAGAGTGGGGGACCTATGGGTTAAAGGCGCGGTTAAATCCTTCGCGGCGCTTCAGAGCGAGTACGAGCTTAGTGAAAGGGAGTTCTTCCGCTATGCCCAGGTTCGGCACGCCCTACTCTCGGTCTTTGGGGAGGGGACCACGGTCCCTGTCTCTTCGCCTCTCGAGGACCGTATACTCGACGGACACGTCCCCGACAGTACTATCTCCCTGATTTATAAAAAACTAATAAATACTCGGGCTGATCTCTTGGTGCGTCTTCGGGAGGCATGGACGAGAGATGGGGTGGAGTTGGACGACGAGGACTGGCAGTCTGCGCTGTCATCCCCTAAGGAGGTTGCCATCCCGGCCCGTCTCCGTCTGGTCCAGCTTAAGATTCTCCATCGTGTCTATGTGACGGGTCCCCGTTTGGTCTCGATGGGGTTTTCTGATGACGGGCTCTGTAAGCGTGGCTGCGGGCTCAGTGCCACCTTTCTCTACATCCTCTGGGAGTGCCGCGAGGTGGCGGAATATTGGCGCCAGGTGCATGATGTTATGAAACGAGTCACTGGGGTCGCTCTGCTGCCGGAGGTGCGCCGATGTGTTCTGAATGTGTGGGAGCCCAATGACTATAATGCGGCTCAGGCTCGGTGGGCGGCCCTTGAGAACATGATCGCAAAGAGAGATATTGCGCAGCTTTGGGGTTCCCAACGGCCTCCCACCGTGTCCGTATGGAAGGAGAACATGGACTGGTGCATGTTCAGGGAGAAGACGGTGTATGTGGCTCGTGGTAAACCGAGGGCGTGGGGTAGAATCTGGGGTCAGTGGAATGTGTATCGAGGGACTATCTGTTCTCCCCCCCTGGTGGATACGTCTGAGGTTGCCTTGTCCCCCTGATCCTTGAGGGTTCCTTGCTTACTCTGTTCATCTGAGTATAGATTTGGTTTTCCCGTGGCCCCCCCCTCCCTCTCAGACCCCCCTTTTATTGACCACCCTAGGGTGGTCCTATGTGGAGTTCCTCTGCTATGGTTAGACGCCCTTTCAATGTTTTTCGCCTTGCTTTTTGTTTTTCTTTACTTTGGTTGATAGTTATGTAAAAAGGGTGTATCCTGACTTCCTTTATGTGCAGCTTGATCTCCTGTCATTTAGCGGAGCCCCTGCGGGCCAGTCATTGTTTTTGAACTGCTCGATCATTTCTGCATACTAGCGGCCGGCCCAGGAGGTTGTAGGCCCGTGCTTGTACCCTTTTTCTCTGCACAATAAAATTTTTATAAAATTTTTAAAAAAAAACTCGAGAAGCTTGTGTAGTGGATACCATAGCTTTGCTAAATCATTTGGTAGATGGAGGACTTAAAGTATGTCCATCGAAATTGCAATTCTGTCAGAAAGAAGTACAATATTTAGGCCACAAAATTGAAAAAGGATTAAGAAAAGTGACTGCAGATAGGATCAAAATAATAAAGGGAATGAGAGCCCCAATGACGCAAACAGAAGTGAGAATGTTTCTTGGAATGGTTGGATATTGTCGTCAGTGGATAAGTAAGTTTTCCCTGATTGCAAATCCTTTGGTACACTTGACGAGAAGTGATGTAAAGGATCCTATTGAATTGAATAAAGAAGAATTGATGGCTTTTCAACAATTGAGAGACAGTTTGTGTGAAGCACCACCACTTTGTATGCCTGACTATGAAAAAGAGTTTGAGCTCTATTGCAGCGAAAAAAATGGATGTGCACTTTCTGTGTTAATACAGAAACATGGAAAACTGCGAAGACCAATCGCATATTTCTCAGCCATATTGGATCCTGTAGCTGTAGCATTGCCTGGTTGTCTGAAGGCTGTGGCGGCTACATGTAAGAGCCTGGAACAAAGTGAAGGAATTGTGATGGGATATCCTGTGCGAATGTTTGTACCTCATGATGTGGCAATCCTTTTAACAAGGAGCCATACTCAGTTCATGACGCATAGTCGTCTGACTAAATATGAGAAAGTCATCATAGGTGCAACAAATATGAGCCTTGTGAGATGTCTGAATGTAAATCCGTCAACGTTGTTGCCTGATGCTGAGAATGTGGAAGTCAGAAATGATGTGGATCATGACTGTTTGGAAGTGCTTGATTTCTGTACCAAACCCCGACCTGATATAAAAGATGTACCTTTGACGGAAAGTGACTATGTGATGTTTGTGGATGGATCATGTTTGAGAACGGATGAGGGAATTCTGAGTGCAGCATATGCAGTATGCACAATAGCAGCGGTATTGGAAGAATTGTGTCTGAAAGGAGTAAAATCAGCCCAAGTTGCTGAACTATTTGTCTTAACAAGAGAATGTAAGTTGGGAAAGAATGTGAGAGTGACTGTGATAACCGATAGTCAATATGGCTTCGGTGTAGTGCATGATTTTGGCCAAATTTGGTCACAAAGAGGATTCTTGACATCAAGTGGAACTCCAATAAGGAACGCTGAAGTGGTTGGAAAATTGATTGAGGCGATACAGCTGCCTAAGCAGTTGGCTGTTGTGAAGTGTGCAGCACACGCAAAGTCCAGGGATTATGTCTCAGCTGGAAATCAGTTTGCCAATGATATGGCACAATTTTCTGCCAGAAATCAGAATTCAATAAATAGGGGAAGAGAAAGAGAAATGAATTCATGTCCCTTGTTGTTTACTAACACTGTGAATACATGGGAAGAAGTGAGGCAGTTGCAGGAAGAAGCGGGAGATGAGGAAATGAGACAATGGGTAAAAGCAGGAAGTACACCAAGGGAAACAGATCATGTGTGGGTTTATCGGGATGGAAGACCAATTATGACTGAGAGCATGGTGTCTGCCATGGCACGGATGTATCATGGACAAGCACATGTCGGAAGAGATGCAATGATCAGACTTTTTAAACAGACATGGTATAACGCAAAATTTAGACTTGTAGCTGAAAGTCTTTGTCAGAGATGTCTTATATGTCAGCAGTTCAATCCTGAAAGAAAAAACAGTGGTAAGTCTAGGAACAATAGGTCGAGAAGGAGGGCCTTTCACCAGAATGCAGATTGACTTCATTGAAATGCCCCCCTGTAACAGGTTGAGGTATGTTTTAGTGATGGTTTGTCTGTTCTCTAGATGGGTGGAAGCATACCTAACGAGAAGAAGTGATGGAATTACAGTAGCCAAACTATTATTGAGAGAGTTTATTCCTAGATTTGGTTTTCCAGTCACGATTGAGTCAGATAGAGGAAAACATTTCCATAATAAAATCATGAAGTTAATTTGTGAAGCATTGAATATACAACAGAAACTACATTGTGCCTATCGCCCAGAGGCTTCTGGTGTGGTGGAACAAGTAAATGGCACCATTAAAAACAGATTGGTAAAAATGTGTTTAGCCACAGGTTTGAAATGGCCTGATGTCTTGCTCTGGTACTCATGACTATTAGGTCTATTCCAGATAGGAATATAGGTCTGAGTCCCCGTCAAATTGTTATGGGAAGAGCAATGCAGCATGTTTTCATACCAGTCAACAAGCTGTTACCTATATCTGATGACTTGGTGTTGGATTATTGCAAGGGGTTGGCTGATTCCGTTCATTCTGTGTTCCATCAGGTTGGATCGGATGCCACCACTCTTGAAAAGAAGTCAGCTCATGATTTGAGCCCAGGGGACTGGGTGAGAATTAAAGTGCACAGAAGACAAAACTGTTTGGTCCCACATTAGGGAAAACCACGTCAGGTGATCTTGACCACAACAACAGCAGTAAAATGTGCAGGAGTGAAGAACTGGAATCATGCTAGTCACACCTTGCAAATTCCAAACCCAGTGGAAACAAGGAAGGAGAACAATTTAAAGAATCAGATACAAGTTCTGAATCCGATACTGACGAAACAAGAACAAGACAAACTCCTGAAAGGGGGGGAATCAGAACCAAATCCAGTTATTGCTCCAGAAAATCTTCCTTTAAGAAGAAAATTGCAAATTTCTGATACCAGCTCAGAATCAGATACCGAACCAGTACAAGTACACGAGAGTAGAAATATAAACGGTGAAGAAACTGTCCCAGAAATCCTTGATAAAGAAATTCCGAGTGAAAGTTCAAGAGAAATTCCACCTGAGGTAATAAAATTAGATGGTAAGGTACCAGATACAGAGAGTGAGGGAAAGATTTTTGCGGAAGACCCCCAAGGAGTTGTAGGGAACTCACACATCCAGTTAGAGGAAGGGACGGTTAGTCAGCAGGAAGATTGTGTGGAAGAACCACGAGGAGGGACAGAAGTAGGTAATAAAAAAGAAGTGGTGGAAAGAAGAACAGCTGAAAGTAAAAGTCAAGTTGAAACTGAATCAGAGGACAGTTATGAAGAAATACCAGAAGGTCGAGTCCTGAGAAAAAGAGCATGGAGAACTGAGAAAAATGAAAAAGGAAGTAAATTGAAAAGATCAGCAAGAGATGAAATTTGGCCAAACAAGATAAAGAGGTTAAGATACAGATTGACACGAGAAAATTAATCTAGGCCTGAATAGGTGAATGAAGTATCTAGCCAAGAGAAATTGAAAGACGTGGAACAAACGACAGTAGAAGAAAATAAGAGAACGAGAAAACCTAACCAGAATTATAAGTCGCTGGAATGGTCATATGTGGCACTGCCTGAAATAAAAGAAGAGGCGGACAGCCAAGGGGATCTAGAGGTGACTTTACTAGAAGTGGTTGAAGAAGACGAAGAATCGGAAATCCTGAGAGTTATCTTGTCCGACATCGGAGAAGAGACGGATGTTCAGGAAATTCTGTATCAAGATTACGAAAGAAAAGTGAAAGACGATCAGATGCCAAACTGAAAAGGTCAAAAGTGTTCTAAATGATGAAACACTAGATTACCGGACAAGAACATATCTGAAAAGAACCAAGTAGGTGCTTACAGCCTTGGGTTAGACAAAACTAGTTGTGAAGTAGAAGAGGCTAAGTCAAAAGACACTGGTCATTTTACGAAATGGCAAACATAGAAAGTAGAAAATCTAAATGTGTGTTCCTTAGAAGATGGTTCAAAATGTGTTGTTGTTGTACAGGATTACTAATTCTTCTGTGGAGTGCGTTGGCTCTAATGGTTTCATTTAAGGTTACACTTGAAACAATAGAAGGACATAGTGAGAATAAAACTAATGTAGAAAAGATTCAGAAGGTATATCAGACTAAAGTAGATCAAAATTATTTACATAAAGACAGGTCTATAAATGATTTCTCTAACAATGTATCTTCAAAATTACTCTACGAATATGTAAAGACGATGGACATGAGGGACTGCTACGTCTGCATGCAATTGCCCGCATCTGTAGCTGAGGTAGTGACTTATCATCACCTCCCAGTAACATATGGAATAACATGTAGCATAATAGCAAGTTTGTTTTACTAAATAGGGAAATTAGAATATTATTTTTCAGATGTAGATAACATATTTTCACAAGTACCCGTAGTTAACAAATTGAATAAAGCAAAACCTGCAAAAGTGATAGGTGAATTTTTCTTAGAAACTAAAGAATTAACATTAGAGTCAATATTTAGAAACAATCTAACTTGCAGTTTAAAGAAGGAGGAGAAGACTTTCTTAGATATGATTGAAGAAAGGAGATTAAAGATGCAAAGGAAAGTACCTGAGGGAAAAAAAGAGAAGACAGTCTGGGATGTTGAAAGAGAAAAACATTTGAAAGGAGAAGCTAGTCCAACAATGGCTTTAGATTGGCCTCAGAAAGGAAAGTTGTGTATTAGAAGGAATCAAACTGCATATGATAATTATTTTGTTGGCACAAGTGATTGCCATGATACTTATCGAATCATGGGTGGATGGGGATTTAAAGGAGGAAATGATCCATTATATTTTATCTGCAGGAACAAAGCATATTATCGAATGTCAGATCACTGGTATGGCACATGTTATCTAGGCATGGTTTTCCCAAAGATATTCCACGTGGGAAGAGGAAAAGATGGTGCACATGGGTTAGGTAGTCAATTAACACGTAGAAAAAGAGAATCTTGGTCAGAAATTGTAGGAGACATTTTCGGAGCGTTGATACCAGTAGTGGGAATATCTCTGAATGCACACAAAATTAGAAAACTATCAACAGTAGTGGATCGCTTGTCAACAAGCACCGCCGGAGGACTTTTATTGGTAAATACAGAAATGGTTGCCATGCGTGCCATGGTAATGCAAAATCGACCTGCCCTTGATATAATTTTGGCAAAAGAGGGTGGAGTTTGTGGAATGCTGAAAGTTCAACATTGTTGCACTTACATTCCTGACGAAAGTCAAGATTTAAAGACATACATTAAAAATATAACTGACTTGCATGAGGAAATTGTTCCACTGGAGGTTGAAAGTATTTGGGAAAAGATTGGGAAAACGTTTTCTACTAATAAGAATTTTTTACTAAAGTTAAGTAGCACCTTTATTGGTAAAATATTATTTCCAGTAACATGTGTGATTATTTTAGTATTAATTCTAAGATTAGGATGTTTATGTAGCAAGAAAAGAAAATTACGAAAACACATAAAAAGAGACACTGTAAGAAACAAAGAGAAAGAAAGAAAAGAAAGGGAATTTGAAGAAGTAGAATTAGAGGAGTGGAAAGACAATATGTATAGAAAAACAAGAGAAGAAGAGACAGGTGAAACAATAATGTGATCTAACAAAATTTAAGAGATTTGAATTCATTTCTTTATTAAATTATTTTACAAAATTTGGGTAGTGTGGTGATGTTAAAAATCACCAAAGGGGGGATTGATGGAGCAGGTAGAGCAACATTTTGTATTCCTCCTCTATTTTGCATGAAAGTATTAATTGAATAACCTACTTTTTATAATTTACTAATTGTGTGCTGTGATATATTTAAAAACTAACCATTTGCATACACAAATTACACGCGGGAACTTGCAATTTGCATGGCAAAATAACTCTGATAACTAAAATATGTACGCATATTAATATTAGTATATGTGGTAATTAGATATTGCATGATTTATGTTGCTTTTGTGACGTTTGCATCTTCGTGGAGGACCGTAAAGGTGAATATAATGCTTTAAATGTCGCTATATGCTAGGTAAATACTAATACATAAAGGGATTAGTAAGGGTATAACATTAGAAGAATCATTTCTTTGTATTAATTACTCTTTTGTGTTTGTTTCGCTGAAGTTGACATTTGGGTCTAAAACAATATGGTGGCAGAAACCGAGTTCAAAAGTGGCCACTGTCTCGTGAAGCGCGAAGTCAACTGCGCAGACTCGGATGGCTCCGTGAACTTCCTAGCGACCTTCATACACTCTGTTACTGTCAATGATAGGTTATTGGAGGACTGCCAAGACCCTGAAACTAGAAACTGGTATAAATGAACAATGGATTCTCTTAACTAGAAGTCAAAGCTTTGCAACATTATCATTATATCATCACCGGAAAACATATCAGCAAAATCCATGTGAACCCGGACTGACTAAAAATCGGACGTTTGCCACTAGCCAATCACGAACACTCTCCGCCCAAAAATGTTTCATGTTATCCCGAAATTTATTATAAAAGAGTAGTAGAATAGGTAGGGAATATTCGGCAGTTACTATGACTCTTTGACCCCACAGGAGATGATGGATGCTAGCACGACTTCTGGTCCTTTGGCGATCTTTGGGACTGCATCGTGCTGTGCAGAGGACTTTCGGACTTTGAGCAATGGCCTGCTTTATTCGGACAATTGACGATAAAATTCGGTTATGCAGAGCCAATGAATTAGAGAAACTCCAGATAGCCAGAATAGGTAAATATGGTGTTCTGTAATTTGATCTAGAAATTCTAAAAATTGATGAGACAAATGCTAATATTACTTATAATGAAATTTTAGATACACAAATATTGATTAACAGAAATTATGAGTTTGTGGTTTTTAGTTAAAGAGAATAAAGGATTCTGAGTCTTAAATGTGTTTTAGCTGGTTCTAAATCACCATCAACCAATCCAACTAATTGGTCCGTCGACCAAGTGGGTGGAGTGCCTTGATGTTTAGGATTAGGGATCTATAGGTGACGAATGTTAATGTATATTTTGTAAAATAACTTTTCTCTCCCTATATGTTATAAGGTGCTCCCCCACATGTCCAGCGCTTGAATTATTCATCCCTCCTGTGTGCAGACTTGTGAGAGAGATGTATGAGTGTTGGTGTTATGGGCCCCACCAATGACTGCGTGTGTGAATGAGCTAGTGTGATGTCGGGTCTGCGACGCAGGGAGGATAATTGTATATTTTACTTCTTTTCCCCGGTCTCGCGCTGGATCACAGGCACAGCTCACTATAAAAACAAATATTTAAAGTAATCAGCCGGCGCCCGCCTACTACCTGTGAATTGTATTAGTGTCTCGATTTTGAAAAATACTTAGGTCACGCCAGAGTTTCTTATAAAAATGTTAATTAAGCCTTTACCTGAGTTAGAGACCGCACTGGTGTCCCTCAGACGCGCTGCTGTGCCCACTATCTGTGCAACACTATTCATAGCAAGTTTGGGCCGTTACTTTTCTGAGAGCCTACACCGCTCGCTGCAACTTTCAGGCCGGCCCCCGTGACCATCCGCTATGGAGTCAGAGTCTTCGCCGCACTTTCTGATGGCACAAGAAGCACTCCCTCACATCCCAGCAGCACGGGTGTAGGTTCCAGTGGGTCCGAGTCGGTCGGCCAGTGGTCTATGGGATCTCATACTGCCGCGATACAGGCAGCGACCTCCTCACGGGGTGGCCCTCCCCGACGGGGGGGGGGGGGGTCGCGTTGGGAGCCACGCTGCATGTGTCGCTTTTGTGGTAGCCTGTGGGCATTTGGCGGCGAGTCCCCCCCACTTTTAGGGTGCTACGGTGCCTGCCGCTCTACTGGGAATGCCACCCTATGTTCCCCTTCGGGGAATGCTGGTGGGCCCCGGGTCTGGCACTGTTTCTTCTGCTGGCATTATCTACCCCGTGGATTTCGGTGCGGCCGAGTGGAGTGGTTGCGTTGGCTGGCGATCGGGCATTGAGGGTGAGAAGGTTGTTTCAGGTTTCCCTTGAAAGTGGTTGCACCGTGTCCGTGTTAGGAAGGCGGCGCTGTGCGGTGGGAATTACCTCCTTTGTGTCTGCCCAGGCTTCAACAGCCGACCTGTCCTGCAAGTCCGCTCATCCACCAACAAATAGTTTCGACCCTCCGGGTCACAGTGGAGGTTGCTCACCTAAGGCGCCTGGCATGCTTTCATCCGCCTGTGAGCATTAAATTGGACTCTGGGTGGGCGGGGCTTTGAAGTGAGAGGAGCCTTCTCACACATGCCTCTGTATGGACCGAGAAGAGCTATGATATTGCGTGGCTCGCGTCCACATCCCTAGGGAGTCCTAGGAGTGGTCACGATTGGCACGGCAGGTGAGGCCGCCCAGCCGTGTGGAGCCTCCACCGTGCTGCAGGGTAGGTGGCCAGGCGGGAGTGGACACGGGCGGCTTGGTGCCCCGTCGTAAGGCCACTTCTCATATGATGTCTTTTAGGGGTATTATTGTGGCGCTTGGGGGAAGGGTCGAACATAAGCAAAGGGTTATTATGTCTGTGGCGCAGATTTTATTGCTAGCACCTAATTTGTGCCCTATATTCCAGTAGTTATGTTCCATGTTTTCTTTTATCCTTCATCGGATGTGCTCGTTCACAGCAAAGGTGGCCGTCTCGCACGGTAGGTGCATTTATAGGGAATAGGACGCTGCGCTCTGCGGCAACCCAAGCAAAGGTATACGGCGTCGTGGTTGATAGTTTAATAGGAACGCTGCGATTTTACGGCTCATCTGTGTGCGGGGGGATCCGCTCGGTGCGTCTGTCCTTCCCAATCTGCAACCCTGCAGCAATAAATGCCCTTCCGTTTCTGGTGCTTTGCACCAGGGGTACGATCTTTTTGGGTTTTGTTGCTCGAACTGGTGCAATTTCTGATATTTATGTTTTCGTCTCCTTGGCTTGATTATGCTCGCGAAAAAAGTGTCACTCATAGTTGGGTAACTTTCACTCATTACACTGTATCGCGAAAATGTCACACATAGCAATCTAAACCTTTGGCAGTATTGTTCAATGTGTTCTGATCCCAGTCTTCTGCCATGCATATTCGAACCAGATCCTCTATGGGTATGTTGAAAAACGTCAGTTACATCATACAGCGAGTCTGGTGATTTGAGTCTCGGCCGCGTGCATGTGGTTATCTCATAGCGCCTAATCTTCGCCTACTGGTCAGACAGCTGTGTATTTGTCCACTCAGCAGCAGTCTGTTGGGAATGTCTGAGAATCTTTCAGACATGGTGAGGTAGGCCAGGTTCGGGAACTGAACCCCTGGATATGGTCATGAGCCTTATCGCATTAACGTTTTCTTATTTACGGGTATATTGCTACCTTGGGTACTGTCGCTACACGTGTCTCTGCTTAATAGCCGTATTTATTAAAGCACAATTATTATTTGGTGTGCAGTTGATAGGCTGGATACATTAGTGTTATAAGGAAAGGTTTTTTCTGATGTCCCCTTCCCTTCATAAGAGCTTGGCTGTGTGTGTGACATACCGTCCAATTACCTTGACTGTATAGTTATTTTCCAATCAATAGTAGAATTGTAGAGCAGGGATGAGCGTGCAAATGGATTTCTGCGGACGTTATTTGGTCACCTGCATGCTAGCGTCATATCAAATTACATCCATGAATTGTGAGGTGTTGCTAGTTTTGATGACATCAGTAGGATTTATGAAAGGGAAGCCTGGCAAATAAATAAAATGTAAGAAGGGGGCACGTCAGCGCTGGAATGCCATGGGCGGTGTTGGAACTGGGCAGGCGATGCAGCGCGAATATTGGAGGGTGCGGGGACGATCACGCCGTCAACCAGGTCCCGGGGTTACCACGTCGCAGTGTCGAACGCGCAACGGGGGTGATGTGGGAGGGTCGCCAGTCATCGTTTTATTTTGAGCTGTAGCTGACTTCCCGTTATCGGGCACCATGTTATACAAATTGCAGGAACAATCGTTGTTTGCTTGATTTTCTTGTACCTTACATGTCTGCAAGAGGCGCACCGCGGCAACATGGCTCAAGACAGGTTGAGGACTGGTGCCAGCAGGCATGGTGGTGGCGTTCTGTGACAGTACAGTAACTAGGTGAGAGGTGTATGCAGTCGCCGCTGTGAGGTGCCTAGTTTGCTGCTATGGGTGTGCGGTTTGAATATTATATTTACACTGCCTTTGGGATTACCCCTAAGACTCTGGCTAGCTACCTAGGCGGTGAGTAGGAGTTAGTTGTAAGGTGTACTCTCTTCTCCTGACTAGTGGGGGGTTCGGCCAGGCTCAGGTGTAGACCTTAGCCAACCAGAACTCCACTTTTAACATTGGTAGAGAAGGTCTAGGAGTTGTTTGCAGTCCATTTGCAACCGCCCCACAGAGTGAATGTTTTAGGCCACATGGCTTGTAAAGGGCTCTTTTGGTGGAGCCTGGTTCTAGAGTTAACGTCGAACTAGTGGGTCTTGTGCTCTCATCGCACGGTTAAGTCCCGGTCATGAGCTGAATTTATCTGGGTGAGAAGCACTGAGCAGCTTTCAGCCAAGAGGGTGTGGTTGATATCTGATGCAAGGGGCATCTGTTAGGTTAGAGCTGTACCCCATTGTACCGCCTTCGGTGCTTGGAGGTCTGTTGACACCTCCGTTTCAATGGAAGCCATTGGTTAGCGGGTTGCTCTGAGTGGAGTATTTGCAGGCTTTATTAACGCTTTCCGCTACCAGTTAAACGTGCATCTTTTACTAATTTATACAATGCAGAGCACAAGAACCAATTCCCAGGCTCCTGCAGTAGGTGCGTAATAAGGTCGTAGCAACCTGGCATGGGAACTGTGCCACGTGTGGTGGATAGCTTTCGTCGTTTGGTTTGAGCCTGAGCATGGCCTGTCCTTTCGCCGATGGGCGGCGAAGTTGGTGGCCTGTGCTCCCAGCAGTACTGTTTACTGAATTCGGGGTGACCATATTGGCAATTTTAAGTTGTTTGTGGTAGGTCACCTTGTTTGGGGTTAGAGGTCCGCTGGTTTAAGGGCCAGCCAGGGTGTCTTCCTGCACTCAAGTCGGTGAGCAATAACTGTGGGTGTTGTGGTGTCTGTGGTAAGTTCCCTTTGGTCGACCAGGACAGCCCGCACAAACTCCTTCAGCTGGGATCTTTTTAGGGATGGGTCATAGGGTTAAAAACTTGTCAGCAGGGACACAGCAACCCCCTAGTCACCCTGGCACGGGCATTCTAGCTTCCTGCAAGTTGAATTTAGAGTTATGATATAGAATGTATCATTAGGAGGGGCCCAGTGCGGGCACGCCATGGTCTATTATTCGGTGACTGGAATTTTGGCCACTTCAGGGTGGGCTAGTGCATAACAGCTACATGTAACATGTAAGTCTCTGTGGCGGGGCGAATAAGGGATGCTTGGTCTGCACGCAGGGGCAGGTGATTTCTTTGTGGGCTTAGCTCTGCAGGCTACCTTGCGCCCTGGTTTTAACAGACTAGGATACGCAGTGAAATGTGTGGCAGGGATGCACCTAGAGATGGCTCTTCCGAGACATCTATACCTGGTTTAGTTCCTGGTTACGGAGTGGCGGCGTGACACTCTGGCGTGGGAGGTGGTAAGCCGGTTGGCAGGCCTTCTAGATGTAGGTTTTTTGCTCTGGCATGTCTAAGTAAGGGTCAGGTGCCAGAAGTCAGCCCTGGGCTACAATTTCAGGCCTGTGGAACAGCAGAAAAGTAAGGGGCTTGGGTTCGACCTCTTGTTTAGAAAGGGTAGGTGGCACCCACCAGTGCCTTGTTTTAGGCGCCGAGGTTTGCCCGTAGAGTGAGAAGTGGTTTAGGGCCATGGAAGTGATCTTGAGGGCCCGCACCTAAGCCAGTGCAACATGGGTTAGGTTCAGAGACAGAGATGGCCACTGATTATCAGAAAGTGGCAGGGCTACTCGGAACCAAGGTAAAGGGACACAGAGTTCTGGCAGGACTTCTTGTCTGGGTTATGCAGGTGGATCTGCTAACAGCTTGGGCTTTACATGTGTCCAGGCATTGTCTGTGCACACCCATACGTTTTCCAGCTAGGGGACGCACCACACATTTCCAGGTAATAGGAGCAGTTAGTACCGGTGCATCTAAGCTCAAGAATGATGGGGCTTTTAACTCTGTATTTGAATTACTGCGCTTCTAAGACAGGGGTTTGAATGTGAGGCTATGTCCCCGGATAAGTTCTGCTTGCATTTTAGTTTTAACAATGTGATTGGTGCTTCCAATCTCTGTACGTTTTGCAGTTAAGTCCACTGGGAGTTTCAAAGAGGATGGGGCGCACCTCCCAGAGTGGGCATGGAATTCTTTTGCTGGACATGGGAGAGGTCCTGGAATCAGCAAGAGGGAGGTGAAGAGGCCTACCTTGGTGGGGGGCCCTGGCTGTGATGGTGGCCACACCCAGAGCTGTGACAGAGTTACAGGGTGATCCAGAGGCTGTAAGGTACAGAAGGGTACCCTCTGCACGAGCACAGTAAGGATGCTAAAGCCAAATATCCCCAGGGAGTTCCTCGCGTTGTACCCTGGAGGAGCGACGGCGCCCCGTTAGTCCTACAGGCGGTTGTGGACCTGAGCAACCGGGGGTTGCCTCAACGCTCCGCCCCTCTTAGGGGGCGTGAGTAAGGGGGTGGGCTGGTGGTCCACCGGTGGGAGGGGCTATCCCCTCCCCCAAATCTAACAAACACCGGTTGACTAGGGCCACGGTGAATTTTGGGTCATCAGGTGGGCAGGCGGCGAGGGGCTGCCTGCCCTGGGATCGCTCGTAAGATAACCCACCATGTTGGTATATTTGTTATGCAAATAAACCTGCAGCAATTTTCTCCACTAAGAATGTGTCTTGTCTGATTATTTCTCTAAGATATTGCTGTGGGATGGATGGGGAGTGTTGCCGATATTGGCACTAAGGCGATGCAGCAGTGCGATCGATTTATCCCCCCACTGGTAGATTCTACTATGGGAAGCCAGCCATGCCGTTTTCGCCTCGTCCATCAATTCACTAGCATATACCTGTTGTATACATATTAGTTGTTGGCGCGCTGCGCGTCCCTCGCCTGTCCTACTTCAGAGCTCTAAGTCTATAAGTTGGGCCTCCAATTGTACCAATTTCTCGCGCCGTTGTCGGCACCATGCAGTACAGTACGCAATATCTAGCCCCCGGAGCATCGGCTTCATGGCCTCCAGTAATGTTACAGAGGAATCTACTGTCCCGGTATTGTGTGAGAAATAATCTGTGATAGCCATGTGTATATGGGTACTGTACTGCTCATCGTGGAGATGCCATGGGGATAGGCGCCAGTGGAGGGAGGACGTGCAGTGCGCAGTCGCAGATCTAGCTGGACCGGGGAATGGTCAGAGAGGCCTCTGGGTAATATTTCGGGTGCGTCCAGTCTATGTGTATGAGCTACCGAGATAAAAACATAGTCTAGACAGGAGAAGGATCCGTGTGTACTGGAGAAATACGTGTATTCCGTGTCAGTAGGGTGTCATTGTCACCAGGCATCTGCCCACTCCATTCCCTGCGCCAGGAGCATCAATTTCGATTCGTGAGATTCAACCGGTCGATCTGCGCTGCGCCAATTGCCAGTAATAGGACACATAACGTCATTCCAGTCACCCCCAACTATGGTCAGATATGGAGGAATCCCAGCCCAAAGTCTAGTCAGGCGCTCAGTAAGATTCCAGGCTAGTGGCAGGGGAGCATAAGCGCTGCCCAGAGTGAATGGTTTACCATAGAGTGTGCCTGCAATAATAATGAATCTACCTTAGGGATCAAGCCACTTTTTGGGGTGAAGAAAGGGAATTCTGCGATAGAGTAAACTGGCCACCCCACGGGAGCCCCGGATGAATCCGGAATGGAATGTCTGTACATAGCCAAATCGTGACAGACACGGAGTCTTGGTGCCTAATAAGTGTGTTTCCTGCAAAAGCAGAACATCAGCTGCATAGTGTTTGGCCTGGCGCAGCACGGCTCCCCGCTTGACCGTATCTAGCAGGCCCCAAACATTCCAACTGACAATGCAAAGATGCCTGTCACAAGACCAAGACATATCTGGCACAGTGGTAAATATGATGCATGTGGATGTAGCTAAGGCAGGTGGGCATACCTACTTGTGACAGCACATATGTATTGTGAAAGCAAGACACTATCAACAATAAACATCAACTTTCCCAAACCCCCATCCCCTTCACCCCAATACCTAAAGAATGGTGAAGCGTCTATCATGGTTAGATAGGCGACCCGATCCCAACGGGGTTCAGGAACTACCTTCCACCAATGGATCCCCAAAGAACGTCCCTTGTACATACAAATGTCTTCAAAGTCAAAGGAAGACGCCACTAAAAGTCGCCCAGGATGTAGCGCCATTGGCATGAAAATGAAAGTTCACACAGTGAATGTGCCAAGGCCACCCTCCATCATACAGTGCCTTCTGTAGAGCGGATGCGGGATTTGCTGCGGGTCTTACAGCGTCTCTTGGAGCGCGATCTGCGGCGCTGCTTGTTGACCATGTAGATCTTCTGTTTCGGAACGCCCGACGACGAGCATGAGTCCACCCTGGGTGAGGTGGGGCTTGAGCCTGACAACCTCTTCTGTCCAGTTGAAGACTTCTTCAAGTGATTCAAAGAAGTGTGTCTGCAACTTGTAGGACTCCCGCAGTCTTGACGGGAACAGCAGGGAGTATTGAATCTTAAGGAACCGCAGTCTGGCTTTAGCCTCGGTAAAGGATTGTTGACGCTGACTAGCCTCACCTAGTCCGGAAATATCAGGATCGAGTGTGTGTCATAGTGGAGGGGCTCTTTAAGTCGGGCCTGCTGTAAAATAACATCCCTGTCTTTATAGTTCAAAAGCCTGGCGATGATAGGTGGTTTCTGCAGTAAAGCTCGGAGAGCTTGCACGACAATGAAGCAAGGGGCCATGACCCCAGGGTGAAGCCAGTCTGTCAACCACTTGACCAATAGGCCCTCCACATCATTACCCTCGCAGCCTCCAGGGAACCCCACGAAGCTGAGCTTATTTCTCTGAGCGCGCCCCTCTGCATCTTCAGGGCGTGATACCAGACCCCTAGTGGTAGTCTCCAAAGAGGATATTTTTTGGGGGAGGGTGGATACCGAGTCTTCCACTGTAGAAATCCTGGATTCTGCATCAGTAATGCGTTGAACTGCATTTCGAAGATCTTGCCGCAGGAGAATGACATCGGAGCCATCCGCTCAGGTCTTGGCCTCCAGCGCGTCCCTAGACTGTGTTATTGCAGTGAGAATGGTGGCATTATCTGGAACAGACGTCGCCTGGTTGCCTGACCCAGGGGCTTGGGCCGCAGCGCCGGTGTATTTGTCCATGGTACTCTGGCACTCCCCCGCGCCTGACGGCTTGTCCTTAGTTGTAGTCAAAGTTGGTGTCACTCGCACAGCAAACAGCGCAGCCAAGTCCAAATGTCGGCAGGATCAGGCCCCAGATATGGCAGCTTCCGATCTCTCAGGGGGGGGTCAATAAAACCGGAAGAATCGAGGGTCACTGCTGTATGATCTGCACCCCCAGCCACGCTGTATGGGGCCCAGAGAAATTATGTTGGCCAGATCACCTGCATGGTTTCCCCTATGTAGCCAGCAGCACAGCATATATGTTGCAGCTCCAATGTTCCCGATGGACCAGCATTCACTGTCTATCCTTTGATAAATAAAGGGGCCGAGGGCTGTTCTGTAATAGGGGTAGGGCCCCTCATGGAGTGCAGTGTAGAAAGAAATGCCCTTCAGTGAGGAGCTCCAGACGTGGCGCCAGAGCTATACCACATTCCCATGCGTCAAGCCAGTGGGGGGCCTGGGCATCCAATGGCACTTCGGCCAGGAGTTATGGTGCGCCCTCGACCCCTTGTCACCCCCTCCACGTAGCCCAGCCCAGCCACCGACAACCTTGCAATGCCCGCGGCGGGGAGAGGCACGCCGGCAATCAGAAGGCCCCCATGCTGGGAACAACAGCAGACAGCTCCAGAGAAGCGGTGGGACAGCCAAAGCGTAGACCCACTGCGCCGATTCCCCGATGCCAATTATGGAAGGCGAACGGTGCCGTGGCCCGATATGGCCGCCGGGCTGCAGGCGATGCTACACAGAACCCCCCAAGCCCCAGTCACTCACTGCTGCACTGCCCACGGGTCTCGCGGCAGCAATCTCCGCGCCGTCGCCAGTTAATGGGATTGCGGGTTGTGCACATCAGCGTCGTCTTCAAGTCAAGGCTGCAAATTTACAGGCCGCAGCTCCTCCCGCACCCTGGATCTCGTTACCAGCGCGGAGGGGGACGTTGGGCAGGATCTCGGAGGTCTGGCAGAGCAGGGGCACTATCCACTAGCAATTATGGTGGTGTTGTATGTGCCGGTCCTCGGGGTTCTTGAGGTTGCCGGCTGCAGGACACACCGAGATTTTTCTGCAGGTTGGAGGTGGGGACATGGCGGTTGGGCTGGGGCCAAGGCAGTGGGGGTCCTCCTCTTTTTAGCTTCAGCACGGCTCGTCGGTCCTTCTTCTTGTTTTCTTCTAGGTCGGTTCTTGTCTGAGAAGGCAAGGATCAGGGGTGCCCCTAAATCCTAGATTTAGAGATGTTACAGGTAAGTAAAGGTTGGGACCAATGGGTCCCTTCCTTGGGGTGGCTAAAGGTTGGGACCAATGGGTCCCTTCCTTGGGGTGGCTACACCCTCTATTGTGCCCCCCTCCAGTGGGAGGGGGGCATATGCCTCACTCTGGTTGACTGGGTCCCCCCATCTGCAAGATGGCGGGGACTGAGATTTGTGCTTCACCACGCCTCCCCCACCTGGGGTTGGCAAAGGTGCGCACCCTTCCCTTCCTCACTTGGTTTTCCAAAGTGGGAGGCAGAACCAGTGGGGGCCAGTTGCTGGAAGCAGCAGAAGGCCTGGGGAAGCTCCTAAAGGCGCGAAGCTTCCCCGTCGTGGACCCTGCCCATCCTAGGGGAGGAGGCTTGGCACCTCATCCCAGGATGTGCATTGTTTCAGACCCCTGAAAGCAGAAGGCTTTCGACCCTGGGGTCCATAAACATGTCTGATGGTGCCAGCTGGTGAGCAGCCACTCAGCCTGGACACTAGTGTTAGGTTGTTTGTCAGGGGGCATCTCTAAGATGCCCGATGTGCTGCAGCCCTTAGAGGCCTTCCCTGGCCACAGTGCCCTTGGTACCTGTGGTACCATTTACAAGGGGATGACCTGTGACCAGAGAGTGCCAATTGGGTTTTGTTTTCAATACATTTTCAGGGAAAGAACATAGGCACTGGGAAATTGTTTGTCAGAAGCCCAGGGCACACTCAGTCAAAGTACATCAGCAGTTTAGCAAAAAGTGAGGGCAACCATGCAAAAAGAGGGCACTTTCTTACAATAGCTATATATAATAATAAAATGTATTGTCATAACAAACCATGTTCGCAATTGCCACATAACGGGAAATACATCTTAGAGCACTAAGGACCCCCAGGGCCAAAAAAAAGGATTTTTTTAATTTTCGGTGGGAATCGCGGTGGATCTGTGAATCCCACCAAAAAAAAAGCCTGGTCTCCTGCACTTTAATTAGGCCCCCGGGTGGGCCGGGTCCCGGGGGTAATTGAATTAATAATGCCGGGGCAATGTGGGCCAATGCAGCCCCAGGGACTGCCACCTACCCAGGGCTATACTTATAATAGAGTGCGTGGGGGGCTCCAGCCCCCCACACGCAGCTCCAGGGACCACCACATCCCCACGGCTAATACATTATAATGCAGGGGCCACGCATCCTCCGCTGCCTCGGGGACCACCACCTCTCTGGGATGAGATTACAACATGTGGGGGGGTCTCCAGCCCCCCCCACGCAGCCCCGGGATCCGTCACCTCCCTGGGGCTGATGTAATGTAAAGCAAGGGGGCCACACGGCCCCCGCAGCCCTGGGTGTAGTGTCCTGCTAGACACGTTCTAGTGTTCAGTCTTGTGCTGTATCTCCACACTTTACAGCCACCCATCACAGGTGTAAGCTGTTTATGAAAGGGGCTTGGTGCACATGCCCTGGGCCAGTTCCAGTACCATAGTCACTGTGTCCATGTGCCTTATTTGTCAGCATGTGGGCCTAGCGCACACGACACCACAATGGCGATGAGGAGGTCGATCCCCACGTGAGCTAACTGTTCGGTGCTTCATCGTGAGGGGAAGTGTGGCCTCAGTTTAAGGCCCCTACTGCCAGCACGACTATGGAAGGTTGAAGCAGGAAGAAGACGGAACCCAGGAAGTACTTTGGTGTCCAGTGGTAAGGCCTCTGCAGCCACCCACATGTTCCTGCCCCCGCTGCCACCCACTGTAGTGACAGCCCCAAGGAGTGCTTCTGAAAAGCCCGCGTGGGCGAAGGGACTGCCTTTTCAGCAAAGCGGCTCATGTACCCAAGGGAACGGCTCCCCCTGCAGCAAGTTGAGACTGAGCCTGCCCAAGTGTGAGGGAAGCACCGGTATTATCAACCGTGTGCTACTCCATGGTTCCCCCAAAGGAAAGAGAGAAACCACAGCTGCTACAGGAGGGGAGTGCAGCCCCTGCTGCCACAGTGGCTGTAAATACAGACCGGTCAGCCTCCTATGCTGCAGAGCAGCCCTGCAGGTGAGACATCAGTGGATCATCCCATTGCTTCATCCAGTAAGCAACACGGCCCCTGCAATTAACTGAGCTGCTTTGGCCAGACAAGCGTGGGGCACCGAGTTAGTATTAGGTGCTCCTGACTATTCGAAAGCACAGAGAAATTACGAGCCTCTCGGCTGCCAGCCCACTCACAGCCCACAAAGCATCGCCCCATGCTGAGCGACACACATCCTTGCCTCAAAATGCTCCCTATCTACTGAGGCGTCCATCAGCCGATCTCTCTGACTTCGTCTGTCCCCGCACTAAGAGGAGGGAGGACTGCCCTTCAGATGAGGGAAGCTGTTTCCAGTGCACAGAGGAGGATCTGAGTAAAGCTTTGTTGCCACCCAGGGAGGTACACACATCCTTGCCCCAAAGTGCTGCCTACCTACTGAGGCGTCTTTCAGCCGAGCCTGCCTTCCACGTTGCAGGGAAGAGTGGTGGACGGAGCCCTGCCACATTGAGAGAGGCTCTGCACCCACCTTCCCAGCCACTAAGAGCCACCAATGCCCCCCCAGAACTTTGCCTTCCCTGATGAAGCACAAGCCCTGGGAGCGGGGTCAACTGCTATTCTTGCTCCCGACTGGAGCATCCGGGAAATGAGGCCACGTGGGCTGTATTCCTTCCCCCACACAGACTTCCCAGCAGCACAGAAGCCCGGCACTTGCATCAGCAGCATAATGCTCTCGATTGCATGAAGCGGAACAGAATTGCTTTTGGACATGTTTACAGCTCCCTCTGCCCAAAAACAATACCGGGAGCTGGCAGGGACCACAGGGGCCTTAAGACATCCGGCGGTCTCCAACCATGTGGCCATGCCCGGGGGATGGGGTCCTCAGGGCAATATCGGCACGGGTAGAGGGGCCGCGCAGGCCCCTCCACCCATTTAAAAAAAAGTTAAGGCCTGGCCCTGGGGGATGGGGTCCCAGGGGCAGAAATTGGCCTCTGGGGGGGCATGCGGCCACCCTCCTAAATTTAAAAAATAATAAATACAGGGCAGGCCCTGGGGGATGGGGGTCCAGACAAAAAGGGGGGCACATGGCCCCCTTCCTTTATTTGTAAGAATAAATTAAACAGGAAAAGGTCTTGCCCCGGGGATGGGGTCCCCGGGGTTGAAATCAGCCTTGGGAGGGAGGCCACGTGGCCCCAACCTATTTTATTTCTTTAAAAAAATTAAAAATGAAATATGGGTCAGGCCCTGGGTGAAGGGGTCCCCGGGGCCCAAAAGGGTAAAGGGAAGGGGAGGCCACATAGCCCCCCCCCTCGTAAAAAGCTGTGTGGGGCTTAAAGGAGGCAACAGGAGGCCTATTTGGACCCCAGGGCACCTCAAGAGGCAAGGGGACTTCATCCCAGAAATAGCAGTGCGCCAGGAGGCACACTTGCAGTGTGGTGGAGAAAGGAGCGTGGCCTGCGACCACTTCTCAGCAATCCCACTGAGTGGGGCTTACTGGAGGAAACAGGTGGGCTAGTTGGCCCCTTAGGACCCTCAGCAGTAAAGGTTACTTCATCCCCCAACCAAGAGAGCGCCAGGAGGCACGATTGCAGAGTGGTGGAGAAAGGGGGTGTGACCTATCAGAACTCAGCTATCCTGCGGTGGACTTACTAGAGGTATGAGGAGGGATAGTTGGCGACCAAGGATGTCCTTGGGAGCCTACTACCCCTCCTGTTACCTCCAGTAAGTCCCACACAGTGGGATTGCTAAGAGGTCTTCGGAGGCCATGCCCCCCTTTCTCCACCACTCTGCAAACATGCCTCCTGGCAAAATACTGGTTGGGGGTTGAAGTTCACTTTACTCCTAAGGGACCTTGGGGCCAAGAAGCCCTCCTGGTACCTCACGTAAGTCCTACGCAGCGGAATTCCTGAGAGCTGGTTGGAGGCCCAGCACCCTTTCTCCACCACTCTGCAAACGTGACTGCTGGTTAAAAAAACATTAGAAATTCACTAAAAAACAGAGGTTACAGGGACGTTATAGTTAGGAAATAGAATTTAAAAAACATTAGAAATTCATTAAAAAACAAAGGTAACAGAGACGTTATAGTTAGGAAATGGAATTTAAAAAAATAGAAAGTCACAGAAAAAAAAAATTACAGGGTTGTTATAGTTAGGAATTAGCATTTAAAAAACATTCGAAATTCACTGTAAAACCCACAGGTTACAGAAATGTTATAGTTAGGCTGACATTTTAATTGACCTGTGAAATTCAGCTGTTTTAGTTAGCTGAACTAACTATATCTCATGGCCCTTCAATGAACTGCTGATGAAGTCACATATTACATCACTGTTGACATGGTCAGTGACATCACTGATGACATCACAAATGACAACCCTCATGATATTAACCAGTGATTGTGAGTGTTTCTAAAAAGTTTAAGAATGTTCTATATATATATCACCAGAAGATCCCGAGTGTTACCAGCAAAGACAAATCACACGGGCACAGACACCAAATGCAGTAGATTTATTCCAAGGGCACAGACACCAAATGCAGTAGATTTATTCCAATGTTACATGGTGCAAATGACACGTTTCGGCCGCCGACCTGTGGCCTTGATCACATAACGGGCTACATGCAGGTAGCATCATATATAGGCAGGTAAGTTGCTTTACGATTATTTTACATGTTTTGTTGCTTTACAATTATTTTACATGTTATTTTGTATTTCTTTACATTACTTTCATAGGTATTCACAGCGGAGTAACTTACGTGCAAGCCCCAAGCAGTCACATGTGGTATGACCGACAGGTAGATCGATAGACAAGGAAGATAGACTGGACAAGGAGAGGGCGAGGTAGCGATATATAAAAGAGGCAGTGTATCTGACAGCCGAATTACTAAAACTACAGCTGACAATGTATATCTGAATAATGCATTTAAGCAGTATTGAATACTGAGATCAATGGGAGCAAGTATCGCTATACCCAAATAAATGCTGTTCCTCGGAACACGCGGGAAAGAAAAGACAATACGCCCTCCAATGGCCGATGGGAGAGGAATCCCGACAGATATGTTAACAGCGCACAAAAACCATCTAAGCCAAAATGACCCTAATACGTGGGGAGCTCAGTGAAATACCTGATGGTGAAACTGAATAACATCTACAAAAGCTAGAGGACTATCCAGGCAGCACTCGGGATGTTTGTATATGGTGACTAAACAACTTCGGGCGTGATGTAAGTTTAAAAATAGATACATCATTCAAAATGGATGACGCATAGTGTAGTGCAAGTGCAATGTATACATATAGTGCTCAAGTGAAGAAAAAGCCAAATATATAAAGAAATATGTCAACAAAGACTAAATTACGGTAGACAAACAGAATTTACTTACTGTAGATCTCTGGTTAGCGATACCAAGGATCATACACAGATGTCCATCTATCCCAGCCGGAACAGTGACATAATGTACATAATAGTGCCTATTCAAACCCACAGTCAGAGACATACATAGTGGTATTGATCGGTCCAAGGCAATACAAAGATAATGATGTAAATATACTGATACATGCTTGAATGCAGACAGAGAAAGCGAAGGCACAGAAAGATAGAATGATAGAAAAACAGAAGAAAGAGGTGGTCATAAATAACAGTAGACATAGCAGGAAAAATGAGAGCCAGCAGTATGGATCACAGATAATTATATAAATCCTCCCTGATGTACCAGAACCTAAGGGTGTCTTAGTATCGAGCTCCAAAATATAGCGTGTTTCCAGCTGCCTGAGTTTCTTCTCAATCTTTGAAGAGTCTACCTACAGGGTATGTGGGGTCATTATTAACTATCGCTCTCAGATGTTGTAGGATCCTTATGTGGACTTGGAGTTTGGTACTACCAATGTATCTGAGGCCACAACTGCACTGTAGTACGTATACTGCATATTCAGTTCTTCATGTGTATCTGTTGGTTAACATGATGGGTTCAGTGCGGAACTCAGCAGCGACCCGGTTGTGTTGATACCGGACCGGCAAGCCCTACAGGTGTTTAATTTATGGAACCCCTTAATGTCAGTGAGCCAGTTGGTTTTGGTGATGACTTCAGGACTGCTCTTGACAAGAGCATCCCTCATCGAGAAAGCCCGACGATAGGTGATAGTAGGTTGTTTGGCGACAAGAGTACCCAGGACGGGGTCAGTCAGAATGATGCGCCATTGCCTGTTGACTATAAATCTGATTGCACGTTCTTCCTTGCTGTAAGTAATGATAAGGCGAGTGTCTACCATCCCAGTGACACTAGTGTCAGAGTTGGTAGGAATGTCATTGGGTTCATTACAGTGTTTTCCTATTAACAGTGTCTCTCTAGGTATAGCATTAGCTAGAGTTTTGGCTCTCGTGGTGGATATGTCAGAGTACCCCTTGCAATAAATCTACAGTGTGCTTCTTCCTGACATTCTTTCAAGTCTCTCTCAGAACTACAAATCCTACGGAGCAGGAGCATTTCACTGTATGAAATGCTAGCTATGAGATGCCTGGGATGAAAACTCGTGGCATGTAGTGTGGAGTTCCCAGTTGTAGGTTTGTGGTGTAATTTGGAGTGCATAGACCCATTCTCAATATAGATGGTAACATTAAGAATTTCAATGGAGGTGTTGCTGATATTGGCATTGAACTCAAGATTCAATTAATTCTTATTAATAGCAGCAAAGAACTCAAGTGCACTCTCTTTGGTGCCATTCCAAATAACAAAAACATCATCTATATAACGAAGCCATGAAATAATGTGTGCACTCCAAGATGCACGGTGTGTTCCCCTCAGGACCTGCTCCTCCCACCAGCCCACATGCAGGCATGCATAGCTTGGAGAGAAGCAGGCCCCCATAGCAACACCCCTCAGTTGCTGGAAAATGGCCCTGTCAAACATAAAGAAATTGTTATTGAGACACCATCCTATCATGAACAGGATAAGCTCATTATGACGGTAGCAGTGTATGGGTCTTTCTTTCAAGTACTGTTTGCAGGCTCTTAACTCATCATGGTGTTTGATGCTTGTATACAGGTAGGTAATATCCATAGACAGTAGGATATAATTCTCAGAGCACAGGATGTTGTTGATCTTAGTCAGGAAATCACTAATGCCACGGAGGTATGATGATAATTGTATGACAAACTCCTGCAAAAAATAATCAACATACTTAGACATATATTTACAAAGGATATTACATGCCGAGGTGTCTCATTGTAGAGAAAGAGGAATTCATCTTTGGTGAGCAGTCCTTCCCTTTTAAAGTCATAAAGTCTCTTTTTTTATTTATTTCTTTTTCTGTTGACTTCCTGGGTGTTCGATATCTTGTAGCATGAAGTATCAATCAAATGTCTTTGTGCTTCTTCAAGGTATTATACTCTGGGCCATAATACATTACCCCCTTTTTCGGATTTGTTGATCACAATCTGATTGTTTTTTTAAAGTCGTTTGATCAAGGCAAAGTAATGCTTGTTGTGGTGTCTAAATCGGTTGTGCATACTTTTATAGTGTAATTCTTTTAGATCATCAACGACAACATCATTAAAAGTTTCAATGGCATCTCTTGGCATCATAGGACGTAGATTGGGGTTTGAATGGACTAGTGACCAATGTAGCTGTATCTATGCCTTTTTTGCATAGCAACTGCGAGTCCTGCTGTACTTAAAACTACGTTCCGGGCAAAATGTGAGACCTAGAGAGAGGAGGTGTATTACGGCTTTGCTGAGAATGGTGTCAGCGAGGTTAATTTCAGTATTGGTGTTACTATTCATCTCCGCCTCCAGTTGTTCTATCTTCTATTGTTTGGCTTTTGATTGCCTGCATTTTCTTCTTTCCCTTCTCTTTTGGTTTCTTCTTTGCCTTGCTTTTTGGGTATCCGTGGGCGTAGTGTTTGTCGTCGATCCAACCTTAAAAATCCAATTCTTCAGCGAGGGTGAAATTTCTTGCAATTGTCTCTCAGTGCATAGGATGGTCATGTCTATCTTCGGAGTCAGTGCCACTTTCCAGGGCCGAGCTTAAGTCAGATACAGATGCTGACTCTGCCACTTGGATATTACTTTGGTCTCCCTGAGTGGTGAGGATAGACTTATTCAGTTTGTGCATTTTTGATGTATCATACTTTCTAGCAAAGGTAAAAATGTGCCCTGTCTCATAATTGACCTTGCCCCTTGCAAACTTGAATACTTTTCTTGACTTGATTATCTCTTCCTGTTTTGTTAGTCTTCCTGCGATTTCTTCATGACCTTTAGCAATTAGGTGTATTGAAGAATGAGTGGGTGTATGCGTGTCTGTATGCATGATTTAGTGGGTGCATGACTGACTGTATAAGTGATTGATTATACGTAGGCTATCCTATTTTAAGTTTAAACCTATAATAACTGATAAAACCCCACCGAAAGGGAAATGACCCTCACCAGTGTAAACATTTAAACACTGAAAAAACACCTGGAGAACCACAAACTAAAGGTCAATCAAAGAAAGGAAAAGGGGAGTAAAAGAGTAATTTTTACTTCTTTCTGAAGGGTCCAATTCAATGTAACTTATTATACAAGGTGGCATTGCTCACCACTTTCATGCTAAGTACAGTGTGAAAGGGTGCCTTATTTACAAGGTGGCATTAAGCCATGTTACGTGGCTTAACACAGCCTCGTAAATAAGGTGAAGCCCCTATCCCCACAGGAACGTCATTAAAAGTGACGTTCCTGTGGCGATCGGGGTTTGTAAATATGCCCCTAATTGTCTTACATTAGACTGTAGCTCCCTTATGTCAAACACGCGGCACATTTGTCTGACCTGTGGCTCACGTGTACTAGTGGCTATGCTCCCCGTTTTGTCCTTGCATAACACAGAGCCATAAACCAGGCACAAACAAGTAGGAAACATTTGGAGGTAACTGTTCCTTCTTGTACTTTACCTTGCACGCTTATCAACTCTAAGTCATTAGTTAAACATAGCGCCAAATTCTTTCTGTTTATGGATACCTATAAACCTGCCATGGTGTTCATAACGGAAACTTGGGGGACCCCCCATGCAACCCATACCTATTAGCAGCATTATCTAATGGCTTTTCCATTGCCAGACAAGACCGGGCACTTAAATGGAGGTGGCTGGGCATTGCTATAGTTCACAGAGCTGAACTAGTGGTCAACTGGCAACCCGCACTTTCACTTCTCTGTGAAGCTGCCACTTTACTATAGAAGTATCTAACACTCAAACTTTCAAGGGTTTGCTAATCTACCATGCACCCGGCCCAAGACAAGCCTTTACACAAGATATCCGGTGCCTCCTTGAGGAACACATCTTGTCCTAAGATTTCACAGTTTTAGGGGACTTCAATTTCCACTTAGAGGCGCACCAGGACATAGACACCTTAGCTCTCCTTCAGACCTTAGATTGGCTTTGACTTTCCTAAATTGTTGTAGGTTCCACCCACCAGGCGGGTCACACTATTGATGGGATCATTACAAACAACAACTCTTTAAGCTACATAAAAACACTCCAGTTAGTCTAGTCAGACCACCACACAATCTTCTTTGACCTTGCTTTTAAACTCCCTGTCTCAACATCAAAACTAAACCCATCACTACCATTGCTAGTGCCTGGCACAACATTCAAGCAGATCTCTTTTCCAAAGCCCTTAACAACCTGACAGTCACACTTTCCTCTGATCCTGACACAGATATCTCTCAATATAAAGAATGGCTAGACACCACAGACAATCGCTGCGCCCGAGCAAAAAAGTTGATGTCCTAACATAACAACTCATCAGCCCCATGGTTTATGCCCGAGCTTAGAGCGCTCAAACAAAGCTGTCACATACAACAAATGAGATGGAGGTACAACTACAAAAAATAAGGGAAAAATACAAATACAAGCTATGTCTAGAAGGTTATAAATACGGAGTAGGTCGCACACTGCTCGTCATACTAGCAAATAGCCCCATAGAACTCTGGATAATGTAGTGGCAGCGGTGAGTACGCCTATGCCACGAGTGTAAAAAATAATGCCATCCCTGGACACATGTTTCGAGGTAATTACCTGCCCTTGATACCCCATTTCATTTATTTTAACTCTGCCCGAGGTGAACAGGAATAAAAATTGAGGGTTAACCTCGAGACAGTTTTATACTTACTTTTCTCTGCACTTTTCTTTGGTCCCTTCCTTTAGGAGACTATTCGTTTCCTTTCTGTCAGAATCTCACTTCCGTGTTTATTCTGTCTATTTGTCATTTATACTGTACCCTCACCACTCTACTTCATCATATACCACCTTTTTTTCCTCTAAAAAAACTGCGCTCCACCCAAGGTGTTGGTCTGCACCTGGGTGTATGATGCGGCCCTATGATGAAGCATGACACTTTCGAGTGTGTGAGGGCAGTATTAAGATCTCTATAGATTTTCCCACCTACAATGGTTAGTACTTCTCTTTATTTTCTGTGATTGCTTCTCTGTCATGTGCCAAGTAGACTGCCAAAAATATTGAAGGTATAGTACCTCTCGCGGCGCGCAGGTGCGGAACCCAGGCTCGTCAGCCCAAAGTCGCTCGAATGAGCTTTAAACATAAATACGGAGTAGGTCGCACACTGCTCGTCATACTAGCAAATAGCCCCATAGAACTCTGGATAATGTAGTGGCAGCGGTGAGTACGCCTATGCCCCGAGTGTAAAAAATAATGCAATCCCTGGACACGTGTTTCGAGGTAATTGCCTCTCGTCAGCAGGGAGCAGGTAAGTGTGTGGGGTGCCAAGTAGACTGCCAAAAATATTGAAGGTACAGTACCTCTCGCGGCGCGCAGGTGCGGAACCCAGAGTCGTCAGCCCAAAGTCGCTCGAATGAGCTTTAAATATAAATACGGAGTAGGTCGCACACTGCTCGTCATACTAGCAAATAGCCCCATAGAACTCTGGATAATGTAGTGGCAGCGGTGAGTACGCCTATGCCACGAGTGTAAAAAATAATGCCATCCCTGGACACGTGTTTCGAGGTAATTGCCTCTCGTCAGCAGGGAGCAGGTAAGTGTGTGGGGTGCCAAGTAGACTGCCAAAAATATTGAAGGTATAGTACCTCTCGCGGCACGCAGGTGCAGAACCCAGGCTCGTCAGCCCAAAGTCGCTCGAATGAGCTTTAAATATAAATACGGAGTAGGTCGCACACTGCTCGTCATACTAGCAAATAGCCCCATAGAACTCTGGATAATGTAGTGGCGCGCACTACGAGAGGTACTTGACCTGCTAACGATTTTAGCAGCTTACACAGCAACCCTACACACTTTCCTACTCCCTGCTGACGAGAGGCAACTACCTCGAAACACGTGTCCAGGGATGGCTAACGCCACTCATACTTGCATGCATTACACGGGCATAGGCGTACTCGCCGACGCTGACCTCAGGGACCATTTTTCATTGGGGTAACACGCTTGGTAGGTGGAGCAGTGTGCGACCAATTAGACTTAACTTTATTTCAGGCTCCCTTGAGCCGGTGGAGCCGACGGGCTCATGGTTACGCACCTGCGCGCTACGAGAGGTACTTGACCTGATAACGATTTTAGCAGCTTACACAGCAACCCTACACACTTTCCTACTCCCTGCTGACGAGAGGCAACTACCTCGAAACACGTGTCCAGGGATGGCTAACGCTACTCATACTTGCATGCATTACACGGGCATAGGCGTACTCGCCGACGCTGACCTCAGGGACCATTTTTCATTGGGGTAACACGCTTGGTAGGTGGAGCAGTGTGCGACCAATTAGACTTAACTTTATTTCAGGCTCCCTTGAGCCGGTGGAGCCGACGGGCTCATGGTTACGCACCTGCGCGCTACGAGAGGTACTTGACCTGATAACGATTTTAGCAGCTTACACAGCAACCCTACACACTTTCCTACTCCCTGCTGACGAGAGGCAACTACCTCGAAACACGTGTCCAGGGATGGCTAACGCTACTCATACTTGCATGCATTACACGGGCATAGGCGTACTCGCCGACGCTGACCTCAGGGACCATTTTTCATTGGGGTAACACGCTTGGTAGGTGGAGCAGTGTGCGACCAATTAGACTTAACTTTATTGTAGGCTCCCTTGAGCCGGTGGAGCCGACGGGCTCATGGTTACGCACCTGCGCGCTACGAGAGGTACTTGACCTGATAACGATTTTAGCAGCTTACACAGCAACCCTACACACTTTCCTACTCCCTGCTGACGAGAGGCAACTACCTCGAAACACGTGTCCAGGGATGGCTAACGCTACTCATACTTGCATGCATTACACGGGCATAGGCGTACTCGCCGACGCTGACCTCAGGGACCATTTTTCATTGGGGTAACACGCTTGGTAGGTGGAGCAGTGTGCAACCAATTAGACTTAACTTTATTTCAGGCTCCCTTGAGCCGGTGGAGCCGACGGGCTCATGGTTACGCACCTGCGCGCTACGAGAGGTACTTGACCTGATAACGATTTTAGCAGCTTACACAGCAACCCTACACCCTTTCCTACTCCCTGCTGACGAGAGGCAACTACCTCGAAACACGTGTCCAGGGATGGCTAACGCTACTCATACTTGCATGCATTACACGGGCATAGGCGTACTCACCGACGCTGACCTCAGGGACCATTTTTCATTGGGGTAACACGCTTGGTAGGTGGAGCAGTGTGCGACCAATTAGACTTAACTTTATTTCAGGCTCCCTTGAGCCGGTGGAGCCGACGGGCTCATGGTTACGCACCTGCGCGCTACGAGAGGTACTTGACCTGATAACGATTTTAGCAGCTTACACAGCAACCCTACACACTTTCCTACTCCCTGCTGACGAGAGGCAAAGACCTCGAAACACGTGTCCAGGGATGGCTAACGCTACTCATACTTGCATGCATTACACGGGCATAGGCGTACTCGCCGACGCTGACCTCAGGGACCATTTTTCATTGGGGTAACACGCTTGGTAGGTGGAGCAGTGTGCGACCTATTAGACTTAACTTTATTTCAGGCTCCCTTGAGCCGGTGGAGCCGACGGGCTCATGGTTACGCACCTGCGCGCTACGAGAGGTACTTGACCTGATAACGATTTTAGCAGCTTACACAGCAACCCTACACACTTTCCTACTCCCTGCTGACGAGAGGCAACTACCTCGAAACACGTGTCCAGGGATGGCTAACGCTACTCATACTTGCATGCATTACACGGGCATAGGCGTACTCGCCGACGCTGACCTCAGGGACCATTTTTCATTGGGGTAACACGCTTGGTAGGTGGAGCAGTGTGCGACCAATTAGACTTAACTTTATTTTAGGCTCCCTTGAGCCGGTGGAGCCGACGGGCTCATGGTTACGCACCTGCGCGCTACGAGAGGTACTTGACCTGATAACGATTTTAGCAGCTTACACAGCAACCCTACACACTTTCCTACTCCCTGCTGACGAGAGGCAACTACCTCGAAACACGTGTCCAGGGATGGCTAACGCTACTCATACTTGCATGCATTACACGGGCATAGGCGTACTCGCCGACGCTGACCTCAGGGACCATTTTTCATTGGGGTAACACGCTTGGTAGGTGGAGCAGTGTGCGACCAATTAGACTTAACTATGTCTAGAAGGTTATAAGACTCTAATCGCCAACAAAAAGGTAATTTTGTTCACCAGTAAGATAGAAGAAGCCAAAAATACCAACAAATAATTATTCCAAACTGTCACAATGTTGTCTAAGGATTCGCTAAAAAATTCTTGCCCTAGCACTCACTCCTTTTGCAACTCTATGACCACCTTTTTTATGCAAAAGGTAGAGTCAATATTTAAGAAATTTACATCTTCCACCTCCCCTACCTGCAGTGACAGTCTTTCCTCGTTCCAGGACAAAGAGAATTGCTTTAATAAATTCACCACACCTTCTTTATAAATGGTTACCAATCTACTGAGATCTATATCTTCCAGCTTCCCTGCTGACCCATGCCCCCCCAGAGTAGCCAAGCTAGTGGCAGAAGACATCACATCTCATCGTACAACTACTTTCTATCACAGGTTTCAGACCAACATATTCCCAGCTACATGGAAAAAAGCTTCTGTGCTTCCCTTGTTAAAAAAAGCCTCCTTGGGTCCTAAAGACCCACACAACTGCCAGCCTATTTCGTGTCTACCTTTGCCCGTTAACAACATGGAAAAAATCATGAACATCCAACTCACAGAGTTCATCCACCTTAACAACCTCTTGGATGCTACTCAATTTGATTTCCGTAGCGGGCACAGAACGGAGACTGCCCTTGTCTGGGCTATAGAGGAGATCAGGCAGGCGCTCCATCATGGAGGGGGTGCATCCCTCATCCTGCTTGATCACTCGGTGGCCTTTGACATAGTCAGTCACCGAATGATTCTGGATCGACTAACTAAAATAGGTATTTGTAGCTCAGTTTGGGATCTGTTGACATCTTTTCTTTCTGGATGTGAGCAGTCGGTGCAGATCGATGAGCTTGTCTCTCGTTCTTACTCGCTCCCATGTGGGGTCCCTCAGAGGTCATCATTTAGTCCGACACTTTTAGACCTTTATGTGAGTTCTTTGGCTGAGCTTATACAAGCTTTCAATTCATTTGTAGGAGGACAGCAATATATTATAACCACCTTCCATTGTTCGTAGCTATAATCACTCTTTTGAGTCTGAGACGCAACAGTGTGTAGGTGCATGTGAGCGTGGGAGGAGCACCAGGCTTGCAGAACGAGTTAGCAATGTATAAAGGAAGAACAAAGGAAATTGAAACATAGGATTGAAGAAAGAACAGCTTCAGAATTGCCCTGATGAAGTCCCTATAAGGTATGAAATGCATTGGTTGGGCTTGCTTAAATGTGATCTGAAAATTGGCTTTGGAATAAAAAGGCAATTTTCATCAAATACATGCCAACCTGTGATGATTGATTGAAAAGGGAAGACTTTGCATGATCTAAGACTCAAAAGTGTGATAACAGCTAAGAACAATGGAAAGTGGTTAGAATACATTGCTGCCCTCCTACAAATAAAGTAAACATTTCCTGAAAATGAGTTCTGTGAGCTCTAGGAGTTGGCGCCAAACAAAAAGATAATTTTGGGACTTTGACCTGTGCTGTCCAAGAAAATCACTACTGGTATTTTTGTGGAAATCTTATAAATGTTTTGGATTCTCCTTAGCCTTCTATGCAGACGACACTCAAATTGTCAGCTTCTTATCTAACAACAAGCCAGGAGCAGGATTAAAATTCTGCGACTGCATGCCGGCGGTTAACAGTTGCATGGGCAGGAACTGCTTAAAATTGAATTCTGACAAAAGTGAAGAGATTCTGTTTGGTGCCCAATCCTCCTTGCCCAATCCTCCTTCTGGATCTAGTCATAAGTGATGGCAAAACTAGATTACAGTAATAGCCTTTTTCTTAATGCTCACCAAAACATCCCAAATAAATTGCAAATTATGCAGAATGCCGCATCTAGCCTCCTCTTAAAGATCCCAAAATACTACTCGGTATCCAAGTCTATCAGGAAATTACATTGGCTTCCGGTTAGGCAGAGGATCACTTTCAAGTCATCTTTGTATTGTTTACAAAGCTCTTCAGGGCTCCGGCCCTGAATTTTTACAACACAACCTCAGATGGTACAACCCAGACAGGACTTTCGCTCTACACATGCCATACTCCTAGTTGTTTCTAGATTCAAGCGGGTAGCTTGGGGCAGAAGGGGTTTCTTGTTGTGTGCCTGGGAATTCTGGAATGCACTTCCGCTGTGCATTAAAAATGCCGCCAACATAATGGCCTTTTCGGAAACTGCTGAAGACCTGGCCATTTAACTGTCCTTAGCCTTCAAAATTCCTTACCTCTGTGTCATTCAATGCCTGGTAAACTATTGCCAAGACACTTCTGGGTTCTTGTTGCACTTTAGAAGTCCCAATAACATAACGCAACACCATGCTGCTCAAATCTATGCTACTCCCCTCTACTCTATGTCACTCCACTCTATGCCACTCCACTCTAAACCACTCTACTCTATGCCACTGTACACCATTCCGCTACAACTCTACACCACTCCACTTTACACAAAACTATTAACTTTGAGCCATGCTGAACAGCAGCCACACTGGTGTACAACATTGCTAACAGACATAGGCAAAGCCAGTAGCTCTTGCAAAGGCTAGACCTATTGGCTTTGCCAATGCTTGTTTAGTTAGTCATTCAAAATACTTTATTCGGACAAACATTGACCATAAAAGCACATAAAAAGAAACATTAACATACTAGCATGTTAAAAACAAGTACATCAAAGATGGGTAAAAGTTGTAATTGTATTTTCATTAAATATATGCAAATTATTGTAATATATAATGTTACGCAGGTCGCAGGTTTAGAGCATCGCTATAAAATACAGGAACAGTGCGAACCGGAGGGCTTCCTTATCATTAGCTTGATAACAAACACCTCATAAAAGGGTCCGCACTGTTGTAAGGAAAGGGTGGAGCTTTTATCTTGAATTGGGATTGTAACACGTCAAGTACCTAAAGAGAGAATTAAGACAACGCATATTTCTTCCTGATCTTTATAGCCCAGCGAATGTAACTGATCACTGAGTGACAGATGAGTTCTGTGTCTAAGTGCTGTAATAATTGTAGGCCTTCTTTGTAAGATAGAATTCCTTGGGAACGCACAATGGGGCCCAAAAAGCAACTTCTCTGGATGCTGTACAGTTAAAAAAGAATAAAATGTGTCATTGATTGTAGTGAGAGGGAATCACATGGGCATCAAGGCAGAGAGTTAGACTAGCAACCTATTAATGGAAAGTGACTAATAAGTGCACAGTGCATGCTCCCAAGCGTGTAAGGTAGAATCTATTTTCAGAGTGTGCGATCCATAATAAATATGGTTCCACCAAGTCGGTAGTTGAGATCGGCGCATATCGGAGGACGGTGTTTATGACTCGTGTTCTGGCTGTTCTAACACCATTGTGGGTCTTACAAAAAGAAGACTTTACTATCCTCTTGGTGTTGGCATCAATACCAAGGGGTGAGTTGAAAAGGTCTGGCCTTGCAATATCTAAAAAGATTTGACTGACGTTCGCAAGCCAGGGATTCGAGGCCATGTTATCTAGCCTGATTCAGTCTTCTAAAACCAAATGGAAGAAACCAGTTTCAGCAGAGGACCATATTTTTGTCCACAAGAGCAGGGGTGCAATCATCATGTGGTCCTCAAAATAGTGGACACCCAGTTCTTTGTGCATGATGTAATTTGCAGTGGTTTTGAGACTGGCTATCAGTGTGCACAAGAATCTATTTTTTAGGGATTGCAAATTTCTTAGGTGGGCATAACCCCAGACTGCTGCCCCGTATGTCCATATTGAGAGGCTTTTACTTTTATAGAATGTCAACTCTTTAATCAGCTAAGGGCCTAGCTTCCCAGCAAATCCAAAAACTGCCTCACAGGCGCTGCAAAGTTCTGTGCCCGTTGGATAAATAAGTTATCCCACTTTAAGTTAGCATTAAATAATAAACCTAGGTAAATAAAATTGGGGACCTTGGCTATTGAGATGCCCCCTATTGTGAATTTTCCGGTATGGGTGTTTTTAGGGCCACTAGTCGTAATGTAAGATTTTTGGTTGTTCAGGTATAAATCGAGATTGCCCATGAAAAGAATTTAGCAGGGTCTGAAGGCCATTTGCCGTACATGCCATTAAAACCATGTCGTCAGCGTAGAGGAACAGGGACTAAACGACACCCAACCTGGGGTAGATCATTTCCTGCCTTTATGAGTACTGAGTCAAGAGTGTTAGTATAAAATAAAAAGGGAGCTAAAATCCATCCCTGCCTCTCACCTCGGGTTGACCAGATAGATTCTGTACAATCTCCGTTTTGGTCTCAGAGCACTTTGATGGTAGAATCCCAGTGCACCTGCTTGAGCAGGTCTACAAGGGATGCTTTAATTCCTATCTTCTCCCACAGGTCCCAAAGCTTCCCCCCTGTTTACTAAATCAAAGGCACATGAGAGGTCCATGAATGCCATGTGCAGAGAACCTCTCCTGGTGTTGACATATTTATTCTTTATCAAAAGTAAGTTTAGGAGATTGTTTAACCGTGCAGAGTCTTGGCTGGAAGCCATACTGCATGTCTGAGAAAAAGGAGTTTGCCTCGGTCCATCATTTGTCAAGGATTGCGTGACCTAGTATCTTAACAGGTGTGTCCAACAGCAAGATAGGGCAATAACAGGCCTAGAGATTTCTATCTCATTTTTAAAAAATGGGCATAATAATGGACTCCCTCCATGAATTAATAGGGGCACCCTTGATTCCGGCACGGAATACATTCATTAGTAAAGGGACCCAAAAGGTAGGGTTGTGCCTAAAAAGATAAATAGGGACTCGGTATGGGCTGGAAGCTTTCCCTGCTGAGGATTTTAAAATGGTCTTGATAATGGCAGAAATTCAATGGACTCGCACCACGTGGGTTGGAAAGAGGAGGGTCTGAGGTTTTACAGATGTCAGTTGGTGGGTAATTTAGGGCAAAAACGTTTGAGAAATGGGAGATCCAGGCGTTTGCAGGGATATGGCAGACTAGTCTTGTTTAGTTAATACCAGAGCAGATTCTCAGTTACAAGCAGGAATGCCTGAATTGTGGAGCGGTGATGTGGGAAATGTCTATTTTCAGAAGAAAAAGACTAAACTCAAACTTAACCCTCGTAGTACATAATCACTTCATAGTCAGGAAATGGGACACAAAATTACTCAGAATATTAAACAAATGTTAATACTAACGTGCAAAGCTTCATGTCCCCCCCTCGCCTCGTAGTTGCTTGCCATCTGCAAATGTACGAGTGATTGAATATGCAGGGCATAAAAACTCCATAAATGAATCATCCTATAAATATGCTTCTAAAAAATACCTTGGTCATTTGATAGAAAGAAAGAGAACACAGTGGATCGGTATACTGCAGGTCAGAAAGAACATTTATTACTGACCATGGGCCATTATATCATGCATTGTGCCCCAGGGTGCAGCAGGAGTATTCACCCGCTTTTTGTGCCCACAAGGCACTGTGGTATTACAGAAGTGGACGCAGGTGCTTGTGCAGCCCCTTCTGCATTACTGAAAGAGCTGCCCATGGATTTGGTGGAAGGATGCCTGGCTGCCAGGACAACATCCACTACCTGAGGAGGGACATCAAAAGCAATCAACTGCCGCCGCTCAATCTCCATGCATCGAGGTATTCATTATGCAAGACTCTGCCTGCTGCTGTGACAGAAGATCCTCCCAAAGCAGCAGCTTGATTTGAGGGCAGATGTTTATATTCAAATGTTCCAGGTATCACACTCTTCTGGCCCAAAGCAGAGCCACTTGGAAGACTTGGGCCCGATCAGAAGATTAGGAATGACCGGGCCCGAAGGCAGAAAGTGTACAAAAGTCCAGTGCACCCCTCTAGGTGGAATGTATTGCAGCAAGAGAAGTCTTGGGAATTCCAGCCGCACAAAAATGTTGACACTGCACATTCTCAGCAGTGGCGAACAGATCTAGCTAGGGATCACCCCAGTGATGGAAGACGTCCTGTGTTACCTCCAGATGCAGCTGGCATTCATTGTTCTTTCAGCGTCGTCGGCTCAGTTTGTCCGCTCTGGCATTTAAAGATCCTGCCAGGTGCCTCACAATCAGGGAAATGCCCTTGTGATGCATCCAATTCAAGAGATGAAAGAGCCTCCTGGCACCGGGCCTGGTACCTGACATTGCCCTGCTTGTTGCGGTACCACAGGGATGGTAATGTTGTCTGTGATAACAGGAATCAGCCTCCCCTTGAAGTAGAGCACTAATGCCTTTAACATCAAGGGAATGCCCCACAGCTCCTTCAGGTTGATATGGAGGTGTGTCTTCACCAGAAAGTAGAGGCCTATAAACTCTACCTTCCCCAGATGACCTCCTCAACCTAGAAGTGACACATCTGTTACCACCATCAGCTCAGTGTGAGGTTGAGAGTTTGCTACCTCTTCCATAGTGGTCGAGCAGCCACCTTTAAAGGTCTTTTGCAGTCTCTTCTGACACTAAGATGGAATGCTGAGCCCACAGACTTCAGATCCCCCTGCAGAAGTCGCATACAGGATGGATCCCTTAGGATGGATCTGATGACGGGAGCCTCTGTGAAGGTGTCAGGTGTGACGACAGCACATTGATTGTGAACCCCAAAGATATAAGGAGATTGGCCTTCATCTGGAGGTTGTCTATGCAGGATTCTGGTGAGCCTGCCTTCAGCAGTCTGTCATCGAGGAGGGGAAGACTGGTATTCCTGTCTTCCAGAGCTACGCTGCTACCACTACAATCTCAATCACCTTCCTTAACATCCACGGGGCACTTGTTGAGGTCAAAAGGGAGTACGGCAAACTGAAAGTGCTCGTGGTCCACCTTAAACGGCAGGTACGCCTGTGAGTCTGCAAGATAGGGACGTGGAAATAAGTGTTCTACAAGTCCAGTGTCACCATCCAGTCACCCGGATCCAGGGCAGAGAGCAGAAATAACACCCAGTTCAGATTTCCAAAGCTGAAACACTCTCTATTGTTTTTCTAAAAGAGCCTGTACTTCCTGCACAAAAACAGGCAAGTGGAGCTCAGAGAATCACTCTGATGAAGGGCCTATTTGTCAGACATTATTGCATTACATCCATGGAGCAAATGAGTAATTCTGTCTCCCACAGGATGGTCATGTGCTGCGAAGGACAAAATATAGCAGCATTGAGGCTGCTGTAAGGAAAGGGATGGGGGAACTCAATCAATCAACATTTGTAAAGTGCTGCACTGTCACCCCTAAGGGTATCTGGGCACTAAAGATGCATGTCTCCATCAAAAAGCCAGGTCCTGTGTCTCTTTTCTGACATCTGCCAGGGAGAATGCTATTCGGAGGTGGTGGGCAGCCCGCTCCAGGACTTGGCAGCGATTTAGGAGAAGGAACGGCCCCCGCTGTGGCTGCGACAGATGCATGGGCTGTGGGCGAGGGTGAGTTAGGAAGAGTGCGCTGTCTGGATGGTTGATGTAGGATTGTCCGTGATTGTGGAGGGCTTTGTAGGCATGCCTGAGGATCTTGAACTGGCATTTCTTCTGAATGGGTAGTCAGTGCAGGTTTTTAAGGTTGAGGGTGATGTGTGACTGTTTGGGACAGTCCAAGATGAGTCTGGCTGCCGCGCTCTGTATGGTCTGGAGTCTTCTGATGAGCTGGGTGCAGATGTCAGCATATAGACTGTTGGCATAGTCGAGGTAGCTGGTGACGAGGGCCTGAGTTGTGGTCTTTCTGGTGTTGATTGGGATCCACCTGAAGATTCTGAGGACGCAGGAGGAGGCGACTGCGTGGACTTGTTTTATGGTCAGTTGGCTGTTGAGAATGATTCCTAGGCTGCATGCATGGTCTGTAGGTTTTGGAGTTGGTCCAAGTTTAGCTGGCCACCAGCTGTGGTCCTAGGTGGATGTATTATTCCCGAAGATCAGTACTTGTCTTGTCAGAGTTCAGTCTGAGGCAGTTGTCTCTCATCTAGTTGGCTACATTGGTCATGGTGCTTTGGCATTGGTGGGGTCCTCGGTGAGCGAGAGTATATGTTGAGTGTCACGAGATTATGTTGAGGCCGTGAAATCTGATGACATCTGCAAAGTAGGTCATGTAGGTGTTGAATAAGGTGGGGCTGAGTGCCGATACTTGGGGTATGCCACATATGATGTCCTTCGGTGCGGAGGTGAAGGGAGGCAGCCGGATACTCTGTGTGCATTCTGTAAGGAAGAAGGCGTTCCACTTGAGAGCATCTTGCTGTATGCCGATGTTCTGTGAACTGGGAAGTTTGCGGCCCCTGCTGGTCTGGATGTTGCCTGCTGGGCTACTTACCTCTGCTGTGGGGGACCATGGTGTTGTCTGAATGCAAATCCCCTAGCACTGCCTCAAAATTGTTATAGGTAGTACCTAGCAGAGGTGGCATGCAGTTGCTCTATTTTCTCTAAAGCACTCAGGGTGAAGTCAACTTTCTCACCAAAGCAAAATGACCCGTCAAGGAGCTTATCCATAAGCGATGCTTGGACAACATATGAAAATCCTGTAGATCTCATCCACTCATGGTGTTGCAGCACCACTGCCCTGCCTATGCAGCCAGTTGTGTCTAGTCCACAGCAGATGACTTATTTAGCTACAACCTGAACATCCTGAATGGTCTGTGCTAAATTTGCACAGGATTCTTCCTGAACTGATGGCAAACTTTCAACCAGAGTCCCATAAAGCATGGAAGAAGCCTCCAAGCAAACAGCTGACAACAGATCTGGCGGTAAGGCTGGCAAAAGATAACATTCTCTTCCCGAATGCCTCCATATCTGGCATGGTTATAGGGAAGAGGTTTGAGTAGATTCTGCTGGAGGAGGCCTGTAGCACCAGGCTTTCTGGAGTATGATGATGGATCAGAAAGACTGAGTCACCTGGAGCCAACCGGTGGTAATGTGCCACTCATCTATATATATATTCACTGAAAAAACCATGGGTTTCACACACGTTATAGTTAGGAATTAGCATTTAAAAAACCTTAGAAATTCAATGAAAAAACCAAAGGTTTCACACATGTTATAGTTAGCTGGACATTTCACTCGTAAAAAACCAATGAAATTCCCCCGTTATAGTTAGTTCAGCTAACTATAACTCGCGCGCCCGCAATGCACTGCTGATGACGTCACATATTACATCACTCATGACATGGTCAGTGACATCACTCATGACATCACTGATGACATCTCAAATGACATCACTGATGACATCATTCAGAGAATGTGTGTTTTTCAGAAAATTACATATGTTTTATATATGTATATCTCAAGGTCGATGGAAGAATAAATGGGTATATAAGTGTCTAAATGGATGAATTGTTTTTGAAAAATTGATTGTATAACTGACTGATTAAGTGTATCTTAGTGAATACATGGCTTAGTGAGTAATGTTTAAATATGTAAATATCTGTATCAGTCTCTCACTTTGTGTATAAGTGGCTGCATGGGTTGGTGAGTAGCTACATGGGTGTCTATATAGGTTATTAGTTGTTTTTTTGAGTATCAGTGTCTGATGTCTGTATGGTTCGGTGGGGGGTATTACGTAGTGCATAGGTGCATGAATGAGTGACTCACTCTTTGTATGTGTTGAAGACAGCATGTGTGCAGGACTCTATGGGTGAATGAGTGTGTGCATGGGTGTGTTAGTGAGTGAATGACTGTCTCAATAGTGTCTCTATGAGTAACTACATATGTTTTAAACTAGTATATGTGACAATTGGTGTATATAAGCGAGTATATGTGAGAGTGAGAGATTGGAAGAGTTCCTGTATGAATAAGTATGTGTTTCTATAAGTGATTGTTTAAAAGACTAAGTATGTGTAAGTTTCTGTAGAAGTAAGTGTGGCGGTGTGTGTATAACTGTATATGCAAGTAAATGTATGTTTGATTCTTTATTAGCATGAGTGACTATGTGTGTGAGTACCTCTATGGATGAGTGGCATTGTGTAACAGGATGTATACGTGTATGAGTACATATGATGAGTGAGTACATGTATGATTGACTGTACAGGACTGTTGGTGAATGAGTGGATGTGTATGTGGATCTTAGAATTACTGAATAGGTTGTTGTAACTGGTATTGGTATGTCCATTGTTTTTAAAATTTTAATTTCTATTTTTGAATGTGTGTATCAAAGGTTATATTAGGGGCAGAGGTGGTCTGCCACTCTATCACAAGGATGATGTCATCAGTGATGTCATCAGTGATGTCATTTGAGATGTCATCAGTGATGTCATGAGTGATGTCACTGACCATGTCATGAGTGATGTAATATGTGACGTCATCAGCAGTGCATTGCGGGCGCGCGTGTTATAGTTAGCTGAACTAACTATAACGGGGGAATTTCATTGGTTTTTTACGAGTGAAATGTCCAGCTAACTATAACATGTGTGAAACCTTTGGTTTTTTCATTGAATTTCTAAGGTTTTTTAAATGCTAATTCCTAACTATAACGTGTGTGAAACCCATGGTTTTTTCAGTGAATTTGCAAGGTTTTTTAAATGCTAATTCCTAACTATAACGTGTGTGAAACCCATGGTTTTTTCAGTGAATTTGCAAGGTTTTTTAAATGCTAATTTTTTTATTTTCTTCTATTTTTTAAACATATATTTTTTTTAATTTTCTATCCTTTTTTTAAGACTATGGTTAAATTTTTAAAATTCTATAATATGTTTTTTAAAAAATATTTTATAAAATAAACAGGTAAAATTTATTAGCAATACATTTTTTCCTTTTTTTTTTATTTTTTTTTTAGTACGCGTACCGTAAGCTTACGGTAAGCGTACGGTTTACGCAATGTCCGTAATTTATCTACGCTGTTTGCGTATAGTTACACAATTTGCGTAGCCGCGCGTACTCCGCGTGGGACGCGTACGCGTGTACGCTACACGCGCACGTTACGCGGAAGTGTCGGGTAGTGACTGTTATGCGCATGCGCGCAAGCGCGTGTCTTTTTTACGCGCATGCGTACTTTTGCCGTAAGCGTACCGTAAGCGTACCGTAAGCGTACGGTAGGTCATGTGATCATGAAACACAACTTTTGATTGGTTGAAACTACTTTCAGTTCTAGAACTCTCCTACACCACACCCATTCCCCTCATTTCTGCTTGTGATCCCTTAGGAGAAGGAGCTGGGTTGTCTTTGTGATACGATGGCAGAACAGCAGAGCCCTTCTGAGAGTGAGGCTAGCACTAGCAGCACTACCTTGAGGCAGAGAGCGAGGAAACAAAAGACCTCTTATGTATGGGATTATTTTACTTTTCCTGAAGGCCAGCAAAAGGTAAATGCACCCTTAGTGACTTGCAAGCTGTGTCAGCGTGTACTTTCAAGAGGTAATCCTGACAGGAAGTATTCCTTTGGGAATCATACCATGATGAGGCACCTCAAGGATGTACACAAAAGGACACATGCTCGACTTACTGGAGGTAACCCTTCAGTAAGTCAACCAAGCACATCCACAGCAGCTCAGCCTGGACCATCATCTGCAGGGCTGAGTCCTTCTTCTGCAGGTCAGGTGAGCCCTTCATCTGTGGGGGGAGCATCTCCTTTTGCTGGCCCTCTGGAAATTAACCCTCGATTTCTGAGGGTTGATATTCGATGCGCCTCTTGTCATGATCTAATTTGTCATAGGGAGACCAGTGTTTCCCTAGTGAACCTCAAAATAGATCAGCACACTTGTCGCAGAGACTAATTTTCCCAATCTTTCTTTCCTCTGTCCCTGCATGAACACAACGGCTCTTTTAAGAGCCAACCTTATCTTTCATCTTTTTTTTATATATGTTTTTAAAAACTTTTTTTATTTTTTTTTTTACCGTACGCGTACGGTGCGCGTATTTTTTTTTTTTTTTTTAAAAACACTAAAAATCAGTTATCACATTACAAGGTCTTTGAGAGACTACAATTATTATTATTGACTTACCATACCCACTCAAAAAAATATTTATTCATTTGTTTTTTAAAAAAATTGCTTTAAAAATGGTTCTAGTTTTCGAAAATTTTCTATATCAATCTGAAAAAAAAGAAAAAAGTATTAATATTTTTAAAACATTTTATAATACAGTACACATATTTACATATTTATCAAAAAATATTTTTGCCTTATTTTTGCTGTTTTCAGAATATATTGCATTTCACTATAAATTGTGAAAGCAATTGCATTCATCATTTTACAGCGGGCAAAAAAAAATAACAATCTCAAAGATTGTATTAAAAAAGCCCAGAATCTCTTTTTACTTAAACTTAACATTATAGAAATGCATAATATTCTAAAAAAATATCATCTAATATCAATACTTATTTCTTTAAAATACCGTCTGATATGTTTGTTTCAGAAGTATAATCACAATATTTTATCTCAAAACAGAAAATAATAAACGCAACTTCAACAAAAAGAATTGCATTTCTATTATTCATTTCTTAATTTACCATATACATCTCCTCACCTTTAAAATTAGTTAGTTGTGAAAGAAATGTGGCACTCAAACAGCAGATTATCAGAGCAAGGATCTCTGTTCTCTACACCTCTCTCCTCTCAGCAGAACCAGAGAATGGCAAAGTTTCCCTCTATTTTTCCACACATATACATGTAAGTTTCAAATCTCAGTGCTTCCCCCTTTTTTTCAAATGTAATCACACATTTCTATTGGTTGAAAACCAACCCTTTTCCAAAAGTACCCTTCCCCCAACTTGACTTCTGCCTAGTACCCTTCCCCCAACTTGACTTCTGCCTGCTACCATAGCAACAGCTCATGGAACACTGCTGTGTGGAGTTAGGTCAGAAGTTCGCCAAACAATGTTTCAATTGCACAGAGCAAGAGTGCTTGACTTTTCAAACCTAACAGCAAATCCATAGTACTGTTCTTTGGTACCAATACAAAACATGCTTCTATAAATTTACACATACAGCCTAGTTTTTAGTGTAGAATGGTATGAAACAGCCAATCAGTTCTTTTTTTAAAAAAAAACTATGTATGCCTCCATTTCCAAACTGTCTTTCATTTCTTTTTACCATTCTACTGAAAGACACCTCCTGAGTGCATCCAGATCTCCTTTGAAGATGTTCACAGTGTGGATTGTAGGACACAGCTATGTCTTCTGGAGTGAAAAGTTTGCAGAGAAAACAGGTATGGTGAGAGACCTTGCTTTGCCAAATGTAGACATTAAATGGATTGGTCAGAGAGGGTTAAAGTGGCACCAATTGATGCCATTGGTGAAATCCTTCATGCAAAACCAACACCCTGACCTCATAATAGTGCACTGCGGTGGCAATGACCTAGGCACTTTGACTGGGGTAGGTCTGGAAATGCTTATGAAGGACACCTTTGCACAACTGTTTTCACTTTTCCCTAAAACTGCCTTTGTGTTTTCTAACATATGCCAAAGGCAAAAATGGAACTGGTCCAATCATTTCTGTCCGCAGATTGACAAAGCAAGAAAGCACGTCAACAAATCTGTTTCTGCTTTCCTCCGTGACTATGGTATGGGTTCCATTTACCACAACAACTTGCGTTACGACATGCAAGACATTTATAGAGGAGATGGTGTGCACTTCAATGATGAAGGGAACAGAGTCTTCCTCTTGAACCTTAGACTCTGCATCGGTACTTACTTGTAGGTACCACTAAAAAATCACTTAATAAACACAACGGCTCTTTTTAGAGCCCCCTAATATCTAAACACTTAAATCTGAATTTCATTTCTTTTTTTTTTTTTTTTTTTACCGTACGCTTACCGTAAGCTTACCGTACGCGTACCCCGTGATTTTTTAAAAAATCAATAAATGTTTTCTTTGTACTTTTCTGTCCTTCTTTGACCCCCTTACAAATGTTAGGGGGTCTGTAACTCTCTCCCTTGCCCCCTTTTCAAGATATCACTCTTTTTTAACGGAGTGAAATACACAAAATGGCGGCCGCCGCTTCCTGGTTTCGGCCGATTCGAATGTTTACTAAGATCTAACAGCCAATCAGAATCGCGCTCGCACACGCCACCGTACGCGTACGGTAAGCTTACGGTAAGCGTACCGTAAGCTGGCTCAGATATATATATTGATTTAAAGGCTATTTTCTCAGAATCTACTGAACAGATTTACACCAAACCTACAAAAGGCACTTCCTTGACCTGAGGACTACCTCTCTGCCAAATTTCTAGTAATTCTGTTCAGCCGTTCGGGCTGTAGCCCTGTCTAAAGGTCCTATGGAAAAATGCATGGGAAAAACGCGTTTTGGGACCCCCCTTTTATCTCAGCCCCCGCTTGACGAATCCCCCCGAGACTTTCAGGGTAGGAGCGGAGCGTAGCGCCCCACCTATTTTGAGAAATTCGTGAGGATTCGTCGACCGGCGCCAAAGTTATTCAAAATAGAATGTTGCGGATTTCCTATGGAAACAGGGTCCTAACTATAACTACCTACTGGCGACCGCCAGTAGGTAATATATATATATATATATATATATATATATTTACACACACACACATATATATACACACACACACACACATATACACACACACACACTACACAGGAAGATCTTAATGAAGCAGGTATCATATGCAATATTCCAGCGATCAGTCCATTCAAGCCTCCGTCTACATTTATTCCCATGATGCCTAGAGACGCGATTGATGTTTTCAGTGACTGTATAATTGAAGATCTTAAAAAATTGAATTGCAATGTTCTCAAACAGAAAAGACGCAAGAACTACTCTGAATTGCAATATTTTAAACTTATTCATAAGCTACAAAAGCATACGGAAGTCATTATAAATAAAGCGGACAAGGGCGGCAATATTGTTCTATGGCCTAGACCCCTTTATATGGAGGAAGCAGGGCGTCATTTGAATGATGCCAGCTGTTATAAGAAAGCCAGCTTTCAGGAATTATGTCAAATAAAAGACAATATATTTGCTGAACTTTTGCAGTGGAAACGAGTGGACTTATTGACTAAAAATGAATATAATTTTTTGAAAAATGACCACCCTATGACTCCCTTTTTATACTTTATCCCTAAAGTACACAACAATATGACACCAGTTCCAGGCAGACCAATTATATCTGCACAAAAAAGTTTACTGGAAGCCATGTCCAAATATATAGATTTTTTTTTACATGAATTTGTGGAAAGCTTGCCTTCATACATAAGGGATACTGGACATTTTCTAACTAAATTAAAAAATGTCAAATGGGAAAGTGATTGTCATTTAATAGTGATGGACATTTGTTCATTGTATACTAGCATCAACCATAGTGATGGTATAAATGCAGTTCGTTATTATTTGGACAAAAGAAGTATACATATGTATGAGCATAACAAAATGATTATAAAAATGATTGCCACTTGTTTAACCAACAATTATTTTCTTTTCAATAAGGAAGTATTTCAACAGCTGCGCGGTGTGGCCATGGGAGCATGCTTCTCCCCCAGTTACGCATGTTTACATGTGGGCTGGTGGGAGGAGCATGTTTTGATGGCCACCCACAAAATTATGTTTGAACAGCATGTGCTCCATTGGTGGAGATTTATCGATGATGTTTTTTTAATTTGGAAAGGAACCAGAGAGTCAGCTAACATCTTTGTAGAAGAAATTAATAAAAACATATTGAATCTTAGGTTTACTTCAGATATAAGCAATATTGCAGTACAATTTTTGGATGTTGAAATCTTTATTAAAGAGGACACACTACACACTAGAATGCACAGAAAAGTAACAGCCGGGAACTCTGTACTACATGCTAAGAGTTCTCATCCTCGCCATCTGATTCGCAGTATCCCCTATGGGGAATTTTTAAGAACTAAACGGATTTGCAGCCATGAGGAAGATTTGAAAACCTGTCAAAATGAGACATTTGAAAGATTTTTAAGGAGGGGTTATAAGGCCTCTGATCTGTATACAGCTCGAGACCAGGCAAATAGCACAGCTCTGGTTGCTTATCAACACATTGCTCCTGAGGCCCAAGAACTGACAAGGCTAAGTAGTAATGATATTGACTCTACTATCTCAGAATCAATAAGTAACGTCAGATTGATAACTAACTATTGCAGACAAGAAAGACAGATTCGTAGAATTTTATATAAAAATTGGCCAATAGTTAGGACAGATATTACCATGTCTCAAATTCTGCCAGAACTTCCCCTATTGACATTTAGACGGGCACCCTCAATGAGGGATGCTTTAGTCAAAAACAGTCCAGAGGTGGTGACTTCCAATACTTGCTTAATGGCCAGAAATGGCTTTTTTAAGTGCAATTCTTGTCGCGCTTGTAAGTTCGGAAAAAATGTCTCAGAATATGTCACAGCATTTAGTCTTGATCCAGTCAAAATAAAAGGACACCTGACTTGCAGAACTGAGTATGCAATCTATGTTTTAGAATGCACTTGCCATTTATCATATGTGGGCAGTACGAAGTTGCAAGTCTTTAATAGGATCCTTCAACATCTTAGAGCCGTGGTGAATTCCGATCCTACATATCCTGTAGCGAGACATTTAAAATTGGTACACAAGAATAACCTCAATGACCTCAGTTATTATGTCATCAGTGCAATATCGAAAAACATCAGAGGTGGAAATAGGGAGAAAAGATTGAGACAAGTGGAGTCTGAATTTATTATGTTATTAGATACTAAGATGCCAAATGGGCTCAACAACAATGAGGATTTGCATAACTTTTTATAATGAATTATTTTAATTCAAGGAAGTTGAGGAATTAATGAGTTCCTGGTTTGCTTTTGAACTGATGTTTTATCCTTAATTTTAACATTTTCTGTCTAGGTTCCTAGACTTTGTTTGGGTTTATTGGATTTTATTGTTGGTTTTAACCTCCCAGATTTTATTCATTTTAGACATCTTTTTAAAGTTGTGCAATTATGTGTGGTTCGTGTCTGCTAATTATTGATCAATTATTGATGTTTACAAACTTATGCACTTTATATGACTATTTAGTAGTTTTAACATCTTTAGATATGTGTTTAAATTCTAATTTGAAAATATTCTTGACTTCCTCATTTTATTAGATGCCATCAATAAGAATGGTTTTGGAGAAAATGTTGCGTGTATCTGCATGAACATTGCACTTTAGAGTATTGAAACATGGAAAAACTTGGAAACGTCAACTACAAGCTGCTATGTATTTTACATTTATCAAATCTTTAGATATATAAGTTTACTTTTTTATGCACTTTATTATTAGTAATGGGTTTTGCACTATTTTGCACTAGTCTTTATAATTACCGCTTAGTATGCCAAATATATTTTTTAAGGAACTGGTGTTTTAAAGATGTATTGTACATATATAATTATACATGGGCAAATATGTCAATTATTAGATGCCAACTAAAAATGCATTATACCTACTGATATAAATATTGACAGGAGTTATAATGGTTTCTATTTAAGAGAAATTGATCAGTTGTGAATTGTAAGACAAATGAACACTATGTTCTCATTGAAAAATTATTTGGTTTACAATTATTGATAATAGAATTCTATATTTATTGTGGAATGTTATTAAAATAAGAACACTATGTTCCAATTGGATGATTATAATTACATGTCTTATGCATATCAAGGTGAAAACCTTTTTGCATTTAACAAAGTTTGGCAAATATATTGAGTTCCAGAGTAATATCTGTATAGTTTAAATCGCAGTCCCATGTTTATGTTCATTAGTAAACTGTGTTGGCAATTGTCTAAGCGGTTATGTAATTGTTCAGCTTATATAAAGTCATTGATTGGTCCTGCGCGTCATGTGATCAAGACTGCCGTGGGCAGTCGAAACGCGTCAGGCTGAGCTGAGCACTTGCTTGAAATCTCAACACACTATGCACTTTAATCTGCACCATCAATAAAAAGAAATTATTTTCCACGAAGTGGTCCGTACCTGCTTTTTTTTGGATCCCATTGGATTGTTCCAGGACTTTTGGCTGACATATAAATATATATATATATACACACACACACACACATACATTTATATATACACACATATATATATATATATATAAAGCCCACAAGTTATCCAAGGCGGGGCGCACTCGCTAATCAGCACTCTCCAGAAAGAGGGAGAACCAGGCACAACCGGCGTCCGCAGAGCCGGACGCGTTTCGGGCATACGCCCTTCCTCAAAGGCTCTCTGCTCCCCAAATGACCACCATCAACAAGAACACCAGTATTTCTCCCATCTTTAATAGGCAATACAGATCAGGTGAGTCTGCAAAATCAAAGTGCAATCTGGGACCGGTAGTCCTTCATAATAAAACCCAAGTGGGCTCGCTGGCAGCCATCTAGCAAAATAGTCCATAATCACGGGTGTGTCTTGATGTTAGCCCTCGTTCAAATCTTGTGCCTTGGGTAACTTGTGGACTTTGTGTATTACGGCCGATGCAGAAAGAAGCAACAGAAGTCCACAAAGATGAAGAAAACTGCAGGAAGAAGAAGAGATGTGCAGAAAGAACCAACAGAGGAGCAGAAAGTCCTCCTGGGCCCACAACTTTTTCAGACGGGATCTGGTGATAATTGAATCTGACTAACCAGGCCTAGAGCCAGTGCTATGCTAAAAGACACTTAGAATACAGTGAAAACACCTACATACACTAGGGAACACGATGCGTTGGGGTACCCCTGTGATTACCATGACCTCCTCTGTAAGACCCTAGTACATAATAGGGCAGGGGGATTCAAACTACCTCTTAAAACGTGCCATAGGGCACGTTTGCACACTGGTGAAGGGAGGGGGGGGCCTTAGGTGACGTGTGCAAACACGCCCTGTGGCCATTTTAATTTGGGGGATAACGTCCCCTTGAATCCTGAGTGTCCCTTGGGTCCAACTAGCGCACCAGGTATCTCCAGTAAGTGCCACAGAGCTGCGTTGCAGAGAGGTGTAAAAAGGTGCACGGCCTGGACCACCTCTCTGCAACACTGCGCAGTGGCGCTTACTGGAAGCACCTGGTGGGCTAGTTGGCCCCCAGGGGCCCTCAAGATTGAAGGGGAATTATTTCCCCAACTGAAAACGCACCACAGGACGTGTTTGCACACGTCACCTCAGGCCCCGTCCCCTCCCTTCACCACTACTATAATCTATGCCTTAAACCCCTCCTACATTCCTTAAAAGGCAGGAGGGTTACGATTTATAACTATGCTGACGACCTGCAGCTAATTTTCCCACTTGACTCTACTGACTCCGCCGTGGAATTTCAGGCAACTATGTTACATATCCAGAGGTGGATGGGGTCGAATCATCAAAAACTCAATCCTGGGAAGACCGAGTTGGTACTCCCGGGTAGAAGTTCGATTAGTTGGGGCCCTCATTTTTGGCCGCCAACTATGGGATCCCCTCCTTCTCCCTCTTCTTTGGTGAAAAGCCTCGGGATTACCATTAACTCTGACCTCTCCCTGAATAGCCAGGTAGGAGCGGTGATCTCGTCCAGTTTCCATCATTTGCGCAAAATCAGAAAAATTGCTCATCTACTTACTCACTCTGCCCTCATTCACGTGGTACTCGCTTTGGTTCTGTCCCGATTAGACTTTTCTAATTCTATTTATTTAGGCCTCCCCTTGTTCTTGCTGAAACGCCTGCAGATAGTGCAAAATCAAGCGGACAGATTAATCTTCAAGACCCGCGGCAGAAGCTCGGCGAAACCATTGTTGGTTACTCTTCACTGGCTTCCCATAGCCCAACGGGTAATATTCAAAGTAGGTTGCTTGGCCTTCAAGGCTCTTCACGGGAAAAGCCCCATGTTCATTAACAACTTAATATGCAAACATGAGCCGGTCCGTAATCTTCGCTCTGCTCATCAGTCCCTCCTTACTGTACCCTCCTTCAAACTGAAGCGTCAAGGTGGGAGTCGATTTGCTTTCCTTGCCCCAAAGGTGTGGAATTCTTTCCCCCTGTCGCTCAGGAATTGCACCAATCTCATGGAGTTTCGGGGAGCCTTGAAGACTTGGTTATTCAAGCAAGCTTTGAGATAGGTTACTGCCTCTCACTCTCTCCTCATTTCAGCGCCATGAAACCTCTGGGTGCCCGTGCGCTTAATAAATCCCGAATAACATAACTGTGTAAACACGCCCTGTGGCCGTTTTAAGTTGGGATATTAAGACCCCTTGAATCCTGAGGGTCGCTAGGGTCCAACTAGCCCACTAGGTATCTCCAGTAAGCGCCACAGAGCTATGTTACAGGATGTTGTAAAAAGGGGCATGGCCTGGGCCACCTCTCTGCAACGCAGCGCAGTGGCGCTTACTGGAGGTAAGTGGTGGGCTAGTTGGCCCCCAGGGACCCTCAGGATTGAAGAGGAATTAATTCCCCAACTTAAAATGCGCCAGAGGGTGTGTTTGCACATGTCACCTCAGGCCCCGCCCCCTCCCTTCACCACTGAGCAAAAACGCACCCCGTGGCACGTTTTGAGTTGGGGGATAAAGTCCCCTTGAATCCTGATGGTTCCTGGGATCCAACTAGCTCACCAGGTACCTCCAGTAAGCGCCATAGAGCTGTGTTGCAGAGAGGTGTAAAAAGGGGCGTGACCTCTGAACACCTCTCTGCAACGCAGCTCCCTGGCGCATACTGGAGGTACCTGGTAGGCTAGTTGGCCCCCAGGGACCCTCAGTATTCAAGGGGAATTAATTCCCCAACTTACAACTCGCCAGGGGGCCTAGGGGGTCAGGGTGTTTCTACCCTGCCCCCTTTTTGTGTTTTGCGCATTTGTTTTTCTCTTTTCTTGTGCCTTGGTTCTACTGAAGCACAAGACGGCTGTCAACACTTCCTGGTTTGGAGTGGTGACAGCCAATTAGAATGAAGCTCGTGATCAGGGGGGTGCGCGGATCCTCCGTGCCTCTAGATATCATTATCTTTATTTCTTAATTTCTCCAAAACTACTGAACGGATTTACACCATTTTTAAAAAGGTCGCTTTCTGAGCCTGCCAAATTTGGTGTAATTCCGTTCAGCAGGTTTTGCTATAACTGTGCCTAAAGTTTCCTATGGGAATATGATTTTTTTTTAATTTCTCAGGAACTACTGAACGGATTTACACTATTTAAAAAAAAAAAAAAAGGGTGCTTTCTGAACCAAGGGCTACCTTTTTGCAAATTTTAGTGTACTTTCGTTCAGCAGTTCGGGCTGTAGCCGTGTCTGACCAGAACGGGCCATTAGTTTTGCGAAGACTCGTCAACCGGCGCCAAAGTTATTGGGAATAGAATGTTACGATTTTCCTATGGATAATAGGTCCTAACTATAACTACCTACTGGTGACCGCCAGTAGGTAATGTGTATATATATAGGTGTGTGTATATATGTGTATATATATGTGTGTGTATATATGTGTATGTATATATATGTATGTGTATATATGTGTGGAGCTGCTCAATTCTGTGGCGGAGCGGTTCCACTGCTGATGGCTGATTTAGCGGTTTGGATCTTTTGGCACAAGATTTGAACGAGGGCTAACATCAGGACACACCCGTGATTATGGACTATTTTGCTAGATGGCTGCCACCGAGCCCACTTGGGTTTTATTATGAAGAACTACCGGTCCCAGATTGCACTTTGATTTTGCAGACTCACCTGATCTGTATTGCCTATTAAACATCAGTGATGTCATTTGAGATGGCATCAGTGATGTCACTGACCATGTCATCAGTGATGTAATATGTGACGTCATCAGTAGTGCATTGCGGGGGCACGAGTTATAGTTAGCTGAACTAACTATAACGGGGGGAATTTCACAGGTTTTGTACAAGTGAAATGTCCAGCTAACTATAACTTTCTCTGAAACCTATGTTTTTTTCAGTGAATATATATATATATATATACACACATATATATATATATATATCTATACATATACACACACACACACATATATATATATACATATATATACACAAATATATACATATATATACATATATATATATATGCAAGGAACTTCGTCTTCAAATTCAAATCCACAGGGAAAGACGACCACGGACCCAGAGAAATATAGTTCAAGGTGAAATTTTTATTCCATTTGTGCACCTCGTACCACCATAACGCATTTCGGCCTCAACACGGAGGCCTTGATCACATGACGCTTAGGGCGGAAGCCAGAAAATTTAAAGTGCAAGTGCAGGCAACACGTGACAGACAGGCCAATAGACATAGAAAAAATACTACCGCAAATGCAATTATACATATTGGTAAGTGGCCAAACAACACATTAACCTGAGCTCAGACTTTTGTAAATGTGACATAAATTTTCCAGATTAATAGTGTAAATTAGTCAACATTTGCATAAAAACAAATCGTGCCAGACATTGCAAGATATTGAAAATATAAGTGACTATAGCACCATGCCACCTACATTTGAGTAGATAAAACTGCATAATTGCCATTGGCGCTATGGATTGATCATGCCACCACATCTGTCTAGATAAAGTGACTGTGCAAGTTGCTGCATAGTGCAAGTTTATACAAGTGCAAAGTACTGCAATTGACAGAACATTATTGGAATAAATATCCTTTGATAATGCACTATCCGCATTCTAGTATGAAATACTGAATAATTTCAGTAAACTGTGCGCTGATCGTACCTTACTATCTGTAAAGCTAAAATAAACTGTGCAAATCAAGGCAATGTGCAAATTATAGCATGTGCAAAATGTAGGCATGTGCAAGAAGTATACTCCTCATAGTGAGGTAACGTCATTAAGAAGTCATCATATTAAAGTGCAAAGGCAGACAAGAATAGTGCAAAATATACAATATTACAACATCTACAACTATTGTGCTTAAAAGGCCACATGATATGAAAAATGCATCGTATAGGTTCCCGAGCCCGGAAAACCTTCCATCGTTAATATCTAATCTGCCTGAAAATGAGTCACGTGTTGAGTGAATCGATTGTGCAGAGATGAGTGATAAATATATACAAAAGTAGCTAAAATTAAGACGTGCTCCTAGGCTGTGACTTGCTATACATATGAAAGGTCAGCCAGCATCAACTTCGCTGAAACCAAATAGGGAGACAAACATGCATCAATCAGTCTGTAAACCCTATTGCATATCGAAAGCTGTCAAACTATAACCAGGGTGCTAAGAAGTCTCACAGACAGGTAAACAGGTCTTCGCTGGAGTTCAGACCGTTGGGAGTTTTGGAGTCCAGCTCAAGTATGTACTTCGTCTCCAATTGTCTGAGCAATGACTCACGGTCACCACCCCGGCGAGGACATATATATATATACACACATATATTATCTACTGGCGGTCGCCAGTAGATAGTTATAGTTAGGACCGAGTTCCCATTGGAAATCTGAAAATTCTATTTTGAATAACTTTGGCGCCGGTTGACGAATCCTCGCGAAATTTTCAGAACTAATGGGGCGCTCCGCTCAGCTCCTACCCTGAAAGTCTCGGGGTGATTCGTCAAGCGGGGGCTGAGAAAAAAGGGGAGTCCCAAAACACGTTTTCCCCATGCATTTTTCCATAGGACCTTTAGTCGAAGGAACAGCCCGAACGGCTGAACAGAATTACTTGAAATTTGGCAAAGAGGTAGTCCTCAGGTCAGGCATGTGCCTTTTGCATATATGGTGTCAATCTGTTCAGTAGTTCCTGAGAAAATTGCAGTTAAAAGTACATAAATATCTATATGCGCGCACCGTGCGCGCACCAAATGTGCGCGAGCGAATTCTGATTGGTGGTTAGATGTCAGTCAACATTCGAATCGGTCGAAATCAGGAAGTGTCAGATGCCATTTTGTGTGTCACAGTGAAAAAGAAAGGTGGAGAACGTGAAAAGGGGGCAGGGTAGAGAGTTCCTGACCCCCTAGCCTTTGTCAGGGGGTCCCTGAAGGACCCCGAACGGTGAAAAAAACATTTTTTATTTTTTTTTAAATCGCGAGGTGCGCGCACCCTGCGCGCAGGTGAAAAACCCTTAAAAAAAAAACATTTTAAACTATTTATAAGTTTATCGAAGATATTAACTATGCTGTTCAACTTTATCCAAATAAAAAAAAAAAGAGCTGAGCCATTCCATATTACAGGATACAGTCAATCTATAACTATATAGATAGGTAGTTTATTGTAAAATAAATATATAAAAAATATAATAATACATACATAAATTAGCATTTAAAAAACCTTACAAATTCACTAAAAAAAACATAGGTTTCACACACGTTATAGTTAGAAATTAGCATTCAAAAAACCTTGCAAATTCACTTAAAAAACCATAGGTTTCACACACGTTATAGTTAGGAATTAGCATTTAAAAAACCTTGCAAATTCACTGAAAAAACCATAGGTTTCACACATGTTATAGTTAGCTGGACATTTCACTCGTAAAAAACCATTGAAATTCCCCCGTTATAGTTAGTTCAGCTAACTATAACTCGCGCGACCGCAATCCACTGCTGATGACGTCACATATTACATCACTCATGACATGGTCAGTGACATCACTCATGACATCACTGATGACATCTCAAATGACATCACTGATGACATCATCCAGTGAATATGTGTCTTTCTGAAAAATAAATATTTTTTATATATGTATATCTAAAGGTTAATGGAAGAATAAATGGGTAAATAAGTGTCTAAATGGATGGTTTTTTTTGTAAAATTAATTGTATAACTGACTTATTAACAGTATCTTAGTGAATACAGTGATGTAATATGCGATGTCATCAGCAGTGGATTGCGGTCGCGCGAGTTATAGTTAGCTAACTATAACATGTGTGAAACCTATGGTTTTTTCAGTGAATTTGCAAGGTTTTTTAAATGCTAATTCCTAACTATAACGTGTGTGAAACCTATGGTTTTTTAAGTGAATTTGCAAGGTTTTTTAAATGCTAATTTCTAACTATAAGTTGTGTGAAACCTATGTTTTTTTAGTGAATATATATATATCTATATATATATATATACACACACACATATATATACATATATACACACACACATATATACATATGTTCACTGAAAAAACCATAGGTTTCACACATGTTATAGTTAGCTGGACATTTTACTGATAAAAAACCAATGAAATTCCCCCGTTATAGTTACTGTAGGCAACTATAACTCACGCGACCGTAATCCTCTGCTGATGCTAATACTGTATTTAGACACTTATTTGCCCATGTCTTCTTCCATTAAATTTTAGCTATACATATATTACAAATATTTTTTTTTCATAAAGACACATATGTCATCAGCAGAGGATTACGGTCGCGTGAGTTATAGTTGCCTACAGTAACTATAACGGGGGAATTTCATTGGTTTTTTATCAGTAAAATGTCCAGCTAACTATAACATGTGTGAAACCTATGGTTTTTTCAGTGAATTTGTACGGTTTTTTAAATGCTAAGTTACTTTACGCCATTTGTGGCGTGCGCGCCCACTTAACGCAGTTCGTTCCATGCGCGCACCGTGCGCGCACAGTGAGCACGCGGTGCGCTTCGCGCACCGCGTGCCCACATTACGCTAGATGGTCCATGAACGCACGATGCGCTTCGCGCACCGTGCGCACATGGAGGACATATGAGGAGCATCGTTGTGACAGGTAAAATATATGTTTTGATTAAATATAATAAGCCATGCACAAAAGGTGCACTACGGGCACCTTTTGCACACGGGGTGGGGAGCCAGTAGGTAATATACACATATATATACACACACATATATATATATACATATATATATACACACACACATATAAATATACATATATATACACACACATATATACATATATATACACACACACACATATATATATTACCTACTGGCGGTCGCCAGTAGGTAGTTATAGTTAGGACCCTGTTTCCATAGGAAAACCGCAACATTCTATTTTGAATAACTTTGGCGCCGGTCGACGAATCCTCGCGAAATTGTCAAAACTAATGGGGCGCTACGCTCCGCTCCTACCCTGAAAGTCTCGGGGGGATTCGTCAAGCGGGGGCTGAGATAAAAGGGGGTCCCAAAACGCGTTTTTCCCATGCATTTTTCCATAGGACCTTTAGACACAGCTACAGCCCGAACGGCTGAACAGACTTCCTTGAAATTTGGCAGAGAGGTAGTCTACAGGTCAAGGAAGTGCCTTTTGTAGGTTTGGTGTAAATCTGTTCAGTAGATTCTGAGAAAATAGCCTTTAAATCAATATATATATCTGAGCCAGCTTACGGTGCGCTTACGGTGCGCTTACCGTACGCGTACGGTGACGTGCGCGAGCGCGATTCTGATTGGCTGTTAGATCTTAGTAAACATTCGAATCGTCCGAAACCAGGAAGCGGCGGCCGCCATTTTCTCTCTCGCACTCTTAAGCGGAGAGGAAAAACAAAGGCAAAAAACATGTTAAGGGACTGTTTAGACAGCTCCTTACCACCTAGCCTTGAGTAATGGGTCCACACAATTACCCCAAGGGCAAAAATTCAATTTATTTTTTTTACGAAAATTTGCCGATTACGCTTACGCGTACGGGAAAAAACAAAAATAAAAAATAAAAATTTCCCCACTCTCCCCACCCCGTGTGCAAATGGTGCCCGCAGAGCACCATGTGTGCATGGCATATCACTGTTATACGAAAATTTAAAAGCTTACATTTCACAGCGAAGCGCCTAATATGTCCTGCATGTGCGCACGGTGGGCGAAGCGCATCGCGCTTACATGGGACATCCACGGCACTAACTGCGTAAAGTGGGTGCGCGGTGCGCGAAGCGCACCGCTTCCTCACTGTGCGCGCAACTGCGCAACTGTGCGCGCAACTGCGCAACTGCGAACTGCGTTAAGTGGGCGCCACCCCGTGTGCAAATGGTGCCCGAAGGGCACTATTTGTGCATGGCATATCAACATTCTAGAAAATGTAAAAGCTTACCTTTCACAGCGAAGCGCATAATATGTCCTCCATGTGCGCACGGTGCGCGAAGCGCATCGTGCGTACATGGCCCATCCACGGCACTAACTGCGTAAAGTGGGCGCGCGGTGCGCGAAGCGCACCGCGTGCTCACTGTGCGCGCACGGTGCGCGAAGCGCACCGTGCGCGCACGGAACGAACTGCGTTAAGTGGGCGCGCACGCCACGAATGGCGTAAAGTAACTTAGCATTTAAAAAACCGTACAAATTCACTGAAAAAACCATAGGTTTCACACACGTTATAGTTAGGAATTAGCATTTAAAAAACCTTGCAAATTCACTGAAAAAACCATAGGTTTCACACATGTTATAGTTAGCTGGACATTTTACTGATAAAAAACCAATGAAATTCCCCCGTTATAGTTAGTGCAGGCAACTATAACTCACGCGACCGCAATCCTCTGCTGATGACATATGTGTCTTTATGAAAAAAAAATATTTGTAATATATGTATAGCTAAAATTTAATGGAAGAAGACATGGGCAAATAAGTGTCTAAATACAGTATTAGCATCAGCAGAGGATTGCGGTCGCGTGAGTTATAGTTGCCTGCACTAACTATAACGGGGGAATTTCATTGGTTTTTTATCAGTAAAATGTCCAGCTAACTATAACATGTGTGAAACCTATGGTTTTTTCAGTGAATATATATATACATATATATATACACACATATATACACACACACATATATACATATATACACACACACATATATATACATATATATACACACACATATTATCTACTGGTGGTCGCCAGTAGATAGTTATAGTTAGGACCCTGTTTCCATAGGAAATCCGCAACATTCTATTTGGAATAACTTTGGCGCCGGTCGACGAATCCTCGCGAAATTTTCAAAACTAATGGGGCGCTACGCTCCGCTCCTACCCTGAAAATCTCGGGGGGATTCGTCAAGCGGGGGCTGAGAAAAAAGGGGGGTCCCAAAACGCGTTTTCCCCATGCATTTTTCCATAGGACCTTTAGACATAGCTACAGCCCGAACGGCTGAACAGAATTACTTGAAATTTGGCAGAGAGGTAGTCCTCAGGTCAAGGAAGTGCCTTTTGTAGGTCTGGTGTAAATCTGTTCAGTAGGTCCTGAGAAAATAGAATTTAAATCAATATATATATCTGTGGGCGCGCTCCGTGCGCTTACCGTAAGCTTACCGTACGCGCACGGTGCCGTGCGCGAGCGCGATTCTGATTGGTTGTTAGATCTTAGTAAACATTCGAATCGGTCGAAATCAGTAAGTGTCGGCCGCCATTTTGTCTCTCACAGTCTGAGGGGGTGTAAAACAAAGGTGGATAACGTGAAAAGGGGGCAGGCTGGACAGTTCCTGACCCCCTAGCCTTTGTCAGGGGGTCTTAGAAGGACCCCAAAGGGCAAAAAATTAATTAAATTTTTTTTTTTTTAAATCGCCGAATGCGCGCAGCGTACGCGCACTGCGTAAACGGAGAAATTCCGCGAAATTCACGTAATTACGCGTACCGTGCGCGCACGGTAAAAAAAAATGTCAAAAAGGAAAGCTTAAAAAAAAATAAAAAAATTGTGAGGTAAGGTTGGCTCTTAAAAGAGCCGTTGGGTTCATGGAGGGATGGAGGAAAGAAAGAATGGGAATATTATGAGCGTCTACAAACGTGCTGGTCTATCTTATTGTTAATAAGGGGAACACTGGTCTCCCCAAAAACAATAAGACCACAACACGTTATACACCTCATTACAACCCTCCCAAATCGAGGGTTAACGTCCAGAGGAGCAGAAGAAGGTGATGCTCCCACCTCAGAGGAAGGGCTCAGCTGAGCTGCCGATGATGTACTCGGCTGAGCTTCTGAGGCTGGGCTCTGGTGACTTACTGAAGAGTTTTCTCCAGTATGTCGAGCAAAGGTCCTGGGATGTCTATCCCTAAGGTGTCTCATCATAGAGTGATTTCCAAAGGAATACTTTTTCCTAGGATTTCACACAAAGTGTGCAAGTGACCAGTGGAGCATTGACCTTTTTCTCCCCCTCTGGAAAAGTAAAATACTCCCATATAAAAGAATTCTTCTGTTTCCTCCTTCTCTGGATGATGGTGGTGCTGCTAGCCTCACTCTCAGAAGAGGTCTGCTGTTCTGCCATTGTATCCCAAAGACAATTCAGCTCCTGCTCCTAGAGAATCACAAGCAGTAATGAGGGGAATGGGTGTGGTGTGGGAAGTTTCTGGAACTGAAAGTAGTTTCAACCAATGAAAAGTGTTCTTTCAAGCAGTAATGAGGGGAATGGGTGTGGTGTGGGAAGTTTCTGGAAGTGAAAGTAATTTAAACCAATGAAAAGTGTTCTTTGTGGATCACATGACCTACCGTGCGCGCTCCGTAAGCTTACGGTACGCGCTCGTAAACAAGTACGCATGCGCAAACGTGATGCTTACGGAGCGCTTACGGAGCGCGTACGTAAGATGCACTCGCGCATGCGCATTACACGCCCCTGCGTAACCGTGACGTTGCTTCCGCGTGTACGCGTACGTCACGCACATATCACGTAAGCGCGCTGTACTTATGACGTGCGGAGCGCGTAGCGTCAGCTTACAGTACGCGTATCCTATTACGTACGCGCACCGTACTTATGACGTACGGAGCGCATACCGTCAGCTTACCGTACGCGCACGGAAAAAAATGCAAAAAAAAAAAAAAACCTTTCTATAATGGATATAGTACATATATTATTTTATACATAAGTTTACAAGAAATCTCAAAAAAAAATTTGCATTTAAAAAACCGTACAAATTCACTGAAAAAACCATGGGTTTTACACACGTTATAGTTAGGAATTAGCATTTAAAAAACCTTGCAAATTCACTGAAAAAACCATAGGTTTCACACATGTTATAGTTAGCTGTACATTTCACTCGTAAAAAACCAATGAAATTCCCCCGTTATAGTTAGTGCAGGCAACTATAACTCACGCGACCGCAATCCTCTGTTGATGCGAATACTGTATCTTTAGCTATACATATATTACAAATATTTATTTTTTATAAACACACATATGACATCAGTGATGTAATATCTGACATCATCAGCAGAGGATTGCGGTCGCGTGAGTTATAGTTGCCTGCACTAACTATAACGGGGGAATTTCATTGGTTTTTTACGAGTGAAATGTACAGCTAACTATAACATGTGTGAAACCTATGGTTTTTTCAGTGAATATATATATACATATACACACACACATATATATATACATATACACACACACATATATATATACATATATATACACACACATATATATATACATATATACACACACATATATATATATATACACACACACACATATATACACACACACATATATACACACACACATATATACACACACATATATATACATATATACACACACATATATATATACATATATATACACACACACATATATATATTATCTACTGGCGGTCGCCAGTAGATAGTTATAGTTACAACCTAGTTTCCATAGGAAATCTCAAAATTCTATTTTGAATAACTTTGGCGCCGGTTGACGATTCCTCGCGAAATTTTCAAAACTAATGGGGCGCTCCGTTCAACTCCTCCCCTGAAAGTCTCGGGGTGATTCGTCAAGCGGGGGCCGAGAAAAAAGGGGGGTCCCAAAACGCGTTTTCCACATGCATTTTTCCATAAGACCTTTAGACACAGCTACAGCCAGAACGGCTGAACAGAATTACTTGAAATTTGGCAAAGAGGTAGTCCTCAGGTCAGGCATGTGCCTTTTGCATATATGGTGTAAATCCGTTCAGTAGTTCCTGAGAAAATCAAAAGTAAAATCATATACATATCTGGGCGGAGCCTAACCACACATCTCATTGTGAGATCTGATTGGCTGTCAGCACTTCATCCAAGAAGTGTTGGCAGCCATCTTGGGACCAATATACATGATAGCACCTCATTAAAAAGCACTGCAGTTAATAGAAGGTTTTAAGACTTTAGTTACATTATAAATCATTTGTTGATGGTACCATACTCATTTTAGGAATTGTAGTATGTTCTAAGGTGATTTTACCATGTGAAAAAGCCTTCTGCTGGGATATCATGAATCATGTTTGAGAGAAAACTATTTTCACATGCTTTTCCCACAGAGGTTTGGAAGGTGATCTATAAGCTAAACTGAGAGCATATTTTCTGTAAATTCACATTATCTTTCTCAGTCATGTGAGAATAAAGTCTGACATTCTCAGTAAAACATGTACATCCAACAAGGGCAGAGACTGTCAGTTGATTCCTTTGTGTTCTACTGCAGCTTCCCAGAGTGTTCCAAAGAACAACTAGAGCGCTAACAGTCTTACTTATGACAAAGGTATGGCACACCTGAAGCCATCTTGATTGGAATAAAGTGGTAACATTTAAAACATTTAATTTAAAAAGGAACAAAATGAGAGGGTTCATTTTGCTATAGAATGTATGATTAGTGCTGCAGAAAGAAAAATTAGGGCACAGTTTGAGTGACTTCTCAAATCCTCTTCTATTTCATTAAAGAATTCTGACATGCAGACTGAAACATGCACTTTCAATACCAGCAGCAGACTTCCCTGGTGAGCAGTAGCTTTACTGCAGTGATCTAATGAGAAACTAGAGTGCTAACATTCTGAACATTCTGAATTTATGGCAAATGTGTGACACATCTGAATGCCTTCTTCATTGAATCCAAGTAAAAAAAACTGACAGTATGCCTACTGAGGAGACTGCAGTAAATGAGGAAATTAGTAAACTTCATAACAAGTCTCCCAAGATGGCCACCAGAGACAAAAGAGCCCAAATGTAGCACAAATATCACCGAGATGTAGCCCAAGTATAGCCCAATGACAGAAATCCCAGAGTGTTTTAAAGAACAACTAGAGCGCTAACAGTCTTACTTATGACAAAGGTATGGCACACCTGCAGCCATCTTGATTGGAATAAAGTGGTAACATTTAAAACATTTAATTTGCAAAGGAACAAAATGAGGGGGTTCATTTTGCCATAGGAATTATGACTAGTGCTGCAGAAAGAAAACTTAGGGCACATTTTGACTTCTCAAATCCTCTTCTATTTCATTAAAAAGTTCTGACATGCAGACTGAAACATGCACTTTGAATACCAGCAGCAGACTTCCCTGGTGAGCAGTAGCTTTACTACAGTGATCTAATGAGGAACTAGAGTGCTACCATTCAGAATTTATGGCAAATGTGTCACATCTGAATGCATTCTTGATGGAACCAAAGTAAACAAGCATTGAAAATGCAATAGGTCTCGCCCTCGTTTAAGTTAAAGCAATTCTGTTTGTAATTAGGTGGCTTTTTAGCTTTGCTTTTATTAGTGTTTTTCAAAATTTCATGTAAATAACATGCATATCTGTATATGTATGAATGCATTTATATTTGTATTTATATAGATATGCAGATTATATATGTATGTAAATATATATACACATACATATATATAAATGCATATATGTGCATATGTGTGCGTGTAGAGAGAGGTAGAGGGAGGTAGAGAGGTAGAGATGTAGAGGTAGAGACGTAGAGGTAGAGAGGTAGAGGTAGAGAGGTAGAGGTAGAGAGTAGTAGAGAGAGAGGTAGAGAAAGGTAGAGAGGTAGAGAGTAGAGGATGAGTAATAGAGAGTAGAGAGTAGAGAGAGAGTAGTAGAGAGAGTAGTAGAGAGTAGTAGAGAGAGTAGCAGAGAGTGAGTAGGAGAGAGTAGTAGTGAGTAGTAGAGAGTGAGTAGTAGAGAGTAGTAGTGAGTGAGAAGTAGAGAGTAGTAGAGAGTAGTAGAGAGTGAGTAGTAGAGGGTGTAGTAGAGAGTAGTAGAGAGTGAGTAGTAGAGGGAGTAGTAGAGAGTGAGTATTAGGTAGAGAGTAGTAGAGAGTAAGTAGTGGAGACTGAGTAGCAGAGAGAGAGTAGTAGAGAATGAGTAGTAGAGAATGAGTAGTAGAGAATGAGTAGTAGAGTGAGTAGTAGAGAGTAGTAGAGAGTGAGTAGTAGAGAGTAGTAGAGAGTGAGTAGTACAGAGTAGTAGAGAGTAGTAGAGAGAGAGTAGTAGAGAGTGAGTAGTAGAGAGTGAGTAGTAGAGAGTGAGTAGTAGAGAGAGAGTAGTAGAGAGAGTGAGTAGTAGAGAGTAGTAGAGAGAGTAGTAGAGAGTAGTACAGAGTGAGTAGTAGAGAGTGATTAGTAGAGAGTAGTGGAGAAGTAGAGAGTGAGTAGTAGAGAGTAGTAGAGAGTGAGTAGTAGAGTGAGTAGTAGGGAGTAGTAGGGAGTAGTAGAAAGTGAGTAGTAGAGTGTGTAGTAGAGTGAGTAGTAGAGAGCAAGTAGTAGAGAGTGTGTAGTAAAGAGAGAGTAGTAGAGAGTAGTAGAGGATGAGTAGTAGAGAGTGAGTAGTAGAGAGAGTAGTAAAGTAGTAGAGAGTGAGTAGTAGAGAGTGAGTAGTAGAGAGTGAGTAGTAGAGAGTGAGTAGTAGAGAGTAGTAGAAAGTGAGTAGCAGAGAGAGTAGTAGAGAGTAGTAGAGAGTAGTAGAGTGAGTAGTAGAGAGTGAGTAGTAGAGAGAAAGAGTAGTAGAGAGTGAGTGGTAGAGAGTAGTAGAGTGAGTAGTAGAGTAAGTAGTAGAGTGAGTAGTAGAGTGAGTAGTTGAGAGTGAGTAGTAGAGAGTAGTAGAGAGTGAGTAGTAGAGAGTGAGTAGTAGAGAGAGTAGTAGAGAGGGAGTAGTAGAGAGAGAGAGTAGTAGAGAGAGAGTAGTAGAGAGTAGTAGAGAGTGAGTAGTAGAGTAGTAGAGAGTGAGTGGTAGAGAGTAGTAGAGAGTAGTAGAGAGTGAGTAGTAGAGAGTGAGTAGTAGAGAGTAGTAGAGTAGTAGAGAGTAGTAGAAAGTGAGTAGTAGAGAGTGAGTAGTAGAAAGTAGTAGCAAGTGAGTAGAAGAGAGTGAGTAGTTTAATTTAAAAGGAACACAATGAGGAGGTTCATTTTGCCATAGAAATTATGATTAGTGAAGAAAAAAGAAAAATTAGGGCACATTTTGAGTGACTTATCAAATCCTCTTCTATTTCATTAAAAAATTCTGACATGCAGACTGAAACATGCACTTTCAATACCAGCAGCAGACTTCCCTGGTGAGCAGTAGCTTTACTACAGTGATCTAATGAGCAACTAGAGTGCTACCATTCAGAATTTATGAAAAATGTGGGACACATCTGAATGCCTTCTTGATGGAATCAAAGTAAACAAGCATTGAAAATGCAATAGGTCTCGCCCTCGTTTAAGTTAAAGCAATTCTGTTTGTAATTAGGTGGCTTTTTAGCTTTGCTTGTATTAGAGTTTTTCAAACTTTCATGTACATACCATGCATATGTATGCATATATGTATATGTTTGCATGAATTTATATTTATATAGATATGCAGATTATATTTATATGTTTATATATTCACTGAAAAAACCATAGGTTTCACACACGTTATAGTTACGAATTAGCATTTAAAAAACCTTGCAAATTCACTTAAAAAACCATAGGTTTCACACATGTTATAGTTAGCTGGACATTTCCCTCGTAAAAAACCAATGAAATTCCCTGGTTATAGTTAGTGCAGGCAACTATAACTCACGCGACCGCAATCCTCTGCTGATGACGTCAGATATTACATCACTGTATTTAGACACTTATTTACCCATGTCTTCTTCCATTAATCTTTAGCTATACATATATTACAAATATTTATTTTTCAGAAAGACACATATGTCATCAGTGATGTAATATCTGACGTCATCAGCAGAGGATTGCGGTCGCGTGAGTTATAGTTGCCTGCACTTACTATAACGGGGGAATTTCATTGGTTTTTTACGAGGGAAATGTCCAGCTAACTATAACATGTGTGAAACCTATGGTTTTTTAAGTGAATTACATATATATACACACACATATATATACACACACATATATATACATATATATACACACATATACACACACATATATATATACATATATACACACACATATTATCTACTGGCGGTCGCCAGTAGATAGTTATAGTTAGGACCGTGTTTCCATAGGGAATCCGCAACATTCTATTTGGAATAACTTTGGCGCCGGTTGACGAATCCTCACGAAATTTTCAAAATAGGTGGGGCGCTCCGCTCTGCTCCTACCCTGAAAGTCTCGGGGGATTCGTCAAGCGGGGGCTGAGAAAACAGGGGGGTCCCAAAACGCGTTTTCCCCATGCAATTTTCCATAGGGACCTTTAGTCCAAGGTACAGCCCGAACGGCTGAACAGAATTACTTGAAATTTGGCAGAGAGGTAGTAGATCAGGGAAGTGCCTTTTGCAGGTCTGGTGTCAATCTGTTCAGTAGTTCCTGAGAAAATCCAAAGTAAAATCATATATATATGTGGGCGGAGCCTAACCACACATCTCATCCTGAGATTAGATTGGCTGTCAGCACTTCATCCAAGAAGTGTTGGCAGCCATCTTGAGACCAATATACATGATAGCACCTCATTAAAAAGCATTGCAGTTAATAGAAGGTTTTAAGACTTTAGTTACATAATAAATCATTTGTTGATGGTACCATACTCATTTTAGGAATTGTGATATGTTCTAAGGTGATTTCACCATGTGAAAAAGCCTTCTGCTGGGATATCATGATTGAGAGAAAAATATTTTCTCATGCTTTTCCCACAGAGGTTTGGAAGGTGATCTATAAGCTAAACTGAGAGCTTATTTTCTGTAAATTCACATTATCTTTCTCAGTCATGTGAGAATGAAGTCTGACATTCTCAGTAAAACATGTACATCCAACAAGGGCAGAGACTGTCAGTTGATTCCTTTGTGTTCTACTGCAGCTTCCCAGAGTGTTCCAAAGAACAACTAGAGCGCTAACAGTCCTACTTATGATAAACGTGTGGCACACCTGAAGCCATCTTGATTGGATTAAAGTGGTAACTCTTAAAACATTTAATTTAAAAAGGAACAAAATGAGGGGGTTCATTTTTCCATAACAAGTATGATTAGTGCTGCAGAAAGAAAAGCTAGGGCACATTTTGACTTCTGAAATCCTCTTTTATTTCATTAAAAAATTCTGACATGCAGACTGAAACATGCACTTTCAATACCAGCAGCAGTTTTCCTTGGTGAGCAGTAGCTTTACTACAGTGATCTAATGAGCAAAAAGAGTGCTAACATTCTGAATTTATGGCAAATGTGTGACACATCTGAATGCCTTCTTGATGGAATCAAAGTAAAAAACTGAAAGTATTTCCTACTGAGGAGACTGCAGTAAATGAGGAAATTAGGAAACTTCATAACAAATAAGTCTCCCAAGATGGCCACCAGAGACAAAAGAGCCCAAATGTAGCCCAAATATCACCCAGATGTAGCCCAAGTATAGCCCAATGACAGAATGTCCCAGAGTGTTCTTAAAAACAACTAGAGCGCTTACTGTCTTCATTATGACAAAAGTATGGCACACCTGAAGCCATCTTGATTGGAATAAACTGGTAACACTTAAAACATTTAATTTAAAAAGGAACACAATGAGGGGGTTCATTTTGCCATAGAAATTATGATTAATGCTGAAGAAAGAAAATGAGGGCACATTTTGAGTGACTTCTCAAATCCTCTTCTATTTCATCAAAAAATTCTGACATGCAGACTGAAACATGCACTTTTAATACCAAGAGCAGACTTCCATGGTGAACAGTAGTTTTACTACAGTGATCTTATGAGCAACTAGAGTGCTAACTTTTAGAATTTATGGCAAATGTGTGACATATCTGAATACCTTCATGATGGAATCAAAGTAAAAAACTGAAAGCATTTCCTACTGAGGAGACTGCAGTACATGAGGAAATTAGGAAACTTCATAACAAATAAATCTCCCAAGATGGCCACCGGAGACAAAAGAGCCCAAATGTAGCCCAAAATCACCCAGATGTAGCCCAAATATAGCCCAATGACAGAAGTGTGCAAAACACTTATTATTTTGTGTTTTTGCAGTGTTATATAGTGCAGACTTGTCAGGTATTGGACTGCTTTACATGAGCATTGGTTACATCAAACAAGAACAAATTCATTTTGGTTGTAGACATGGGGAGACTTAGGGGCAGATCAACCAGGGCTTTATCTCTGCTTTTTTGGCTTTAAAAGCCAAAAAAGGAGGGATAAAACTAGCGCCCTATCAACAACAGGGTGCTAACATGCAAATTTGCATGTTAGCACCCTTTTACTCTACGCTTCCCCTTGCATCTCTAATGAGATGCAAAGGGGGCGTTCCAGAGTAAAATAATAGGAGAAATGTCGCTAAGCGACATTTCTCCTATTATCAAGAATGTCGCTAACCCTGTTAGAGACAAAAAAAGCAGTGCTAACCGCGGTTAACGCTGCTTTTTTTACGTCTGACTCAGCCATGATATCCTATGGAAGGAGGATATCATGGCTAAGTTTGCCTGTCCCTATCAACAAGGTAACGTGAGATTATCGCTGGGTTTCCAGCGATAATCTCACGTTAGCCTGTTAGCGTGAGGATTTTTATCGCTATTGAGATAAGCGTTGCTAATAGCACGCTATCTCAGCGATAAAAATTCACGCTAGCCGGCGATAATTATCCTAGCGCTAAGTGCGCTTAGAGATAATTATCGCCGGTTGTTGTTGATATGTCCCTAAGTGATTTGACCAGAATCACAGAATGTCGAGCTGAAGCAGAAACTCCAACCTGGTTCCCCGGTTGCAAAGTCTGCAGTTCTGGAAGTAACACCACATCCTCTCCCCTAAGTGCAACATTTAATCAAGTGGTCAACTGGATAAAAAAACATAAAGATAACAAATAATTTAAAAGTGCTTTGTCGCTATTTGAAAACTCAGAAAATATGTCCTTATTTTAGTCTTTTAGAGCACTAACCATAATTTTGATGCCAATAAGACCCTCTCATATATGTAATTTCTAAAGGAAATGCTCTAGGTATTACAGTTTTGATTACATCAAGATGACGTCAGGCGTTCCACACTTTTGTAATAAATATAGAATGTTAGCAATCTAGTTGTTCATTAGGATACTGTTGAGAGGCAGAGGCCAGGGGCACGGACTCTGAAAATTGAAGGCAGGTAGGAGGGTGCAAAGGCAACAATTTAACCACACTGAACAGGCAGGAAGGGCCGTGGCAGCACAACAGACTATGGAGGGCAGTGGAAAGGGGGGCAGGGGCAACAAACCAACAATACAGGACTTGCAAGAGAGGCTGTGGCAATGTAATAGACCATTGTGGGCAGAAGGAAGAGGCAATGGTAGTACAACCTGGAGGACAACAACAGACTAAAAAGCTCACAGACAGGTTTTCGTCCGGGGCAGGGCACGGACATCGCCCTCCTGGCAGCGGTAGAGGAGGCCAGAGCACTCTTAGACGAAGGAGGATCAGTGGCAGTGATCCTCCTCGACCTGAGTGCGGCCTTCGATACCGTCAACCACCAACTTCTCATTAAGCGGCTCAAGAGAGTCGGTGTGGAAGGCTCCGCCCTATCCTGGCTGTCATCCTTTCTGGCCCAGCGCACCTTCCAGGTCTGGGAAAACAACACCTGCTCCTCCGAAACTCCCCTCCAATGTGGCGTGCCTCAGGGCTCCTCCCTGAGCCCCACATTATTCAATATCTACATGGCCCCATTGGAAGAGGTTATCACCCCGTTTGGAGTGAGCGTCGTCAGCTATGCTGACGACACACAATTAGTTGTGTCATTATCCCATCCCAGCCAACAACCAGCAGATTTATCTAACTGCCTTACGCAGGTTCAACGCTGGATGAACAGTTCAGCCTTAAAACTGAACGGAGCAAAGACTGACGTTCTCCTCCTTGGCCAGAAAGGACCTACTCTCTCCCCGAACATCTGGCCAGGATGTCTGGGTCCCCCACCTGACCCTAAACAAGAAGTAAAAAGCTTAGGCGTGTGGCTCGATACAGACCTTTCGTTCACCACGCAAGCAAAAAAAGTAGCCGGGACGTGCTTCGGGCTCTTGAAATCACTGAGGAAGATCCTGCCCCTCTTGCCCCCCAACTCGCAAAAATTGCTAATTCAAGGCCTGATTCTTTCTAGGCTTGATTATAGCAATGTGATCTACTTGGGCGCCCCTGAAGCAACAATGAACAAGCTTCAGAGAATTCAGAATGTCGCCGCAAGGATTCTCACTAATACTCCTGCCAGAGCCTCGGCCAAACCAGCACTAAAACTCCTTCACTGGCTCCCAATTAGGGAGCGGGTCAAATTTAAGGCCCTGTGCCTAGCCCACAAACTGCTACAAAATCAAGGCCCCCCTATTCTCAGAAAATGTATCAAACCTTATAAATCCTCTAGATCCCTCCGTTCTGACAAGGAGAATCTCATCATCACTCCCAGATTTAAGAAGGCACGTTCAGGCGGAAGACGTTTCTCAGTCCACACCGCCCGCCTCTGGAATGCACTCCCCCGCGACCTGAGAATTGAACCACATTACCTATGCTTCAGGAAGCGGTTGAAAACCCACCTTTTTCCCTAAAAGCAACTTGCTCTTCCGGAACCCTGATCTCCTACCCCCCCCTCCCCTCCCTTACCCCCCTCCTTTCCCGGCTCTCTGACCTGTAGAGGTAGGGTTCTTAGCGCTGGGATACCTCCGGGTGACTATGCGCTCTATAAAAATTTTTAATAATAATAATAATAACAACCATACATGCCAACAGACCCGATTCAGCCAGGAAACGTCCAATGTTTTTAAGCTCAAATGGGCTTTATTTGATCTGTCTCCTGTCTACAATCTCCTCTTTTTCAATGTAACTCAAAGGGGAAAATCAATACCCCAGTTTTTTTTCAAAATCTCCCTCTTACCAAGTTCAAAATGTTCGCAGGTATGGTACATTGGATCATGGAAGGAAATGGGGTAGGGACATGGACTTGGATAACAGAGGACAGGAGGGACATGGAGAGGTGCACCAAACTGACCCTGCAGGGCAGGCATCAGGGTTTGCAGCAGCACAATACACCACACAGGGCATGCGGGACGGGAGTGCAGCACAACAATCCATAGAAAGCAAGAGGGAGGGGACAGGACCATGCACATGGGCAACAGAGAACAGAGGGGAAAGAGGCAATGGTAGCTAGCTGACCATAATGGACAGACAGGAGCGAAAGCTGCAGCATAACAGACCATAAAGGGCAGGAGGGACGGATCAGGGGCATTACAATGGAACAGACAAGCCAGGAGGGAGGGAGTAGGGGTCTGCACATGTAAACAGAGGGCTGGGGGCAAGGGGGCAGGGCAGGAGCAGCAAGATAGCCATGGAGGTCAGGCAGGATGGGCACTAGAAGCAAGACACACCATGAAGAGCAACAGTGAGACTGTGATTTCATACACACAGACCATGGAGGGAAGGTGGGAGGGGGTCAGGGGCAGCTAACTGACCACACAGGGAAGGTGGGAGGGGCCATGGCAGCACAGAAGACTATGCATGGCAAGTGGGAGGGTTAGTGGCAGCACAATGGCTATGATGGGCAAGAAGGAGGGTGCAGGGGCATGCACAAAGGACGATGGAGGATAGAAGGGAGGGTCAGGACCTGTGCACAGGCAAGAAAGTTCAGGGGAAGGGGCCTCACAACAGACCGCACGGGGCAGGCAGGAGGAGCAGTTGCAGCACAACAGACCAGGGAGGGCAGAAGGGTGTGGCAGTACAATGGACCATGTAGGACAGGAGGAAGAGGATAGGGGCATGGCATGTGGACAGGCAGGGTGGAGGTGGCAGGGACAGGTTACAGTCATCTGACAATGCTAGGCAGGTGGGAGGGGAGTGGCAGCTCAACAGAACACTCAGAGTAGATAGGAGTGGCAGGTCCATGGAACATGGTGGGCAAAAAGGATGGAGCAGGGGCATGCACAAAGACATCGGAGGGCAGGGGGAAGGAGAATAGGGGCAGCAAGCTAAGCACAGAGTTTAAGCAGGAGGTCAATGATGGGGCATAGAATTGGGCAATGGAGGGCAGGAGGAGAGGACTGGTACATCATACTAAATTGAGGGCAGTGGCAGCACATTAGACCATGCATGGCAGGAGGGAGGAGGCTAGTCCATGGATTCACACAACAGAGGATAGGGAGGAGGGGGATGGGGCAGCAAGCTAACTGTTCAGAGAAGGCAGGTATTAGGAACTTCATTGTTTTTAAAACGTGTGTCTGTGCGAACTACTTAAAATATGAACAAGTATGCAGCATAATCTCACTTTTATTCAGGAAGAAGAGGACGTTTGTGACTGTAACTCCGGGCTCACTTGGCAGAAACACCCCCTGACCCTCCAACCCCTATCGCAAAATGTAATTCCCGTGAAAAGGGTAGGTGAACACAGTGTTATATAGAACATAGTCCTGAGAGCACGATTGAAAATGAAAATTAGATATAGTGTATGGTATAAACTATGCACCAAAAAGTGTGATATAAGATGAACCGGGCGTGAAATATAATATGCAATACATTGTGCGCAATGACAGATTCATTGGAGAGCACGAGATAGCACAGGCACTAGCGCGTGCTATGCGATGTGCGCCTTGGAGTGTAATATGCACAGGGCAGTGTTGTGTAACCTAACTAGTCTCTAAAGTTGTAATATAAAATATGTGCTGGGGAGTGTAACATTGCATATACACTGTGACAAAGATATGGATCCCAGATTGTAATATGTATGGCATAGCACTGTGCGTTATAACATAGGCATCGAGGAAGGCACGTTAGATGGGGCAATATAACCCGTGCGAAGACAAGTGTGGCATGACATATTCACGGGGTGGTGTTACAGTGCACATGGGCTAGAGAGTGTCATAGCATATGCACTAGCTGGTGGAATACAACACAGAGGTGTGTGGCACTCGGCAGGCAATGGTGGGTGTAACACAGCATTGGGCTCTGCCAGGAGCGCGCTGTGACTCTCAAGTGATGTTTGTCCCCTTTCCAGAGAGTAAAATAAAAAGTATTACACATCCGGCAGTGGATGAGTGTTTTATTAACCGTGAGGGGGGTTTCTTACATAGTTTTGGTCGAATTTTTGTCGAATCCCCTTTGAATGGCTTGGTGTGCATGTGTATTAAATGTGCCCGTCAATAGCTACCCATGTTTGTATAAATAAACGACAAGGGTGTCTACCGGGATTAGGCACGGTAGGGCATCAGACATGTCAGAGCTTCACTAGTGGTGTAAATATATTCCACGTGGATTCATTGTATGCATAGTCGCCTTTTAATGAATATCACTCAAATCGTCATGGTGATAGGTACGTACGGTTTGTCCAGCATGTCCTAGGTGTGTCTATAAATATATATTTTTTAAAAATAATAAAAAACAGTGGCCGGCCCTGGGGATTGGGGTCAAAAAAATATAATTAGGAGACAGGCCCTGGGGGATGGGGTCATCAGGGCCAATAAATTAGAATAAGAAGGGGAACCACACAGCCCCCCTTCTTATAAAATTAAAATAAATAAAAGACTGGCATCGTGCCGGAGGCCACGCCCCCCCTTGCAGCACTCTGCAAACGCGCCCCCAGACGAGTTGTAAGTTGGGGAATTAATTCCTCTTCAATACTGAGGGTCCCTGAGGGCCAACTAGCCCAACAGGCATCTCCAGTATGCGCCAGGGAGCTGCGCTGCAGACAGGTGATCTGAGGCCAAGCCCCTTTTTACACCTCTCTGCAACGCAGCTCTGTGGCGCTTACTGGAGGTACCTAGTGGTCTAGTTTGACCCTAGGGACCCTTAGGATTCAAGGGGACTTAATCTCTCAACTTAGAACAGCCACAGGGCGCGTTTACACAGTGGTGAAGGGAGGGGACGGGGCCTGAGGTGACGTGTGCAAACACGCACTATGGCACGTTTTAAATTGGGGATATAATTTCCCTTCAATACTGAGGGCCCCTGGGGGCTAACTAGCCCACCAAGTGCGTCCAGTAAGCGCCACTGAGCTGCATTGCAGGGAGGTGGTCCAGGCTGTGCCACTTTTTACACCTCTCTGCAACGCAGCTCTGTGGCACTTACTGGAGGTACCTAGTGGGCTAGTTGGACCCTAGGGAGCCTCAGGATTCAAATGAACTTAATCTCCCAACTAAAAACGGACACAGGGCGTGTTTACACAGTGGTGAAGGGAGGGGACGGGGCTTGAGTTAACGTGTGCAAAAACGCCCTGTGGCCTGTTTTAAGAGGTAGTTTTAATCCCCCTGCCCTATTATATACTAGGGGCTTACAGAGGAGGTCATGCTAATCACAGGGGGACCCCAAGGCATAATGTTCCCTAGTGTATGTAGGTGTTTTCACTGTATTCTAAGTGTCTTTTAACATAGCACTGGCTCTAGGACTGGTTAGTCAGACTCAGTTACCACCAGTATCCGTCTGAAAAAGTTGAGGGTACAGGATGATTTTGCAACAAGGATTCTTTCTGCTCTTCTTTTTGTTCTTTCTGCACGTTATCCTTCTTCCTGCACTTTTCTTCGTCTTTGAGGACTTCTGTTGCTTCTTTCTGCACTTCTTTTTTTTCTTTCTGTGCCTTTTTTCTTCTTTCTTCACATGTCCTATCTCTGTAGGCATAGTTAGAAATTAGCATTTAAAAAACCTTTGAAATTCACAGAAAAAACCATAGGTTTCAGGCACGTTATAGTTAGGAATTAGCATTTAAAAAACCTCAGAAATTCACTGAAAAAAACATAGGTTTCAGGGGTGTTATAGTTAGCTGGACTTTTCACTTGTACAAAACCATTGAAATTCCCCCGTTATAGTTAGTTCAGCTAACTATAACTCGAGCGCCCGCAATGCACGTCACATATTACATCACTCATGACATGGTCAGTGACATCACTCATGACATCATTGATGACATCTCAAATGACATCACTGATGACATCACTGATGACATCATCCTTGTGATAGAGTGGCAGACCTCCTCTCACCCTAATATAACCTTTGATACACACATTCAAAAATAGAGACTAAAATTTTCAAAACAATGGACATACCAATACCAGTTACAACAACCTCTTCAGTAATTCTAAGATCTACATACACATCCACTCATTCACCAACAGTCCTATACAGTCACTCATACATGTACTCACTCATCATATGTACTCATACACCTATACATCCTGTTACACAATGCCACTCATCCATAGAGTTACTCACACACATAGTCACTCATGCTAATAAAGAATCAAACATACATTTACTTGCATATACAGTTATACACACACCACCACACTTACTTCTACGGAAACTTACACATACTTAGTCTTTTAAACAATCCCTTTTAGAAACACATACTTATTCATACAGGAACTCTTTCAATCTCTCACTCTCACATACACTCACTTATATACACCAATAGTCACATATACTAGTTTAAAACATATGTAGTTACTCATAAAGACACTATTGAGACAGTCATTCACTCACTAACACAGCCATACACACACTCATCCAACCATACAGTCCTGCACACATGCTGTCTTCAACACATACAAACAGTGAGTCACTCATTCATGCACCTAAGCACTACGTAATACCCCCCACCGAACCATGCAGACACTCAGACTGATACTCAAAAAACCAACTAATAACCTATATAGACACCCATGTAGCTACTCACCAACCCATGCAGCCACTTATACACAAAGTGAGAGACTGATACAGATATTTACATATTTAAACATTACTCACTAAGCCATGTATTCACTATGATACACTTAATCAGTCAGTTACACAATCAATTTTTCAAAAACAAATCATCCATTTAGACACTTATATACCCATTTATTCTTCCATCGACCTTGAGATATACATATATAAAACATATTTAATTTTAGAAAAACAGACATTCACTGGATGATGTCATCAGTGATGTCATTTGAGATGTCATCAGTGATGTCATGAGTGATGTCACTGACCATGTCATGAGTGATGTAATATGTGACGTCATCAGCAGTGCATTGCGGGCGCGCAAGTTATAGTTAGCTGAACTAACTATAACGGGGGAATTTCAATGGTTTTGTACAAGTGAAAAGTCCAGCTAACTATAACACCCCTGAAACCTATGGTTTTTTCAGTGAATATACATATATACACACACATATATATATATACACACACATATATATACACATATACACACACATATATATACACACATACACACACATATATATACACACATATATATACATATATATACACATATATATGTATACATATATATACACACACACATATATATACATATATATATATACACACATATACATACATACATATATATATATATATATATACACATATATATATATATATATATACACATATATATATATACACACATATATATATATACACACATATATACATATATACACATATATATAAACACATATATATACACACAAATATATATACATACATATATATACACATAAATATATATACACATAAATATATATACATACATATATATACACACAAATATATATACATACATATATATACACACATATATATAAAGTAACAATCACGAATGACACAGTTCAGGACAGCATCGACCCGCCAAGTTCAGACATAAGCTCTGTGAGCAGTAATTATGAATCGGATGACAGCGTTTCAAATAACTATTTGACCAAACTACCCACAGATTATAATCCATCAGAGGAGTTGGGGTTTCTCATAGAAGATCGCCACCACATTCTGCGCTCACACAATCCAGTGAGGACAAACGTCGAAAAAACAACATCAGGAGAAAACAAAGGAGAAAAATCCAGAGGCAGAGGAAGAGGCAGAGGGGGCAAGAAATGGTAACAACGGCAAGTAAAGCAGTGGCCCCAGATAAAACGGTTATCAATCTATCCAACATTGAATTAACTGTTGCAGAACTCCAACTTTTATCATTAGGCTTATCTTTCTGTCCGGGCAGCAACTTCAACTATCCTCAAACAAGAGTGGACGTTTTCAAATTCATTAGGAAACTGAAACATTTCAAACTTAACAAAGCGACTGAAAGAGCGAATATATCTGAATCCACCACTGCAATGAACGAATTGGTCCAAGTTTGTGACATTCCTTTACTCCGTTCCCTGCATGCTTTAGCTCAAGAAGAAAATGGTGCAACCAATTCTACACAAGAGGATCTGCTAGAGTTGGGTATGCGATGTAATCTCAGCAGTCCAACCCCCTTTCGACCACCTTCATCATTTATACCCATGATGCCTAAGGATGCAATTTACATTTTTAGTGAATGTGTCATAGAAGACCTCAAACAACTCAATAGAACAGTATTGCAAAAAACACAAACAAAGAAAATATGAGGACAAGCAATACTCTACACTGATGCGAAAATTACAAATGAGAATTTTGTGACTAACAAATAGGATAGAGGGGGCAACATAGTCCTGTGGCCTCGTGAGCTTTACATGCAGGAAGCACAAAAACATCTAGGAGATTCGGAATGTTATAGGAAAGCAACATTCAATGATTTAAAACACATCAAGGAAGAGGAAGGCGGGGCCAGCATAGGCCCGCCGCCATTATGGTGATCGGCCGTGCCCCCCGAATCATGCCCACTCATTGGCCCCGCCTACGAGAGGGGCCGTGCCCCGGAAGCGATTGTAATCGCTTCCGGGTCACTGGATGCTCCCCCGCGCCCCGGAAGTGATTGGATCACTTCCGGGGCGTGGTGGACCCTCAGAAACTTTAAAGCCGGGGGTAGCGCGAGGAACGATCTCTCGCTCCCCTCGGCAGCACACCCGTCGCGTGTGCCTCCTCCCTCGGGAGGAACTCTAATCCTTTTTTCTCTTTCGTCCTCTACAGGTTTTTGCAATCAGTGGGGCTCGGGAAATTGACGAGCAAGGGGAAGCGGAGGCTTTCTGTAATTGACGACGGAGATCCCGGCGCTTCATACGCGGAGGTCGCGTCGGGCGCTTCCTCCCTCGGGAGGTTTTTGATCCTTTTCCCTTTGTTTCTCACTAGATCGCCGGAACATCGGTGAGCGGAGCGGCAGCGTGTGTCCCTGCCATCGGGCGTCTCCCTACGTTTCAGAGAACATCGTTACAGAGCGCCTTCGTGGATCCCATTGGTTTTCCTTTGTTTTACGAAGTTCGGTATCGTAGGTGGGCGGAGCGCTGCGTGCCGGTTTATGAAGGTAAAAGTGGGTCTGGTGGGTCAGTGTGCAGATGCTACAGGTTCGAGTGTGGGCAGGTGAATGCTGCCTTTTTAAAAAATGATCAGCGCGCTGGCGCGGTTAGGAGTGGGTGCTTGGCTGTAGCTCAGCGGTCTCTCAAGTCGGTACACTTTACCGTTGGCCTGCTCCTGCGGTTTTTTCGTGTGGCAGGGGCGCTTATTAACCTTTAATTTTTAGCGGGGTGGTGTTTCAGCAGCGCTGGTGCTGCCATCAGGCGGATATTGTCTTCATTTTGTTGGGTTTCCCTGGTTATTACGGTGGCAGAGCGCGGCCGTCAGCGCTGCGTGTTAGGGAGGGAGATCCCTGCAGGGGTCATCTGCAAGTTAAGGCAGAACATTAATTTTCACCTTTTGTTTTAGCAGCACCGATCGCGGGGGCCAGTCCAGCATTGCTAAGGTGCCTACTGATCTGGAGTGTCGGCTGAGACCAGGGGCAGTGCACGAGGACGTGGGAATCTGCGCAGAGGGTGCCTGAGGACACGGACACGGGCCTGCATCCCGGCGCAGCTTGGAGCCAAGCGGGTTGGAGCCTGTTGCTCACCTGCCTTGCTGGGCTAGCCAGTAGTGAGGCTCCGGTAGCGTGGGTGCTGTGGCCAGTCGTGTTTCCTCCATCAATACAACGGTAAAGGTTGGAACAGGTCACAGTGTAGTCATGCCCCCTAAGGCTAAGCGTGGCGAGCGGCGCCCGGGTATAGCAACTGTTTTGGACGCGCTCATGAAGAAGATTGGGGAAATGGATAGTACCATGGCGCAGCTGGCAGAGAGGCTGGATGCGCAGGAGGGGCCATCCGGGAGGTCACGCAGGGCCGATTTACCCCCAAGAGAGGCTTTTCCCCCCTTGCCGAAGAAGAGTAGGGCAAAGAAAGGGCCGCAGGTTGTCCCAGGGAATGGTGGGGCCCCAATTTTGCCTGTCGTACCCGCGTCTCCTAACGCACCGGGGGGCGAGCCTTCTCCTGTAGACCCAGTAGGTGGGTCTGTGCCCGTGGTCCCTGCGACGCTCATTATCCCGCCGCGAGCACCTGCGAATCCTATCCCTGCACCAGCGGTGCCAGTGCCTAACCTTTCGTTACCTGTTCCCCCTGCACCCGGGGGGGTACCAACACTTCCTCCCGATTTTGTTTCCAGCTTAGCAGCCGTGCTTCCCTGGCTTGGGGGCATGGGGTTGAATGTGAGTGCTGCGGGTGTTGTCGGGGCGGACGCTTTGGAAAAGGCGAAGCAGCTTATCGATCTAGCCAAGCCTAAGGACGTACCGGCGGTCGGGCCCCCCAAGGAAACCGCGGGACCTTCGCATGGTAAGCCACAGACGTTGCCACTGTTGGGCATGGGCGAGGCACGCACGTCTTACGAATCTCTCTCACGCCACTTGTCGCAGGTGGTTAAGGAGAGAATTTGGAAAGGGACATACATTTATATTTTTTCACTCTTGATAGATGAGGTTGAGAGGGAAGAGATGAAGAGGAAGAAGGATTATATGCCAGCGCGTGAGTGGGCGAACGAAATGTTAAAGTACAGGGTTGTGGAGAACATCAGGCATTGGATGCTGGCCTACAATATTTACATGGCAGTGATGACCGAGCGTTTTCCTGAGGAAGCGCCTGCGATGGCCTGTTATATGTCTAGGATCAGCACGGCGCAGGCAACGAAAGGGGGCTCAGGGTGGTTGGAGTATGACAAAAAACGTAGGCGCATCAGGGCATCTGATCCTATGTTAAAGTGGAATCAGGTGTAGGGGATATCCTGGTTGGATCATGTAGGCGGCCTTTCAACTGAGGCTGCCAGTGACCCGCCTAAATCACAGCCCTTTCGGGCGTTCACCCCAGCTGCTCAGGGCGGGGGGGCGGGAAAAAAGGGATGCTGCTGGGATTACAACAGGCGCTCCTGCGTCAGGGCACCGGGGACATGCAGATTTAGGCACGCGTGCAGTTTCTGTGGCCACTCAGGGCATGGTGAGGCAAAGTGCTTTAAAAAACAGAAAGATAGGGGGGGCCAAAAAACCAGAAGGAAGGGGTTTCCAGCAGAGCTAGGTCACCCATCCTCCTCCACGCCATGATACCCTGGTTAAACAGATATGGGTGCGCGACCTCAGCAAGGACCTTAATAGGGGGTTTCAGAGACAGGTTTAGAATTCCCGTGGCGGATTTTGTGGGTCCCTCGTTCTGCAGGAATCAAGTATCGGTCACCCAGAACGCTGGGGTGGCAGCAGCCAAGATTGAAAAGGAATGTAGGTTGGGTAGAGTGGCGGGGCCCTTTGACAAAATTCCTGTGCACAATTTTGTTTGTTCCCCCCTGGGGGTAGTCCCGAAAAAAGAACCAGGAGAGTTTAGGTTAATTCACAATTTGTCAGCGCCAAGGGGGCAGTCGGTGAATGACTCCATTGATGAGGTTTTCTGCTCTGTGCGTTATGCATCTATTGATCAGGCAATTGAAATGTTGAGGGGACTGGGGCCGGTGGCAATGATGGCAAAATCTGACATAGAATCTGCCTTCAGGCTCCTGCCCGTCCACCCGAGCGATTTTCACCTCTTGGGCTTCCAGTTCGAGGGCAAGTTTTTTATGGACATGTGCATGCCAATGGGGTGTTCGGTGCCGTGCGCCTACTTTGAAATGTTTAGTACGTTCTTAGAGTGGGCTTTCAGACAAGTGACAGGGCATAGGCATGTGCTGCATTACCAAGATGACTTTCTCTTCCTGGGGCCACCAGGGGGCGCGGGGTGTGGGCAGGCTCTGGAGCAGTTCTGTGCATTAATGAAGAGTTTTGGGGTACCCCTTGCGCAAGGTAAAACCGTGGACCCCTCCCCGGTTATAGAGTGCTTAGGGATTGAACTGGACTCAGTCGCGGGGTGCTCACAGCTTCCCGCTGACAAAGTGACTAGGTTTGGGGAGACACTGAGGCTATGTCTGGAAGCTAAAAGGGTAACGCTGCACCAGCTACAACAGATGGTAGGGCAGTTAAATTTTGCACTACGAATTATACCAATGGCACACCCCTTTTCAAGGTCCATTGCACAGGCGATGTCAGGCCTTAAACAGAAGCACCACCACACCAGATTGAGCAGTGAGGTCAAGCAGGACATGCGGATTTGGTTGGCATTCCTGCGGGATTTCAATGGCTCTGTGCTGTGGCCCGGCCCGGTCACTTCTTCCGTGGAGTTGGGCTTAATGACAGATTCCGCGGGCAGTGAGGGGTTTGGCGCCATTCTGGGCGTTCAGTGGGTGGCACAACATTGGCCAGCATGGTGGGCGGACAATGGTCTCACTGCCAACATTGGTTTCTTGGAACTATTCCCCATTTGGGTGGCTTTGTGGGTCTGGCCGGAGCAATTGCGCAACAAAGTAGTGGTGTTTTGGTCTGATAACATGTCAGTGGTGGAATGCATCAACAAACAGTCTGCAAAATGTAAAATGATCCTGCGTTTGATTAAGGAGATAGTATTGAGATGCCTACAGTTGAAACTGCAGTTTAGGGCGAAACATGTCCCGAGGGTATTGAACCACGCTGCTGACGCTCTATCTCGTTTCAAGATGCAGGTTTTCAGAGCTCATCTCCCGGGAGCAGCACCATGCCCAACGCCTTTCCCCGAGCAGCTCTGGCAGATTGGTGCCCTCACTTACTGGACTTGGTGGCAGCGAGCCTAGCGCCAGGAACAAGAAAGGCATATGAAGGGGCGTTTAGGGCATATTGTAATTTCTTGACAGAACAGGGTGGGACACATTGGGCTGATTCGGCCGGGGTGTGCTGTTACTTGCAGGCCCTGCGGGACGAAGGGAAATCAGTGGGGGTGGCTATGAGAAACTTGGCAGCCATTTCATTTTCTGCACAGATGGGCGGCAGGCGGGATCCAACTCAGGCATTCATAGTGCGCAAGGCGTTGAAGGGTTGGCAGCGGTTACAGGGGTCAGCACCCGATACTAGACGCCCGATAGGTTTGATTACCTTGACATCAGTCATGGCGGCACTAGACCAGATTTGCGACAATGTCACAGAATGCTTATTATTCAGGGCAGCCTTTACTCTGGCTTTTTATGGGGCCTTTTGAATAGGGGAATTGGTGGCTAAGAACAAAAGGGACCTGGGGGGTGGCTTACAGCTGGTTGACATTCATTTCCATAACGGGGCATTGCAGGTTACTATCCGGCGCTCGAAAACGGATCAGCAGGGAAAGGGTCAAGTGGTGTTTCTCAGACGGGCACCGGGTAATCCCTGCTGCCCGGTTTTTAATGTGGAGGCTTTCCTGCCATACAGACCGTGTGAGGGGGGGGACATTACTAATGCACGCGGGGGGGGATCCACTGACAAAGTTCCAATTTAAACGGGTTCTAGATAAGGCAATAGGTAGGGCGGGGCTGGACCCCAGCAGTTTCGGGACTCATTCCTTCAGAATAGGAGCCGCCACCGAGGCGGTCGCGCGGGGGCTTGGAGAAGAGGATGTGCGGAGGATTGGGCGGTGGGCCTCCAACTGTTTTAGGCGCTATGTGCGAGTTGATATGCTATGACTTTTTACGGCAATAGTACTTATGGCACTATTTTTTCTCATTTTACCGCCAGTTCCCTCGGCCTGTCACGCAGGAAGAGAGACAGCGACGCCCCGCCAAGAACAGGACGCAGTCAAGTCATCAGTACTTTCTCCGGATACAAGGAGGGAACGTCATGTGTGTGTGTTTGGTCATTCATATGTTTCTCGGTTAGGGAGTTTCTTCAGGGCAGGTAATGGGGCAGCGCGCGCAGAACAATTGGGTGCCAGGGTTTCCTTTTTTGGCCATGGGGGGCTGCGTTTCAACAGGTTCAGAGAACGCATAGGTCACATGCTGGCATCCTTGGACACTTCTCCCGATGCTATCATCCTACACCTGGGGGGTAACGATTTGGTGCACTTGAATAGGAGGGTCCTACTGGAAACGGTGCTGTCAGAGTCAGCATGGCTGGCCAGGCGCTGCCCTGAGACGGTTATTGTGTGGTCTCACATGATCCCGAGGCTTCAGTGGCGGGGAGGGGTTTCGGTGAGGGCCCTTAATCACTCGACCCAGAGGATCAATAATAAGATAGACAAACTGTTTAGAACCCTCAGACTGCAGGTAATCGCCCATGGGTGCATTAGGGGGGGACGTATGCTATGTACAGGATGGGGTCCACCTGTCACGTTTGGGTAATGAGATATTCTTGGGCAACATCTTGGCATGGCTCGAGCGAGCTCACTGGTAAGTATGACCTTGGGTTTTTGGGGGGGCCTGATAGTCGGTCTACTATACAGGCCTGTGCGGTAAGGTCATAGGTTGGACAGACTAAATTGACTCATCTTTTGGGGCGCCTTATTAAGTGGGGCGCCCAGAGGGTGGGACATGTGGCTCTCACCAGACTCCAGGGGCAGTTACAACCGGTTGGTTGGAACGGTGCGGGGACAAAGGGGGGGTTACGCTTTCCATTGGCTGGTTGGCCACCCCGCACGCGGGCGTAAGTAAGCTGCGCTGTCTGCATGGCCCCTTTATGGAGTAAGTCTTGAACGTATGGGGGTTGCCTGGGGTAAGTACTTCCGGGTCAGCTGGGCCCCCTGCGCATGCGCACTCCGGTTGGGGTGCGCGGGACAATTCGGTAAAAGGGGAGGGGCCAGCGTTTTGACCTTGCCGTAGGCCTAGAGGAATACGCAGAAATGTGATCACCAATGTGTTTAGACTAGGATAGGAACATTTATGTATTAGAACTTTGTTAAAGCTAGGAATGAAGCAAATGTACCGAATCCTGTCTTGACATTTCTGCGTTATTGTATATTTGAATATAACTGTTTTGTTTGTTAATAAATACGATCGGGGGTCAACGACCCCCTATTCCAAACAAAGGTTATATTGGTTTTTGTCTCAGTCAGGGGAGGAGGGGGCGGTAGGCCGTACCGGACCATAGAGGAAGGCGGGGCCAGCATAGGCCCCGCCGCCATTATGGTGGTCGGCCGTGCTCCCCGAATCATGCCCACTCATTGGCCCCGCCTACGAGAGGGGCCGTGCCCCGGAAGCGATTGTAATCGCTTCCGGGTCACTGGATGCTCCCCCGCGCCCCGGAAGTGATTGGATCTCTTCCGGGGCGTGGTGGACCCTCAGGAACCTCTAAAGCCGGGGGGAGCGCAAAGAACGATCTCTCGCTCCCCTCAGCAGCACACCCGTCGCGTGTGCCTCCTCCCTCGGGAGGAACTCTAATCCTTTTTTCCCCACCCACCATCCCTGATATAAGAGTTTGTTGAAGGAAAAGTATGGTTTATGTAATTTTTCCACAGGTTGTCAATTATTAATATGTTGTATATGCCTTTTTTGTCGTGTTTAAGGCAGTATTCCAGGGCGGGCGGTAAGGTCATAGGTTGGACAGACTAAATTGACTCATCTTTTGGGGCGCCTTATTAAGTGGGGCGCCCAGAGGGGAGGGACATGTGGCTCTCACCAGACTCCAGGGGCAGTTACAACCGGTTGGTTGGAACGGTGCGGGGACAAAGGGGGGGGGTTACGCTTTCCATTGGCTGGTTGGCCACCCCGCACGTGGGCGTAAGTAAGCTGCGCTGTCTGCATGGCCCCTTTATGGAGTAAGTCTTGAACGTATGGGGGTTGCCTGGGGTAAGTACTTCCGGGTCAGCTGGGTCCCCTGCGCATGCGCACTCCGGTTGGGGTGAATACAACTGTTTTGTTAATAAATACGATCGGGGGTCAACGACCCCCTATTCCAAACAAAGGTCATATTGGTTTTTGTCTCAGTCAGGGGAGGAGGGGGCGGTAGGCCGTACCGGACCATACTGGTATTTAAGGAACTATCAAAATGGAGAAGAATGGGACTATTAAGTAAAAATGAATTTGATTTTTTTTTTAAATGATTACCCCATCACACCAGTACTTTACTTTATTCCTAAGGTACACAAGAATATAACTCCAGTACCAGGGAGGCCCATCATATCGGCACAAAAGGGACTATTAGAATCTATGTCTAAATATGTCAATTATTTTCTCCATGACTATGTAGAGACATTACCTTCCTACATCCGTGGCACTGGCCATTTCCTATCCAAGATACAATCTGTAGAATGGAAATATGAATATATCCTGTTGGTCATGGATATAAGTTCAATATACACTAGTATACGCCATACTGATGGAATAACGGCCAGTAGACACTTTCTATCTAAACGTTCCAGTGAATACCATCAACACAATGAAATGATTCTAGACATGATCAATATCTGCTTGACCAATAACTACTTCATCTTTAATAAAGAGGTGTTTCAGCAGCTTCGCGGAGTGGCGATGGGGGCATGTTTTTCCCCCAGCTACGCGTGTCTCCACGTTGGCTGGTGGGAGGAGCATGTCCTCAGGGCCACTCACAAAGAGCTGTTTAAAACACATGTGAAACAGTGGTGGCGATTCATAGATGACGTATTCGTCATCTGGGAGGGCTCTATAGAAACAGCTTATGATTTTGTTAAAACTATCAACAGTAATGATTTGAACCTAAGTTTCACAGTGGAAGCTAGTGAGGAGAAAATACAGTTCTTGGATGTTGATATCTACATCAAAGACTATTTTATTCACACCAAATTACACAGAAAAAGTACTGCAGGCAATGCGGTACTACACGCCAGTAGCTCTTACCCTAACCATTTGATTAGAAGTATCCCCTATGGGGAATTCTTGAGGATCAAACGTATCTGTAATTCAGATAATGACCTTAAGAAGTGTCAAATGGAGGCGTTCCAAAGATTTATAAATCGGGGTTACAAAGAAAAGGACCTAATGGTAGCCATGAATAAAGCTAACACTTCAACTACTGGGGAGGAAATAACTATGAATACACACAATGACAGGAACTCGACTGAACCAGACAGCACTATAAGACTCATTACAGCGTACAGCCAACAAGAGAAACAACTTAGAAAGATCATTTATAAAAACTGGCCCATTATAAAAACTGATCTTACTATTTCTCAAATGGTGCCTGAATTACCTAATATTACCTTTAGACGTGCTCCCTCAATGAGGGATGCATTGGTCAGATCCAGTCCAGAGGTTATAAAGACATCTAATTGGCTGTCTAAGAAAATGTTTTTTTTAAGTGTAGCTCTTGTAGAGCTTGCAAATTTGGTAGAAACATAAGTGAGATAACTACAGCATTTGATCCAAACCCAATGAAGATTAGTAAAATGCTAACATGTCGTACAGAATTTGCGGTTTACGTTTTAGAATGTACCTGTAAATTAAGATATGTGGGAAGTACCAAATTGCAAGCCTTTAACCGCATTTTGCCACAACTCTGCAAACGTGACTACTACTTAAAGAAGCATCTTTCTGCACCTCTGACTTAGATGTAGTTTTAATACCCCTGCCTATTAGGTACCAGGGCCTTACAGAGAGCATGCTAATCACAGGGGTACCCCAACGCATAGTGTTCCCGAGTGTATATAGGTGTTTTCACTGTATTCTAAGTGTCTATTAGCATAACACTGACTCTAGGCCTGGTTAGTCAGAGTCAGTTACCACCAGTACCTGTCAGCAAAAAGTTGGGGGCACAGGAGGACTTTCTGCTCCTCTGTTGGTTCTTGCTGCACATCTCTTGCCTCTTCCTGCACTTTTCTTCGTCTTTCTGGACTTCTTTTGCCTCTTTCTGCATTTGTCTTGCTTCTTTCTGTGCCTCTTTCTTCACATGTCCTACCTCTGTTGGCATAGTTAGAAATTAGCATTTAAAAAAACCTTAGAAATTCACTGAAAAAAACAGAGGTTTCAGGGACGTTATAGTTGGTTGGACATTTCACTCGTACAAAACCAATGAAATGTGTCTGTTATAGTTAGTTCAGCTAACTATAACTCGTGCCCCCACAATGCACTGCTGATGACGTCACATACTACATCATTCATTACATGGTCAGTGACATCACTGATGACATCCCAAATGACATCATTGATGACATCACTGATGACATCATCCACTTGATAATCTGATGCACCTCCTCAAACCCAAATAATCTTTGATACACCCACTATAAAATACCATAGACACACCAACACCAGTTACTACATACTCACTCACTGATTCCTTGGTCTACACACACATCCACTCATTTACCCATACAGTCACTCATACATGCAGTCACTCATCAATACAGCACTATCATATGCACTCATACACCTATACAGACACTCTCACAGCACCAATCATCCATACAGTTACTTACACACTTAGTCAGTCATGTAAAGAATCACACTCCCATTTACTCACCTAAACAGTTATACACAGCACACCTATTCATACAGATACAACACTCTCTCATACAATCACTGACACAATCGCACACTCATCCATACAGCCATACTCACTATCACTCACTCTCACATATAGTAATATTGTATACTCCAACACTCACATATACTGCCTTCACATATGTAGTTACTCACACACATACTACTGAGACAACCATTCACTCACCAACACAGCCATACGCACACTCACTCGCCCATACAGCCCTTCACAGACACTCTTGAACCCATACACCCAGTGAATCACCCACTCACACATCTATGACAAAGTCACACACTCTCCACCCACCCACCCACCCACACAAAACACTCAGGCACCCATACAGATACTTAGGCAACCAATCAATAACCCAGATAGACACTCATGTAGCTACTCACCAACCCATGCAGCAGCTTACACAACAACAGATACACTGATACAGACATTCACACAGTTTAGTCACTAACCCATGCATTCAGTAAGACACATTTAATCACTCACTTACGCAGTCACGCACCTACTAAATCCTCCATCCAGACACTTATACACCAACTCATTCTTCAATACACCTTGGCATATATATAAAACATATTTAAACTTTATAGAAACACACAGTCACTGGATGATGTCATCAGTGATGTAATTTGAGATGTCATCAGTGATGTTATCAGTGATGTCACTGACCATGTCATGAATGATGTAATATGTGACGTCATCAGCAGTGCATTGCAGGGGCGCGAGTTATAGTTAGCTGAACTAACTGTAATGGCCGAATTTCACTGGTTTGGACGAGTGAAATGTCCAACTAACCTCTGTTTTTTTTCAGTGAATGTCTAAGGTTTTTTAAATGCTAATTTCTAACTATAACGTGCCTGAAACCTATGGTTTTTTCATTGAATATGTGGTATTTGTCTGACATGCTGCTGCATGTCAGCTGACTTGTCATTATAGAACTCTTCGGTGCCCTGGAATGTTTATGACAAAAGGCTAAGTCGCGGACTGTCTCTCTCGCTTAGTCCCAAAACAAAGTGAGGGCCCCTTAGCTGGTGAAGAAGATCCTTGGGAAGATGATGACTACAAGGTGTGCGAGATTGTGGAAGGTGTGATTTCTGAAGTAGAATGGAAGGACGCCATGAAAGATGATGCAGTCATGAACGAAATTTGCAAATTGGTTGCTGAAGGTTGGCCTGGGATCAGGACCCTGAGTGAATGTGTCCGGAAGTTCTGGAACGTTTGTGATGAACTCTCTGTAAGTGGGGGTTTAATTTAGAGGGGTACTAGACTCATTCCTCCCACACAAGTTAGAATGAAAATAATCAATGTAGCCCATCAGGGACATCAAGGTATCTCCAAAACCAAGTGAGGGTTTGTTTGCACTTCTGGTGGCCAGGGATTGATATTCTTGTGGAGCGTGTGGTAAGAGACTGCACTAAGTGTATTGCTTGTGATAAGACTTACAAGACGAGAGTACAGCCTATGGTTATTCGTGAGACGCCCACAAGGTGTTGGAATTGCAAAGAAAGGGTACCTCTCGGACCATGAAACACTTATTATTTTTGTTGCAAAGGTCTATGTTCTTTACCTTTGTATCTGCTCTCAATTTGTGCTGGAATTATTTCTAAGTCCACTTAAACGGGGTAAGACATGCAAAACCTTTCATAACATGTGCAATAAGATTCATGCAAAAAAATCTATCTTGTATATTCATCAAAACGTAATTTACTTCATTTTTTTGTTAGACTTTTTTTTAAAATCACATACACATAATTATATGATCATATCATCCTATACATACTTGTACTTGGGTATAATACATGCAAACATTTATATACAGTGCAAAAAGTACCAGAGATCAAAGAAATACCAAATTATAGAGTCCAGAAATTGTGACCAATATTTACATGTGCGACAATGATACAAATTTGTTGTGTCCTACTACTTTGGATACATGTACCACGATGATTGGAACCTAGCTATCCTTAGTACTAATCAATTGTCAGTCCAGGTAGTTAGGAGGTCAGAACAAGTCTCAAAATATTCTTTATGTGTGGGAGGGCAATCATCTTTCTTTGGTTTTGACCTCAGTTTGTATAACCTAGTTTTCAGTCCGGTTTCGAAAATTAGACAAGAATGCTCTTGGCCTCAGTGGGGGGATAGTGGGTGTGCCGACACGTTTCGACCTTCGTGCGGGGTCCGTGAGGTTTCAAGGAAGCTCTTCCTCAGGGCTGGGGATTTAAAAGGCTAGGACGCTATTACCGAGCGGGTGTTCTGTTGCGCTGACAGGGCAGTCACATATCTGTTGGATCACTCATTGTTCGCTCTAATAGAGCTTGTGGTAGCTTCGTCTTTTATTGTAGTGCCGCTTAAACCGGTATGGGACTTGCATTTTGGTTCCAGCAGCTGGTTCTGGCAGCGTCTGAGTCACGTATTCCTTGTTTTGACAGCATGTGGCCTTAGATCTTTTGGTGCCAATCACTAATAAGGCGGGCCAGTTTTACGTCTTAGTGTTGGTCGACATGTACTCAAGGTGGCCTGAAGTTAAAGTGACACATAGCATTGAAACTAGAGACGATACCAAGTTCTTGGAGGAAGTTTTTGTAGAGAGGGTCTCCCAGAATCCATTTTGACAGACAACGAAGTTCAACTTGTGTCAAAAGAAATGGAAGAATTTTTAAAACAAAAAGGGATCAAGTACAAACGTTGTTCTCTCTATCATCCAGAGTGTAATGGAATGGTAGAGAGGTTCAACCGGGTGCTAACAGAGTCTATTCAACTTGCTAAAGATCAGGGTAAGGACTGGAGGTCTTGTATAATGGAAAGAGTGATGTTTTATCGCTTGACCCCTCACTCGACCACAGGGAAGATCCCTTTCGAGTTATTTAGGGGCCGCACTCCTAACACTCAAATGTTTCAATCTTGGATGAGGGAGAAAGGTACTGTGAATGAAGGTGTCAGGGACGCTGAATGGAAGGTTAATCCGGAACCTAAGTCAGCCAAGAGAAAAGCCAACTTTGACACTAGACATGCTGTCTCTGACGCGAAGGTATGTGTGGGAGATAGAGTGAAAGTATGTTTTCCCCAGAAGTCTGTTGGTGCAAAATTCTCCCCGCCTTTTAAGGTGATGAAGTTATTTCGTAATGCAGTGAAACTTGATGAAGGGCGCATATGGAATTTGGGTAGAATTGCCCCCATACGTTCTGGTAACTGCATTAAACATGATGCTCTTGATGTTCCCTCCAAGGTTGAGCCTCCCTTACGCAAAAGCTCCCACATATGTAAAGCTACCGGTGCCCTGCATGATTTTGTTGTATCTTAGATAAACCTTATGCTTTTAGCTCTTTTACATTGTTATATTTCTATGTGAACTGTCTTTTCATATGTTCTTGTTGTAGGTTTCCGGGGAAGGTGTGTGGTATTTGTCTGACATGCTGCTGCATGTAAGCGGACTTGTCATTATAAAATTCTTAGGTGCCCTGGAATGTTTATGACAAAAGGCTCTTTTGCCAAGCGTTGGGAGCCTTGCTTGCCTTGTGGATAGGACGTTATTACATGAGGATCTACAATAAAGAAGATTATCGGCAAATCACATTGTTTCAGTAAGCTTCATTACAGAATATATATATACACACACACACATATATATACATACACATATATATATACACACACACACATATCCAGACATATATATATATATATAAACACAAACATATATATTAAAACATATATATACACACATATATATATACACATATATACACAGACATTTATTTACACACACACATATATATATATATATATACACACACACACACACACACACATATTTTATATATATATATATATATATATATATATATATATATATATATATATCAGGATATCATGACAAATTGTGGCCGGCCCAATAGGGAGTAACCTTTAATTAGCGCTGAAAATGTGGCCCAATCAACTAATGATAAGTTATGGTTATTATTATTATTGTTATTCTGAACCACAATCCAGTTGCCTATATGTAGAGAGTTACATGTCACCAACTACGATGCTAACTCTATGATTTGTGTATTTTTTCAATTGATGAGACTTTATTCCGGTCCATATGTTTTTGTAACTTTAAGTGCATGAATTAGCACTATGCTGTTTATGATGTCTTAGGCTGGTTCTAAAATGTAATTGTATTAACGACACAAAATAGCACATGTGAGTATTTCTTCAGTTTTTATAGTAGTGCCGTATCTCTCCAGTCCGGTGATTGTTGGTGTTTCCCTTTAAATTCACCGTTATGCACGTAACGCGGTCATGTGAGCAAGGGCCGAGTGGCCCGAAACGCGTCATGAGCTGTGCACATATCGTCGATTAAATAAATACGAAATTTGAGCATTGGCGATTCAAGTTGTCTGTTCCTATTTGTGTGCGTGATTGCACATTTGGAGAGTTTTCGAATATATATATATATATATATATATATTCACTGAAAAAACCACAGGTTTCACACACGTTATAGTTAGGAATTAGCATTTAAAAAACCTTGCAAATTCACTTAAAAACCATAGGTTTCACACATGTTATAGTTAGGTGGATATTTCACTTGTAAAAAACCAATGAAATTCCCCCGTTATAGTTAGTTCAGATAACTATAACTCGCGCTCCCGCAATCCACTCCTGATGACGTCACATATTACATCACTCATGACATGGTCAGTGGCATCACTCATGACATCACTGATGACATCATCCTTGTGATAGAGTGGCGGCCGCACGAGTTATAGTTATCTGAACTAACTATAACGGGGGAATTTCATTGGTTTTTTACGAGTGAAATATCCACCTAACTATAACATGTGTGAAACCTATGGTTTTTTAAGTGAATTTGCAAGGTTTTTTAAATGCTAATTCCTAACTATAACGTGTGTGAAACCTATGTTTTTTTCAGTGAATTTGTACGTTTTTTTAAATGCTAAGTTATGTATGTATTATTATTTTTTATATATATTTATTTTACAATAAACTACGTATTAAAAAAATTAAAAACATTTTTTTTTTGGTTTTTCACCGTGCGCGCACGGTGCGCGCACCCCCGCGATTTTTTAAAAAAAACATTAAAAAACAAATTTCTGCCTTCGGGGTCCTTCAGGGACCCCCTGACAAAGGCTAGGGGGTCAGGAACTCTCTACCCTGCCCCCTTTTCACGTTCGCCACCTTCCTATTTCACTCTCGCACTGAAAACAAACAAAATGGCGGCCAACACTTCCTGATTTCGACCGATTCGAACGTTGACTAACATGTAACCACCAATCAGAATTACGCTCGCGCACGTTAGGGTGCTCGCACGGTGCGCGGCTATAGATATGTATGTGCTTTTAACTGCAATTTTCTCAGGAACTACTGAACAGATTGACTCCATATATGCAAAAGGCACATCCCTGAGATGAGGACTACCTCTCTACCAAATTTCATGTAATTCTGTTCAGCCGTTCGGGCTGTACCTTGAACTAAAGGTCCCTATGGAAAATTGCATGGGGAAAACGCGTTTTGGGACCCCCCTTTTTTCTCAGCCCCCGCTTGACGAATCCCCCTGAGACTTTCAGGGTAGGAGCGGAGCGCCCCACCTATTTTGAAAATTTCGCGAGGATTCGTCAACCGGCGCCAAAGTTATTCCAAATAGAATGTTGCGGATTTCCTATGGAAACACGGTCCTTACTATAACTATCTACTGGCGACCGCCAGTAGATAATATATATATATATATATGTATATATATATATATATATATCCTTCTCCACGTTACTTGGATACAGCCACCGCAGACTCCAGAACAGCGGGTGCGTCGTTCGGGCGAACGGATGTGCTAGTCAGACTAAAACGATTGGAGAAGCTAAAACGAAGTGAACTTTCAAAATGGTGGGAAGCGAAGTCCCTACAACGATATCTGGAGGTTAAAAGAATCCCTAGAGGCTTAAGAATCCTAGTAGCTCCCACATATGAAGATCCTAACCCCAACAAGCTACGAGAGTGGGCTGATAACAACCAAGAATCCTCACGGAGAGGAGGAGCTTAGCGCGCATCCAAGATGGTCGCGTGAGCACAGGGCTCCCCGGACCCTCGCCACTCCTCGCAATTTATCCTGATGATATCCTGATTTCTTGGACGGACTCTCGAAGGTGAACCTCGACTGAGTCCATAACTCTTTCCAGAATTTAAATCGGACTTGGGCGACCAGAATTATAGCACTTTGAACTTTTGAGGCCCAGCTGGAGGCCGTGCCGGGGACTTGGTGATTTGTGGAGCCGGGACGTAGTTGAACAACAACGGCAGTGGGACCTCATCGGTGGCCGTACCCCCACTTTCGGTTTCGTTTTCGGATCCTGGCATGGTCTGATTGAGAGACCGTTTCGCTCGGCCGGGGACCAATCCAGCCTACATTTAGTGTCATCGCTGCCTCCTCATCGTAGCCTACTGGGTCAAGTCGTGACTTTCTCCGGACCGTACGAGCCAACTTCTTGGCCTGTTAGTGCCCGACCTGCCGGCGGCCATTTTCACCAGGTCTTGCGGGCCCCTCCTGGGTGCATCTTCCAACATGACGGGCAGGGGTAAACCCGAGAAGCGGAAGACCAAGACGTCTCTTCGTGGGGGACCGTTCCAGACAAATGTTATGGATCGTTACACTCAAGCCAAAGGATCCCCCGGGCTCTCCAGCAGTACCCCGGAGAAAGCCAGAGAAGACCCTTCTGCCCCTGTTGACTTGTCCCTGCAGGACATTATGGGCGCCATCACCGGCATGAAGGAGACCATCGGCCAGCAATACGAGGCTCTGGCTCGTAAAATTGACACGGTCGCCATTGATGTCACTCTAATCAGGGCCGACCTGTCTAAGACTAACGAGAAGGTGAAGTCATTGGATTTGAAGACTTCCAGCCTCACGGCCGATGTGTCGGAACTTCAGACAGACCTTGGTACTCTGAAATCGGCCAACGACCTGATGTCCCATCAGCTGGAGGATTTTGAGAACAGGGCAAGACGCAACAACATTCGCGTCATAGGTGTTCCGGAGAATCCCGAGACTCGTTCGGTTGACCTCCTGGTCGAAGATCTAATCCTCACCCATCTTGCCCCTTCTGGACTGAGCACGTTTTTCGCTGTGGAGCGTGCACATCGTGTCCCGGGCGGTAAGCCCAAGCCTGGCGCTCCTCCGAGGCCTATCATCGCAAAACTTTTTCATTTCAGGGACCGTGATGCGATTTTGCAGGCTTCGAGAGTGCACGGCCCGGTGAAATTTGAAAACTCCTCTGTCAATTTTTTCCCGGACTTCACTCAACTTGTCCAGAGACAGAGGATGGGCTTTCAGGGGGTTAAGCGACATCTCCGGGACCTGGGACTGAAGTATGCTATGCTTTTCCCTACCAGGCTTCGAGTGGAATATGAGGAACGGACCTTCTTTTTCGAGCGACCGGACAATGTGAGTGACTGGTTGGATTCCCTGCCTGGTCGGAGCGATCGAACGGGGCACCCTGGCGGTGCCGAGGGTGGTGAGCCTACACAGAAGTGACCTTTCGGACCCTAACCTGGACAATCGGACATTGCTCAGTTGGGTTCTATTTCTTTTGTATATTTTGTCTTATAGTAGTTCGCGTCCGGGTGGCGGGTGGAGACGGGCCACTCTCCTCCTCCGGGGTCTTTTTGTAGAATGGGATTGTTAGGGCGACAGGCACACTGCATTTTGGGGTGGCTTTATAGTCTGCAGGGGTGCAGGGAGGGGGGAGTTGTAACGGGTTTTGATTGGGGGGTGGGAGGGGGTGTTTGTGTTCGTGTTTTCTTTTCTCAAGGCGGCATATTGGTTCTTTTTCTGCTTCAGGTGTCCTGCTCTCTGTGCAACTTTTGTGGGGATGGGGAATAGTGGGTTGAGGTTGATATCTTGGAACGTCAATGGATTGGGGGATCGTATCAAACGGGGTGTGGTACTGCAATATTTGCGTCGTTTGACTCCTGATGTGGTACTCCTGCAGGAGACGCATTTGGTAGGCAATGTGTGTCATGCTATGAATAGGTGGGGATACCGATTGGTTGCACACTCCGGGTTCACCACTGGTTCCAGAGGGGTTGGTATTCTGGTCCGGTCTTCCCTCCCACTAGAGATTATTAATGTCATCCTTGACGACAGAGGGCGTTATGCCGCCCTAACCGGTAGGTGGGAGGGTAGGACTCTTTCTTTAGTCACGATATATGTTCCCCCAGGCCTCCAGACCTCCACTTTCTCTGATGTTGGTCGTATGTTGCTGGAACTCCCCGATAGTCTTCTCCTCATGGGTGGGGGCTTCAATTCCGTGCTATCCGGCTACCTGGATCGCCACCCCCCCCCCAGGGCCCTTCCCATTTTCCAATCATGGCTTGGTGGGTTTTTGGACGCCTTTGGTCTGGTGGATTGCTGGAGGTTAATGCATCCGACGCAATGTCAATACACCTTCCACTCCGGGGCTCATGGGAGTCTCTCCAGGCTTGATTACTTCCTCCTGCCCGCGGCCCAGTCCTCCCACGTTGGGGAGGTTAGACACTTGGCCCGGAGCATTTCAGATCACTCCCCTGTGTGGCTTCTTTTCGACACGGGGACGCAACCCGCGGGGCGGATCACCCCTATTAACCCTTGGAATCTGCGCAACCCCGAGACTCGCAACAGCCTCATTAAGTCGCTCAACCATTACTTCCTGGAGAACGAGGGGTCTGTTGTGTCCTCAGTGTCCCTGTGGGAAGCCTTCAAAACTGTTATTCGTGGACAGGCCCTATCTTTAATAGTCGAGACCAAGACAGCCAGGAATGGGGAGGTCGTGAAGCTGGAGGCCGAAATACTGGAGTTGGAGGCTGATCTAGACTTAGGTGTCACCCAGGATAGGCTCCACGCCCTTAGCTTGAAACAGTTTGAATATAAATCCCTTGTTACGGATGCTGCCAAGACAATGTATAGGGAACAGCAAGGTAGACTGTATGATGTTGGGGATAAGGCGGGTAAATTGATTGCATGGCTTGATAAGAAGGAGAGAGCGAACCGTGTGGTCCCTGTGCTTCAGAATTCTGACGGTGTGCATGTGACTGACCCTGGCGAGATTGTGGAGTGTTTTGCTGACTATTTCCGTGTGGTCTACTCCCCGGTGTCCGATAGAGATGAGGATGACTCTCGTCTCTTGTTAAGGGACATTTCGCTGCCCTGCTTGTCTGACGAGGATCGAGAGTGCATGGAGGCATCGTTGTCGGCCGACGAGATTGCCACCGCGATTCGTTCCCTTCGTTCTGGCAAGGCTATGGGCCCCAATGGCTTGCCTATTGAATTGTACAAATTGCGCCCGGATAAAGTCGCACCGTTTCTCCGCGATATGTTTCTGGAGTCGCGTGAGCTTGGTTCCCTCCCTTGTGACCAGCGTCTGGCCACTATAGTTGTGATTCCTAAGGAGGGCAAGCCTCGTGATCGTTGTGCCTCATACAGGCCTATTTCCCTATTGAATGCTGAACCAAAGATTCTCGCCAAGGTCCTTGCTAACCGCTTACTCGCTGTTATCTGTGACCTGATTCATCCGGATCAATCTGGTTTCATTCCGCACCGGAACACTGCTCTCAACTTGCGGCGCTTACATGGCGTTCTCGCCAGGGCGGAGTTTCTTTCCGAGCCGGCCATCTTGGCTTCCTTGGACGCCACGATGGCCTTTGATACGATAGAATGGCCATATCTTTGGGCTACTCTGGCGAAGTTCGGTTTCGGTGCGGGATTTATTAGTTGGGTGAGACTTTTATATACGGATCCGCTTGCTCAGGTTGTTGTCAATGGGAGGGTGTCCCAGCCCTTCGCTCTCGGGAGGGGTACTAGGCAGGGGTGTCCGTTGTCCCCCCTGCTCTTTGCCCTTGCTCTAGAACCGCTTGCAGCCTGGAACCGATGGGAACCGTCGATAAAGGGCATTCAGTGGGCCCCTGGCTTTGAAGACCGGGTTTCGTTGTACGCCGACGATATTCTTTTGTACCTCACCTCCCCGCGTGAATCCCTTAACGTCCTATTTGACGTCCTCACTTCTTTCGGTAAAAACTCCGGTTTGATCATTAATTGGTCTAAATCGTGTGTGTATGTTATTTCCGGTAGCCTTCCCCCCTTACCGAATAGGTTTCCCATTCAAATTTTGCAATCCGGTTTCAAGTACTTGGGGGTCTACGTATCGTTGGACCCGGCGGTCCGCCACGAGCATAATCTCCTTCCTCCTCTCCGGCGATTGAAGTTGGATGTGGCTCGGTGGCGTAGATTGCCGTTGTCCCCACTCGGTCGAGCGGCGCTTTTTAAAATGATGTCCCTGCCCCGATTTCTCTACGCACTCCAGAACTCCTTTGATATTATTCCGGCGGCCTACTTCCAGGGTGGAGGGTTTACAGAGGAGACTTGTTTGGGACGGTCGCGCACGCATCGCTCTTGCAAAACTGACTCTCCCCTGGTATGACGGGGGCATTGCGCTCCCGGACATCAGGAGGTATTATTGGGCCTCCCAGTTGTCCGCTGTCAACCATGCTACGTATGCACCCGGTCCAAATCCGGCTTTCGAGATGGATAAATATCAGTTGCCTGGTGGCAACTTCAACAGAGCGCTCTACTCTCGGACGGCGGGGAGGAACCTAACGGGACCCACTAAGATTGCAGTACGTGTGTGGAAGGATGCTAATGTGGCTATGGGATGGAATGATCGCCTGACACGAGCGACCCCCTTGTTTGCGTCGGACAGATTCTTCAGATATGCACAGGTTCGTCACGCTTTGCTGTCGGTCTTCGAGGCCGGTACCACAGTCCCTGTATCTTCACCACTCGAGGACCGTATACTTGATGGTCATCTGCCCGATAGTACGATTTCCTTGATTTACAAGAAATTAATCAACAATCGGGCGGACCTCCTTGTGCGTCTTCGGGAGGCCTGCACCGGGGACGGGTTGGAGTTGGATGACGAAGACTGGCAGTCCGCACTGTCGTCCCCGAAAGAGGTCGCCATTCCTGCCCGTCTCCGTCTCGTCCAGCTCAAAATTCTTCACCGTGTTTATGTGACGGGTCCTCGTTTGGTTGTGATGGGTTTCTCTTCGGATGGGTTGTGTAAGCGCGGCTGTGGAATGAGCGCCACCTTCCTTCATATCCTTTGGGAGTGCCGCGAGGTTGCGGCATATTGGCACCGTGTGCATGCTGTAATGGAGTGTGTCACTGGGGTCGCTCTGTTGACTGAGGCTCGTCGATGTTTGTTGAATGTATGGGAGCCGAATGACTACAACGTCGCCCAGGCCCGGTGGGCGGCACTTGGGAACATGATTGCAAAGCGGGATATTGCGCAGCTTTGAGGTTCCCGACGGCCTCCCACCGTGTCAGTGTGGAAGGAGAACATGGACTGGTGCATGTTCAGAGAGAAGACGGTATATCTGGTTCGGGGCAAGCCCGGGGCGTGGGGTAGAATTTGGGGTCAGTGGAACACCTACCGAGGTAACATCTGTACGCCCCCTTTTGTAGATACTCCGGACATTTCTCTGTCCCCCTGATCCTGAGGTTCCTGGAATACTGTATCCCTTTTTGCTGATTGTTCTACTTCCCCGTTGCCTCCCCCCCCCCCGGCCATCTCTATTGTCCTCCCTATTCTCTACTTGGTATGGTGGGGTCCCCCCATCGGCGCTCGACACCGTCTAGACTGTTTCTCGCCTTGAGTTTTGTTTCGTTGTTTCTTTGTTTGTTCTTTTCATTCAAAATTTTAAATATTTGTATCCTGTCTAACTTCTGAGTTGCCGAGAATATCTCCTGTAAACCGGCTGAACCTCTGGAGATCAGTCGCTGCTTCGTGACGTCAAGCAATTGACATGCATATACTAGCGGCCGGCCCTGGTGGTTGTAGGCCCATATTTGTAATGATGCCTTTTTGCACAATAAAGTTTTCCCCCAAAAAAAAAAGAAAAAAAAAAAAAAGAATCCTCACGGAGAATGCTTCCAATTCTAATTAAATACGCCGGACCAAGATAATGGAAGAAATCGGGCAAATAACGGAGATGTTGGAGAAGGAAGTGGATCAAGAATTGATAAATAAATTCAAAAAAGATATGACAGAACGCCTACATAAGCTAAAGGTCTCAATCAAAGAGAGAAAAGCAATTAAATTCATGCGAGATAAAGGCGATTACAAACGAGGACAGATTTATACATTTGCCAAGAAATTCGAGAATGTCCGAAGACAAAAAATGAACCCCAGGATGAGAACGACACGGGCCGCCCAGGCAGAACTTGGCAGTCTGTTAAGCTCTGAGATTGAGACATCGGCAGATGAAGGACCTAGTGGCCCTACAAGCAATCAAATCCCCTCAGTACTGGATGAATTCGGTTTTTTACAAGAAGAACGGAGGTTCAACCTCCGTCCAAGAACTGCAACCAATTATGCAGGACCCGGAAGGGGAAGAGGCAGAGGCAACAAAGGCGCAAAAGGGCCAGACAGTGGTACTGGCGGCGGGAAGAACAAGAAGAAGTAAATGATACAACTCTGCCTGCAAGTCCCATGGCGGTCATCAACTTATCAATTCCGCTTTCAACCAAAGAAGAAAAAATACTCCAGCTTGGTCTATCATTTTGTCCCCCTGCGGAATTCAATTATGTGTCCACCAGAATTGACACATTCAAATACACCAGAATGTTAAAACTAAAGAAGCATTTCGCAATGAACCAGGGAAAATACAAAGTACCGGTAGCCCAATCAGGTACTACAACACAGAAGGACCTACGAAATCTACAGGTCAACGATATGAACTTAATACTGGAACTGGGACAAATGGGCAATGAGCAAGAGACCGACTATTCAGATGCTGCAGAAATATCATCACACCTTGTAGAGGAAACCGCATTAGAACAGGGTGTTGTGATCGGGGAGAGTGTGTCTACGAGTATTAGGCCTCGCTCAAGATTTATTCCCACAACCTCGAAGGATTCAGTGGACATATTTAATGAACTGGTAATCAATGATTTAAAGAATCTGGAGATATGCACAGGGTCTGTACATAAAAAGTGGTTACAGCAACAAAAAAGTTGTATGGATCTTATTAAGAAACTGTCCTCTAATAATGACTGTATTGTTCAGAATGCTGATAAGGGTGGGAACATAGTTTTATGGGGTAAACAGAAATATCTCGATGAAGCTTATAAACAACTCAACAATAAGAGTAACACCTGACCTGATGTTAAGCAGCAATTGTATGTTTAATACCAAATTGCAACAGTGGTATGATCCAGGTTTGCTATCACATGATGAATTTCGATACTTAGAGATAAAAAATCCAGTAACTCCGGTCTTTTATCTGATACCAAAAGTCCACAAAGATCTGATTAACCCTCCAGGGAGGCCAATCATTTTGGCCATTGGCAGTGGCTTGGAAAACACTTCTAGATTTGTTGATTCATTCCTATGCCCGATGGTGAAGATGCTACCTTCATTTATTCAAGATACAGGTGATTTTTTAAAAAACATTTACGATAATCCATGGGAAGATGACATGTTGTTAATGACTATTGATGTTACTACGCTTTATACAAGCATAAAACATCAAGACGGCCTTAACGCCATTAAACATTTTTTGGGGACAAGACCAATTTCTTTATGGGCTCATACTCAAATGTTATGCTCCATGGTAGAATGTTGTCTGAAAAATATTTTTTTCCTTTTTAATGGGGAACTGTTTCAGCAACTTTGTGGCACTGCGATGGGCACCTGCTTCGCCCCCAGCTATGCGAATTTGCATATGGGCTGGTGGGAGGAGCAGGTGGTCCGACGGAGGTACCAGCAAGAATGGAAAAATAACATCCTCCATTGGAGACGCTTCATTGACGACTTGTTTGTTATATGGAGAGGAACTGAAACATCAGCCATTGATTTTGTTAAAAAACTCCAGATCAATAATCTCAATCTGAAGTTTACAAGTACTGTGAGTAAGAATGAAGTGAACTTTTTAGATCTCACGGTTTATGTCAAGAATGGTCATTTGCATACTCAAATGTTTCGTAAACCGACAGCAGGAAACACGTTGTTGCATGCCACAAGCTTTCACCCTAGCAACCTGATTAGAAGCATCCCCTATGGGGAATGTTTAAGAACAGTACGTAATTGTAGTGAAGCTGCCACTAGAGAAATAGAACTCCAGACCTTACGTTCCCGTTTTAAATCAAGAGAATATGGGGAAGAGTGCATTCAGAGTGCTATCCATAAGGTCAAGAAAAAAACTAGAGAAGAAATTCTATTTGAACCATCAGAAGTGAGCAAACGTAGACAGAATAAACCACAGGACACAAATGAGTGTAGAATGGTAACTTCATTCAACAAACAGCATGGGCACGTCTGCAGTATTTTGTTGAAACATTGGCATTTGATACGGAATGACCCTATTTTGGGTCAAATTGTATCAAAGAAACCTTTGATTACCTTCAGACGAGCGAAATCATTTAAGCAAATGTTGGTTAGCAATATGGCACCCAAATCTTTGAAGCAGCCCCTTAAAACATCATGGTTAAAACGTCAAGATGGATTCATTAAATGTTCGAAGTGCAAAGCTTGCCAGCATGGCATAAATACAAAAAAGTTTACAACAGGCTGCTCTCGAATAGAGAAAAATATTAGAGGGCAGTTTGATTGCAAAACAGAGTTTGCCGTTTACGTACTGAGCTGCCCGTGTAATCTCCAGTACGTGGGCAGTACAATTCTTCCCGTACATAAGAGAATTCTTCAACATTCAAGGGCCATCAAACACGTTGACAAAACATACCCGGTAGCACGGCATTTCTCAGTCTGCCATGGCAGTGATGTGGCGGGCTTAACATACTTTGTCATTGATGCGATTGCACCCAATGTGAGGGGTGGAGACAGACAGAAAGGTTTGAGAAAACTTGAATCACGTTACATTGTGGAATTAAGTAGTAAAACATAACAAACTTAATGTGTGCAAAGGAAATAGTCAATAGGCGAAGGCGAGTGAGTCATCAGTGTGATGGTAGAAGCGGTGACTTAGGCCCACATGGACTTCAGGATAGGTAAGTGTTCATCAGTAGCGCTTTCATTTCCTTTTTGAAAGTCAATGTAGATGGAATCAGTCTCATTTCCGTTGGAAGGGATTTCCAGATTCTTAGGGCATATCCTGAGAAGGAGCGGTTGTAGGATTTTAATTTTTTTATTTCTTTGGTTTAAGTAGGAGGGTGTTGGAGCTCCTGGAGGTACGGGCGCCACCCGACAGCTCACGTTTTTTGCGAGGTAGAGAAGCGTGTTGAAGTGAAGGGCCTTGTGGGTCATGCATGCAGGTTTTAGGTGTATCCTTACTTCAAAAGGTAGCCAGTTGAGTTTTCAGATCCGGGGAGATGTGGTTGTACTTCTTGGAGCCTGTGATGAGCCTGGCGGCTGCATTCAATGAATTCTCTGAGGGGGGCCAGTCTGTATTTAGGCAGAACGCAGAGTGTTGCACTGCCATATTCCAGATGTGAGATGACTAAAGCTTGTACTGTGGACTTGAGGTCATCAGGGGTACGGAAAGGTTTTAGTTTTCTTAGGATGCTCAGTTTGAAGTTCGCTCCTTTGATAGAAGCACTAATGTGCTCCTGCATGCTCAAATTCCTATCCAGCACTATATATATATATATATATATATATATATATATATATATATATAGAGAGAGAGATCGATATCACAGCACGTTACCTCTGACCTCAGAGGTTTTTTGAAAAACGCACTCTCTCGGAATCTGTCATTTAAGTTGCAGTTTACATATGAGATTAGTTCAAGCAAGATAACATTCCTGGATACTGAAATCTAGGTCGAAGGAAACACCTTACAAACCACATTATACCGGAAAACAACAGCTACTAATGCAGTTCTCCATGCAAACAGTTACCCTATAAACCAAAAATGGAATATACCTTATGGGGAATTTTTAAGGTTATGGAGGAATTGCTCCTCAGATAAGGAATTTGAAAAACATAGCAAAGCAATGCAATCAAGATTCAAAAAGAGAAATTACCCAACTAAGGTCGTCGAAAAAAGCTTGCAAAAGGCAAAATCTAAAAATTGAACTGAGATTCTCAAAAATCAGAAACAACTAAATACTGAGGACCCTGCAAAAATAAGACTAATAACAACCTGCACGGCAGAAACAAGTGAATTAACCAGAATTCTCAAAAAACATCTGGGCATTTTAAAATTGGACCCGACAATATCAGATTTAATAGGAAACCTTCCAAACACTATCTATAGGAGAGCTCCAAATCTGGGTGACAAATTGACCAACTGTCATTTCAAAATAAAACAAACTAAACCATGGACTGAAATTGAAGGATTCTGGCCGTGTAAAAGTTGCAAAGCCTGTAGAATCGCAGAACCTAAAAAGGAAGTGGATATCAAAAAAGGTGTAAAGTGGAAAATCAAACAGCATATTACTTGCAAGAGAAAGTATGTTGTGTATATAGTGGAATGGCCATGCAAGTTAAAATACGTAGGCAGCACAATATGCGAGATCAAAAAATGCATTCTGGAACACATTATAGCTACTGTGAATAAGGATCGTTCGAATGCGATAGCTAAACACATAGAAAAGATGCATGACAGCAATTGGGAATCTTTGAGATTTTATGTGATTGAACAAGTGCCATATCTGGAGAGAGGGGGAAACCGGGAGCAACATCTCAGAAAGAAAGAATCTAAACATATTGTTTCATTCAGGACTTTAACAACTCTAGGCCTGAATCAGGACGAAGAACTGTTTGTACATCTCTAATATACTTGTATATAACATTGGATGAAGTTTTAAGATGAAAACCTTACTGTGCCAAAATCAGATTTCCTTACTAGACAGGATGGAAACTAATGTAGTTATCACTGATTAACTGTATTTATTGGTTCAAACCAACAAGTGTGTAGCAGGCATTTCTTTTGCTGATCTAAGTAAAAATGCTCACTAGAGAGGGAAAAATTTGAGACTATGATGTTGAAGTATATATAACATTGGTAGATGCCTCCGGATGAAAAACGCACTGTGCCATTATAATCAGACTCCCTAACTAGACAGGATGGTAAATGAATGCAGTTATTACTGATTGATTGTATTCATTGGTTTAAACCAAAAAGAATGTAGCGGGCGCAATAGTAACTTAATTACTTATTTAAGTCAAAATGCCCTCTAGAAGAAAAATTGTTACTATGATGATTAAGTGCTGCTAACAAACAAGTTCGTTTTGCCAGACCAAAATATTAAAACTGAAATAAGGTTTTTTGTATTAACGTTACATCACCGCACTGCGTCGCATACACAATAATATTGATTGTAAATAGCACTAGAGCACTATATCACTCTTTCTAAAAAGTCACACATATTTATTGAAAAGAAAAAAAGAAAAATATTGCGCTACGCAGACCAGAATGCTTTGCGACTTTATACACAGGAAATACTTGATGTATTAGAAATAAAAGATGCCTGTTTTTCCGGTTGTTGTAAACTACCCGTGATCAAGGTTCGAGTTGCGAATCGAAACGCGTTGGGCATGGCTATGGCTGCTTCTACGGAATAAAGCAACTTAAATTACAGATTCCGAGAGAGTGCGTTTTACAAAAACCTCTGAGGTCAGAGGTAACGTGCTGTAAAATTGACCAGCTGCCCTGCCGGAGAAAACTCGCACCACCCCAGAAAAGGAACGCTGGCGATCAAATCAAGGGCGTTGGAGAATGACACACTGAGACACACACACACACACTGAGACACACAGACACACTGAGACACAGACACACACACACTGAGACACACACCCAAAAATATATATACACCTGGGTTTATATGTTATCAGATTTGGGACTGCAAACTAGCGGACGTCACGCACTGCGTGTCCATGTACGCCGACGACCTCCTCATATACATACGAGACGTGACAGCGGATCTCACCATACTAGAGACCGCCCTGACGGAATTCACGGAGGCCTCGGGCTTGAAAGTGAACTGGGACAAATCGATGGTGTACCCCCTCCATCCAGGCGTCTCTCCCCAGGATGTATGGATCGGTGGCCGGAAAATACACTGGGCGGCAGAGGGTCCCTGATACCTCGGGATTCGGTTATACCATTCCCCAGCCGACATCTGCGAGGGTAACCACTGTAGGGCACTCGCTGGGATACGATCCTCCATTGGGTTCTGGCGGAGCCTTCTGTTGGCCCCGATAGGCCGGGTTGCCCTAGCAAAGATGATACTGGTCCAGCGGCTTTTATATTACTTCACCAACCTCCCAGTAATCCCGCCCCGTTCCTTCTTCAAGGACTTAGACACACTCCTCAGTTCTCTCATATGGGGTAAGGGACGGCACAGGATTGCGCTAGCAAAGCTGAAATTACCCATGACACAGGGGGGGCTCGGCGCGCCATCATTCGTACCTACTTCCTGGCATCTCAGCTCCAGTGGCTCTCCTTTTGGACGGCAGACAGATGCACACTCGAAACATGTACTGCCACGGGTCGCATACCCATACCAGAGTTACGCCGCCTACTCATACCGGGGTCTCGCCCCACGCAAACCTACTAGACATAGCCCGGAAGTGCGTACAGCGTATACATCGCATGGCACTAGAATGCTCCCGATACACACCATTGCTACCGCTGGTCGGCTGGCCCAGACATGGGGGGTTCTTTACATCTGCAATGCTGCGGGAATGGACGTCAAGGGACCTTACCGAGGCAGAAATACTGTTCGAAGAAGGACAGCATCGGTCGTACCGGCAACTTATGGACGATTATGACCTACCCCCAGGCCAGTTCTTGCGTCACCGCCAACTTCTCAGCCACTACCGGCCATACTCCGACCTCACCTTGGGGGAACTCCCCACACACCCAGTTCTCCACAAAATATTACGAATGGGACCGGGGCGCTATCATACCACATGGTTATATAAATCGATTAGGGAACTGACACCCCCGCTCTTGGGACCCCTACGGACCCTCTGGGAGGAGGAAGCAGGACGACCATTTCATGATAGTGAATGGGAAAGAGCGATAGAATTCCCCAAAAAAGTATACAGGAACGCCCGGTTTAAGAACATACAGTTTCACATCCTGCACAGGGCCTACCTAACACCAGCACGCCTTCAACGCTTTTACCCCGACACGACCTTCCTCTGCCCTCGTTGCCCAGCGGGGGACGCAGGCTTTCACCACATGTTCTGGACTTGTCTGGGCATTCAGACCTATTGGTCATCTATCCACTCGACACTCAGGGAGCTCACCGGGTTGACCCACCTGACTACCTGGGAGGGCTGCGCGTTGGGCATACTCGGACGGAGGAAACGATACAAAATACCAATGCGCTTTGTATCCCTAGCCCACTTGCTGGCCAAACGCTGTATAGCCATGCACTGGCGTGCCCCATCAGGTCCCCCACTGGCGGCATGGGTGGGGGCGGTTCTTAAATGGGCGGCTGCTGAGGAGGATGTAATTTGTGCGGAAGAAGCCAAAGGTATCCGCAAAGTCCCAATTTCCCTAGAATGGGCGCTTTTATTGTACCAATTCAGACAATCCCAGACCCCGGAAGTCACGGCCACTGACACCCAGACCCCCGACACGGTACAGCCTTCCGCTGTGCAGGCTCCCGAGACAGGGGATCCTCCTCCACGACTCCCTGTGCCACCTCTGGACCAGCCGGGTCCGTCTTCGTCCGTCTATCACACTCAACGGCCCCCCACATTAATCCATACACCCGCTCCCTCCTAGGCGAGCAGTAGTTGCACGGTCGAGTAGGCAATAACGGACCCATAGCATACGCCTGGCCCAAACACTAAAAACCCCATGGCACATCCCAGTTCAGTTCTCCCCCCAGTTTTTCTTACTGGCAACGCTCTACTACAACACAGACCACATCCATACTGAATAAGATATTGATGTACTCCCTATTTTGATGAAGGTCTACTCTGATACTTATGAATCACATTTATCTATGCGACACACGTTGTATGTACGCTTAAATTATTAAATGCCAATAAAAAGAATGTTCCAAAAAAAAAAATCAGATTTGGGACTGCAAGAAGGATTGTATTACAAATATGAGAAATTTGACTTGTGTGTGCAATAAATCACTATTAGTGGATAGGAAAGAATATTCTAAACAACTCTGCATATGAGGGGTTTATGGAGCTGAATCTTCATTTGGCACAGAAATGCTTGGTATAAAAGGCCAGTTTCTCACAACTAGGAAAGACTGTTTTTGACTGATGGGCTTTAATACTACAAATATACAGCCATGCTAAGAGAGCATGGGCACCAGGCTTTCCGTGCTATGATCCTTGTATCTCTCAACTGTAAGTTCCTTATTAACCACATCATTATGATGATGCACACACAAGCATACAAGGCACATCTTTAAACACACTGTATACCCAAACTAGAATTTGTGGGTGCATCTTATGACAGGAAAAGAGTCCACTTCAATTCTTTAAGGGTGCAGGCTTTTGTTTAATGTCTAAAGGAGTCCATGTATGTTTTCATGGAACATTATTTAATCCCTTGGGATGGCTAAATTTTACTGGCAAGAGTGGAAATATATAATCTGAAAAAATAAGACGATAAAGTGATAAATAAACAAAAATATAGTGTTAGTATCTTTAAAAAATGATCATTTAGGCATGAGAAAAGTCAAAATAAATATTTCAGGTGAACATTCCTACAAAGCTGATTTTCCGACTAGGGCTGTAGGGTGTGTGTATACCTAATCGGAGGGGTTACTTCACTTGCAAACCTCCACTGAAGGTTTTTCTCCATTGTTTTAATTTTCATAACATTTATAAACATTTGCAACATGCAACACAAGAAGCGGCAAAGCCAAAACATCTGGAGTTGGATGCCACCCTTTTGGCTTTAAGGTTTGTTTGTTTTAACTTGTGTTTTACAAAACCATAATATTGAGTAAGCTATTGGCCTGCGCCAATCTGAAAAAAATAGTAGCTAAAATCAAAAGAAACTTATTTTGCCTCAAAAAACACCCATTTCCATTGTAGCCTCTGGCACTAAAGGGGACTATTTTGTGTGCTGATGTGCTCCTTGTAAAAGGGCAGAATGCTGTCATCCTCAGTACAGTGGAAGTGGGCTTAACCACTGCACCAGGCTGTCGCTGTAGTGAGCGGAAGAAAAATGTGAATAACACAATAACAAACCAATGGAAGGCTGGCTGACAAACACTGTAAGCATAATATACATAGAATTTAGGTAAAATCAAAAGGTCTTAAATAGCACCAGTCCTAAAAACACATGGAAATTGAGAAGGAAAATTAAAAATACTTTATTTTTCTTTCAGAAACATATTTTTTGACAAGAAAAAGTCTACATGTCATAATTTTTCCCTTTCTCCTCAGTTTATCGCTAACATAGAGTCAGTTATAGGACACATAATTAATTACTTCACCATAACACAACAATTTACACATATCTCCCTGAAAGGGAACAATAGAAAAATGACCTGTCGCCAGGTGGTCAGCACAGACATTGAAGGGGCTGTACAGTGCGTTGCCATTAGTACAGAAACTCAGTTTCTACATTTGTTCCACACATGGACGTTTGCATGGAATGAAGTAGAGTAAATATTCCCTTTCCGGTGGCTCATGCCACGTGGATATGCACCTTTCAGATTCTGGGTTTTATAGCTCCCTGAGAGATTCCAAATTTCAAAAGCGCAGGAGCCATTTCATGAAAATGTGCTTTAAAAAACGAAGTAATAAACATGACTGCAAGCTGCTCAGTGGAAGACCAACATTATAAAATTCTATATATAAAATGTAAAATATCATGCAAATCTCAGGTTTTCAGCCCTGGTGAAAGGGCAATTACGTCAAATAAGTCTGATTATCAAAACTGACCACCTAACTAACTCCCCGCACGTGTTAACAGTTCCTAGCACCAAGAAGTCCCAAATAACATGATCATGCCTTTCAGTCAGTCGAGTAAGAGTAAATCAGTCAGAAAAAAACGGTTAACTATAAAAACATACAAAATATTTCTTCCCTTTTTCACATAAGTCACACAGGGCAACAAGTAACAACAAGGCACCACCCAACCTAACTTTTATTTTGGACGCAGGTACAGCTTTTTAGTGAGCATGGACGCAAAGCAGGGCACCTGCTTCTTTCCGATTGCATTGATGTCTTTGCACGCGTCCACTCGACGTGCAGACACCTTCCGGTTCACCAGGGTCAGTAGTTCAAGCATTTCCAGGGAGGAGCCGTATTGTTTCATTGTGCTGCATAGATCTTGAATGTACCAGGAACCGTACACGGTTTCACGATGGGAATAGTAACCTGGAGGGAAACACAGAATAAGAGGGTTACAAAGAGGTGCGAGGAAGCGGTCTAATGCTTAATCAGTACCAGTTACAAAGCAAATAATGTGCATTATTCCTTGATTATGCTGTAGGAATCCTTTTACTGGGTGTACTGACCTTCATAACCAAATAAATAAATGGGAGTTTATTTACTAATGTCTTGTATGGGGGCGCAAAGCATTGATTCAATTTACTTTTGTATAGGGCACAATCTCCTATGGGAGTATTCAGGCACAGCATCAGGTGTGTGAAGTTGGCCTTGGAAGGGTAATTACTTAAAAAAGCAGCCTCTTGCGGAATCCAAGAAGGGGGAGGCGGCTCTGATGTGTTGTGGGAGGCCGTTCAGGTTTTAGGAGCGATATGTCAGGAGGCACAACCTCTTGATTTACTTTTGTGTATGCATAGGGTGTGGGCTACTGAGAATCCAGCAGAATGGCGGTACCAGGAGGGATGGTAGAATTGCACTTGGCTGTACAAGCAGGCAGGGCCTGCGTTATGAAGTTCTTTGTACATGTGGGTGAGAAGTCTGAAATGTGCAAGTCTGTATCGGGAACCAGTGGAGATCTCTTAGATGAGGTGTGATGTGGGCCTGGCATGGGACATTGAGGATTAGTCACCCTGATAGACTTGGGACGGTCTGGAATCTTTTTGTGAGTTTTTTGGGTATTCCTGTGTATAAGGTGTTCCTGTAGTCCAGTCTGCTGGTGAGGAGGGCTTGAGTGACCATTTCCTTGGAGCTGTTCGGTAGACACTTGAAAATCTTCTTCAGCATCTTCAGGGTGTGAAAACAGGACGGTGCAACTGCGTTAATGGGCGCAGACATGTCCAGTTTGCTATCAATAATTATGCTGAGGTTGCTCACTTGCGTGCTAGGCATGGGAACATGTCCAAAATCAGTTGACTAGTAAGTGGAGTCCCACAACAAAACGTCCCTCCTGAAAATCACCACTTCGGTCTGGCCTGTGTTCAACTAAAGACAGTTGGACTTCATACAAGTGGTTTCTTCGGTCATGCATGCAGTGAACTTGTTCCTGGTGCTGGGTGTTTTGTCCGAGAGGGACAGTATCATTTGTGTGTCATCTGCGTAGGTAAGGATGATGACATTGTGAGCCTGAATGATGTTTGCCAGCGGTGTCATGCATATGTTGTAGGGGGTGGAACGGAGTACAGAGCCCTGTAGGTCTCAGCAAATGAGTTCCCGTGCTTCTGAGGAATATGGTAGTATGATGACGGTTTGAGTTCTTCCAGTGACAAACGTGCAGATCCACTGGAGGACGTGTTTTTGAATGCCCGTGTCATGGAGTTGTCTGTTCAGAATGGGATGAGAGATGGTGTTGAATGCTGCAGAAAGGTCTAAAAGGATGAGGGCTGTAGTTTCCCCTCTGACTAGGATCATCTGGAGGTCGTATGTAGCTGCAACGAGGGTGGTCTCAGAGCTGTGGTTTGATCTGAAACCTGACTGGGTGGCATTGAGAAGCTGGTTGTTGGCGAGGTGGGCCAAGAGGTGTCTAATAATGGCTTTCTCCAGGACCTTGGCTGGGTACAGAATAATGGATATTGGTCAGTAGCTGGAGGGCTTCCTCAGGAGGGTGTTGAAGGAAGCATGCTTCCAGGATTCTAGAAAGTTGGCTGTGTTGATGGAGGAGTTGAGGATGGGTGTGAGGGCCTTGTTGATGGGGGTTTATCCTTTTTTGATGACGTGATGGGGGTAAGGATTCAGCGAGGCCTCAGAGTGTATGGTCTTCAAGACTGCTGTTGTTTCCTCTGTACTTATACTTTTCTTTAAGGTTATTTTGTTGCCTTTGTCTGTCACCAGGAGGCTTCCGGCAAGGTTCAAGGATCCGCTTGTGGGGCAAAGTTGCTGTATATGGTGTGATCTTGCTGCAGAAAAGTACAGTTCTTGAGATGAGTTGATGTTGCTAGCAGCTGCTGTGGGTGTAGTGAAATCCTTGAACATAGGTGATGATTTCTCTGCTGCTGTTGGAGCTGGAATTGATGTGTCTGGCCAGAGTCTTCCTCTTGGTTTTACGGACTCGCTGGTGGAACCGTCTCAGGGTGGATTTAAATATGTCTTTTTCTACTTCTCCCTGGCTTGTTTTTTCCACACCTGTTCTTGTTGTTTGCTGGGTCTTTTGGTCATTCTGAGATCGGTGTACAAGCAGGCCTGTGTTCTTGTTTTTGCTACGTAGTTTCATTTCTGGAAGGCCAGGGTGTTGGCGCAGGTGGTGATCCATTTGTTGAACTTGTCGATGACATGTGCTAGGTGGCTCGTATGCTCCGGTTGGCTCTTGTGGAGAGCAGAAGTCCAATCAACCTCAGCTAGTTTGCTCCAGTGTAGTGTAGGCCTGTTGTGCAGATTCTTCTGAGATGATGGATGCTGATTGTGAAACTGACCATGCCATGGTCAGTCCAGTTAACTAATGTGGACGTGTTGACAGGGATGTTAAAGAATGTGAATACAGGGTCCAGGATGTGTCGAGCGGTAGGTTCCACATTCTGCGTAGGTGTTGCAACTGAAGGTGTCCTTGAAGATGATGACATCTCTTCTGGGTCTGTGTTGGCGGTCTTCACTGATGATCCAGCGGGAATGGTTGCGACAATGTCTCAATGCTGCGGTCAGCCTTGTTTCCATGAGGAACAGGGTGTCTGGAACAGCAGCTGCATCCAGCAGGTTCCAGATCTCCGTTGTGTGTTTGCTGAGTGAGGTGTTATGGAGCATGCATGATATTGGTGTGTGGGGAACGGGTGAGTGTTTGTGGGCTGGTGTTCGGGTAGGTAAGGTGTTGGACGTTGCTGATGTGTTCTTAGTCGGTGCTGGAGCTGTGGGTGGGGTGGGGCAGGGGAAGCGGCAAGAGGTGCAGGTGAAGGCTTCCTATGTGTTGTGTGGTGCAGCAGAAGTGTTGAGTGGCAGCAGGGGTAGAGGGTGTGCAGGTAGTGATGGGTCAGGGGAGGATCAGATTTTCTGGCACTTGGCACGATCCAGTCATGGACAGGCGCAGATGGGCTTGCCTTTGGCACTCCTTAAGCGTTCCGCACTGCGGCCACCATTAAGTAGTTCCTGGGAGTGGGGAGGAGTGTGTGGGGTGGGGCTGAGGAGAAGGCAGCTGGCAGGAGAGCAGGAAGAGAGTGAGGGCACAAGTAGCAGGTAAGGAGCAGGGAGGATCAGCAGACAGGGCAAGAAGGGAGCACAGGAAGGAACACAGCAGGAGAACGAGATAGGGCAGAAACAGTGGCACAAGGGGTGAAAGCAGATGGAACAAAAGCACAAGAATGGGCAGAAGCAGACAAAACAGAGGAACGAGGGAATGAGAAACAAGCAAAAGTTAACAAAACATGGGTACAAAAGCAGGAAGAAAATTACAAAAGCAAACAATACAGAGGCACAAAAGTGAATGAAAAATGGGTAACAGCAGACAAAATAGAGGCACTGCGTGATTGAGAAGTGTGAAGAACAGAGGTGGCAAGCAAAAGACAGCAGAGGAAAGAGTGAGAAAGGTCGTACAGAGAGAAACAAGGCAAGACTGTGAGTGAAATAGAGAGACTGAAGAAACAAGGTAGTTGCCTAGAGGAGCTAGAGCTAGGCCTTCAAGGACAGTGATCAGTCAAAGGACTGGTTAAAGGTAAGTCGAGGGAGTGGGGGGGTAGGCCAGTGCACTAGCTTCTAAAAGTCCAAGGGTGCAGTGCAACATTTCACAGTGCCACACAAACGTCTATCCATCCCTCAGTAAATAACCACTGTGCAGTTCGATAGGAAAGTCTGCCTATTTCCTTTGAAACTCTACTTCATTCCAATCACTGACTTCCTCCTTTACTATCAAATCCTCGTAGCTCCACAAGGCCTTTTTCTAAATATGATAGTAATGTTGCCTGCTCTACTCCTGCTGGAAGGAGGCGTCATACTTACCATTTTCTTCTGTGAAGCTGTCTTAGTCCTGAGGCATCCACCACAAACTGTCTCTCATGATCCACCGCACTGCAATGAATACTCAGCTCAAATATGCTCATTGCCTGTCCTGTATTAATGCTCCTGGGCTATTTAGAGACCTCTATCCTATCTTTCCGTCCCTTTCTCTATTTCAGAAGACACAATTTAAATCCTGCCTTTCCCCAGTAGGATTTCTGGTGCAATCCTTAGCCCATCTCTTTAGCTCTTCTCTGTGTTGCATCTAGTGTGGTCCCTTGCTTTATTTGATAATTAGAGTTCTCTTAAATCTTTTATTTTTCCACTGTAAATATTACCTTTTTAAACAGATAGTGTCAACGTCAAAGATAAATGATTTCCCAGCTAAACCCTCAGCAATGTTATTGATGATGGTATTGAACAGAATGAGTGTCAGCACGGATACTTTTGCACCCGCCAATGCCCCCCCCTAATGTTTATCCGGAAAAATCACAACCACCCAGAACTCTTTGACTACACCACTTAGCCAGATCCAGGGCCGTTTCTACCATTAGGCAGGACTAGGCAGCCGCCTAGGGCGGCAAAAGGGGGGAAAAAATGTAATTTGAAATCAAACTGAGAAAAAATTGAGCAAATTAGGAGAAAAAAGGAAGGAGGCAGCATTTTTCAATTCTCGCCTAGGGCGGCAACACACCTAGAAACGGCCCTGGCCAGATCCTACCGTGCCTCACAGCCTTGGGACTATGAGGGAGGTGTGTCAGTTTGAATATTTGTTTTATGTAAATGTCCAATTTTTGTAGAGCACTCGATCTTCGTGTTAACTAATTTCTTGCTTTTGACTCTTACCTTTATAACAGGTAAGCACAACCATAAATACAGCAAAGACACAGATCAACAAGCGCCAGACCAACATCTTAAGTGAGCACTTTTATGTGCAACTGACCTATGAGCAAACACATAAGCATTACAAGCTTTAAATCGTCACTGCAATGAGTAGTATAAGGGATTCTTAATAACAAACACATGACAATAGAAAACTTCGTATTGGCTTTGAATTCCGTATAAGCATGAGCATGTTATCAGTTTTACAACTTGGCGTTCAGCTCCATATTGTGTGCATGTCTGTCAGTTGTGGTCTACTTTAAAAGTTTTGTGTCCAACGGCAGAGTCAATTTTGCCGACCTACTGGGTTACGGAACCCCCAGTTTGGGTGACATAAAAGTGAGTGATTAGGTACATTAGTACAATAGATTTGTGACATCATTTTTAAAAAAATGTTTTAAATGCGTTTATTATATTTCCAAATCAAACACAAAAACTAACAATCAGCAGCATCAGATGTATCATCAATAATACAATTAATCAAATAATGGGTTATAATGCATGCTACTCTTCCCAACTTTCCCACCCTCCCCCCTCCCTCCTTATCTACCAGTGCGCCGTGAGGTGTTTACAGTACAATCAGTTGCAAGAAAGAAAGAAAAAAAAAAAAGGAAAAGAACAAAAATAACTCCTGTGTATCTTCGTTACAGTTGGGGTAGTATTGCACCGGGGGAGGTAATGGCCTACACAATAACTGTCATACTGAGCCCAGAGCCAGTTCGTCAATCTATTCAATCACGTAGTCCAAGGCTCCCCATCTCCTCCCTAGGGATATCCTCCTCTGAGTTTGTGTCCGGTGACTGAAGTGCTTCCACTAGGGCCTCCCACGCCCTTGCTCTCGTATGCTTTATCGCTATTCACACGTGCAGCCTGCCTCAATCTAAGTATGCCCTCGCTTTTTGCCCATTTAATCAATTCTGCCCTCCATCTCCCCACCTTAGGACCCTGGCGTGATTTCCAGTGCATAGTTAGCTCCCATTTAGCCAATTCCAGCCCCAAATCTATAAATTTACTAGTCACTTTTGTTCTGGCAGTGTGCAGAAACCAATGAAGCGGGCAAGTACCCGGGTCCAGCTCCACCTTCCTATCAGTAATAGTATTCAAGTTGTCTAACACTTCCTTCCAATATGTCCCTAACTTTGGGCACCCCCACATCATATGAAGGAAGTCCGCTCCGTCCAGGTCACAGCGCGGGCACCGAGCGGCTGCCGCCTCATAATATCGATTGAGCTTCTCAGGTGTTAGATAAGCTCTGTGCAGGACATAAACTTGTATTAATTGAAACCGGGCATTTCTCGTGCACTTCCATGCTCTCTCAACCAGTTGGGCCCACGTCCTCTCAGGGATCTCCCTACCCAGTTCCGCCTCCCATTTCCCCTGCAGTACACTCAATGGCTCTAAGTTCTCTGTTAGCATTCGACGGTATAAACAAGTTATAGCTTTATAAGTCCCCGCTGCCATCACTACATATTGGCCCGCCATGGAGGTTCGTGGTTCCGACAAACCTGTCCTCCAATAGCGTTGGATTGCGGCAACAAGCGCTGAATGCAACAGGTAATCCCCCCTTGGAAGCTCATACCTATGTTGTAAGCTCTGGAAGGACAACAAGGTCTCATTCTCATATAAATCCCCCAGCACCTGTAGTCCCAGGGCCTCCCAGTTTGCCAGCGCTGTCCAATCCCCTCCATGAGGGAGTGCAGTACACATCCCCAGTGGTATCTCCAGGGCATACGGACGAGTGAAACCGGCCCTACGCTGACTTCGGTTCCAGCACAGCCTCATCGTCCGCTCCTCAGTCGTTAGTAGCTCAAGCCGCATCTTCTTTTGCAAAACTATAAAGGATAGGATATACCGCGGTATCCAGCGGCCCTCTGGGCCATCCGGCCCCCGGAACTCTCTTGCCACCGCTTGTGTGAGCCACTGCAGCTGCGCCGCTAGATAATACCACTCAAAATCTGGGACTGCCATGCCCCCGTCTGCTCTTGGCCTTATCATTGTAGACAGTGCTACTCGCCTCCTGCCAGACCCCCACAAGAATCCGCAAGTCATGGATCGGAGCTGCCGGAATACAGATCCCGGGACCCAAATCGGTAAGGTCCGAAAAAAGTATAGCAAACGTGGCAGCGCTACCATCTTCAGGAGCGCCACCCGCCCCGCCACCGATAGGGGCAGAGCACTCCAGAATACCCCAGAGGCCGCGCACGGCCCTGCCCAGATTGCCCTCCAATAAATCGTATGGGGTAAGATAAATGTTAGTGCCAAGATAAGGCAAACATCTAGGTTCCCTAGCGACTGGGGTGGGTCCTTCGTATCCGGGGCTACGGGGAAAAGGCATGTCTTTGCCCAATTCACCTTCAACCCCAAGAAGTTTCCAAATACCCGAAGCAAATGTCTCGCACCTTCTAACTCTGTCGCTATGTTCCCTAGGAACATCAATAAATCATCAGCATACAAAGAAATAAACTGAACATCTCCCCTCAAATACAAACCTGTATAATAGGTCCCCAGTCGGGCATGAGCTGCCAAAGGCTCAATGGCCAGGGCAAACAAGGGCGGGAGCGGACATCCCTGTCGCGTGCCCCGACCAATCGGGCAAACAGAGGATATCATCCCTCCTGTGCGTACTCGTGCTGTCACAGATCTATATAGTAGCTCCGTCCACTCTATGAAGGATTTCCCAAGCCCAAATGCCTGAAGAGCTCGGGACAGGTAGGGCCATTCTAAACTATCGAACGCCTTCTCTATATCCACCGAGAGAACCGCTGCATCCGGTGTTTCACCGTGGCGTTCTCCCAGGATACGCAAAAGACGCCTCACATTGGTGGCTGTGGTCCTCTTTGGTATAAAGCCCGCCTGGTCGCCATGAACCAAGTGTGTCATGTGGGGCAGCAGCCGGGACGTAAGGATCCTACTTAAAACCTTATAGTCCGTCGTCAACATTGACAACGGGCGATAAGCCGCCAGTGACTCTGAGTCTTTCCCTGGCTTCAACAGCGGAATAATAATGGCCTCTCGGGTAGAGCTCGGCAAACATCCCACCTCCCTGGCCTCATGATAGATCACCCGGAGCTTTGGGACCAACACGTCCCCATATGCCGCGTAAACTTCTATAGGCAATCCGTCTACCCCTGCATTTTTTTTACACGCCATGTGTTTTATCGCACTTCGTATTTCTCCCTCCGTGATTCCCTGCCCTAGTAGCTCCCCCTGAACTTCCTCAAGACGTGGTAACCGTACCTCAGCCAAAAACTCGGTCAGTCCCTCATTTGCGCCCTGCAGCCTACTCTAATAAAGTGTTGTGTAATACGTTAGGAACAGTTCATTAATAGATTTGTGACATCATCCTCTATCAGAGGTCAGCTAAACACTGCCCCCACCACCCTCTTGCTGAAATTAATTACCTACAAATGTAACACTTTAGCTTTTTCCTGAAGAAGGGCCCAAATTGTTAACTTTTTCACCTATTAGCATTAAAATATGCTTCTCCCCTTCTTTATGGTAAATCCTGCTTTCCAAATTCAGGTTGTCTGTACAAAGATATACTTGCTTATATGGAAAGAGCTGCTCACCTGGCAGGTATACTTTTCCTAAATGATGGTGTAATAATCTCAGCAGGAATTTTATGACACTCCTAGTTCATGAAAAGCGAGTGTAGAAAAATGCACATTGCAGTGTTTAAAAACTTTTGTTGTGCACCATGTGCATGCTGATATAATGAAAGCATATTTATCAAATACCACATGTACAAAGCCATGTTCTAGTTGCAAAGCCTGAGATTCACAAAATCATTGGGTTTACCTATGCAAAATGGCCTGTTTTTAATGTACTAAACCCAAATCGCCACTTCGTAACAGGTTACAGAATTACAAAATGGGTTCAGAAAAGTATAACTAATCGCTATTTGGAAGTACATGTTTAGGGTGTCCCATCTAAATATTCCCAGGGATAAACTCCCAAACTGTCACATAAAAAAAAAAAATGTTTCTTTTTAAATGCAGGCCACATTAAAAAAAAGTTTACTTTATTGAAATACAAACACAGACTTGGTGATCTGCTGACCCCAGCAGGTGACAATCTCTGTGATTGCATCCAAATCATAGTGAGTCACAATTTGCGACCTACCTCCTGAATATTGATGAGGTAGGTCCTCTGTTATTTGGAACCAACCTATTAGTACTTACGTCAGTTTGCAAAACGCTCTTCCCTTCACAAATATTTTGTGCGCTATTTGGGACCACTTTTTGTGAATGGAAGTTTGTAACATCAGGCCCCAAGTCTTTAAGAGGTTCTTTTACATTTGTGTATATATGTATGTAATGTATGATTTTTATTTGCGTAATCCCCACCAGATGTACATAATCTTGTAGCTCATTTCCCATTTTCACAAGTAATACACAGAGTTCCGCTGCTCCATAGCTAGATTTGTGCTATATAACTGCTAATATATACATGTAAAATTGTGTTTGTACCTTCAGCCACAGAGTAACACATGAGAAAATCTGCTCCAGCTGGCAATGTGTACACGGCAGCTGCGTCGACTTGGATTTCATTCTGCGGCTCTATCCCGCTGTCAACTGCGTCGCCCTCAATGACTGGCTCGTCATGCTTCTCCCCGCGGCAAGCCTGAGGGCAGGGAACAAAGGCTTTGTCAGCACACAAAGTTGCATTCCCTTGCTCTGTAGTAGCTGAACAAGACAGTTTCAACAGATCGGTTTTGGAAACAAGCACTGGTAAAGTCTATAGGCCTGGCCTCAGCAAGACAGAAATTCTTTGTTTATGTATTTGCAAACATTTGCAATTTTGGAGAAAAATCTGCAAACATATAAAAAATGTATAAATAAAGGAGTGGCCCAGAAGACCAGGCACACAAGCCCTGGCTCTGAAGTACACTCCTTTTCAGGTGGCTGTGCGCAGGTGCTGAGGAAACTCACAGGGCAAAACAGGTTGTGGATGAACAGGTCTGACACAGTGTCCCAGGCTGTAAATTGTTGTGGATGGAAGCAAAATGTGACTCATACTTGAAAAGACCTAGGGATGCTGGGAGCTGACTGAACGCCCTTCTATGTATGTTTTTTATTATAGTGCTGCTTTTTGGTAACATGGGGCTGGTGAAACAGTTACGATATTTCAAGGCCAGACAATAAAATCTAAAACATTCTAATAGGAAACACAATCTCAAGGGAAAAAGAAAACAATCTCATAAAATCAGTCTCATAGGAAAAATACAGGTAGGACAATGTTTCAGTTGCATTCAAACAACACATAAAAGTGACCCTTGACCCTGTCTGCAGGGAGGTCGCCCCCCACGCTGCGCAGCCCCACCTGACTGTGCCCGTGTCTCTGCCCGTGTATCTGCCTAGCTGCCGCTGCCGCTGAGGGAAATCGAGACCCGCCTCCACCCGCAGGCTACCACCTGCGCCTCATCCATGGTGGGCAGTGGTAGGCCATAGGTTTCCTTTCCTGCCCTAGACTTGCTCTATATTGTACTTACATTGTGCCCCTTCTGCTTGTGACCGTCTTCTATTGTATTCTGTGCCTGTATTTTGTGACCGTCTTTCCCGCGTGCTACTGCCACTCTCCCCGCCGCTGCTTCCCCTGCGGCCCCACCCCCCCCTGCTCTAGACTTGCTCTGTATTGTACTTGCATTGTGCCCCGTCTGCCTGTGACCGTCTTCCATTGTATTCTGTGCCTTTATTTTGTGACGTCCTTCCCGCGTACTACTAACACTCTCCCTGACGCTGCTTCCCCTGCGGCCCGCCCCCCCGCTCGCCCTCTCGTCATTCCAGGCTTACATCTGTATTGTATCTTGTATTGTGCCCCATTTGCTTCTGTGACCGCCCTTATTGTAGTGTATTTTCCGCTTCTGTGACCGTTTCTCCCAGCTTGCCACTCTGTGCCACTTTCCCCGCCGCTGCGTCCCCTGCGGCCCCGCCCCCCCCGCTCACCCATTCGTCCTTCCCCCCTCCCAGCTGCTCCTCCCACCCACCTCCCCTTCTTATGGCGGCCGCTGTGCGGCCGCGCCGTTGGCGCGCCTAAGGCAAGCCCGTCTGCGCCCGTCCGCGCCTGGACCGCGCCAGAACCCCTGGCCCCCGCGTACACTACAACGCCCGACTCCGCTACGATGCCAGCACCCTCCACGCACTCAACCCCAGACGAGAACACACCTGCTACCAGGCCACCCCGAAGCGCACCCAAGGACCCTTCACCTGCCGGAACTGCAGCTTCACCAGCATCCGGCCCACCAAACCACCAACCAAAGAACCCAACTACCTCAGATGCATTCTTCTCAACACCCGCTCCACCCGCAAACACGCCGTCGAACTCTGGGACCTTCTCGACTCTACCTCCCCAGACGTCGCCTTCCTGACGGAGACCTGGCTGAACCCCACCTCTGCTCCCGACATCGCCATAGCCATCCCAGAAGGCTACAAGATCACCCGCAGGGACCGTACCAACGGCGTTGGAGGAGGAATCGCCATCGTCCACAGGAACACCCTCAGAGTCTCGACTAACACCGAAGACACCCTCAGCACAGCCAAACACATCACTTCCAAATCGACCCCAACACCACCCTCAGAGGAACCCTCGTCTATAGACCCCCCGGACCCCGACCGCAGTTCAGCGACTCCATCGCCGACTTCATCAACACACACGCCCTCGTATCCACGGACTACATCCTCCTCGGGGACCTGAACTTCCACCTCGAGAACAACAACAACACCAACACCCTGATCGACAAGCTCGCCAACCTTGGACTCAGACAGCTCGTGACAACACCCAACCACGCCACCGGCCACATGCTCGACCCCATCTTCACCACAAGCCCCCACGTCACCTTCAACCACACCACCGAACCCCACTGGACCGACCACCACTGCATCCACTTCACCTTCAGGAAGCCCACCACGCACCACCGCACCCAACAGATGCCTCGACGCGGCTGGAGCAAAGTCACCGAAGATCAGCTAACCACCACCCTCGCCCAAAACCCACCCGCCGACTCCACCGACCCAAACACTGCCGCCCACAACCTCAGACAATGGATCGACAACTGCGCCAACACCCTCGCTCCACTCAAGACACCCTCCAACAGCCACACCAGCAAGAAAGCCACCTGGTTCACCGAAGACCTCCAGGCCTCCAAACGAACATGCCGAAAACTGGAGAAGAACTGGCTCTATGAACGAACACTGGACAGCCACGCAGCCCACAAGAACGCCACACGCAGGCACCATCAACTCATCAGAACCGCCAAGAGGGCCTCATTCAAAGACTGCCTAGATAACAACGCACACAACAGCAAAGAGCTCTTCAACATCGTGAAAGAACTCTCCAGCTCCAACACCAACGACATCCCACCCTTGCAAGACCTCTGCGACTCGCTGGCCACCTTCAGCCACCGCAAGATCGCCGACATCCACGACAGCTTCAACGCCACGACCGGCCTGACAACCACCGCCCCCCACGACCACCACCCACACCAACCGCCTGCTCTCCTGGACCAGCATCAACGACGAAGACACCAGCAAGATCATGAACACCATCCACTCCGGATCACCGCTAGAACAAGGCATGCACAGCCATCGCACCCCATCTCCGGAAAGTAATCAACATCTCCTTCGAGACAGCAGCCTTCCCGGAAAGCTGGAGGCACACCGAGATCAACGTCTTACTCAAGAAACCCAAGACAGACCCCAAGGACCTCAAGAACTTCCGACCCATCTCCCTGCTCCCGGCGAAGGTCACCAAGAAAATCGCAACAAACAAATGACCCGCTACCTTGAGGAGAACAGCATCCTGGACCCATCCCAGTCCGGGTTCCGCAGCAACCACAGCACCGAAACCGCCCTCATTGCCGCCACTGATGACATCAGGTCCCTGCTTGACAACGGAGAAACAGCGGCCCTCATCCTCCTGGACCTGTCAGCTGCCTTCGACACGGTCTGCCACAACACACTATGCACGCGCCTCCATGCCGCCGGAATCCAAGAGAAGGCCCTGGATTGGACCACGTCCTTCCTCTCCAGCAGAACCCAGAGCGTCCGCCTCCCCCCCTTCCGCTCCAGGGCCACCGAGATCATCTGCGACGTACCCCAGGGCTCCACCCTCAGCCCGACGCTGTTCAACATCTACATGGCACCCCTCGCCCACGTCGCCCGACAGCACAACCTCAACACCTTCTCCTACGCGGACGACACTCAGCTGATCCTCCCTCTCACCAAAGACCCTCACACCGCCAAAACCAACCTCCATGAAGGCATGAAGGCCGTTGCTGAATGGATGAGGAACAGCCGACTGAAGCTGAACTCGGACAAGACGGAGGTCCTCATCCTCGGAAACACCCCTTCGACCTGGGATGACTCCTGGTGGCCGACCGCACTGGGAACAACCCCAACACCCACCGACCACGCACGCACGCAACCTAGGGGTCATCCTCGACTCCACCCTCTCCATGACTAAACAGGTCAACGCCATCTCCTCATCCTGCTTCAACACCCTCCGAATGCTCCGCAGGATCTTTAAGTGGATCCCCACCGAAACTCGAAGAACAATCACCCAGGCCCTCGTCACCAGCAGACTGGACTACGGAAACGCCCTCTACGCAGGAACGTCGGCCAAGCTCCTGGGACGACTGCAACGCATCGAGAACGCCTCAGCATGCTGATCCTCGACATCCCCCGCCACAGCCACATCACACCTTACCTGAGAGACCTGCACTGGCTCCCCGTCAACCAGAGGATAACCTTCAAGCTCCTCATCCACGCACACAAAGCTCTCCACAACACCGGCCCAGCATACCTCAACAGATGCCTCAGCTACTACACCCCCGCCCGCCAGCTCTGCTCCGCCGACCTCGCCCTCGCCAGTCCCCCGCATCTGAAGAACGACCGCCAGTGGCAGATCCTTCTCCCACCTCGCCGCCAAGACCTGGAACACCCTCCCCACCAACCTACGGCAGACACAAGACCTACTGGCCTTCAGAAGACTCCTCAAGACCTGGCTCTTCAATCAGTAGCAGCACCCCCTCCCCCCCCCCCCGAGCACCTTGAGACCCTCACGGGTATGTAGTGCGCTTTATAAGTATCTTAATTGATTGATATGAACATATGCCTTGTAAAAGCAGCCATCAGCATGTTGTTAATGGGACAGTAAATGTGCTCTTTGTACTTAAAAATAAAAGGTAATTAATCGATTTTATGAAGGTGCCACCATTCACCTCAAACACAAAGCCATCACCGTAAAAAAAGAAAGAAAAAATGCGCACACCCACACACACCCCGATTATTCCAGACATTGATAACGCTGCTAGTACAACACTGTCACATTCTATAGCCGCCGTAAATAAATTTGTATGTTTTTACACAAATTTGTATACCACTAACTGCCCAGAAGCGTTCTCTGGTGAAGAAACCTTTATGAATAAAATAGAGATTCCGACACTTTAAAGACAATTTAGTGAAAAACTGGATCTAGAACTAACAGAAGAAGAAGAGGAAAAGTTGATAAAGGCAATGGCGACAGGTAACCCCCTGGAGAGGACAGCTTTCCATTTGAATTTTTATGAAAGTACACAAATGCATACATGCCACTCTTGTCAGGAATCTACTGAGTGGGCATAGAGACGTGCTTCCTTCGCCAAGAATTTAAATTAGTTATCAAAATATTGGCTACAAGACTCAATAAAGTGTTACCCTTTTTATTAATTCATCAAAATCAGGGCAGATTCATCAGCAGTGCTCCTCCCAGAACAGTTATCAATCTTCAATGCATTTACTTTGTCAAATTATACAAATAAAAGATGAAAAGGTATTAACTCTTGTCGCGCGAAAAAGCGTATGACTGGGTTGAGTGACCATATCTATTCATGAAGATATGATGATGTGACTGTGATTAAAAAAATTTAACGGTGGTCCAATGATTGTATACTAACCTTTCTGCACAGGGCCCCTTTTAGGCAATTGTGCGCTTTACAAGTAAATTAATGATAATAATAACTATAATGGCTTTAGCTAAGAAACCATGCTGATAACTAGGTGCATGAGACAGGGGTGTCCGTTATCGCCACTGATTTTTCTCCTGGCTTTAAAACCCTTGGCCTTAGCCATCTGTTCATCAACAATAGTGGCAGGAATGACCACGGCAGCTGGAGAATTTACATTGATGTTATACGCAGAGGACATCTTTTTGATGTTGGTAAACCCGAGCATACCAATACCCTCATTGATACAGCTCATAAATAAATTCTCACTCTTCTCGGGGTATACAATAATTTATTAGAAAAAATAAAAACAAGCATTTGCAATGCAATAGGTCTCGCAGTTACGCAAGTTTGAGCTATTGGCATTGTAAATGGCTATGATTTTTATTTTGGTATTGGTTTTTAAAACATAAATAAAATACATTGTCATTTACAATGGCAATAGCTTAAACTCACGTAAATGTGAGACCTAGTGCATTGCAAATGCTTGTTATTTAAGGTTAGCAGCCACCATTAAAATCCCACTTCCGGGTTGGTTCTTCAAGCAGGTTGGTTCAACCTACACAATCGTATGTGCCTCATTGATTGGAAGGGGTTCGCGTGTGAGGTTTGAAGCATGACAATCCTGACCTGCAAAGTTGGACAAAAGTAAAGATATAATGCTCTTTAGTCCCGAAGTGTGCGCCTCTTGCTCTCCAAGTACAGAGACCCCCAAACAGCTGTGCCATGGAACCTCAGTCATGCTCAGAAGCAACTTCCCATGTTGCAGCACTCAGACCACAGAGAGCGCTGCCCTCGCACCCAACGCTGTCTCGTACACTGATGGGCAACAGCTCTCCCTCAATGTCCCTCTATCCTAAACTTCAATCTTTAGCCTGGCCGCCTCTCCTCTGTAGCTTCTGAGACTCGATTGATTGACTGTGTACACTAAACAAATGCACAGTTGTTACTCAAATCCCCGCTGAGCGCGCACTGATCAGCGTGTGCACACGCTAGTACACCGAAATATGAATAATTGATCCGCATTTCCGAGAGACAAGCATGAATCGTCCCGTCGGGAAGGTTAGGGGGAGTGTGTGGGACTTCGATGCTATGATTTTCTTGCAGTGCCGGTGATAAAACGGCACCCACCAGGCACGAAAGCAAACCACTGAACTGCGCACCGTTTAAATAATAGAAGCCCTGACTGGCGACAACAGTAATGAACAACCACTCGGGAAAAAAAAGAAAGGCACATTAAAACAAATGCTGCCGAGGCGGTAGTTTAAATAATAGAAGCCCTGACTGACGACAACAGTAATGAACAAGCACGAGAAAAAAAAAGCAAGGCACATTAAAACAAGCGCGGCCAAGGCGGCCCGCGCTCAAAATGAGAAAGAAAGAGTGCTTCCAGACTTATAAAGGAGAGCGTGTCTGTCAAGGTGCCGAAATCTCCACAGAGCAGAACGTAGCTTTTTTCCCAATGCCCACTCTCCAGAACACACTGCGTTTAGCAACTGCTCTGAGAAGGGGGAAAGGGGAATTGGAACAGAAAAGAGACACTCAAGCTGAACTGGACTTCTTGAGTTCCAGATTCAGCATGAGCACTTGCTCCTCTTCTATTCATTTGATGGTTGCGTCAGCAAGATGAGTTCTGGCTCAGGGAACCTAATATACAGAGAAGAGACAATGCCAAAATTAACCTTTCCACCTCCCCTATTGCTCTAATTAACTAAACATGAACTTATTCCTACCTATTGATATGTGTTGTCTAGTAGTTCATTTAACTCTATACAGTTACACAGTTTTTGGTAATGATTTCTTCTGAGTGAAAGCTTTTCCTACTCTTGAAGGAGTCCTTTTCTCTCACTGAAGGAAACTTCACTGTAGATAAAGTTTGTCACTCCAGACGATTTCCAGTGCACAGCTTCAAGGAGGGGAAACGCGCCAAAGGGGACAAGGGAGGAAGAAAAGGGAGGACAGAAATTGGAAGGAACGCTAGAAAGGCAGGGAAAATGAAGCTTGTGTGCAAAAGGCTGAGTTGCCTTAAAGAGTGTGCATCTGCTTGCTTGTTGTCTGAAGATTCAGTACATTTGCTCATGTGAGTTCCCGCTCTCCGGCGCTCGACGGTAAGCCTACCGGAGCTCTACAGAGGGCGGTAGCAAGAAGGCTTCGACGCTGAACTGATGCTGCTTCGTCGAGTTCAGTTCTTCGTAGGAATTCACACACAAATGCTTCTTCGGTAGTCTCTGTGTAACAGGGGAATAATCCAGACTAGGGCAAACGGGAATCGCTATTCCCAAAGTCTTGGTACTAACTGGGGATTAACTAAGGTTACCCTCTTCCCTATGGAATTATTTTGAAGAGTGTCTCAAAAACGAACTTCTCTTCACCGATCACCGAGGCAAACTGAAGTGCGCAGTGGAATGCGCAAGCACGAGCCTTGAATTCTCGAGTCTCGAGAGACTTCGTGCCTACTGTCAACTAAATATAGAGATACTACGGGACACTTGGCGGCCATCTTGGAATGTGTTTGTCCCTCCAAATCAATACCACAGATTTACACAAGAAGGTTTTACCACGACCCTACACTTCCTACATGGACTCTTTCTCAGAGAACTGATTAACTCTAAGTTCCTGACAGTGTAACTCCACGAGTAACCCATCCAGTCTGGGTGGGCAGGGCCAAAAGTGGACAGGGTGGTAACCAGGAGGGGCTACAAGCCTCACTTACAATCATCACACTCCATTTACCATGACTTATGACGCAAACCAACCAAAAAAACTGTATTGATTCCAAGAAGCCCTAGCAGAGCGAGCAGCGCATGCGCGCTGCAACGCCAGGCGAGACCTAAAAAAAGAGTTCAGTCAGGGGATGTCATTGCAACTCTCCCTTTGGGGTAGAGTCCAAACCACCAAAATTGTGGCGGATCCTGATTTAACTAGGTTTTTGGAAGATGCCCTTTAAAATCCCAGCTGCTAACCTAAACATGATTGACTCCACTGTATGGAAATTTGTCTGTGATCAGACACCACCTCGGCTTGCCTCACAAAATTTGTATGCTGCTGCTACCTCTGGAGGCCTACGGCTAACACATATGCATACTATAAGGCACATCATCTTTCCAAAGTAAACTATCATATAAACCCTCCCAAGGAAACTTCAGCATGGGCCAGAATTGAGCAGCCCCTAAATGATGGTGTAAAAGGAATCGCAACTCTTTATGATGGCTACAAAACATCATCAGACTAACAACCCGATTTTAGCTGGAATGCACAATATATGGCTATTGATGCGCAATGTCCTGGAGAAAACCGTTTTACATTCCAAAGCCTTTCTATGGCGATAACCATAGACAGTTCACCCTTTCTATGGCAGGACTGGGATGCTAAATGAAAAAAACATTGGACCATTTAATAATGGAAAACACCCTCTAATCATTTGCGGATCTTATGTCTGAATTCAAGCTATCTTTTAACCAGTTTTGGGGTACCTACAAATGAGATACGGTCTACAAAGCCAATTGGGGATACGACCCCTGCCCATAGTACACATGTTATGTGGTTACACAGACTTATATCACGCATGGCTGCCCTCTTTTTGGGCTTCCCAGCGCACCTAATGCAAATGGCAAGAAGAGACAAGGTCAAGAAACTCAGAACCGACAGGTCTTAAGATGGTTCCTGAAACTAAGATAATTGGTATTGCTTCACAGGCTGGTCAGACATTTATTCCACAGGCCAGGACCCGGATCACGGAAAGAACTTCTTCCCTGCCTGGCTAGATTAAAACGTAGTATCACAGCCAGATTGCAGTCTAATGATTTTAAATATCTCATGGGGTGAGAATGCTGGAGCAACGAAGTAAGAATAGGCACGCCAAAGTTATTAAGAATACGATGAGTCACGCATAAAGCCTTAAACCGAATTGACTTCTGCATCCAGAGCCAATGCAGGTTTCGAAGTGGAGTCGATACTGAGTGTGTTCTTTGCAGATGACCTAACAGCCTCGCAGAAACCTTTTGAATGATCTGCAATCACGTCTTAACATAAGTAGTGGAGCCCAGGCGTGAAATAATTAAGGCCTTTACAATCGTCCCATGAACTGATGGAGAGGAAAAGCCTAGAATTTTTCTTCAGGATTCTCAGCAAACCAAAACAGCAAAATATCACTGCTTTGATCTGTGGTTCAAAGGACAACTTGTTGTCAACCAAAACTCCCAAATTCTTAAATGCTGGTTCAAGAGCTGGAGGTTGTCCCAATACATAAGGCCACCAGAGAGGTCCCCACTCCAGAGAGTATTTACCCATGGTTAAAACCTCTGCTTTATTTGCATTTAGCCTCAGACAATTCAAGTTTATCCATTGCGCCCCAGCAGTCATGCAGCTCCTGAAGTGAGAGTTGCCCCTCTCTGCAGGAGACGACAATAAAAATAATTGAGTGTCATCAGCATATGACACCAAAGACAATCTAAATGATTCTACAATGTTCGCTAAAGGGCGAACATATGTGTTAAACAATGTGGGGCTTAAAGACAAACCTTGAGGGACCCCAAACTCCAGTTGGCGCTTTGTGGAGGAGAATGATGGGGGACATCACTTGGAAAGAACGACTGTCCAGAGAAGAAGTAAGCCAGGCAAAATCCTTGCCCTGAATCCTGATCTCACTCAGTGTGTTCAACAGTGGCGGCTCCTCCATTGGAGCAAGGTGGCGTCGCCCCACTGCTTTCTCTCAGGCAAGAACCAGGAATATAAAATGGTAAAACTACCATTTTATGTTTCTGCTTCTCGCACTGTGAGAAAGCAGAAGTGCCTGGTTGTGGGCGGGTGGGCGGTCCTGCTCGAGGGCGGGGGGGAGTGGCTTGCCCACTGTTGTGGGCCCTGACTGCTTTGGTCAGCCCTGGGGACGACCAAAGCAGTCATGCGTACTCTCCCTTTTCTCTATGTAGGCTGCATGCAACCTACATAGAGAAAAGGGCCTCCCATTAGGCGCCTGGCTGGGGAGTGTGCGCCTGCACCGCACCAATCACAGTGCTGCCATTGCAGCGTTGTGATTGGTGGAGGGAAGAGAGGCTACCTGTGGGTGGCTTTCCTGATGAGAGCTGCAGTAAAACGCAGGACGGCGGGAGTCGGGACCCGGCCAGGAGCTGAGGCGGCGCGGAACAGTGAGTTTTATTTTATTTTTTATTAGATTCCTCCTTCCTCCCCCCTATCCCCCCTGCGACGACCCCATTTCCACCCCCACCCGCCCGTCATGTCGGCCGCGACTGAGGTCCATGGAGCATTTCTGGCAGGCCTTAGTCAACCCCACCCGCCCGCCATGCCAGACGCGACTGAGGTCCGTGGAGCATTTCTGGAAGGCCTTTGTCACTGAGCACTTAAAATGTTGTTCTTATAAAGCTAGATCTTGGTCCTGAAAAAGCCCTTTTTAGGTCTCGCCTGACTCAGCGCATGCGCTGGTCTGGCGAGACTTTTAGTAAGGGCTTCAAAAAATGCTACCATGGTCGGCCTACAGCTTGCGTGCATGTGCGCGGGCGCGCGCTTACGAGCACAGGCGCAATATGGCTTTCCTCATCATGCTCATTAAGCGCATCGCTCGCCGCGCTTGATCGCGATTGCGATCACTTTCACTTTTGCGGCCGTTACTTTTACTTTTATGCAGACCGCCCAATACGTCTGTGCTTATTTCCCATGCCTCTGTCCCCTGTTCTCCTCCCACACTCACAAGACTTTATAGAGCGGATGACCCAACTATTGGTTACCATGGAATATAAACTGAAAGCAGAATAGAAACCATGAAATAGAACATAGTGTCTACAGAGTAAGTTATGGCCGCCAGCCTATTACGATTTGCACCCCTATCGCTCACGCCTCCAGGTCCATCTCAATGCTAGGTGTTGCGCCACACCTCTGTGGCCACTAAAACACAACACCACTCAGCCACACAAATAGGACCACAACACTTTGACAATTATGTACGCGCCTATAGTGTAGCATGCCACTCGCCGCATAATAAGCTTCTACGTCGCACCAAGGGATAGGAAACTATGAAAATGCTACAACACTAAACATCTACAAAGTCCCATGAAACTAAATATGAAGACACATCTAATTGTGCTAATCACGGAAAAGAGTCCCCCCTTCTGTAATAGGTTAGATATGCAGAGTTATATGGATGTAGCTTACTTCCACGTTCTGGGCTTTTGGGACCTCCCAGAAGTCATCTAATCTAACTGTATCCAGTTCAGTGTATTTCCGATCAGACGTCTATAGGGAACGTTCTATCTTCCAGTCGGGGGGGTGATAAAAAATGGTTTAGCTCTCTGGTGCACCAATGTTAATTTAAAGTATTAAGAACTTTAAACCTGTTGAAATGTCCGCAATGGAGTAACAAACATATGCTGGCGCGACAACACAGCACATAACCCCACAGAACAAGACAGGGCAATTAAAACATCTGACGTTACTATGATTATCCCATATTTTGCGGACGATCCCAATAGTGATCGCGAGAGAATGCCGCCCATGGTGCACGTCAATTGGAATTCAGGAGGCAGGGGGTCCACGCCTTCGACAGTCAGAAAGTGCTTTCATTATGATTGTTTTTCTTCACCTTTGATTTTTATATCTGAAAATGTGATCATGCTAGGCAAAATCAGTAGAATGGTGGAAAAAACTGCTTGTAACAAACAGCATAGTACACACAAACGTCCAGGCACTTATAGGATGACTACCCACCTTATTCCCAGTTTGTTTTGTTCATTCTCAGTAGTTAATATATATAAGATGCTCGTGAAGAAAATGTGTAAATAACTAAGCTCTGATAATACTTCTGCAATTAGTCAGGCCATTATGGGAGTATGGTACTGTATTGAATTAATAACAGCAGCACGCAATGCGATGTTTTTTGGTATTTGGTGTCATCTAGTGGTTAACATAAATTTCTAAAACTAACAAATGAAATGCTTTCATAAGTATTGGGGATGACGCTTTCACTGTGTTTTTGCTTTGTTTGTTCTAAGTGGTAAAGCGAATGCATTTCAGTGCCATTGTCATTATCTGTGTGTATTTTGGTTACGTGTAGTTACATTGTTTTATTTTTTTTTGATTAAATTAAAAAAAAAATCAAATGGTAAGATGGGAAAATGCACATAAAACTCCATGAGTCCTTTAAACCACTGTGATGGGTGAAGAGTTACAAAATAACTCGCCCTTTGTGGCTATGTGATTTGAAACAAAGATGGATTCCAAGATGGACGTCAATTTACAAAAACGTCTGGAGTAGCGTTAGTAATATGATGCTTTGGACCTGTGATGATATCACATGAAGTGACATCATACAACTGCGGACAGGACAGGAAAAAGTTGTGTGACCTTGGACCATGATGACATCACTGAAAACGAGCATTGGCATAGCCAATAGGTCTTGCCTTTGGGACCTTATAAGTGTTTAGCTATCCAACACAATATCCTTGGTGCAAAAACATCAAGTGTTGCATGGATAAACACTTATAAGGTCCCAAAGGCGAGACTTATTGGCTATGCCAATGCTTGTTGTAATTTGGTGTAAATCGGTTCAGTAGTTTTGAGATTTATGAAAGAAAAAAGATTTATGTATATCTTGAGACGCGAATCCTCCACGGATCTGATAGATCTCAAAATTAGATCTGATTGGCTGTCAGCACTTCAACAAGGGAGTGTTGGCAATCATCAAAAACATTTTAAAAAAAGACAAGGGAGCAAGGTAGGCTTTTTTGTGTATTTTCCTGCGAAACTACTGTGGATCCCCAGGATATCTTTCTTAAAAAGCAAGCATGGTTACCCGCTTCCCAAGAAAAAATATTTTAAAAAAAGATAAGGGGCAGTGTAGGCATATCCTGGCCCCCTAGGCCTGTTGGTGGGGTCCCACAGGTACACCACCGGGGAACCAAAACATTTTAAAAAAAGAATTTGCAGTGGATCTGCAGGGAAAAAAAAAAAAAGAAAAAAAAGAAAATCTGCCCCAGGGACCCCACCTGCCAATGGAAAATGGAGGGGGAGGGATGGCCCCCTTCTCGGGCCTCTTTCAGCCCCTGGGTAGCCCATCCCTGGGGCCTGTCCAAACTGGAAAAGGGGGAGGGGGGTAAGTGGCCCCCTCCCTAGGATGATTTCAGCTCTGTGGATCCCCCTTCGCGGTGCAATTAATCGCCCTGAGGACCCCATCCCCCCAGGACAGACTCCAGCTATGTCCTGTGGTGCACATCCCGGGGACATAGCGGTTTCCCTGCCCGCACTGGTGCACGCTGGGAAACCTATGTTTGCTATTGATTGGTGGGAGCAATTTTACAGCTTCCGCCAAGCAAGAGCAAACACTAAGCGTCGGGCGCATGAAAAATGCTCCTGCCCACTGGAAGCAGACTTTTCATATGTTTCTCCTCCAGCACTCAAGTGCGCAGGGAAACAGATGAAATAATTGCTCCCGCCCGCAGGAAGCAGTATTTTTAGCTGCTCAGTCTGGGCGGGAGCAATGCCGGCTCTCGCTGGAGGCAGGGGCTGGCTGGAGCCATGGGGACATTGGGGCTGCCCCAGCAGCCTCCAACAATGATGCAGTGGCTGCTCTGGGTGGGTTCCAGGGCACCCACCCTTTATTTGCCGAGCCCCATGGGATGGGGTCCCTGGGGTTGAAATAAGCTTGGGGAGAGGGACCACGCGACCTTGCTTAATTATCCGAGCTCTGTGCTCCCTCCCCTTTATAATATGTCCAGGCCCGAGAAATGGTGGCCCGTGGCCAAACATGGCCCGGGGAGTGGGGACACGTAACCCCTCCTCCTCTATAAAAATGTAGGGTACCCCAGGGGATGGGGTCCCCGTGGCCGAAATCAGCCAAGGGAATGGGGGCCACGTGCTCCCCTACCTGGTTGGCTGCAGGGCTTGCCTGCATGCTGGAGGTTGACCGCAGGGCCCGGCCACTCGCCATGCAGTGTGGAGTTGGCTACATGTGGGCGTTGGCTGCAGGGCCTGGACACAGGCTGGCTGTGTGAGGCTGCTGTTGGATTAACGTATGGTGTGGTAATTAAATATTAGTTTACAGGTAAAAAAAAAACTTAGACATTCACTGCAAAAACAAAGGCTACAGTAACATTATAGTTAGGAAATACCATTAAAAAAACTGAAATTCACTGAAAAAGAAAAATGTTGCAGGGAAGTTATAGTTTGGAAATAGAATTACAAAAACCTCAGAAAGTCACTGAAAAACCCTAGGTTACAGGGTAAAGGTTGTTACAATGTAAAGTGCTGTAATGTTGTATCATGTCAAAAGAACTTGTAGAGTGCGTAGCTATCCCAACAGGGCCTCCCAGTGGTAAACCCGGACCAATGGTACAAGAACAAACTTACACCTAACCAATAAAAGATGAGACGGAAAGCTAGTTGGAAAAGAGCCAAGTCTTGAGCAATTTTCTAAACCATAGATGGTTCGGAGTTTTTCTGAGAGAGAGAGAGGCAGTTTGTTCCATAGGACAGGGGCCAAGGCTCGGTGGGAGCGAACCTCTGTTCTTGCCTTCATAACCAGAGGAGCAAGGCCTGGATGGCAAGTACAGGGATATAATAAATAAAATAACAATAATAATATATAATAAAGCATGACAAATCACCCCAAAGGGGTAACTCAGTGCTGAAAGTGCAAACCCAAAGGAAGGAGGAAGAAAGAAAAAAGCAGTTTAAAGAGGCAGGTTTTGAGTGTTTTTTTTTTTTTAAATAAACAAAATCAGTGCACGTGGGAATGTGAAGGGGAAGTTTGTTCCAATGAAGTGGGCCGAGATAAGTAAAGGATCGGCCGCCGCGTCTAGCTGTGCGGATGTTACATGGGCGGAGCAAGAGTTGACCCTTGGATCTCAGATTTCTAGTGGGCAGATAAGGGAAGAGTTTGTTTTGGAGGTATGCCGGCCCTTTACCCGATAGGGATCTGTGAACCTGGCACAGTAGCTTGAAAATAGCTCGTTTCCCAATAGGAAGTCAATGCAGGGACCTGAAAATGGCTTCTGAGGAAGTGCGAGGGGGAAGCTTGAGAGCAAGGCGAGCCGCAATATTCCGGGAAACGGTCTTTACAACGAGGGCTGCGCCATGCCTGCCGTTTCCATGCAAGCGGAACAACGCTTGCTTAAACCACGCATCTGCCTTAACCACACCTATGCATTTGCCACACATATGCATGGTTAAGGCAGTCAGCGGTCTAGATGTGCAGATGGGCGGGGAGAGGAGCAGGAATGATCTGGAGAGGAAGCTCCAGGACACGGCCTGGTAAGTCTGGGGTTTGGGCTGGGTTGGGGGGAGGTAGTAGTTTTTAGGGGGGGGGGGGGGGGAGTCGGTTATAGGGCTCAGGGTAGGGGGTAGTGGGTCAGGGTAGATTTTTGGCAGGAGGCAGGGTTTTAGGACTCACGGCGGGGAGCAGTTTTCAGGGGTGGGGGTCAGTTTTACAACTTAGGGCAGGGGGCTTGGGTCGGGGTGGTTTTTTGGCAGGTCGCAGGGTTTAAGGCCTCAGGGTGGGGGGAAAGTGGCAGTTTTCAGAGCTGGGGTCAGCTTCAGGGCTCCGGTCGGGGGGGGGGGGGGGGGGGTTGCTGGAGTGGGGGATTTTTTTGGCCAGGGGCCGAGTGTTAGGGCTCAGGATGTTTTAAGGGATGGGGCAGAGCGGATTGCAGGGCTGGGGTATCGGGTCTTAGGGTGCATGGCAGGCGGGCTGGGGTGTGCAATTTACCACGCAATCATGCCTTTACAATGAAATTAGTTGTAAAGGCACGCGTGGTAAAAGCATGCGGGATAAAGATGCAGTCGTGGTTTAGACCACGTTGTTTAGGTATGCAAGGTTTAGGCATACATGGTTGTATCATACAACCTTCTGAGCCACCTGCAGTCTTGATAAGAGAGATTCTTTAGCTGCTACCATTAGGGTGTTTCCGCAGTCCAAGCGGCTAACCGCAAAAAGCCTGCATGAGAGTTTTTATCTTGTGTGGAGAAGCAACTACTGGAACGCTCTTCTCAAAAGATGTATTATACCAAAACAGGTGCTGCATGTGGCGCATACCTGCTCCCGCACTGTGAGATTGCCATCAATCAGGATGGCAAGATTTTTTACCACCTTTTTGGGTTGAGGCAGTGTGCCTAATTTGGACGGCCACCAGTCATCCCACCAGTAGTCGCGAGCCTTGCCAAATAGCACAATCTCTAATTTATCACTGCTGAGTTGCAGGCAGTTCTGTGAAACGCATGAAGCAATTTTTCTCATACATTCCTTGAATTTGGGTTTAGTAGATTCAGGGTTTGGGCCCATAGAAATTATCAATTGTGATTCATCTGCATATGAGATGACATCAAAGCCACAGGACTTTACTACTTGAGCCAGTAGTGTAATATAGATGTTAAAGAGCGCATGGTTCAATGAAAAGACCTGAGGGACTCCTTTGTCTAGTGACGTAGCACGAGATTTGAAGGGACCTAGATTGATCATTTGAGTGCGATTAATGAGGAAACTGTAGCTAGCAGAGGACATTACCTCCGACACCAATCTCAAAAAGTCTTTGGACCATGAAGGAGTGTGAGATGGTGTCAAAGGCAGCTGAAAGATCAAGTAGCACCATCATAGCTGGATAGCCCTCATCAAGGGAGAGTCTTGTGGTGTCTAGAATCCCCATTAGTGCGGTTTCGGTACTGTGTGAGGCTTTGAAAGCAAATTGCAAAGGGCCCAAGAGTGTTGGATTCCAAATAGCGGGTGAGTTGTTGACTAACTAGAATTTCTAAAATTTTACTGAGGTATGGGAGCAGAGATGAGCAGAGATATAGACCTAAAATTTGCGGGTTTCAGAGGGATTTCCTTAAAATGGGTATAACGTGCGCTGTCTTCCACACCCGAGGTATAGTGGTAGTATCAAGAGAGAGCTTAAACATTGCTGTGATGCCAGGAAGCAAAGTATTAGCAAGTGTCACCATGATGTGTGGTGGAGAGAAGTCCGAGGGGGAGCCTGACTTGACCTTGCTCATCATTTCTAAGGCTAGTGCCAGGGTGATGGGTTCAAAGGTGCTCCAAAGTGGTTGAGAAACTGTGAGTAGTGGGAATGGTTGGCAAAGAGTCAGTGGGGGAGGAGCGGTTAGCAAGGTTCCCTGGCATTGCCGAATAGGAGGACCACCCCCTCCCGTGCTGCCCGGATGATACAGTCACTAGCGCGGTAATTTAAGATCTTACAGATGATGGTCCGAGGAGGCGCTCGGAGGCGTCACTAGAGCTTTAAGTGCTGTCTCCACCACAAACTGTTTAGATAGACCCTTCAGTTAAGGTTCAGTCCGCACCCAGTTCTCCAGACATTGCTCTGTTGATGACCCTTCCCCTCTCAATGGAAATCCTAGGATTCAAACATTACTCCGTCGGGAATGTCCCTCTATATCTTTGACCTGCCGCTCCAGGTCTGCTGTGACAGTAGTGATCTGAGCCATCAGGCTTCTGAGGATGGCGACTTCACCCTGCAGTCTGGTTATGTTGCCCTCCCCAGATCTGACTTTGTCAGCCACCTTCCGTAAGGCTGTCCTCGGGAGGTTGACGTCAATGGAGACAGCCTCAATTTTAAGAGAAGGGGCCTGGACCATTGACTCAGTGCTCTCTTATGAGCCACACAGGCCACTGGGAAGGAAGGTACAAGATCAGTCAAGGTGCTGCACTTTAGGGCCAGCAACCGCAGAGTCCCGCTGTATACATCGTTTGTGGTGTGTTCTGGGAGGCCCATCCACCCCGGCTTCCTCAGATTTCACCCCCAGGAGGATGCGGGGTGGTATGAGCAGTTTCCCGATGGCCCCTGCTCAGGTTCTGAGGGCAACCCAGGACCCCCTAAGCTGTCTCCATCCTCAGCGTCCACATAATGCGGGGGCAGGGACCAGGGAGGTCTCCCATGCAGAGCATTTCAATCTGCTAATGTGGCTGACCGCCCCGCCACAGGCACTTCCCACTGGTGAGCGCTGGGGACCACGACTAGTCTACGCCCCTACCTCTCTCTTCATTGGGCCCAATCTGCGTGATCCAGGGATTGTGCTGGAGAAATGCCCTGAGGCCGCTGAGCCGCTCTCTCTACACCAAGTGCTGGGTGTCAGGCCCTTTCGGGCCGCGGCCACTGCCGCCTCCTGATTCGATGATGCCCGATTGAGCTGGGGGTCTGCCGCCTTACCAGCTGAAGAGGCTGAGCCTCAAAAGGGGCTCTCTGACATCAGTCAGCAGTGTTTTTTCACTCCCAAGGCTTCTGGGAGCATGACTCAAGTGGGCAGCCATTGGGGGATGCGCCCTGTCTTCGGGACCAGTGGCAGCCCGGGCAGGACTCTAAGGGCTTCCCAAGTGCCAAGCCCAGATCCAGCAGGGCCCGGTCTCAGCAACAGCTCCTCAGCGCTGCCCCGGCGACGCTGCTTCTGGACTTTTGGGTGGAGTTCCTACTCGTGGACTTGGTGCTGCATCCTGCTGAAAAGGTCGGCTAAGTGGTTGTCCATCCCTGGGAGATGTTTTGTATTGCCCAACGCTTAATAGTCTGAGATAGGCATCAGAACTGTAGAGAATGTCCCTCCCCCCCCCCCTTTTTTGTAAATAGTACATGGTTGTGATGTTGCCCATCCAGACTAAGACAACCTTTCCTGTGAGGTGAATTATAAATGCTTTCAATGCCAGGTGACCAGCTTGTAGTTCGAGATAGGTGATGGGGAGACCCTGGTGATTGGTATCCCAGAGACCCTGAACTGTGAGATCCTGAAGGTGAGCACCCCATCCCGTAAGCGATGCATCCACTGTGAGAATGATCTGGGGAACAGAGTCGAGGAATGGTCGCCCTTTTGACAGATTTTCCACAACTACAGAGAGCAATCAGTGTGGCTGTCCACCAACACTAGATCTTGTAGCTGACCCTGTGACTGAGACCATTGGCAAGCCAGATATTCTTGCAGAGGGCTCATATTTTGTCGAGCATGTGGTACTAAGGCTATGCAAGATGCCATCATGCCTAAAAGTCTGATAAGAGTTTTGACTGTTGTGTTGGTTGGGTTGAAACTGCTGAATCAGTGTTTGAATGTTTTGAATTCTGGTTACATTTGGGTATTCTAACCCTAATTGTGTGCAGAGTATGGTACGGTTGACTTTGTAAGGACTGAAGTAGTGATTTCTGTATGCTGACAGTAAATCCCAGTTGGTGTTGGAGAAGGAGAGTAGTTTGAGTGTGTTTTTGACACAGAAGAGGAGTACTGGCTTTGATGAACCAGTCATCTAGCTAAGGAAGATATCAATGTTTTGTCTGTGCAGATGTGCTGCTACCACTGCTAGACATGTGGTGACCACACTTGGTGCGGTAGTGACTCCGAATGGAAGAACTTTGAACTTTTTCAGCTATAACATATCTGAGGTATTTGCAATGAGCTGGGTGGATTGGAATGTGGAAATATGCATCCTTTAAGTCTAGCTCTGACATAAAGTCACCTATTGGAAGCAGTGGGATGATATCTTGAGGAGTTACCATGTGGAAGTGTTCTGATAGGATGTAATGATTTAAGGGCCTGAGATCTAATATAGGCCATAGCGATCCATCCTTTTTGGGACTTAGGAAGTAAAAGGAGTAAACTCCTGTACCTTGATATTGAAGACGGCCATGCTCTAATGCTCCCTTGAGTAGAGGAGCCTCCACTTCTGTTTGAGCAGAATTTGGTGCTCTATGGAAAGACTGTGTCTGCGACGTGGAATGTTTACAGGTGTGGATGTGAGCTCCAGACGATAACCATGTTGGATAATGTCCAACACCCATTGATCTGAAGTTATGGTTTTCCAGGCAGAGAAGAAATATTGTAGTCATTCCCCGACAGATGTTAAGTGGTCGGGGGAAGGATAATAACTCACTACTTGGAGGTGGCAGGGCAGAGTGTGTTGAGGCACCCCTACCACTTCCTTTTGAAGTATTTCTTCTGTAATTACCCCTGTAGTAGCCTCTAGAGGGGGAGGTTTGCTGTTGCCTGTACGATGAGGTAGAGGCATCAGGTGTTTTTTTGGTGCCTTGCTTGTAGGAGGGATGCCAAAAGAAGGAGTTTGTAACAACCCTACTAATTTAGCTACCTAAGTGTCTTTTTCATTTTCTCCAATGCTTGGTCCACCTTGGGACCAAATAGGTTTACTTTATCAAAAGGTAAATTTGATAGTGTCTGTTACACTTCTAGTTTGAAACAAAAGATATGTAGCCAAGTATGTCTACGCAACAAAACACTAGTGTTGACTCCTCTGGTGGCTGTGTCGGATGAGTCTGAGGCACATTTAATGGATTATTAGAGAGTCATTTTCCCTCATTTACAATTTCATTACCCCTTTTTTTTTTAATTCCTCAGGGAGATGTTGGAGGAGTCCCCCAATTTCAACCCAGAATGCCCTGTCATATATTGCTAATATGGCCTAAGTGTTCACGATCCGCCAATGATTTGAGGACTGAGCTGCTACCCGTCTTCCTGAAGCATCAATAAGTTTAGATTCCTTATCAGGAGGTGGAGCTTCTGCTGAGGATTGAGAATTAGCTCTTTTATGAGTTTTTGGTACGACTAAAGAGTCTGGAGATAGTTAACTTTTGATGAAAATAGGGTCTGATGGTGTAGGCTTACACTTTTTGTCAACCCTAGGTGTAATTATGCGTACATGCACTGGTTCTTTAAAATGTCATCAGCATGTCTAAGCATGCCTTTAAGCATAGGCATAGGCAGGTATTGTCATGCTCAATGGGTATTAGATACGTTTTTGAAAAGAAAATCATCCTCAATAGAGTTTTAATGCAGAGGAACTTGATGATAATCTGCTGGCCCAGTGATGTGGTCCTGAAAAGATGGAGAATCATCAGGGGTGATGGTCTAGCTAGGCATAGATCAGGGTCAGTATCATCTGGTAGATCAATCATAATTATCCCAGGGATCTGTGGGCTGTGGATATTAATCCCTTCCCTCCCAGTGATCATCCCAGTGGGAGACTGTGGAGAACCTTGTGGTGTAAAATGATCTGGTTCACCGTATGAATCATGGGGAAGGTGCTGGTGGAGAAGAGGGTGGAGGAGGTGGTAAAGGTGGCGGAGAAGGTGGAAGAGGAGGAAGTAAGGGGCTTGTTGCAATCTCCTTCTTTTTAGGAGACACTGAGACATCTATGGACTCCTCAAAGGAAAGTTGGAGCTTGAGGCTGGGTAAAAATACAGGCAGTTTTAGGCTGTATGCGTAGCTTTTTCTGCTTCGCATCGAGCCGCTCTTGCATGACCTGGAGGATGGGTTCTGGAGGCACCTTTGAAGTGGCTGACGATGTTTTTGGTGCCAAAGCTGGTTTTGTTTTTCGGATCCGAAGAGGTCAGAACTGAAGGCAGAGGTAGCGACTCACTTGGAGCCGAAGAATCAGATGGTCGGCTTGTTGATGGGTCTGTTACGCTCTGTGCAGGCGCCCTTTGTTTCAGCTTGGCGTTCGGTGCAGAGCCCGGGAACAGGGCATCCAAAGCAGGTGATTGTTGCCTACCATGGTCTTTTGGCAGTGGTGGCTCAGAAGTCGACGTATCTATGTGAACCGGAGATCTTTTGGGAGGTGAAACAGGGGCAGGTGTACTCATGGTCCACTGGCCATAAGTAAGATCATGTATCTGGAGTCCAGAGTCGAGATCAGAATCGGAAGTAGAGCTAGATTCGGAGTCATGGATGGAAAAGGCCTCCCCGCAGCAGCAGAGGCCTCAGGAAGTTCTTCCTGCTCAACATCTTGACCGAAGAGGCCTGGTGTTTCTTCGATTTCTTTGCGCTGCATTTCTCTGCGACCTGCCCGACAGTCCAGTAATGTGCTCTTTGATTGAAAAGATCAACATGTCTCAAAGTTGGCCTCACGATGATCAGCAGACAGATATAGATTGCAAACCTGGTGGAGGTCGGTTTTCAAGTACTTCGCGTGGCAGCTGGGGCAGAATCGGAATTTTGTTTTGTTCCATTAGCAGCACATTCTCGCACCAAGCTGCATGAAACAAAGAGTAGGCCCAAAGGCTGCGACAGGAGCACATCGAATCGAGCGGCAAAATTGTTTGAGTTGCCGGACGCAAGGATAGAAAACGAGACCGAAACAACCCCGACTAGGGTGGAAATGAACAGAGATTTTGGACACCAGAGACATGGATGTGGCATAGTCCCCCACCCACTGCCAAGCCACCCTCCATGGTCCCACTAGGAGCAGAGGATCCACTGATCCACATGGAGGACAGTGAGCCCTCAGGAACAGAATGCCAATGGTTTGAGTCTGTACTGAGGCAATGGGAAAGATGGGGCAGCAAAGACCTCCCCTCAACAGTTGACCAGACAGAGACAAATCAGAGACAAATCCCAATCCCCTATAAAGTCATAGGTGTCCGGGAGAATGGGTTCCCCTTTGCACTCAGTGCCACTCTGTTGCTAGTAAGACCCATCCATGGGAAATGAGGGGGTGAACAGGGATAAGCTGGGGGGCCAGAAGGGGCTGAAGATTCCCGCTGTGAAGGGGGGAGTGGTTCGGTAGGAGTTGGCAATTCTAGTCTTGACCCGGGGACACTTTAAACTGGTGGAGTCCCCCTCCCCACAAACACTGGACTACGGTGAGGAGACCCACTTTGCCACAGCGGGGGCCGCCAGGAGTTGCCACACTCTGTTACTATTGACATTTATCTGGCTGCATTGAAAGGGGCACAGCCAAGGGCAAACCCGCCCGACCAACGTTTGCAGAGGGTGGTCGTTAGTTGTTGGGTGTTAATTGGGAGGATATCACCCGGTGTAATTTGCCATTTGCACTTTGTATATTTGCACTGGTTTATTGTCCAAACCGCCCTAATTGTATTTGTCTGCTTGTTCTACTGTTTTTCTATATTCTAGACTGCATCGCCTGTATCCCACTGAGCTACCCCACCTTAAAGCCAGAAAGCACCCTCCCGCGCACCATCCCTTTTGTGACACTGATCCTTACTTCCTTTCTTTTCATTCTCTATATACTGTGGACCTGACCTGGCAAGGCTAATGTGCTTTTATTGCCAGTGGTGCACATCTGGTACACAATCCCATTAAAACCAGTAGTCCACTTCGTTGTTCTCCCCTCAAACCCATTTTAGGTCAAGCTTAGCCAGTGCGCACGCGCTGTCTGTAAGACCTGTTGTAAATACTAAAACTACGTTATTTCCGCCTGCTGCTTGCTATAGGTTCACTCATGTGTCTCTCTTATTTGCTGCCTCCTAAATTGTCCGGGCAGCCGATACCTCACTTCCATTAGAGGCAGATGCGCACCGGCCAAGTACAGTCTCCCCACGTTTCATTCTTTATTTGGTTGTTTGGAGAACTCTTTTCTTTTTAGGTCTCGCGCCTAGCGTCGCAGTGCGCAGCACTGCTCGTGCAGCGAGAGACCTCTTGTACGGGGTTTTAAAATCGAGCCAGGAATCGCACACGCTTGTGCGTTTGCTTTTCCTTTTGGACCACGCTATTGGCCAGTGCGTGCGTCTTTTTATTAAAGACAGCACGCAATTGGCCAAAGGCGGGCACATTGCTCCGCCCATGGCCTATTGGTGTCTATTGCGCGCACCGCAGGCCATGTGGTTTCAATTATCGTGCCCAGACACGGGCGCGATAATTGAAACCACATGGCTCACTGTGGCGCACGCGCGCACCACCCGCGGGCTTCTATGTTTTCCAAAAGCGATCACTTTCACTTTCGCGATCGCTTTCACTGCCACTTGTTCATATTTAAAGTGTGTGCCCAGAGATTGACAACAGGCTGCGTGTGTGAGTGATAAAACCCGAGGCGGGGAGGAGCAGGAACTGTTGGTTAGTAATAAAGATGTACTGTTGTAGCAAGCTACCCGAGCTCATTCTGGTTATAACTGATCATTTGATTATATCGATTCTTTGATTATGTGGAAATACTGTGAGCAGTGAACGCAGACCAGGCTTGGTTTGGAAACAGCTTTTACACGAGCTGAAGGAGACTTGTGTTGTGGTTTTATTTGGTATATATGCTCTTGTCATGCTTTCCCATCACAGTTATTGATATAAACTTGTTTGGCAGTTGTGAGTGTAACCGTTAGCACAGGGGGGCTGTGCAGCTTTTGGCAGAGGCAGTAGAGGTAATGTGACAGTAAGACCCCGCACCTTTTGTTCTGAGGAGTGATGGGCAGAAAATCCAACAGCTTTTGGTAAAAGAGAGAAATGGGAGGCGTTGGGACAGGGGACCCTAAACCAGTTTGGGGGTGCAAGATGGGAAATGATGAGGGCAAGAGGATACTGCTCCATTTTCTGTGTAGGGTGGTGGAATTGGGGCAGGAATATTCCACAACGTTTTTGTGAGGTATTTCTCGAGGGAGGGGAGGGCAGAGGACCCCACGTTTTTGGGAGTGGGGTATGTGTGGATTGCGAGCCCGATGGATACGAGTGCTAATGCGTTTGTTGGAGGCTGGGGGAGTTTTTCGCTGTTTTATATAGCACGAACTCGGCCCGAGAGAACTGAAGCGCTTTACATGAGCGCCAGTTCAGATTCATACGGATTTAGGGATACACAAAGAAATGGTGATGAGGCGTGGTTGGTGTTAACACAGAGGCCGCGAAAATATAATAGCTAGATGAGAGAACAAAAAATGTTTTGTTATAATATTTGAAGTGCCTCGTGCAGCAGGGGGCTCAGGCTGCCTCTCAGCGCTAGGGGTGGTGCAGAAGTGCACGTGCAGGAATATATCATGAGGTGGCAGCAGGTCCTCGCCCTTCAGCCATGAAAGTCACTGGTACTCAAAGCAGCCGCCGTTAGGGGAATGGAAATTAATAGTCGATTCTTCAAAGTCAATAGTTTTTGGTGCCCGAAAGGGCGTCAAAATCGTGTTTTGGAACCATCATTAAGGTGCTACTGAGTCGCTTTCGTTTTTATGCCATAAATGTATTCCTGTTTGGGAGAGCAAAACAAAATATTGGGGAACACATTGCCATTTTGGAGAAAGCAACGGTGGTTTAATTAACAATAAAAGTAACGTTGTTACAGCGCTCCATTCCACTCTTCACCCGTTTCAGAGCACTTTAAATACCGTATAGCACAATGAACAGATTAAATAGGTCTGTTTGCCGACCTCGGAAGGATGAAAGGACAAGTTGACCATGCTTGTGGCCTTCAAATCACTATTGATGTGAACGGTAATTCCACTTAGCCATATTGAGAAATATATCAGATTTAAATGACCTAGAGTTTAAACATGATATTCTGTAATTGTGCTCTGAGGTTACGCCGGCAGACCGATAAATATATATCTTACACAATAAATGACAAAAAGCCATGTTTTAAAATAACTCAGTGTTAAGGGTTTGCGGTTTCTAAGCGCTGTAAACTGCCATTTTTACTGTTACCTCATTTCATTGTATCAATGCGTCTACACCCTTTATCAGTCCGCACGTTTACACAAGAGCTCCAGTCTAACTTTATCTTTTTAAAACAGTACCTTCACCAGTAACAGACAGTTTAACTCGATTTTCAAGTTTTTTAGTGATGGGAGTCAAATCACAAAATAAAGAAACATGAAACAAACACTGCAACAGCAACCAAATAGGACAAACAGGCAGGATGAGATCTGAGAGCTCTTGTGAAGATTAACGTAACTCGGAGATAAATTCCGGGAGATGGTTTGTAGCAAAGCCAGCATCAGTGAAACTGCTACGAGCAAACCTTTAGACCCCAGTGACATCTTGCAGCACGGTATTAGTCTCTAGAGGTGTGTGGTCTTTCAGTCTCATTTTTGCTTCATGACCTGCATAAAGTAAGGGTTGTGAAAAACAGTGATTTCACCCGCCGAGTTTTGCAAAGGGGGAAAACGAGATTTCCGCAGTTCTGAAATGTTTGCAGGTAGGTGACATTTTTTTGTTGCAGTTTTATATAGGGCAAACTCGACTCGAAGCAGGCGCGCAACACCCATTGGGCTCACCGGGCTTCAGCCCCCCCCCCCGTCGTATGTGACAGCCCGGCTGAGACAGCCTCGCGGGCTGGCGTCCGTCTAATTGCAGCCGTACCAGAGTACTTCACGGGTCTTTAAAAGGCCATTTACTCGTTAATGAGGCTTTTGTTGTGTTTTCACCCCTTCTTACAGCCACTCTGCCTATGGCTGGAAGACTTAGCCCCCCCCCGAAATCTTTTTCAGCCCCCCCCGAAATCTTTTTCAGCCCCCCCCGAAATTTGGCTCTAGTTGCCCGCCTGACTCGAAGGTTTTAGAGGTTTTACATGAGCACCACTTACGTTACACAAAGATACATTTATTTTTGGTAGGCACGGGGAGATTAAGTGATTTGCCCAGAATCACAGGATGTTGTGGGGATGCCGAGACTCCGACCTGGTTCCCAGCTCCAAAGGCCGCTCTGAACCTTAGACCACATCCTCTCCCTATAGATTGTTTGTTTTCTGTGTCAAAAGTTGGTTTTGTTTTTGTATCTCTCATAGACAGCTTCTATCGTTTATTTGTGTTTTTAAATGGCACTACTTACTAGGTTTTTTCTTTACATGCAGCAAAGTCAGCTCCTATTTCGCTACTCCTGCCGCTCAGCAATGTGACCTTACTCTTCCCTCTGCCCCCTTCATTCTTTCTCCTGCTTTATTTTAAATTTGATATGGGGCTGCTCCTTTGTTCAGAAAAGAAGAAAATGTTTAGTGGTACGCTCTTTACAGTTTTTGTTTTAATTTATCCCTCCAATCTGGGTGTCTAACCATCTTAAAATGGTAAATTAGAACATAAGGGACACCATCTCATGGTGTATTTGTATGTATATATACTGAAACATGAACCCCTATGTGTCTGTCACCACGTTGGTGCCAGCCACTTTCCTGAAGTTCGCAGGTTTCACATTCTATGTAGATGCTTTTTCTACATGGATTTTTATTAAATGATAGGTAGTCCCTGTCACCTGCTACACATTCTATCTTGCATTTTAAGATTGTTTTTGTATTTCCATTCATCCATTCGCACCCCTGTATTTTAACATAGCCATAACTTTACTGTTGAGTTGCTATAAAAGCTTATAATATGATATATATAGTGTGCATTTTTCTTTAAATAATCACTCCACTGAAACAAAATAAATTGACATTTACAATGCCAGTAACTCAAACTCCAACAAATGAGAGACCTTACTGTCATTATTCTCCCTTCACCACGTGTTCTGTTGTTTCAGCTGGTACGACTCTGGGTTTCCACCTACCCTACAATGCCCATGATGTATTTGGGGCTGGTAGTCTGTTCCGAGGGCGTCATTGCCATGCACAGCTGGCAATATACAGATTAGACATTTTAACTGCAAGCTGGTATTTTTTAGGCGTGTTTCAGCCGTTCTTTGTTGTTCTTTTGCCCACGATTTAGAGAATACACTTACTAACTGCTAAACGAAATAAAAATAATGCACAGGCACAGATGTCAGTCGGTCATTCATTATCATGGTAGCAATATGAACTTGTGACTGTCCAAACCTGGTACAACTCTGCATTGTAGACCTCGGCAGATGTTTAGGGAGGCTGGTAAGTCCGCCTGATTAAGTCATCAGTTCTCGAACAAGGAGATGAGTGTCATTGTGCTCATGACCGTTGTCCTTAAATAACAAGGGAGTAACCCACTGAAAAGCACCATAAAAGCATAACATGTACAAATTGCCAGTATGATGTATACTGAGCATTCGGTTTGGGCAGTGTCACAGCACTTGTGGCAACCACATCTTTATACTCAGTGAATCAAAAGTAATCCAGGCAGCTAGACACGCCAACCACTGCACCCTTTGAAAAAAACAGAACAATTAAAAACATGCACAAGGATGACCCCTTCCACACTGCACACTAGGACAAAATGCCTTACACTTGCATGACATAGTAATATACCGCACAAACAAATGTTAAAACAGTACAACAGCTGGTTTGGTGAAAATATGCAAGACAGTGAATGACCCAACAAACAGCCATCCTCACTCCTGAAACGCTGCAGAAACAGGAGTATCTGCACTTAAGAAATACATATCGAACAGAGCCAGCTCCCTGCTGCATTTCATCAAACTACACAGGCTTTGCCTCTGAAGTCAAACATACCCAGCACTTAATTTGTGCCAGTGGTTACTGGTGGTGGGCACCAGCACTTTTTGGGGGGAACCGGGACTTATATTTCACAAACAGATTTACCCGGGAGTGAGACAAAAAAAAAAAGAAATCGTAAAATAAGGAGGGATTGGCAAATAGGAAATCAGTGAGCCTAGCCTAACGGCTAGGGCGCTCAACTTCGGACCTGGGGAACTGGGTTCGAGTCTCGGTAATGACGCCGAACAACCTGTGATTCTGGGCAAATCACTTAATCTTCCTGCGCCTACCAAAAAAAATAAAATGAATGTGTGTCCTCATGTAACGTAGCTGGTGCTATGTAAAGCTCTCTGATACCCGATTGGAATCGGGTCAAGTTCGCGCTATATAAAACTCTGCAAAAAAAAAAGGGAACAAGCATTTGCAATGCAATAGGTCCCGCATTTGCGACAGTTTGAGCAATTGGCATAGTAAATGAAAATGCCTTTTAATTATTTGTTTTGAACACCTGCAATGGGTACGTAAACACGGACTTTGTACTTATACTCATTGCTTACAAGAAGCAAGGCTGGCAGTAAAACAGGCTCAGTTCTCGTAAGCAACAACTATTAGTACAAAGTGCGTGTTTACCCACCACTTGCAAGATTAAAAAAAAAAGCATTTTCATTTACAATGCCAACAGCTCAAACTCTTGCAAAGAGATCTTTTTTCTCTCTCTCCTGCATTCTGACAAAATCGCCCAGTTTGTACCATTGCAGTGCTGCAGCAGGCCAAGGAGTAAACTAGAGGAGTTTTTTGGCCTGCTGTGCCAAGGGTAGGGCACAAGTCAGGTGAGGACGTGGGAGAACACAATCCCTCTCCACCCCCTACCCCTTTTACAGAGGTGCCGCCACTCTCTCTGCCCGAGACTGAGAGGCGTCACCCTGGGTCCCAGCACTGCAAAGGCTTGCATTTACAAATATTGTCAAATGTGGCCTTGAGACAAGGCGCCTGGTCTGGTGGCTTAGTGGACTAATGCGTCCAATGTAGGGGCCTGTATTTGACCTCATGGTCACAGGTTCAAATCCTGGCAGGTTCAGTCTTTCATCCTTCTGAGGTCAATACCAGGAGCACCACAGACGTGGGAAACATAAAAAAAACTGTTATTCAGCACTAAGATACCGTCTGAGTGACCATGCGCTTTACAAATAAGCATGTCTTAAAACCCCTTCCCACCAGTAGCAGTCCCTTTATGTGCGGGAGGGGTCCAGTGAAAGAGTGCGGTGGCAACTCCTTTATCTCCTAAAGTGTTGCTGCATAACCTACGAGATGCCACTTGCAGTTGTTTATATGGCCATGGAATGAATGCTAATGGGTCTTGGGAGCAGGGCTTGTCAGACGGTGCACAGGTATGTGGCACATGCAGAAAAGCCTGCTCAGCTGCTTTCCCAGCAGGACCAGCTGCGTGAACAGCAGAACATTAAAAGGCAGAGGTCAGCAGTGAGGTACAAGCGACTAGACCTCATGTCCACCACCAGCTACAGTGTCTGCCTTGGGCAAAGAGGAACCTGAAGATGAGAAAACACCTAAGGCAGCCATTAAAGCGACCCACTTGTCAACTTTGATTCATACACAACCACATTACTGGGCAGCAGAGGCTGTTTTGTGGTGCAATTCTTTAAAGGGAAAGTTCCACCAAACATGTTTTTTACGTCTCGCTTGACCGGTATGGCTGTAGCTCTACTTGACTTAATCAACAGAAAAAGAACTTCACAAAGTACTGCACAGAGGGCCTTTGGCTCTGCAGACATGCTAATCTTCCTTCTTAGTGTATTTGTTTGAGCAGAATTTGTGTGCTTCCTGCTAAAAGACTGCTTGTAAGCAACAGTCGGTTATGGTGATAAGCCAATGAATCAAGACTGATTTATTCATTGTGAAAAGCATATGTTAAAGCCAGTAGGCCTTTTGGGATGTATTGTCCTTTGACTGAGTTATAGCCTGTAGTCCGGAATCGCCTAGCACCGATTTCCACAGATTATTTTAGTAGGCAACAGTCTGACGAACAATGTTTTTTTCTAATTTCATTGGTTTTTAGGACCTGGATTGGTAGAGCAGCTCTGTGCAAGGGTTTATGTAATCACTAGAAAAATGCGCTGTAAACAGAGGTAATGAGAGAGGGACTGTGGCACAGCCCACATATTGATCTTCTCTGCAGGCATTTGATTGAAGCATAGGTGTGCTAGTCTGCAGACCAAATTGTTCTTATGCTTATAACGGATAGTGAGATTGTTAATGCAGACCTCAAGTCAAATTCAGTAGAAAGGGGTTTTGCATAGTGTAACCCTTTCACCAGTACAGCAGGAAGGGGTTTCACATTGGTAAAACTCCGAGCCTCTATGCATGACCTGTTTAAGACATATTGAGGCCGAAACAGGAGCTTTCCAGAAGTGCTGCAGCACTGTAACGAATCAGGACTCTAAGGCGATGCTGCAGTAGTTTAAAGAAGGCTGTGCCCACACATCTCTGCTGCTGGGTCCCCTGTACATCAAGGAGTATTGCTGCTTTAAAATTCTGCACCTATTTGTTATTCAAAGCGTTTACTGCCACAGATCGGCGGCTTCATAGAGGTTGTGGAAACAAATATCTGTTTTGTTGTCAAAGCCCCCATGCTGCACTTTTATGTGGATGAAGGCTGCGCCCCTTTCTTTAGAAAAGCAGTGTTTAAGGAAAGGTAAGTGGCCACTATTAAAGTGAAACATGGCATGGGGGCTTTTACAAAAGAAAAAGCATTTGTTTGACAAACTCCTACATGCCACAGTTTCACTTTAATAGCTACCGCAAACTTTTTGTTAAATATTGCTTTTTTTTTTACAGAAAGCAGCACGGCCTTCATGCACGTGAGATTGCTGCATGGGGGCATTGACAACAAAAACATATTTGAAATGCAATAGGTCTCGCATTTGCGACAGTGTAAGCTGCTGGCATTTACAATGCCAATAGCTCAAAACTCTGGTAAATGCGAGATCTATTGCATTGCAAATGCTTGTTTCTCTTGTTCCCTCCCCAACCTCCCCCTTCCTTTCTTTCTGCTACCCTGCTCTTCCCCCTTCCACTTGCTAAAGAGATATTTCAGTCATAGAACAATTCATTCTAGACCCTATAGTACAGTGATGGCCCACCAGGAACCCAAACGTTTCAGAGTACTGTCACTTAATATGAACGGCCTCACACGTTTCATCAAACAGAAGAAGGTACTGGCCTATATCGCGACTAAATCTCCTGACATTGTCCTTTTGCAGGAAACCCACCTTTAATGTCTGGAAACTGACAAATTAAAGAGGCACTGGGTGGGTAGGGTGATCGGCGCAAGTTATAGTGGCAGGGCAGACACACCTGATGAGGCGCAGATGTCTGCCAAACATCCCAAGAAAAAGGGGGGACCGCAATCCTATTTAAGAAATCGGTCACAACATGGTCCACAAGACATGGGTGGACGAAAATCATTTTTATGAGGTCCACACTAATAGACTTAGTCTACGTCCAGAATGCGGAAAGGGCCACCTTTTTCTCTTCGCTATCATGGCTCTTTGACAAATTCAGATGTACTAATTTGGTGGCGGGGGATGACTGGAAGCTAGCCCTAGACCCATACATAAATAGAACAGGAGGATACTATAGGGCAGATGTGGGAGATCACACATTACTCTTGAATGTCGCGTCGGGCTATGGGTTGACCCGTGGCATTTCACCCATCCAACGGAGTGTGAATATTCCTATGTATCAGGTGTACAAGGTTCCTGTTCATGAATTAACTATTTCTTCTTTAATCACCCTGCCCTGTCGACCTTGAGAGATTGTACAATATTGGGGGGTGGGGGGGAGGGGGTATAGCTGACCACTCTCTGGTGCTACTGGAGAATGTTGCACCCAGTGGCGGCTGGTGACATTTGAAAGTGGTAAGGTGTAAAATTGGCGATGGAGCGCACCGCGGCGAGCGTAGCGAGCGAGCCCGAACAACAGGCCACTGCTTCCCCTCAAACTATTGTCTATTATAATATAATATAACTATTGTATATTGACAAATATAGTTTACGGCAAGCGGGTATTTGCAATGACGAGCGAGTCTTGTTGCATCAAAGAAAGCGGAGCACTGTTTACAGAGCAAGTCTAAGTGATCATGCCTTAGTGAGCGCATGCAGGTCGCAGCATTTGAGGTGCATCGAGGGAAGCAGAGTGCCGGCAGCCGGACTGGAGGCGCAGTGAGGGGAGTGAAGGGTCCTTTGACCATGTCCTCAGAGAACAGAGGAGGGGCAGGGCTTTAAGTGGGATGAAAAAACTGGGGGGTCTCTAAAAAGGATGTGTCAAACCTGTTAATTGTGCGTGGCCAACATAATTAGGGGCATGGCCGAAATCATGAGGCACAAGATTGCTATTCAGTAAATTTTGCCTGGTTTACTTGTCTAGATATCCAGCACTAAATTAATTGAAAAAAGAAAAACGTGTCTAATATCGCCAGCACCCGAACAGAGCCCTGGGTTAATTATTTAGTAAGTACTTTAATCCCGGCAACTCGATTCACTCCGTATGACACCTGAGCATACTCGCCCTGTTTAAAACAAGATAGCAGCAACTCCTTCAATGTACTTGTAGCGCCTTTTCAATCAGGTGCCATTTTTTTGTTCTGTGCATTTAACTGCAGTTTCCAGCTTTGCATAGTACTACAATCAACGATCTACAATCAACACATAGCCATGAAATCATCCATCGCTCCTCTGCCGGCAGGCTGGCGGAGGGACCTAAAAATGGGATGGCATCATGTTGGCCGAAATCGATGCACCGAAACACTGAAAAAACAAAGGCCCAGCACATGCCCTTCACAAGGCAGCCGAGACAGTTTACAGTTACACTATTGTCCTAAATCAGTTTTTACCCCTCTCCCATCAGTGTTGCACCCCAGATATGTCAGCGCCATATAAATCCGAATTTGGCGTGCATTTTGCAGGCACACATACAGGTGTACAGTACAGCACACATAAATTCACACATGCGGACACCTACAGACATCCATGTACACACACAGGCCGAGCGCATCATACAGACACCCTCTGGTTTTCACTTTTCTTTCCCGTCACACTCATACTAGCACACCCTTGAGAGCGCAGAGTTTGCAGGATGTAACAGTGAGTCTATGTGAAAATCCATCGATCACAACCAGGAAAAGTGCATCGCGTTTCAGGCATACAGGCAGCACTATTCATGCTGGAGTGCGTGTAAATTACGAGCAAGAACAGAGCGATGATGTACTGAATCCCCACTCCCATGGGTGAACATTCCCAGCCCAGCAGCAAATTATACAAGACAATCTGGGTCACACTTCTCTGGGTCACACTTATAGCAAGGAGGAAGCGACAATGGAGGAAATAATATTGTCCTACTAACCTGCAGTCGAGTCGATGGTCTGTCTCGGGGCACTTGACTAGAGTCAGAGTCGTCCCTGCAGTCCATATCCAACGTCTAGCTGCCTGGAGAGTTGATGTGATGCAATCGTTTCCAGAAAGTTCCACCACCAGTGCAGATACGCGCGGGAAGCAGAGTGAGGTCGAGCCTGCGCAGAGCTGAATCCTCGGCTTCCCGCCTGCCACACCCCTTTCCCAACTCGTCACAGGGTGGTCCCACCACACCCTGTAATGAGTTGGGAAAGGGCTGGGTGACAGTCTCCACTCTCGGATTGACGTGGAGGGTTAGCGATACCGGACTTGGACTGAAAACGCCCGGGGCTAACTTTCCCTCCACGCCATCAGGGGGTGGAGACTGGGCCCTGAAGCTAGGTCTTTGCCGAGCTGATGACATCACAGCCTTCAGGGCTGTGAGGTTGTCAGCCCGGCAAACACTTAGGCTTCTCTGGGCCCACAAAGTGAGTGAGTCAGTCACGTCACGTGAGATGCTTCGCTTCAAGTCACTGGAATCAAGCTATCCTGGGTGAAGAAAAAACAAGCATTGGCATAGCCAATAGGTCTCGCCTTTGGGACCTTATAAATGTTTAGCTATGCAACAGTTAATGTTGTTGTGTGTAAGGATATGTGCTGCATAACTAAATACTTATAAGGTCCCAAAGGCGAGACCTATTGGCTATGCTAATGCTTGTTCTGTAATGCTGATGGTACTGGCACTACATGTGTGCCAGAGCTATTTTGCGAGAGAGTTCCGTCAATTGCACTGGAGCGTGGCCGCAAGCAAATGAGGGAATCACTTTGCCTTTGCATCCTGTTACAGACAACAGAGCAGAGGCAAACAGGCCCTTATGAGGCCCATTGGTCATAAAACGTTGGTGAATTGTTACTGCTCTGCCTGAGGTCAGTCCTCTGGAGAGGGGTGGCTAGAGATCCCTCAGAAAACCCCTTGCAGGTGGGTGCAGCCACTCCCTGGACTCGCCTGCAGGGGAATCTACATTTCCTGACAAAAGTGCAGGCCACTGCTGCCTGCACTGTGGAAGACGGAGAGTCTTGTAAGCAGCCTATTATCTGTTACTAAATGCGCTGCCCTCGGGGCAGTTGAGAGTTCAGAGTTGCTCTGGGGAAGTATATTCATGATAGGTGTGTGTGGCGCAGACAGGGACAGTGAGCTTATTATGCAATTGTGGCCCAGGATGGGGAACATTTAGAAGGTTTGTAAATATAGTGTGTGGATGCTTAATACATTTTGGTGGCCTCCTCCAAAACCAACCCCTAATCCACATGCATCTACACTGTGTTCAGAGGACCACTGAAGCACAACAGTTAAAAACCCAAAGATCCAAAACGGCTCATTTATACTGCCTTTGGAGAATTAAAATCAACCTCAGAGTTGTTTTAAGCAACATTACTTCTGACTGGTTATGTACGACTGGTGCAGCTGCTTGCTTCCAGTGGTCACTGTGCCCTCTACATTCCTACTCACTCACCCTACCACTACTCTCTCAAAAGCGGTTTGTTCTTAACAGCCGGCAAGACATACGTCTGGGCCACACGCATGTTCAGCTTTGTAATAAGAGGGAGACAGGGAGTCAAGAGTCACTATAAAGAGGCGGAGAGACACTCAGGTGGGGCGAGGAAGAAAGATGAAAGATGAAAGCGGAATAGAGTGTGTAAGTGAACTGGGGAGACAGCAAGTATGAGACGCTTGGATATGGAGAGGACAGGAGACCCAGAGCATTTGTGTTGGTACACGCTAATGGTACATTTGCTCACTAGTGGAGTTTGCAGGGCAGCATCCCGTGCTGTAACTCAAGGAAGCCCACATCACAGTGGTGCTGCACCACCACCTAAATCACACCAATTTCATAGGATGGGCTTGGCACAACGGTGCCAACACATTGAAGAGACACCGACAAAGGAAAAAAAATGAACCCTTTCAGGTGCTGCAGCTCACATTTCTGGAAAGCTAAGTATCTCACATCAAATATTATGGCAGCCCCTGGCCCACAGGATAGATTATGCCAGTAAATCCCGTATATCCTTCGCTTTTTCATATGATGGGGCAACAGCAGTTGACGCACCATTTCCTCATAAAACAGATTTGCCGTGTGTAGAAAAAATGTAACCTTCCCTCCTATAGTAGACCAGTACAGGTGCGGCAGCATTACAAGCTTTCCAGATCCCAGGACACAAACATTGGGCAGCAGCAATGCAAGCCTTGCTTTGGTACAAACATGCATAACATAGCAGTAGCAAAGTAAGCTTCCCTCTCAAGTAAGGTAGCAAAGTGCAATCCCCAGGTCGTCGCAGAATAGATTGAATAGGGAGATCTGAACAAGGTTTTGTCACTAAAAGCACATGAACAGTGAAGGCATGAGTGACATCTAGGCTACAGGCAGATCTCTGGAGTGGGTGCTTGACTCGTTAAGAATATGAAGCGAATGAATATACGAGCTCTGACACCACTGCCATTTAAGTGATATTACACATCAGTATGGTGAAGAAGCTGCTGCTGTCACTCAGACCTGCTGTTTAGTCGATGCCTTGTTTTCCATACTGTGAAGAAGCCTTTACTTAGCAGGTCACAGTTACTCAGGCTGTAGGTAGGCAGCTCCGAATAACTACGGTCTAGACAGGCACAGAGTTGCCAACCACTTTAACAAGGTTTTGAATGCATGCGCACGAGGCGCTTTACAATCCCACCCTCGGTGTTTAAAAGGCTGAGGGCCACCTCAGATTCGGATGTATCACTATTATTACCTGCAAGGGTACACGCAGCGCTCAATGAAACCATGCCAGACCAGTCTGAAATGCAGAAAGTCAACAATGTCAAAAGCTAAATCATTTTTAATGTACAGCAACAGTCTAACCAGCCTCACTTGCTTTACGAATTTTTATTTTTAATCAGTCGAAGACAAATATTCCTGGAAGGCCCAATGCACTGAGCTATTTTCATTTTCAATTTTATTTTCACTCCATACTGAAACGCAGGTGGGTGTAGGAGAGGGAATGACTGTCGGTATGAGCACCCATTTTTTTTATTCAAGCTCGGGTGCTGGGCTGTATCAGCGAATTTATTTTTGGAAAACTAGGGCAGATTAGTTACTGTACGAAGAGAAAAGGCAAACGAATCTCGTGATTCTGTTGGACTAGCAGCAAATTGCAAGACAATTTCAAAGCAACGCACGTGTGCTGCTGAGCTGTTAGCATTTCTTAAACAAGCGGCCGCAAAAATGATCGCAATCAAACATCAAAGCGCCGCGAAAGTGAAAGCAATTGCGGTGAAGCGGGGCGCGCGCGCCCGCACACATGCACTGTAGCTCTAGGCTGGCCTGGTAACACTTTTTGGAGCCCTCTCAAAAAGTCTCGCCAGACCAGCGCATGCGCTGGGTCAGGCGAGACCTAAAAACATGAGGCACAGGGTCGAGACTGATTTGCATATGGCCAGGTCTAAACTGGGGTGGTATGGTGAGCAAAAGAATGATGGATTTAACCCAGATCTCTTGACTGGGGGTGAATGTTTTGATTTGTTCTGCATTCCGTCCATCGATTGTGTGTCTTTTGCTCGCTTCAAGTCACGACGCCGGTATTGATGAGTGGCCGGCCGCTGCGGCGGGCAGACAATGCATGTGTTCAAATTAATGGCACCGGAGACAAAATTAGAAGTAAAACAACGTTTTTTAAAAAAATTAATAAAATATGATTGAGCGCTTTGGGAACAAGGGCGGAGCCCCGATGCCCTCGGGGAGAAACCGCCACTGGTTGCACCAGTAGTGAAGCGCTGGGACCTCAAAGTGCCTTTTTATAAGCAGTATCTGGGGAAGCAGAAGCTGACCACCCACCTATGCCGATATCTAGTTGAGAATGAAGAAACGGTATGCTCCGTTCAAACCCTTTAGGGCACCTGATGAGGCACGTTGCTTCTGGAAACAGGAACTAACTGACAAACAGATGCTGGAGCGAGAGGCCCAGCCCTCGATCCAACAATATGTAAACCTACTGTCCCCTCAATCCCTCTGGTGGCTCGAAAGAGCACGAATGGACCTGAACATGCGTTTCACCAATAAAGCAGATTATGCCCTCTCCCGCTTACCAAAATAACAGAGAATTGCCAATACTGATAATACGTGAAACATTTACTCCGCTAGTGCATAGAAAAAATCTATCGCACCATCAAGCCATATTTTGCCTATTTTAAATTTATTATACCAATTTTTACTTTTCAATTCAAAATTATTTTTATTCGATATGCCACAAAACTTTATCAAAAAGAGACACAAATAGACATTTTAATAAACCCAGCCATACCATTATTAAATACAAAAAAACCACACTCATTCCATTGTTCCTACTTTCTGCTCACATACTCCATTCACCAAACATTTATAACCCGCACTAAACAACAATCATACATAAAGCCTCAACCTGGCCAACCGGACCTAATTGCATCAATTTTGAATGCCAGGGATAATCACCAAACACCAGTTACTTGTTTAATACAATAGTCCTTACCAGTGCACTATCAAAAAAATAACATGACCTTTTTAGAAATATAAATGCAATTTACAGTGCACAACAAAAGCCACAAAAAATAGCCACAGGTTGTTTTGGTACAAAAACAAACAAGGTCGGCAGTGCTAATTAGAGCAAGGTGGGCAGGTTACTGGCAGTGCAGCTTTGCCAACAGGAGGCGCATATAGGCTTACTGGCAATCCGTGACTCGAGGGGCAAATTGGTCACACAACCTGCAAAGATAGCAGACACATTTGCCTGTTTCTTAGAAACCCTGTACAGTGCCGAAGTCTTTGATGATCCCGATGGATAATTGCAGTTTCTGCACGGGGTGCACCTGCTGACCTTTTCTGATACAGGCAGGCTGCTATTGGACAGAGACATTATGGAGGACGAGATAGCCACGGCTATCTTTGACATGCCATACAACAAAACACCTGGCACTGATGGATTCCCCACGGAATTCTATAAACAGAATAAACAGTTGCCGATGAGGCTCTTGTGTACGGTCTCTAAGAAGGCGGGGTATAGGCAATGGTTTCCAGACAAGTACAATAAGGCCATTACTGGTCTGCTTCTGAAGGCTGACAAGGATGCCACCCAATGTTCCAGCTACCGCCGAATCTCACTCCTTACACGACCAAGGGCCTGGCAACCAAGCATAAAAAGTACTGCCTAGCCTGACACATCACTCACAGATGGGTTTTGCCCCAGGACGGTCTTCCAGGAACCACATGCGCACACTGGAACATGTGCTGTGGCAGGGGAAGGACGATGAGGAATACAGGATACTGCTTCCTTGGACGCCGAGAAGGTATTTGACCTCGTTGAGTGGTGATACTTATTCCGTAATTAGGGAATGCTGTACTGGGGCTGGGATTCCTGGCCAAAGTCCGTGCTGCAAATCCACTGTGGGGGATTCCTGTCTTGGGCCTTTTTCATATACTTTGAAACACGCCAGAGATGCCATCTTTCCCCGATTGTATGTCACCTGCTGTTATAACCACTAGCGACTGCCATCCAACAACATGAGCAAATGAGGGGAATTACCATGATGGCAGGAGAGAGTAACTCTTATTATATGCCGATGATCTTCTTCCCACTGTCTCCAACCCTCAGACATCAGTCTCAGTGCTTCTGTCCTTAATAGAGGCCTTCTTTGCTATTTCTTGATAGAAGATTAACTGGGGGTAGAGCGAAGCTGTCCCCAACCCCAATTGCTCCCTTGCCTGACCAAACACTGCATACGGGTTTAAATGTAAGACTACCAAGGTGAAATACTTGGAGGATCATGGGCAATAATGTTCTGGACAATATGGCTATGGATAATTTACTGCCATTGTTGTCGAAGACTGACAATGACTTCCTCCGATGGTCGACCTTAAAGTTCTCACTCTGGGTATGAGAAGATTGCGTGAAAATGGTCACGGCTCTCCGGTTTAACTACGTGTTCAGCATGCTCCCATTCCGGGTCTCCAAGGACCTACTTCGAAAAGTCACCAAACGAATTAAATAATTTGTTTGGGCAGGGAGAAAGTCAAGGCTCAAACCTGCGTGGTTATATGCAGTCACTTGGGCCAGGAGACTGAGCTTGCCAGATATGTACTTGTACTACATAGCATACTAGATCTTATAGCTGCAATATTTTATGGTGGATGGAGGTGAACAGCCGGAGTGGGTCCACATAGAGAGTACGCTGGTGGGGGTGCCCCCGCAACATAAACATTCTCTATAAATCAAAGCCCTTGGGCGGACGGCGGTGTGGACGACATGGAAGAAAGTCAACAGACTCAATCAGGGAGGAGTGCGACATCTGAACAGTGGGTGATATACAGCAACAGGACTATTAAGACTTTCCAGGCACTATGTATGAAATTCACCCACCCTCACCCTACATCGCAAGCCTGACGGTCCTGGCAACTCAGGCTCTGCCTTAAGGGGACGAAAGGGCTGACACAGGTTTCAACGAGGGAATCCCCAGTCCAGACTTAATTGTTGAATTAGGGAAGAGAGAAGGGGGGCGGTCACAACCTTTTAATAGATTCTTATCAACTGTTTATACATACATGCAAGACCGGTTGAGTACAATATAATGATGAGGGCTGGATGGCACTCATGGTGACGCATGACTGCGCATTAAGGGATGCCAGAATGAAATGTACATGCTTTAAGATACTACATAATTGGTACTGGTCATCCTACTGATTAAAACTAGCCAGGATCTCCCGAACAACAGGTCCTGGAGATGCGCCCAAATGGAGTGCAATCTCCATCACATATCATGGTCATGCGCTAGACTCCGCAACTACTGAGTGGATTTATGATGTATGTTGCACCCTACCAGCCTATTTACCATAACAGAATCAGTGAAACTAGCCTTCCTATATGACCTACTGGATGTAGACTATGCCACCTCTCCTTGGAGGAGGTGGATGTTGATAGCATTGCCGTGGCAGAAATATGAATCCTCTGACACTGGCAAACCCCTACCTTGCCGACTCCTAATGGACGATTGAATTGTTCAGACTGGCCACCTATAAGTGAAGCATTTATAAGTTACAAGACTAATTGCAGAAATTTGACAGCGTGGGGACCGTTTTTACATTTTGCCGACCCACAGACTATCATTTTAGGGTATGCACTCTCTCTCCAGGTCTACCCCCCGCCCCGCTCAGCGAGAATGAAAGGCATCTCCGAACGGTTATGGGTTGTCTCAGTGAGAATGGACGCAATTGTTTCAATACAATGGGAGTCTTAGTAAAAATAGAGAAGTTACATTGAGGATAAGAGTGTCCATGAAGAGAACTAAAGTGAGTCTGCATGTGGTTTGGCAAGTCACACAAATCTGTGGGTGCCAAAATGAAGGGAGTCTAAGCATGGATTGCGGAGCTTGCAGGGAGGATGGGGATTGTTAGTAAGACTGATGGAGTCTCCGCGAGGGTGGGCGAGTTACAATAAAAATGTGTATAATCTCAGCTAGGATGCGAGTAGACTCAGAGAGGATGGAAAGTATTTCATCAGGGCTAAGGGGGCTTTAGCAAGAACAGATGAGTCCCAGGAAAGATGAAGGCATGTCAGAAAAGATGAAGAAGGATGGGTGAGGTAAAAAAAGAATCGGCGAGCCACAGTGAGGATGTCAGAAGTCACTTTCAATGTCACACGTTGGGTGGAATTCAAATAAAAAAATGATCACCCTTTAGCCACTGCCTATTTTCGGCTTCTGAATAATATCTGGTATCAAACAGATTGGATTATTGCCAAGGCTAATCAAGTGTGGCACACTGGCTACAAGAGGAAAAAATGTCATGTATCACTATACCTCTACTCAACTGAAACGTTGTAGTGTTTCGGCAAAATGTTTGGGAACTGCTTGACTAAGGTGCTAATTTAATTTAAAGATTAAGTACTTGTTATAAAGCTGTGCACCTCTTTTACTCCTGTGGACTCCTGCCTTTTTATTATTTTCTAATAACGTTTTAATTTAAAAAAAGCAATAGCTCTTCAGCAGTTATACTGTGTTCAGTGCAGTATGTCTAGTTACAAATGCATGCTTCTAATCATTTGCTACGCTTATGTTTAAGAAACTTTGACTTCCTTACCTGTATTATAAATATTTTGGGTTTTCCCACCAGGCTCGGACATTTGTCTCCCTTGAACATGTTGATCAGAGTCTGAATTTCGATTTTTGCATCAAAGGAATAGATGTGGTCCTTCTCACCGTGGCTCAGGAAAACACACAGAAAGCAGTCCGCATCAGAATGATCAGCAGTTGAAGCTAAGGATTAAGAACATACAGCTGTATGTTTACCTATGCATGGATCCTCCAGACCAAACATGATAACTTAACCCACCCTGCACATATGTAGATTTAAATTGGCTTCTGCTACTACAGGGCAGACCACTTTGATTTTTTTACAGCGAGAACAAGACCCTTTTGGGTGACAGAGCGCTTTACAATAATAACAAAATGATGTTAAACAATAAATGATATGCTATATACATATAAGTGGAGTAGGTCATGTGGCTAATAATAAAGTAAAAAAAATTAAGAAGAACAGAAATAGGCACATATAGTCATCCGTAAAGCAGACTCTGATAGGCGCCTGGCCGGTGTGTTGATGGTTGGGCAACAGACAGATAGAACAGATCTCGGAGATGTGGGCATGGGTGATAAATGGAACCTCACATGGGCAGGTAGGCATCGCGCTTGAGGAGAGGGAGGTAGGGCCTCAATGTGAGAGAAATCAGTTGGCTGGTAGAAGTTTTACTTCTTTTCTGAAGAAGAAGGAGGAGGGGTGGTTGCATCTGGTCTCCGGAGGAAGAGAGTTCCACATTTTAGGGTCAATTCCAGAAAAATATTGATTGTAGGTTTTAATTTTGTTTTAATTTTGTAGCTTAAGTTGTAAGGACTCTGTGCTTCTAGAAGTTCAGTTTCTGCCAGAAAGTGTCAGTTTCTGGGACAGTTAAGAAGGGGTGTTGTGATGCCGTGCTTTATGGGTCTTGCAGGCAATTTTGAGAAGGATCCTGGCCTCAAAGGGTAACCTTTTCAGAGAATGGAGGACACGGGAGATATGATCTCTTTTTTTTGGAGCTATTGATGAGCCTTACTGCCGTGTTGAAGGTAGCCTTCAGCATAGCAAGTTCGCGTTTTGGAAAGTCTATGATGGTGGCACTACCATACTCTAATTTGGATATCACAAGTGATTGAACTACTGTTTTGACATCTGCCATGGGAAGGAAATGTTTTAGTATCCTTAATTCATTTAGTTGAAGGTTAGCTCCTCTGGTGGAAGCACTGATGTGCTTTTGCATAGAGAGGGTATGTTTTCAGGGCATTAAGTTTGAGGTGGTTACGGGTCAGCCAATGTTGCATTTTTGTCAAGGTGTTATTAAGGGTGCTGATGTCCTCGGGAGAGATCATTTTCATGCAGAGTTGAGTATGATCTAAATACATGTGATAGAAGATGTGAGAGAGTTTGAGGATTTTGGTCAAAGGCTCCATGTATAGGTTGAACAGTGTTGGGGAGAGAATGAAACCTTGGGGATACCTAGTGTAACTGGCAACTGATCGGAAAGAGAGTGATGGATTAGGACACGTTGATAGCTATTGTGAAGGAGAGAGAACCATTTTAATATGATAGCGGTGAGACCCATCTTGTGTTCTAATAAGTTCAAAAGAGTTTAATGATTCAAAGTGTGGAATGCAGCTGATAGGTCGAGTAGGATTAGTAAGCAATATTCATTCTGCCTGAGTGAGCATAGAGCATCATCAACAATGTGGACCAGGGCAGTTTCGGTGCTATGACCGGTCCTGAAACCGGATTGGCATTAGTCCAGGAGATGGAACTGCTCCATGTGATTGCGAAGCTGTATGTGCATACATTTTTCTAGGAGTTTGGCCACAGTTTGGATGTTAGAGATAGGACTCTAGATGGTGGGGTCAGACTGGTTGGCTCTGGGTTTTTTTTAGGATAGGAGTAGCCTGTCTGCCTTTTAGGCAATCAGGTATGGAGCTTCGTGTAAGTGAAGCATTGATAATCCTAGTCTATATGGGGGATAGGAGGTGTCTGGGCTCATTGAGGAGTTTGGAGGTAAGGGGATCGTTGAAGTGGCTGGAGTATTTCGGAGAAGTTTGAAGCTTTGGGATGTCACCTTCATTTAAGGCTCTGAAACTGGACCCGGACGTATTTTTTTAAAGTTTTAAAGTTTGGGGGCAGAGGTTATCGGGCGTTCTACTTGAACATGAGTGAGGGGGAAAGGATGGTTGTACACAGTAAGAGTTTCAAAGCGTTATGGATCTCAGTGTTGATAAGCATGGTTTTCTCAGCAAAGGTCGAGGCAAATGTTTTGCAGTTAGGTATGATTTTGATGTCAGAGGATGGGGCATTGCTTTCCTTGTTTGTTTAGTTTTTGACAATTTCGAACAGTTTTATTAGGTCGATTAATTGCCGTTTCGAGTTGATTTTTGAAAGAATGATGCTTTGGAGTCTCGAATGTCCTTTTTGTAGGAGCTCAGTCTTTTTTCATTGAAGGTTTGGCATACCAGAACCACGGATGGCACACTCCTTGCTCAATAAGGTGCAAGTAACATGTAGAAGAGAAAATGTTAACCCTTTAAACGTACATAAACTATTTCTGATTTCAGTTCACAACACAAGGTCCCCAAATAGTTCAGTAAGGGTTTCTTTGGTTTTAGTTGAGAAAGAGGGTATGTTTTGTTGCTTCAGTTCATGCTCAGAACCCATCTGCACGTCATATATGGGATTTGTGTTTTTTGATGGGGCAAGGACTCGTAGAAAAGAGACTTGTTCAGAAGCAATCCTCTCATAGAACTCATTACCTTGAATTAATCTGGTATTGTGAAAATTAATATGCACCACACACGATATAATAGAAAGAAGAAGCTTGCCTATGATTCTTACTAATAAGTAACCCGAGTGAAAACTAAAAGGGCTGCTAACGCGGGAATCTGTATTGCGCATGCGTCAACTGCATCTATGCAGTATGACGAGCTATCGCTTGGAGGGAACTTTCTGCAATTGCTCTTAAAATGGCCACTTGAAAGCTCACATGCTAAACATCTGCTTTGCTGAAACTAAAACAAGTTATTTACTAAATACTAATGCGTGAAAAGCATTTATAAGTAAAATGGGATTAGAGTAGAGATAGGTGGTATACAGTGAAACTATTTTATTTTTAAATTAATATGTGTTCTTTTTGATTCTCTTAGTAGTACGAATTTGGGCCACTTATGGAATGTTGGAGTCTATAACCCATGTGACTGCTACACATGCACAGTAAAAGGGAGCTGAAGGAATTGGTGCGACAATTGAACACCGTCCAAGGACAAAACCGATACATACCTTGGGAACCAGCCCAATGTCCTGAGAAATGGATGTCAACCTGCGAAGTCTATAATATTGTTTCTAAATTAATGCGAATGCGGGTGGGAATAAAAAAATATGAATAAAAATTAAGGGGTGGGATCATTGAACAAAGAAGTCAAAGAATAATTGAGAAAGTAAGCATGGTGTGATGATCATTTCCCCTTGCCTGCCCAATCAGCGTCAGAAGTTTCATGGTATTGAAACATTAATGGGTGGTACATGAGCATAGAAGGGTATAATTCTGGGGTAGCTTTAGTTAGTTAGACGGAGATTTGCTGATCGCTGCTGAGCTCGGGATGCTGTCGGGGTGACGAGCGAAGGCTGATGAAGAATATTGCAGAACATCATCCAAGACTAAATTAAATAGAAGAATATCGCAGAAGAATCTCGAGGAGGAAGAGAGTGTCAGAGAGAATGTATGTCATTACATCGCGGGTATTACTACGCAATGTCAATGACAACGACATGCCATTACAACGCAAATTTTCACCACAACTATGCCTTTACCACGCATGCCATTACAACGCAAAGGCATGCGTGGTAAAGCTATACTCGTGGTGAAAGTTTGCAAGGTAGGTGCCTACCCTACTCCTACACAACCCTCCCCCACCCCCAGTCCTCTCCCTACAATAACACTACACTACCCTGCACGACCCCACAACACTACACTAAAACACAACACTACACACTACAACACTACCCTAAACCCTAAAACACTACACTTCTAAAACTCTACAACAGTATCCTAAACCCTAAAACACTACACTACACAAACCCTACTACACTACCCTAAAACACTACACTACTACTACACTACCCTAAAACACTACACTACCCTAATCCCTAAAACACTACACTACACAAACACTGCAACACTACCCTAAACCCTAACACACTACACAAACACTGCAACACTACCCTAAACCCTAAAACACTACACAAACACTCCCACACTACCCTAAACCCTAAAACACTACACTACCCTAAACTCAAAAACACTCAACTACAACACTACCCTAAACCCTAAAACACTACACTAACCCCTAAAACACTACACTACACAAACTCTACAACACTACCCTAAACCCTAAATCGCTACACTACCCATACACTACTACACTTCCCTAAACCATAAAACACTACACTACACTAACCCCTAAAATACTACACTACTCAAACACTACAACACTACCTAAAACACTACAGTACATAAACATTACTACACTACCCTAAACCCTAATACACGACACTCAACAAACACTACAAAACTACACTAAAAGAAAAAGAAACACTAAAACGTTATAAAAAACCCACACAACACAAACATTACAACACTACTTTTACACTACCCTACACCCTACAAAAGTAACCCCCACCCCAAGCGCAAACCCCTTACCTCTCTCCTCTCCAGCGTCGCCATCTCTGCTCCCGGTTCCTGCTTCCTCCTTCCTGCTTGGTGCACGTCGTTGTGAGGAAACAGCCTCAGTTTTATCACAACGACTTGGAAAGCCGCCGCCGCCATTACACACTACATCGCATGCGTTGTAAAAGCGCATGCGATGTAATGGTATGTGTGATTTTTACCACGTGTTGTAACATCGCATGCGTTGCAACGCATGCGATGTAATGGCAACGCGTGGTAAACACCGCGTTGTAATGGCTGTTTACCGTCAGAGAGGGGTGCAATGCCAGCGTCGCTGTTAGATAGGTCATCTATCCTATCCTGAATCCTAACCTGAAGCTTTTGTCGCCTGATCTTTCCCGGGGGACCCTTCCCAGCTCCTTGGCCAGAGAGTTGGTTTTCACACCATCCTAGGTAATTATAATTTCATGAAAGTACAGATGTACTTTTCTCTCTATCCTCTACTATCCAGACCCGTCATTACAAATTATGATATTGTCTGATTAATTGACTAATCGAATCTTCCTTCCTTTGGATAACGGAGACTGTACTGTACTTTGAAATGTTTCACACAAATTTAATTCAGATAAAGCCTTAAAACTTTCCCCGAGTCTGTGGTTATTTTCATTACCAAGAAAATTGATTTGTGTCATTTCACCATCAACTAGTTCAACTAATGGTCCATTGACCAGAGGAAAGAACTTTTTGATCAGTGAAGGACTGGTTAGGTATGACAGGTAACTGATCTTGCAATAAGAAACAACATAAACTTTGACCCCAGCGGTTTAACTAGTCAGTGTGTGTGTGTTTATGGGCATAGGTGAGTATATGGTGTTAGATTATCGAGAAATGTATATAAAGCAATCGTTAAAATCTAAATGTACATACCACAGACATTTTTGGGAGGGACTGTGAGAGGTAACATTAGTACAACTAGGTTTGTATATGTGGCATATGAAGAGAAGTAGTCATAAAAACAAAGATAGCAGGGCAAGTGTGTGCAATGAGCACGCCAAGTGTTTACTGCAGAAGTGTATGATGGGTTGGAAAGAGGACATACCATCTTTAATTTTCTGATGCATCTCTTCAGCTTTGAGGTTGTCATAGCATGACACTTCGAAGCCCTGTTCCGAAAGTCTGTGGAGGAAAAATACAGACATGTGAATTTACAATTATTTAAAACTAGACAATCTTTGTATGTCCCTAGCAAACATTATTTAACAGGCAAGAGGATTGTGAAAGGTTTTAAACAGTAACTTAATGTTCTTTTTAAGGAATGGAAATTAGCTTACAGCAGTGTAACATCCAAGATATCTTACTGTACTAAAAGCAGCAGAATACCATCAGTATGAACTTATGGGTGCCACCGTACGACATGCTGCTAGCCATTACCTAAAGCCAATGGTGTCTGGCAGAGTGCTCCACTGCTGCTGAAACTCAGCTGGGAGACAACTCCACAGGATTTCTCCTCCCTTAGCAGCCTCGTGTACACTGGGCATGCCACAATCTAAACAGGTCCACTCCCTTCCATCATGTACGGTGCAACACCTTTTATTACAACAATGCTGACGGTGGAAGAGGTAACACCTCCCAGAAAAAGACAGTGACAAGGAGTGACAAAAAGTTCATATTTTAATAAAATTGCTTTAAAAATGTTTTTTCTTCTTTATATATACTTTAACAATAAGAAACATAAATGCAGATCACAATAAGACATAACCGTAGAAGAATTAATAACAGACACATTCATCAGTCTTTAAAAACAATCATCTCACATACTATGGTACAGTACAGTTATGAGCTACTTTTTCATCTAAGATTGTTCCGTGCAGGTAGATTGTGAAATATAAATGTTCGACATGTTTCAGTGGGCTTATCTTGAACTTTCTACCTTCCTCACGATATTAAATTATTTTGATCTTCCATTAGCTATTTTAACACACAGTGCAAAAAGACAACTGAAGTAATTTAACCAGGGTGTATCTCCTGAGGGTACTTCTTTATAACTCCCTATTTTCTTTCCTTAAATGTGGTAGCAATGAGAACTCCCCAATTGCCAAATGTTCTTCCACACTGGGTTTTCTTTCTGCCCCCTTTATTTTTAGGGCTTGCCTGGTCAGCAGCTGGTCTCTGTTACATGCTTTTAGGATATGTATATGGATGCAATCTCAATTTGGTAAGATCCCAATTTACAAGACCTAAAAACGATTGGAGGAACCTTGGCTTCAGACAGAGAAATCAAAAGCCAAAATTCACAAAGCGTGCTGGTGCTTAACTCAGGTGCTCAAATGGAGGAATTTACGATTGTAAATCCATGATTGGTAGCCTCAGAATATGGCTATATATGCATAAAAATATGTATTTGTATGTGCAGGTATATTTTGCCCAGTGGGCAGACAGTCATACTTCCAGGGCACAAAATCCCTGGAAAGTTTGTGCACACGCACAAACTTCATGTTTTTATATACTGGCAAACATTTTCCGCAGCCCATTCGTAACATGGGCTCAACTAGATATTTACTCCTGTCAAGAATAGAAATAGCAGAAATCCATGTCCTGGGGTAGGAATGGGGGAGGGGGAGGGCAAAAGAGAAAAAAGTGCAATGTCAGTACTAGACTACAGAGATGCATGTACTTTGCAAACTGTTATGGCATTGTCATACTATAAATTCCCTAAAGGATTCTAGGAATACTCCAAGGCACCGGCTACTTTCACAACTTTGCAGATTTTCTCCTGGAAACATTTGTGAATTTCATGAAAGTCAAGGAAGTAAGTATCTCACTTTTTCTGTGAAATGGAACCATGGTGTACTGATAATTCAAAAAAGGAACGGGAGATGTCTTAGGGTTTAGCAAAGCAAAATTATACTCTCCATCGTATAACCCTTCATAAAAAGATAATTAAAAAAAAATAATCTTTAAAGCAATCCTGGGAGGGTGCTGCCAAAGGTAAATTGATTTTGGGTGAGAATTTCAATTACAAGAAAAAGAAAAATGTGAGCAGACGTGCACAGAATCTTGTTTTTGGGCCAGTTTTAGAAACAGCAGTTCATACTAAATTCTTGTCTGTGTCTAACTTTCTATAACATATTGACACAACATCTTTTGATGAGATTGTAAATTATTTTGACCATGTACACAGCAAGGACAGGCTAAAAAATCTCTCCTCATCTAAAGGACGTGCATTTATTCTGTACACCCGTGCTGTTTGAGCAGGAAAAGCTTCCTCCTACCTGATAAAGGACTGATTATAGTGAGTGAGTAATTGCTTTTCTAACCGTCCATATTCAGTTTTGACTGCTTCACTGCATTTCGCTCGGGTGAAATTAACAGTAAGACAGAGACATTAAGAATGACGGACGGGAGAAGGATTCAAGGGAGGGGCGAAGGAGGAGGGGGCATTAAGAAGCAACGTATGCAAACATTTCCTGTCGAACGGTAATTCCTGCAGAAGAAGCCCACTGTACAGAAGAAGAAGAAGAATAAAAGGAAAACATCTCCTCAATGATTCTTTCCATCAAACCGTGGTGGCTTGCACCCTGTGGATCCTCTCACAACGCAAGCGTGAAGTTCTGGAGCATTTTGTTTATTTCCAGTGTCGGTTCTAAGGTAAGATGATTCTAGACTGCTAGCAGAGCAACTGGATGCCACACAGACTGTACAAGCATCAAATGTTTCCTCGCTGCAGGGGGAAGATGGGTGGGTAAATGTCCTTTTGCTATGGAGGCAAATATCCTCGCAAAAAGCACTGGTTATGTATGGCCTCTTAGCTCCAACTCTTCTATGTTGGGGTGTGGTAACACGGACAAATAAGGCAGTGGTCCATGATAGAGGGCACTGAAGCAAACCAAAGCATTGTATCTTTCCGCAATCACTTCCTGTCCTCTTGCCTTCCCAATCCCTACAAACTATTCTTGCCAAGTACGGTAATGTAGCTTTATGTCAACACAGTGACATCTTAAGGTTTTGTGGGGTCCTGGGTAAGATATATTTTTGTGTCCCCAGTTGAGAGAAACTTAGAATTTATGACTCATTTTTGGCTCATTCCAGCCCTCGCGATGTCGAACAATTTTAAATACATGTGAAACCTTCTAAAAAGGGTGCATGAAAAAAGACAGACATTAGCTGAAGCTGCCTGGTGTCTGCCAGGCCAAACGTCCCACAAGAAAGCTTGAACAACATTTTACGTGGAATTCAGTGTCCAATTACCTTGTAACTCGCATTGTAGGTAAAACATGCTAAGAGTGGGTTGTTAGATGCATAATAACAAAGTAAGATATATGTACACATAGTGCTTGAAACTGTAGGTTTAATTATCAAATATTTGCAATAAATATCTCCCCTTTAACTACTGGAGTTCTTGCTCCAGCACTGCGCTGAGGATTTTTACCTTTCCATTAGTTAAAATCTAATAACTATCTCTGAATTTTTCTTCCACTACCTTGCTCCTCTTTATGTGTGTGCCCGTCTCTGGCTAGACAGTCACCTGGACCCTACTAAAAGATATGAGACTGCTCAGAATACAAGGGACAGACAGTGACTTGAAGAGAACAGTAGCAAGAGACATGAAGTAGAGGAAGAAGAAGGTAGAGATAGAGATGATGTAGAAAGATATGTGGGATAGGGATACAAGTAAAGTAAACAGAGAAAGGGGAAGTAGACAGAACAAAAGATAAGGAGCGGTAGCAAGAGGAAGATAAGGGTAGAAAGAGAGGCAGGGGAATAGGTAAGGTTTTAGAGAGCTGTAAAGAGGCAGAGAGTAGGAAAAAAAGAAGAGGCACAGGAGTAAACTATTCTTAAGGGTTAAGTAGAGAGAGGGGTAATGTAGAAACAGGTGAATTAGAAAGAGGTAAAGTTAGTGAGAGGCCGATGTAGACAGATGAACAAAGAAAAACGGATGGTAGAGAGAGAGTAAAATGACAAGAGGTATAGACAAGCATTAAAAATGCAATAGGTCTCGCCTTTTGTTAAGTTAAAGCCATTTGCTTTGCTATACAATACCATTAGCAAAGCAAATGGCTTTAACTTAGTCAAAGACGAGACCTATTGCATTTTCAATGCTTTTTTCTTATCTGTCCCGCGACAAAATAGTTTGGCAAGCTTTGACCTGCTTGTGCATATTGAACAACTAATGCATATTCAATGGCAGTGAGATGTGCATAATATATGTTAAAGTACAGGACTGGAATTCTTTTCACATTCTGTCAACAAACGCCAGTCTCCAGATAAGGATGCTTCAAAGGGGGAGAGACCATGGAGGTGAACATAGTAAGCGCTTCAGGGCTTATAAATGTCAGTTTTGATAATAATGGTAGCCCAGCAGATAGAGGAAAGTTTATCCTTAGCAACATATGAAGTTGCTGTTTAACTGGTTACTTATTTTTGTTTTTAATGGGGCATTTTCATCTTAAAAATAAGGAACGGTGTAGTTGATCCTAGTGGGGTTGAAGTCTGCCTTATTGTTCAGAGATACAGCATGGTAGATTAAAGGCGGATAAATTAACCTGGTTTTTAGGTCTCGCCTGACCCAGCGCATGCGCAGGTCTGGCGAGACTTATTGAGAGGGCTCCAAAAAGAGCTACCAGGCCAGCCTAGAGCTACAGTACAAGTGTGCGGTCGCGCGCGCCGCGCTTGACCACGATTACTTTCACTTTCGCGGCCGCTTTGATGTTTAATCGCGATCACTTTCGCGGCTGCATGGCCGCTTGGCATAGCCAATAGGTCTCGCTTTTGGTACCTTATAAGTATTTAGTTATGCAACTGTTGCATGGCTAAACACTTATAAGGTCCCAAAGGCGAGACCTATTGGCTATGCCAATGCTGGTTTCACTTGTCCACAAGAGAGTGGTGTACACATCCTTCAGATTAAACAAGTGCGCTGGGCAGCCATGCCAGGACCAGTCAAACCTTTGTTGTCTACTTCTTCAGTTTGACCCAAAAATGGCACATGAATAATTATTTTCAGTTTAAGATTATTAGAGTCAATATACCAGGGGCCACTGTCAGTATATTGGGTTCTCAGATTTGCTGTTTAAGTTATGAATATATGTTTGTAAATGTATGCTAACTACTGCCAAACTACTCACCCAAACTTCCATTCTGTATCTTCTCAACAAGGCACACTGATTTAAGCCAGCCATACACCACAGTAAGTACCATGCTGCCCCAGTCCAAGCAGGGACACAATCTACAGTCAAGTGCAGTTCCAGCCTAGGCCAAAATCAAATGCAGGTAGCAGATACACATCACACTCAGACCTAAGCAGTCCTAGTCTAGGCCAACATTCGTTGCAGACACACACACAGCACTCAGTCACATGCAGTCTCAGCCTAGACAGCCAGCAGTTCCAGCAGCAGACATACATCGCAGTCAGTCTTACGAGATCCCAACCACGGCAACATCAGTTGCAGGCAGCAGACACAACACAGCAGTTCCAATATTGGTCAACATCAGGTGTAAGCAGCAAACATACAGCAGCCAGTCCCAGACAGCACCAAATTAGGCCAACATCAGATGCAGGCACCAGACACACACCACAGTCAGTACCAGGCACCCAGTCTAGGACAACATCAGTTACAAGCAGCAAACACACTCTGCAGTCAGTCCAAGGCAGTTCCAACGTAGCCAAACATCAGTTACAGGCAGCAGACACACACCATAGGCAGTCTCAGTCTGGAACAACATCAGTTACAGGCAGTAGGCACACACCATAGGCAGTCTCAGTCTGGAACAACATCAGTTACAGGCAGTAGGCACTCACCGCAGTCAGTCCCATGCAGTCCGGCCCTAGGCCAACATCGAGGTCAGTCCCAGTCTAGGACAACTTAGGTTGCAGACAGCAGACACTCACCGCAGTCTGTCACTTGAAGACCAGCCTAGGTCAACTTTAGTTGAAGGCAGCAGGCAAACACTGCAGTTAGTCCCAGTCTATGACATCAGTTGCAGGCAGGGGTTGCACACCTCGGTCAACTTTAGTCAAGGATAACATCAGGTGCAGAGGCACCACATCAGCCCTCTGCATTCCTTCCTAGGGCAAGATCAATTGCAGGCAGCGAACAAACACCGCAGTCAATCCAGTCTAGGGCGACATGAGTTGCAGGCTGCAGCCGCACAACAAAGTCAGTCCTATGCAGTAGCTTCCCAGGCCATTATCAGTTGCAGGCACAGACAGCCCACCGCAGTCAGCCCCATGCAGCCGAGGCAGAATTAGACATGGCCTAGATACAACAACACCATGAGTGCCACGAAGCGAGCACAGGCAGCAGGCACTTATCGCAGCCACATGAAGTAGCAGCAGTGAGAAGCAGCAAACACACACTGATCTCAACGTGGGCACTGCAGTCAGTAACAGTTGGAAGCCGCACACTAAGACCTTTCTAGCAGTTTAAACACAGCAGTAGCCACCTCGCATGAACACAGCAGGCAGCAGAATGAATGCCTCACCTCTGAGCTCTGCGCAGCCAGCAGGCGCCCTTTAGCCTCTTTAAAACCGTATCTACAGAGGCCGACGAGGGCAGGGATACAGGCAAAATGGACTGGGCAGACATGCCGTAAGCAGGCAGGAGACGTGGTAGGCAGACCCTATACTACAGACAACCACAAACGTCATCGGAGGGGTAACACAGACTTTATCCCCGTTAACGGCTGGCATGAAATTAAGTCCCAGCACAACCAACACCTCACAGTCCCAACCATCCATAAAAGACGGAAGCACATAACCACGCATGTGCCTTAAATTACAGCCCCATAACAGGCAGAGGATGCGCACCTCGGCACAGACGGCAAACACAGTTTCAGCATGCACATGAGGGGAGCAGGCAGTCACTCGTCTCTTCACCGGGCAGCAGAGGCAGAACCAAGACAGGCAACTAATGCACGACAGCCTGTGCACAGGCAGCAAGCACGTACCTCAGTCAATGACGCCTACAGCTCCACCAGAAATCAGCGACAGTCCTCGTTTTTGTTGCCTCCGTGCACCTCCAGCACAGGCAGCAGCAGTGACAGGCAGGTGACGACACCTCTGAACCCTCCACAAGTAACGGAAAGTAGATCCTAATTTCGAAACTGCATGCGCTCTCACCCTCCAGAGGCCTGGTCCTGCACGCACGGTGCTCCAAGCCCCGCCTCCTAACAACAAGCCCGGGCATGCACCTCACTCACAGCCGTGCAGCAAGCACCGCACCACGGGGACGAGGGAGGGGCTGGCACGGGTACAGGGGCTGGGCAGAGCTCGACAAACTTGTGCCACGGCGCGATAAACCAAAGGGGGAGACCATTTGCTGCATTTGAACTTTTCCCCCAGTTACAGACTACGAGGGTCACTGTGTGGACGCTCCACGATAAAGAAGCATAATGGCTAAATGCACAAAAGGCAGACCACATTCAAAGGAACTCTTTTGAATATTTATGCAAGATTACACCAAAGGTTACACTAAAAACAAGCAATGGTCGCGGTAAGCCTCGCGCCAGCTCCTGGGGTCGAGCGGTGGCTGCACGCTCCGAGGGGAATTCCTCAGCGCCGACGAAAGCGAAAGCACGCCGCCATGCACACGTAGGGACAAAAAAATGCGCACGTGTGCACAAAGATGGCGTTGGGCTATCCACATGCGCGTGCAATTTTTTGTCCCTTTGCGTGCATGTTTAGCTTTGCGGATGGCGAGAGCAGTCATCTTTGTCCATTTGGACGCGCGTGCATTCAGCTTTGGCTGAATTGATCGCAAAAGGCTCTCGCATGGCGAAGCAGCACATGCGCGCTGCCAACGCCAGACGAGACCTAAAAAACAGATCAGGTAAAGAGAGTGTTGGGGAAGAGAGAAAAGCAGACAGAAGGAAAGAAAGAGGATTGGGGTGTAGAGCGAAAAAGAGGACACAGCGAGAAATAGGTGAAACAAAGAAAGAGTTGACATGTATACAAAGTTAGACAGTTGTGCGGTAGAATAAGGTGAAAAGTGAGTGAGAAAGATCTATAAAGAAATATATTGAGAGAGACAGTTGAGGTGGGAGAGTGAGTTGAAATGGAGAAGGAGGACAAGACAAATATATGTGTTTGGGTGTATGAGACAAACAGAGGAGTTATTAACATATGTTATGTTATGTTATGTTAGGTGCCATTTGTAAAGCGCACTAACGCCGAAGCTTCCTGGCGCTGCTAGACAGGGTAGGAGAAAACGGAATACAGAGCAACCTAACATAGGGGTGGGAAGAGATGGGTCTTTAAGAGTTTTCTGAATGAAAGAAGAGAGAGGGAAGATTTGATAGACAGAGGGAGGGAGTTCCAAAAAGTGGGGGCCAAATGAGAGAAGCGGCGACCACCAAATTTCTTGGTTTTGTTTTTAGGGATAATTAGTAAGTCATTGCGGGCAGAACGAAGATTGCGTGTAGGGCGGTAGGGTCGGATGAGGGAGTTGAGAAACCCTGGACTGGGGCAGTGAAGACATTTAAAGGTGAGACATGCCACCTTAAAGGCGACCCTTTGATTCATTGGGAGCCAATGGAGGCTGTGAAGCAGGGGTTTAGCGGATTGCCATCTAGGTAATCCGTGGATCAAGCGGGCTGCCTGATTTTGTACGACCTGAAGGCGGTTAAGCAGATAGAGTGGGATACCGTGGTAAATAGAGTTGGAAAAATCAAGACGAGAGAGTACAAGTGAGGTGACAGATTGAGTGAGTGCCGCAGAGGGGAGAAGGTGACGGACTTTACGAATCCTCCGAAGTTGGAGCATGCATGATGAAATTACCGCTCCAACTTGGGCTTTGAGGGAAAGTTCAACGTCGATAATTACACCCAGACTTTTTATTGTTTTAGCTGGGGTAGGAGGGGAACCAAGCTCCGGCGGCCAGAACTGAGGGCCCCAATGGGTGTGGCTTAGGCCGGGGAGAAGGAGCTCAGTTTTTCCTGGGTTTAATTTTAATTGATTTTGGTCCATCCAGAGTTGTATATGGATCATTACTGCGTGGAACGTATTGATAGATAGTGGGGAATTAAGTGAGAAAACGAGCTGCAAATCATCAGCATAATTGAAGATAGTGATGTCCCATTTGAGGAGGGATTGAATCAGTGGCCGGAGATACAAATTAAATAGAAGCGGAGAGAGGGAGGAGCCCTGGGGGACTCCACAGGGCGTAGAAGATTTTTTGGCCGTATAAGGGCCCAGGCGAACTGCCTGTGTTCTTCCAGTAAGGAAGGATCTGACCCATTCGAGAGCAGGGCCTCGGATGCCAGCCTGCCCGACACGGTGGAGAAGGATGTTATGGTCCACCGTGTCGAACGCGGCGGACAGATCCAGAAGGACGAGGGCTTGGGGATTCCCGACGTCAGCGTTGCTCCTGAGAGTATCAAGAACTGCCAGAATGACCGCCTCGGTCGAGTGGGCAGGTCGGAAGCCCGCCTGGTTAGGCTCGAGGTACTGGGAAGATTCAACAAAGTTTGATAGGCAGCGGGTGACATGGGCCTCCAAGATTTTAGAGAAATAGGGAAGGAGGGAGATGGGACGATAGTTCGATGGCTCGGCAGAGTCAGCACCCGGCTTCTTAAGAAGGGGCACTAAGATGGCCTCCTTAAAAGAGGTGGGGACACTGCCACTGGTGAGTGATCTATTGAGTAAGTGTAAGATGCTATCTGGCAGATTAAGGCAGATGCTACGCAGAACATAGGGAGGGCAGCAATCATTAGGGGAGCCCGATTTCACACAGGTGGCAAGTTCCGCTAAGGAGGTCGTGTCTAAGACAGGAAAGGAAGTGAAGGTCAAGGTGTTATTGAGGGAAGGGTCCAGAGGAGGAAGCTGGGCGGGGGGAGGGATAGATTTTTTAATTTTGATGACTTTTTCCAAAAAAAAGGAGTTCAAAGTATCACAGGTGGCCTGAGTAGGGGTCTGAGCTGGAAGAGATCTTTCATCAGTGGTTAGCTCGTTTAGAACTCTGAACACTTCCTTGGATTTATTTGTAGCTGAAGCAATCCGATTGGAGAAGTGTTCCATTTTTGCTGACCTAATAGCAGATTTATAGTTATTACGTGTAGCCAGGTAGGCCTGTCTGGCTGAGTCAGAATAGTCGCGCCTCCAAGTGCGTTCTGACTGGCGAGTTTTTAATTTCAGAGTCTTAAGGTCGTCGGAGAACCACCTGTGAGAGTACCGATGCCTGGTACAAGGGAAAGTGACCAGGGGGGCGAACTGGTCGCTGGCGGACTCCAGCCAGGAACCTATTTCCTGTTCCAGATGATCGATGTCGCTGGAAGGGTGAGGATCGGGACAAGTTTCGATAAGGGCGGAAAGAAAGCCCTGGGCATCATAGGTGTTCCATTTTCGTGACTGTCCCCCGGCCATTAGGGGAGTGAAAGTCTGGCCGGTGACTGTGATGGTAGTATCCACCAAGTGGTGGTCAGACCAGGTACAGGGGAGAATAGCTGGTGAAGACAGGGCCAGATTACAGGACCAAATCTGGTCTAAAATATGGCCCTTGATATGGGTAGGATGAGAGACATGCTGAGTGAGGTTCAGGTTCGCAAGAGTCTCAAAGAGCTCAGTGGCGTGAGGGCCAGCATTGGGGTTGTTGAACCAATAATTTAGGTCACCGAAAATGGCGAAGTCAGAGTGCACTGTTAATAAAGCGGATAGTTGTTCACTCAGGATGAAGGGGAAGGAGGGCGTAGAGTGGGGAGGTCGGTATAATAGGAGAAAGGTGAGGGTGCCAGTGTCGGTTTGTACACTAAAAAGTAAATTCTCAACCCCCGGTAAGACAAGGGAATTAGAGGAGATAGAGGTAAGACGTTTAGATATAATGGCTGCCACCCCTCCCCCTGGCCGGTCGTCAGGGCGGTCGGTATGGAGAATGTAGTAATCAGGGGGGAGGGCTGCCAGGATATCAGGGAGAGCCTCGAAGGTTAGCCAGGTCTCCGTAAGCAAGAGCAGGTCGGGGTTGGAGTTAGACAGGAGAATAAAAATTTCCTCGGAGTGTTTCACTAGCGAGCGGGTGTTTAGGTAGAGTACCCTGATTGAAGTGGAGCTCCTGCTAGGCGTACCTGGGGGTAGATGTCCATCTAAGCAGAGTTGGTTATGGCGCGAGATGCCAAGGGCAGTTGTACGTCGGATGGCGGTAGGGGGAGCCGTAAATGCGGGATATTGAAGATCCCTAAGGGATTGGGCTGAATAAGTGATGGGCGGAACAGAGTGCCATGCCCCATGGCTCGGTAAAAAAGGGGTAGAGGTAGAAAAATAGAGGCAAACAGAAATGAGCAAGATATTTAGAGCAGAGAGGGAAAGGGAACAGAGGTAACAGGAAAGAAAGAAGAGGTGTGGAAATGAGAGGTTAGGTAGAAAGAGGAAAAGTGATGGGGTGTACAGGGGCGAGGTAGTGTGGGAGATGTGAGGTAGAGAGAGAAACGTGATAGAGCAGTAAAGGAGTGGTTAGGTAGAGAAAGGGTTGAGAGGGGAAACATCGGTTACATCACGGTCTTCACACCGCAATACCTTTACAACGCAAGTCATTACAATCACTTGCGCTGGATGGCGCTCTAAGCTAAGGAATAGTATGATTTACTATTCCAACACTTTCCCTACTGTAACATAGGCTGGAGTTGGAATAGTAAAACATACTATTCCTAAGTCCAGCGCCCTCCAGCCGCAAGTCATTGTAATAACTTGCGTTGTAATGCCTGCGCTGTAAAGGTATTGCGGTGTGAACACCGCAATGTAACATCGTATAATCGTTGAGAGAGGTAAGGTAGCAGAGAGATGGAGCGAGAGCAGCCGCAGCCCATGCAGGTAAGAGTGATGGGGCCAGGTGAGGGGGGATCTTGACGGACAATGAGGAGCGAAAATTAAATAAAGAATTCATTTCCCCTCGTCATTGTCTGTCGAAATACCCCCTCAACCGGCCCAACCGATCTTACCTTCACGGGCCGCGGCTGAGCGAGAGAGCTAGAGATGTGTTGTAAAGATAGACATGAGGTTGTGCAAGACGAAGTAGATGAAGGAGAGATATAGGAAGATCAGATGGAAAAAGTGTAATGAGGTAAAGAAAGAGGGATGAGGTAGAGAAAAAGTGCAGGTTGAGAGGGGATCGTGAGTGATCGAGACAGATGTAGAGTGATAGAGAAAGTGGCAAGGTCATGAGAGAGGTAGACAGAGATAAAGTAGTGTGAGGCACATTGGGCATATTGAGAGAGAGGGGCGAGATTAACAAAGGTGAGGGAGAGAGAGAGCTGAGACAGAAAAAATGAAGGTACATAAAGAAGCAGAGCTAGAGAAAAGGTTAAGGTAGAAGAGACGAGGTGACGCAAGGATAGAGAAACAACACAGATTAATTTTCAATTTAATTGCGACCAACCTCCTAAGAGTGTGAGAGTTAAGCCCGGGAAGGTCAGGAATGCACACTAAGGATCAAATGTAATATTTCCTAAAACAACACCGCACCCAAAGGTGCTGTGCTGAGCTGTGCAAGGGGAAAGTAGTGCAGAGCCATATTTATATAGAAATGGCCCGCTGCTTCTCGCTACCCCTTTACTGGCACACAAATAGAATGCCTAGCACCACGCACATCCTTTCCACTGTGGCAGGGAGGAGTGTGCGCTGTCTAGAATAGGATTTCTGAGGGAAGCAAGCACTTAAGATACAAAATCCTATGTTTAGACAAATTCATGAATATTCCACGCATTGTGTATTTGCTGTACAGTGCAGCACACATGCAATGTTAGTGCAAGCTTCAAAGACGTAAGAATTTTGATGCAAAGCCCAGTCTAGCTAAGTCTACGTTTGCTTGCACTAATCCACCCACATTACATCCAACTAATGCTCCCTTCACCAAAGTTGCGCTCAGAAAACAGCACTTTTGCAGCTAAAAAGTAACTTTTGCTCTGGAATGTGAATACCCTTAAAAGAGTTTGCACTGCATTGTCTTTTGCCCCAGACAAAAGCCTTAGGAAATGTGGCCCTGCATTTCTGTTAAACTTTCTCGACTGTCAAATTGGAAAATAAGCTGTTTCTTTGCAACATTATTATAGCAGGAATTTTGACTGTCCCGCTCTCTTCACCAGGGTGCCCCTTGGAAGATGAGGGCCCTGGAGAATTGCCCACTTTGCCCATGACTTATAATGTCTCTGTGTAAATGCACACCGCCATGCTGGGATGGGATCCCCACAACCCTTATGCCTAGCTCCCTCCCAATGACTGTGTTTAGTTCGTCCACAGAGGGCTATGTTTTGTTTGCCCTTCTAACCCTCCAGTCCCTGCATCGTGTCCATGCTCGCGAATAAAAATGCAAAAGAGATGTTCCCTCATTATTGAGGGTCTACCTCAGTCTATCGTGCCAGTGAGCCAATGGCAGGTTTGCGGAAACAGAACATCCAGGTCGACATTGGAAATTGGAAATGTGAACAGTGCTGGAGAACAGTTTCTATTGAAGGAGGGCTCAGTGACATCAATCTTCTTATTGCTTCAAAAGAGTGTCACCTTCTGTTGTTTCTCGGTTCTTCTTTGCCGGTGCTCCCAAGCACTGCCGCTTCCTGCCCAGGCCCTGGTCTTTACCTGTGTCACCTCCACAGTGGTTCTTGTGGAGATGGCTCAGGAAGACCTCTGCAGCACCCGCCCCGGTAGGTGTCCTCCTGCTCTTACAGCCTACGGATAGGAGTAGTGCGGTGGATGCTGATCTGTCTTGTTGAGCGTGGCTACATACTGCTTTGTGGAGTTGGGACACTTACTTCACACGCACTGTTGTATCTGTTCTGTGTGGCTTGCACTACTGATGTCAATTTGGTGCTCTTTGTGTGAAGTAAGGGTAACATGTGCCGCAGATGACCATGCGGCACCCATTGTGTGTTAGGTGCTTTCACTGCTGATGCCTGTGTTGTACCTGGTCTGCAAGTATAACAGAAAAATGGCTTTCTTTTCATCATGACAATCCTGCCCAACATTTGCCCCACTTTCCTTGCACCAGGATTATTTGAATTCTATCCTCCACTCCCCATGCACCCAGCGTTCCGCCTTGCACCTAGAGGTCCCCCTTTTGCACTGTCTCCCCGTGTGTATACTGCACTCCACTCTCTAAACCCTCCATTCCCTCTTATGCACCCTGTACTGACCCATACACTGCCCCTCTGCACCCTGTGCTGCACCACAAATCCTGCACTCTACCTTGCACCTTGAGCTCTTCCCATGCACTCAGTGCTCACCCATTCATGCCCCCATGGCACCATTGCACCACAACAATTCAGAAGCCCTGCTTAAGTTGAGGTGCAGAACGCACACATGAAGCTCCATTGATAGGGGACAGTCTCAAGCACAAGGTCTCTTGTAAAGAGGCTCACGTTAGTACTTGATCTGGGCGCAGTGGGAAACGTGGGCCCGCACTTCTCAGTCAGTGTGGTGCACTAAGGTGAAGTTCACCATTACAGCGTTGCATCAATATTTTGCCCCACTTCCTGATCATCAGGTCTGGTTGCTACATATAGTTCGAAAGAAGCCCATATATCCTTCAGTTTGCTGGGCCCTGGTTTAAGGGACCAGTAGTCCTCCAGCCATTCTTGGTAGAAGGCAACATCAGCTAACCAACCCGGGATGGTGGGCACAGCAGAATGACCCCAGTGCATAGCAATCTGGCTCTTCCCCAGTATCAGCGACAATGCAGTTTACGGACACCAGCGGGGAAATCTTTTACATATCCAAGGATAGTCACCAGGGCCAGCCGTGGTATTGCAGTGGCCGTTATATCTTCATTCACCCGAGCACCAAGTATTTGGCTATACATGGGCGTAACCAGGCCAGGTGTAGGAATTCAGCCCTCTCCTTCCCACATTGTGGCATCTAGTGTACCCTATGAAGCCCATGCGGTGTAGCTGAAGGTGTGTGAGATATAACCTATGTAGGAATTTGAGCTGTATAAGACATAGCCTATAATTAGGGGAAAGCACACTAGCATGGAAGCAGCAGTGACACCACTGCTGCTCTGAGATGTCAGTGCCGAACTTGCATTGCCGCTGAACATCCAGGTCGAAATTTGTCCCAACGTGCGTTTCGATGAAGCTCTATTGCGAAACCCTTAGCTCAGGGCCCTAGAAGATGCACAGGAGAGATGGCAGTAGCCATAAAAGTCATGGGAAGGTGAGGTCTGTCCCAAGAGGGGGAGAATGGTAAGGCTGCGGTGGGAACAAAGGTCCTCCTCGCTGGACTAATCCGAGCAGCAACGAAAGACGCGTCTACTAGGGGGAAGCCAATAAGTTCATAGGAGCGATCCAGTCCTGTCTTATAAGGATCCAGGGCCAATACAGGGAGGTGACAAAAGGTGGATGATAATTCAGATGAGGGCAACACTTTGCACAAAGCCCTCCAGAAGACTAAGGACCTCAGACAATTCACAGAGGGGGAAAAGTCAGCTTTCCTCTATCCAAAGTGGAAACCAGGGATCTGATTCTCCAGGTGGAAGGTTGGGTTGGTATCCTCCCCTTGCATTTTGTGTCTTCTGCCATCTTTTCTGGGCCTCTTCTAGCTCCCTGAAGAAAGTGGTTCGCATCAGAGCTTCACTCAAACGTACGTCGATGCAAATTTCCACCTGGATGTTGATCCCGGATCTATACTGTAAGAGAATATGTTAAATTTATAATTGCATGAATGTCTCATGAATAAGTATATTTACAGGAATATAGATATTTATTGTAATGCTGAGTTGGGCAATGTGATTGTTCTGAGTTATTCATGGGACATTTTGATGTACATTTTATATCACGAGTCTGAGGGATATTATGTAATGTTTTTTATGTTTGAGTATGAATGTGATAGGGAGTTTGTGGTATGGCAGATATCCATATGGATGTGCTTTTTTAACCTGAGTGAGGGGGGTGGGGTTATGTTTTTTCTTCTGTTTAGCATTTGAATAATTTTCAGTTGTACATCTCCCTTTAACGCATTGAATTGGAAGATGACATGTCTTTTATTAAGCATGTTGTGATAAGATGAGTCTTCACAAAACTATAAAGAAATAAAAAAATATCAAAAAATTGTTAATATTTTCAAAATAAATGAGTTATTGAGAATGTCTGACTCATTAATCTATTTGTACCAAATAAATAAGCATAGTTATCCCCCATAGCTATAGTTTAAAGTTATACCCAAGCAATTGGTGTGGAGTTGACTATCTTGTTCTTTTGTTGTTCCTTCCCCTGGTGTTGCCTTCTCCATATTCTGTATTACACAAGCCCTCTTCTGTTGAGCAGGGGAAGCATCTTCCACCGCAACATTGCGTTTAGATGAAAGGCCCGCCATTAGGTTATCCACCGGCAGACATTCCTCAGAAAATGTTGCCTCAAAGTAAGGTCTGGCCAATAAAACGAGGGAATGATGACCTATCTACATCCCTCCATTTTTGCTCCAACACAACACATATGGCAGCATCCATAGGTAAGGAGTCAGTCTCAGGCCGCATATACTGTAAAGTCCTCTTCCCCTGCCACTGATTCAGTAACATGTACCGTATTACAAGGACAACCCTTTAAGCCCACGGTGACCAGGGTAACCTCTTAGATATGTATACAAAGTGCTGTGGCCATCATTTAATGGGTAGGAATCAGTTGAGTAAATCGGGAGTCCCACAATCAGTGTAATTGCTTACACTATTGAGAGAATTATTTTCAGTTCAAGATAAACAATAAAATAGTCTGACATGGGTTTAATTCAAAATGTGCATTTATCCAAATTCTCTGCAATTATAAAAGTGACATGTATATACAAAGTGCAAATGACACAGTCCTCTAGTGAGTCCATGACCATATACAACAAATATAAGACACTGTATCACCAAGGTTTAATCAACAATCATAAACTCAGAGATAGCCTAGCATTGCATTTGTATTTTAATCATAATAGATATATTGAACCGAGGAGAAGATGTTGACGTTTCGACCCACAATAATTTATAGGGTCTCCTCCGGATTAAAACATGTTGCCTAGGATCATTCGGAGTGTAGTAACCCTAGTCTGTTGGACACTGGAATGTTCACAAATTTAGCCAGGTTTTGGCCGGACTAGGGCCTGTGAAGGTTCGCCCTGCGACAGGAATGTTTACGCATTCTTACATAATCCAAAAATGTGTGTGACCCACAGGGTGTCACAGCTGTTTCTTCCACAGAATTCAAAATGTGTGAGCCATCAAGGTGTCACATCAGTTCCTTATGCGGACATGGACTTGCATACATCACCAACAATGAGGTCTCACAGTTAGTTAGCCAGTTTGTAGAGCGCACAGCTGCCCCAGCAAAGAGGCGTCCCAGCGAGAAGGCAGAAACATAGAGGCTGATGAGAGAAGAAAAACACTAAAGCGGAGGGAAAAGGTCAGTTTTGATAGCCTTACGGAAAGCCAGGTAGTTATTCATGGCACGGATGGATATTGACAAAGTGTTCCAAAGTTTGGCAGCCAAAAAACGAAAAGAGCGCCCGCCTGCCCGCCCTCCCGAGCCCTCCTCATCCGGGGCACAGCCGCCAGGTGTTGTCCCATCGAAAGATGTTGATACGAGGGAAAATAGGATGAGAGCAAGTTCGACAGAATGAGAGGAGAGGAGAAGTTCAGAATTTAAAACGTGATACAGTGGGCCATGAATTCCACACTGTTGGCCACAGGCAGCCAGTGTAGCTGACGAATAGCACTGGAGGTGGAACAGGTTCTAGGGAGGCCCAGAAGAGTTCTGGCCGCAGCTTTTTGGACTCTCTGCAGTCTCAGGACTTCAGTCTTGTTGACTCCTAAATAGAGTACATTGGCATAGTCCAGTCTTGACAAGATGTAGGCCAGTCAATGGTATACAGTGTGAATCTAACAAGGGAGCTGGCAGAATCCTCCCCAGTCACCGAGAGGTAATGTCTCGTGCCTCAGAAGGCAAAATATTGCCTTGAGAGGAAAGGCCCGCCATTAAGTTATCCACCGCCAGAAATTCCTCAAGTAATTTTGACACAGGGTAAAATCTGTCAAGAAAAACTAGAGAAAGATGACATATCAACATCCCTCCATTCGTGCTCCAACACACAACGTATGGCAGCATGCATAGGAAAGGACTCAGGCTAAGGACGCATATAATGTGAAAGTCCTCTTCCCCTGCCACCGATTCAGTAACAGGCTAACGAATAACTGTCCCTTAAATGCTGAAACAAATCAGAGAGCTTTGCTCCCGGTATGATTTTTCCTCTCCTCCTCGTTATCACCCTCTATATACAGACCTCCCGCCATTTCCGGAATATAATGCACCTTAGAAAAAGGAGTTCCCTCCCTAGCCTTAAAAGCAGCCTCTACAGCTCTCTCAATTATGAGCTGTATAGATGCCATGGAAGGAGAAGCAGAAGGCCCTGGAGGGTCATCATTAATCTCCTCCATTAAGAAACTAGCTGGGTGTCGTCACTTTAATTCCTAATGCCCCCCAAAAAAGGTTTGATGATCCTGCATAGGCCAGACACCCAAACGCGGTTAAACTGTGGGAGCGTTTTCCTCACATTCTAACCTCGGACAGCTGAAGCAAGTCCTCTGTTGGAAAAACATGATGTAACCGGTCCCGCCCACTGTAGCGGGGCGCCGCGGACCCCGATCAACAATAAAGGCTGCTAGAACAAGCCTCAACAAGAAATAAATGTTTAAAATACCAAATTTCATAAAAAAACAAATACAAATATAAACTTGACTTACCTTCAGCTAGGGCCAGGACACAGAAAAGCAAGCATTTGCAATGCAATAAGTCTCGCCTTTGGGACCTTTTATGTTTTTAGCTATGAAGCCCATTATCCTAGGTAAACCGATTCTGGTATTTTACTGACCTTTAATGGTCGTTTTCTATCAAGACAGTTAAATAGAATTAGTTGCTATACAAAACAAGCATTGGCATAGCCAATAGGTCTCGCATTTGGGACCTTATAAGTGTTTATCCATGCAACAGTTGGTGTTGTTACACCAAGGATATTCTGCTGCATAACTAAATACTTATAAGGTCCCAAAAGCGAGACCTATTGGCTATGCCAATGACTGTTTAAAATTTCATCTGTCTTGTGTTTGTGCAGACAGTCCGAGCACAACTCCGCCCACTGCACGAGCACGCTGCTGTGCTAGCGGGGCGGCACCGGTGTGTGTGTGTGGTGTGTGTGTGTGTGTGTGTGCGTGCTCTGCCTGCCAGCAGGGGCAGACACACAGTTCCTATCTGCAGCACTCTCCAGCCACCACTGTGCACCAAACCATATGGCTCTTTAAAAGGACCTGCCTGCCGAGTACCGCTCACTGCGCACTCCGGAGTTTGGCGCTATTTGTGTTGTGTCATCCACCTGGTGTTGTTGTTTTGGTCTCTTCCACAACCGCCCAGCTGGGAGGCAAGCACCGTAAGTTTGCAGGCGTAGTGGGTTGTCCCAGCTCACACGAGGACCCGGAGCCCGAGGGGTCCCCAGGAAGTTTAAGGGAGGTGGTCATTGTTAAGAGTGAGGCGCAGAGGCGGCTCCAGGACTCAAGGACAGTGCTGTGTTTTCTGTCGGAGGCTGGAAAGTTCAGGCAGCCGTAGCAGTGCGTTTCTTGCAGCCACCACCTTTCCTCAGCACTCGCGGTGAGTTCATGCCAGCCTGCATGCCAACGGAGGGGTCCAGGGCTGAGGAGCCGGATCACACCGCACCCCAAAAAATACACACAGTGTTTACCTAACTTTCCATTTCAGACTTTATTTTTGCAACACAAGCTTATTTTTTATTTAAACACTAAAGAAAGACATTTGACGATATTACACCGCTTCGACAGAAAGCAAACACTTCACCTCGAAAATATATATAGATTTTCCTCTGGAATTAGGCCCTTAGCAAAAATTGCGAAATACTGTGTTTTGGTGCGACTGCCTGATGTTGCATTGGACCAAGAAAACATTTTGACTCAAGGACTCTGGCTGTTTTCGTGACTTTTTAGGACCCAGGAAACTCAGAGCAGGACCCAGTGGCCCTTGAAAAGAGAAGTAACTGCTTCACCGAGAAGTGCTGGCGCTGCTCCGTGAACAGTGCTGCTCATGCAAAAAGCAAGTCCTGCTGTTGTACTGTTGAAAGTGCTGCAAACCGACGAAGTGACAATTCTTGGTTGCTGAAAGTGCACGACTACAGAAAGTGCTGCAGTCTTGCTAACAAGAGCTGGTACTGCCCTGTTACAAGTGCTACAAATACCTTGTTGCTTGCTAACCCTCTGCCATATATTAAAACAAGTGCGCACGCCTCGCGTGGCAGCAGGGGGAGGGGAAATAGGAGGGGGCCTGCGCCGGATTCCCTTGCGGTAGCGAGCAGCGAGGCACGATTGCTAACATATGGCGCCGCTGCTCGCTCCCGCAAGGGAATCGCCAAACGTGCACGCATTGCCATTGAAAGCAATGCAACGCGTTCACGTTTTTGCCTATAAAAGTGAAGCGATTGTTAAAGGTCTTTTTTCCTAGGCAGCGCATGTGCGCTGCGTAGGCAAGACCTACAAAAGTAGTTCCTAAGCAAAAGGGGAAGCAGACGTCCTGGGGAAATGCTCCAAAGATCACACAAAGTACATACCACAGAACTTCAAGACAGGGCAAGGGCTGTCTAGGCTTGAACTAAAAATTAACATGATGTGATGTTTCCTCCCTTTTCTATTGACTGCTGGGTAATGACAGCCATGTTGGAAGTAGTTTTTTTATTCAGCTATGCAACAGGTTTTGCAAGATGGAATTGAACCCTCTACCCAGGGGCTGGTCAACTACCCCTCTCCAGTTGTCACCCCCCATCAATTATGATGGTCGAACTTGACACATTCAGCCTTACATCCTTGAGGGGTGTAATTTTTTGTGCCGGATGTTGCGTTTCTCCGTCTTACCTGGCCGACACCCAAACCTCAGTATTTAGCTGCCTTGGTAGAGCCTGGCTTCAAAGCAGTGGTCTCTTTCTTAACCAGATAATTGGAAAATAGGCCCTGACTCTGGTATGAGTACGTTCTCATCCCAGTAATGTAAACATTCAGTGGAGCCAATGTACTCCTACGAAGACTAGGTGGAATTCCAAAATTAACCTTGCTGAAAATACATTAACAGGTAGGCCACGCTCAATGCGGGTTAGATCTTAATTTTGTTGGTATTTACGCCAGAATGCAGTTGACACCCGAATATTGCAGATTGTTTCACATGCCTTCAATAGCAGCCCACTGCAAAAGTGGATACTGAGACAGGGTTTTTATGTCACTGATTTCCATCTCACTGTATTGATATTGGGGGCTGTAGACGATTTCCCTCATTTTAGAGAGGAAAAAAAAAAAAGAGCTTACTAGACTGACAACGAAAGTGGATGGGGAAACTCCATTGTGGAGACTACTTTTTACTGGGATAAGGTCCCTTGTCTAGTCTTGTCCTCCTTGGTCCTGGGACGTTCTCAACACAAGGGTAGGACCTACTTTTTGGGCTGCTTTGACGGCAGAGTACTACAGGGTTAAATCACTTGCAGATTCAATAGTGTGTGACTCACAAAACTTGCACACTCTCCACTTTCAGCTGTGTCATCTATAGTGTCCACAAGGACATGTAACATTACATTCCTTCTCAAAGAGGGATGGCTCGACTCTAAATCCACACTCATCCCAGTCAGACGTCACCAGTCAGGTGACCCTGTCAATAAACTAGGAGCTTGGCACGCGTTCCCTCACTTCAATTCTGCAACTAGTCATGTGTACTTCTGCACAGCAAGCTCTGCGCCTTGCAGCACACTTTGCCCACCACCAGCGCTTTATTCTGAATCTTGACTTCTGAATTCTTTGCCCTAAATCGACTTCTAGATTCTTGATTAAGGAAGGAAATGCTGTGTAGACAGCGAACAATTGTTTCTTTGGTTCTCCTTCTTTTAGATGCTAAAAAATCTAAGTGGGGTAATGCGCATGCTAAAAAAGTGCTTGCCAGTTTACATGTATAAATTCTAGTGGGCCACCTCAGCCTCTCATCCTTAAGAGGGTGATAAAATTAGTACGGCTGAGTTCAGTTATATGAACTTTTGTTTTCAGTCATGTAAAGTCAGATTACAATGATGGCAAGTGCTCTATACAAACAGATTTCATTGTGGTCTTTGGTTTTGTTTTTTTACAGCCTTACCGTTGTCGGAGGTTGTCTCTGTCAGCATTGGTGCCGCGTCTCTCCGGCATGGTTAGGAACCAATGGAACCACTCGTGGTTGAAGATCAATGCCACCCCTCTCCTCTTATTGTTCATTCTGTACTCTTCTGTAGGATTGAAGTGGTCACATCTTCGGTGGAAAATAAATGAAAGATGCAAACATATGTACATTAATTCAATTCCAATTTACATAGACATATGGGTCTGATGTATAATGAGTAAATGCCCCACCCTGATGAGAGTGGCGTTACCTCCTGGCCATCTATAGGAGCACCGCCAGCATCAGGACATGGTACTATCAGCATCGGTGTTGCTAGCGCCTCTTCCTGACATGCCACGTCTATTTGTTGACTGTGTTGGGAAGTGGGAGGTCTAGAGCGGTACAAGTTATTTCTTTCCTTGAGAATGATACTAACCATACTTTAAAAGTGTGGCCATGCTGCCTTCTGTAATCCCGCCCTGCTTCTACTTTCCGCCCCGAGGAACAAATTATAAGCCAGCTGCAAAGGAGAAGTATTTTATTCACAGGAGGGTTGGACTTCATTTAGAGTACTCTTTCCACTATGGTCGCCAGAATAGGCCTCAGTAAGCTATTTCATGTAACCGCATATATGGACATGGTTTGTGTTCACTTAAATACAATAATTACCACATTCTAGTTCTAAATCGTTGCCCGTGCCAAACAGACTCACTACCAGCTCCAGAATCTGGCAAGTAAGTACTTTGGGCCTTATTTAGGACTGGGTGGAGGGGATACTCTATTGCAAAACTGGAATATGTCCCACCCGCTGCATTATACGAGCATTATATCCTAATATCCTATGGCATTTTTAATGCCGCGGACAGCATATCTGTCACATTTGAAATAGTTTGCCATCCGTCCAATTCATAAAGCCCTTAATTTTCCCAATGCGTTTCTTCTCATGTAAATATATCAATATTTTTGTGAACTATTCAAGTGAAACAATGGGTTTGTTCTTCCATAGCTTTGTCGAAGACTATGGCCTGCTTTCCAGGTCTCTGTGGGCAGTCTTGGCACGTGACTGCTGGCGGTGCCCTATCACCCAGTAGACAAGGGGCACTAATTGCCGCACTGTTGTGTCACTAGTGACGGCAGAAACAATCTTCAGTTTCCTGCCAGGAACCCACTTTTACCAGATGGTTTAACACCAAACATAAAACTAGGCACTTAAATAACTAAGCACTTAAAAATGGACAGCAAGGACTGGCATAGCCAATGGATCTCCGCTCAAATGTGTGGCGCAAACATTGTGGTGTCTGTTCAGAGGAGCAACTGCGGATGTAAAATTGGCCACCAATGAGGCAGGGCTAACTTCTATAATCCTATTCTGTTTCAGCAACTTGCTACACCGCCACATGCAATTTATGAAATGGGGTGTTTTTATAATTCTTACTACTTAACTTACGCCTTTTGTTTTTCATGTTGGGGGGGGGTGTAAAACTCTGTAAGTATTTAAGTAGCATGCTCTTAATAATCCATGTTGAAATAGGGGGCATACTTCCATCCTACTCTTGATTAAATTGAACAAATGAATTGTGGAACTCTGGAGTTTGGAAGGTACCTTTTCAAGTCAGCATTGTTGTGGTACTGTCATCTCTGGCAGGTTGGTGTAACTCAGAGCTGCCTGGTACATACTGGTTCTATTCCAGACAGCATCAACACCAGGCCGAGCGTGTCCAATCACCGAATACTTAAATCCAGTTTTCAAGATATAATAATATTTAGGATGATTTAGACACAATGTATATCAGTGAGGATTATTTGCATATCCATTTTGTTGGCCACTCTGAAAACCCACTGGAGTGTACCAGTTTATTTCACAAGCACAGCCCTAATGAAAACGTACATCAATCATATTTTTTAGGGGGGCAGGAGGTGATTCGAGATAATAATGTAGAACAGTGGTTTTAACCGTTTGGCTTCAGTGGCCCTCTTTGAATCACTACTGGAAGCTGTACTAATTTCTAAGATTTGAACCTTAATACAATAAACAAAAATATGTATACCTCAAACAAATACAGATATGAAATATTGCGTTTTATTGGGAAGTTTGGAGCTTTTCAAAATGTAGTTTTAGTTCTAAAAGGTGAAGCAATATGCTAGACTCTAGCATATCACTTTTTTGCTCCAAAGGCATTTCCTCTTATTGTCAGCACATACAAGTGATTCTATAAAAGGTCACCAATTGTTCACACTATATTACATTTGCTATGTTTGCGCTGTTCCCGTGTTCCAAGATAAGGCTACCAACTTTATTTTTGGCCTCCAATTTCAAATCCCCTAACATTAACTTTTTTTTAAGTTTTAAATTTTGTTTTTTTATGTAGACACAGTTTATTAATCATCTAATATTATTTCATTTTCACTTCCGGTCCCACTGAATAGGCGTCAGGTACACCAGGTTGAGAACCGCAGATGTGGAACATAAATCCACAATGAGACCTTTCTAGTTTTTGAACCAATTTTCGTTTTGAAGTTACACAATTTACAACAAAACCAAATCGCTTGGAAAAGAACTGTTAACAAAGTTTATCAAACGTGCCTCTTACCTAGCATCAACTGCATCCGTTTCAATAATGCCACCATCTGCCTCAGAGAAAAGTGTTGGAGAAAATGACAATGCTGCATTTTGATGCGTCAAATCATTTCATTACAAAATTCAGCATTTATGAGGCGACGCACATCAAACAGCAGAATGACAGCCCCTAACATTCAATCTAATGTGTTGTAAAATGAATTATATCTTTATTGCAGCTATCAAATTCAAGGTCCTCATAAACACTCTCAGTGAACCACAACAATATTTATGATGAAGTCAGAACTCAAAAATTCTCTATTTGAACTGTTTACAGATCATAAAAGTTGAATAATAAATACATCATTCATGAATAATTTGATAAAATATAAAAAACAGTATAAAAAACACTATTAGAGAACCTATGATTCATTCTGGAGGGTTAAACAATCTTCTGGTCTTTAAGGAAAGGCATAAAAATGATGCAACACAATAGCAAACAAAGTGATCTGGCAGTGTTTTTAAAAACAAAAAATCAAGGCGACATTGTCTTAAATTATGGTTGTGCATAATTGGCAGAATAAATCTTTTATGTTGATCCAGATAAAACTTACAGAAGAATAAAATGTGTGTGTCAGATTGGGTGGACACCTCATCACAGGGGCAGGGCCGTAAAGCTTGTAGTGAAAAGATGCTCGATGGGTAACCCAACATACAGGGAATTAGGTTTAATCTAAACCTCAGCAGTACAAATCTATGGTGCGGATTACCCCTCAATTGGTGTCGGTCCCTCATGGTATGCTCGCACCATATATTTGGAACTGTTGAGTCGATTCCTTTTTTCTGCCGTTTAAATTAAAAAACGCTCCTTGATGACTTTTTTTTTTTTTTTAAGATATTCTGGCAAGACCTTGGTGTTTCAAAAGAGGTGTTAAGGCCTAGAGCGATCAGATTGTTTTTCACATACGATAGCCATGAGATCTTTTTTGCATGTTCCAGAGCAAGGCAGTCCACAAGGAAATGCTGGGTTGGATCAGAATCCCTTCTCCATATGGAGTGCCATGGAAGGATTGGGGCCAGGGATATCTGATGCGACATATAAGGAACATTCAGCTCGATATGCCAATTGTAGTTGAAACTACTTTTAGGGAGGCCCACCAGATTCTTCTAGAAAATATCTTACGCTGTTTGCAGTATTGCATGCGTAGTATGTCCCCATACACCAGCTCCATGAGTGGCTATTGCAGTTGACTTAGCTGAGTAAACCTTTTTTACAATGTCTAAGGGTTTCAAACCTAACTCTTTAATAAAAGAGAGTAGAGCGCCAATACTTTTTTCTAACATTAGGCCCCTGTTTCTCACCATATGGGACCATGATAGTGCACTATCGAATGTCATCCCTAGGTAGGAGAATGTGTCTGTCTGAGCCACTCTCCGACCCACTATGTAAAAAGATTGGGCTTCCTTCACCTTCGGCCCAGTCACCAACATGAAAGATTTTGTATCATTGGTATGCAAATCTGGTTTATGAATAAAGTTTCTGAAGCGCTATTAAAACCGCATCATCCGCATACAGCAGGATGGGAATGTGGGTTTTATTAATCTTTTGGACGTCCAGGGTTGAATCTAACAAGGGGGCCTCTACCCCGTTAGTGTGTAAAAGAAAAGAAACGGGTGAGTACACACCCCTAGCGGACACCCCTGTTAATAGGGAACCAACTGGTGCACTCTCCTTTCTTCCCATGGTGGACACAAGCCGCTGCCCTAGAGTATAGTTAGCTGATAAAAAGAATAATGGCCTCATCGAACCCCATGTCCTTCATAATTCTCCACAGATGATGATAAGCCACACAGTCAAAAGCTTGTGAGTACTTAGCAATAAGCAAGCTCAGCTTTAAACATTGGTCCTGGGTGCCCGTTCCCCTTCTTAAATCCATACTGGGTGGGGATCAGGACATTGTTGTTTGTAGCCCATTCTTCTAATCTACTCAGTAGGATCCGACCCATTAGTTTGGCCATAGTGTACAGGAGTGAGATAGGCCTATAGTTTTTTGGCTCCGATTTCTCCCCCTTTTTGAATGCACTCATAACAGCCACTCACTTATGTATTTACTTTATATTCCTTATGCTGGCAGGGCTCCTTGAATCTCCATCACCACGCGCTGGACCAGAAGGCCAAAAAACAGTAAGACTGACAACTTTAACAACATGGGCACAATGAGTGTCTAACTTGGACAGCTAGAGAAAGAGGAATGTTATGGAGAACAGAAACTGGAAAGAGACATCTTTTGAAGATGAGTAGAGAGTTCTGCAGTGCGATGGTCGACTCCAACGTTACAGTCCTTCTACGGGGGAGCGGCTGCCTCCATAAGTGACTCTGAGTGTGATCAATGTTCTTCGTGCACATGAACAAAGGTTGAATGAGTGCAGGTTTTGTTTTGCTAATGGAGGGGCCCCACCCCACAGCCATCTCTGAAAATCAAGATCAGCATAGAGACCGATTTACTTTGCACTGTAGCCAATGGGAACTCTAGGTGATGGGAACGCCCAAAACCAATTACAAGGAAGAGACTATCATTGGTGCATTGATGTGCAGAACTGTCACGTGGTCAACAAGTGCATGTGAGAGGCCATTGTAACATGGTGCAGTAAAGGACTTAGCAAGGCATGGAGCACGGTTTGAGAGATCAAGGAAACAGGAAGGCGCTCAGCTAGACAGGTCAGAGACAGGGCTACCCTGTTTGCTTGAAGGTAGGTTCCGTCAGAGTTGGACCTCTACAGACTATTTCTCAGGATGCAGAAACAAGTTAGTGTTTATTTATTTCTAACTAAATCCTATTGTCTGCTTTACTCCAAATCACATGAAACAAACCATGTTTCTTCATATCTCATCAGCCGTTACATAGGCCACAATCCACATTTATTCATATACCAACAGCTGTTGAGATATGTTGAAAATGAATGAACGCATATTTGTTTCTAGATCAAAACATTCTTATGACAAGAACTGTTTTCTAACTTCAGATACATGGATATTGCTTCAGCCTGATGGGTGAAAAATAAGGCGCTAATGATAAAAGGAACCAATTTGTTTGTGACATAATTAAACTGTATAACGCTTAAATGTAAGCGTGTGTTGTTGAGTGTAAGGAGCTGCCCACAAATTTAAAATGTATTTAAAATGTGAGGATAAATTGAAACACCAGTGAGAGACCTTTGATGAAGCGGCACCTATTGAATAAGTGCTGGGCTACAATCAAATTACCCAGGTTTTGAATAAAATTAAGATGGAAGCTGCTTTATAGTGCATGAAATGGCACAAATGTTGAAAAAGGGTCATGTGTGTTTTTGGTATTCAGTAACCCTTTACCTCAATATTTCTGGAAAAGGAAGTTGTAAAATGTTGGTGTTTTCAGAAGTACAGGAAGTAAGCATAATTCTAAGGTCCGATCTGTATCAAAAGCATGACTTCTCCTTCAGAACAGGTAGGAAATACAACTTTGTTGCTTATAAAGTGATTTATGCAGCAGCGTCAACATGCCACTAGACCTAAGACTTGGTAGCAAGACCATATCATCAATTGGAGAAAAGCTACAAAAATGATCAAGTTTTAGAAAATGAGAGGTAAGTAACTCATAATACATAAAAGACTATCAGGGCAATACACGACACTACATGATAATATATAAAATACCAGTAAGACAATGCTCTTTATCTCAGGAAATTATGATGGAAGGAGAGGAGCATGAGACAAGGCAATGGTTTGTTTTTCACCAGTTCAGTTTTAGGCAATGAAGTGCTATCCAACCAAACATGGCTCGAGGCTGTTTGTGAATCCGTCATTGGCGGAGCTTGAGAGATCAGGACTGGAGTTGTGCACTGTGTACTATCATCATTGTACACTGGGGAGATGATCCTACAAGAACAAATTTAATTTCTAGCCCTATTTCATGTCTTTGTTGGTAAGTTAAGGCAGTGCATGCTTCTAACACCTTTTATCACTGTATTATGAAAACTGGATTCTGGAGGTGGAAATGTGTGCTAAAACATTTGTGCATATATGTTGTGTGGTTTTCTGTTGCGATAGTGAAGTGTTCTGGATTTTTTTTTACTACACTGCTGTGGCTTTGTACTTCATTGCCACAATGTGATGTTGTTGTATTGTACCACAATAGCTGTGTAGAGATCTGGTTTGACTGTTTGCTGTGATGTACACGGTTGTGTTTTATATCCATTGTTGTGTTGCATTGTGTATGCTTTTGTTTTATGTTGTGTTGTTTACGTTAGACCTGCCAACAAATGCAGTAACATTTCCGGCCCAAACTAACACATTCCTTTAAAGTTCCAACGACACACATCCATGTACCAATGTCTAAGTTGGTAAAATAGAGCACGAATCCCGCTCTCCAACTACAGAAGAAACCAGTCTGCTCAAAATGGAGGCACAAACCGAGTTTAAACGAAGTGCTCCCGTTATGTGAGGAGCAGGAAGATGTCTACGTGGAAATCCTTGAAGAGGAGCAGCAAAACGTGGACAGAGTACAAGAACTTAGATCTGGCAGTGAGTCAGCCCCTGGAGGAGTTTGTTAGAGCTCTTTTTGGGGGAGTGGGTATCCGAAAGGCTGACTGAAGAAGGTCACGTGGTGGTGACACAGACCACCTTCCAGTACTTAAAAAATATTGGGAAATAAGGCTGAGGGAGCACGAACGCCAAAGAATTGCTGTTTGGAGACATGACATTGGTGTGATTTGATACAATCAAGTTTTTTAGGACAGTTGGGCTTGAACTTGATCCGGTAGTCTTTTTGTCAAATTAATTGATTTAGAATTTCTGATTAATAATTATATGCACGCTTTAGGGACTGTCACATCCCCCCTGCAAACCCCACCACCACCACCACCATCCCAAATAATTGTATACTGCACCTTTGGATTCTGGAACGCGTTGACTATCCGTTTCAACCGGTCCTACAATGTAAACACAGACAATTATAGCATGACCTTAGATAATAATCCTTATACATAAAATAAATTTCTGTCTGGGCTAAGCAGCTCACGGTTAATGAAAGTAAATATTAACTGAAATCAATAATATGAAAAGTTGGTATTAGAATTATTAGAAAAAATAATGACCCCCGTAACTCCCTCCTTCGTTCCCTTTAAAAAAAAAAAACAACTTTATTGGCATTTTGTATCACATACTGTAATGGTGGTACAATATTACAGGAATTCCACGGTATACTCAAAAGAACACAGTATAACTAAAGTATGCATTATAAGGGTAGTTTTCCAAGGCCAGACTATCACACTTGTCTTGAATATGTTGTGGATAGTTGTTAGAGCACATTAGCAACCATAAAGGAGCCATAACCACAAAATAACCAAAGGAGGCTTCACATATTAAAACCCTAACCTAAAACTAGGGATGGAGAAGGTAAAGATCAAGTGGATTGATCTGGTCTTATCAGGCTCTTCTAGATTGTGAGTGTTTAAACGTAATCATGCGAGAGTAAGTGGAGGTTCCAGAGAGTTGGGAATGGGTTCCATCTTGTATGGGTGGGGGAGGGGATTGCAGCGAGCGGGAACACTGGGCAAAATTCACAGACAGGGAAAGCACAGGGGCGGAGTTGGATTGTGAAATGAGAATTATCTTGTGGTAGAAGTGTTTGCAAGAACAGGCCCCAGGTAGAGGCCATAAAACATGTGTGAGAGGCCTAACCCTCCTCTCTTTGGATAGCACGGCCCGAAGCATCTGAGGGACGTTTGGTGCACCCTCCTTCGTCCCTTGTATGGATAAAAAAAAAAAGAATCAGATCACTTACGTGTAAACATCTCAAAAACAGCTTAAAATAATTGTTAAGAGCACAAATATATTAAATGAAATTTTTATATGTGCCTTTTTTTAAACGTATAACCCAACTGCTGGCACTATGTAAACACATGAATGAAAAGAGATTTGCAAAATGTAAACAGCGACCCAGGGGTGTATCCTGGCTCTAGAAGCAAGGAATCTACCAGGAGACAGGAAAATAAATTTGAAAATTGAACAGCCAAATGTTGAGGCCATTGTAAAAACAACACATTGTACTGGCATCTAAGAGCAGTGTAAAAGATATTCCAAATCCTGGAGACTGGGTAAGAAAAGGCAGGTTCAATAGTGCTTCTGGACAGATGGCTAGCACCTTCTATAGTCTCGCTAAGGCTTAATGAAGAGGACTAGTAGGGATAGATCTTAAAAAAAAATAAAAAAAAATTACAGAAACCCTGGAACAAAGTTATAAACTGCTTGATGACAGATAGCTGTGAATAATATTAATTTTGCATGTAGTAGTCAATGGAGGACAACAAGGTCACAGTAAAAATAGTCCAGCTGAGACTGAGAGTTAAGTGGACACCGGAAATTTGTATCAGCCTCTGTTTTGGGAATCAGCCCCTAGTGGAGATCTAGGTAGAGGGCGTTACTGTATTCCAGGCAGCAGGATGGTTCTCCTTACATTCTGCTTCACCAGCACATTCTGAGTGACACAAAGGGCTTCAGTCAAAGCCTTAATCAATTTTTTTTAAATGTGTTGAATGGATTTACATAGCACGCTCGCACTGTGAAGTATATGGGTGCTTTATAATATAAGAAGAACAATGAAGAGGTAATGTCTTACATCAAATACTGAGAACATTATAATGAGCACAATCTCAGAGGATGTAAGATTGCTAAAACGAGGAACTGAAGAGGTCGTGGGATGAAGCGATGCAGAGGAGGGAAGACAGAGGAGAGATGGATTAACACAAGATTGCATGTATTGCAGGGCTCAGTAACGAGGAACTTTGAGGAGGATGGAGGGTGCGGGGGAAGGGATGAAACCAGGCCTTTGGGCTTTTCATGCTTGTGTTGGGGTTGAGATGCCTGAGGCATACACCACTGCTCTGAGCTGCCTAGCTACTTGTAAGAAGAGCAGCGCATGACCCAAAGGACTGGTTTCCACCTGTAGCCTCTGAGCACAGGTGGCTGTCGCGTGTTCAGAGCCTATTAGGTAGTCCCGCCCGTGGCAACACTCTCCAAGAGCTGGAAGCTTATCGGTGTTTATGTCGCCTGCATCAGAGCAAGGATGGGTTACATCAATAAATTCCATGCAAAAGCAAACCTTAGTCAACAGGAATGAGAACAGAGCCAATGACGCCACCCAACATGACAAAGAACACGTGCATACATACCATGTTACCAAAATTACTGGATTTTGATGTAATGCTTGGCAGCTCAGTCTTCTGCATTTCTACAGGTTGTAAATATCAAGCTTTACTATTTCAGCTGAATGACACTCAATTTATCAAGCTGGAGGGATAAAAGGCTGAAATGGCTTTGGCGGATTCAAAGTCGTGAACTGTGGTTTACACAAAATGTCAGCAGCAACCACTTAATGGACAGGGCCATCTTGTTAGCTTATCCAACAACCACATGGATAGGTTAACATGAAATCTTCACACAAAGCATGTATTTCTGTGTGCCGTTGTGTAGAAAAAAGTAACGCTTGAACATGTTTGAAAGTGTTGTGCTTCACTCACAAAACTTACCCCAGGCAAAACCGTCAACTCAGATTCAGGTAAAGAAAAAAGTGTTGAAGAGTGTAGTGCTTGAATTATTCTCATTCCCAGGTAATAAATATTAGGTGCACTATTATTTTTCCTACCATGCCGCCTCAGAGGATTAGACCTAGCCATATGCAAATCAGCCTAGGTCCTACTCCAATAGGAACAGTCTAAGCTGTCTTTCCTCGGTCTTTCATTGGATGTCCTTATATCAATTTAAATGCAATGCAGAAAAAACAGAGATCTTATTCTTTGGTCCCAATCCCCCAAAACTCTGGGCATCATTTGATTATGCTTTGTCTCTCCAGCCACAGATCATGTCAGTGGCCGGGACATGCTTTGGGCTCTTGCGGACTTTGAAACAATGCTTACACTATCTTTCTCTGCCCGCAAGAAAGGTAGTGATCCATTCACTCATAACTTCGAGACTGGACTATGGAAATACCCAAAACTGGGGACTTTCGGACTATCTGGTTAACAAGCTACAAGTGGTCCAAAACCAAGGCAGCCTGTATTCTACTAAACCAGCCCCCAAGAACACATGCATCGCCACACCTGTGTACACAACACTGGCTACGGATAAAGAAGAGAATGCTCTTCAAAACGCTAGTCCATAGGGCACTGCACCTTTCTGAGGCAGGGTATATTAGAGCTAGATTTAGCTTCTATGCCCCCTCCACAAATCTACGGTCAGCCCAATGCCACCTGGCAAGGATAATTAAGGTTCCACACACGAGAATGGGTGGAAGGACTCTCCTATCTTGGATCGGTGACCTGGAATAAACTCCCTTTAGAACTACGTTCAGTAGCATCCTCTGACCTGTTTAAGAAATGACTGAAGGCACGGCTCTTTCATCAAGTATAGTTGATGTGGTTGCACTCGCGGTCAACTGAAAGCGCAGCGTCGGGACACTCTTGGGACAAGCTGTGCACTTTAGAAGTGTCATTTCATTCATTCAATTATCTGCCACGGCAGATCCTTTCTGAACCAGAACACAAGCAACCTAAGACCTGTTTGTGCCACTTCAGCCAGGTGCTGCTTGGTTTCAGTGGCATAGTGAGCACAGGAAACACATCTAGGTATCTCTGTCACACTTACAGCATTGCAATGTAGTAAACAAAAAAGTAATAGGCAGAATGCTTGAATTCATCTCAGCCATTCTCTGGCCACACCCCAGTCCATCATTATAATGCCCACGGTGCCACCTCAGATTAGATCTAGCCAGCCCAGCAAATCAGCCCTGATCCTTCTCCAACAGGAACAGTTCAGCCAAAGGACATATTCAGTGGACATAGTTCACCTGCATTGGCTATGCACGGCAGGGATAGGTGGCCTAACATGGCCATGTGCAGTGGGGGTTGGGGGCATGCCACAGGTAGGGCGCAGGGCTGAAACACAGCTAGGCCCTTAAATTATCCACTCATGCACAGAGCCACAGGACATGCGTAGTGGATGTTTAAGACTACATACATCATTAAAGAAAAACAATGAAATTCACTGGAAAACCACAATTGAAACGGAGTTATGGTTCTGGCTCAAGAGGACAAGAGCACTGAAATTCACCAGTTATATTTCCAATGCACACAACACGTGCCATAACTCACACAGCACACTATACTGAAAACACCAATTTGACAAGGCACAAATACAAACAAGCATTAGCATAGCCAATAGGTCTCGCCTTTGGGACCTTATAAGTGTTTAGCCATGCAACAGTTGATGTTGTTGCACCAAGGATATTGTGCTGGATAACTAAACACTTATAAGGTCCCAAAGGTGACACTTATTGGCTATGCCAATGCTTGTTTATGTAGCAGACTCCTCTGTCAAAGGGTCAGCATATTTTGACCGGATTTTTCAGGGCCTGTCAGGAAAAAAACAAGGTAATGTGGAGACTCCTCTTGCAGTGGAATAGATCCATGGTTGGTGGCCAGATATTGTTAAATCATGTTTGTATAGGTGCACGATATGGGAAACAATATGTAGGCACGTATATGGGGACAGATGCTGCATTCGTCTATGGACTATGTAGTGGTCGCCAAGCTGAATGTGTAGACCCGCTTGGCCAGGAAACCTGGTCACGATGGTCTTGCATAGTTGAGATGCTTTGTGTGTATATAGATACACATGTAAAGCCAGGTATGTCATAACAGTCGTCCAGAAACATGGTCCATTTCAAATCCTTGAATCCTTGTTCAGAAGGTTTTTCAAGGACAACCCTGAAATGTTGATGTCTCAACCCTCTGCAAAAAATGAACAGGTCTCAGAGGACATAGGCCATCCGTCAGATAGATAACCTGAAGTCAAAGAAAAGTGGACCTTTGGATCATTTTTTGGTGACTACTAATCTCTTAGTATTTATGTGAAGTGAATCTTACAATCACGCCATAAAATCTTGGAAATATCAGCTGTCTTGTCACTGGGTACTCGGTCTCCAGTAATAAATTAGTGGAATTGGTATGAATAGGCCTATTGTCTGTGAAGACAACAATCTCGCATAACTCAGAACATTTGCATGTATTAATCCTATCACAATGGTATCTAGACTGCTTTCTAGTGCATCGCATGATACTACATAGATCAGTACCCGCATCCCGAATTGCACAGTGGCTGCTACTGCGCTGGATCGGTTGACTATATCACACCTCCAAGAGGGTGCATGGAACATATATATTAGTTAGCGATCGCATAAGTGTAATACGGGTCGATGTAGAGTCCACGTGTACAGTACAATTTTATCAATTTAGAATGAGCGCCTTATTACATATCTAATATAATTTGAATTGTATTCACATAAGGATCAATAGGCAGTGACATCGAGATGCCAATTAAACATCTATTCTAAAACCGTGTGCCCCGAGATGCATGGGACATCTGGGGACACAAACAATGTCATCTCTTTGGTCCATCCTTACCCTATGTTCCCATGCTAGGCACAGTCTCCTGCTTCGTAGGGCTGGTTTGTATACAGCCCCATGGCTGATTTTGATTTTCAGTTCGGCACAGTGTTTCCCTTTCTTTTTAAAATACCACCCTCTCTCCCCAAACTGACTATACCTGGCCTGAAAGTACCCAACACTCTGCATCATTCAAGCCCTTCTTCAGATGAAACAGCTCTTTGTCTGATTTTCAACCTATCGGCTTGGCAACGTGTTTTTGAGCTCTCCCACTAATAGCTCTAGGGAGAGCACACAGAGTGCAGCTTTCTATAAACTGTTAGCGTTGAAAAGATGAGGGCAGTAAGATTTTAAATCTGTGTTACCGAGCGTGCAAATACAATGCTTCAGAAAGCCCTTTGAGGTAAAGAGTACCAGTTGTCTTGTGTCGTACGGCTTGACACTTACCAGGTGTTTGAAGGCTCTCAGGCCTCTGGCATGCCGCCACCCTCTCATCTGTGGTATGCCGCACTCCAGGACAACACACTTCCTGCCGTGACACAGCACCATAAATAGGGTTTCATGAATAGGTGTGGGGGGGGGAGCTAGGTGAGTGCTGAATAAGCAAAACAAGTGCCGAGCTCAAGGCATCCTCCGCTAGCGCGAGATAAGAGGGCAATAAATCGGCAGAGTGGACAGACGTGTCGCTGGCGCCTTCTACGTTTTGAAGCTCATGGTGGGGAACAGAGGCGCGGCTTCGAGGCTCAGTCCATGTACAGCGTTTACCTTTCGGGAGCAAGCAGCGGCGCCATCTGTTTCCAAAGCGCGGGCGCGATAATTGCAAACAGATGGCGCCGCTGCTCGCTCCCGCAAGTTAAACGCCGTACATGCACGAGTGCTCATTGGAAACAGTGCAGTACATGCACGAGTTTCCGAAAATGTCTGGAGTGATTCCAAGTGGTCACTCCTAAGCAGCGCTTGCGCACTGCGTAGGCGAGACCTAGAAAACGGCCTTCAAAAAGCAATACGGTACATAGAGTGAGCTCCTAGTTCTTGCAAGTGTCATATTTTTCTAAATATGAAGCCAGCATTGCAACTAACCTTACATTGCTTTGGGAACAAGCATACACTACAATGTTATTACAGAGACACCGATCATGCATGACCCATCCTTCCTTGACAGAAGGAAATGAAAAGAATAAACAGGACGCAAGGGGGCGCTAGGAGCACTATGAATCTGTCAATTTTTCAATAAGCAGGTTCAATCTTTCAATGAAATACTAACATTTTCCATACAGGTTTTACTGGAGCTGGCCTGCGAAAATATTCAAAGAAAGTATAGTTTGCATTGTTTTTTTTTGCGCAAAGCAGAGTCAGATAAAACAGACACTACAATGTTCTCCACCATGAACCTATTTTGTGTTATGGGTATCTTTTCTACCATACCCTACATTGCTTTAGTTCTTGAAAACGCCCAGTGTCAGTCATATTTCTGTTCTTGTGAATATCCAGGCACAGCCCAAGATGCACTCTTGCCTCCTCGTACCCAGAGAACGTGTTCCCAGGGTAGAGCCTGTACTGTTGCTATGTTTTTTGGTACATAGACCTGTGCACTGGGCGAAAGGTTCTGGATCTGTCCGTGTGCTGGACCTGCTAGATTCTTTGCTTGTACCGTCCCTGAAGATATATTCATCTGGTTGGCTGTCGAGGCAGCGACCAGATCATTTTCCTGCTCATTATCAGGCGTACTGGCTTTCACTAGGGCAGCATCTTGCGGGGCTTCCCCACCTTCATAGGATCTCAAAGCTCTTTTTTAAATGTAAATTGTATTCCTCTCTGATCTACTGCTGCTGTCCCAGACATTATGATCTCCACAAAAGTGTGGGGGTGCCTAGCAGTCACTGTTTTCCTGTGTAAACAGAGATTTGCAAAATTATGTATTGCCTTTGTACAGCAAGCATCCAGGTGAAATGTCTAAATTGCATAACAGTCACTTCAAGGGTTATCATTGCTGTAGGCCTCTGTTTAGCTGTTAACCAGCTTTACACCTTCTCAGTTCGCCGTACTGGAGGATCCAGAGTCCTCCATACTGTGGCTCACACTGGTTTTCCAGGTACCAACCCTGCTTTGAGGAGCAGCTCCTACCTTGACAATCTCTTATTTCTTCAGGAAGACCACCAAGTGCATCAACACACCAAGAGCCCTAACAACTTGATAAAGGGAGTGTGCACTTCCAGAGGCCAGACAGGGACACCACATACTACCACAAACTTGGGTACTTCATCTGCCTTTGCACACCGTGAAATCAAACTTAGCTTTTCCCGTAGGCGTTTTTGTATCTGAGTAAAGTATAGTTTAACTTTTGCTTTTGTAACGAGAATAGTTGATAGGCTGACCGCAGACCCAGTGTCCGAGAATTAACACTATACAATTTATCAGCCTCCATCCTGTTGCTAGGCCTCCTAAAGGGAACTTAGATTTGTGTAAACCGGGAAGCAGAGAAAAAATAAACATGATACAGGTCAATGTTGTGAGCATAGAGACACTCACACTGTAAATTGCACCTAAGTTGGTGAGCGGGCCATGTATACGTTGAACAGGGTAGGGTTAAGGGATGATCCTTGGGGGACTCCCCATATTAGGTTCTTGGCCTTCGATGTGAAGGTGGCAGTCTTACTGTTTGGGTTCATCCCGTGACGAAGGAGTATTGCAGTGCGGCAAACTGTACAGACCTGCAGCACATACACCTATTTACACATGCGCTAAGCCTCATTGGGCAACTCGCCTCACCACATGTGCAGATACGTAAATGAACGGCTGCCAGTTCCCAGTCAAGGGTTGTTAGACTCCATGCTCACCAACTCAGTGTGACTGAAAGCGTGGGGCCTGCAATGCGTTGCATACTAAAAGTTGAATGGTGACTGGTCACATAGTGCATGCTCAGCAATGTCAGTCACACTGATGTGTACGCGCACGGGGCTTGCATGAAGAAGGGTATTGTGCTGCTGTTTCTCTGGTCCACCTTACTGCTGCACTCGGGACCCCCTTAGATTTGTCGACAGCTGGAAGTGGAGACGTGCAGGCAACAATCAACAATAATATGACACCGATAAAACTGGATCAGATGGCAAGTCAGCCAAGGAGTTCCAACTTCCTTCGCATTTTGAGATGTTTTTTGACAAAGCGCTTCATCCAACAGTTCAACCATATTTAAATTCTGTAAACAAGAGGTGTGATAATCCAATTTAATGATGGAACCCAACCTGGCATCTGGTAGCCAACGCACACCCTGATTTAGGCTTCATTGACAGGAGGGGGCTCGCCCTGATCCATTGTCATTACTTTAGGAATTATAGTTGTCATGGCATAAAGTGCCTCTCAAATGTGGGTATCTAGACATTTTTGAGACCCTGGAATAACGTGGCCCTTCTTGGCATCTTGTGAGAATTCTAGGCATTAAGGTGGTTTACATCTGCATTCGATTAACAATTTATGCATTGTAGTGGCCCTGGCATAAGGAGGCCTTCTATAGTATATTGGGGGCTGCTGACAACCCTGACGCAAGAGGGCCTCATTAGTTTATTCTAGTAGGGTCAAATTGGCCGCACGGCCACTCGATCCATGGTTGAAATGCACCTAACTGGAGCCAGCCAAAGGACACCATTTAAAGTTTTTGTGCAGCCCCATCAGCATGGGTTAATAGGGCCAAGGCTGAGCAGGTCAAGCAAAACGGGGTTCGCACACAGGAAAGTAGTTTATGATGCTTGTGACACCACTGAATGTCAGATGGGCCAACTGTCATGTACCAAATATTGACAATGATCCGGCCTGGGCAGACTCAGGTTGAAGTGTGCCTGCCCTGCTCTCCTACAGGATGGGTCTTAACAGCATGGCCAGGGAGCCACTGCTGCTGAGCAGCTCAATTCATTCTTCCACTGGCTGGGCAGATGTGAGGCCCAATACAGACTCTCCCATCATGGAGATGGCTAGTTGGCCAACCCTCATAACCATTCACAGGGTCGGATCACTAATAGCCCACTCTTTTTCCCATAAAACGCACTTTGGGCTGCTAGTCAAGATCAGAATCTGCCTGGGCGCAGTGACATCACTGGAGTACAGAGGCCTCTCTATGCTTTTAAGGGTAGCGGGTGGCTATCGCTGTTCAAACCAGGACAGGACATCAGCCCACCTTCAGCCCACAGCCTGTCGCCCAGGATCTGACCCACCCATTCTCTCACTCACCTGCTGGATTCTGCAGTCTGCGCCTGCCAGCCATCTACAGTTTCTGTTTTGTTGCTGTGCTAGTGTCTGCAGGCGTCCTTGGTGCCCGTGTTTGGCAATGCCTGCCTTGCCCAGCTTCCTTCGATACCAGCTAGGTAAGACTAGAGACGGGAAGCATTCACCCTTCCTTTTCTTCTCTTTAATCATAGGAACCAAAGGCAGAGATCAGCTGGCCCCATCTAGCCCCTTATTTCTGCCTCAAAGCATTCTGCACGCTGCAGTGTGCTTGTGCTGACAAAGTACATAAGTAAAATGTCTCTATGCACGCAAAAATGAATGTCATAAATACCTATTTATAACAACCTTGAAAGGACGATCAGTGTACAAAAATAACTTGCATCCCTGAGTGAGTTCTCTTCCTAGTGCATGATTTCATTTACCTGTGCCAAACCACCTCCTGGTTTACTCATGGTTGACTTTTGCACTCTAAAGCAAAGCATGTATGTATACTGAGATGAGGGAGTGTTTCTGCAGCAGGTTCCACGCACCATGACAAATGCTTCAGATCATGGAATGGGACCAAGAAAGCTTCCGAATGGAAGGTGTCCAGACTCACTCTTGGCAGCTCTTACTGGCCCCTGATTTGAGCATTAGTCCTGGATTCATCCTAGTGTAAGCAGCCAGGTAGAAGGGCTAGATGCCAGCAGCTGGTTCACTGTCCACAGTCCCTTGAGACAGAACAGACGGGGTGAAGCGCGGCTGCACTTGGGGATGAGCAGAAAGTACTCTCATCCCACCGGGTGAAGTGTCGGTTGGGACCTGGGACTGAACATGGCTACTGTAGTTTTGAGGGAGAAAAGGTAAACTTGGAGACCCTGCATTGCCTTTAATAGACAGTAACCGGGAAGAGCAGGTGGTCCATATCACAGTCAAGTAGATGTCAGTTTTTCATAGATGCTAACATGTGTTTGCCCCTAGCTAAGATTGGGGATGCAGGAGTTAAAGCACAGCCAGTGCTGATTTGGAAATGATCATCCCATGTGACGTCATTGCATTTAAATCCTCAGGAATTCTCTCTGGGCGCACCCTCTTCAGCGCTTGTTATCACAAATGTTTTCTGAAAACCTGAATGCGGTGGAGCCGCTACTGGTAAGTTACACAATTACTGCAGGATATTCTGATATGTTGTTTCCTACTATAACACTATATTTTTTGTTTGTCCAAATAAAAAAGTTATCCCTCTGAATCAAGGTAATGCAATGCTTTGTGAAAGGCTGTGATCGTCTAACTGTTGTGATCTGTGGATGTTGGCCACAATTTTCAAGGTTCCATGGGGCCTAGTCTTGGTCCCATTCTGTCATGGTGTCCTATGTATTACGACAGCTCTGGCACGAGGCAGCTCTCGCTGCCCATATTTGGCACCATTCTATTAATTTCAGTGACCTTCGAATAAGGAGGGCCTCCTTGTCAAACTGAGGGCATTCTAGGCATTATGGGAGGCCTGGCGCGTGGTGGCCCTCCTTCCATGCTGTGTGCAACTTTTTACTAGCATTATGCTATTTCTCGCATATTGTGGCCCACCATGGCATCTGATAGGTATCTGTGATATTTTATAGCTACCACTGGCATAGGAGTACCGATCTCGACAGGGACTGTGATAAATGAGCAACATATGATCACTTGAAAGAAAGGACAATCTGGTATTTCATGACCAAACTCCATGATTCAATAAATAAAAACCTAGCATTTGAAGGGGAAAAAAACATTTTATTAAAATATTTACAAGCTTTTGTTTGAGGATATACATATCCTCAAACATCATTTTTACTAGCCCGCATTGGTCTGATATTCTTAGAATGATAATTGTTCATACCCTGCTGCTGGTCACTTTAATGAGAAACATAATGGTTAACCTGATTTATTACTGATTGTTGCCATTAGCAGAGTTGAGCCAGGTTAATGTTGAGATGACAGAGTGACTCTGTTAAGAAGACTGAGTCTCACGTCATTATAGTAGTAGGGACCAAATTCCCATGGGGGCTTAATAATGATGAGTTAGCTGTCCATATAGGTGATTGAATTTTCAAATAGACTTTCCATCCTCTGCTGAAGTAATGATATCAATGTAGATTGATGTACTGAATTTGATACCATGAGTGACTATGTTTCTTTGCCATCAGTTTGATGTTCATTTTTTGTCTTTTTCTTATTGGATTTTTGTTTTTTAATGAATGCTTTAGAATCTGGAATATTAAAACCCACAGGGACATGAATGGAAAACATAAGGTTTTCAAACAGTACTTGGTTTCATGGGATGTTCCAGAACTCAAGTTATGAATATGACCCAATACGGGGTAAAGGTTTCTTTGAGAGGCAGCCCCATTTAATTTAGGGTCACTTCAGTGAGGATTACATAATGATAGAGTGGAAGAAATGTCAACTGTTACCAACATGTATTCAAATGAAAGCTACTGGGTGTCTTTCGCGAGTTATAGTTAGCTCAACTAACTATAACGGCTGAATTTCTCTGGTTTTGTACGAATGAAATGTCCAACTAACTATAACGTCCCTGAAACCTGTGGGTATTTTTGCTAATTTTTTTAAAATTCCAATTTCTAACCATAACGTCCCTGAAACTATGTTTTTTTCTGTGAATATATATACACACATACATACATATAGCTGAAAGAGCAAGGCAAGGTGAAGGACATGACGCTTGACATACAGCCAAATCCAGTGAACCCTGTGTGAAGATCCACAAATTGTTAACTGTATTAAAAATTGTCCTTAACTCGATACATTTACCTCATGAGAGAATACGGATGCAAACTGAATATGTAGCTACGAATAACCGGATAATGGGGTAGTCAAAGGGAGCACGACTTAATGATAGGGTGATCATCCGCCCCACATTTTGACCAATCCTGTAGCTAGAAAGAGTGATTTAGCAACTTTAGTTGGATGGACTCTGTATGGTAAGGGTATAACGAATAGGTGATTTAGGGGCGGGGTTGGAAGCGAGGGCGGCAGATGCGGCTGCTGCATTAGGTGTAAGGAGAGAAAGGGTGTGCTGCTGATTATCGGGCAGCAGAGAGGCCTAGCTGTTCCAGTCCTAGCCTTATCCTGATCTTTGAGTCTTTGATCCCTGACTCTTTGTTTGGGGGTCCCCTGCTGCTACCTAGGCCTGGGTTGTGGTTTTCCTCGTTCGTATTCTTTGGGTTGGTATTCTTTGATCATTCAAAGTTATAATCCATGTTCTTTTGTCTCTTCATCTATCTTTCTCAAATCGAGATTTGATTATGCTCATGTCTGATGTCTCTTCATCTATCCCCTCCATGCAACTTATGTTATCTCGAGATTGATTGTTGACAGATTAGAATGTATTTTCTCTCATGAGGTATTTTTCTAAGATTAATGCATTTTGAGTAAGATCAATTTAACAATATTGCAAACAATGAGTCTGTGATTATTTTTGTCCAATTATTATTTGAGTAAATGTTGCCTTGAATTTTTCAACTAATTGGTCCATTGACCAAGAAGATGGAACTTTGAGCAATAAGGTTTATAGTGTAGAATATCATCTGTCCAAAATTTCAGTTATTGAATATGAAATGGTAAGAAATGTGTAAACTTGACACCAGCGCCACAGGGACTTGGGTGTATGTGTATGGGCCAAAGTAAATGAAATATTTAAGTGTTCGTCCCTGTCCAAAGTTATTGGGTCTGCGCTGGATCACACACATATATATATGTATATATATACATACATACATACATACATACATACATTTCACAAACGTGACCTCCACTGCACTAGGTCACAAATCGAGGCGCACACTAGAGAAATTACTTTTTAAATATTTATTACACCACACGACTACTCGGACAGACGATTTTTGGCTTGCACGCCTTCCTCAATGTAAAAAAAATAAATATATATATATATATATATTTTTTCTCTGTAGTGGTTCGAAATCCGGATAAGAGGCGCTTGAATTTGAGGATTATTTCTCCATACTCAATAATAGCACAAGTGGATTGAAATTCACCTATGTAATCAGCAAAGAAAGGGCGACTTTCCTGGATACTGAAATTTACGTGAATAATGATCATCTGGAAACAACACTTCATCGCAAGACAACAGCCACCAATGCGACTTTGGAAGCAACAAGCTTCCATCAACCCGCCCTAATATCAAGCATACCGTATGGTGAATTCTTACGGCTAAGAAGAATTTGTAGTGAAGAAACTGAATGGAAAAAACACAGTGCTGGGACAATCCAAAGATTCAAAGCCAGGAAATAAAATGCAAAAATTATTAATCGATGCTGGTCTAAAGCCAACGCAAGCCCCAGAAACGAGTGCCTAAAACAAAAAGATTTGGAACAACCATCCGAGACAGACCCCATCCGATTAATCATGGATTTCTCTTTGGAATCAAGGGAAGTAGCCAAGATTATACAGAAAAATTGGAAAATTTTACAAATGGATGGTACAATTGGTGAAAAAATGGGATCTCAAGCAACAATAACATTTCGAAGAGCGACCAACCTGAAGGATCGGCTCATACATAGTCATTTACAAACCAAACAACCAAAGGAAACGTGGCTGAAAACTAAAGGATTCATCAAATGCCACAATTGCAAGGTATGTCAAATTGCACAACCTACTTCGGAAATCTCAATGGCCAGTGGGAAAGTTTGGCATATACGAAATCTAATATCTTGTAAAAGCCAATACACCATCTATATCATTGAATGTCCATGCAAGCTAAAATATGTGGGGAGCACCATATGCGAACTAAAAAAGAGAATCCTAGAACATGTTCGCGCAACGAAAAATCGAGACAAAAACAACGCAGTGGCAAAACACATGGACACGCATCACAATGGTAATTGGAAATTATTGAAATTCCATGGGATAGAATCCATCCCCACCTTGACACGCGGTGGCAACAGAGAGAAAATGCTACGCCAACGGGAATCACGTCACATCCTGAACTTCAGGACATTGGCACCTAATGGATTGAATCAGTCGGAAGAACTTTACATACACATTTAATCAGTAAACCACCAAAACACAGTAACTGAAATGAATATGAATACCTACTGCTTATCCTGGAAAATTGAGTGAGACACTCCACTGGAGGAGAGTAAAAGGGTATCACAGACTTCCCACGAATGGGATAAACAGGTCGATCACAACAAGACTGATGTAGTTTGACCCAAAACATTTTAAAACTCAACACTGGAGAAAATAGAAATAAAGAAAAATAACCTGTTGGGATTGACCACTGCACTGCAGGTTTGCAGGAACTGATGCAGCCCATATCAAATGTATAATAATGGACAATATGTGAAGGTCGACCTGATAATGTTGATTTGTTTTCACTATCCCGCCTTGCTGAAAGAGTTTGATTCTACTCTGTTTGAACGTTTCTTTAACTTCATTGAACTACTTGTTTAGACATAAAATCATTATCGGACTACAACTCCCATAAGTCAATGGAGTGAGTCCTGATGGGAACAGGAAATGAGGTAATCAGCATTTCCTTTGAAAGTTTTTTTCTTTATTTAAAACCAATCACGTGATGTGCAAAATTAACCGTGATCAAGGTATTGTGAGACTACCGAAACGCGTTGGTTTGGAGACCTGTGTGTCTGGCACGATTGCTGATGGTATACTGAAATAAAACCTCTACAAATTGACCAAACTGGAGTGCGACCCTGATTTCTCCCCAGGAGAAGACATTTGGCATATATATATATATATATATATATATATATATATATATATATATATATATATCCAAAACCAAATTCTTTAGCTTCCCAAAGACGGTAACGCACTCCAAGCCAAAAGATTTTTCAAATGCTTTATTCCACCATTCTTGACAAACCGGTTTCGGTCATGACGACCTTTCTCAATGTCAAAAGTCCATTTACCATCAATCTCTTAAATACACAGATGTTAAAGGATATAGAAAGAGGATTTCCATGTTTAGATACATAAACATAAAAGAAGGGCCTCTGCGCTTATATTGCAACACAGTGGCCATTTTAAAGATACTATTTACAAGTCATTGTAACATTTAACCAAAAATAAATTCATTGGTATTTTGACTGAAAAGGAGGGGCATTAAACATTCATGACTTTATACAATGTTAATTTCCACTCTAATTATTGTTGTTATGATGCCAACATTTTTTATAAATAAAAATTGTTTAAGTTATTAAGCCCTGAAAAAAAAAAAAATATATATATATATATATATATATATATATATATATATATATACACATATATATACATACATACATATATGCACATACATATGCATATGATAGTTATAGTTAGGACCGTGTTTCCATAGGAAATCTCAAAATTCTATTTTGAATAACTTTGGCGCCGGTTGACGAATCTTCGCGAAATTTTCAAAACTAATGGGGCGCTCACTCAGTTCCTACCCTGAAAATCTCGGGGAATTAGTCAAGCGGGGGCCGAGAAAAAAGGGGGGTCCCAAACCGCGTTTTCCCAATGCATTTTCCCATAGGATCTTTAGTCGAAGGTACAGCCCGAACGGCTGAACAGAATTACTTGAAATTTGGCAGAGAGGTAGTCCTCAGGTCAGGGATGTGCCTTTTGCATATATGGAGTCAATCTGTTCAGTAGTTCCTGAGAAAATTGCAGTTAAAAGCACATACATATCTATGTGCGCGCACCCTTACATGCGCGAGCGTAATTCTGATTGTTACATGTCAGTCAACGTTCGAAATCAGGAAGTGTCGGCCGCCATTTTGTTTGTTTTCAGTGCGAGAGTGGAAAAGGAAGGTGGCGAACGTGAAAAGGGGGCAGGGTAGAGAGTTCCTGACCCCCTAGCCTTTGTCAGGGGGTCCCTGAAGGAACCCGAAGGCAGAAAAAAACATTTAAATTTTTGTTTTTTTTTAAATCGCGGGGGTGCGCGCACGGTGAAAAACCATTAAAAAAAAAAAGAAATTGTAAAATAAATATATAAAAAAAATAATAATACATACATAACTTAGCATTTAAAAAACCGTACAAATTCACTGAAAAAACCATAGGTTTCACACACGTTATAGTTAGGAATTAGCATTTAATAAACCTTGCAAATTCACTTAAAAAACCATAGGTTTCACACATGTTATAGTTAGGTGGATATTTCACTCGTAAAAAACCAATGAAATTCCCCCGTTATAGTTAATTCAGATAACTATAACTCGCGCGACCGCCACTCTATCACAAGGATGATGTCATCAGTGATGTCAAGAGTGATGCAACTGACCATGTCATGAGTGATGTAATATGTGACGTCATGAGCAGAGGATTGCGGGCGCGCGAGTTATAGTTATCTGAATTAACTATAACGGGAGAATTTCATTGGTTTTTTTACGAGTGAAATATCCACATAACTATAACATGTGTAAAACCTATGGTTTTTTAAGTGAATATATATATATATATATATATATAGATACATATGCATATACATATATATACATATGTGTGTGTATGTATGTATATATGTATGTATATGTATAGATGTGTGTGTGTATATATATATACATATACACACACATATCCATACATATGCATATATACATACACACACATATATATATATACATATATATACACACACACATACATACATATATACATGCATACACACACACACTAGTTAAACTAAAAGTAATGGCTAATGCCACACCTAAAAATACAGTTATTACAAAAAACGGTGTCAAGGTGTCTTTGATTTAACTTTGCCTGACTCATCCCTGCGAAGACCGCAGCAGGTCGTTTGCTGAGAAAGCCACGCCCATATTCCTTCCCTGTGCCTGTCCACAAAACAGTTCCTACAGTCTGCATTACAAACACAGCATATTTGTCTGTCAACCAGCCGCACCTTCTCCAGCCAGTGTAACATATGTAAGAACAAAGATCACAAGGACAAACCACTGCATGCCTTTCACCATTCCAAGCTTCAAAATGACTGCCAATTAGTTGGATAATTTTAACGAGCTTTATAACCATAAAAATAAAGAATAAATATACGTGTGTGACAGGGTGAAAAGAAGAGTTGGGCTGCGTGTTGCGAAAAATCACTAGGGGAGGAAAAAGAAGCAAAATCTACGTGTCGGAGAGATGCTTATTTTTGAGGTGATGTGGAGGCACAGACAACCCTTCCCATGGAAGCAATATGGTGGTAACAAAGATGAAGGAGCCATGAAGTGCTAGGGGATTTTGGAAAGTAGTCAGTTTCTATGAGTAACAGACAGGTAGATCCATCTTTTACGGACCCATCTCCAAACACAGAAAAGTCTTTTCGAATGCTCAGATTTCAATTGTAGTGGAATCAATTTGTCTCACAGACATCAGTTCCTTGAAAGATGTGAGGCTGCAAAAGACACACATTTTATTGCCTTTGAAAGATAGCCCTCTGCCAAAAACGAAAATAAATTAGAGAAGGACAGGGAGACTGGACCATGAAACTCATTTGGATAATTTCTAGACCAGCAGTTCTTCACCTGTGGTCCGGGGACCCCTGGGGGTCCGCAAACTCTTCTCCGAGGTCCGCAACCACTTAGAAAATTAAATAATATTAACAGATTAATAAAGTCTATATAAAGAATCAAAATGTAAATTTTTGAAAATATTCTTTAAATGTGTAGGAATTTGAAATTGGAGGCTAAAAATTAAGTTAGTGTCCTCCGATCGACTGTGGGAGCAGTGCAAATGCATCTAACACAATATAGTATCTATCATGAGTGGCCTCAATTGCATTTAAAACAAGCATCGGCATAGCCAATAGATCTCTCCTTTGGGACCTTATAAGTGTTTAGCCATGCAACAGTGGCATAACTAAATACTTATCAAAAGCGAGACCTATTTGCTATGCAAAGCGGCTGTGAAAGTGAAAGTAATCACGGTAAAGCGCGGCGCGCGCGCGCCCATGCACTGTAGCTCTAGGCTGGCCTGGTAGCACTTTTTGGAGCCCTCTCAATAAGTCTCGCCAGACCAGCGCATGCGCTGGGTCAGGCGAGACCTAAAAAGTTCCACCCTTCCCATTAAAAAGTTCATTTTTCATATTTGTTTTGTGAATTAAATATAAAATGTCATCATTTGTGTATTAATTTCACGAATCCGTGTTTCTCTAGCTTTTCGGAATAGTTTTGAAATTCAAATAATCAAAAATGCTTCGCTGGGACCCCCGTCATCCAATAACTTAGTGGGGGTCCCCGGGTTCCAGTATTGAACAAGAGGGGTCCACAGAACTCAAAAGATTAAGAATGAGCTGCTCTAGACGCCTGCTCAGGATCAGTAGTTCGGGACATTGAACTCCTTTCTTGCAAGTTCAAGACAAGTTCCTAACATTTCTTAGACCTTATTGAACACTTCCTAGGCCACATAAACAGGGCCTCTTAATCTCAGGCACCTGATGCACTGTCAAGGATCATAAGGCGCCTCTCACATTTAACAATGAACTGCAAGCAAATGAAACACTCTGCAGTAGCACAGGTAATTAGGGAGCTATTTCAAGTTGCCATTAACCAGAACTCCACATCTATCTGGGAGTTTAGGCAATCCAAGGTCTACTAAAAATGGATAGGGCAGCCATCTTCTTCCTACCAGCCTACTCTTACTACCTAAAAAATATCCTTCCCCAACTGGCAAAATACTGTTAAAATCCCTATATACCCATTTAGTGGGCCTGTGTGAGTTACATACACTATGCTGATATCACATCCCTTAAACACTCACTATGTCAAAATTTAGGGGACACCAACCTACAGAAGAGCAACCTGTGAGCATCTAGCTTCCTCTAATTATGTCAAAACGAAATGACTGTATAATCCTGGATCTCCATTTATACCCCTTTCCCCTGCCTAATGAATATGTTATAGCCTTGCCTGTTTTGCTGCACTCCTGTCACCTCTTCTGCTATGGAGAGCACTTATTAGTTGCTTGCCTTTATACCGATGTATTAACTATACTCATATTAGACCATACTGTATTTTGATTATATCCATCAAATTATAAGTGACTTCATTCATTCCTCAATAGCACCCCCCGCACGCACATTTGTTAAAATTCTGAAAACGACGTGATGTGGCGGATATAGAAGGGATGCCTTGTTTTCGTTGGTGAACACTATCTGGGCGTTGACGCCCTTTGAACAGCCCACACTTGTACGGACTACCCCTTCACTACCCTTGTTGTCTTATACAAAAGTGGAAAAATCTAAACCTCCTGGTTACTATCGTGACATATGTGCGTGTAAAAGTCTACAGATCTTGATTTGACTCGGTGAATCAAGATCTGGATTTTCCATGCGGAACTGTCAATTTTCTGTGTGAAGGTTACACAACATATGCGCTGGAAAGGGTTTACCACCACCGGATTCTAATCCTTTGATTTACATTGGCACACAGCTTTATTGCTCTGCATAAAAGTACTACTTCCAGTTCGTGTATACAATGACTATGGTTACTCTGTATATTGTGCTCTTGATATGTATATACTGCAGCAAATAGAGGCCAAAGAGCACCAACTGCAAAGCGGAAGCTTGGAAAGCATTTCTGCCACAAAAAACTGCAGCTGCCAGGAAAGGTTTTTTCAGTGGTTACTCCTTATTGGTTTCAAGGTTCATGAAAGCAAAAGGAGCCCGGTAGCTAATATTCTGACCTGCCTATTTTCCTTATCTTTTGTTCTGTTTCACGTAATTTTTCTCTGACAGACTTAGTTCCAATGGTTTGTATTGGATGTACAGAAACACAAAAAACACTCAAGGAGAATTCAGTATTAAAAAAAGGCCTCTCATTTGAGGCATCACTGTAAGTCTTGTTGCAGAAGAGGTGGGTACATTCAGAAAAATACAGCAATGCCTAACCAAGTGAATTTTGAAATATGGAGGCTTTCATGGGCAACTTCATCCGGCACAGGAGGTAAAAAATGAAGACCATCTATCCAGAAACGACAATACACATGTAATAAATGTGCATAGAAACCCCCTTGAGTTCAATAAGAGGTAGCGTGCTCTAACATCCCAAGACAAAGAGACCAATCACGTCAGTGCTTAATTTGTAAAATAATAAGTTCCAGGGCCCAAAGTTGTACTCAGAACCCAACGGCCAGCGCTATCGAAGGATGCTAAATACTAAGGCTGCATAGTCTGGATTCCACCTCAAGCCAATTTCATTCACCGCCATACACTCTTCGACTCTTTATCTTGCTCCTAAGGGTTCTTCATCCCTGCTTACTACCGTAGTCACTATTTTTCTGGCTTTGTCTTCCTCCACTTTCTCCTTTTAATGTTTTTCTCTCTCTTGCTCTGGATCAAAGTCTATTGAACAAAAATATGTGCAGGTCCCCAAGCATGAGTTTCAGTGGGCCCCACCTTCAACTACCAGCTCAAATTAAGCACTGCAAACACCAAGCTGAAGAAATGAAAAGAAAAATACAAAATTGACATGAGTAGTGATGAATATCTTACGGAAAATGCACTGCGATCATATATAGTACAGGACACTGCCATGGGCTCCTTGGCCTTGTTAACAAAGAAACCAAACAACTGGGACTCTCTCCACCCATACATGCTAATGAGAAATTTGATTTCACACGTAAGGATCTTTATAAATTCCTATCAATGGCCTTCTACTGCTAACCATTTCCACAACCCAAGTCGCATTATATGCCACCTTCAAATGAAGCAGATGATTGTGATGGTCTAGTAGCCCCTTTTCAATCTTCTGTGCAGGTCTTTATACCAATGACTAGTAACAAGTGTAGCTAGAGGCCGCTCATTCTATTCAGGTCACTATTAACCATGCTTTCACCCCAAGGGACAGAGACACAAAAACCTTAGATTTACATCTTTCAAAAAAGCGCAGGCAATCTTTTCTGAAACTTCTAATGAAAATAATAATGAGGCAGTGGAAAAGAAGGTGCAGCAGATCCCATGTCAGTCTGCCGGTTCCATATGCAATCTCATGACTGCAAACCCAACTGAAAGCACAAACATAAGTATGACCAATGCAACGGGATCAGCACATTGCAACCATGCATCCTCATATGCACCAAAAACATACAGATTTTCAATCTAAAGCTAAAACCTTTTGCCTAATCTCCAGATCCCTGACATTTATGGCTGGTCTTTCGGTGTGAATGTATACTCCTAAAAACAACTCAACTACGTTAACAGCAAATTCTGGTAAAACGTTTGTTCAAAAACAAAGGCAGTGGTGTCCTGAAAATGGTCAAAAGATCAAAAACACAAATAGCGCTACCATGAATGAGGAAGGGATCACAAGGCACCCGCTCAACATATGGCCTAACTGCTGTCAGGTAAGATTAGCTAGAACATTCAAACAAAGACCACTAGAGGTTGCCGAGCCCCTTCCTTCTTACTCTGGTGTCCCAGTAAGAGAAATCAAACCCAACCGACTGCCTGACAGTGGTTTCGAATACTATAGGTAAGGGCACATCAGGGAATTAATTTTTCATAAAATTCCTTCGCAGAGATTTTCTGCGCTTACAGAGCTTAGGAAACCTGGGTGTAATAGCAGCTTTGCACAAGTTTATATCTTCTGTACCTGTAGATCTGCAAAATAATGTATTTCACTGTCTCCATCTTGCAGAAAGTAAAACATGGACAATTTTTCTATCAAAAAGAAGACACATAAATGAAAGGGGACCTAAACACAACAGTCTAACTGATTATGGAAACTTCAGATTCCTGAGATTGACAAGCTGCTGGAGAAGACAAGGATTTGTGAGCAAAGTTATCATCACATTTCAGAAATGTGCATTTGCATTGCCTTTAATGTATGGGAGAAATTGTAAACATTGTAATATCATGTTCCTTCTGACAGGTGGGTGACAGAGGAATTTCTGAAGAACTGCACTAACTGGTGGTTATACATAACTATTGGGACCAATTGCAAGAAGCTAGTTTGCTCCAAGCAATAAACAAAGTTAGTTGTTGGCTTTATACAAACTCCTGTGGTCTGATTAGGGTTGCTGCCAATTGAAAATTCTCTGATTTCCTCAAGATGAGCTAAATTCGGAGCATTCACCAATTAGAAGCTTCACAGCTATACTACATCTTTTGCAGAGTAGTGTCTAGCTGCTTTTTCGTCCCCAGAATATAGACATGTTACATTACCACTCAACATTGCATTAGGCCCACGGTCAGATCAACATTCACTGGGATACACTTAGTCTCACCAACCTCACATACTGTTATTACTGTAAAAAAGGATTGCAATTGGCATTTTTTTCAATTGTCTGCAAATATTTCTTCACCTGCCGGTTGACAGTGATATAAAATGTATTTCACTGCTGCCCAAGAGGGAAATTGCATCTCAAAACCAACACCCTTAATCAAAATGGCTGACACTTGCATGAATTACACCTTTAGCACAGAGATAAAGAAATGAATTTTTGCCTACAAAGCCCTTTTCATTACCATGGGCAAGTGCATTTCAAGCAGCTATCTTACCATCACCCATTAGATTTGTTGGTTGTTCTTTTGGCCCCTGAAGGAAGAATTAGGTTTAGGCAAACATGTTGGGATAAAGTCTGTATACCTGTGAATGCCCTGTTAGTTGATGTAAAGAATGAGACAAAGCTCACATTCTACGGCACACCTTGTATGGGCTCTTTCACATAAGACTGCTGGATAACATTCTGTTCTACGGTCTGTCTTCAAACTAGAGGTGTGCGCAATATGGACTTCACCTTCTTGCATAAATGTGGGAACATGGTCTGCAGTTCCCCCAAAATCATCATAGCTACTTCTTCAGTGGCGCACAATGAGCAAAGGAAACCTACTGTCTGGAGAGTGCAAGTTTCAGGCAAGCCTATGTCCAGGGGAAGATTACCGAATCTGCACAACTGGGTCTACAGGCTGTACACAGTGCTGTTCTCTGTTCTCTGAAGGCTGTGTTGTGGCTCTTACTAGTTCAGTCTCAGTCTCTCTATCAACAGTGTAACTGACGACCACTATTCAGCCTAGATGCCCCCCCCCCCCAAAAAATAAAATTAGCTGCAAAACATCACTGATCCTGTATGTGGATGACACAGTGTCTCTTTCCAAGAATGGCAGGAGACACGCTAATATTCAACTTATAAAAAAAAGTTATGATTATTGACCATGTTTGAAAATACATAACTATAGTTCTACACACAAGGAGTGAAACTGAAGTTACAGGATGAATTGAATCATACAGGTCCTTATGCAGTTGGCAAGCGATTTAGTTGGTAATCTGTATTAGCTGGCGTGCGAGCATAACGGGCCCAGACAATTTCTGCATTTTGTATCCAGTGGAGAAGGGAGGCTACAGGAACCTACATACCTTGTATACATTTGAAAACCGCTTTTTGAAAAGCCTGCTTAACCTGTCTAACGAAGCACCAGCCATCACCCTGCATTTCTAGTTAAGGGCATTAGGATGGCAATGTATGCCTGCTACAAGTCACTTGCCATTTGGGTTAAATTGTGGACCAGAATTTAATTTCAATATATAAGGATGCAGAGTTGGCACTAACAGGGATACACATTTTTATTAAAATGACCATAGTTAAGAGATATGAAGTGCCCCTTTGAGGAGATGGGCTTTTCTAGTTTTTGGTTAAAGCCCCAGTTTTCACCAAAGCATCACTAACCGTTCTGAGCAACCTACATGTGGCTAAAGGCAGGACGCGGCCGTTTATTAATCATCGAATACATGAGATATAAAATTACGGAAGGGGATGAAATTAAAAGCCTCTCCAGAATATAACATGTGGAACTGTGCTGTAATTTATTTTATGTTGCTCTAACTGTTGAGTTATTCATTATTTTAACTAATAAATATCAACTTCAACATTTTCTGAAGCTGCTGTTTTTGCAGAAACCTTACCCGTATGATTTTTAGTGCTAACTTGACAGCACAGCTGCCTGCAAACCATATTGTTACCAATTCTTTAAAATATATACCAATTATTTGAAATATACACCTTTAATGGAGTATTTGCATTGTAACGCATGAGGGAAAACTTTACATCATTTAATACTTTATTTCATACATGCAATGTAAACAGGCAACAATCCTTTTAAGGTCTTGCATACTGATAGCTTTTAGCTGCCTGTTGTTGAAGACTTGCCAATTGGCTTTGGGTCAGCCATTTGTTTACCAATGGTTGGCTTTCTTGCCAATCTCATTTGCATACTTCTTTTTCAATGGCTGTCCTTCCTCTTCTTGTGTGCAACCCTCCGCTGTACTGTGGGCATTTTTGCTGGATGATCCTTCCATTGAGACAAAGCTCGCGTGTAAGAACAATCATTGTATGGGCTATTTCACGTAAGACTTTGGTAGATAACATTGTGTTCTTCAGGTCTGTCTTAAAACTAGAGGTGCTTGCAATGTGGACTTCGACTTCTTGCCTAACTGTGAGTACATGGTCTGCAGTTCCCCCAAAATCACCATAGGTACTTCTTCAGTGGAACACAATGTGCAAAGGAAACCTACTGTCAGGAGAGTGCAACTGTACATTCAAGGAACTACTTTTTTCTTATTTCATCCTTCTTTGGGAGTGCATGTGTTTGCTTGCTGTCTCCCCTGTGTGCTACATCTCGCTGCAGACGCACATTCAATGTTGCTCCGCTCCACCTCCAATTCAACTCAGCTGTTCTTTCTCTCACCATTCCCCATCAGCCTTTCTTTCTTAGAATTTTTAATGCCCATTGTTAGAAGGTGGTTCTGACACTATGGGCCACCCGGATTTTTCGCTGTTTGAGCACCTAATTGTTGAGCTTTTACTGTGGGGGAGCCTCATAGGTTGGGACTCACCCACAGTGAACTCAGGATGGAAGAAACATGCCAGGGAAAGTCAGTGTGTTTTACTGTATTTTCACTTTATTATTCCCCTATGGGGGTGTGGGGCCCATGGCTAGATTAACTTCAATTAGGCCTACAGATTCCAGACACGCACTTAAGTCCAATGTAGCAAATGTGAAAAGAAGTATTCTGCGGAGTCCAAAGTCATATTTCTACTGCTTTTGGGTCATCCAGAACTGTCATATTTCTCTGAGCCAGCCATGACCAGACCCAGGCTGAGGGCTGACCTCAGCTGGATGGATTGATAACCTTTCTTCCTCAAGCTAGGGCCTCCTCTCCACGAAGAGAAGATGGGTGGGGCTGCAGGCCAATCCATCAACTGCTGTCGCTGGGTGCCAGGCACCAGGCTGGACCAAGGAGGGAAGGAGTTGGGTTTCAGAGGCCATGTGGCCAGAGACACTGGACAACGCCATTTTGAACAAACCCAGAGGCTGGACAAGAAGGAGGGAGCAGGGGCAGGAAAGTGATGTGTCGCTGTTTGATAGGACCAACAGGGACTTCCTGCCAGCCCCCTACTCAACTTTTAAAAAGTGCTTGCACAGGAAGAGAAGCTCTCTCTGGGGTGTGGTCGGCGGAGGCTGAAGGTGCTGGAGCCTGGCGCAATGGGCAGTTGGAAGGAGAGACCCCCTGATTGCCCCCAGGACCCTAACAGCACCAGAAGCAGAGTCCAGGACCGGTGCGCAGGAGCAGTGGCCTCTGCGCAGGGAGCCAGTGAAGACCGTTCCCTGCAGAAGGCACCCTCTTGGAGACCCAGAGGGCGAAGGAGAGTGCTCTCAGTGGCTGGGGGGCGCCACCAGGAGCAAGAGGACACGAAAATGTAGGAGATCGGACTCCTGGGGGCTGATATATGCCCCCCTGAAGGTACACGACCTTTGATGGGACCGGGACCCCGAACATGAAGACGAGGAGGCACGAGGGGCCCGGGTGGGACCGGGCCCCAGAAACAAAAAGGAGCGGCCGGGTGTGGACTCCCCGAGGTGCTTGGGGGCTGCAGGAGGACTGCAGCCTCCCCCAGCACAAAGGAGAACAGTCCCCCCATAAGTTTCCTGGGGCATCTGAAATAATAACCCCTCAAGGGCTCAGCCAGCATTTATCACCTTCTGGGCTGGGACTTATGTTCTACAGCTGAGGGTGTACGACGAAGTGCATCATGGAGTGAAGGGCTGAGTTGGGGATGTCTGGAGAAGGGCATCGCAAAAACCAAAGGAAATGATGGACGGAGTGTTGAACATTGCAAGCACTCACCCCCATTCAAGCAAGCCTGGCTGAAGACGGCTGAAATGCCAGAAACCGGTCCTAGGAAGCTTGTTTCCGGTCCAGGGAAGACATGGCTTGGCAGTTCGGGCTGGACTGTTCCCATGAGGCACAGGGTCAGACTGATTTGCATATTGCCATGTCAGAACTGGGTTGGCAGAGTGGGCTAAAGAACGGTGGTGGATTAAACCCAGATCAGTTGACTGGGGGTGAGTGCTTGCAATGTTCAACACTCCGTCCATCATTTCCTTTGGTATTGCTTTGTTCGCCATAAGTTGGCAGGGTATGCTCAGACGTGAGTCCCTTGCTCACTTTGCCACTGGATTCAAGCAAGCCTGGCTGAAGACGGCTGAAATGCCAGAAACCGGTCCTAGGAAGCTTGTTTCCGGTCCAGGGAAGACATGGCTTGGCAGTTCGGGCTGGACTGTTCCCATGAGGCACAGGGTCAGACTGATTTGCATATTGCCATGTCAGAACTGGGGTGGCAGAGTGGGCTAAAGAACGGTGGTGGATTAAACCCAGATCAGTTGACTGGGGGGGGAGTGCTTGCAATGTTCAACACTCCGTCCATCATTTCCTTTGGTATTGCTTTGTTCGCCATAAGTTGGCAGGGTATGCTCAGATGTGAGTCCCTTGCTCACTTTGCCACTGGATTCAAGCAAGCCTGGCTGAAGACGGCTGAAATGCCAGAAACCGGTCCTAGGAAGCTTGTTTCCGGTCCAGGGAAGACATGGCTTGGCAGTTCGGGCTGGACTGTTCCCATGAGGCACAGGGTCAGACTGATTTGCATATTGCCATGTCAGAACTGGGGTGGCAGAGTGGGCTAAAGAACGGTGGTGGATTAAACCCAGATCAGTTGACTGGGGGTGAGTGCTTGCAATGTTCAACACTCTGTCCATCATTTCCTTTGGTATTGCTCTGGAGAAGGGCATCCCCTGGAGGTGAAGTGGTGTAACTGCACCGAAATGCATTTACTAATGGTTATTTTTTTCAGAGGGACTGAAGTTCATTTGTTTAATGCGATGTGCTGGTGTAAGGTGATGTCATAAGCCAAGTGGGGTTATGTTGTCAGACAGTCCTGCTAGGGTGTCTGGCTGTATATGCGTAATCCCGTGATTTCATCTGTGATGCCTTTAGGGGCGGTAATTGCAATGCATTCAAATGATCAACTAAGGTAACGAGTACTGTCATTCTAAAGTGTGCGTAAACATGGATTCTTGCTGCTGCGCTTAGGTGAAGACCCCAGACTGCTAGCCCTTAAGATATAGAGGTGCATACTTTATTGTCAGTAGGAGATGCTCAGTCAGGGTCATGTGTCACCAAGGCAGGGTTACCCCTTTTTAGGTCTCGCCTGCGAACGCAGCGCGAAGCGCTGCTGTCTGCCAGCGAGATCTATTGTTGCTGACTTGCCTCGGAAGTAGGACAGGAGATGGGCATGCGCAAGGCTTTTGGCGGATTTGAGCCGGGGTACGCGCACGTGAACACGCACGTGCACACACACGATGTGCACATCGCCTGTCCCCTTCCGTTCTCAGCAACCTCATGCACTTTCACTTTCCCTTCCCCCCGTCGGCTCCACGGAGACAGCTTGTTTACAACAAGTTGCGAGCCAAGCAATAAAACAGAGTGGGCGTTATCTACAGTGTGGGATTTTAAGGAGAAGGCCCATCCGACCAACTTGAAATCGCGGCTTTAAAAATGTATGGCTCATTAATTAACCAAAAAGCACCACCCGCTTTAAGCCCCATGCATGCACCGTTCAGGATGACTCCGACAGTAGGCAGGGCACATTAACTTATTTTCACGATCTCTGCGGTGCACATCGACACGGGACTCTGAAGAGATCGACTGCGTCTTCGCAGCTTTGGAAGAAGAGCACTGCAGAGGCTGGCCAATTTAATTGCCAGGGCCGTCATTGGTAGCGCTTTCGCGCGCTACTCGATTGACGGGCCGGGGACCCAGTACACTGCAGTTACGTAAGCAGCATGTGTGCTTGCAGTGCACGCACATGCTGCCAGTCCATTGCCCAATCATGCATAGCCGTTCTGCGCACGTTCAACAGGATTGGAGGTAACTGCCAGAGCCTGTTTATCCAACGTGACAGCCCTCTCTGGTGAGTATGTGAATTACATTTGGGAGAGTATACACAATATTCTTACATGTATTCTGAAAGTGTACTTTGTACTGCAATGTTCGTGAGAATGCATATGTTCTTAAGCTGCAGCCTCAGCGAAAACACAAGCAATTGTTTTATAACTTGTTTTATTCCTCTGGTGCAGGTGTTTTATATTTGACAATTCGTATGATAAAGAATGTAAATTTGTATTACAAGGAATCAGCTATTGCATTATTCATTTTCATAGGCATGCGCTGATGTCACATTATATGTGTGTATGACGTGCTCCTGTTTTGACAGTTAGTCTTGGCGTGCACGTCCATATTTCAAATGAAGCAATAACAGAGGTTTGAACATCAAATAAAATCGGCTGTTGGGGAAAAAAATTAAAGAGGCTTATATTCCAGGCCAAAAATAGCGGGAATGGAGTGGATACATCAGAGCTGGAAACTGCGGTGTCGAGCTCTTGTTATTTGTACTAGACAAAATCAATTGCAACATTCCAGTTTTGTCATCTAGTAAGCCTCACAGCTTTGAATGTTTTTTTTCTGCTTGGTAAATTGCTCTTTGATCTAGTGCTGATCTGTTCAATTTAGGCTTCGTTGTCGCTGCCGTTTCAATTTTTCTTTAATTGGGCACCGCAAAAATATCAGCGCTGGGCAAGAGCGCCTGACTTCCGGCTTGAAGACTAGAAGTTAACAAGCAATTGCAATGCCATAGTTCTCGCATTGATGCGAGTTTGAACTATTGACATTTGCAAATAATAATGCCTTTTATTTTTGTTTTCTTTTTAAAAACCTAAATAAAAGGCATTGATATTTACAATGTCAATAGCTCAAACTCGCATCAATGCAAGACCTATTGCATTGCAAATGCTTGTTAATGCTTGTTGAGGTAATGGGGTGGGTCGCCACTGGGATGGTGCCAGTGCGCAGGGCCCTCGCTCCAGGTTATGTTCAACTAACTGCATTGGGGGCAAGTTGATGTGCATACATGGGAGTGGTGGTACTAGACCCCCACCCCCTGCGGGAGGGGTGGAGATGTGATGCAATGTCACAAAGTAATTCCAACAGCTTATGTACATTTGTAAATTGGTGCATGGTATTGAGTAGTGTGTGTGTTTAATAAATGTACTCTTACTTTTATAAAGCAAAGTACAGACAGGACAATCAATTATTGAGTGTCATTTTTGTGCACCTGCATATGGCGATTACTAGCCCACATCACCTCCCTTGAGTAAGCCTCAGACTGCTCTGCAACGCTATCCTCTGAGAGTCAGGCGCTACAATTGGGTGTTTGGTTCCCAGTGAATGACAAATGTAGTCATGTTATTTGTGCAAGCCTCACAGATGCTGCCTCGTTTTCCAACACCCATCATATTGAAATAGAAAATGTTAAAGAATAAATAGACAACCTCATCCTGTGCATTACATGGCACTGCATGGTGATGCATGCGCATGTCATCAAAGAGCGGCAGCCTTATTTTGTTTGATGCTACTCCATATGAGCAAACAAGTGGTTTTTTTTTTGCCGCTACGTAACAGCATCATCAAAAAGCAATGGGAAAGCCAAAGGGTCGGGTAGCGCAACTGAATTTGTCAATCCTTGTATTGTATTTCTTTTACTGAACTAGGCTTTTTTTATGTCCACCACCATTAACACCACAACTGCCATTACCAGCATTGCCACTTACATTTTGACTACCACCATTACCACCGCGGCTGTTACTATCACCACCACCACCACCACAGCATTTATGCATGCTTGTGTATGCATACTTTACACCATGAGAACCAGACTCACTGGCTTTGCACAGATCATGGACTGCATGTACTTTGATGCAAGGGAGCAAACTTTTCTGGGATATGATGTAGTGTTCGGCCACACCCTTTTCCCTGCCTCAAACTGATTTTCATGACCTCCTCTACCATTTATCACACGTTCCTAATGTTTCTTTTTGTAAAAATTGTATTCCGGCCCATTGATTGCACTTCATCCGGCCTGTGCCGGAGGGTATGACTGGCCCAGACGGAGAGTATGGCCCGGGTTCAGAGAGTACGGCCAGGGTGCAGAGAGTACGGCCAGGGTGCGGGGATTCCAGCACGACTGTGGACGTAAAGATACGACTCGTAAATGACCTCTGTCAATACCAAAAGTTCTAAAGTTAGACTTTTGTGTCAGAGTGCCCTTGTGAAACGGGCCCATTGTGCCCAGGCCTACTGACATCCACTGTCTGCCTTCCGGTGTCCTCTGAGGTATCTTATTCAGAAAGGGTGCTGGCCGAAAGAAAATGGTGGAGCATTTCATAGGATTTGGGTTTAGTGTACTCATTTAGCAAAATCTTTGGCCCTTTAAAGATCTGTAGCGGATGGAACCAGTTTTAAGTTGTAGTTTTTCAACAACTGTAACAATGGAAAGTCCTTCAAAGTGGTTGTTGATGTATTCCCAAGTTTAATAATGTAGCTTAATCTGTCCTGTAGTTAACATGCTTTTGTAGTAGGAAACGGATTAAATTGGTAAATTGTTTTTTTTTCGTTTCATTGTCCTGGGCACAGTCTATCATTCTGGTAACACTGGACAACACACTCCACTTGTTGGTGATGTGCCGCATCTCTAGAGCTTTACGTATGGCCTGGGCTCTCACTCATAAAGGGGAGAGCATATGTTACAAAAAGATGCAAGGAAGCTGCAAGAATGTTGCCGGGGGCCATTGCTAACATGAGTCTAACAAGCAAGTCATTATAAAGTCACCTTTTGGTTATGCCACATTTTAGAAAAATGTCATATAATTTCAAATGGATGTTTCCGTCTCTGTCTTACGTCATGCACCCCCCACCTCCCATCAGATTCCTGTGTGTATCTCTCGCTCCACGGGCTCTGCAAAACCTGATGTAACGTGTTTTCCCGATTAACAATAATACAAATACCAGTTAAATGAAGCTCCTAGTGCACTAGAAAATGTGTAACTATTAAGGTTTCTTCCACTGCGTTTCTGTGGGAGGGTTAATTTCATCCGTTCATGAATAACTTTGGAAGATGCTGCACGCTATATTCAAAATAGCTCTGGGAGACTGTATGACAGGTGAGCATCCTGCCGTCTTAAAAAATGGGACAGTGCTAACATATAATGCCATTGACATGATGTATTCGTATTTGTCAAAATAAATGTTACATGAATCATGCCATGCTTTTAACTAATTTTCTACGCAAGAATTAGATTTTGGGGCGACACAGAATTTCCTTGCAGACGTTCCCGTTCTACTGGAGATGCTGATCAATTTCGTTTGATTTTGTTGCCCATTTGAGACTTTGTCTGATTTCAATTTTTTTACTGCTTTGTTTAGTTTTGCCTTTGAGCTTTCATGGCATAATTTTCTGTATCGCTCAATTGTTTTAGATTTTTGTAATAAAACCCTTTAACTTTTTCCTGATCTAGAACCTCAAATTATTGAATAGTCTTTATGACTTACTCGGCTAAACTGACATTGGGTGGGTGTTCTTCACGTAAGATCAATTTAGAAGTGGAACCTACGGAGATAAATGGTGATGTTTTTAAGATTTTGGGGTGACATGGTTATTGGGGTACAGTCCTAAATACTGGGGTACAGGGTTCTGCTACCACACCCGCACTACAGTAGAGGACTGTCAGTATGACCTGATGCCCCATGAGGTAGCAGGTTTCCAGGGCAGAGTCAGTGAAAATCAAGGAACTCAGCACTTCCACTGACTATAACAAGCGGTCTCGCCTTTGGGACCTTATAAGTGTTTAGCCATGCAACAGTTGCATAACTAAATACTTATAAGTTCCCAAAAGCAAGACCTATTGGCTATGCCAATGCTTGTTTCTGTTTATTACTGCTCTGTAGTAATGGCAGCACCCGTGCTTTAGCTTAAACATCTTAAGCTAAAGTCGGGTGCCGAGATTGCTTCAAAAGTAAAGAATTGTCTATTTCTTTACTTTTGAAGCAATGGAGTGCCATTGTTTAAAATTATGTGGCATGGAATTATGTGGTGTGTCATGAAATTATGTGGATTGTAGTAAAACGATGTGGCATGGAATACTGTGGCATGGAACTGTGTTGAGTGGAAAAATGTGGCATGGACTGGAGTGAAATTATATGTAGTGGAATTAAGTGGCATGGAGTGTAAAAGAATGATCTGTGACAGAGAACAATTATGTGGAGTGGAACGGAATGTTGAATGGAGTGTAATTATGTGCCATGGAATGGGGCGGAATTATGTGCCGTGAAGTGGAATTGTGTGGCATGGCATGCAATTGTGAGACGTGGAATTGTGTCGTTTGGAATTGTGGTGTGTAATGGAACTGTGCATGCGGTGTGGAATTGTGTGGTGTGGAATTTTATGGAGTGAAACTGTGACGTGTGGAATGGTGAGGCGTGGAATGGTGAGGCGTGGATTGGTGAGGCGTGGATTGGTGAGGCGTGGATTGGTGAGGTGTGGAAAGGTGCGGCGTGGAATGGTGAGGGGTGGAATTGTGCGGCGTGTTAATGTGTGCAGGCGGGGCAGGATGACAGGGAGAAGCAATACAGAAAAGTGGATGCACTCTAATTAAAATGGATCAATCTGTGCTTGGTCCATGCACGGCGCAAAGAAAAGGAAATGATGACTGGTGCATGCTTGCCAACGACGAAGCAGCAAAGAAGAGTGGCGATACAGTCAACCAACGGTATGCAATGGGCGGGCTGCAAGCCCCTTTTTGTACACAAGAGTATCAAAGAGACAGCACACATGCTGTCCAGTCGAGACCTAAAAACTAGACCTACTGTCGTTTTAAAATGTGATCACTCATTTTTGGTTGCTGTATGTGTATATTGTAATAAATTATCATCACACAACCAATACAAGAGGAAAAAGATATTGGCAAGCCTGGTAAATCATACAATTGCAGAAACTGATTCCTCACAATGACCGTTCTAAGGTAATAAGTTATCCAGTCGGTAATGTCTGCGAGTTAACAGAGGAGGGTTAGAAATTGCAGGCTCAAAGTAGGTGCCTGGCTTTGACCCAGCTCTGGGTTCTCTTGGACACTGGAGCCCAAAACGAGGAGAGATTTCACGCGACTTCTGACGGCCGCCCACGCTCTAACCTTCTGTGCCAAGAATGAAAGTTAAACTTTAACGTTTGATGTAAAATAAAAAGTGGAAGCGATAGCTATCTAGTGGCTGAATTTCATAATGTGAAATCACCTGGGATCGATCAATTCTGGCTTGCTATCCTAGGCCAATGTTTATTTCACAATGCCTTCTTTATCTTCATAACTGTCTATGAGGATATCTTGAGATACATGAATTCGTATGTGACATCTACAAAAACAACTCTTGTGCTTGATTTAATAAACGATGTTGCTTCATATATAATAAGAATATAGGCCACAGATAGGAAGCACATGACAACTGACCTGCCTGTTACACTTCACTAATGTAATTATCGGGGTGGGGTGTCAAGAATGTTTATACGTTGGTGTTTAAAAAGTTTTAATTTTAATGAATGCCTGCAATGAAGTGATACAATCAGACGTACTAAGGTGAAACGCTTAGCATGTTAATGAAATGCACTTTTTTGAATTTCGAAGATACTACCTTATTATTATTACATGATGTTTGTTGCATCATTTTGCATGACAAACTTTTACATAACTCTGCTCGGTCTCTTAGAACCAACCTAGATCCCCTTGGCTCGGCTGCATTTTAATATGTTCCCATGAGGCACAGGGTCAAGACAGATTCAGGCCTGCCAAGTATCACGCATCAGGCATGACGCTAACGCATTTTAGTGTGGTGTTCCCACATCACCGCACTGAAATGCATTGTCACGCATTTTTACCACTGACCGCACTCTGCTGACAGCGCTGAAAGTGGCTGCTTACACCAGATGCTAGCACGTGCGCCGGCGCCTCTGACACCTATGTGCCATGCGCCCAGCCAGGGCCGCAGCAGACTTCACTTGCCAGCATTGGCTCAGTAAGAGTTAAAGATCTCTCAGTGCCGTGCTTCAATGTTACAAATATACCCTCTGCTGCCCAGAGACCCGGGCGGGGCCTGCCTTCAGCAGAGTCCTTGCGTTACAGGCTCTGTGGCGCTGTGTTGGGGGGGGATGTGACCTCACGTCCTGGAACACAAGTGAGGTTGGTCAGAAGCGGCGGGGCCGGGGTCGAACTCAACTGGAGTTGCTGTGTCGGTCGGTTCGCGCGGTGTCCTCTCAGTATGAGAGTCTGAGTGCCGCTGGCTGCTGCCTGCACAGGAGTGCGAGGCAATCATTTACGGACTCATGTTGAGTGACACAGTCAGACATAGGTGCAGTGGGACGTTACGTCCTGCTGCCGGCAGCTACAGTTATTGTGGGAGGCTGGCTGGCAGGGCTCTGGCAAATCATGGCAGTGCTGTTCGCGCTGCCGCATGGCGGTAAATTCAAATCAGTGATGACCCAGAGACTGCCGGATCCAACCCACACCGACATGACTGAGGTGGCCGCTGGAGGCCGCTGATGCTGATCGTGCCCAGATGGGGGCAGCGCACGGTCCATGATGATGCAGTTTGCCTAGGGAGTGCAGTGCAACATTGCAGAAGAAAGGATTCAGAGGAGGCAGTAGCCGGCCCGTTAACAAAATAGTTTGCCTCGCTAGTGTCACTTTGTAGACAATGTGAGCTGGGTATTATTAATCCTCTACTAATTTGCTTTTTAGCAGCAGCGTGCTATCAGCTGCCTGCCGGTCAGTTACTCCTGGCCTGAAGTTCTGCCCTTGCTCGAGTCGAGGCTGCAGCCTGTGACATTACGTGCGTACCTCAGCCTGAGGCAACCTTGCCCAAATGAAATGCCCTGGGGTTGCGTGCTAGTGTCTGCTGTGGTGACGACTTGTGAAAGTGCAGGCTCACAGGTATGCGAGTCCACATTTAGAGATAATCCTGTGTGTGTATTGTGGTACACGTTTTGCCAGATGTGCGGGTGCACATTCTAGCTACAGAGTGGGTTAACTGCAGGTTTCTTTGTAATCTCACATGTGCAGCGATGGCAAGAGTGTGAGTGCACGTTTGCCTTATAATCTCAGGTGTGAAGAGGTCGATGCACAGATTATCTGTGAGTACATATAAATTTGAGAATGTAAAGTCAGTGCGTTTCAGGTGAATGAGTGCAGACAGTGATCCCGCCTCCGCGAGTACTGAGTACGTAGTGTTGACTGGCAGTGACTCCTCCGTGAGTACACCTTAGTTTTTACCATAATACTTCACCCCTCGGCCAGACAGCAGTGAAATGCTACTTCCCGTGTGTGGCCAGTTTGCTGCCTGTCCTCATGGCGACCACTGGGAGAGCAGACCAGCTCTTACAGTCATCTCTGCTGAGGCAGGATCTCAAAAGATCTGACTGCCTCTAGTGCTGTGCTGAAAGAAGAGACCACTTGTTAGCTGCTCAGGTCTGATAATTTTTTTTTTTTTATATATTCTGTTTATTAAACATCAAAAAGGTCATGTAATACAGATAATCAATTGCATATTGCGGGGAACAGTGTTGTTACAAGCATTGGTGTTTCATCTCATGTTATCAAAAGTTGCAACAATATCACATACAATTGGTGTCAGATCGTCAAGTGTTCGTCAAGGGAGGGAACAATGGGGGGGTTTGCACACTCCTCCCCGGTATACCTTCCACTTAGTCCAGATTGCTATCCATTTCCTGGGGCATCCACGGGCAACGTATATTGTTTCCTCTCTTGCCATACACCAATCCATGTCCTCCCTCCATCCCTTCACTGTTGGTGGTGTCGCAGCCCCCCAGAGTTGTGCTATGTTGCGCTTGGCAATCATCTGCCCGAGTGTAACCCAGAGCCTCCCTTTTACATTCAAGTCTGTGGGCTCCCAGATGTTCAGGTCTGATAATTTATGACTTCTGGCATGATGTTAATTTACAACGTTACCAGTAATCGGCACAAATGGAGGATACCACCTTTTGGTGAACGGCGTTCGTGATTGAGAGGGTCTTTGAAAGGCTAACCCTCTGATAACAGTTGCAGAGGAAATAAAAGCAAGCTTTAGCAACTGAAGTATTTTTAAATCTCTAACTCCAGCTCTGATCGTACAAAAAAAACATACTCATAGCAGTGCAATTCAAATAAATTCCTCTGCCTGTATTAAACATTAATAAGACACCAAATTGAATGTGTAATGACACCACACTTTTCAGTGTTTTAAAATAAGCCCATATGAATTCCAAAGGAGGGGGAAGGGGTGGGATTTCTGCTATTTATGTTTCCCTCATCCTCATTGCTTGATTTTGCTCGCAAGAAAGTGTCACTCATAGTCGTTGCAATGTCACACATAATTATACAGAAATTATGAAGATGTCACACATAGCAATCTGAAACCTTGGCAGCTATGCTGATTTGCATATGGCTAGGTCTAAACTGGGGTGGCATGGTGAGCGAAAGAACATTGGATTTAACCCAGATCTATTGACGGGGGGGTGAATATTTGATTTTCTCTGCATTCCGTCCATCTGTGCGTCTTTTGTTTTCTCGCCCTAAGTGCGCCTACCCAGACGTGGGTCCCGGGCTCACTGTGCCACTGGATTCAAGCTAGCCTGGCTGATGACCTAAGAGCGCCGGGTATGCCCAAGATGTGGTTTCTGGGCTCACTGTGCCACTGGATTCAAGATAGCCTGGCTGATGAGGGGTGATGCCCCTCCCAGAATGCTTGTTTCCAGTCCAGAGAGGACCTGGCTTGGCAGTTCGGGCTGGAAAATTCCCATGAGCCACACAGTCAAGACTGATTTGCATATGACTGAGTCTAAACTGGGGTGGCATGGTGAGCAAAAGAACAATAGATTTAACCCAGATCTATTGAATAGGGTAAATGTTAGATTTGCTCTGCATTCCGTCCATCATCTGTGTCTCTTTTGCATTCTAATATGTTGGCTCGCCCACCTCTTCAGGTTAATAATGACAGACTGTGTGCTATACACGCCAGAGACAAAACAGCATACAAAATTCCAGATGGTCATAAGATTTCATCCAACGTTGATACAATGATAATTACTTCGCTGGAAAATAGTTGTTATAGCGCCATTAAGCCGCCAGCACTGTATAATAAAACATATTAATGAAATAAATATGCTGCTACATTTTATAATCTATCAAGTGCAGGTAATGAAAACAGTACAAGTGGGATATAATTTCAAACGTAAGTGGATGTCAGACAGTGGTGTGTGCATTTCAGTATGGGCATGCAGTATCTGGCTCATCTGACTGGTGTACAGTGAGTGCGATTGGAGTAAGGAAGTTTTCTCAAAGTATGACTGGAGGGAAAACAAACTTGAAAAACATGTTCAAACGTGCCCTTCACCCAAAGGCAGCCTGCAAGCTCTGTCGTAGCCTACCGGGGCAAAGGCAATCCCAGCGTCACTTCTTGACAATATTGTGTGACCCTGGCCAGTGAGTATAACGCTTCACCTCCCTTTCCAGATACTCTTGGCTGCTTTGATGTCTGGAAGATGGAATGTCGTACTTTTGATTTCACATGATATGCTCGTGAACGCAGTGAAGTGCACAGTAAGCGCGCCAACGAATACCAGGCTGTTGGTCTCCAAGTAAAGCAAGAATGGACGCACTTCCCTACCGAATTAAACCGAGAGCGCAGTTCCAAGACGTACTATACTCAGGATGATCGAAAGAACGGGGGAGGAGGGGCGGGACAATGATAAAATCGTGAGAGCCTATGAGGATTCGCGTCGCCCTTACCTTCCGCGCGCTGCTTCTTTGGGTGTTCCGCCATGGTGTTTGCTGTTCGGTCACTCGCTCTCCAGAAGATCTCCGGGAAGCTGTAAACAAAGCCCTCTTCTACAGTTGGAGCAGCTGGGCTCTCAGGCAGTCAGGCAGATATAGTCGTTTACTACTTCCTGGTCTGACTCCACCCTCCCCTCAGCCGCACCTCCCGATACGCTTCTGAGAAGGACCCTCGGCGCCTTGAGCCGTCTCTATGCCGGTCACGGTGTAGTGGATGTAATATTTGATAACGCTTTATTCCCGGACCCTGCTCTTCGCCTGATTTCGGAGAATAACTCTGTTCGGGCAGGATCAGGCAGAACCCACAGGCGGTCACGACAGATGTCAGCTCGGGCTGAGTTCGGGAATACACGATTTAATGGCATAACAAACTCACCTCAGGCTATAAATTACCTGACAGATGCCTAATACTGCAGCTGGTCATTCCTGCACGAGTAGAAACAGGCAGGAAAGCGCGATTAATGCAAAGAATAAAAGTTAAAATAAAGGAAAGTTAAATTAATGTAAAGAAAGTGAAAACAAGGAAAATATTTGCAGGAGGAAATACAATCAAATAATGAAATAGATAGGAGGGAAAGTGAATGGAAACAATGGCAGGGATTGAAATAGAAAACTACAAGAGGAAAAACAACATCAAAACGTGAGAAAGATAAGAGAGTGAATGACAGAAAAGGCAATGAGGAAAAGCAAGAGAGAGAAACAGGAAAATAAAGCGTCCTTGTTTGTATATAATGAATATTTTACATAGCGTTATTGGCAAACACATAACTTGCACAGTAAGTTTAATACCAGTGCATGTTTGAATAAATGCATACAACCTTCAACCCTATCAAGTTTCTCAGGTCCATTCATGGTGTGCTTCCCCAGTCCTGGTTTTTCTTTCGTCTTTCAATTCTGGGACTTGTAGTATTGCTTATTCCATTATAAAACAGGACTGAAATGCCTGAATTAAAAGAAAAACAACCAGGACTGAACTAGCTTACCATGCAGAGAGAGATTGGAGGAAGGATTATGTGGAATCTAAGAAAATTATATATCGGGAGAAAGCTAGGTTCTACCACTCGGAAATCTGTCTTGCTCAGGTGTCCTACTTTGAAACCAGGATCAATGAGGCCTGTAATCTCCCTAGAGAAATGTTCAAAGTAACTAAATTGTTCCTACATTCTTCTTCCAATGCTCCTTTATCTGAACCCTCAATTGATAGATGTAATCTGTTGGCCTTCTTCTTTACCTCAAGCATTTTGGATATTTATAAATCCTTTAAAAAGTCAGTAGAAGCGATCATTCCACCCCCCTCAATTGTCCTTCTATCCTGGTCCAATCCCCCCCTTTCATTGGAGGAGCTTACTGCTCTTTCTAATAACATTAAATCATGATCCCCATTGACCCGGCACCCTTAGGATTATTGCTCTTGAGCAGGGAATTATCTTCCCCTTTCTGCTCAAAATGATTAGCTTGTGTTTGGACACGGGGACTGTGCCTCGGCCCTGGAAGCATGCGATGGTTAAACCCATTTTGAAGAAACTCATCCTCGACCCCGCCTATCTGGGAAATTTCCACCCTATTTCGCTACTGCCAGTTATAAGACAAGTGGCAGAAAACATGTAAATATATGCCTCTTTGGCTTTCTAGAGACCAACTAGGGATGGTGGGAAAACTGGCTTCTGTCCTAGGCAGAGCACCGAGACCGTCCTTCTAGGGATGGTGAAAAAAGCAAAAAAGAGACTAGATCTACGGGCTACTGTGGCTGTCATACTCCTGGATCTCAGTGCGGCCTTTGACACTGTGGACCACTCTATACTTCTGGGTAGGGTTGGTAAATCTGGTGTCACAGGAAGAGCCCTGGACTGGGTCAGCTCTTTTTTAAAGGGGCGTACATTTCAGTTTTTTTTTTACAAGGGCTGCGCATTAAATACCTTGCTTGTCACCTGTAGGTCCCCAATCGGCCCCACATTATTTACCATCTATCTGCGACCATTGGCGGACATTGTAGCTCCTGTTGGGATGACACACTTCTGGTGTTCTCACTTACGCCTTGTTTTGATGCATCCTTAATTAATCTTGGACTCTGCTGAAGCAGATAGCCAGCTGGATGAATCAATATCGCCTTAAGCTCAATGGAGCTAAAATCGAATTAATGATTCTCGGGAACACATCCCCCTCACAGTACGATCTGGACTGGCCTTCTCGCATGGGTCCTCCATTGCGAATGAGTCAATTATAAAAATTCTGGGCATGTGGATTAATGACTCCTTGACAATGGTAGCTCGGGCCACCAAAATATTAGCTAGCTGTTTTGGACTGCTGCGGATGCTGCACAAGATTCTGCTGCGCCTCCTCCAGACCTTCAAGCAAGTTGCAGTTCAGGTTTTAATTCTTTTTCCGCCTGGACTAATGCAACTCTAGTCCTGGGTTCCCCCCAGGCCACCACTTCAAGTGGTACAAAATGCGGCTGCATGCCGCTCCTAAGCATTCCCAGGTCTCAATCAGCCTGAAAGGGGCTGAGGGAGCTGCATTGGCTCCCCATTGCAAAAAGAATCGAATTGAAGTCTCTGTGCATTGCCCATAGAGTTCTTCATGGGAAAGGCCCTCCCATCCATCAGCTGCTTGTCACCTAATATGTTCCTAACAGAGCACTTGCTCCTCTAACTTGCACTTGGTCACTGTCCCCACAGTTAGAACAGACAGAAAAGGAGGACACTCCTTTAGCTTTAACGTCACAAAGCTCTGAAATTCTCTCCCCTTGGCCATTCGGTGTCTGGATTCCAAGCAGCGCTTTCGCAAAGCCATTAAAACCTGAGCAGAGCTTTCGCAAAGCCATTAAAACTTGGCTCTCCTAGCCGTGACTTTTTAGCTGCCTGAACCTACCCGATCGCTGTTTTGCTGTGCATACCTCTCCAATTAGTGATGGGATGCCTCTGGGGCGCCATGGGCTCTACAAATCTTTTAGCATATCATAGCATGAATGTGGGAAACTTGGCAGCTATGCACTTTACTGGCATTTTACCAACCTATCCTATATTTTTGTGTCCATGCTAATTAAAAAAGCAATGCAATCCTGTGTTTTTGTCTTTTTACATCTAAACCTAGAGCAGAAAGTACAAGACGAAATCCTTTAAAAATGCCTAGTTTACCAATGATTGTGAGAAATCTGATTATTATTTGGGGTGGACGACTGCCCACCTCAAGGAAGTTTCACAACTCAAGTCAGGGTCTACCCTCAAAATCATTAAATTAACTTGAGCTCCACACACCCTGGTAGCAATGGCACAGAGCAGACAGGCTTAACTTAAAGGGCAGTGAGTGTAATATTTATGCGATGCAGTATCATAAAACACCAAGCAATAAAAATACCAAACTGAATTAGAAAAATAGGGTAACACTTAATAAATTAAATGACACAAAAACATCACAAATCCATTAAGGGGTACCAGAGATATGCATTTTTAAAGATTTAAGCGAAAATTGTACCAAAAAGCACAAAGTGCAAACGACAGTCAATGGTCACAGAAGAGTTTTATCTTGTGACCTAATCTGAGAAATTGAAGTAAAAATACTTCAGCGGTAAAAGGTGGTAGGGTGTATCCGACAATGGGTTCCATGAGGCCAGATACCTTCTATAGCGGCCCTGCTGAACTAGATTTGCCACTGCAGAGAAGCTCTAGGCGGGAGAAACCTTTCTTCAGCCCAGTGAGGCTGTGCCTTGCGTGAATGGACTGGGGTGGTTTGTCCCGGTCCTCCAGAGGTCTGGAAATCCAAAATGTTTCTATGTCCCAGCTTTCCAGAGGTGGCAGGACAAGTCCAGTTTGACACAGACCAGGATTCCAAGACCTGAGGTACAGCACTCAGGAGTCAAGACTCACTCAAGCAGAGGTCACAAGTCAGGTTTTATTGTTACTGGTGAGCTGGGCATGTCAGGAAAAAAGGCCCCTTGCAGCTTGTTGTGGCCCTGTATCTACACAGGCATCATCCAACAGACCATTGGAATCCACATTTTTGTCTTGGATACAAGGGGAAGCAGGTCCTATCCATCAGTGCTCCTCTCAACTTACAGACAGCAGTTTCACCCTTCTTCTGTTCTTCCAGAGATCCATAGGGTGTTCTAAAAAGGGTGCCTGGAGGTGTCACATTTATGTCTGGCATCAGCTAGTGGGTGACTCCTGACTCCTCCCTACGAAATATGGTAAAATTTCCTAGGGGTAACCCTACCCACTATTTCAGCTGTTCCCGTTTGCCCGCCTGTAAATAACCCCACAGTGCCCCCTTATCCTCAAAATTTAACCCCTTCGGTGCTCATGACGGAATGGTTCCGTCATGACCCACGGTTGAGCTGTGCTCATGACGGAACCATTCCGTCATGACCCCGCCCGCGCAAGATTCCGCCAGCACAGCGGCGGAATCTGCGCAGCATGGAAGGGGTTAAGATGGGAGAAACCCTTTTCTCTTTGTACAGAGCCTGTGTGCCCCCCTCAGAGGTACGGCAAGGGTAATGATCAGTCTTCTTGTCTCTGGTCACTCCAAACCAGTTCTGGGGGTAGCTTTCTCATTGCTTGGTTTGGTGCCAGCCTGATTTGTAGAACAGGTGTCACCAAATGTTAGAAATTGGGTTACTAGTTGATTGGGGTGTGAGCCCTGGTTAAGCATCAACCACAATCCTAGTCAGGGTAAGGCACAAATAAACCCCAAATGATATGTGCTCAACCTCTAATAGCTTGGAAAGGAGCAGTCATGCTTAACTTGAAGGCAATGAATAAAGTACTTGTACAACACTTCAAACAGTAAAACAGTGAAAACACCACACAAGAATATCCCACACCAGGTTTGGAAAAATAGAGTAGACTGTAATAAAAAAAAAAAAGACCAAAACAGCACAAATCCAATCAGGGAAACAAGAGATATTGAATAACATTTTTTTTAGGGTAAAATGGCACCAAAAAGCACAAAGCACCAACAAGGGATATCTAGTCACGCAGAACTGGGACAAAATCACAAGTTCGTTCAGACCAACCACAATAGAGTGTAGGCAGACTACAGGGACCAGGTTAGGCCCACTGAACAAAGTACCTTAAAACCTGGTTATGGAGTGCTGCAGGGATCCGCGGCAAAGAACTGTCACGCAGTTGAGAAAACGTGTCTGGTCCAAGATGGGGGGAGCTGCAGGTGAGGTCCTGTTGTATCGTCGCCGAGGATCCTGTCGACGGAGCTTGTGATGCAAAGTCCGGGTTTCGAGCCTGCTGTGCGCAGCTGGCGATGCCTCAGTTCCGAAGAGCTGCGATGCGAAGGTCATCGCCGAGCTGCTGTTGATGAGATGCAAGGACCTGGTTCGGAGATGCATGGTGCTGGCAGCGGTGTGTCAGTTCTGAAGACTGCGAGGGGAATGCAGACCTTCTACGTTGACGCAAATCCATGCAGCAGTGGCGATGTTTCGATTCTGCTTGAAGATGCGCCGCTTAGCAGAAGAGATGTGTCAGTTTGGCTTGAGATACATCGCTCAGCAGAGAAGATGTGTCGGTTCTGCTTACAAGCACCTTAGGCCCACTTCCAAGGATCCCGAACCGGGGTGGCATCACTTGACAGGGTAGACTCACAGCTGGCAGAGTTCAGGGGCTGATGCAAGGATGGTGGAAGCCTATTATATCTTTAAGGCTTCAGATCAGGAGGCCAGCCAACTAACCCTTGGAGCCACTCTGGGTTCTGGGTTCAAGTGATGCGGGTCCATTCCTTTTCTCCCAGGCAAGGAGGGCAGCAGACAGCAGGTCAGCATAGCAGTTCTTCCAGAGCAGAAGTCCAGCAGAGTGGCAGTCCTTCAGCAGCAGTACTTATACCCAGTTGTACCTTTGAAGTGGGGAGCGAGTTCTTTGAAGTGCACAGAGTACCTGCCCTGGTTCCAGACTAGCCACAGGGGGCAGGTAGTCCTTTGTGTTGGGGCAGGATACAGGTTATTTAGGTGCAAGTGAGGCTGGGTCCAGCTCCTCCCTCCCATCCTGTCAGTATAGCCCCCTCAGTCACACCTAAGCCCCCATTGTGTGTGGCTGTCTAGATGGAATAGACAAAGTCCAACTACTAACTACACCCAGTCATGTGGCCAGAAACAGGCTGCCGGCACCAAATGGCTAAGGCAAGAAAATACTAACTTTCTAAAAGGGGCCTTTTCAGAACTGTAATGTAAAATCCAACTTCACCATCAATTGGGATTTTAAATTAGAATTCCAGAGACACCAAATCACTTATATCTACCCATTTGGGAATTACGCTTTTAAAATGTAATACGATAATTCCAATGTTATTACATGGGATATATAGGCTGTGCAATAGTGAACAAATGTAACAGTTTTTCACTACCAGGACATGTAATACTTAAACGTACATGTCCTGCTTTTTAATACATTGCACCCTGCCTTTTGGGCTGTCTAGGGCCTACCCTAGAGGAGACGTACATCTATTAAAAAGGAAGGTTTGAGTCTAATTAGGGGTTTAACTTGCCAGGTTGACATGGCAGTTCAAAAATGCACACACAGGCTCTTTAACGGCAAGCCTGAGACATGTTGAACAAGCTACTTAAGTGGGTGGTACAATCAGTGCTGCAGGCTCACTAGTAGCATTTAATTTAAAGTCCCTGGGCACATGTAATGCCCCTTTCCTATGGATTTAAAATGAAATGAAATTTAAATTTATAACACGTGCTAATACCCTGAGGTGTCTAGGCGTGGCAGCTCATCCTGATGTGTGAGCCTGCGCAGGGAGTGCGAGGAGACAGGACAGCTAGTTGTTCAACAGCAAAGTTTTAAAGGTTTTATGGAATGCCAGGCGGTTGCTTTCTGTCTTCAGTCAAATTGGGAGTGAATTCCACAATCTGGCTGTGCCTGCAACAAAGCTTTCCCCCTCCCCCCACAAGATGCCGTTATGGTCCTGGGGACTACAAGATTTGCAGATGTTGCAGAGCGAAGCTCCCTCTCTGGAAGATATCACTTGAACTTGTTGGCCAGGAAGTCAGGGTTGATTCCATGAAGTGCCTTAAAGGTGAAGCAGAGGCCCTTGAATTCGATCCTTCTTTTAACCGGTAGCCAATGTAAGGTTGGTAAGGCATGTACTACTGATTGATGTTTCAGGATGTCAAGCTGCAGGCGAGCCGCTGCATTCTGCAGGACCTGCATTTTATTGAGAAAGCACGCATGCATGTTTAGAAACAGTCCACTACAATAATCCAGCCTGGACAGTATGAGCGCTGTTACCACCGCTTTCTAGAGCTCTAGTGGGATGAAAGGAAGGATCTTTCTGATGGTTTTGATAGTAAAAAAACAGAAAGAGGTGATTGCATTGATTTGCCCCTCGAAGGATACTTTGGAATCAAGATTAACTCAGAGGTTTTTAACCTTGGAGACAGGAGTGGGAATTTCGCCCATTTTCTGAGGCCACCAGCTTGGTTGCCAGAAAGAGGTGTCACGCCCAAATAGGAGCACCTCCGTTTCCCCTGCGTTTAGCTTGAGGCCATTTTGGGACATCCAGTGTCTGACTTTGCGCAGACAGTCTTGGAATCTTAGTGCAGTGTCCATGGGATTTCCAGAAAAGGACGCCACGATCTACGTGTCGTTGGCATACAACACTGTTTTGAATCCAAAGAACCTTATGAGTGAGCTGAGGGGGGGGTAACATACAGGTTGAAAAGTGTTGGGCTCAGTGAAGAGTCCTGTGGCACCCCACAGGGCAGGGTAAACCTGTTGTTCTCTGTCCAAGAGAAAGGGCTTCAGAACGGCCAGAGCCTTTGAAAATAAGTTAAATATGCCAATTGGGTATAAGCCAATTCTACCATGTTTTAAGGAGAGAGCACAAGCACTTTAGCACTGGCTAGTAGTGGTAAGGTGCACAGAGTCCTAAGGACAACAACAATTAATTGAGCAAAAGTAGGATGAGGAAGGCAAAAACTTTGGGGGAACCCTGCAGAGAGGGCATTTCCAGCTCCAAACATTTGCCTGTTACAGGGGCTGCTCTTTCGAAGTAAATTAAGTTACTGGGCACAGCCCACTGGTCTTCCTGCAGGGGAAGAGAAAAACACCTCGCCACACTCAAGCAATTGTCCCTGCTCTGGGATCAGTTTTCATACTATTCATCATGGCTAATTCCAGGCTGGGCCACTGCTGAAGAGCTAATGCAATTTAGCCCGCAGAGGCTTTGAGCAGGGAAAAGGTACCTTTCTAAAATATACTTTTGTTTACTATTCATTAAAATCCAACTTCACCATTAAGTTGGCTTTTTAATGACTATTAAAAATAGTTGTTTAATCATTTTAGGTCTAAGCCTACCAGAATGCGCAACTTTTTGGTTGCAAAAAGACTTCTTGGAGACCACTACAATCTTTCCTGGGAATGTATTCTATCCATTGGTTATCATTGGCTTTGATGTTTGAAACTCACATTTTCTAGCTGTCTATTTGCTGGCTTTATTTGTTTTAGGCAGTCCAGCAGGTCTTTGTCTTTCCTGTGGAGCACAGCCTGTTTACCATTGCTCCTTATATTCTTCCATGAGTGCTTGTTTTCTGTAAACAGGACTTTAAATTATCTTCTTACCGTCTCATATTTGCTGTGCATTCAGACAGATGTCAAATGTCAGGCTCTGTCTTCCAAGAAAGTTTGGTGTTTACTTTTCTATCACTGACTTTAAAGTGAGAGGATTTATGTGACAATTTGTCTGAATACCGAGAGATGGACAGGAAAGCTTTTTTTCTAGCTACAACAACATTTAAATGCCTGTAAAAGAACTGTGCAAATATTTCAGACAATATCAGAATTACCAAAGCCCAAATTAAGCAAATGTTTTGTAATTCTGAAGTGTGGTGGTCAGTGGAAACAAATATTTTGAAATGATCGAAACAAATCAATACACTAGGTGATGCCATTTCCACACATTATCATTTGTGCACTGCATAGTTTTATCAGTAAAACGGTATGTGCAAATGTAATGGTCATTCCAATGAAAAATTGTTTTCTAATGGCAGTGCACTTGTCAGGGAACGAGCGGAGCAGCGCCTGCCACATCGTTCCCCGAACTACAATTCCCATGATGCCCGCATACTGGAAGGGGATAAGTTACGGCGGCCACAGGAAGGTGTGCGTAATTTGATTTGGTCCTTTTTCTCGGCTGGCGGAGAGAAGGTCATGGCGGAAGACGCTGACTGTGAACTGCGGCTGTAGTGCTCTATGTTTGGCACAAAGATAGCAGTAGAAGTTTGTCAGAAGCGTGAATACCGCAATTGGAGTGTTCACCGAGCCGGGGAAGGCTAACCTTTGTTTCATTCGAGTGCTGGATTATTCTGCCATCGTGGAATACGGCGGTGAGGGAACCGCGTATTGCCGTGTATTGTGGCATGTTGACATTTAGGGGAAAACTGAACTTATTCGACGCATAGCGGAATACAGCAGTGAGCCAACCGCGTATTCCCGTGTATGTTGGCATTTAGCTTTATTTTGAAAAGACGGAACTCAATACATCACGTAGTGGGATACGACGGTGAGGTAACCGCGTATTGCTGTGCAGGGTGAAATTGTGCTACGACTGGAACCTGAGTGCAACCGCGTATAACCGTGTATGTGGAGGAATACAGTTTGCTTTGGATTCCTTGGAACTACTATTCTGGCAAAGACCTGTCATTGGAGTACAAGACAATTTTAAACAGCGTAGTGTGGGGACTATACTTCAGTAACTAACGTGTCCTCCGGGGCTTCTCATACTTGCGTTTGTTTTGTGGTACCTTGGTCTGATGCTTGATCTGTGTGACGTTTGGTGGTTTCCTAAGGATCATATAAACTGCTATATTCATTGCCAGGTATAGGAAAAATCTAGTGAGACATTACTGGGAGTAGATGTTATATTTACCCTGTTTACAGCTTTGTTCTTTGTTGTTACAGGTTCTATTCCCCTGCTGTACCTTTCCTCTCCTGTGCCTCGCCTGATCACTCGAACACTCTGTGTAATTGGGGTGTTGGTGATATCAGGAGGTGGACCCTTTCTTGCTGCGACTGGATCCTGCGGAGCGTAACCTGACAGAATTATGCACCCAAGTATTTTGCTCTGCCCGATCCAGGCGCTGTAGGGAATGGCAACCATGGATCATGTCCTTCAGGCGTTGGTTATGGTCCAGCAAAAATTGGCATCCTCTAAAGCGGAAACAGCCGCTTTGAGAGATAAGGTAGACAAATTGTCTAGGAATCCTTTTGACGCTTCCCCTCTTGCTTCACAGATACAAGTTACTGTGCCACCTCCTATCCCGTTAGCCAGTCCTGAAAGATATGCTGGGGACCCAATGAAAATACAGGTGTTTCTGACACAGATAATGCTGTATTTCTCATGCAAACTCGCCTGCTTCCCCAATAACCATTCTAGGGTAGCTTTTGCAATTTCATGTCCGGTGGGGGACACAGCCAATTGGGCTGTTCCTTTAGTTAGGAATAACGATGCAGTATTATCTAATTGGTCAGCGTTCAGGGCAGAGTTGGAGAGGGTGTTTGACCGAAGGGCCACTACATTCAGTGCTGATAGAGAACTATTAGACCTTAAGCAAGGGAGGAATGATTTAGTAACGTAGTTGACTAATTTCAACCGATTAGTGGCAGAAACAGCATGGCCAGAGGAAAAAATGATGTCTTTGTTTTATCAGGGTTTGAGGGAAGAGATGAAAGACGTTATAGCTCAGATAGATCCTCAACCCACCACTTGGACAGAAATGATATATCTAACATTGCGATTGGATGGTAGAATGTCCGAGAGAGGGGGTGAGAGGAAAAAATGGGATTGAGGTTATTTTAGACCTGACAAAACACCACGCAGAACAGCGACAAACACAAAGATGGTAACAGAACCCATGGAAATCAGAGCTATTAGAGCCCCATTGTCAAGAGAAGAATGATAGACCAGAAGAGTGCAGGGATTATGCATGTACTGCGGAAAAAAGGGGCACTATGTTAGAGACTGTCCTTCTAAACCCAAATCCTCAGGTGCATGGTTGCGGAATAAGAAGGTGGCGGTGTCTACCTCGATTCCTGCATTTCATACAGGGGTATAAATGGCGAAGGTGAGGAAGACAAAGGTTGGAAACTCCCCTCTTTAGCTACCATGGACTTGCAAGACACCGAGTCCCACATTGTGCTCCCTATGAGCCTTGAGTGTAACCAACTGTTCCATCAGGTTTTGGTCATGATAGATTCTGGGGCCACTGGAAACTTTATAGACAGCCGTTTAGTAACGAGTCTTAATTTGCATAGGATACCTAGGGAGACCCCTGAAGAGGTATTGGCCGTGGATGCCAAACCCCTGAAATCTGGGTTAATTGTTGAGCAAACAGAGATAGTCCTGTTGACTTTAACTGTGGTGAATGGAAGACATGGGAATGAATTGTCCTTGAATATCATTGAGGCGCCACAGTATGAAGTTATTCTGGGAATGCCTTGGTTGTGCCACCATAATCCAACCATAGATTGGAGAACCAAAACGATACAGTTCCTTTCAGAGGAATGCCAGAGTCATTTAGTTCTGATCAAACGCATGCAAGCAGCGGCTTTGGTGCATTCTTTCATTGTGGCTATGGCAGCTGAGAAGGAGACAGTCGTACCTTTGGAGTACTCTCAGTTCAGGGATGTCTTTAGTGAAACCAAGGGGAACAATTACCCCCTCATAGGGAGTATGAGTGCAGAATAGATTTGGTAGAGGGGGCAACTATCCCTGCATGCAGAGTGTACGCAGTGTCTGTGCCAGAGACCAAACACTTACGAGAGTATCTAGATCATTACTTGGAGATCGGATTCATTAGACCTGCACGGTCGCCGGCAGCCTCTGCACCTTTTTTTTTATAGCTAAGGCAAATGGTGATTTGAGGCCATGTGTGGATTACAGTGTGTTGAATAAAAATAACAGTGAGGAACAGATATCCTTTACCTCTCATTTCTGTGTTGCTTGACCAGGTGAGGGAGGCTAAGATCTACACTAGGTTGGACTTGGGGGGGGGGTGCGTACCATTTGGTGCGTGTCCTGGATGGTGATGAGTGTAAAACGGCTTTTAAGACTAGTTATGGATTATTTGGGTATATGAACATGCCGTTCGGCCTCTGCAACGCCCCGTCGGCATTTCAGTATTTCCTTAACGATGTCTTAAAAGAGTATGTGGACCTTTGTGTTGTGGTGTATATTGACGACATCCTCACCTATTCCGACAAAGTTGAGGGGCATGCGAGTCAAGTCATCGTGGTGCTGAACAAGTTGCATGCTCATAGCTCATTCTGTAAACTGAGCAAGTGCGAGTTTGGTGTGGGAAAAGTGGAATTTCTCAGAGTTATGCTTTGTCCGGAAGGGTTACACATGGCAGAAAGAAAGGTGCAGGCACTGCAGGAATGGCCAACACCTAGAAACGTGAGGGATGTGCAGTGCTTCCTGGGATTTGCGAACTATTATCGCAGGTTCATCCTCCATTTTTCCCATGTGGCAGTCCCAATTTCAAGGTTGCTGAGAAAAGGTGTTCCTTTCCAATGGTCTAGTGAGGCTGATGAAGCTTTTACATTTTTGAAGAGAGCGTTCACCACTGCTCCTGTACTCTCACATCCTAGGCCGGAGAATCCTTTTGTGGTGGAGGCTGATGCCTCAGATGAGGCCATTGGTGCCATACTATCACAAAGAAATCAGAGCACGGGGCAGCTGCATCCAGTGGCATACTTGTCTAAAAAGTTGAACCCTGCGGAAAGAAACTACACGATCGCCGAGAAAGAGCTGCTGGCGATCAAAAAGGCTTTTCAGGAATGGAGGCAATATCTGTGGGGTGCCTGTTACCCTATCACAGTATACACGGACCATGGGAATTTGCAATATATGAAGTCTGCTCGACATCTTTCTCAGCGACAAATGAGATGGATGCTATTTTTCGCAGAATATGACTTTGTTATTACCTTCAGGCCGGGTGTTGAGAACCGCAAGGCTGACTCTTTGTCTAGACAAGAAACGATGGAAGATTCCACACACAACAAAGACACAGAGGCTATCATTGAACCGTCCAAGGTCATATGTGCTATCAGAGTAGAGAACTTCTTGGAAGAAGTACGACTACATAAATCAGGCTCAGTGTGGGAAGCATGGGCAAAGGATGAGACTGAGCGCACAGTGAAGCAGGGGCTACCTTTCTATAAAAATAAACTGCATCTCCCCCCCCCAGAGCTGCAGAAGAAGGCCTTCCTGTGGTGTCATGTGTCTCTGTTGGCTGGACATCCGGGATCACGTAAGACCATTCAGCTGACACAACGCCATTTCTGGTGGAGCACCTTAAGTAAGGATGTCTCGTCTTGAGTGGCTCGTTGTGAAGAATGTGCTAGAGCAAAAACAAAAACACCAGGAACAAGCATTTGCAATGCAATAGGTCTCGCATTTATAAGAGTTTGAGCTATTGGCATTGTAAAATTACAATGCCTTTTATTTATGTTTTGGTTTTAAAACAAATAAAAGGCATTGTCATTTACAATGTCAGTAGCATAAACTCGCATAAAAGCAGTGTGTGGAGTGCAGCAGTGTTCGACGTGCAGCAGTGAGCGGCGTGCAGCAGTGTGAGGTGTGCAGCAGTGTGCGACATGCAGCAGTGTGCGGCGTGCAGCAGTGTGCGGCGTGCAGCAGTGTGCGGCGTGCAGCAGTGTTTCGTGTAGCAGTGTGAGGCATGCAGCACTGTGACGTGCAGCAGCGTGCAGCAGTGTGCGGCGTGCAGCAGTGTGCTGCGTGCAGCAGTGTGCCGGTTGCATCAGTGTGTGCCGTGCAGCAGTGTGTGGCGTGCAGCAATGTTTCGTGTAGCAGTGTGTGGTGTGCAGCAGTGTGTGGCGTGCAGCAGTGTGCGGCGTGCAGCAGTGTGCGGCGTGCAGCAGTGTGCGGCGTGCAGCAGTGTGTGGCAGTGTGTGGTGTGCAGCAGTGTGAGGCGTGCAGCAGTGTGTGGCGTGCAGCGGCATGCAGCAGTGTGTGACGTGCAGCAGTGTGAGGCGTGCAGCAGTGTGAGGCATGCAGCAGTGTGAGGCGTGCAGCAATGTGAGGCGTGCAGCAGTGTGTGGCGTGCAGCAGTGTGTGGCGTGCAGCAGAGACACGTGGAGGGTGAGGAGAGACGTGGAGGGTGAGGAGAGACACGTGTGGAGGGTGAGGAGACACACATGTGGAGCGTGAGGAGGAGACACATGTGGAGCGTGAGGAGGAGACACCTGTGGAGGGTGAGGAGGAGACACATGTGGAGGGTGAGGAGGAGACACATGTGGAGGGTGAGGAGGAGACACATGTGGAGGGTGAGGAGGAGACACATGTGGAGGGTGAGGAGAGACACGTGTGGAGGTTGAGGAGAGACGTGGAGGGTGAGGAGAGACGTGGAGGGTGAGGAGAGACACGTGAGGAGAGACACGTGTGGAGGGTGAGGAGAGACACGTGGAGGGTGAGGAGAGACGTGGAGGGTGAGGAGAGACGTGGAGGGTGAGGAGAGACGTGGAGGGTGAGGAGAGACACGTGGAGGGTGAGGAGAGACACGTGGAGGGTGAGGAGAGACACGTGGAGGGTGAGGAGAGACACGTGGAGGGTGAGGAGAGACACGTGGAGGGTGAGGAGAGACACGTGTGGAGGTTGAGGAGAGACACATGTGGAGGTTGAGGTGGAGGGTGAGGAGAGAGACGTGTGGAGGGTGAGGAGAGACGTGTGTAGGGTGAGGAGAGACGTGTGGAGGGTGAGGAGAGACGTGTGGAGGGTGAGGAGAGACGTGTGGAGGGTGAGGAGAGACGTGTGGAGGGTGAGCAGAGACACGTGTGGAGGGTGAGCAGAGACACGTGTGGAGGGTGAGCAGAGACACGTGTGGAGGGTGAGGAGAGACACGTGTGTAGGGTGAGGTGAGACACGTGTGGAGGGTGAGGAGAGACATGTGGAGGGTGAGGAGAGACACGTGTGGAGGGTGAGGAGAGACACGTGTGGAGGGTGAGGAGAGACACGTGTGGAGGGTGAGGAGAGACACGTGGAGGGTGAGGAGAGACACGTCATGCAAGGTTGGCGTCCTTGGTTCAGCAAGAGCTTTATAAATAGTCCCCTTAGGAGGCAGAAAGGGACTAGGTATGATAATCAAGAGATGTGGTCTAAAGCTAAATGTCCAGAGCTTGAGTTCGAATCCTAGCTTGCCCTACCCGACCAAAGATTGATCTTGGGCAAATTGGTAAACATCCACCATCTGTACTGCGGTTGCACTTTTGGCAGAATGTGCTATACAGACTAAAGGAATCATCTATTTAAGCCACCCAAATATTCAATAGTGCTGACCAGTGGAGGGGACATATGGTTGTGAAACTGTTTGAAATGCATATCACAGGAGCGGGGGGGGGGACGGGGAGGGGGTCAGTCACAGATGCAGTGCAATTCACATCTCTGGCAGCATTTAAGCTCCAGGGGGGAGGGGGCAGGTGGTAAAGCATGCAGATCCGGAACATATTAAGCAGCAGAGACTAAAGCCCTTTGCGTTTCGGATCTGCGAGTATGTAGGTCGTAGCTTGTGTTAGTGTACACCACAGATCCCCCAAAAGCGTGCATAGTGTGCAAACATTTTACAAGAAAATATGCAAATACTACTTTTCAGCTAAGATGATCTACGGTAGTGAAAGCCGGCAGGCAAATGGCACGGAAGAAGCAGGCATGGACAGCCAGCTGGTATTGCTGTCGAGCCCCAAGCTCCCTGAGGCGCGCTACAGATCTAAGTAGCCGAAATACAGCTACCAGCCCCATGCACAGCCCCCTGCCACCGCCCCCCAGTCACAAGTTCCAACAAGGCTAAAAGACGAAGTAGGGGTGGGTGGTAATAGAAAGGAAGGGAGAGGGGGGCTTTCTCCCGATAATGAATGTTGAAGTGGGAGCAACACAGCTAACAATTCTTGGGCCAAAAATCCCACAAGATATATTTTAGAGACTCAACAAAATCCTTCACATGTGATGCCTAGAGGGAGGTCTTTCCAGGAGGGGTAGTAACAATTGCAACACCCAGAGGTCATGCAAGGCAGAAAGGGGGAGACACTTTAGAATCTGTTGTTTAAGGACAGCCCCTCACTGACGCAAGAAAAAGCTTTTCCATGGAAGTGAACACGGGCGTGTCAACAGTGAATAAAGCGTGAGAATATATATATATTTTTTAAAACAACAATTTACTAAAAATTAAGGTCAAATCGAGCAAAAAGACCGAGGTTGCCCTAAACTTGTAGATAACGGAGTCTGTAGGGAAAATAAACGGAGGCTGAGGCGCTTTTGTGCCCTATTATATTTGCAGTCTTATATATTCTAATGCCAAGAAGTAGAAACCGAGCTGCACGTGGCCTCATGTCACACAAGTCTCTTCCAGACAGTCCTGGGACTTGGTATACCATGGTTCTCAGCGTTCATGTAACTACATGACCATACCTCCACATGCAAAAACAAAACGACATGTCCCAGAAAGCAAAGTGCTTCTAGCCTAAAACCAGGAATGGCTGCACAAGCGTGTCACACATGGCACGAGTATACCTGGCAGCTGCGTGGGAGGAGCCAGTGGTAAACATGAATTAGTTAGTTTGTCCAGCATGTAACACAGGACCTTGTCCGTAATTGTTTGAGACATGTCGATAAACCTTATGGGTAAATCTGGGTTTCTTTAGTGCTAACAAGAAGTTAGACTAGAGCTGCAGTGGGGCCAGGGAGGGGTAGAGAGCTGACCCATCTTACCAGTAAGGGAGCACTGTTCACGTGTTGCAGAAAACATCAGTGACGTGTCTTTTATGGCGCTTCAGAATTGTCTCCTGTTCCTTACTGTTCGTGCAACACAGGGATGTGAAGTTTCACACAGTACAGCGCAGCCGAGGCGTGGAAGTTGCCTTCGACACAACACATGTCTAAACAAGGAAGTTAACCGCGAAGTGATCGCAGGGGAAAATGTAAGGAAGACAAAACAAGCGGCCGCAAAACTGGAAGTGATCGCGATCGCGATCAAACATCAAAGCGGCCGCGTAAGTGAAATCCAATGGTGTGCAGGCTGCCAAATGGTGGGGGATCTGGAAGTGCAAACGAGTGCTTTCAGGCTGCCAAATGGTGCGCGCGCCCGGCGCACATGCACTGTATTTGGAGGCCTGAAAGCACTCGTTTGCACTTCCAGATCCCCCATTTACAAAAGCTCTCGCGAGAGCAGCGCTAAAGAGCTGTCTCAAGCGAGACCTAAAAAGGGGAAACTAATGCCAATGCCCACTCTGCAAGCTCCGTGGCAAAACATCAGTCTGGATTTTGTCACAGGGTTACCTCTTGAGAAAGGGAGTACAGCCATTTTGGTAGTTGTTGATGGCCTCACAAAAATGGGACATTTCATTCCTTGTGCGAATCTCCCTACGACTGGTCAGACAGCACAGTTATTGCTAGGTAGTGTCATCAGACTACATGGAGTACCTGAAGTGATTGTGTCCGATAGAGAGCCTCAGTTCATAGCTAGATTTTGGAAGATATGGTGCAAGGCCTTGCACATAGACTCTACACTGTCTACGAGTTTCCACCCGCAGACCGATGGGCAGACAGAACGACTAAATCAGACCCTAAAGAAGTACCTCAGGTGCTATGCGAAGGAGGCCCAAGAATCATGGGTGGAGCTGTTATGGATGGCGGAACTAGCTGACAACAATGCCTGGCATAGCTCTGTCGGTATATCACCTTTTCGTGCTAATTTTGGATAGGATGCCAGGATACTGCCTGTCAGCATTCCTGAGGAAGTTACTAACCAGCCCACGGTGCTGTCTCAAGTACGGAAGTTACATGCTGTACACCAAAAGGTCGGAGAAGATCTGGTACAGGTCAAGCAGACCTATAAGAGGTTGGAAGACCGTCACAGGAATGATGGACCACAGTACCAAGTGGGGGACCGTGTGTGGCTGTCCACCAAGAATATACGATTCAAGCTGCATAGTATATTTCATCCTAGGTACATCGGCCCTTACACCATCATCAGACAGGTCAATCCCGTAACATACAAGCTGAAACTGCCTGGTACACTTCGGATCCACCCTGTGTTCCACTGTAATCTCTTGAAACCTGCCCTGCTGGCACGCCGGCGCACTCCGCCGCCGGTATTGTGTGATGGTGGGCTTGAATATGAGGTCAAGAGTATTCGAGATTCCAAGCTAAGGAAAGGTGTGCTGTGGTATCTGCTCTCTTGGAAGGGTTATGCTGCGGAAGACGACTCTTGGGAACCATGGCAGAATGTTCATGCTCCAGCAGCTGTTCGCTCATTTCATAGGAGATTTCCATCTAAGCCTGGGCCTAGGAGGTGCTAGCTGGGAGGGCCTACTGTCAGGGAACGAGCGTAGCAGAGCCTTCCACATCGTTCCCCGAACTACAGTTCCCATGATGCCCGCATACTGGAAGGGGATAAGTTACGGCGGACACCCAAGTAGGTGTGCGTAATTTGATTTGGTCCTTCTTCTCTTTTTCGGCTGGGGGAGAGAAGGTCATGGCGGACGATGCTGACTGTGAACTTCGGCTGTAGTGCTCTGTGTTTGGTACGAAGACAGCAGAAGTTTGGCAGAATCTTGAGTACCGCATTTGGAGTGTTCATCGAGCCAGGGAAGGTTAACCTTTGTTTCATTCGAGTGCTGGATTATTCTGCCATAGCGGAATACGGCGGTGAGGGAACCGCATATTGCCGTGTATGGTGGATTGGTGATATTTAGGGGAAAACTGAACTTATTTGACGCATAGCGGAATACAGCAGTGAGTCAACCGCGTATTGCTGTGTATGTTGGCATTTAGCTTTATTTTGAAAAGACTACCAGAAAGCGCAACATTCTGGTTGTAAAAAGACTTCTTGGAGACCACTAAATCTTTCCTGGGAATGTATTCCATCTATTGGTTACCATTGGCTTTGAGGTTTGAAACTCACATTTTCTAGCTGTCTATTTGCTGGCTTTATTTGTTTTAGGCTGTCCAGCAGGTCTTTGTCTTTCCAGTGGAGCACAGCCTGTTTACAATTGCTCCTTATATTCTTCCATGAGTGCTCATTTTCTGTAAACAGGACTTTAAATACCGTCTCATATTTGCTGTGCATTCAGACAGAGGTCAAATGTCAGGCTCTGTCTTCCAAGGAAGTTTGGTGTTTACTTTTCTATCACTGACTTTAAAGTGAGAGGATTTATGTGACAATTTTGCTAAATACCAAGAGTTGGACAGGAAAGCTTTTTTTCTAGCTACAACAACATTTAAATGCCTGTAAAAGAACTGTGCAAATATTTCAGACAATATCAGAAGTACCAAAGCCCAAATTAAGCAAATGTTTTGTAATTCTGAAGTGTGGTGGTCGGTGGAAACAAATATTTTAATATGATCGAAACAAATCAATACACTAGGGGATGCCATTTCCACACATTATCTTTTGTGCACTGTATAGTTTTATCAGTAAAACGGTATGTGCAAATGTAATGGTGATTCCAATGGAAAATTGTTTTCTAATGGCAGTGCGCTTGTCAGGGAACGAGCGGAGCAGCGCCTGCCACATCGTTCCCCGAACTACAATTCCCATGATGCCCGCATACTGGAAGGGGATAAGTTACGGCGGACACACAGGAAGGTGTGCGTAATTTGATTTGGTCCTTTTTCTCTTTCTCGGCTGGGGGAGAGAATGTCATGGCGGAAGACGCTGACTGTGAACTGCGGCTGTAGTGCTCTATGTTTGTCACGAAGATAGCAGTCGAAGTTTGGCAGAAGCGTGAGTACCGCATTTGGAGTGTTCACCGAGCCGGGGAAGGCTAACCTTTGTTTCATTTGAGTGCTGGATTATTCTGCCATAGTGGAATACGGCGGTGAGAGAACTGCGTATTGCCGTGTATTGTGGCATGTTGTCATTTAGGGGAAAACTGAACTTATTCGACGGTTAGCCAACCGCGTATTGCCGTGTATGATGGCATTTAGCATTATTTTGAAAAGACGGAACTCAATACATCACGTAGTGGGATACAGCGGTGAGGTAACCGCGGATTGCCATGCAGGGTGAAATTGTGCTACGGCTGGAACCTGAGTGTTCTACTCATTTCCCATAGCGGATTACAGCGGTGAAGCAACCGCGTATTACCGTGTATGTGGAGGAATACAGGTTGCTTTGGATTCCTTGGAACTACTATTCTGGCAAAGACCTGTCATTGGAGTACAGGCCAATTTTAAAGAGCGCAGTGTGGGGACTATACTTCAGTTAACTAACGTGTCCTCCGGGACTTCTCATACTTGCGTTTGTTTTGTGGTCCCTTGGTCTGATGCTTGATCTGTGTGACATTTGGTGGTTTCCTAAGGATCATATAAACTGCTATATTCATTGCCAGGTATAGGAAAAATCTAGTGAGACATTACTGAGAGTAGATGTTATATTTTCCCTGTTTACAGCTCTGTTCTTTGTTGTTGCAGGTTCTATTCCCCTGCTGTACCTTCCCTCTCCTTTCCCTCGCCTGATCACTCGAACACCATGTGTAATTGCGGTGTTGGTTATATCAGGAGGTGGACCCTTTCTTGCTGCGACTGGATCCTGCGGAGCGTAACCTGACAGCGCTACCACACCATGCATACTCCACTAACTGCCACTCCACTCTATGACTCTCTGCTCCCCTCCACTCTATGCCACTCTACGACACTCCATTCAATGGCACTCCATTCCACTCTATGAGACTCCACTCTACAAAACTCCACTCCCCGGCACTCCTCTCCACTCCACTCTGTGCCACTCCACTTTATACCACTCCAGTCTAGGCACTCTTCTCCACTCTATGACACTCCACTCTACAACACTCTACAACAGTCTCAGCCCCTCCACTGTTCACACTTCACTCAACACCAGTTCAGTCTATGACAGTCCACTCAATGACCGTCCATTCTATGACACTGCACTCTACGACCGTCTATGCAATTCTATCACACTCCACTCTATGGCACCCCACCAGAGCCTTTTTAAATCATGTGCAAAGTAGGCTTTGGCCTAGGGCCACACGTTTGAAAGGGGCCCCTTGTTAATTGGGCAGGACAGCGCCCCTCATTAATTTTATTGCAAAAGTCAAGCTGTACTAACCACTTTAAAAAACAGTTCCTTCCTTCTTTAATTTTTTTATTGTTTAGGAAGTCAGCTAGACCTTGCTCAAAAGCTACGATTAAAGCTATTTGCTGAATTTTCCTGCACACTAATTGTGGCTTGCCATAAGGTGGGCCTGAAGTCGAGCTGGTGGAGTCCACTGGGGTGCTCTTAGCCCCACATGTTATGTTGAACAGGGCATTATTTTGTCAGTGGCTGCTAAGCTTCTTTCCCTGACCTGGTTTACTTACTGAGAGCACCTAGAGGTGAACCAAGAGTTTTCTAGGCTTGGATAACATTGAAATTAAGCCAGCATCATTTTTGGAATTTTGCATTATGTTTGTAATGCCAAATTCCTGAAATTACGCCATTGAGCTTCATCGCTTAACTTTGTAGCAAAATTACAGAGCAGGAACAGCCAAACGTGAGGAGCTGTCATTCGCAGGACTTGTATTTTTGGTGCTATGTTTTAGCATTTATTGCATCCTTGAGTCCAAAATGGGTGTGAGAATGGATATTTGCTAAAACATCGTGCTAAAATGCCTTATTGGCATTTTGTGTGATTACTCAAAATGTCAATTAATTTTCCCGAAATAAAACTGAATTACTCAAAACCAAATTACACAAGTTTTGCACACTGTTAGTGTGTTCACACTTCAACTATTCGCACTAAACTTTTCTTGGTGCTCAAGGGTTCTGTGCAAGAGCTCATCTGGTATCTGGTGTTCAGAAATATTCATATCAATCTGTGCACTACAGAGTGGGACTAAGACAAAGGGTGCGAGGAGACATGGCCACCTCATTCATGAGTGATTGAAATGTAATATAATTGAAGTCTTGGTACCCTCCTATTAAAAGTATTGGGCATCCCTGATGAGAAATGCTTGTGTTCTCCCCTTCAAATTGCAGAAGTGCAGCCACTCAGAAGCTCACAGTACCTGTTTATTTAAAGCACTTTCAGCAGCAGGTAAGGTCTAACTGCTCCTCTCCTGTAACCCTGCAGCAGTAGCAAAGTCTGCGGAGACCCAGCACACGTGGGTGGCTGGATCTCAACCAGCCTTTAAACATCTCAAAAGTGAGAGGGAGAGTAGATGGGGGTGAGCCCAGGGATACTGTTGAGAAGGCAGTGCTACACGCTTACCTGGCCTCTCTGCAATGGCACCTTAATGGTGTAGGAAAGAGAGGAAGGACCAAATCATGCTGGTCACCTGGTGTGGAAAATCGGTGACTGGGGCTGAAAGCAGGGGAGCCCCCTTTCCAGCCGCAAAACAGTGCCCACACCCAGCACATTTGGTGACACTTTAATGGGGTCTTATTGTTGTAAAATTGACCCACCAAAAGGAAATAAATGACATCCAGTGAGTAAACCAATCCCATTGTGATTTTTATCTCTTCCCAATCAAGCTTAATTAGACTACTTGTGTCCTCCTCCTGTTGTACATCATGTTGCTATGTTATGTTAATCGTATTTGTAGAGTGCACATTCACCTACAGGGTTCTTGGTGCTCACTGGTGAGTAAAACAATATGTGTTGAACCGTGAAGTGCAGAAAGCTAAATGAGCCTAGCTTTAAAACAGAATCTAAGAGATAGAAGATCAGATTCCATATGGAGGCAGTGGGACAGATGATTACAGAGCTTCAAGGCACCATATGAATAGAAGCGACCTCCACTCCCGGCTTTCCTGATCTTAGGGACAATCAATGGAAGTCAGATGAAGAGCGCAGAGTGTGCCTGGGATATGTCTAGTCAAGTGATCAGGGATGGACTTAAGAGCTGGAACTTGAACAGATTTAAATGAAGTGCAGATAGATTTGAGATGGATCCTCTGCATGATGTGGAGCCAATGCAGTCATTGAAGAGGGCGAGCCGACGAAAATCTGGGGGCCTTAAGGATCAACGTCGCTGACGCATTTTTGAGTATTTGAAGTCTTTTTACCAAAGTGAAAGGAAAGCACAAGTAAAGCACATATCACTGTTTTTCTGCCATCTTCCATTAAAACAGGAAATATCCTTTTCTAAATTCTAAGATGGGAGAAACATGTTGAGACCACAGCAGAGAGTTAGGTGGACAAGGTCCAGGAGCTGTCAGTTTTGACCCTCAAGGCTCTTTACTACAGGAGAAAGGGAGAGGACCCATTTTGTGTGGCCAGTAAGAGTCTTTCCAGAGGTCATATTTTCCATTAATCATTAGGAGACAGTTTCTTTCTGCATTAAGGTTTAGACAATTGCTTCCCATACAGTACCAAATGCATTGCATAAATCGATGGAAAGTAGCATTATTATCAAGACACAAAGCAATTTGTGTGTAGTCAGCGTAATTTTTTTTAATTTTTATTTTTTTAAACACTTTTCATTAGAAAAAGAAAGAAAAAGTACAAGGCAATGATAAAACAATAGTCTGGTCCACAATACATTGACAATATTACAGTACAGAGATAAGTACCATATTCTTCCCAAAGATGGACCAGGATGACAGTGTCTTGCCTGTTCAGTAGGCGGCAAGTACTAGGGGACAGAGGCATACAAACAGCACGTATATCAGGTGGCTTCTTGCAATTGGGCCAACAACTACATGTGTTAGGACATGGTCACCGCATCACTCACAGGCTCATCCAGCAATAAGCATCTTTCACGTTGCAGTTCAATTGAAGGGGATAAACATATATCACCCCGATATTTGTTTCACTTTCCCCACTTATGGTCCCATTTCATCGGGCACCCTCTACGTTTAAACACATCCTTTTCGGCAATCATTGCCCTGTCCATATCAATAGCCCAATCTCGCAAACACGGGGCAGTCCCCACCCCCCATTTCTGAGCAATGTTGCGTTTTGCGATGGCCCATCCCATTGAGGCCCATGTTTGCTCAATCTGCGAGAGGTCGGTGGCCTCCCACACGTTCAGGAGGCACAGCTGGGGGGAAGACTTCAAGCTCTTGTCGCACGCCCTCTCCATCTGTTTTGTGACCTTATCCCAGTATTGCCCCACCACTGGACAGTCCCATAGGATATGAAAGAAGGTGCCTGTCTGGTTGCACTGTCATAAGCCTAAGGAATCAGGCCTCCTACCCAGCTTAAACAGAAGCTTTACATCAAACTTCCCTAGGAGAAGCCAGTACGTCGCGCCAGTCCTCATCATCCATGCTCCCCAGGTCCGACTCCCAACCCTGCCGCAGGCGTTGCATAGGATCGGGCCGATTGTTTAACAGTTTTTTATAGGTAAGGGATACAGCTTTTTTGGGCATAGGGTCAAGTATCAATCTGTCCTCCAGTGGAGAAGACGCAGGCAGGGGGAGCTCCTTGGGTATGGCAGCTGAGACAGCATGGCTGATCTGGAGGTACCTGAAGGCCTCGGGGGCGCCAATTGATACCTGGCCTGTAGGTCGGCAAAAGTGGTCAATTTCCCCTTCACCCATATGTCCCCCACCGTTGAAATGTCTATCAAATCCCACTTGTCAAAGCCAGGACATTTACTAAGCTGACCCAACACATCTGGTTTCCAGAATGGCGTAGCTTTTGTAAGTCGGTTGTGCCAGCCCAATTTCTTAGTGATTGCGTGCCAGACCTCCACTGTGGGCCCCGTGAGGCGAAGCTTACAGGGGTTCGTGTAGAGTGCTCGTACATATACTTTTTAAAGTTTGAATCAGAAAGGGATTCTCAGATGGGTATTAAATAAATATTGAACCGGTGGGCAAGAGAAAAGCCCAGTGGTGCCAATCAGGAAATTGGCATTCTTATAGCCATAAAATTATCCAACTTCCAGGCTTGCAAAGGTCTGGAAAGAAAGGACCAGTTGAGCACATTCCTCTCTAGACCTGCCGTGGCTAGGCGAATAACAGAATGGAATGGTCCACAGTCGAAAGTTCTAGAAGGATCAAAGCAATGACCAGACACAGATCCAAATCTATTGTACCAATGTTTAGGCACCTTAATAAGGGCAGATAAAGGTCCGGCATTTTGGGCAGATTCATCTAAATCAAGAAGTACCTTAATGCCCCCTCATTCTCAAAGTCTTCTTTTTCCTTGGCCCACTCCTTTACTTATTACTTTTTTCCCCGCTCTCCACACCTTCTCTTAATTCTTCATTTTTTTCTCTATAGATCATCCATGGCTTATACTAATATCTCACTCCACCCTTCACCTTCTCTTTCGTTTCTTCCCACTTCTGCTTTTCACATCCCTATTCTTTCTCTCATGTTGCTCTACTTTCTTTCTCTGTTTTCTTCAACCTCCTACTCCCTTCCAACACATTTTTTTTTCCAAACTTTCTTTATTAAGTTTTGAAGGGCACAGATTATACATTAGCAGTGTTATTATCATATAAGTAATGTCAATTCCTATGCATACGCATCCAAGTAAACTGAAAGTTCGAAATAATATAGGTGAGTAAAAGAAGGCAAGTAATGTTTCTTGATGTATTCTCTTTGTCTTTATTCAAGATAACAACACAAAGTCCAGCCAGCACGTGTTTTGTCATTAGGGTGATAACCCTCGACTTCTTCAGGACTGGAAATAACACAAAATAGAACTCCTATCGTTATGAGTATAATACATTCATATGGGCAGTAGTGGTAAACAGCACCCCACATATTCAAGAGGTGTGACTTGAACACCCCCCAGTGTGGATATCTGTGAAATGATTGGAGAAGGTGAAACAAAGTATCACCATAATAGTAGGAACCTTAAACAAACACTCAAGAAATTGATAAGAATTGTGACTCAATAAAACAGTCATATGATTTTTTTGACAAAATCAGTGTGCAGAAGATGATCACCACTATATATCCATGATTAAGGGGGTATGATGTCTCAAAGGTTAGGGCAAGCATGCATTTTGTATGTCATAAGTACATCATTACATGTATAGCAATACACAGATGACCTGCTAATATACGTGCGAGATTTTGAAGACATCCCAGCCCAGTTGGCCCGCATTCTGCACGACTTCGCCGTCATTTCGGGACTCCGGGTGAACGCCACCAAGTCATGTCTTTATGCGTTTGGGGAAGGGCGGCACGACCCGGGATATACTCTTAACTGTCGATGGTAACCTGGGGAGGGCCCTTACGGCCATCAAGTCGCAAGTACGTTTCTGGAATACACTGCCGCTAACAGTCACTGGCAGGGTAGCTTTATCTAAAATGGTGGTCCTTCCCCAGCTTTTGTATTACTTTACCAACTTGCCCCTCTATATCCCAGCGTCTTTCTTTGCCGCGCTTTCTAGACTGCTCAGGGACCTCATATGTGGGAGTGGACGGCACAGGATGACACTGGCGAAGCTATATCTTCCTACGGATCGAGGGGGTTGGCAGCACCTTGCTTTGAGCATTACTACTTAGCTGCACAACTGCAGTGGATCGCCCGCTGGCTGGCGGATAAGGGTCAGGAAGACACGGCATCTACACTACCCTCACGCTTCTTGGTATAGATACTAACACTGTTCCACCGAGCCGCCAAGGCTGCGGTGACGGCGCCGCTCCTTCTGGCGGTAGCGTACAGATGCTACCGTAGGAGCCTTTACCTCACTAAGGCCCTGATTCCTTACGCACCGGCGACGCCGCTGGAGGGCTTCCCTAGTGGGATGGGGACACTCACCCCTACCATGCTTGCACGTTGGCGGGACGCTGATATATAGACTATGGGGGACCTGTACCGTGATGGCACACTCATCCCATATGACTCCCTGGTTGCAGATGAGGGATTGCCTCCGGGGCAATTCCTACTCCACCGCTCACTAATCGCGACCCTGATTGCATAATGGGGGGACATGCCCACAGAACCCAACCAGCACCTTACCATTCAATACCTTCACGTTATGGGGAGAGGCCGTCACCTGATCCGTTGGTTCGCGGCGTCACTACGCACTCATGCGGCGATTACTCTAGAACCCCTTCGACGAAAAAGGGAACTAGACCTGGGGAGGCAAATAGAGGACAAGGAATGGGAACGGGTATTGAAGAGTCCAGTGCACGTACCCAGAAATATGAGGTTTCGGCAAATACAATTGTTCATCGTGCACAGGGCATACCTCACGCCTGAAACGATCAATAGATACTTTCATTGCACTGATGCAATGTGCCCTAGATGTGACGAACCCCGGGCTGGGCTAATCCATATGCTATGGAGCTGCCGCATGCTACACTCATATTGGCGCACAATCAGTGAGTTGCTGCGCGTAAGCACGGGGCGCGACATACCCTTTGACTGGACGGTGTACTTGCTGCATCATTTCCGCAGGACCCCGGCCACAAAAGTAACATCCCGGTTCCTTGACCTGGGGTTAGAGGTCGCTAAGCGACTTCTCACCAGGAAGTGGAAGGCACAAGACCCCCCCCACACACAGGCATGGAGACACTCGCTCACCGCATGGGCCAGGGCGGAGGGGATATCTATGCAACGGGAAGAGACCCTGGGACTGAGGAAGGAACCCATGGCTACCAAATGGGAGGGACTGCTCCAAGCACTCCAGCAAACTGCAGAGATATGTACAGGGGAACAGCCTGAGGAGAGGGACGAAAGCGCAGAGTAGGAGACGAGGGCCGTGTCTGGGGGCGGCCGTGCTGTTTCATGTACACCTGCATACCCAAACTGACACTACGGGCGATCAACGTAGACGCCGTCATGGGAGGGTGACAGTCAAACTGACATGGTGTAACGCGATGGAAGGGGGGCGGAGGGGTGGCGGAAGGGGGAGGGGGACATTTGTATTGGCACCGGCCTATGTTGCGGTTGTTGGTTTTAAACTGTTTCATCACACGTTATCTGTTCTGAAGTCCATATTGATCTCTCTGAAAGACTTACGCACTGGATTAATGAGACCATGTTATCATGACACTGTAATCACTGTTATTCATGGACTGTGCTCAACACTGGATTCCCATGCGTTCGGGTGCACTGGGCGCCCCATGAATACTTGAAATGCTTGAACCCATGCACCAGTAGTAAGTTTCCAACGTTGATATGGGACCCAATGCACTTACAGTCTTAAAATGTATGTTGCCTTTCTGTACATGCAACTTAAAAGTCAATAAAAACAGATTTAAAAAATAAAATAAAAAGTAATTACATCATTACAGGGGTTAATGAGACCGGTGCTGATCTACAAAGAGATTTGAATGACTATGGGACCGTATAGATCAATGCAAGCAATGTGACATGGCCTACCTGTAACGTTTTAGATAAGATGTTCCACACCTTCAATTACATACACATGTCCTAATCAACAGGAGCTCAAATCAATTGTATAGAGATAAGCAACTTATTTTTTTTTAGTATTGATAGCTAAATCTCACCTAGTCACCGGTTATAATTCCGACCTGCTTCAATTGGAATTTCGAGGTGTACATTCTAGTGGTTATAGACGGCGCACGTATTTAAACACTTCCGGTTCGCGTCTCTGACTGCCTCCGGTTCAGAACGCGTTTCCGGCAGTGTGTGGAGTATACAGCGTACTCGCTTTAGGTGGACATTTATTTTGTCTTAAATCTAATCCTGTCAGAGACTTGACTTTCGACTCTTGTTTGTCCCACCATTAAGTTATATTGATTTGGCTACTTGGTTACATCTACGGATTGTTTGTGGCTCACATCGGCCCCCAGGTTATTTTCTCCCTTTAGACACTACGGCACCACACTGAGTTGCATTTAAGATTTACTTCGGATGCCATGACTAAAAGGTAAGGGGCCTTGAATCTATGTTACACTGTTAGCTTTAGTTTTTTCTGTTGGTTTGTACGTAGAATTAGTAATATTAACGAGAGTTGTTACTCTTTTAGACTCACGGCTCAAATTTTAATTGGATTTGGTATACTGGATTGTTTATGACCAGCCGGGTCGGAATTATAACCGTTGGTGAGATTTAGCTATCAATACTAAAAATAATCTTTTGAATATATAAGTTGTTTGTCTCTATACAATTGATTTGAGCTCCTGTTGATTAGGACATGTGTACCTAATTTCAGGTGTGGAATATCTTATCTAAAACATTACAGGTAGGCCATGTCACATTGCCCTGTATTGATCTATACGGTCCCATAGTCATTCAAATATCTTTGTAGGTCAGCATCGGTCTCATGAACTCCTGTGATGATGTATTTATGACATACAAAATGCACGCTTGCCCTCACTTTTGAGACACTGTACCCCCTTAATCATGGATATATAGTGGTGATCATCTTCTGCACACTGATTTCGTCAAAACAAACATATGACTGTGTGTTATATTGAGTCACAATTCTTCTAAATTTCTTTGGTGTTTGTTTAAGGTTCCTACTATCATGGTGACACTTTGTTTCGCCTTCTCCAATCGTTTCACAGATCTCCACACTGGGGGGTGTTCAAGTCACACCTCTTGACTATGTGGGGTGTTGTTTACCACTACTGCCCATATGAATGTATTATACTCATAATGATATAAGTTCTATTTTGTATTATTTCCAGCCCTGAAGAAGTCGAGGGTTATCACCCTACCGACGAAACACGTGTTGGCTGGACTTTGTGTTGTTATCTTGAATAAAGACAAAGAGACTACATCAAAGAGACATTACTTGCCTCCTTCTATTCACCTATATTTTGTCAAACTTTCGGTTTACTTGAATGCGTGTGCATAGGAATTGATATTATTCATTTCGGGCCTTCGGGTCCCAACTCTGAGGGTTTTAGGGGTTTTTCCCTCACCTGTGGCACCGAAAGAATTCATTCTGTTTATTTACATCATGTTTTTTGGCGAGCGCCGTTTATTCCTGTGTGAATTAACACCCCCATATTGTTAAGTTATTATCATATAAGACCAGTCATACAGTCAAAGGGCTAGTAATAAACACAGATTCATAAGAGGTGGGTCTGAACTTGAAGCAAAAAACCAACAAAGGAGCATTAAAATGAGAGGGAGAGTGATGTAACCACTATCATTCAATTAAAGCACATGTCAACAATATAAGTGCCCTCTGTAACCCTAGTCCCCAACACTTCCCAGAACAAAAGAAAGAACAAAGTAACATGCATGGGTGGAATTCCTGAAGCAGTTATAGTCAGGTGGGAGTCGGTGACCTGGAGGCTGGGGAGCCAGCATGGCCCCATTCTGAAAGAGGCATGGGGAGTACTCAGGGCCCCCCCAGAAGATAGCCCAAACCCTCACAGATCTATGGGGCTTAGTAGGCTGTTCAAAATGTGGCAATTGCAGTGTTTTCCAGTTTAAAGTTGACACTAAGGAATTTGCTCATGGTGATATCAAAATTACTCTGAATCAATTCTCTAATTGTAACATTGTGAATGCTGTTTATACGATCACCTGTCCATGCAATCAAATTTACATTTGCCAAACAACATAGAAGGTACACAACTGGATTTGTCAACACAGGAGCCTAAAACTATGTAAAGTAACCAATACACCCTTGGTGGACCTCTTCATGGAGAAAGGACACACAGAGAATGATTTCCGATAGCACTGACATTTCCTCAATATTGACTAAAGAAGAACTCGAATAGATACTTCGCACCAATAGTTTACATACCAGCTTCAACAGGATGGAACATTGGACTGCGCTGGTATAACACTGCATGGGTTGTGTCACTTTCTGAACCCTGCTCTGTATGTAACTACTGCCTTTGCTCTAACAATGAGATTCCTTATTGACGAATTTTGCCTCTCCTCTTAGGCTACTGTTACTGACCTGTTAATGCAATGTGTTTTTATTGGGACTCTTTTTCTTTTAGGACACAGTGGTTATGATTATGTTAATGACCTGTACATCCATCTTGATATGTCCCATTAACCTTGAGCAGTTCCTATAATATGGTAATTATTGTACCTTTGTTCCCATCTGACAAAGTTTGGTAACTACTAGAAATGACCCTTAAAACATCTAGAAATTGATATGTTTCACTATACAAAGTGTGCAACGTAGTAAAACATTAATTGCATTTGTTTGTGTTTCCAGCTGACAAAACATTGCATCCACTCTTAAACCACTCTTTTTTCATTCTTTTCTGAGACATTTTGCTTTACTCTCATAGGCATTCTTATCCACTTGTTCATATGGTTGCAGTCTGCAAAATGTCCTATGCTCACCGCCTCTCTGAAAACTCCTTAGTCACATTGGTTAACTGGTTCCCTCATGCTGCTGGCAAAATGTGGTTACCACAGTAACCATTGATACGTTGGGTGTTATTGGATCTTGTGGTTGACGATATTCACTTCTGGTTCCCATCTAACGTTTATTGAGAATTTTGACACCACTCTAACATGGTTGCCGCGTGACCCTCTCCTATCTGAGACCACCCGTCTGACCATCATTATCACTTTGTACATATGTGTGCCTCAAGCCTTATGATACATGCACACTGCCCGCAGCTTCACCCAGGTTCCTGCGGTCTCTATATCCTTCACATCCCGCCTGTGACTGGTAAATGCACCACTTGGTCACCATTTCTAGCACAATAGGCGGTTGGTTCGCATTCCCTGATTTTACTGTTTTTCATGTGTTAGGCTAATCCTCACTCACATGACGTCTCCCGTTCATACACAATGTACAGCCCATGGTTTCACCACCAGGTTACTGCTGGTGGCAATTCGTGTGATTAATTCACTAACTGATTTCACCTTGTGTTCTAGGCTGCCTTCAGTACATATCCATGTGGCGGCTGAGATGCCAGGTACAGCCCGTGCGTGAACAGAAACCTTGGTTTCCCGGCATGTTGGTGCACTGCGGTTATAGCCCGTGTTATTGCTTACAATTTCTGGCTATTATTGCCACTTAACCAGCGCTCCTATTACGTGTCCTTCCTTCAGGTTGGTTCCCTTTGGTGTCTATTAGGCAATAACCCTATATTTTGCTTTGGACTTCCACTCATGTATTTTCAATTTTTCTCATTAGGACTTGTGCGAGTTAATAGCCTAATGCTCCTTGTCTCCAGACCATCGCTAATGGTCCTGGTCAGTTTTTCCGATATTTCCTTCTTTATCTCACTTCACCTTGCCTTATATAGATGTTCATGGTCACTGTGCTTAGCCTACGACTCACTAGCATGACTCTGCATTGCCAGCATAAGCCCCCGCCCCATGCCATAGATACCTGATGAAATCACAGTCTTCATTCCTAGAAGGGACATATGATGGCAACATGTCACTACTGCTTGGCTTGAATCTTGTAGTTTTAGTAGATCTCCAATGTTCTCTTTCTTTCCTTCTTTCCCCTCCCCTCCCTCCTCCCTTTCCCCTTTTCCCTCTCTCCAGCAGGCATTCTTGTCTCAGGCATAATCTCTTATGTCCTCATGATGATCCCTCCATCCTTTAAGAGGATCAAAATGTTGTTGACTATGGTGCCATGACTGAAATTGTTGGCATAAAATTGTTCATGTGAGCATAGGTACTTAACAAATATATGTGGCATAACCACTGTGTTTTCATTATAGTCAAATGGAGCAATGTCTGAGACTAGAAGTTGTTTTACTTCTCTTTTGTTTGTTTTTTCACTCTAATTGATGTTTTATTTTAAAACTCAATAACTGCATGGATTTTTCCAGTTTTTGGGCACCCAACATAGACCCCTTTGTATCTCTATGCATCAATTCCATGTGTCAATTTTTAAGAAAATGGCCTTTGTTCCTTTATAAATAATTATACTCTTGGTCCCTTTATATCCTTGAGTTTCCCTTGTCCTTGGAAATGTATATATATTATGCAGTTTAAGGGTGTCAATAGCAGTTTGAACCTCCTTGGTCCTTATGGGGCAATCCAAGGTTTTGTTGTTGTCTGCAGAGACCCGGGCAAATAGACCTCCTCAAGGTAGGCCAGCTGCTCCCCAGTATCTGTGGTTCAAGGTGTAGAGGCATTTATAGAAGTCTTGAAATGCACAGGCCTTCCCCTCCTCCGTGTGTAGCATTTCTACGGACTCTCCCTGTATTTGACTTAAGTATTTCCTTTCTTGCTTGACTCGCCAGTTGTGACCCAATTTTATTGCCTTGTTCATATTTTGGTCTTTTTGAGGCAAGGTGTGATCAGTTCTGCTTTATTAGTGTTTATGGCATTGATTTCCCCGCAGTGCGTTTACCTTCCTCTGGAGGACCAGGGTAGGTGAAGCTTTGTGGGCCTATTCAGCTGAGTGAAATTCTAGTGCTTGTCTTTCTCTAGACTTCTGTTGGGTTAGAGTCATTACCAGGGAGGTACACTTTCCCCTGACCACCGCCTTAAAGGACTCCCATGTCGTTGATGGGTCAGTGTCCTAGGGCTTATTAATTTTCCTTAGTTGTTTTACGGAGCTCGTTGTGGAAGAGATGGTCCGGCACAAGAGGGTTTGGAAAAAATCACCTACGGAAGGTGGATTTTAGAGCGTGCCACTCCATAATAACCTCCACCGGGGCATGATCCGACAGTGTAATAGGGAGGATAGCGGCGCCTGAAATGGTGTGCTGTAGAGGCTGGCTGGCAAAAACGTGATCTAGTCTGTAATATGTGCAGTGGGAGTGGGGAAAAAAAGTAGAGTTACAGGTGGTAGGGCGAATAGATCTCCAAGCATCCATCAAGCCTAGTTGGAAAAGCGCTTGTTTGGTATTTTTAGTGAATACACCGGTATGTGTTCTGTGAGGGTGGGTATTGTGTGAGGTGGGGTCCCATAGAAGATGAAAGTCTCCCATCAGTATAATGTCCCCTTCAGCAAACCCCCCTGAACAGGGAGCAGAAGGAGAGGAGAAAGTCTGATTGTCCCAAGTTGGGTGCATAAATTGTGGCCACGGTGCATTTATATACTATACATTTTGACCATTATAATCCTCCCCTTCTCATCGGATTTGCTTCCAGTGATTTGAAATTTCATGGAACAGTGAAAGAGGAGCGCTACCCCATTATGTTTAGTGGTGGCTGATGATTGGTATATTAGGGAGTATGACTTGTGCCCCAGCCTCTGGTCCTCACTGCGCTTAAGGTGTGGTTCTTGTATGGCTACAATATTGAAGTGCCTGTCATGTATATATTTCCAAAGTTACATTCCATGACATAGCGTTGAGTACATAGCAGGGTCAAATATGTGCGGGTCCCCACAGGTCTCCTCACAGAGGCACAGAGGAAGGACTCGTCCAACCCTCCCCAAAGCACACAGCAATCCACCACCCTGAAACACCCCGAACTCCTGGTCATCCCCTTCTCTCTCGAAAGTACGTGTACAGCCATGCAACACATTTTAAAACAGAAAACTAATGAAACTGGGGAGTCTACTCTCCCCGCTATAGAACTCTTTCCTGTTAAACTCAGGTTAATTTGTGCATAACGGGCACAGAGCCGCTGCCGTACTCTACAGATTGCTTTTGAGTAGCAGAGTAATCTGGCGACTAGGTGCAAGTTAATCATGGTAAGCTGCGTTGGGCAGTCAAAAAGGAGGTGGGACAATGAGGCGACAACCCTCCGGAGCTCAGGTGAAAGTGTTCTAAATGTGGAGCTTAAAACATCACTGGCAGTTCACACGTTTGATTCAGACTTCGAGGCAAGTACAAAAAATATGGAACCTGTAGGTCATAATTTGCCAAAACATTTCCCCCTCCTCTGCGATTGCCATGGGCCTTTGACAGTCTTTTGGCTCGACCTTCAGAGGTCACTCTGCCTTGACCCTCACGGCTTTGAGGAACAGTAAGCATTAGACCCAGCAGAGAGGTGGCATCCTCAGCTCCGTAAAATGATGCATTTTAGTTTGATATTTGAAAGTGATGCCAAAAGAGTAGGACCAGCAGTACCTAGCATGGTCTTCCCGCAGGACGTCAGTCACAGATTTAAATTACAGGAGTCGTGCCAATGTGGCGGAGGCAATATACTGGAAGAACGAGCACTTCGCACCCTGCGAGGAAATGGGATCCTGCTTTCGGGCTGCCTGTAGGATCAGTTACCTGGTTTTGAAGGAGTGTAATTTAGCGGGATGTCCCTGGGCCGCTTCCCATCACCAGCGGATGGTGGGTCCACCCTATGTACTCTCTCCAGCTGCACTTCTGCCTGGTCTTTCCCCAAAGTTCCAAGAACATGCCTACGATAAAGGCCTCCATGTCAGACCCCTTGACTCCCTCCTTCAGGCCTCTAATTCGTATGTTGTCACGTCTGGCCTGGTTTTCCAGATATTCACATTTTAGGAGGGCTGTTTGCAGCTGGGAGCAGAGTAGGTCCGTAACACATTCCATAGGGCCAAGTCTCTGCTCCAGACCTTGGTGTTTAGTTTCGAGGTCTAGTGTGCAAGTGCCAACTGAGTCTATGTCAGTCTGGAGGGAGAGCAATCGGGAATTGACCTCCACTTTGAACGTTTTGAAGTAGGCAGCAAGATCCGCTTTGAGTTTGAGCTCTTCCCTAACTTTCCTTCTTAAAGTCCCCGAGGGAAGAGAGAAGATCCTCGTTAGTTAATGTCATCACTGTTTCGGATTTGGGGTCGGTGCGCGGGTCATCTCTGTTGGCTTGAGTTCTCTTTGGCAGCATAAAGGCTATTGAATCCCGCAAGTCAATGGGCCCCAGGGGTGCGACAGCTAGGAGAGTCACAGCAAGGGGGTGCAGTCCAGGGTAACGCAACAGCCCTCGCTATATGAAAAGTTGTTGTTCCAGTTCACATATGCCTGAGGCGGAACTCCATGGAGAACCGAGGTGGAACGTTGTTTGCGTTAACCTCTGCGGCTCTGGGATATTCTGCAATTCTTGCTGGCTTCGTAGAGCCCTACAGGAAACCTCGCCTGATCCCGGGCCAAATAGAATGCTTTATTTGGGGAAAGTCCCTCATCGAGGTTGGGAGTTGTGGCAGGGCTGTTCACTGGGAGCAGGCAACTCTGGAAGGAGCAGGCAATGCAAAAGCTGTCTATGGGGTCAATAGAGACTGTAGTGCAGACTAGGTGATGTCCTTCCTGGCTGTTGTCTGCCGGCAGGTGTTTACATGGTGTTAGCAGCTCATCGCAGCATCTCCATGGCCTTAAACCAGGCTTTCTATGCCCTGGACGGAGAGACACCTGGGTCCCTGTCCGAGGCAGCAGCCATAGCAGGGTCAGGCATAAAGAGACCAGGGACTCATTGGTAGCATTCGTTGCCACTCTGCTCTTACTTCCACAGCAGGTGCTTAGTAGCGAGCAGCAAGACTGTGGCCTACCTTAAGATCGCCAACTGGAGTCAGTAGCCCTATTTGTTACTGGCGCGGATGCGCCTCTGCTTTGACTGACGCCATGTTGTCTTCAGCCACTGGGACTTGCTCCAGGGAAATCTGACAGACCCCTGTGCTGCACTCACTTGCCCAACTAACTTCACTGCTGCAGGTGCTCTACAGTAAGACCCCGGTGCCCCCAGGAATGCCAAATGGAGATAGTAGACTTCTCTGTTACTGGTGTGGATGCGCCCCACCCCCCTTGCCGCCATGTTGCCTCGGGCTGCTGGGACCCGTCCAGGTGAGGAACGGTAGTTTCTTCGCTGTGCGGGCTCAGAGTGGAGTGCCCCCTGCATCTAGTGATTCGGGATGTCGTTTCTTTTCATTAGTATGCAAATGTCGTTCGGATGGTGCCAGATTCCCTGATGTCTGCAGAGCACTCTGTGTAGCCTAGGTGGATCACGTCAATACAGATATGATGGTTTGCCACGCCCCTCCCTTCGAACACCTTTTACTCATTTATTAAATTCTCCATTCCTAAGCCTTGCTTTTCCCACCTCATTCTCCTCTCTCTCTTTATTCTGTTCTCTCATTGTTTCTCTCTGTTCTTATCCTCGTCGCCCCTCCATTTTTTGACTCTCACTTTCTTACTATAGATTTCCACACTCATTCTTACTTCCATCTTTTTCCTTCTCCCTTTCTCTCTCAGTTTCCAACCCCAGCTTCTTTTCATGTATACTCTCATATTCCTCTCTCAAAATTTCTCCCCTGTTTAATCCTCTTTATCTTCGTCCTTTATCCTATCTCCTCCTTTCTTTTGCTCTTATGATTTGCTTCCATTCTTTTTCTCTTTTCTGCCTCTCATCTTTTCTGCCCTGTACCTCCTTTCTGGTCCTACCTCCTTTTTGACTCCCTTCTCATTCCAAGCCCTATCTCCTTTCTCCGATTACTTCGTTCCCTCCCTCCACTTTACTCTTGAAAGCATGAGAAAAAGAAAATAGAGTTACTGTACTTGCATTTCTATGGTGCACAATAAAGTATTTTGATAAATTTAGCCTAGTTCTTCCACCCAGTGGTGATGTCCTCTGAATCAAATGTGACAGGCTTTTTCTGTGGTGTGTTCCACGTCATTTGTTATTCGGTCCTGTACTGTGATCTCATGGTCCGGTTAAAAGTCACATGAAGCCATTTCTTTGATGTCATCATTATGCAAAATAGCATGGTAGAATTCAGAAAAATCCAACCTCTTTTGGTTATAGAATTTTGGCAGGCATACCACAGCCTCATACCGGCTGCCCCATGGTCTGCTGTCATGCCATCTGTGTGCTGCATGTGGACCAAGGCAGTCTAAGGGCAACCTTAGAAAAGGAGGGATGTTGATGGTGATGATCCAAAATAAGCAATTGCCTATTATTTGTCTTCATTCTTTTACTGTTTTTTTACATTCTTATTTAAGTTATGACTCAATAGGCGTAATTTAGATGAAAATGGATCAGAAATTCAAAGGTGTTTGGAAAAGGGGGTCCAAAATAGGTTTTGCCTAGGCCCCCAAATCATTATGATGTCCCTGGAGAGAAGATGGGAAAGGAGGGTCAGGAGAGAGGAGAGCTCATTAGAGGGAAAGGGGAGGGGGAGTGGTAGAGGGAGAGAGAGGAATAGGGACAGGGAGGGAGTAGGGGAGAGAACGGAAGGGAAAGGAGGGACAAGAGGTCAGAGTGTAGAAGCCATTTTCTGTATGATACCAAATGCAGTAAGCTTCTAGGCCCTGTTAAGTTGACATAATGAACACTGCATGAGGTGCTTCAGAGAAACAACTTTAGTAACGCAAGGCTTGCTCGAAAACGAGATACGTGGCAAGGGAAGATGCTCGCTTAGGCACGTACATTTCAGCATATCCCATTTCTCAATATGTTTTTGGTCATTACTATTATGTTGCAATTATTAACTGAAAAACAACAGACTTATATCTTACATTACAGTGGAAAGTCCCAGAAGCTGCCCACTTGGGTCACGTGGTCGGCAACAGTATGTTTCGGACCTTAAATGGTATATAACTATTTAGGCCCTTGCTAATTGGTCAAATGAACTATGCTTGACTTGTGCTAGGTATGTTATGATGCTACATCCTCTGCGGTTTGGGCCTATAAAAGCTGTCAGACACGTCACGTCTTCGGACATTCAGTGACTTTGCTGATGTCTCCGTGCTGCACGTTAATCTACTGTTTGTCGGTCTCCAATAAACTTTGCTATCTTATGTGCTGACAGAGAGTCGTATGTGTGGAATCATTTATTATTTCTTATTTCAGCTTCTACATTTGGTGGAGAATGCAGATTCCAGACCACTGACGATTTCACGGACTGGCTGCTGGACTCCAGCTTCCACCAGGGGTCAGAGACCTGAGGTTCGATAACTTTTACATTTGTCTTTCTCTCTCCTCCGCTTCCCTTGGATGCTGGGGGACAATCTGCCCATAAGTTGACTTTGTCTTGCCTCTGGTTCCTGCTTCCTTTCCTCTCTCTCTCTCAGCACATCTGTAGGGTCCCCTGTTAACGACCCTCCGTCGCTCTGCACTCTCCCTCTCCATCTGCCTTTCCTCCTCTCATGCAGTGGCGGCTGGTGACATTTGAAAGTGGTGAGGCGTAACATTATTGTCGTACTGCACTGCGACGAGCGAGCGTAGCAAGCAAGCGCGAGCAACCTATGGGGGGTTTGGGGGTTCCCCCCAAGAAAAAAAAGAAAAAAACAGTGGTCGAACGGTGCATTTTTAAGCACATTTGAGGAAGCAGCAAGGTTAATAAAGCAATTAGTGCTGGGCCTAATAAACATAAATTGGTCACTGCACCTCCCTTCCCCTCACTTCACACAGCTTTGCTCTTGTACCTTCACCCACCTCCACCGAGACCCATTCTCAGTCACAGGTGTACACACACTTCTCTACTGGGGATTGCAAAGTAGACAGACAAATACACAACTAACAAGCAGACACATCTCAGTCTTGAAACTGTAAAGCAGAGACACCCAAACAGATCTTATAATAGGAATTATAATGCAGACAAATAGTCAGACACTTAGCTTCCTCCCCCCTTCCATCTCAAATGTTCAAGCTTGTACCTCTGAAACACCACGCTGCATTCTAAAAGACGGGAAGTAGTTAGGGGTATGAGGCATTAAAATATGTTTAAATAAATACAACCATTACTTTTCCATCAACATATTGCATGTTTTATAAAATGGTGGACTGTTCAACAGTCAATACAGGTACAACCCCTTATGTCTGCCTATTTCCTTCCCGTTCTCTGCTACAGGGTTATACCAAATCACTCCATAAACACTGGTAAATATGAAACATTATGCGATTGTATCAGGATCACACTTTGCATCAATGGGGAACTGAGATGGTGTTGCTTCCATTTGTGAATGAATAACATCTATCCCAAATTACACCGAACCTTAAAATTAAACAGTGTTTAATAAGCATGCAGCGCTGGCGTTCCTTTCACACTCCTCAATGTCCATCGCCGAAGGAGTATTTTGCTGACACTACGCTGTACCCAGACATTCTGAAAGGTCATGCTGCAAATAACAATCGCCTCAGCGTGTCTGTGTGACTCACCGGCCAAATCTCCAGTCAGAGCACGACACAAGCCAAGACGGTCCTCCAAAGAGCAGAAAGACTCTGCATCCTGCTGCAAAATGCAGATTAATAAAACAATAAGCCCCGACGCACCAACACCGAAAACTAACCTGAAGGTAGAGAAACGCTAACTCCAGTTGTGGATTCAAAAGCCTGCGTTTGATACACAAACATCCTTTCTTTTGTAACACCCCCACCCCCCCTTCCCCACCCACCTCCGATTCATACGGGGTCAGTGCATTATCCCGCCTCTTCAAAACCAATTTAACAACCAAAGTGGTATTTTGAAGTGAATGGCTGTTTCGCTTCAAACAATTCAGTCGAAAACTTGAAGCATTTTGACAAATCGCAGCACATTTATAATTACTTGCACACTCTCAATTAACAGCATATGACCTTTACCACGATTATGTCACTAAGAGTTGAAATCATGTGACCTTTTACCATGCTGAAACCAGGCCAAAAAACAACACAGCGATGGCTGGAAAGTTACTAATAAAATAGCTAAACTTGGCAGGGACAAAATTAAAAACTCCATACACATAAATCACTTCCCAAATCGTAAAACAGCTTCTCTTACATATGTTGCTACTACCTGGCATTACACTTCGGTATAGGCCTGAAGGGAAACTACAGCCTTTAATATTGTTTCTACTGTTTACATGGTGTGATGATTTATCAAATATCTACAGAAGCCTTCAGTGACAAGTGTAATGGCAAACAACCTGACACGCATGCCATCTTTGACAGGTCCTTTTTACATAACACATTCAGACTTGCCCACCGTCTCCTTGGGTAAACACTGGCAATTGTCATCAAGAAGCTGAGAAGTTGACTAACTGCAAATCGCACATTCTCACTGCAAGTTTTGTAGGAAAACATTCTTCTGCACATACCTGTCCTATGAACTGGGTAGTCTGTAAACTAAAAAAACAATGTGGACGGTGTGCAATGATGGAAAGTGGCTGTATGAAAGCCGGACCAGAACTGCATGGAGCAGGATAAATAAAATATAGACCACATATAACCTTGAAACTTTTGAACTTGAAATCTGTAACCTGCGCTAAATGGCAAAAGTTCTCGTAATGTCATCTGGCAGCTGGCTTAAGGAAATGTAAAGTTGTGATGGATAATCACTGACAGAGGCTGCTCCTCTAGTCTAAACTTTTTTTTCCCCCTAGTGTGAAGTTGTTTTTAATGTATGCATATGAAACGTGTATTTTACTGGCTATGGGCCTACATGTTAGGAAAAGCAAACCAATTTTAAAACAGCGAGCTATCAAGATTTTGATAGAGACCCGTTTTGAGGCTCCCTTTAAAAAACTGCCGGTGTTCAGCACGGGTAAGACCCGGGCCACTTAAAGTCCTGTACATGACATTAGGTATGGCATCATCGGTGATGAATTATTGTTTTTTTCTTCGTATAGCTGTTCCTAAGGCTAGGAGCAGTCCCATTCAAAAAAATATTTGAAAACAACATTTAAAAAAAACTATATCCTTAAAAATGAATAAGTACATTTTTATCTTGTTATAGTATCTCAGTTCATCCGTCAAAAGTGTATGTAAATAAACTCTACATTTTGCAATTTCACAATTGTGCAATTTACATTCAGCGTCCCATCTGTGGTACTCAAGGACTAGACAATTGTTCTTTAGGTTTAAAAGGTGAACCTCATTGTTATACCCCAATTCGTTTCGGACTCAATTGCCCTTCTTCAGGGTGACATCCGTGAGGTGCAAATGCTTTATTAACCAACGTCTCGTTACCAACTCAAACCAAATCATCAGAGATGACCCAACAACACAAACCTATGAACATTTAGGAATTTACACTCAGTTGTGACAGGTATACATTTTAATGTGGCAATGGACAAAGATCGACTATGGAATGTTCAACAACCTACAGAGGCATTGCCCACAGTAAGGCAAGCAGCCTCAGTAGTTAAATACCATTAACTGTGGATTTACCATGCACGATCTAGTCTCCGAAGGCTCTTTGCAACCGCTGCAACAAATTTGGGGTGCCTCGCAGTGGGTGTGCTAGCCATCTGACCCTCCACCTAGGCTTTTTAGTGCTCACGCTGTATTGGATACTACTACATTTTCACAAAGTGCCTGGGGCAACGGGTTGATTGAACTGAGAACAATGTTTAAGTTAATTCTAAAGTTACGCTATTGTTTTTGGTGTTTTATGTAACCCAGAAGGAAGGGTTTTAACTTGTTGACTAGGTCAGTTGCAGTAGGTAGGTTTCTCTTTAGATGTGATTTGTTAAGAACATACCTATCCAGGTAATCTGCCTTGCCTCTGTTCCCTGTTCCAGTGTCTCCCAGTATTGTTGTCTCTATGGTGATGGTCTCCCTGCTCAATAGTTTGTGTGATTCTTAACACATTTGGAGTATTTGAATATACCAAAGCCGGTCTCTCTGTTTCCCACGTGTAAGCCTTGGTTGTGGACTGTCTGGGTGCAGATTCAAGTACGGAAGGGCCATCAAGTCAAGACAAAAGGCAAGGACGATGGTCTTACCTCCAGACATCCTCCTGGCTGTATGTCGCGCGGGGGTGGGGGTTTAAAATAAGATCTTAAAAAACTTACAAGATCCGCGCCACTTCTGCTTCAGGGTCCCGGTCCTGTTGGCGCCTACAGGAACAGCCGCCGACCGCGTCACTGCTGGCAATGACAAGTGACAACTCCTCTCAGCCAATCCTGGCGCTGCTAGCAGCGCCAGGATTGACTTAGGGCACAGTTACTCGCTGCCCGCCTGCCCATTAGGAAACCGAGGTTTGAGCCTTTGCTCAACCCTCGCTCTCCTAATGGGCATGCGCCAGCCACAGCAGACACTAGTGCGCATGACTGGGCACGGCGGAAAATTTCACCCACCTTCCCCAGTCAGGCGCACTGGTGCAGCTGCCTGCCCCTGGTCTGACAATGCCTGTCAGTCAACATGATGCCGGACTGCCCACCCCCTTCAGGCTCTGAAGCGGGTGGGCGGTCCCACGTCATGCTGACTGACACCATTGTCAGTTCAGTTCTCCCTCGGCGTCTCTGAACTTAAGTAAACTGAGAGTTTACTTAAGTTCAGAGATGCCGAGGGAGCTGCGGGCGGCTTGTGGGGCAACACCCCAGCACCCTTAATGGACGCACCACCACTGCTCTCATGCCAGGGGTAATTTGCCTGTGCCCTGGCGATGTATATATGGTATGTTTACCCGGCTTGTGGGACATACCAATGGCTATAATTGCGGCTGCAATTATCACTTTCTTCTGTACCCTTTTCGTGGCTCTCATAATTTATTTCTCGGTCTGTCATCATTCGGATGAAGACTGTGCTCCTGCCTAACGTCTGCACTCGTTAACGGGTGCCGACCGGCTTTCTCCTGTGGTTCCGTGTGTGGCTCTTGATCTCTGACATTGCTGCTGATCTCTGTAAGAATTCTTTACATGTGCAATTTTGCTCTACCATTTAGTTCCTGGTCCGGATACCCTCCCCACCTGGCCGGTGATGGCGTCCTTCTGAGAGTTCCCTGCACGCAGTGACTCCCTGGTGCCAGGCAGCACCTAGCTGACGACGTACCGAGGAGGGCGACCTACTGCACCCCCCTGTCTTGCTAGCAGAGAGTCCCCGGCCGATGGGGGTGGAGGACCTTCACTGCTACTCCCCATTGACTGGAGCAGAGGTCGGTACGCTTTGCCAGACTCAACAGACGCCGGTAAGTCTTGTTTGGGGGTTTTGTATACTCAGGTTGGGTTGTAGCAGGTAGCCCCTCGTTTTAGAGCTGTGGCAGTTTTGCTCCCCAGGTTCAGGTGGTGGCGGTAATTGCTGGAACGATATCGTGGAGGCTGTGTCCAGTTGGGCTGCTCCTCTTGTGGTTGCAACGGTTTCTCAGGGCGCCAGTTCATAGGGTCCATGAACTCAGGTCTGAGTCCAGCTGACTCACCTAAGCGCCGCTGGACCCGGGTACCCAGTGGGGCGCTGCCTCCTACTGGACACCAGAGGTGGTCTCCAGCTGTGCCTAGGGAGTTTCCTAGGCACAGAGAGGAGGGAGTATCAGTTGTCCTGTTGTCTGTTATTGTTGGGGCCCTTGCATTTTTCTATTGTATTGTTATATGCCTCTCATATATTGTGGCAAAGTATAGTTAGGGTTGTAGAGTATTGTTAGTATCTGTCAGACATAATTTCTTCTTTGGGTATTGCGACGCTACATGACTGACATTTGACGCTGCTAACTGTCTGACAATATAATAAGCTCCCTTCCAATATTTACTTCCTCCATATCAAATGTCCTTTTATATCATCGTCTATTTATTATGAACAGACTGGCTGACTTCTTAAGATTCGCCTAGTATTGCATAATCCCCCCCCTTTGCGTCCTGTTCCTGAGGTCCGTTGACCTAACAATAATATTGTTCCTATTTCCTCCCAAAACCTCCATTCTATAGTACATAAAATGTGCTTCTCTCGCAGGGCTCGGCCATGTTTGTGGCTCAGAGAGAGATCCTTTAAAGAACTATAATGTACTTAGCTGTGCCTGGGATCCAGGGTAGGGTAGGTAAAATTGCAGTAAACGCCACACAAGGCCACATAGGGCCCATTGTACGGTTCCCCACCCTAGCAGTGCTGTCTCTCCCACGGGTTGGCCATGTTTGTGGCACAGAGAAGGACCCTTTAAAGACCTATAATGTACTTAGGTGTGACTGGGATCCGGGGTAGGGAACAGGGCAGTTTATTATGTTTGGAACCATTTAATATTTATTTATTTGTTTATTTATTCATGTATTCATTCATTTGCTTGTATATTTGTTCATGCATTTTATATAGAACAGTGCTTTAAAATGAGAAAAGTTCATCTCATAGGGTACAGAATAGCAGGTCACTACATAAGGGACAGAATTACAAATGTATGCTTTACAGCATTACAACTGTATGGTTACACTAGTAAACAGAGATCCTTACATAAGGCCCAGAATTACAAGACAGAAAATGTTACATAAGGGCCAGAATTACTAGTGTTCGGTCCTATGTGCAGAGCGTAACTGACAAGTGACACCTATGCTGTCAACTCAGCACTGGGCCACCCTGGCAATTCACTGTCAGCGTGGTTCGCACACACCCTGCACTGAACATACCAATACATCTAAGCCTGCCTGTTTGCCCTATGAGGTACTCTTGATTTAAAGCACTGAATATACTCATGTAGGCTTATGCCTACATTTAGAGGACATTTACATTTGTTTTTTTAGTGAATGTCGTGTAAGCTTATGCCTATATTTGGAGGACTTTTTTAGTCAATCTCAAAGAATTACAGATGTAACACTCCTGGACTTCTCAGACTTTCTGGTGTACTCACATACTTAACTTGTTGGGTGCCTTACTGGCTATTAATGTTTATTCATTTCGGTCTCATTGTCTCCAGTCCAACAAATGACAATAACTTGTATTTTCTCAATAGATTTCATTTGTAAAGGTATATCAATAAATAAGGAAATCTGTGAGGTACTCAGCATTGTAATCTCAAAGTCTGTTATGAAGTTCTGTGGTTATACTGAAAAAGCAGCTACCTACATCATTATCATATATATTTTTTTTAGTTATGTCATAACTACACTTTCACAATTGCCTTATTAACCTTCTTGCTTTCTCAAATTTGCTTGAAAATGCACCCTTTGCCCACTCTTTTTTCAAAATTGTGTCGGGGGAAGAACCCCCCCGAAAGCCCCTTATGACAGTCGGGCTAGCTCGCTATGCTCGCTTGCTAAAGATCACTCCTCCCGAACTTTTACGCCTCACCACTTTTACACCTCACCACTTTCAAATGTCACCATTCGCCACTGCGTACTGACCCTAGACCTAAGTTACATTGTGCCACTATATTAGTGGTGTAAAATCAGCCAGTATGGTGCTCTGCCCTGGAGTGCACATCAGAAGCTGCTCCAGCACCGAGCACGATTAATGCTTGTGGGAGGTAACGTTGTGCATGGTGAATTGATTGATTGTCCTCATTGCCTGTGCAGCACAAAATAATGATGTAAAGTGCACATTTTGGCAGTTGTGCACTTCTGAAAGGGCAAAATGCCATCAGTCACAGTGAGGAGAACCAATGGCTGAAATGGGTTGACCCTTCGTTCGTCCCATTCCCTGAGCTGTGGCGGGCGGAAGTGAAATAAGGTTGACAATTTCCCAGACTATTGGCTAATGATGTCAAAGCTCCCTATATGCATGCATATTTTCATATAGTTTTATTTATGCATTTTTTGGACAACACAAGTTAGACAAGACACCCAACACTTGTTTATTTTAGTCATTGTTTCAGCGGCAGTTTCACATACACTTTACTTTAGTTCACAACAATAAGTAAATAATGAGACGATGCTTCTAGACAATAAATTACATTATTAATTATAATGTCATTAGTGTAAAGCGGTTAATGTCATGTCAATAATGTAAAGAGTTAGATGGAAACGTGCTGTGACTATCAAGTGTGTTGCTATTAAGGCGGACTGGCGGGGCCTATTGGGAAGCCTCCTCGAAGAGTCTGGCGGTTGCACAACATTGATAGCGAGGAGCCTTGAATCACATAAGTGAGGTGCAGCCATCTCCTTTGCAGCATCCCTGTCATAGGCTCCACTGACAGCAAATCCATGGTATTGAACAGGGGCAAAAAAGCAGATCCAACATTAAGAGGAAGTAAATACTGAATGTGTGTAAGAAGTAAAATAAAAAAGTCCCTGTTAGTCATAGAGTGATTGTGCTCTCCTTCAGAACCTGCAGTATTAACAATTACACACTCAATCGCATCAGCATCAACCAAGAGAGGAGATCAAATAGCCTAATGATTCGAAATTTTGTCCCAGTGCATTGTAGGCTAGAGGATGACCTAGTCATGAGCCATTCAACACATGCCTGAAAGCATGAGACTAACTTGAAATATTCCTGGCCCAACACTAGATGGCAGGAGAGTGCATAGCAGGTGAATCTGTAACAGAAATGTCAGCAAAACGAATGATTACTGGTAGGAAAACATTTCAATTCCTCCTTCTGGAGCCACTTGCATGTCAGCTGCCTTTACAAAGAAATCTGATTGTATGCAGTCCATCAGTCAAGAAGGCTGATCTTTAATTGATTCATCATTACTTTTCGCCAGAATGTTACAGAGAAAGAGAATAATTAAACAAGCATTGGCAAAGCCAATAGGTCTCGCCTAAACAAGCAACCTGTTAGCTTTTTTTTCAAAGAATCTTTTTATTAAACCAAAATCAGCATTACATTGTCATGATCATACATTGAGAATGAATTACATGTTCTCATTAACATCTTCAGTCTGACGTGCATTCCTTATTATAACTCGGTTGGCAGAAATCCTAAATCCCAATCCGCCCCGTGCGTAGGTGTCCTACTGCCCTCCAAACCCCCTGTAATATTCCCACCTTTGCCATATTTTACCCCATTTCTTAGGACAGCCTCAGCTTTCGTAAATCGTTCGTTCTGCCGCACTGCACCAGTCCATATCTTTTTTCCACTGGGAGACCAGAGGTGGTTGGGCCGCCCCCCCATGTTCTGGCTATATTCCTTTTCACGACCATTCTCGCCACTTGCAGCCATAGTTTTGAGTATTGCCAATGTCTTTTAGCCGTTATTGCAAAGCATCATAGCTCCTGTGCAGCATGGATAAAAGTTAGAAAAAAATACTATGATGCGGCTAGCACTGGCTGCTTCATTGCGCTTTTTATTCTCTTATTGCACATGTGGGGGCAACACAGACAACAAGAGGGTGGAATCTTAAAAGTGAATAATCAACACAGACAACGGGAGATTAGGAGGGAAGAAGAAAAAACAGAAGAAGCAGCACAGACCAGAAGAAAGGAAGAAAGTAGAAGCAGTAGCACGGACAACGAGAAAGAAGGAAAAGCAACACTGACATCGAAGAAAGAAAAAGAAGAAGCAATACAGACAATGAGGAAGAGGATAGAAAATAGCACCTCAATCAAGCACTAGCAGGAGGAGGACAGCAATCCAGATAAAGCAATCAGTACTTGTTCCTTTTCTTGCGGATGGAACTGGAATTGGAGCCGGCAAACGCTGGCCAATTAGGAGGCAGCAAAGAAGAGTGATAATGAAGGCACCAAATGGTAAGTAATGGGCGGTTTCTGAGCCCCTTGTAGATCACAGTACCCCTCGCAGCGATAGCACATGCGCTGTAGGCAGGAATTGCAATGGTATCTACCTGGGCCTTTGGAAATGCAAGATGGTTACATTGCAAAAGGTCCAACCTGCTGCTGCCAGGGTTCCCTTTGTGTTTCAATCACACAGACCTTTTCCCTCCAGCACTGCGGGCTCACTTTGGTCCCCTCTGACTGGTCAGGTTGATTCAACGCACTGTATGGGGCGTACACAGTCTATCATCGGACTAGTCCTAGTTTCTTTTTGGACAAATTAATGAATTAGATGGCTGTACCCTCAGTTAGTGACTTTGGTCATTGCACCTGACTCACTGACCCCAACAACTAGATGTCCTTTCGGAGAACTTTGCATGTCATAAAGAAAATGTTGGAAGACTATGGATGGGCATGAGAACCCTGAGGATCTGAAAACAAAAGGAAAGCCTGCTCTGCACAGAAAGGATACAAAAATACTGATATTACAACATTGATATTGCTAACGTCCATGCTATCAGTAGAGTGTCTAGCCAGTCTCGATGGTATAATGGTGTCTTCATCAATAGCCAGTGTTGCCTAAGAGTGTTCATTTTAAAATGAAAGACTTGCTGATATCACAGACGCCAGAATGGCAACAACTGTAAGGGCAACGGAAAATCCAGACGTTTTGGAGTGTCAGTGAATATTTTTTTTAAACTGCCTGTCTTTCACCACTGCCTCAACCTGACATACCCTATTTCCCTGTGGTGTTTAATTAGTTTAATATGAAAAGTTGTGAAACAGATGTAAACGTTTGCCGACCACAGAACCCCAAATTAAATTAAAACATAAAAAATACAACGCGCATAATTTCCCTTGAAAGTGAAACAACTGATTTATTACAATGGGCAGCTGCGAGAATGCAAAGCAGGAAACGGCTGCCATCCTGTGGTTATGTTTGGTATTACTGTTCATAATAAGCTTGCTTTTAAGGCGACAAGAAAATGTACACCCACAAAAATATATTTTCTGTACCTCTAGCACAATAGTAATACAATGCAAGTTATGTTTGCACTACAGCCACAGCCTGTACCATACGGTCTTTTTCAGATCTTCACCTTCTCAGGTTTTTGAGGAGAGATGGAGAGGGGGAGAAGGAGAGGTGGAGAGAGAGAGAGCGCGCGCGTGTGTGTGTGTGTGTGGGGGGGGGGGGGGGGGGCAGGATTATATCTCAACCAGGTTGGGAGCAGCAAATGGTAAGCAATGGGCGGGCTCCAAGCCCTTTTTGTAAACAATAGTGTTTCTCAAGAGTGAATGCAAGCGCTATCGCATGCTCTCGTAGGCTCGACGCTAAAAAGGTTGTGGTATCCAGATTCTGAAAGTGGTGGGACATTAGTTAATGAAACAAGTATGATATCAAAGGATTCTCAAATTATCAACAAGGTCATAATTTGAACCTCACATTTTTCTTCAACAAAACTTTGCTGCTCAGATTCTGGTGAGAGAAGCTTGAAGCTGGGGGACGGTTTTGTGTAAATTAGAATTCATTATATATCGAGATAATATTGATACTGTTAATTAGCATTTTCGTCTACTATCCCTCGAAGCAAAACTATTTTCAGACAATATTTGTTACAAACTGTTGCAAAAGGCCAGATAATTTTCTGGCTGTTGCATGATGTCTGAATTGGCATAAAAGGAAAAACAAGTTCACTTGGTCATTCAAGCGCACAGCTTTGCTGTGATGATTAGAAACTGGTGTTGTAGCTCTCACTTAGTTTGAGACACTTCTTGTCCATGAAGTCAGCGTTCATTGGCTATGTATTATTTGTGCTAGACCAGTTTCGGTGAATTTATACAGAGAAAATCATTTCAGTCCTTGTATATTCTATATCCCTAAATAGGGGCAGAAATCCACTGATTTACCTCTACAACTGGAGAAAAAGACCTTTCACAACTCACTGCTTCACTTCCACCAGGTGGATAGCTGCATTTAAGACTGAGTTTAACAAGGGAAATCACACAGCTGCCAAGTTCAGCCATTAGACATAGTGGCTATGGGAGTAAACCTCAGCATGGATGTTCTAGAGGTCCTTCTTTCACCAGTCTGCATAGGTGCAGCATAAGGATCATTCGCTGCCCTTTTACATTCAACTAGGAAAACATAGCAGACCGGCTGGATCATCAATACCCTTCTCAAACCCTCTTGCTCAAGGAGAAAGTCCTGGAACAATTCAAACAGCATCGGTCAGAACAATACTTAAAAACCTTAAAAGTTACCCATTTGACCTCTCCTAGTGCAGGCTCATCTCCAACATGCCCTATTTGACGAATCTCATCAGGTTGTATGACAGAATCCTGTATGTGTTTAGCACGCATCCCTTTACAACGCCGGCATTAGAACGAACATGTAGTTAAGACGCGTTCCTTTAGCATGCAAGTTGTTACAACGACTTACCTTAGGGGGAGCTGGACTTTGGAATAGTATCATTTACAAGTCCAACTCCAGTCTGCGCAACAGCAGGGGAGGAGTTGGTCTTGAGATCCAACACCACTCCACCAATGTGCCCCCTAAAGCAAGTCATTGTAATGACTTGCGTGCTAAACAAATGCATGGTAACTACACGTTCATTTTATTGGCATTGCAAAGGTACAGCATGATTCCAGCATTGTACAAACAGATGTTTCCCATCTCATCAATACTAGGACTTCAACCATCCTCCAGACTCAGATCACTCTGTGACTCCTGGGCCAAGTAGCTTTCAGCGCAATGAGGGGAACCAGATCAACACATTCACCTTATGGAATGATTTAAAAACAATAACTGATGTCAACATAGGAACTCATCCGTCTGGACATTACTACAGCCATCAGCACAGTAATCTACCATACCCTACTCAGTAGACTGAAAAACTTGGGGATTTATGGACCCAGCACCCCCCCCCCCCACCCCACCACCCCCAATGATGGATTGCAAACACTTCACCTATCACTCAAAATGCATCCTATCACTTAGTGGAGATAATAGATGGGTCAGTTGCATGTAGATTATTGTGTATTCTAAGCAAGTTGCAGAGATTGGGCATAAATTACAATACTACAAACAGGAAGGGCCCGATTTGGGGCTGCAGGAGACTAATCTCAAATTGAATTCTGATCCCTCCACCAGTCAAAAGTGGCCCAACTGATTTAAGATAGCCACAGAATTAGTTTATGATCCGCTCTGGAAGAGGAGGGTTAAACCGCATAATTTAGGGCTGCCGGAGAATAAAATCATGAGCCAAGCAACTAAATTGAGAAGCCAGGTCGTAAAGAACTCCAGAAACTGAGCCCCACTATTACACAACCTGAGCAATGGCTCTCAGGATCAGAAGACACAAAAACAACAATAAACGAGTCAGTGGCAGCACTGTTAGAAGGAACTGCAATGTTGGATCAAAGAGCAGAGACACAGAAGAATGACTATGGCAGTTTTAAGTGTATCTGCTGAGCTTTCCAGCAAAGGGCTAAGACTAAAAAAGCGTGACACTATGGAAAACTACTGAGTATGATAAACTCAAAAGATACTAATAACTTATTTATTTAAGAGCTGTGTATAGCGTGGCTGCATCAAATAGTATTAGTGAGCTTTACATCGCAGCACCATATTGCAATTCAATACTAAAGCATAAGTAACACAGTTGTACGTTGGGAGGGAACTGAAAATAGAGGGAACAATTTGCACAGAAGAAAGAAGTCATGTACTTGGCATTTGTAGCTTGTGAGAAAGAAAAGGAGTGTGTAATCAAGAGAAGAAAGGAAAGTCAGTGAATAAACTTTAGCAGGAAGCATCAACAATGAGACTTTTAGTAAGTGACAGATTAGTTTAGCTATATTTTGGATGAATGTCTTTTTAGTCACCTGCTGAAGCCCTGCAGAGTGGTTTTGTCCAGAAAGTGAGAGTTCCAGAAAGTAGTTGATGTGCCCGAAAAGGACAGTTTAAAAGCTTTAAAAGTTCTGAAGTTTGATATTTCGAGCAGCCGGGATTCTTTTCCTCTAGTGGCTCGTTCGTCTCAGCATATGGTCAGCATGTTGGTCAGACAGCGAGCATTGTTTAGATGGATGGGCGTGAAAGCCAGGCAACTAAGTTTGAACTCAACCCTGGCTTCTGGGGTTAACAAATGAAACTCTAAAAACCTAGAAGCTGTGGTGAAATGTTCTCTTAACTGATAGTAATGCTTTGATTCCAGCGAGAGGAGAACTTGGAATTCCTTAGAGATTGGCATTCCTGTTATATCTTGGGTTAGTTTCCTTTAGTAAAATGTGTTTGTGTTTAATTGTGGCCTATGCCACTGGTACAGTGAGGAATGTTCTGTTCCAGAACCCCGGGACAGAGGCGTCTATGCTGCCTAGCTTTGAGGCAGGTACTGTGTCATCTCCAATAAGGAATATGCTACTTACCAGTATGCATCTGTTCTTGGCATGTAGAGCTGCAGAGCTACACACTATGCATAGATCGCCATCTGGTGTTGGGCCCGGATGTTTGCACTTGTGTTTGTCTTGGAAAGTCTTTGGAAGTCCCGAGGTAGTGGACTCCTCCTTTGGATCATAGTGCGCATGGGCATCAGCTCCATCCTCAGGTAGTTTTCGCCAGCAGGGAAATGATGGAGTTTTGTAAGAAACAGGAAAGATGCCTATGTATGCTGTATCTAAATAAGATAATACTGGAACAGATAAAGGTAGCCGGGGAGGCGGGTGGGCGTGTGTAGATCTGCAGCTCTACATGCCAAGAACAGATGCATACTGGTAAGTAGCATATTCCGTTCGAGGCATATGAACTGCAGATTACACACTATGCATAGATTGTATAGCAGTATCCCCTCCTAGCGGCGACCACCAGTATCTGTTGCAGTAGTTTGAAATAGTGTTTTGGGTACAGCCTGGCCCACACTAGCTTGTTGTTTAGTTTGCACATCGACACAATACTATTTTGTGAATGTGTGCGGTGTACACCATGTAGCTGCTCTGCAGATATCGTCTAAGGGAATGTTCCCTAAAAATGCCATTGAAGCCCCTATCCTTCGTGTAGAGTTGGCTTTAGGAGGAACAGATAATGTACGTTTTGCTTTGTGGTAACAAATTTGTATGCATTTGACAATCCACCTAGCTCTCCCAGATTTTGATATGGGGTTGCCTTTGTGTGGTGGTGAGAAAGACACGATTAGTTGTTTGGTCTTACGAAAAGGTTGTGTTCTCTCTATGTAGTACAGCAGTGCTCTTTTGACACCTAAGGTGTGAAGAGCTCTTTCTGCGACTGTTTGTGGCTGCGAGAAGAATACAGGCAGCTCCACAGATTGATTGAGGTGGAAGGGAGAAATTACTTTAGGGAGGAATTTAGGATTAGTTCAGGGAACAACCTTATTATGATGCATCTGGAGAAAAGGTTCCTGAATGGTTAGTGCTTGTAGTTCGCCAACTCTTCGTAGAGAAGTAATGGCTACTAGGAAAGCAGTTTTCCATGTTAAAATTTTTAGCTCACATTTATGTAGCGGTTCAAATGGAGGCCCCATTAGTCTCGTGGGAACGATGTTTAAATTCCACACAGGTGAAGGTGGTACTCTGGGGGGAATTATTCTTTTGAGTCCCTCCATAAAGGCCTTTATGGCAGGTACTCTGAAAAGTGAGAGATGTTGTCTATTTTGTAGATATGCTGCTATGGCAGCAAGATTCAGTCTGATAGACGTGTAGGCTAAGTTGCATCTTTGGAGGTGTAGTAAGTAGCCTATGATGTGTTGGATAGACACATCTAGGGGATCAGTGTTGTTGTTATGACAGTATATTACAAATCGTTTCCACTTGGCTGCATAGCATACGCTAGTGGTAGGTCGTCTAGCTTCTTTAAGGACGTTCATGCAGTCAGGAGGAAGGTTAAGGTAACCAAATTCTAGGACTTCAGGAGCCAGATCGCTAGGTTGAGCTGAGCTGGGTCTGGGTGTTGGGTCTCTCCATGGTTCTGGGTTAAGCGGCGTGGAGAGAGGTGTAGTTTTTGGTGCGTAACTACAGAGAGTTCCAGCAATGTGGTGTACCATGGTTGTCTGGCACAAGTTGGAGCAACTAGGATGAGCGTTAAGGAGTGTTGCTGTAGTTTGTGCACCACTAGTGGAATGAGTGGGAGAGGCGGAAAAGCGTACGCAAATCTGCCTGACCAGTTCATCCATATCGCATTGCCTTTGGACAATGGGTGAGGATAGCTGGCGGCAAAGCTTGGGCATTTGGCGTTTTCTTGGGTGGCGAAGAGGTCTGTCTGTGGTTGCCCCCACATCTGAAAAAACGGTTGAAGAACTTGCGGATGAAGTTCCCACTCGTGGATTTGTTGTGTTTGACGGCTCAACAGATCAGCTATTGTGTTTTGGACTCCTGGGACATGGTGGGCTAGGAGAAAAATGTTCTGAGGTATAGCCCACCTCCATATGCTCTGTGCGAGCTGAGAGAGCTGCAGAGAGGATGCCCCGCCTTGTTTTTGTATATAATACATGGCTGTCATGTTGTCTGTGTGGACTAAGACAGCTTTGCCTGATATGTGTTTTTGAAATGCTTTTAAGGCTAGGAATATGGCTAGTAACTCCAGGTGGTTGATGTGGAGTAACTTTAGTCGAGGTGTCCACCTGCCCTGCATGGTGTGATGTAGTAGGTGAGCTCCCCAGCCGGAGAGCGATGCGTCCGCTGTCCTAACTATTTGAGGAATCGGCTCTAGGAACGGTCACCCTTTGGAAAGGTTCTTGGTGTTCCACCACTGCAGAGAGCAATGGGTACGACCGTCTACAAACACCAGATCTGTTAGCTGACCTTGAGCCTGGTTCCATTGGCGTGCTAAGCACTCTTGGAGAGGACGCATCTGGAGTCTTGCATGAGGCACTATGAATATGCAAGAGGCCATCACCCCAATGAGTTACATGAACACCCGAGCTGGAAGAAAGTATTGCGGTTGGAATTTGGTGAGAAGAGCTTGTATGCTTGCTATCCTGGCGGGACTGGGATAGGCTAGCGCCCTTGAGGTGTCTATTGTGGCACCGAGGTATTGTTGCGTGTGGGACAGTTGCAGCTGGGACTTGGCGTGGTTCATTGCGAACCCCAGGTTGTGAAGTTGTTGAATAGTGGCGTGAGTGTGTTATACACACTGATTGTATGAGCTGGCTTTTATCAGCCAGTCGTCTAGATATGGGAAGACGTGGATGTGCTGTCTTCTTAGGTGTGCTGCCACCACCGCTAGGCACTTGGTAAACACTCTTGGTGCTGTGGTGACTCCGAATGGGAGTACTTTGAATTGATAGTGCTGACCGTCCACTACGAATCTGAGATATTTTCTGTGAGCGCTGTGAATGGGAATGTGGAAATAGGCATTCTTGAGGTCTAGGGTAGTAAGGAAGTCGCCCTGTAAAAGCAGAGGAAGGACCTGCTGAAGTGTGACCATGTGGAAATGGTCTGAGTGTATGTATAGGTTTAGTGGTCTGAGGTCTAAAATAGGCCTTAGAGATCCGTCCTTTTTTGGTTTGAGAAAATAAAGGGAGTAAACTCCCTTGTTTTGTTGGTGCAGGGGAACTGGTTCTATTGCACTTTTTTGTAGGAGGGCGATTACCTCCTGCTTTAGCAGTAACAGATGTTCTTGTGACATTGGACGCTGTTTGGGTGGTATGTTTGGGGGGGTAGATGTTAGTTCGAGACAGTAGCCTGATTGAATTATCTGTTGCACCCACCTGTCTGAAGTGATGTTTGCCCAGGCACGGAGGAATTGGTGGAGTCTTCCCCCGACTGGAGTGGAATGGTCTGGGAGAAGTGGAGGGAAGTAATGGGGTGGGGGTGGAGGCAGAGCGGGAGTTGTTGTTTTTGCCTCTGCCTTTGCTGTTGTTCCCCCTGTAACCACCCCTTTGGTAACCTCTAGTAAAGGTGGATTGGGTGGGAGCCTTGTAAGAAGTGGAGGGGCTATCAGAGGAGTAGCCTCTGTGGGTGCTTCTGAAGGATGAGCGACAAAAGGACCGTCTGGGAGCTTGCGACTGCAAGGCTCCCATAGATTTGGCTGTGTCTGTATCCTTTTTCATTTTCTCAAGTGATACGTCCACATTAGGGCCAAATAGGTGTTGCTCATCGAATGGCTGATTGAGTATGGAACTCTGGACTTCAGGTTTAAAACCTGAGATTCGTAACCAGGCATGCCTACGCAAAAGGACACTGGTGTTTATTGCCCTTGAGGCGGTATCTGCCACATCTAAGGCACAACGGATGGAGGTGTTAGTGATGGTTTTACCTTTCTGTACGAGTTCATTGGCCCTGTTTTTATACCTGTCAGGGAGGTGCTGCATTATGGATTCAAGCTCATCATAATGTGCCCCGTCATACCTGGCTAACAGCGCTTGGGTATTGGCAATGCGCCATATGTTTGCTGCCTGTGACGCTGTTCGTTTGCCAGAGGCGTCCAGGAGTTTAGATTCCTTATCTGGTGGTGGGAATTGGCTCTCTTCCTTGCATTGGAGACTACCAAGGAGTCTAGAGGTGCAGGGCCTTTAATGTATGCTGGATCAGTTGGGGCAGCCTTATACTTTTTTTCTATTCTCGGGTTGATGACTCGAGCCCTGACTGGGTCTTTAAAGATCTCTGATGCATGCTTAATGACCCCTTTAAGCATAGGTAAAATTGAGGTGAACCTTTGTGTGGTGTCAAAAGTGTCCATGAGAAAATCTTCCTCCACTGGGTCTGTATGAAGGGCAATCTTGTGGTACTGAGCAGCTCTGTGAAGGAGCTGGTTGAAGCCGATATTGTCCTCTGGAGGGGAAGGCCTGGAGAGATAGAGGTCATCCTGTGGGGTGTAAGGGACGTCTGGGACACTATAATCATCCCAGGGGTCTAGGGAGCCAGTAGAGGTAGGGTCCCCTAGGGGTTGATCATCCGCACCTCCCTCTGCATCATCTGAGGTGTTGTCATCATCAGTCTCTCTATTTCGGTGGTGGAGCCGGTGCAGGCGTTTCTAAGGGTCTTTTCTTGATGCTAAGCATTAAGTGATCAGTCTTAGGATCCTTCACAAGAGCCTTTTGGGTAGGATCTGGATGAAACAGTTCTTCTGTGGGAGGCAGATCCTTCGGAGTCGACTGCTTCAGTGCTGTATGCTTTTTCGGCGCCGACCCAGTAGCGGTTCTAGGTTTGGAACCGTGCAGTTTTGCAGTGTGTTTGTCCGATGGAACCTGTTGTTGTTTTTTCGGTTCCGAGGTCTTTGGCTTCGAATAATGGGAGTCGGGCCCCTTGGTGGTCGTTTTTTGGTCGGCTCCGATGGTGTTATCGGTGCCGAGGAACCGGTGCTAGCCTTCAACGCCGAGTGCTTAGATGTCGAAGCAGCGGTCGGCGTGGATGAGGAAGAGGACTTCTTCTTTTTCGGTGCCTATGTATATTTTTTGGCACCAAGGGTAGGCTGACTCAAGCCCGAGTCGCCTAAAGGCTTAGTAGGCTTCTTTTCCGGGCCCGAAGGCGGGGCATGGGAAGCAGTCTCTTGGTGTGCACCTGGGCCCGAAGGTGAAGGTTGTACCGAAGCCTTTTTTGATAGTGTCGAGGGGGGTTTGGGTCGGGGTCGACGTCTGTACTCACAGCCCTCTGAGCTGGAGTGATGTCCTCGACGTCGGAGTCATCTGCTTCGGAGGCGCTGATGAGGCTTTCTTCGACCCGACCTTGCTCTGGAACATCGATGCCTTCTTGGAAGATGTCGTCGGGGATCGAAGATGACGAGCGAGCCATTGTTCTTCTAGCTCGTCGGTCCCGGATCGTCTTCTTGGAGCGGAAGGAAGCGTAAGCAGGACAGCCTCTGGCCTCATGCTCCGGTGAGAGGCAGAGGTTGCACACCTCATGCAGGTCGGTGTGGGGAAACTTCAACCCACATCGAGGACACCTTTTGAATGGCGTCCTTTCCATGAGCCGGAGATGAGGCCCAGGTAGGCCTGAAGGCCTTAGTCGACAACCGGAATCGAAGACTTCGAAGTTGAAGAGTCGCGTGGATTGGGAAAACGCAATCGAAACAATACCGTTGAGAAGGGAAGGATTGCGCGTCGAAAGAGAAAACCGTTAACGGTTCCGAACTGGAGCGCGAGAACACATCCGAGCCCGATGGCGAAAAAAAACAATCTGAGGATGGAGCCGATGCCCATGCGCACTATGATCCAAAGGAGGAGTCACCTACCTCGTGACTTCCAAAGACTTTCCAAGACGAAAACAAGTGCAAACATCCGGACCCAACACCAGATGGCGATCTATGCATAGTGTGTAATCTGCAGCTCATATGTCTCGAACACATACTTCCATTATCTTATATGGATTTGAACTTCTTTTGGATTGCAACAATTCCCTACTAGCCAGGTGCTTTGCGATAGAGTACACTCAGCAGACCCTACCCTGCAGACTTCATCTGGGCGCCCTACTAAGGCAGTCATAAGTATAGTGCTGAATCTCAGGGGCACAGCCCATATCCTTTGCTAAACAAAGGGGGAGGTCCGATTCTGTATCCGAACACTAACATCCGGTTACTCTCACACTTTACATAGGCAGTGCAGGAGGTGAAAAAAGGCTGAGATCTGACATGCTGATGTGCAGGACATTTCTGGCTAAGTTAATGGTGACAGAAGAAGGGCAACTGAGATTTCTGAAAACCCCAAATAATGCAGTAGACTGGAGAGCAGGGCTTTCCATGCTGCACACGAACTGGCGCTCAAGTGGAAATATTGAAAGAAGACATGACTCCAGAACACTATGCAGAAGCAGCGAGTGAGACATGGTGAAGATCCACTGGCTGGAGATGGATTTGCAAAGGACGTAGAGTGAGTGCAGGGCTCCCATTACCAGGTCTTTCTCTGGGTGATCAGACTTACGCAAGTGTCTTTTGATTGTCAACCAGAGACTATAAGCGAGAAGGGAAGAGCGGCAGGGATTAAGGTACATCAGGATGAACAAAAGCTTGACTAGTACTGAGACTACATCATGCTAAAATGAAATTAAAAAGGATAATACACATTATGAATGCTTCTTTAGAAGGGAAAATTACTTAATAGAGAAAGGATTGGAAAAGTGAGGATGAACACACTCCTTATGAAAGCATATGAACGGCCCATTTGACATGAATGCATGTATAGGGGAATCATTCAATGTCCGCTGTATGGGCACGGGGGCGAAACACGGTCCAGTTCACAGCAGCAAAGAAAGGCGCAGCTGGTTCTATTACCCGAAATACAGTTGGACCCGGAAGACTATAACTCACTTAGGAAAAAGGGGAGGTGGGGATCCTTCTGCTTCTCAACTATTGGCCAAGAGGCTTTACTAAGGCTAGAAGCACCGACGCCATTTTTGCATATTGTACACAAAACAAGCAGGGAAGCTAAATGATTTGCATTGTATAATGAAAGGCTGAGAGTTGTGAAACGCCAGTTCCCACACCCTGAATATTACACACCTTGCTTCCTTCGCTAATGGGTGACAGATCTTGCAATTCATTGCACAAAGCCTGGAATGGGATTTTAACCTGATTTGTGGATACTGGAAAGCATAGATGTGGACTGCATGAAAGGACACAATAGGTGGTATATAGAGGTTTAAGTCTGACTCAAACAGACTACGGCATCATGAATGCTTGGAGGTTAGGGATCGTGAAAGGAGGCAGCTTACCAGCAAGTGTTTGTAAGAATAGAACAGGGGATCCTGAGGTCTCTCGCTGATACTTGAATATCAGGGGTCTATCCGATCACTTGCCCATACCAACATCAAAACTCAGTGTTGCTCTTTTGAGGGTTGGACAAGCACACAGTTAACAATGCAAATCAATAGACACTTTATTTCTCCACAAAAAACTAATGACCATCACCAAATATCTAGACGGTATGGAGGGGACATCAGAAGCAAGAGTATAATGTGAATAAATTGAGGAAACGTGACTAAATAAATAATAGATATGCAGTAAGACAGAGCATTTTTCAGTCTGCTTTACCTAAAATTGGCTAAAAATCCACAGGATTTAGAGGCCGGAGTTACCAGACCCTTCCAAATGACAAGTTTTTGTTTTTTCCATATGAGATTCCAGCTGTGCAAAGTAGCCACAATTTCTGATTGAAAGACCAGGAAAAACCATACAGAAATCAGCACAGAAACCCCCCTGAACCCCGCATGTTTTTCTGCAAAATCTTCTAATTACCATTATTTCCCCACCCCTTACTGGTATCTTCTTTAATATTAATTCCGGGATGGGGTGATAAAGGGGATTAATCCGGGGCACTCTTGATCAAGACCTAAAAGTAAGCTTATTCTAAGATGCACACCAGAAGCCATAGATAGACACCAGATGGCAGAAATGGCCACCCCTATCCCTGGGATGATTTACAAAATGGCAAGGATGCTAATAATATTCCTGAGACGGTTATCTTATCGCAGGGTCACCATTATACCAGTTATGGCTACCATGCTGTCTATGACGCTTACTTGGTCCACAATATGCCCAGAGGCCCACATTATGTTATGGCCACCATATTCCTTGGAATATCCACAGTATTCAAAGGAGGGCAATCATAATATCTAGAATGCCCACAATACCCAAAGAGGGCATTTTATGTTACAGTCATCATAATGCCCAAAATGTCCACCTTATGCCAGGCCCCCATTATAAAACCTAGTTAACACAGATCTATCTCTACCAGTGTGACTGTCACTTCCCTCTCCCAGTTTCCCTTTCATCTACACCTCTCTCTCCCATTCAATCACCTACCCTTGTCAGTTTCTCTCACCTCCATTTTCCTCGCATCATCCTTTAAATCTTACCTCTATGAGTTTCTTTGCGTCACACCCAAACTTCTGTTTTTACCCTGCTTCTCATCCTCCTTTGCATTCCTAAAGAAAAAGTTACTAACCTTCGGTAATGCTCTTTCTGGTAGAGACTATCTAGTTGGAGATTCCTCACCTTTTGAATACTCCTCAGGCGCGAGACTGGATTCAAAAACCTTTGAGCAGTTCTTCTGTGTGCCAGGTAGGTGGCACCATGTGGCTCCCAACTGACGGAGTTCTACTCTGAAAATGACACATGGGGGGTACATAGGTGCCACTCCCTTGTGTGGACATCAGTCGCTTTCAAGGCTGTCTACGCTCCCAGATGCAGAGCCCCAACAGCAAATTGGCTTTGGCAAATGATAGCGCGAATTTCCTCATTTTGCAAATCAAATGCAATTAACTGAAAAGTTATTCACCTGGAACCCTCAAGGGAAAAGGAGGAGAGGAAAGCCAATAAATAGCTGGCAGAGGCCTGCAAGGAGATGGGTTACACCTGGAGTCAGATTGAAAGAAAAGCCCAGGTCAGAAATGGCTGGTGAGCCCTGGTCGATGGCCTATCCTCCAGGAGGGGTAGTAGGCATAAGTAACTGAAAAGTGCTAATTTTAATACTGAAAAATAAACTTGAAATAAACGCATAGTTATCAAAACGTTTTGTAGTAAGTAACCTTATTTAGGCATTATAAGCCAACACATGAATTAAAATATTGTACTGATTTAAATTATAATAACTGCTGTCAATTTAAATGTCAACTTTACATGTTAAGGCTAAGAGTTTATTAAAAAGGCATTTGTTATGTATTAGACAACTGGTAGTGAGGTTCTTACTGGGAGGAGAGTATATGAGAGGAAGCGCGACATGTGGGAAGAACTGTGTGAACCACAAGATCTATTCAAAATAACAAACCAATGACACGGTTGTGTAGCCCATTGTGAAGACGGGAGAAACTGGGCCATTTACCTACTCCCAGAGTTTGCTGAAGACTGATTGGTTCACAGGATCGGGAATGAGAAAATTGTTGCCATTAATGTATTAATTGCTTTATATTAACCTGTGTTACTAGACTAGAGAGAGACATTTGAAAAGCTTGCTGCAGTACTTAGGAGTTCTTCCAGCCTCTACTAAGTACCACTGCTTAAGTATAAGGCTTCATGCCAATGCATTCTTATTCTCACAACAGATTCCTCCATGTGGTTTTCTGAAACTGGCCCCTTAACTTGCATGCTGAAATTAATTGCCCTTTTATGCCCAAACTCCCTTAATTTAGATTAGGGATTATCCTTAATGGAACACACTTGCTGCATTCACTGCTTTCCATTTATAATTCTTACCAATGTGGTATCCCATCTTGTTTTGGAATATCAACTTTTAGAATATTTGAATCTGTAATAATGATGACTAAAATGTTAAATACTTTGTGGAGCTAACGATTGATTTGAATGAATTTGTTAATAAACCCTTTTAAACTTACACTAAATCTCTATCTCTCTAGCAGCCCAATTGGACTTTACTGTACAAGGTAATTGATGTAAATGAAAGCTCCTTATCACCTTTTCTTGTTGACAAACCAAGGTCCATACGACCAATGGCGGGGGCCATTTGATGATTAAACTTGATGATGAAGATACAAGCGATGGTTAATGTCACAGGAGAAAAGGAGCCAAATTGTTTAAATTTGCCCCAGTTTAGAATTGCCCATGTCTCTAAAGCCCATGGCCCAACCTTGAAGTTGGAAGGAGTTTGGTGGTTCCAAAGGCTTTTGCAGTGGTGGAGGTGTAAGTATCAATAAGGTTGTGCATCGCAACTGTCTAAGTTGAGCTTATGTCATTGTGTTGAAGATGTATGTTTTGCTTTTTGTTAATGTTTATGGTTTAATTGTGTATATGTTTATATGTGATTGATGTTGAACATTTGAAGTTGTTATCGAACTCACAGCAGTTTAAGATCCCAGGATAGATAAGAGATATTGTGGTATTACTTGTCTGCTAAGGTTTTGTTTGTCAGTTCGCGAGGTTCCATTGACTGCACAATAGAGATGGGGACCATAATGGATTGTTGTGAATGTACAAATACTGATGGGTGATAGCAGAACCTATTGAGCAGAGGGGAAACTACGCAAGTCAGGGGGATTTCCACTGGTCAAAATTTCATCTGAGTGTGTGTGGAAGTTGGAAAGTGTTATTGCTGGCTAACACTTGTGTGAGCAAATTACTTTGAATTCTTTAGTGGAGCAGACAAGGGTTATTTGTGTATGTGGTTGCATGAAGATGCTGAATTTTGCCTAAGAGAAAACTGTAAAGGTGGGTGAACCGCTGTAAGGAGTTAGAGTTGCATCAGAGAGTACCGCACTAGGATAGGAAAACTGGTGTGAAATGTCGTGCTGGGATTGGTTGTGGGGTGAAGTGTTGCGTTCTGATAGGTCCACAAAGAAAAAGGATTGTGCTGAGATTGGAAGCAAAAATTGATCTGTATTGAATTGTGATTTAGACAAAACATTGAATATTTGATTTGAAATTGCTGATTTCATTGTTGAATTGTTGTAATAATGAACTGTTTTAGAGCCCTTCGAGATTTAATGAGGGGTGATGTACGAGTCCCTATCAATGAAGGAGTGTAGGCTCCATTGGAAAGTATGCCAGGTCAATATATGGCAATAATCATATGGATTCATACAGGTTTGTGGCTTCGTCAATGGCACAAGATCACCTAAAAGGAGGGTGCATAAAGATTTCCACAATATGGCACATTTGATTTGAAGGTTATTGAATATTTGAGGCGAATACTATATGATATGAAACCTCCTAGACCTGCACAATAAGCATTGAATGCTTGGGAGTGTGCAGCACATGCAAAATAGAAAGGAAAATATCAAAATAGAGCAAAGAGAGCAGTGCGTAATTATGCTGACGGTAAGTGGGACAAAGATCAGCATAGATGTAGGAAATATGTAGTTGAGGGAGCTAGACTGTACCCAGCATTGACAAAAAAGCCTAAACAAGAATCAGAAGCAGGGAAATGAAGATGAGGATACTGCATGGAAAACTGATACTGATTACGGGGATAACTTGGATGCACTGTTGTCCTCACTTCCACCGCCTTATGTTGCTCCATCATCAGACACGGCTAGTGCTACAAAATCTAGTGGTACAGTTGCCACAGCCATTGTTGATCCAAGTGTAGTTCAGACTGGGGGACCACTCCCAACTCTTTTGTTTGCAGCTGCTCCGCTGAAACAACCACTACTGTAATTACTCCAGATGTTTCAGCTTCTATTATGTTTTTGGTTCCTGCACCAATGTCACAAGTCATTCAGATATTAGCAAATTAGCAATTTCTGTTGTATCTACACCAGTAAACATGTTATTGAATCTTTCAGGAGCTATAGGTGGAGTAGCCACAACAGAGTTTATCCCGACGTCGTAGACTTCATAGATGGTTGCCTGGGTCCCACTGCAAAATGTTCAAAGTTTAAGAGAAGGGAGAAACATTGTTTTTACAACTCCAGGGGGAAATTGGACCATTAAATAATGAGATTTTACCCCTGTGGTTTGAAGAAACTTCTGAGAGTAGGGGGACAGGAGATTACATCAATTACAAGTCAAGAGAGGACTAGACTCCTAGACGTAGCAAAATTAAAGGTGGAACTGGAAGAAATCATTAGGGGATGTTCAGACATCTCAAATCTGAATAAATATCAGTAAATTGAACTGATATACCCAAGTAAGGAAATTACAAGGCATGCAGCTACCACGCATAAGACATTAATAGAATTGGCAGGAAAACAAGAGGTAGATCTCTCTAAAAGTATTCCCTTGCAGAAACGTTTCAGGGCACAATTAGAGGATGAAGCAAATGTCACTATGCGATCTTCAGGAATTAAGTTACACATTGAGTAACTGGTTAAACACATTGTGAGAAGTTGGCCTGGCATATGCTGGTCACTAGTTATAGTGGCCACCTTGCACCAGTCCAATTCGACTCTTATGGTAGATAGGTTTAAGACAACCTTTTAAAGAAAGCTATCCTAGTGGTAGCTGTGGAGAGCAGCCTTCAGGCTAAGTCTCTGAGGAATGTAAAGCAGCTTGTTTTACCTTATAATCTCTTGAATTACCACACAGGTATATATATCAAATATATATGTATTTATTTCTAGACACACTCTACTAATCTCTTTATGAGATTAGAAGTCCGGAACACATTCAAATATCAACGTTTCAGAATAAGTTAAGCACAAATATGGCTGGGGCCCTAGGGGCGTACCAGACCATATACTAAAAAAGAGGTTTAGGAAAGTCGACTTGCAAGAGGACAAGACCTAGGGCCTGTAGAATCACTGGGGCTTCACTAATGCAGCAAAAGCAGGTAAGTAAAAGACCCATGCGTGCAGTGTGAGAACACAGCCGCGGGTTCCCTATTGATTTCAATGGAGCAAGTCGCGGTTGGATTTTTAAAGTTTTAAGGTACTTCGAGGAAGTCTACAAGCAAGCCACTTACAAGGTAAGTACTTCGAGGGCCAACACACACTAGGGCACCGGAGTGCACGAGTTACCTCACCCAGGGAAGCCGGGTGCATAGGTGTCTTTTGGTGTCGGGTTGCGTCGCTGTTTTCTATGGAAGCCAAAGAAGAATTGCTGCTTGCGAAGACTGAAGAAGTGTCCGGTGGAATCCAAGGCTGGATTCAAGATGAAGATGACCTGAAAGCAGAAGGGACGGTGTTCAGTCACTTGCCAGTGACCCGGGGCCAGGAAGATGGATGCCCACGGATGTCGGGTGATTTCAGGCGATCAAGGGTGTTTTGACTCTTCGCTCACGAGGACCAGGAGGGATCGACAATGACCAGCAGCTGGATTCGGAGTGTCCCACGACGTCTGCAGCTGACTGCGGTGTCGGCAACCGGATTGGAGCCAACAAGCTTTGGCAACAGCAAGTCTCGTGAAAAGTGAATAAAGTCAATGGTGCAGACCAGCAAGGTCTGAGGGACTCACCCAGCGAGGGCAGTCTGGAGCAACCAGGGGAGCTCTTTGGTTCGGTCAGAAAGTCTTCAGGGGACCCACAAGCCAACGGGCAAGGGATCGCGAAGACGCCTCGTGAGGAAATGCTTCACAGGAGCCCACGGTCTCTCGGGACGGGGCACAACCTGCTGAAGGCTTGGGCCACAAATGGTCCAAAGCACAAGTTCATAGAACGTCATGAAGGGGTTGCACTCGACAATAGTGCACTGTACCCAGGTTTTGCTGTTCCTCGTCACTCGTGGGGTCCACTCGCCTCTGCTCTGCTGGGGACTCACAATGGCAGTCGAGAAGTCAGGAGATCCGCTTCCGGGGCTGCAGGGACTTCGGGCTCCAGCGGGAACGGGAAAGTTTGCGACCATTGATGCAAAGTTTTGGTGCCTGCTAAGCAGGGGAGTCACTCCTTGACTCCAAGGGAGATTCTTCCGCCTTCCAAAGGTAGTGGAATGTCGAAGGGCCAGGATTCTTCTTGTAAAGCGTCGTCCAGGGATATCTAACTTGCAATGGCAAGGGTTCCCTATCTTATACTAAAAGACAGGGAGGGACTAGCTCAATGACCACTCCTCTGGGAGGGTCAGGGTAGGAGGTGGTTACACCCACTTCCCTTTGTCCAGTTTTGCGCCAGAGCAGGGACAGGTAGCCCCTGAACCGGTTTGAGCTGGCATATGCACAGAGGAGCCTACTGCTCCCCCAGTGCAGGACTTCAAAGCACTCTAGGAGTGCACCCACCCAGCCCCAATACACTAAATCCTATCTGGAAGGTGGGGACACCTCCCTGAGACAGGATGCCTATTGTTGGGCCTCCTCCACTGCGAGTTTCAGTCAGCAGCAGGAGGGCAGCCCAGTATCTGTGCTGGTGGCATCCATTTTGTGATGCCAGGGCTCTTTCATATTTCTACTGTGTTTCCACAGTGGGTACATGTTGTCCCCTCTAGAAGGGTGGGATCATACTCCCACACCAGTTACTGGTGTGGGGGTATGATTCCAAGTTGTTTGACACCAAACACGACATGTTTTGATGCAGTCATTCCAAAGTTAGCGTTTACCGGGAGGTTCTAATGCACTTAAGAGTATATGGTTTAACCGCATCCACAAACAGCCACAGGGAATAGACCCTGCCAGCTGCAGAGGGGCCCTGCTCAGGCAGAGGCCCCCCCTCACATTGTAAACCAAGCACCCTGCCCTCAGGATTGATAGGGCCTTCCTTAGGGGTGACTGATAGGTTTATATGTGTGTGTATGGTGAGATATAGGAACCTATACCTCAGTGAGGAGTGCTAACACTACCTCACCCAGGCTGAAGTAGCAGGCCTGTGGTGTCAGATTTAGTCTGCTTCCCATGGGTGAAATAATACATGCTTCAGCCCCTGGTAGGCCTGTGAAGTACCTATGCCCTTGGTACCTAGGGTACCATATACTAGGGGCTCATAAGGTACCACAGTATCCAATCACTAGTGCATCTAGTATGCACTCCAAGTTGTTTAGAGAGAACAGAGAGACTGGGGCCCTGATTAGCAGGGACCCAGCCAGACTATAGCCAGAAACCAGTGTTAACATCAGAAAAAAAAGTGGGGGCAACATAAGTGCAGATCCTACTCTCCGACACACATTCAGAAATGAAATTTGACAGATTAGAGAGCAAATGGGCAAAAAAGCAGTGAAAGAAAAAGAAGCAACCAGACAGTGTAGAAGTTAATGGTAAATCACCTCCAGTACCCCAGATCAAGATGAGGTTTTGACATTCCCTATGAAGGAGTTACCAAGTGGAGGGTATGTTCATGTGCCATAGAGTCGAGGTAATCTTTTGACACAAACAACTTTCCTAAACTGAGAGAGAATCCTGCTCAATGGTATACCCACGTTTGTGAAAATTTCAAAAGTTATGTGGACAGATTTGAATACCTTTTTCGACAATGTGGTACTGAGTGATCAATGAGCTGAGTGTAAGATAGCAATAGAGTGGCCACATACAGAGTCCCCAAGGGAAACACGTACCTATGCACCTTCATCCACTGTAGTCCTGGCACATAGAGCTTTCTGTCGTGAGCCTTCAGTACCTGTCTAACAGAATTACCCATTACCAGTCTACCGGTCACTCTGTTCCTCTAGTTTCTTCTTGGTGGTGATTCCACAATTTAGAAGGAACAATTTGGGTAGCAGCTCCTACTCCTACCTGGCTGCTAGGGTTTGGAATGCGCTCCTGCAGCAGCTCTGCACCACAGAGGATATCCAGGCTTTCAAGCGTCTTCTTAAAACTTGACTCTTAGGGCTTGCTTTCTAATTACAAGTTAGTAAGTGGATCAGTCTTACAGCTAGCGCTGGGACACTCAATGAGTAGCTGTTGCACTCTATAAATACCTCAGATTGATAGACGAGAAAGTATAGTCATGTGATTACTTTTTTGAAAGGAAAGATTCCAGCAAGGGACATTGATTGGTTGAAGATCAATAGGACGACACAGGAAGCTAAAGAATCAGTTCATGCCTATTATGAATGGTTGCTACTGGTGTTTAAGCAGGACAAAACATCTTTAAAGGGGAGATATGGGAAGCAAATAACTAACCCTGTTTGGTGCAACAATGCACCATAAGGCCTGATAGTCCTGCTTTTAATGGTGCTCAACGTAATATCCCAATTAGACCACTCCAACTTTCATTTTGCTTATCCAAAATCTTAGACATCCTGTTGTCGGCTCTAGAGCCAGACTTGATTGCACAAGATAGAGCACTCCTACCTAACCGAAAGGATTTAGAATACCAACAGGCTACTTTCTTCCTCTTGGGGATAGATTGGGACTTTACCAAAAACAGGTCCCTTAGTGATGAAAACATATGATTATGGAGTTCTCCCAAGCTGGAGTACCGATCTGCTACAGCTGAACTCTCCTTAACAGTAACTACAGCATCCAGGCCTGGGTTCACTATCTCAAACACTTTACCACGCCTCCTCTGAGCCTACCATAGAACACTACTTAAACCTACGCCTGTTATTAGCAAGAACCAACTTTCTATTAAACGGCTAACTCAGGGAACAAGATAGAGAGTTGCCTAGGGCCCATAGCGTCAATGTCACTGCATTGTTATCACTATCCTGCCTGGGAACTACAGCCATATCTAGCGGAGATTGCCATAGGCTTACGTCTAATAAAATATAATCAATAAGGCTTGTGCACTGGGACGATGGTATGTATGATTACCTGTTAGATCCAAAACAGTTTTCCTATTACACGCCCTAAGGCTGCTACCATATGTAAAGGCATTAATCTGGAGAATGGCTGCAGTCCACCTCTTTACCGGGGTAAGGGATAGATCCGGAATTCCCCAAATTTGGTCCTCATCACCCATTGGGTCCTCCTGCGAAACAGACAATGGCTCAAACTTGCAGTTACAATCTCCTGCCACTATTTTAGGTTCCAATCAAATCAATAATATTTAACTTTGCTCCAATTCCTTCATGTCTGCAAATTCATTATACATAAAGTACACACTACCATATGAAAAGGAAAGAGAGACACACTGAGCATTAATGCTGCCTAAATCAATCATCTTGGATGTGCAAACAGAGGGAAGTTTTAACCCATATTACCAACCCACCCGAAGGTCTACCGTTCCCCGAAGATGAAGCAGCCAAGAAAAATTAACAACTGACCAAGTCTCCTAAATAAACATATATTAAATTAATCGATAAAAGAACTTTAATTGGGGCACTCAAGTTTGGACGCTAGGCCAGCAACATTCCAGGAAACAATCTTGGTATTAGAGGGCAACCCTACTAGAGACCCGGCACAACATCTTGTTGGAGAACACATTTCTAAGGGAGCAGATACAGAGCATGGTGTGGCGGGGTTAAAAGAGTCCTAACTTTTGAAGACGGAGAAATAGAAGCCGCTGGCCCAGTAGCCAGAGGATTGCTATGACTGGCAGACAAAACTAGCAGTCAGTCTAGATCGCCCAAATCAGATAATAAGGGAACATTGATTTGGAGTAGGGACAGAAAACTCATCATCATTTATAATCCCATGGGGTAGGGACCAAGGACCCACCCTTGCCGCCAAATGTTTGTAAAAGAACACCAAAGGAACAAGGCTTACGTCATTTCTCCCCAAACAGGCTCTAGCCCCCCTCCTAACCAACCTCTCGGCCAATTCAGGGCCCCTACATTTGACCACCGCACAGCCCCCTCCAATATTTTTTATGGATGGGCCCACCCATCCTACCCTCCTTAACAGCAGAATATCTTCAGATTCTTGTACATTGAAACCTGTGTGCCTAGTCAACTAATGGCAAGCCTTATTCTTTAAATGTACAAGACATTCTGTACCGGGACCCTGATAGGAGGGAACTCCTGTTAAGATAGCCACATACTGACAACAAGCAGCGGGAAGATTCAAGCAGGATTGAAAATAGGAAGGAGAAACTTGGGGCCGTGACTTGGGCTGTGAGCTTGTGACAACTTAGCTGCACTGTTCTACTAGTCATAGGAACAGAGACGGTACTGTTACAGCCATTATTAGGGGGCTGCAGGCTACACTCCACTAGAGCCAACTGACCATAAGTAGCATTTGGGGCGGGGGGCAGTAGCTGTTTAACTAAATTCTCCATAGAATAAATTTTATCCAACAAGGGGGAAAGACAAGCATGTACAATGGTAGAGAATTTGTCCAAGATGTAGTCCCAATCAAAGACTGTCAGGACACCCTCTGCAGTTGGGGGACTGTATGCTTTTTAGAACCAACCTAACGTCTACTATTGTGTTGTGGTTTAGTACTGCCCCTACACTTAGCTTGATGTTTCCTTTTAGTGCAAGGTTTGGTTTCACTAGATAGCATGGTGTCCAAATTATCATCACTGGTAATGGTCGACTAACAGGCTAGTTGCACGCAAAGGGCTATCAAGATGGCCAACCAGGGAAGTCAAAGGGCAGTCAGAGGCAATAACAAAGTCCCTGGGCATGCCAGTACTGTTTCCTTAGAGACAGCACTAACAGAACAAGCCAAAAATATGTCCAACAAAGTTAACTGGTTTGTCCCCTTGATTAGTTTAGTTTACTCACTGCTACCCCATAGGAACAAAAAGACACCGGGAAAGTAGGACTTCACTCACCAATGTCAATATATTCCTGCATCCATCACAAACTAGCACATCCAGGAGTGGCAGACGAAGGAGAAGTAAGGCCAAGTAACAACAAATGAAAGAAGAGAGAACAAGCCCTGCCTCTTCAAGCAGATAACAGGCGAAGACGGGCCCGGTCTTGGCCCTGTCTTTGTCTGGGGGCAGTGCCTCGCCCGCCTTTCCACCAGTAGTCATGTGCATAGCTGGAGGACGTAGTCCCACCCCAGTATGGAATCCTGGCAATACAACAGCACTTTAAGAGTGACCCACGCTGTGGGAAGTGAGATGCACTTTTATCGCCTTTGTCAAGTCCCTCTTGAATCACTCCGGCGACTGAGTCAATGTTACGACAAGGAATTTGGAGATAGTCAGACGTCCTTGAAATTCACTGATCATGGACTTACAGAAGCCAAACGGCAAATATAGAATCATGCAGGTCTTACGAAAAATTCACAGTATAGTCATCCCATGCTGTCCCGCAGTACAAAATCCAGCTACAATATTGTTCCAGATTCCCTGTGATGCTGAGTGATTCAATGTAGTGGACCTCTGCCAAGCTTTCTTTTCAATCACACTGCCAGAGGACATTACATTTCTGTTCTTTAAATTTAAAAAAACAAGTTTTGGCATGGTATACAGAAAGCCAATCGATCTTTAATCAGATCTTGAAAAAGAATCTTGAGGTTTTATAGATGCCCTGCAATTTGCTTCTTGTAAAGTATATTGAAGACCTACTTGTAGCGTCAAGTACACAAGAAGCTTGCTACCAGGATATGATTGCCTTGCTAAATCATTTGGCTGAGAATGGAGATATAGTGTCCCCAAGTAAGTTGATATATTGTCAAAAAGAAGTCCTATATTAAGGACATCTCATCGAGAAAGGAACAAGGATGGTGTCGCAAGAGAGAATTACTGCAATTTTGAAAATGAATCCACCTAAAACGCAGTGAGAAGTCAGAATGTTTTTGGGAATGGTCGGCTACTGTAGACATTGGATATCCAACTTTTCCCTAGTGGCCAAGCCTTTAATGAGGCCATCACACAAAGAAGTGCCTGCTCTGCTTCCATGGGACAATTGTTTAAAAGCGCTCCTAGAGAGGAGAGAAAGTCTCTATCGTTCCCTGACACTGGGAATGCCTGTTTACAGTAAAATGTTCACTTTGTGTTTTTGCAGTGAGGGAGAGAGAGAGAGAGAGGGCTGAGCTCTCTGTGTGCTTCCTCAATTGCATGGAGACTCCCAAAGCCCTGTGGAATACTGTTTCTACCCATGACCCTGTTGTTGCAGGACTGCCAAGCTGTCTAAGAGTGGTTGCGGCGGTTGGTGTCAGTATTTACAGAAGAGTATAGTTATGGGACATCCTCTTACAGTGATAGTCCCTCATTCGGTGGGGACTTTGCTCACCCGAACCAAAACACAATACATAACAAGCAGTAGATGCAAAAAATATGAACAACTGATTCTTGCAGCAGAGAATGTCATTTTTAAACAGTCATACTCTTAATCCAGCAACATAGTTATCATTGCCTGAAGATGAAATTGATGAGGAAGAGGTTGAGCATGACTGTTTTGATGTTACAATGGTTGGGATTATTTTGATGAAAATACTAGACAAGATACAAAAATCTTCGCTTCCGGCACCACTATGCAGAATCAAAGACTTGGAATCTGGTTAATGGGTAGAGTCCAATTCACAGTACAGGGAGGATAGGAATGTCGGTGAGGAATCTCCAGTTAGATAGAGTGTCTAACAGGAAGAGCGTCACCGAAGGTAAGTAACTTTTTCTTCTGATAGAGACTTCCAACTGCAGATTCCTCACCTTTTGAATAGATACCAGAGCAGTACTTATTAGGATGTAGGTCTCTGATTTGGCCCAAACCAAGACGTTCAAGTGAACTAAAATGCCCCTCTCAGCGATACCTGGCTTTCCAGACAGTAGTTCTTCAGGAAAGTATAGAGTGATGCCTATGTTGCCGCCTGGCAGATGTCAAGGACAGGAATTCCGCATGCCAATGGAGTGGTAGCAGCTGTGGCCCTGGTGGAACGGCTTGAAGACCTTCTGGAGGCTAAGTTTTGGCTAATGCATAGCAGATCTTGACACCGAGTATGATTCAATGGGAGAGGTGGAGCATAAAATTGAGGCAGAGTGATGGTTTGACCGATGCGGAACCGTGTCACAACTTTTGGTAAGGATGATGATTGTGTTTGCAGAACCAGTTTGTCTGAGAAGGTGGTGGTGTACGGTGGGTTAACACAGAGCCTGAAGCTCTCACTCGTTGAGCGGTAGTGATGGCGATGAGGAACACCATCTTGAGAGTGAGGAGATGTCAGGGACAGCTGTGGAACGGCTCAAAGGGAGTGCATATCAGATATTTGAGGACCAAGTTAAAGCCCCACTGAGGCATGATGAAGGGAGAGGGAGGGGAAAAAAATGTTGGAGACCACTCAAAAAACGGATCACAACCGATGACTTAAATAATGAGGGGTGGTTCAGCAATAGTAGACAGGTTGAAAAAGCTGAAAGGTATCCCTTAACAGTGCCCACAGCCCTGCTGGGGAATAGACAAAACAAACAACAGAACGTCAGATAATGTGACCTTCAGGGCATCAATCTTACAAATTTGTCCCAATGAAAGGCTTATATTTTTTGTCAAGGGACATCAGGCTGCCAATATGACATCAACCACCTCCAGGGAAAGGCTGAAAGTGTTCAGCTGTTACCACTCAATCTCCAGGAAAGAAAGTGGAGATTGGGAAGGCCCGGCTGCAGAACGCTTCCCTCTTCTTGCAGCAACCTGATAGGACGGATGCTCAAGCTCCAGAGTTGTGGATGCCATTCTCTCCATTCCCAATCCAGGGCCACTAAGATGACTTGAGCTCGGTCATTCCCATCTTCTTCAGAACCTGGGGCAGAAGTGGTATCGGTGGAAAGGCATACAGGAGTCCTGAGCTCCACTCTAGATTAAATGAGTCTGCTAGTGAGTGACGCTTTGGAAGCTCCAACATGCAGAACTGCTGACACTGCACATTGCCGGCAGTGGAAAATAGATGGAGACAAGGTTCTCCCCATTTGCGGAAAAGACCTTGTGTCACCTCCGCGTGCAACTCCCACTCTTGATCCGCTAGGTGTCAAAAGCTGAGCTTGTCCGCCTTGGCATTCGAAGATCCTGCCATGTGGTCAATCACAGGAAGATCCCTTGATTGTCCAGCCATTTTCAGAGGCATAGCTCCTCCTGGCACAGGTCCAGGACCTCACACTGCCCTGCTTGTTACAATAACACATGGTGGTGATGTTGTCCGTAAGCACCTCCACAGCCTTTCAGTGCCAAGCGGATGGCCTCAGCTCTAGGAGGTTAACATGGAGCAGGGCCTCCACCACAGAACAGAGGACTCTGATCTCCACCTCTCCCAAATGGCTGCCCCAACTGAGAAAGGACGCATTGGTCACTACTGGGGTAGGGAGAGAGATCTGTAGCTGACCCAGTCCCAGTCCACTAACCACCATTGCACATCTTTCACAGTCTTCTTCGAGATCTGGATGTGGCCAGAGAGGTCCACTTGATGTTAACCAACTGAGACTTTAGATCTCACTGCAGACCCCGCATATGTCACCTGGTGTGCTTGGCCATCAGTCCCAGTAGTCTCAGTCACCCTCACTGAAATCCAGGACAGAGGCTGAAGCCAGCCTCCAGCAGCCAGTCGTCAAGGTAGGGGAAGACTGGGACCCCTGCCCTCTGAAGGTGTGCTGCTACCACCAGCATCATTTCTGTGAACACCCGAGAATTACTACTGAGACCAAAGGGGAGCACAGCAAACTGATAATTCTACTGTCCCAGCACAAACCACAGGTAGTGCCAATGGGCCTGGAGGACAGGTATATGGAAATAGGCGTCCTACAAGCATAACACCAGCATCCAGGTTGAGGGCAGCAAAGACCTGGGCCTGTATGAACATCTTGAATTTCTCCTTTATAGAGGAAGGCTTGAGAGGGCGCAAGTTTAAAGTGGCACCAGAAAGTAGCGGGATAACAAGCACAGCCTTCGTCTGGCGCAGGCACCCTCTTGAAAACCCCTTTAGCCAAAAGGGCTTGCACTTCCTGTCATAAGGTGGACAGAGCATACTCCGTTAGCCGCTCTGGAGAAGGTTGAAAGGCTTGGTGTAAATCCTCTTAGACCATCTGCCGGATCTACCTGTCTGATGTGATGGTCTGGAAACCTGGCAAGAATAGTAAGATACTGCCTCCAACCAGGTGGGTGTGCTACACTAAGGGGACGTTAAAGGGGCTTGGCAGGTGGGCTGCAGGGTGAGGGGGATGCCGGCAGTAGGCTGAGGTGCACACTGATCATGACCGTGGGAGGGTTGGCGCCATGCCCAGAAACCCGAAACTGCTGGGCACCTTGTTGGGGCTGAGTTGGCTGACAGTATGGGCTACCTCTGCCAAAGCCGCAAAAGGAATGGTAGGGCTGATGCAGTTGGTATGGCGGTGCAGATAAGCCATGGGAGTGTGCAGTGGCCCTGCTGCCCTTGAACCACTTAACAGCAGAAACTGCCTTGTCCTTAAACAGGTGAGTCCTGACAAAGAGTATATAAAAAAAAGGACGATTGGATATTGCTTAAAAAATAGGTTGACCGCAGCGAGGCGTGGCAGGGAATCATGACACTGGCGCCAATCGCCCGCCCAATAAAATTGATGGTGTCCAAGCCACAATGAATTGTGAACTTTGATGTTTCTTGACTGCCCTGCATGGCTTGGTTCAGGACAGTTCTAAGGCCATTTGGGACACTTGGAAGGACTTCAGCCACTGAGTTCCAAAGAGTTTAGGAAAAGTGTCCAAGGAGCCAGATGACATTCACAGATCTGAGGGCCAAACTGGTGGAAGAAAATACCCTCCTCTCTGGAGTCTCGCTATCGTGGGAGTAGTCCGAAAGGTATTCAGGTTCGCCTGACCTTTTGTTAGTTTATATTAATGGGCCAAGATGCACTAACACTTTGAGCCAGGTTTGCCTCACACAATTGCCACAAATTGGCACAATGTGTTGAATTGGGATTTACTTTCAAGTCCAAAAGTAGCACCAAGAAGCAGTATGCACTACTTTACAGCAAGGGGGCATACCGTGGGAAGTGAAAAGACGTTCCCTCACCAAGCTTTCAGGGGAGAGATGCTGTGACAAAAATGTAGGGTCACCCTGGGCAGGGCAGTGGCATCTCACAATCAGGCTATTTACCAGGGGCCAGAGCAAGGCTTGGCCCAAGCCCTTAAAACAGTATCCCAGTGCCTCATCGAAGGGCAAGAAGAGCTCAGTAGATGTTTGCTCCAGCTGGAGGACTTCCATTACGACATCGGCGTTGACCTCTAAGGTGGGAAGCTGGAGACAAAGAACTTTGGCCGTCCTATGCATGACCATGGCGTAAGAAGCGCTCTCCTCAGTTGCAGGACCAGGGGGTGTTAAATTTCACAATGATGAGAGTTAAAAGTGGTGGCAACTTCTTGGGAGTGCACCTTGGTGTAGGAAGATTTCAATGGGAACAATTGGAAGCCAATGGAGAGAGGCCAAGGCCTACCGGGCTGAATTGTGCCTAGGGATGTTGAGCAGAATCTGGGCTGCAGCATTCTGCACAACTTGAAGTTTCTTCGTTAAGGCTTTTCTCACTCCCAAGTACAGTGAGTTTCTGTAGTCCAGACGGGAAAAAATAACCTTCCAAGGGAGGTGGATTGGGAATCGTGTCCAAGAATAAGAAAGAATATCAATTGGGTATCATAAGCATATGATACTATGCATATCTCAAATAGGAATACAATGTCTGCCAGAGGGTGCATTATTATAGATTGAAAAGCGTAGGGCTCTAAGACGAGCCCTGTAATACTCCACATTTAAGAGGAAATATGTCTGAAGAACAGGATTTATCAAAGTCCTGAAAGGTCCTCTCCTTCAGAAAAGAGCTGAGCCAGTTTGAGGCCTGTCATGAGACTCCTGCACTGCAAGTTCTTTTGATAATAATGTAATGATTTAGAGTGTCAAAGGCAGTGCTTAGCTCAAGGAGTAGGATGGCTACCGTACCTTCTTGATCTAGCAGCATTTGTGATTCCTCCACTACCGCCAGAAGAGCGGTTTCCGTGCTGTGCTTTGGTCGAAACCCTGTCTGGGTTGGGTGTAAGATGTTTACTTCTAGGAATTCTGGGAGGTACTGGTTAACATGTTTTTCTAGTACTTTGCCCAATCCAGGGAGTAGCGAGATAGGTCTATAATTTCCTGGACTAAGAGGGTCCAGGTTAGGCTTTTAATATGCCTTTACTACAGTGTGTTTCCATGCAGAGGGTACTATTCCCTTTGTTAAGGAGAGATTTAGCATTTCCAAGATTGTCAGGAAAATGCGTTCTGCAGCTTTGGAAAGAATGTGTGGTGGAGCGGGGATCCCGAATTAACTTTGCTGAAAGAACTACAAAACTATCAGGAGTCATGCTCAGAAATTCTGCGAGGCAATCTTTCCATAATTTCCAGCTTGTCGCTGTTAAGTTTAGGGCCAAAATCTCCATCAGACTCTTGGAAGGTTAAGTAAATATCAGTGATTTTTCTAGGACAAATTTTGCAAGATCATTGCACCAAGATACTGTCAGTTTGGAAGTGGAGCAGTTTGATGTGGGCTCCAATAATGAGTTCACGATCTGAAATGTTTCATGCGGGGAGTCCGAAGAGCAATTGCTTTTTACTTCGTAGTAGGCAGCTCGGGCAGTTTTAATTTCAATTTAAAGTGGTATCTCCTCAGAGTTTCTCTAGAATTTAATTTGCTTGACTTTCCATAGTCTTTCCTCCAATTCCTTTTGGCTTTTTTTACACTTTCTTTAGCGTCCGCTGGCGTGTAGTGTACCAAAGGGCGGATTTGTCTTTGGCAGGTCGAGTTTGGATTTTGTAGTGATAACTTGGTACAGAAAATTTTGGATCCACTGAATGACCTTAACATTTGCTACTTGGGGTCTGTGCCCAGGTCCGGTCTCGCAGTGCTAAGGGCATGTTTCTATTTTTCGCTGTTTCCAAGTGATTGGTCTGCGGAATGTGGATGAGCACAGAGTGTTCAAGACCATGGGAATCATGACTGGTCTGATCACACTATGGGGAGCAGATCCAACACGTTTAGATGAGGGTGATTAGTGAAAATAGGATCGAGCAAATGGCATTTTTCATGTATAGGACCAGGTACAATGTTGGATGATTGAATAGTGTCAAGATCTTGCAGGAGCCCGGAGACTTGCTCACCTGCGGGCTCTTCCATGTGTACATTAAGATCTCCCAATACAGTTAAATTTGCTTTCTTGAATGTCAGACTGAGGAGCAAGGGAGGGGGCCCCTTGTATTTGGCCAGTAAATATCTACCATCTAAAATCATTAGGACCTTGTTTTTTTCTGCATTAAGGTTTAGACAATTGCTTCCCATACAATACAAGATAAATTGCATAAAGCGATGGAAAGGTTGATGGAAAGGAGCATTATTGTCAAGACACAAAACTATTTGTGTGCCGTTATTGTACATATACGTTTTAAAGTGTAAATCAGAAAGTGTTTTTAAATGGGTACGAAATAAATATTGAACCAGTGGGGTGGGAGAGGAAAGCCCTATGGCGCCAAGCAGGAAATTGGCATTCTTGTGGCCATTAAATTATCCAACTTCAAGGCTTGCAAAGGTCTGGAAAGAAAGGACTGGGACCAGTTGAGCGCATTACCCTCTAGACCTGCCATGCCTAGATGGATAACAGAATGGAATGGTCCACGGCGTCATAGGCCGCAGACAGGTCTAGAAGGATCAAAGCAATGACCAGACACTGGTCGAAATCTATTTAATCAATGTTTAGACACCTTAATAAGGGGATATAAAGTTCCAGTATTTTTGGCGGCTTCATCTACAACAAGAAGTATCTTAATGCCCCCTCATTCTCACAGTGTTCTTTTTCCACTGCCCACTTCTTACTTATCACTGCTTCTCCCCTCTGCTCCTTCTCTTAATTTTTTCTCTATACATCATCTTTGGCTTTATGTATTTATTTTGAGAGTTTTATATAGCGCTGGCTAGACCCGGAGGTATCAGAGCGCTTTACATTAGTTCCACAGAAATTACAAAATTACATCAGTTACACGTTACATCAGTTACTAGAAAAACATTTCAAGAGAGTAGAAGACAAAATACATGGAGCTTAGAAGGGTAAAGGGGTGGGGAAAAGGGGTAGGAGGTAGATAGGATGGAGATACGAAGGAGAGTCTGCTCAAAGTCCGGCTGGGTAGGTGACAGCCGAGGAGGAAGTCTACAGCCCATCTCCTCTTTAGCTATCGCGTAGCTCCACCGGGCATCAGCCAAACAGCTAGGTCTCAACGGGAAAGGAGCAAAGAGGAGGGATAAATGGAGTGTAAAGGAGAAAGGGGGTGGAGTAAAGGGGTAAGAGGGAGAATACTTCAGTACAGGAGTTATTAGCGAAAACGAGAAGCAGGATCCAAACAGATCAGGGAGAGTTGGGAGTCCAAAGGAAGGAGACAGCAGCGGAGGAGAAGACAAGACAAATGTCCGAAAACCGGCTGGGTAGGTGACGGCCAAAGCGGTGTGCCAGAGCCAGACTCCCCTATAGCTGTCGGAGCAGCTCCATCGGGATTCGGCCATGCGGTTCGGACTCCGTCAGCATAGGGTGATGAACAGGGGTAGGTCGAGGTTGTTGATCACTGTAGCTCTGAGGCTGGGGGTTTTCAGCCACGAGGCTTGTCCATGTGAGATCAGTGGCATCCATTTTAGGGTCAGGCGCTGAGTGTTGTGCAAGTCTTTTGTTGTTAAAAGACGGGCCAGTTCCCTGGATAGAGATTATAGAGAGGCGGCTTCATCTACAACACAAAGTATCTTAATGCCCCCTCATTCTCACAGTGTTCTTTTTCCACTGCCCACTTCTTACTTAGCACTGCTTCTCCCCTCTGCTCCTTCTCTTAATTTTTTCTCTATACATCATCTTTGGCTTCCTCCCAATATATTGCCCCATTCTGCACCTTGTCTTTCCTTTCTTCCCACTTCTGCTCTTCAAACGCCTATTCTTCCTCTCACTTTGCTCTCCTGTTCATTTCAACCTCCTACCTTCCAAAACTTTGACTCGTTTATCAAATTCTCCAATCCTAAGCCTAGCTTTTCCCATCTCATTTTCCTCTCTCCTTTTATTCTGTTCTCTAATTGTTTCTCTCTGTTCTTATCCTCACCGCCCTCCATTTTTTGACACCCATTTTCTTACTAGATGTTTACACTCTAATTCTTAATTCAATTATTTTGCTTTCCCCTTTCTCTCCCAGTTCCCAACCCAGGCTCCTTTTCCTTTATATTCTCAGGTTCTTCTCTCAATTCCTCCTCTGTTTAATCCTCTTTTATCTCCACCCTTTATCCTTGCTCTTCCCTTCTTTTGCTCCTTTGCCTTGCTTCAATTCCTTCTCTCTTTATTGGTTCTCATCTTTTCTGCCTTGTATCTCCTTTCTTGTCCTACCTCCCTTTTCACTCCCTTCTCATTTCTAGCCCCGTCTCCTTTCTCTGAATACTTCTCTCCCTCCTCTTTACTCTGGAAAGCACAAGAAAAAGACAATCGAGCTACTGTACTTGGGTTTCTATGATGTACAATAAAATATTTGCATAAGTTTAGCCTAGCTCTTCGACCTGTGATGTCCTCTGAATCAAAGTTCACATAGTCTTTTCCTGTGGTGTGTTCCACGTCATGTGTGGTATGGTCATTTCCTGTAATCTCATGGTCTGGTTAAAGGCCCTGTGATGCTATTTCTTTGATGCCATCATTATGCAAAACAGCATGTTAGAAATCTGGCCAATCCAACCTCTTTTGGTTATCGAATGTTGGCAGGTATACCACAGCCTCATACAGGGCTGCCCCGTGGTCTGCTTCCATGGTATTTGTGTGCAGAATGTGGATCAAGGCAGTCTAAGGGCGGGGGGGCGTGGCTAGGCGCCCGAAGGAGATGGCGGCGCTGGTGTAGCGGCTCCGTCCGCGCCGGGGTTTTCGGCGGCTCGCGCTCATCGTAGAGATTACGAAAGGTAGCGTGTGCCTCATGAAGGTGCCAGGCATGCTTTAAGCTCTTTTTCTACGCCATGGCGGACCTCCTCTAACTTTGCTGCCTATTTCCCTTCCCGGTTGCGGCTCTGAATCGGCCGCGACCGCCATTTTGGATTTCCTCCGTTTTGAACTCCCTCAGCAGCGCGTTTTTTCGTGCTTTGTTTTCCTGACTGATATATGGGTCTTACATCACACCCAATGTTACTAACACCAGGAATGCCGTAATATTACTCTTCTTCACTATTTACGCAGCTGCTCCATGTATTTAATTTACATTTTCTGCTCTCCTCAACTTTGGCGGCCATTTTGATTATTCTGCTTTGTCTCCTGGCAGTAATTTTTGCTTCTTTTCTTTTTCTCTCATCAACTGCTTGCTTCTATTCTCTACGCCCAGTGGAATCTGCATAATACTTGACTTTGTTTTTCTCCTGGCAAGACGAACTTGTTTTTTTTTTTGATTGCTTTGATGGCTGAAAATTCTGGCAAGTTTCAAAAGCGTAACTATATTAAAAATTCTAAGCTCTTCACGGAATTGGCTCATCTAGAGGCTTCTCAATCTTCTTCTAACAGCGAGATGACGTCGAATATGGAGTCCTCCTCACAGTCTTCACTAAAAATGACGCCTAAGAGGTTAAAAAAGGATCCGCCTTCGCCTCCCAAATCTTCTCCGACCATTTCAATGGAGCTACTCCTTGAAGAGATACGGGCCTTGCGTCCTTTTATGGAGGAAACCAATGCTAAGCTGCAAGTTCTTACTGACAATTGGGCTGCGATGGATGAAAGAATGTCTTCGGTGGAACGTGATGTCTCCTCTCTTCAGGATTCTGCAGCCAAGGTCACCCACATGCATACGCAGTTATCCTCTCTCCAGAAACAGGTGGAGGACTTGGAAAACCGAAATAGGCGTAATAATCTTCGCCTTTACGGCCTGGTGGAGGGCTGTGAGGGGAGCGATCCCATCACCTTCTTCAAGTCTTTTCTTCCCAAGCTTTTGCACTTGCCTGAGGACACCCCACTCAATATCCAGCGTGCCCACAGGCTTGGTCGAGCATCCACATCGCTCTCCACACCAGTGAAGCCTAGAGGTGTAATAATGTATTTCTTGGAGTACACAGATCTACTGAAAGTTCTTTCTGCGGCCAGAGCTTCTCCTCGCCTCACATGGTCTGGTTCCACCTTGTTCTTTGCGCAAGATTACGCCAGAGCTACGGCGAATCGGCGTAAGGCCTTTCTAGACATGAGACCTGAGCTTCGTTCCATCGGTGCTAGATATGGCCTTTTCCATCCTTGTTTATTCAAAGTCACTTATAACAATGAGACTACGACATATGAGGATCCCACGCGCCTCCGAAGTTTCCTGAATTCTTGTGGCCAGTCTGAGATGGAGCTTTCTGGTCCTTCTTCCTCTTCTCGTCCACCGTGACTCTCTTTGAGGCTCTATTATGTTGCTTTTGTGTTTTTTTTTGCCTGCAGATTCCTCTGTTCCAATTGTTCTTACGCATGCATGCTCTTATGATGATTGTATCTTTTCTACTGCAATATTTATTACTGAAGTTGAGTTTTCTTGGTTTGTTCTATTTATTGCCTGTCTTATGCCTCTGTCGTCCGCCGTTGCCTAATTATGTTACCTTTCTTCCCCTACAGATCACGGTTTGTGCGTTCCGTCCTGTTTCTCTGGCTGGACGTTCCACTGACCCCGAGTGCCCTGCCTTCTTCAGTTGGCCCTACCTCCCTCCCCTTACCTCCACGTCCGTCCTTGTTTATCCTTGCTCCTGATCGTACCTTCCTTGAGTTACCCCTTGTAAGTACCCCCTTTCCCTTTATTGTTATGGTTGTTCTTGGTTTGCTTCTCCCTACTCCGTTCTTTCTCTCCACCTTCTCAGGTTTTTTGCTGTTATTACCATTTTGGTGCTTACTCTCTGCTTTCCTCTTTTTTGTAGTTTACTGGTTCTTTTGGTCATGCTTCTCTCTCTTTACATATCTCATTGTCGTTTCACTGATCTTGATTACACCTTGTTTTTCCTCTTTCATTATGGTATCTCTTGATCTTCTCTTCTTCCTCTTGTTCCAGTCTACTCCATTTCTTTTCTATTCTTCCTCTTTCTTTCTTTTTCTTACGTCTTCTATTTTCCACGAGGCTTTCTCTCAATGTCATCTTCCCTCCTTGCATTATTTTTTTAATTATCCTTAATGTCAACACGTATTGTATCCTGGAATGTTAAAGGTCTTCACTCTCCCATTAAGAGGCAAAAAATTCTTTCGCATTTAGCCAAATTGAATGTAGACATTGCTTTCTTGCAAGAAACACATTTGTCTGATGTTGAAGCAGCCAAACTCAAGACAGGTTGGGTTGGTGATGTTTTCTCTGCTCCTGGGGATGGTAAACGAAATGGTGTGGCGGTGTTAGTCCGCAAATCTTTCTCTCACTCTCTTTTGTCTTCTGAGTCGGATCCAGAGGGCAGATGGTTGTTTGTCAAACTTTCCTCGAAGGGTATTCCCATCTCCCTTTTCAACATATATGCACCTACTGGTGGTGACCCCGCCTTTTGGCGTACAACGGCCTCCCGTATTTCTGAATACATTGATGATAATTTTATTATGGCAGGAGATTGCAACTTACCTCATGACCCCTTTTTCGACAGGCACTCCAAAGCATCCTATATCCCTAACAAGTCTCATAAATTGTTTGTTCAGGCAGTGGCCCAGCACAAACTCGTTGATGCCTGGCGCCTATGTAATCCTACTACTAAAGAGTATACCTTTTACTCCCCATCTCACCAATCCCAATCCCGCATTGATTATATTTTTCTTTCCCATCATATCTCTCAGTCCCTCACTCACGCCGATATTGGCCCCATTTTGTTCTCTGATCATGCCCCTGTTTTGGTTAATATTGATGTTTTACCCAAGTCCACTGGCCCAAAGCGCTGGCGCTTTAATAACACTCTCCTTCTTGATCCCAAATTCACAACCTCCTTTGTTGAATTTACCACAGAATTTTTTGTCATCAATGATACGCCCGATATGCCCACGCATGTTATTTGGGACGCTTACAAAGCTGCAGCCAGAGGTTTCATCATTGATTTTGTAGCCACAAAGCGTAAAATTGCCCGTAAGCGTACTAGTGATCTCCTGCTTGCGATCAAAAAATTGGAGCACTCCTTTTATACCTCCCACTCGCAGGAAAGTTTGACTAATCTTATTGAAGCTAAGATGCAATTTAACAAACAATCCACTGATGATGCTTCGTTATATCTGTTGAAATCTAGCTCAAAATTTTATGGGGGTAAGAACAGAGCGGGGAAGATTTTAGCCAACTATTTAAAAGTTAAGCAACACAAATTGAATATTGAATCTGTTTTTGATGTTAATTATGTTTTAAAACATACGGATGCTGACATTTTAGAGGAATTTTCCCGCTTTTATACTACGCTCTACTCTTCTGAGACTCACCCTACTCCCCAATCCCTTGCTACCTTCTTCTCCAATATTCAGGCTCCCCCCAATTTTCCTGTTGACTTATCAACTCTTGAAACGCCCATCTCCAGTTCCGAACTACACAATGCACTTACATCACTTAAGAAGGATAAGGCTCCGGGTCCGGATGGATTTACAGTTGAATTTTATCTGCACTTCTCTAAATTACTATTACCCAGATTACATTCTCTTATTGATTCTTTTGTCCTTTGTGGTACTTCCTCTGGCACCTTTTCAGACGCCCACATTTGCATAATACCCAAAGAAGGGAAAGATACCCAGTATTGTAAGAATTACAGACCAATCTCTTTAGTCAACATTGATTACAAGATTTACGCTAAATCCCTCGCCATTAGACTAGACCCCTTTCTTCCTGAATTACTGGGCCCAGAGCAGTCTGGATTTGTTAAAGGTCATTTCATTACAGACAATACTAGACTTCTGTTTAATGTCCTGTCCAAATCATCACGATTCCAGGATTCATTAGCGGCAATTGCTTTGGACGCAGAAAAGGCGTTTGGTAGAGTGGACTTTTCTTTTTTCTGCCCTCAGATGGTTTGGGTTTGGTCCTAATTTCATTTCCTTTGTCTCTTTCCTTTATTCGAATCCCAGAGCGGCGGTATGTGCCAATGGCCTAATTTCCTCTTTCTTCAACTTAGGTAGAGGAGTCCGTCAGGGATGTCCCCTTTCCCCTTTCCTTTTTAATCTGGCTTTAGAACCCTTCCTCTCAAAACTTCGTCAAAATCCTAACTTGCATGGTTTCCAATGTTCCCAAACAAACATTAAACTTGCCGCCTATGCGGATGATGTCCTTCTCTTTATTTCTAACCCTGCCATCTCCATTCCTGCTTTTTTAACTGAAGTCCATGAGTACTCCCAAATTTCCGGCTATAAATTGAACAATGACAAATGTGAAATTTTACCCCTCACAAAATTCACCTTCAAACCCGATTTCGCTGCGTCCAATTTCACCTGGAGTACCTCACATATCAAATATCTTGGGTTGCATGTTACTCCCTCCCTTTCAGACACGGTTTCATTATGCCTTAGCAAGTGTATCCAGAGATTATCTGACCTTACTTCCAGATGGCATCCGCTTTACCTTTCCTGGTGGGGTCGTCTCGACACGATTAAAATGATGCTTTCCCCAATAGTTCTTTACATCATTTCCAATATTCCAATTCCTATTTCAGCTAAATTTTTTAAGAAAATCAACACTATTCTTTCTTCCTTCCTCTGGTCAGGTAAAAAAGCGCGTATGTCCCTGCATAGACTACAACTCCCCAAATCAGAGGGTGGGGTCAATTTTCCAGATTTTCCCAATTACCACAAAGCTTTCCTTTTGCGACAAGCTTCCCTTTGGTTGCGAGAGCCTGTTGATTCCCCCCCTTTATGGCTTGCTATTGAGCGCCTCTCTCTATCTCCCTTTACTTTCGTTGAATATCTCTCATTTTCTCGCAAACCCCAGCTTGTCTCTACTCCCATCCACAAATTCACTACCAAGCTTCTTCTTTCCACCTCCCCAAGCCCTCCCTCCTCTGTAGCCGATTTTCTTAATACCACCATTTGGTATAACAACAGCATTCTCATTAATCACAAGCCCTTTTATTGGAAATCTTGGAGACAAAAAGGATTGATCTGGGTTTCCCATCTCTTTTCTGGCTCTGATTTCTTACCTTTCTCCGTTCTCTGCCATAGTTTCAATCTCCCCTCCTCTTTTGCTCGTAAATACCTTACGCTGAAGAATGCAGTTATGTCCACCTACACCCAACTTTCCAATTCTCCCGCCCTACCCGATTCTTCTAACCCCACTCTACACCTTCACTCCTTGCTTCGTATTCATAATACTGCCTCGTCAATTTACCACTCATTTCACAAGACCCTCACCCCTAGGCCAAAATCCACAGTAGAGGAACAATGGGAATCTGATCTTGGTATCTCTTGGCCCACCTCTCTTTGGGATAAAGTATGGACCAAGCTTCGCAAATCATCCAGGGCTGCCTCCCTTACGCAAACCTTGTTTTTTATCTACAACAGACTTCTTTTTTCCCCTCAAATGTTGAATAAGAGGTTTCCTTTAGTCCCTGACCATTGCTGGTCCTGCTCGTCACCCAAGGCTACTCTTTTTCACATGCTTTTTTTGTGCACTGCTGTGAACAATTTTTGGAAGCAGGTTTGGGCTCAGATTAATGCCATATTTCATACTGCATTTCCCTTCTCCTTTGTCAATGTTTTTTTAGGAAGTCTCTCTTCCTGCTGGGCAGATGTTGAGGTTAATGTGCAGATTGTTGACTTGATTTGATAAAAATTTATATCGCGCAAAACAATAACCCGAAGGTATCAAGGCGCCTAAGAATACAATCAGTAATTGAAGCAAACATCCTTACATATAGGCCTGCCGAAAGAGGCAAGTTTTAAGCGCACTACGGAACTTCTGCAGGGAGGGCAAGGATCTGAGGTCAAGAGGAAGAGCATTCCACCATTTGGGGGCCAGAGTGGAAAAGGCCCTGCCACCCCATTTAGCTCTTCGGATACGGGGAGCTATAAGAAGCAATTTCCCGGCGGAACGCAAGTTCCTTCCAGGAATGTAATAGGAGATGATGGATCCGACTCCTGAATCGTTATTCTTGGCAAAGGCTCTATATGTCATACATAAGATCTTAAACCGTATTCGGAGTTCTACCGGTAGCCAGTGCAGCATTTTCCTAGCTTCCATGGCCGAAGAGCGTCTGGGGATATCCAGAACAAATCTGGCTGTGGCATTTTGAACTACCTGTAAGCGTTGCAGGAGGCTCCTATTTAGCCCCGCATACAACGCATTACAGTAGTCCAAACGTGAGCCAATAAGTGCGACAGCAATTTGCTTTCTGGCCTGCAAGGAAAGGTATTTCCTAATCCTTCGAAGAGTGTGGATCAGACCCCAACAGGTGGAGATGGTCCTACTCACCTGTTTGTTCATATCAAGGGCAGGGTCTATCAGCACCCCGAGATTCTTAGCAGATGTAGTGGGGGAAGGACAGATTCCCAACGAGTCAGGCCACCAAGCGGCTGACCAGATGTTTTCTTTCCCTCCAAACACCATCACCTCAGTCTTCTCCCCATTCAGTTTAAGGGAGTTCTGAATCATCCAATGACCAACCGCCTCCATACAAGATCTAAACTTGGAGGCGGTTTGCACATCTGAATGGGAGAGAGAGACGAGTATTTGGGTGTCATCTGCATAAGAGACTACCTCCATCCCGAACGTTCTTATTAGTCTGGCTAGAGGGGTTACATAGATGTTAAATAGGGTCGGGCTAAGCGCCGACCCTTGGGGAACCCCACATAGCACAGGACGGGATGGAGATAGGAACTCCCCCAGCTTGACTCTTTGTTCCCTCCCAACGAGGAAAGAAGTCAGTAGATCTAGAGCTGCGTCCTTCACCCCCACATCCCTCAGGCGTGATGTAAGAACTGAGGGGGAGAGGGTATCGAAGGCCGCAGTTAGATCAAGTAGGACCAGGAGGGCGGTCTGGCCCCCATCAACTGTCGTGCGGATTTTATCAAGCACGATGGTAAGGGCTGACTCGGTACTATGTTCCCTCCTGAATCCATGTTGGGAGGGGTCCAGGCAGCCCGAACTCTCCACAAAGACAGCGAGATGCTTGTTAAGATGTGCCTCAAGCATCTTTGCTGGAGCCGGGAGCAGCGAGATTGGACGGAAATTTTTTAAGACTTCCGGATCGAGAGAGGCCTTCTTTAGCAGAGGTTTCACCGCTGCCTTCTTCCACTCCAGAGGAAAGATGCCATCTCTGATGGCAAGATTCATTATTTCTAGCAGTGGAGGTAGAAGGGTCTCCCTACACTGCTTGATGATCTTCAAAGGGCAAGTATCCAGGGGCGAGCCGGACTTGGTCTTATCAAGCAAGATCTCCAAATCATGCAGGGCCAGGGGGGGAAAAGAATCCAGGGTGCACAGTGGGGAGATGTCAGTAGAGATCATATTCATCTCAGCCAAGGCGGTAGGCACACTGATAGACGCTCTTTGTTCCTCAAGACCCAGATGGATATCGTGTATTTTAGTATGGAAAAAAGAGGCAATCTTATCACATAGGTCTTGGGATGGAGTGACAGGATCAGGAGTTTGCAAGTTGACTAAAGAGTCCACGATTTTAAAGAGCTCCTTCGGCGAAGAAAGCGAGGTTGTTAAGGCTACAAAGTAGTCTTGTTTGGCCTGAATGATCGCCATCTTATATTTCCTAACAAGGAGTTTGTGAACTTCCTTGTTCTTAAAGTCCCAGCTAGCATGCCAGAGCCTCTCCTTCCTCCTCACTTCTTGGCGGAGGAGTCTAAGGGAGTCAGAGAACCAAGGGGCAGATGGTCTCTTTCTGGCTCGGCGGCGGGTCTGTACTGGGGCCAATTCATTTAGGGCCTCCCTGGTGACCTGTTCAAAGTGACCAACTGCAGACTGTACACTACCCGAATCTAAGTTGGAAAGACTAGCAGCCCAGGGCGCAAAGGAGTCACTGCTAATGTTTCTAAAGTTTCTAGCAGATTCCATTACGTGATTCCCTGTTTTACAAGCACTCACCCTATGGTATTCCAAACAGAAAGGAACCGCAAGATGGTCCGACCAGGATAGATACACTGGGTCTTTGGTGGTCAGACGAGGATCATTAGAAAAGATGCCATCTAATGTGTGGCCTGCGCGATGTTAGCCGTTGCTTTTCAGCAATCACTGTAAACTGGAAAAATGTTGCTAATATCTCTTTTAGAGCATGGTGGTACAATGTATGTCATAATCACAGGTTAGACACCGTTCTTATTTATCCCCTTAATCTGGCTAAAAAGCGACACGACCTTTGGCTACCTGTGACTTTGTACATTGATGTTTACGCCAAGCGCTCTTCTCATTTGCCTCCTTTTCAGCAGGAGGTCTCCAAGCCTCCTTGATTGACCTTTTTTGTTCCTTTGCACTTTCCATAGCTCATTTTATTGCATATTATTTTCAATACTGATCTATGTTATATAGCCTCACTTATTTATTACCTCTTAATTCCATGTTTATTTTCATGGACTTGTTTATTCTACTTATTATATTGCTGTTATGTTTCAGTCTTTTCTTGTGTATTGACACCTTTACTTCTCTAATAAAGACCTTTTGAACTTAAAAAGGCAGTCTAAGGGCAACTTGAGAAAAAAGGGAAGTTAATGGTGCCAATTCTAAATGAGCAATGGCCTATTTGTTTTCGTTCTTTTACCGTTTTTTTTTTAATTTTCAGTTATGACTCAATCACCGTGATTTAGCTGAAAATGGATCAGAAATTCAAAGTTGTTTGGAAAAAGTCTCCCACAATAGATTTTGCTCAAAGCCCCCAAAATCCCCAAGATGTTCCTGGCTTGATGCTTTGCGTCAAAGCAGTTTCTTATCCAAGACCAGGACACACAACACCATCAAGAAAAACACTTTCCCAAAACTACACTTTTAGCAAATTTTTGTTGGTTGTTTATTAAAACAATGTCAGGATAATTTTTTTTTTTTAACACTTTACCAACTGTATCCCGTTTCCATTTGTTTACACAAACAATTTTGAACGTTAAAGCAAAGAAGTGCAACTTTAAAAATAAAGATTAAAGAATAGATATTTGTTCCTTCAATACTCCGGATTGAATTGTTGAATGGGGAGCTTCAGTTGAAGTGGATCACGAAGTCGTCTGAGGTTGGCCTCGGTCTGTGGGAAAAAATACAAAAACAATATGTTAAATTCAACTAATGCATGTAATATCTGCACGAAAGCCAATCCAGACTTTAGCTTCTGCAGGTTTAATTTGTGCAACTTGATCGTCTCTATTATGCTTTGTCCGATTGCTCAAGTGGATTACAATTTAAATTCCACATAACATTGTACACATGAATGCCACAATGAATGCCACAATCTCCCATGGCTAGAGATAGTCTGAATCAACAGGAACATATTTACAGTTCAGCAACAAGATTTATTTGATTTTCAGTCGGGAAATAAAGTTGCGATCTGAGGTGAACACCTGAAAATGAAAACCCGCTGTGATGGAGGTGAAAACATGCTTTAATATATCTTAGTTTAATGCCAAAGGTAACAAAATGCATTGCACTGCGTTCACTTGAGCATGCCTGTATTTCTGTCAGTTTATATTTATGGGCCAAGATGCACTAACACTTTGCGCCAGGTTTGCGTCCCAAAAGTGCTGCTAATTGGCACAATGTATTGAATTGGGATTTACTTTCCAGCGCAAATGTAGCCCTAAAGTAACACCAAGTATCAATAAGCACTACTTTACGTCAGGGGGTATACCATGGGTAAATGGATGTTCCTATGCAACCGTCAATCAGTTCTGATGCATTCCACTATCTACTAATATTGGTTGACAGGAGTTTGGGTAAAAAGCATAGACTCCTTGAGGAAGGCATAATGTTGGAGAAAGGTTTTCTTTTCTCCAGAATTTCAACTTTCTACAGGACACTTGAGGAGAGGAAGTGGTCCGTCGGCTGCGCTGTCGCATCTGGTGCAGGAAACCAGGGTTCGAGCCTCGAGGTCGCGTCCACATCCTGTGATTCTGGGCAAATCACTTAATCTCCCCGTGCCTGAATGTGTAATGTAAATACGGTGCTATGTAAAGCGCTCCAATACCTTCGGGTCGAGTTCGCGCTATATAAATATGCAACAAAATAAAAAATAAAAAAAACTATCAAACTATGTCTTCCAGTATAACAAGTATGTCAGACATCACACGCACACCCTTGCACTATAGTGCAAGGGTGTGTGCGTTGTGCAAGGGAGCCAAAAGTGCAAGAGCACAGGGGAAGAGAGAAACAGTTCCATATTTTATGGCGCTGTACTGCTCTCTCCCTTTGACGCAACGCAGCGCAGCAACTTTGCTGCGCTGCATTACATCAAATCGTAGTAACTCTGCCCCATGGTCTCGCCTAGGTCCCCAATGTGTGTTTGTGGCCCTTAGCGTGCACATGCACCACCTAAATTCAGCCAGGGGAATGAGTAGCAATGCTGGCTGTTCTTTCAAAGTAGAGGAGGACAGCTCCAGTGAGTGACTGCGTGCTGAGGTAGGACTGCGCAGATGCACATTACTCATCCCAGGCTGTAGTTTAGATGAGATGCCATTAAGTTACATTTGTTTCTCTCTCATCCTCTGCAATAATCAGGCCACTGATGCTGCCCTGCCTTTATTCACGCCTGCTTCCTTACTGATGCTACCCGCTGCTTTACCGTGCACTTTACCTTGGATTCATAACTGCAGGCAGAGAAAAAAATCCTATAGGCCCATAAAGGGAACTTGAAGGCAACTTGTTAAAATGTATGTTCAACCAGAAATTTGCAAATCCTTCAGCGAAAAACAGATTAAGACTAATGCTAGTTACTTTATATTATCAAACCATGTTTCTACCGGTCTCCCCTCGTCTACTTGTTTACATATAATCCCTACCCCTTTTTTTTAATTACGTTTGCATTTCTTATGCTAACATCAGCTTTGTATGTTACAGTTAGGGTAACCCTGTGCAGTCTTTGTCCATATTTGCTACGTTTCATAATCACAATTTGGTAATCGTGCTTTATCTTCTCCAAATATCTCATTATAGCTTCATACTATCCTCTGTCATGAGCTGTAGATTATATTTCCCAATTGCTCAAATTTAAGATGTGATAAATCTAGGATGTTCCATGGCTTAAGATGGCAGTGGCTTGAGGCTGACAGTGGCTGGGTGATGTATCCAATCTAGATGTGGTGGAACAATGCAGTGTGGGGTGCTGCCATCAGTGTTACGTCACCAAAGTCACAGGGTTTGATATAAAAGCACTACAGAAAGGACAAGTGCAGCAAATGAGCCGCGTCCAATCAGCAGCTGTATGGTGAAGTTGTGGTATACGTCAGGTGGCGCATTTTGAAACATATTGTTCCAGATATTTAAGTAAAGCGTTGAGTGGTAATGTCCTGCCAAGTAGAGAGAGCACATTTTTCATTTAAATGACTTTTTGAAATAGCCTTTAGATTTGCACCAGGCATGCATCTTTTCTACTAAACATATATAACACACAAATTAACTTATGGAAATGTGGCTTCTGTGTACATTTATCACACAAGTACAGTTTATTCGTGTGTTTCGATCTTTGCATCCCTCACAGTTCAGAGTTAGAAAACAACAGTATGCCTTATATGCTCTTCACTTGCTGCTAAAATATTTTGAAATATTTGTAAAGTTCTTTTAGAACTATTTCAATGTTGATGTGTATTAGAGCACATTTGACAAACTGCAGCCTTCTCCTTTCACACTCTTTACTCCATGGAGAATTGTCACTTGGTGGCAAAATTCACCCTCTTGGCAGTAAGAGAAGGGTAATGTAAACACCATTCTTCATGGTAAAAGGAAGGATTCTGGGGAAAGTTGCAAGAAGACATTGGCCAGTGTGTGACCTCTGTCTTTGAATGCACAGCAAATGCCACATGATATAAACAAAACTGAAAGGCCTATTTAGTGACCAGTCTCCTATGGAACTCCGGTAAGGTAATCCTGGGGGGGCTGCAATACCCCCAGACACCCCCCTGATGACTCGAATCTTCATTCTGGATGCGAGGTGTTGCATATTCGGCAGAGAAAACACCTTGGCCATATTGCCATATAATTGGCACAACTCTGAAGCATCGATTCCTGGGGCAAACACCCACAACATCTCAACTTGTAACTGACTACCCACAATGCATAGCTGGAGTTGGCAGGTGAAACAGTTCCTGTAGCACCAAATGCTGCTGGTGGGCACAGCATTTGTGTATTATGAAGTTGGAATCTCTCTGGTGCCCTATATACTTTTTTGTGTTTAACTCTAGATATACATTGAAGCGTGACCCCTGCTCCATCAACTCGAGACTTCCATCCATAGAATGTTGTTCCAACTAAAAAAGTAACAGGCACAAGAGGAGCTCATGTCTGCATCACCTTATGCTAGACAACGTAAGCACCTACGTGAACTTTCCTGAATTACATTTATTTTTGTAGTTGTTTTTATACAGATGACATGGGTTTCTGGGAGCTTAACAAGATACGGTTTAAAACTGTAGCTGGTGCATAGAGGTACCAATATTTTCATCGTTAGTGTTAAACATGAGTGCCAAAGTTCATAGCGTTTAAGGCCAGGATGCAAATGCCCGCAAGCTAGGTTAAGGTGGACGCGGCAGGCTACCACATTCATGTAGGAAATGTAATGGAAGGGAAAAGAATCAAAGGTGGAATTACTAATGTGAAAATTGATGTGGCGTACAGGCCATGTTATTTCTAGGCGTGGGCACTAAAAACGTTGCACAAAGTGCAGATTTTGAAAAACTTACAACAGTCCAGTTTGCTGGTTGCGGCTCACAGATTTGGAGAAAGAGATGGGTTGAGGGACACTTAAAAGGCAGTGGCATTTCTGAAAGACCAACTCCATCTCTGGGGAAACTTGTGTTAAGAGATGAACACAACCACATCTCTGAGATTGCAGAGATTAAACCTGATTTCCTAGAAAGGAGGGTACTGTGGATCTTACAAATGTAAATGATTGGAGATTTGTAATGTGAACCCATCTCATTTCGAGTACACGCTGGAATTTCCCAATCAAAAAACAATCCAGGCCTGGGCAAACATCGCTCTCTATTCTGTGTATCCTAAATAGATAGTTGCAAAGATAGATGTAGTCACCCCCCCACCCCCCAAATACATCTGGTCTCTGCCATTTTCACATATAAAAATCAGATTTAACGGTCCATTCTTGGTTTATAAGCCACAGGCATCAAGTTATTAATTTGCCCCAAGTGTGGGTTACAGGAAGCCGCCACCATGCTTAGGGGAGCAGTGAGCTCTAATTGCAGGAACAAAAGAAAAAACGGTTTCCATAGTGGTGATTCTACCAGACGAGTGAATTGTAATATTGCCTCTCTATTTGAGCCTATAACCTGTGTGCACTTATTGAAGCCAATGTAAAAGATTCGGAGCAAATTCTAACAAGCAATAGAGCAGCACCAGTACAGTGTAGCGAGGAAAAGAGTGGCTCAGGTGTAGTGTTCTCCAGGGGTTGAATAATCAGGAACACCAAAGTACGTTGTGAAGGTAGGTTTATTTTCACCTCAACCACCAACAGTCGTCTCTCAACTGCTCTCCTCTAGAATCCCACTCTCCACGCTCTTCTAATTCTCAAATAGAATAAGAACATCATTTTAACTTCTAATTCTGGGTTATACATAAGTGGGAAGAAGGAAGATACACACCATCACACATCTTCCCCCTCAACAATAGAAAAATAGCAAATTAAAAACAAATACATAGCGAGAGATAAATAACCATACAATATCAGAAACACCAAAACATCATTGCATAAACAGTGCTATGCAAAAAATGACCAGAATGAACACAGCATCCTTCATTAACTAACTTAAAACTAAACATAATCCTTCATGTACACAGGAAGTCTGCGCACCCTTTGACTTTTTTCTCTAACACCACCCGAGACACTAGGCGGGCCAGAGAAAGAAGATGAGAAATTAGAGAACTTGGAACATGAGTTAAGTCTGTTACTACCCGTCTGATCAGATGAAGCAATGGGATTTACAACCACAACACGACTCTTGTTCCAAATTCTCCCATCACTAGTCTTGACAGCATTTTTGAATATCTTAATTACAGGTCTGACATTGGTATATTTTGACCATGGTTGGCACCCAACAGGAGCTTTTATTTTAACTAAATCACCAACTTTTACCGCCTGGAATTGAGCACACTTCTTTTCATCAACATAAGATTTTCTCAAGGACTGTTTCTCTAGCTCTCTGTCCCTCCAATCTCCTATTTGATTATTAACAAAACCCTTGTTCAATTGCATCCAACCGGGACATAACAAAGTATTGGGGATTTTCCCTTTAAAGAGTTCAAACGGAGATCTTCCAGTGGTTGAATGGGGAGACACACTGTAAGCTGAGATTCTGTCTTGAAGTGATTCTTTCCAATTCAGACCTCTGCTCTCGCCAGTTGAATAATTTCTTTAAGAGTTTTATTGACCCTTTCAATTGCACCATTCGTTTCTGGATGATAAATCGCACACTTTTTATGACGTATACCACAGTTGTCAAGGAAATGTTTAAACTCATTCGAGGTAAATTGTGGTCCATTGTCAGAGAGAATGCTGTTGGGAAAGCTCTCTCTCTTAAAAATATCTTGTAAGAATCTAATAACACATGCAGTGGAAACATCTCTAGCAGCGCACACTTCTATCCACCTGGAGTAGAGATCCAAAACCACCATCAAGTATGGAGTATGGGGGGGAGGAGCCTAGCGCGTAACCAAGATGGCCGCGTAGGCTCAAGGCTCCCGAGGGCCTCCGCAACCTCCCACGTCTATCCTGAATTAATCCTGGTTTTGTCGACGGGCTTTTGTTGATGAGCTTGAGCTGAGGTGCCATCCGTTCTCCAAATTCAAATCGGGCTCGGGGAACCGGACTGGTTGCGATCTGAAGTTTACGGCCTGCTCCTGCCTTGGTCCCGAACTCGAGTTGGTGAGGTGCCCGGGTACGAAGTGAACAACAGTCACGTACCCCGCACTTTCACTTTCGTTTTTGAACCTGTTTGCTGACATCGGCTGAGGGACCTTGATTTTCCAGAGGAGCGTGGATGGCGGAGTGTTTGGCCTGGATCTCGGACTATACACAGGCTACAGTCCGTGACGGCTGTGGTCCCTTGAATTAGCTGTCTGGTCCCTACTCCTGTGCTGGCAGGTGCCGATCTCAGTGGTCACCGGACGATGGCGGCGAGACTGGACGGAGACAAGCAGAAACCCAAGAATACCCGGCGGGGAGTTTACACCCAGGCTAATAACATGGACCGCTATGCGCAGACAAAGGGATCCCCTGGTGGGTCGCATAAATCGCCGGAAAGGTCCAAGGCTGTCTCGGGCCTATCTGCTGACTTGACTTTGATAGACGTCATGGGCGCCATTGAGGAGATGAAGGCTGCAGTGGGTCAGCAGTTTGATACCCTGGCTCGTAAATTGGATGCGGTCCTGATCGATGTAAATCTGGTCAGGGCGGATCTGTCTAAAACGAATGAGCGGGTCAATGCTTTGAACCACACTGCGTCGAACCTAACTGTGGACGTGGCCGCCCTGCAAACGGAGGTTCGTAGGTTACGGCTGGCCAGTGACCTAACTGACCGTCGACTTGAGGATTCCGAAAGCAGGGCCAGGCGGAACAATGTTCATATAATTGGGGTACCGGAACGATCGGAGAACCCTGCTGCTGACCTTTTTGTGGAGGATCTGGTGGTCAACCATCTCGCACCCAAGGGGCTGAGCAAATTCTTTGCGGTGGAGCGGGCTCACAGAATTCCGGGTGGTGCGCCGAAAGTGGGTGCTCCCCCGCGGCCTAGAATTGCCCGACTTTTTAACTTTCGGGACAGAGATGCTATCCTTCAGGCGTCGAGGGTGAATGGGCCGCTGAAGTTTGACAATTCTTTTCGTCAGCTTCTATCCAGACTTTACGCAAGCGGTCCAAAAACAACGACTGGGATTCTTGGGCGTCAAGCGGCGCTTGAGGGACATGGAGCTGAAGTATGCGATGCTATTTCCGGCCAGGTTGCGGGATGAGTTCGAGGATCGCTCGCACTTCTTCGACCGGCCAGAGGCGGTTGGAGACTGGTTGGATACCCTGCCTCGGAGTCGAGTCGAGGTCGAGATGGTCAGACGGCGGAGAGTGGCGAGGGTTCGGCGGAACAGGACTAGAACTTTGGTTCCCGGTGATGGACTAGGCTGGGGACGTTTTGTACCTTAGCTCTATGGGACTCAAGTTTGGTGCAATATGCCCTTCAAATGCTCGGAGGTTGTGGGGAGCATATTGGGGCCCTTTCCTCCTTCAGGGGTTCTTTTTGTGGTTCAGTATATGTTAGGGCGACAGGCACACTGCAAGTTGGGGGGGGCTGTTTGGGCTCAAGCAGGGGTGCAGGGAGGGGGGGAGTTGTGGTTGGGATATTGTGGGGGAGGGGGGTGTTGGGGACGGTTTGTTTGTTTCACAAGGCAATGTGAGGTTAGCTGCTGATTTGTCCTTGTCGTGTTCTCCGGGATGTGGGCATCATGCACGGGAGCGGGGTGGGGGGTTGAGAATACTTTCGTGGAATGTGAACGGACTGGGGGATAGGATCAAGCGCGGGGTGGTGTTGCAGTTTTTGAAACGGATCTCGCCCGACATTGTTTTCCTGCAGGAGACGCATCTGATTGGGAACTCCTTCCATGCCCTGAATAGGCGGGGCTATCACCTTGCTGTTCACTCTGGTTTCACTTCTGGCTCTAGGGGAGTGGGTATCTTGGTCAGGCCTCTCTCCCGTTGGAGGTGGACGAGGTGCTCCACGATGATAGAGGGCGATATGCAGCATTGGTGGGGAGATGGGAGGGTAGAACTGTTTCGCTCGTTGCTGTTTATGTGCCACCGGGATTGCAGACGGCTACATTTGCTGATTTGGGGCGTTTGGTCCTGGGACTCCCTGGGGGGGTTCTGGTGTTAGGGGGTGATTTTAACGCTGTTGTATCCGGTATAGAGGACCGTCACCCCCCCAGGGATCTCCCTAGAGCCCAGGCCTGGCTGGGTGGCTTTCTAGATACTTTAGGACTTATAGATTGCTGGAGACTGATGCACCCGGGACAGGCACAATACACCTTCCACTCGGGGGCCCACGGGAGTCTCTCGAGACTTGATTATATACTTATGCCAGCGTTCCAGGCTAGGTGCGTCATTTGGCCCGAGGTATTTCTGACCATTCCCCTCTATTGTTGCAGATGGAGGTTGTTCCTGGGGCAGAGGGAAGAGTAGCGCCAATTAACCCCTGGTATTTACGTAACCCTAATATTCGCGCGGAACTGGTTAAGTCCATTGATCACTACTTCAACGATAATGTAGGGTCAGTGTCGTCTGCTGTCTCCCTATGGGAAGGTTATAAAACGGTGATCCGGGGGCATGCCTTGTCTCTTATTTCCCATGCTAGAAGGTGCAGGAGGGAAGAGGTGGTTCGCCTGGAAACTGACATAGCTGAGATGGAGGGGGATTTGGAGCGGGGTGTTACGGATGAGAAATTGCACGTTCTCAGCCTTAAACAGTCAGATTATAGAGCGCTGGTCACGGATGCGGCTAAAAGGATGAGTAGAGAGCAACAAGGACGACTGTATGATGTGGGAGATAAGGCCGGAAAATTGATTGCTTGGTTGGACAAGAAGGAGAGAGCGAGTAGAGTGGTGCCGGTTGTGGAGAGAGTGGATGGCGTGTGTGTGACTGACCCGGTAGAAATTGTTGACTGCTTCGCGGATTACTTCCGTGGGGTATACTCTCCGGTCTCTGGGCGCTCGGAGGAGGACTCTCATCTGTTGCTTAGAGATATTGCATTGCCGTCCCTCTCGGAGGCTGATAGCATATTGATGGAGGCAAAGTTGTCGCCGGATGAGATTGCTCTGGCCATTCGCTCGATCGCTTCTGGTAAGGCCATGGGTCCCAATGGTCTCCCCATTGAATTATATAAGTTGCGTCCAGATAAGATAGCACTGTATCTCCGTGACATGTTCCTCGCTGCACGGGCGGCGGGCTCCCTCCCCCTTGACCAACGTCTTGCCACCATAGTTGTGATACATAAAGAGGGGAAGCCGCGAGACCGCTGTGCCTCCTACAGGCCTATCTCGTTGTTGAACGCGGAACCCAAAATTCTGGCCAAGGTATTGGCCAATCGTTTGGTTCGGGTCGTGGGCGACTTGATTCATCAGGACCAGTCCGGTTTTATACCTCATCGTAATACCGCCCTGAACCTGAGGCGGTTGCATGGCGTGCTTGCTAGAGCGGAGTTTATGCGTGAGCCGGCCATCTTGGCGTCTTTGGACGCTACCATGGCGTTCGATACTTTAGAGTGGCCGTATATTTGGGCTGCGCTAGCCAAATTCGGGTTTGGCCCTGAATTCATTGGGTGGGTAAAATTACTATACGCTGACCCATTGGCGCAGGTTGTGGTGAATGGTAGGGTGTCGGGTCCCTTCGCGCTGGGGAGAGGTACGCGACAGGGCTGTCCGTTGTCGCCCCTCCTCTTTGCACTTTCTTTAGAACCTCTCGCTGCCTGGTTGCGTTGGGAGCCGTCGTTGCGGGGCATTAGATGGACGCCGGAATTTGAGGACCGTGTCTCCCTTTATGCGGATGACATCCTTCTGTATCTCACCTCTCCTCGACAGTCGCTAATTGTATTGGTGGACGTATTGAATTCCTTCGGTCGTAATTCTGGCCTGGTTATCAACTGGGCCAAGTCATGTGTTAACGTCCTCTCGGGCGGGGCCCCCCTCCTGCCGCGGGGGTGCCCTATTCAGATTGCTACATTGGGGTTCAAATATTTGGGAATCTTCATATCACTGGACCCCGCGGTCCGCTATGAGCGAAACCTTCTCCCTCCACTCCAGCGATTGAAGACCGACGTCGCGAGGTGGCGACGGCTTCCGCTCTCGCCGCTCGGACGGGTGGCATTGTTTAAAATGATGTCGCTGCCTTGCTTCTTGTACGCTTTACAAAATACGCTAGATGTCGTGCCGGCCCGTTATTTCCGTTAGGTGGAGGGTCTTCAGCGCCAACTGTTTTGGGACGGGCGACCGAGGATCGCTCTCGCCAAGTTGACACTCCCTTGGTATGATGGGGGTGTTGCCCTCCCCGATATTAAAAGATACTATTGGGCGTCTCAGTTGGCGGCGGTGAACCACGGGATATACGGTCCTGCTTTGAATCCGGCCTTCGAGATGGATAAGTTATTACTTCCGGGCGGGGATTACAATAGGGCACTGTATTCGGCGACTCCGGATGCACGGTTGACAGGACCAACGCAAGTTGCGGTACGCGTGTGGCATGCGGCGAATGCTGCGATGGGGTGGAGGGATCGCTTGACTCGAGCGACGCCGTTGTATGCCTCCCAGCGCTTGGGTTGTCTGTGGAAAACGAAAGGCTTTGAGAAATGGGATATGATTGGTATAAGTAAGGTGGGTGACCTCTGGGCGAAAGGGTCCTTTAAAACGTTTGAAATGCTCAAAACTGAATACAAATTAAATGATAGGGAGTACTTCCGATATGCACAGGTCTACCATGCGCTGTGTTCGGTTTTTCCGGATGTTGCTGCTATCCCAGAATATTCCCCATTGGAAGATAGAGTGTTAGATGGCTATGTGCCCGACAGCACTATTTCTCTGATCTATAAAAAACGTATTAATGATCGTACGGACTTGCTGACCCATCTGCGGGAGGCGTGGACGGCCGACGGATTGGAACTGGACGATGAGGATTGGGTTTCGGCGGCGGCCTCCCCGAAAGAGGTGGCGATCCCGGCCCGCCTTAGATTTGTGAAGCTGAAGATACTCCATAGAGTGTATGTCACAGGGCCTGGTTTGATACGTATAGGTTATTCGAGGGATGGAATGTGTAAGCGTGGCTGTGGCTTGTTGGGTACCTTTCTTCATATCCTATGGGAATGTTCGGAGGTCGTACGATTTTGGAACGGGGTACATACTGTAATGGAGGAGGTCACGCATGTCGCTTTGTTACCAGAGGCCAGGAGGTGTTTGCTGAATGTCTGGGAACCAAATGACTATAATGCGGCGCAGACGCAGTGGGTGACTTTGGGGTACATGGTGGCTAAGCGCAATATCGCACAGTTGTGAGGTTCCCCGAGGCCGCCTACGATTTCGGTATGGAAGGAGAATATGGATTGGTGTATGTTCAGGGAGAAGACGGTGTATGTGGCGAGAGGCAAGCCTGGGAGGTGGACTAAGGTGTGGGGTCCATGGAATTCCTATCGTGGAAATATCTGCGCTCCGCCTCTGCCGCGAGAGGTCGACGTCGCTTTGTCCCCCTAGCCGCACATTCTACGTAATTGTGTGTTGTTTGTCCTCTTCTCCGCCGCCCCCCACTACCACCTCCTGTCAAGAGTTATTCCAGATAATGTGGATCTTCCCCCGTCCTGGGGAGCGCACGCTGCTATTTCGGACTCTCATTGCCTTGTTTGTGTGTTATTGTTGTTGTTTTTTTTTTTAATAGAAAATATGAAACCGTCCTTTTTGATCGCCCTTGGACTATGGCCGCGGCCTGTTATATGTGCTTACGAACTTTCGGGAGCTTTTGCTTCTGGCTCATTTGAATGTATGGCGTTGCCTTGCTGGCTCCCGAGCTTTCTAGCGCCCGGCCCTTGTGGTTGTAGGCCTTTGTTTGTATCTTTTTAATGTGTAATAAAGGTTTCTTATAAAAAAAAAGAAAAAGTATGGAGTATCGAACACACCATGTAATGGACCAATAATTTCGATTGAAATCTCATCCCAAGGATGATCAGGTAACTTTCTGCACACCATGGGAGTTTGCTTTGTCTTCAAGATCTTGTCGCTAGCACAGCATTCAGCACATTCACGAACCAACCTCTCAATCTCAATATCCATGCCAGGCCACCAAAACTGCAATCTTAACAATTCTTTGGTCCTTACAATTCCAAGATGGCCAACATGGGCAAAACTGAGTAACCTCTTTCTTATACCCAACGGCGGGACCAACTTTGTACCCCTAGCAAGCATGCCATCAACCACTGATAGTTCATCAGAAACCAAGCTCCATGGCTTCTCCAAACGTTTATTCTCTCCCAACATCTCAATTACCCTTCTAATCTCTTCGTCCTTGTTGATTTCCACTTTCCAATCATCCTAAGTAACAGTACCGTCAGTGATCTCACATACATTAACAACCTCACCGTCAGAAACAACATCAGCCTCAATATTTCCACTGAGATCAACCAACCTAGAAAGACAGTCGGCCTATTTGTTGATGGCACCTGCAATATAATCCACATCAAAATTAAATTCTTGAAGAGAAATAATCAATTTCTTTATTCTAGATGAAATGGAGTCAAGACCTTTCTTTGAAAACACCTCCTTTAAAGGCTTATGGTCAGATAAAACATTAACCTTTGTTCCCCAAACCAATTTTTTAAATATCCTTAAGGTTAAGGCCCAAAATATGGCTAAAGACTCCTTCTCTATAACTGAGTAGTTTCTTTCAGACCCCCTGAGACATCTTGAGGTGCAGGCAATCAGACAATCCAGACCATTTTTTTCTGAACCAGCACAGCACCCAACCCTTTTTCACTAGCATCGGTCATAATGAAAGTAGGGTCACCAGGCACAAATGCATGAAGGGCAGGAGCTTTACTTAGTTCCTCCTTGATTGAACTGAACTCCTTCTCACACTCACTCGACCACAGAAATATCGCATTCTTTACAGTAAGTTTGCTCAAATTGTGGGTTTTACCAGCATAGTCTGGGATGAATTTACAGTAGAACTCCACCATGCCAAGAAAGAACAGAAGTTCTTCTTTGTTGACTGGTTCTGAAATACCCATGATAGAATCTACCAATTCCTTCTTAGGAAAAACACCATGCCCAGTTATGCAATGGCCAAGTTAATTTACTTCTTCCAAACCAAATTTGCATTTGTCTTTTCTAAGAGTAAGCCCAGCTTTTCTTAGACATTGCAGCACAGCAAACACACGAACATTGTGCTCATGAAAAGTGTTACCAAAAATCAAAAGATCATCTTGATAACATTTTACCCCAGTAAGGCCTTTGAGAATGTGGGACATAATGCGTTGAAACACAGAAGCCGCTGAGATAAGACCAAATGGCATTCTACAAAATTTAAAAGTACCCATGGGAGTTACGAAGGCAGTTAGATCTTGAGAAGAGTCATCTAATTCAACCTGGTGATAGGCTGATGCCAAGTCCAGAGTAGAAAAGTACTTCGCACCATCCAATGTACTAACTATCTCATCTATGTTGGGTAACGGAAACCTATCAACAATGACTTCTTTATTCAATGCTCGTAAGTCAATGCATAAGCGAAGCTCCCCACTGGCCTTCTTGGCTACGACTATGGGAGCCAACCATTCAGTGGCTTCAACCGGTACTATTATTCCTGCATTTACCAATTTATCAATTTTCCTCTGTACGCCAGCCTGTTCATTTAACAAAATTCTTCTTACTTTGGCAACCACAGGTACTGCCCCATGTTTTATTTTGATGTGGTGTTTTTACCCCTTGAGACACCCCAGAGTGTCCTTAAATATGTCAGAAAACTGATCCAAGAATGTGAGAGAAGAATCTCCAACCGCTTGTACCTGAACCTGTGGAGAGGCATTAGGCTTCAAGCGCACCCCAAGTAAACGTTGGTGAGGCCAACCCATAAGAGAATCACCTTGCTTAGCAACATATACTTTGCCTGCAATCATCCTCCCACAGAGTTCAATGGTAGCTACAAAGTATCCAGACATTTTTATAGGTAAACCACCATAACCCACGGGGGAAAGATCATTTCTAAAAAGTTTGACTTTGTTAGCAAAGTGCTGCAGAAAAACATCGTCCCCAATCATGGTCAAATGTGAACATGAGTCAAACTTGAAATCAAGAGATACACCTTCAATATTCACAATATGAGAAGGATGATCACCTTTACTTACATCAACCTGGAAGGTGACAACTTATACTTCAGGTTGATATTTAGTAGAAGGACGGTTATCTCTATTAATTTTGCTTTTGCAACATTTTGCGAAATGACCTTTCCGACCACATGTGTTGCAAATAGCCCGCAGACCAGGACAATAAGGAGAATTTGCAAGATGTCCAGATCAACCACACCTAAAACAAACAGGCTTGCCACCAGTAGAGGAGTTAGCTACATTAATAGATATAGGGATACTTTTATCTTTTTCCTTCAACTCTTTCTTTTGTACTTGACACACCACCTCTTCTACTTTAGTTTCAATTAAGGCAATTTTACTCTTCTCACCACTCAGTTCGTCAACACCCTTCATCATATGCTCGACTTGTTTAGCAATCGCTATAACTTTTTCCAGGGGAGGTTCATCCTTCAACCAAAGTTCTTTTCTGATATTGTCATGTGCACATTTCAAAACAAACTGATCCCTGATCCTCTCCTCTACAGCAGAACAAAATTTACATGAAGACGCAAGTTTCCTAAGAGCTGAAACAAAGCCTTCCACAGATTCATCCTTATTTTGTTCCCTTAGGCCGAAATGATACCTTTTCATTATAGTACTCAATCTTGGTAAGTAATGTCGATCTAACTGTAATATACATATTTCATATTCATTCAGGTTTCTTTGTTCAGAAGCACTTAGATCCGGTAAGTGTTCTAACACCTCCTGTCCCTCACCCCCAAGGCAATGCAGCAATAGTGAATGTTTACGTTCCGCACTTAAATTCGTACCACATACCCTCGCATAATTTATAAATATTTTCTTCCGTTTTTGCCACTTCACACTAGGTTCTCCTGGGCTCGTCAGGAAGAAAGGAGGCTGTGTTACATTCTGCATGTCGGAATTACCTGTTGAGTAAAAATGTTATTTATATGTACAATGAACAAACTAGCTAAAAGCTCCTAAGCACCTAAACTTGCTTACACTTAAACCACGCTAACCGCATGTTGATGCACCAAGAAGCAAAAACAAACTAATACCTTGTTAAAGAAATATCTTAATGAATTTAGAATAAACGCTAATTTGATTAGATGTAACTGGCTCTTTCATTCTCTTCTCCTCCTCCTTTTTTTTTTTTAAAGGTGTGCCAGTCACCGAAAACCAGGAATGGAATAGTGTACTTAAGCAATCTGATATTTGGCAGAAATCAACAAAAATAACCTCTTCACCTCCCGTTGGAATGAAATCCTAATATATCACGTCTCAAGTCAGAGCTGTGTACCTGTATATTTCCCAGGGAAAGAAAATTGTCACCTGTAAATTCCAAAACGATATTTTCCTTCACCTTTTTTTACAATCAGTTACATAAACAGTGGCACATACACGCGTTCAAGCTCACTTCTTTTTTCCCCATAAGAGATGAAGTCCTCAGGAATATGTAATAACGTCACATTTTTGTCTCATAAATAATCAGTTTAAGCTGACTACATTTTGACTGTCTACTGTTTCTTTCTTACCGCCTAGTTTTCTGTCTACCAATCTGACCCCATGATGGCTTCTTTCTGCACATGTGTGATGCAAAATATTGCTTGTCACAGACTGGTAAGGGTTGCACTAGGGAGCTCCCTTGCAGGGGCAAGTCTTCATCACCCTTAAAACAGCACCCACACTGAAAGCTTAAATCCATTCTACCTCCGAGCTACATCGGGCATATAAACACACTTATCTCAGTGCAGCTCATCCAGCAGGTCAACAATCTCAGGAGGTACCTGCAGCCATAGCTGACAGAAGGAGAAGTGTTAGACAGGTACTCATAAAACCAGCCTCAGTGTAAAGAAGGGGATTAAAACTAGTTTAAAAGCTTCCTCTTACCATTGCCTCATGTATACCCATAAATGGTGTTGGCAGCATTTTTATGGTTTTCAAATTGAAAGTGATAAAGATTGAGACCTCAAGTTATTCAGTTATTAAGTTATGAATCACCTACTTACCAAGCCATGCCCTGTGCATCAATATTACCAAGCAAGTCTTTCTCCCATCTCGGGCATGCTATATTGTCTACATTTTAGGATCTATACAATTAGAATGCTGAATAGTGCGCAAAAAGTGAGGAGGAGTCCACTACTAAATGATTGGATTTTGAGAAATCCTTGACCCCCCTGAAAGTCAGTACAAGTATCAAAGTCTTGGCAGAAATACCTGTAGAAGGTATGATTTGGATTCCATTTGGTTGCCCAGCAAACCTCCATGCAGTATGCAGTGATGTTTACAAGTGCTACTGTTACAACCATACCCCTTCTGGAGCTGATAAAGACACTTTGGTAAGAAAACTCGATTCAAGACAATCAATCTGGGGACTCCTTGCTAGGATTTCCCTTGTGATGTAGTACATGTGCCATAAAAAAAAAACTTTTGAGAATGACTTGATTGGTCATCTATCTCCAAGTGACTACAGAGTGCAAGCTTAACAGCAACAGAAAAGAAAATTGTGATGGGTGATAAGCGAACGGGAAATTCTGAAATCACCTTGTGTAGTGAGAATCACCTTATCAAGATGAAAACATTTACATGGATCTTTCTCTAAAACTGTGAGCCCAACTCAGACAGCAGTTTTTGGCTTTAAACTAATATTTATGGGCGAAAATGTCTGTCTTTATGTTTGTTCAGTATACGAAAATGGATACCTAGCAATCACAAAGGCATTTACTGCTATAGAATTGCACTCCATGACTGTATGCAATTTCCTCTATCCCCGCTTCCCTCTCTGACATTTTCCGCACCTTTGAAGGGGTGTCGGGACTGAGAGTCAACTGGTCCAAATCGGGGGCCTACCCATTTAGTCCGGACACGCCTGAATGCAACATCAGTCTGGGTGGGGACAGGCTGCAGTGGCACCCCACCACCTTCCGCTACTTGGGGATCAGAATATACAGAAGCCCAGCGGACGTCTTGGAGGGAAACCTCCTCCGAGCGAAAGCCTCTGTCCGAGCGCAAATTGGCTTCTGGAACACCTTACCCCTTAATGTGCCCAGCCGTGTGGCGCTGACCAAGATGATAGTACTGCCCCGGCTGCTATATTATTTTGCAAATTTGCCCGTGTATGTCCCCCCCATGCTGTTCCGCGAGCTAGAGGTGCTGCTACGCACCCTTATCTGGAACAAGGGGAGACCGCGAGTGGCGCTGACCAAACTATACCTGCCCACGGACTCGGGGGGCTTGGCGGTCCCTAACATGGAGCTATACTATCTCGCGGCACAGATGCAATGGGTGGTGGGATGGCTCGGCGGCAAGCAGCTGGAGGACACCGCCTCGACCGCGGCTGCCTGGACACAAACGCAAATAAACACGTTGTTTCACCCGATAACCCGCACGCGCTGCCCCTCCCAGATGTACCTAGCAGTGGCGCGCAGGTGTTATCTGAGATGCCTCTGCCTCACGTGCGCAACAACGCCATATGCCCCGATCCTGCCGCTCCTGGGCACACCTGGCCCGACGGGGCCGCTCACGGAGGCGCACTTGGCCAGCTGGGGGCGCGCGGGAGTGGACACGCTGGGCGACCTATATGCGGATGGAGACTTGCTCACCTTCGCAACCCTAGCTGACGACGCGGCTCTCCCGGCAGGGCAATTTCTGCTACATGCGTCCCTCTTGCGCACGCTCACTGCTTCATGGGGCGACATCGCAGTGGAACTCCCGATGCACAGCTTTATACAATATCTACATGTTATGGGCAATGGCTCGCACGTTATACATTGGCTAGCGCGGGCACTGCAGGCGCACTCGCAACCTTCCACGCTACCGCTGCGGGAACGCTGGGCGACGGACAGGGGAAGAGACTGGACGGACAAAGAATGGACACAGATCCTGGCTGGCCCGACCTACATCCCGCGCAACCCCCGCTTTAAACTTATACAGTACTACATACTGCAGCGCGCATCTCTCACGCCCGCCAAGATAAATAGATACTTCCTGCTGACAGACGCAGCTTGCCAGCGTTTCCTGCTACCGGGAGCAGACCTTCTGTACATGCTGTGGCACTGCCCAGATGTGCGGCCATATTGGGACGGCGTATTGGCATTGCTCGTGCGCGACACTGACGGGCAACTGCCGCATACATGGGAAGCATGCATACTGGGGTTATATAAGCGCACAAAAAACAACAAAGTACAGGCGCGCTTCTGGGACATGGGACTTATAACGGCCAAGCGCTTGCTCACCAAACACTGGAAGGCCGCGGCCCACCCGCACGTTAGGCACTGGACAGCCTCCTTCATCAATTGGGCGCACGCGGAGAGCGCGGCGCTCCTCCGTGAGGAAATAGCGGGGCTCCGCAAATTCCCCATCGCCCAGCTCTGGGATGACCTTCTCAAAGCGTTTCAGATGGCTTGCCAGGAAAGAGGGGTAACCTGAATCACTAGCGCCTGCCGTTTCCTTGTGGACTGACGGAGGCGGCCTTAAAGCTGCGGCGGCGCCACCTCCTGCTCCCCCCCACTTGCCTCTGGTACCCTCTACTCCCACTCTCAGCGAGGCCGACACCTGAGGCCTAGCGCTACACGGATAGCACACACGCCTACTACATACTGCCGCCCCGTCTTGAAGCAGTGCAAATAGCGCCTAGCTGGGGGCCCAGGCGGGAGGATGCGACCACTCCGTCTCGACCTGCCACTCCCCCTTCAGCGTAGCAGAGCGCCCTGCGTTCCACGACTCCAACTGTGGGCGTTGCGTAGATGCTTTGGACTCTCAACAAGACCGGGGGCCCCTCCAGCCCCCCCCCCCCCCTCCCGGCCGCTATCTCCCGCGCGCGGCGCGCGGGCCCGCTGTGCCCCACTGGGCGGCTGTTGACCTCTCCGCACTAGCGCAAAATGATCTCCCCCCTCACCCCCCCCCTTGACCCTGTTTGAGTTAATAACCCTCATCCCTATTGCCCCTATTGCCGTATAAGCGTCGGGAGCGGCTTGCTTATCGGCTGTGTTTCCCGACTAGATTCCTGATTTGTCGCAGATAACATACGGTAGCTGCGCTGTCTAGCATCCCCGGAGCGCTGCCCTACTTTGCGTGCCCTGCTTTCTGACGGTGGAGCGGCGATGACCTATCTGTCCTGCCAGGGATGGGAGCGTCCGAAGCTTGCGGCAACCTCTTGTCGAGGGCGCGTAGGGTTGAGAGCTTGGCATGCCCCGATGACCAACGGATTGAGAGATACAGCGCTCGGGGACTGGGCGCGCACCACACAACACACACATGGGCCCGAATACGGCAGTACAGACTAGAATTGCTTGATTTAAATGCAAGGCTCTTCCTTTATGTCGTAGTGAGCTATGCTGAAGCAGCAGCACCGCGCCCGGCCCGCGCTGCGGACATGACGCTGGTGCTGTACCGACTAGGGACCCCTAAGCCAGAGGTTTTTAATGAAGCTCTGCGCGACTTTAGCTGGGGTCTGGGCGGTGGCTGCGGCGCGGGCTGGGACGCAACGCCATCCTTGCTGACACCACTGCGAATCAGGTACACCAAGCACACGCACACAACAAAATAGACCTATCACTTGCTCAGGTGCGCGTCCAAGGGCTACAACAATGCTACCATGTACAACGCCGCCGGACCCCAGGGTTGTCGGCTGAATGGCTGTGTCATATTGTTAAACAAGCACTCACCTATTGCATAACTGATTTGATACCATGGATGGTGCATGTACACTATGTAAAGATACCACTGTGAACAATAAAGGTTTTCCAAAAAAAAAAAAAAAAAATGACTGTATGCAATTTCCTTGTAGTAAACCTCACACAAGTGTTTGGGAGTTAGCAAAAAAAAGATGGGGGTTACCGTGAGAATTTGTGAAAGACCACAAACCTATTAGTTTGTTTACATTAGCAACCTCCTCTCAGACCCATTGCCACATTTGAAATGGACAGCAATTTGCTACAGTAAAGGGCAGGAGTATCTCCCTTCCCCGAGTGGAAAAGGACACTGAACACCCTTACATTTCGTAGGGGTTTAGGCAAAAAGGTTTATCCACAGGAAAAAACAATTTCTGACTTTCCCTGATGCGGAACTGTACTGGATGTACAATCCCATATTGGGAAAATAGCAATATCAAACACAATCTCATGGCATTCACATTTGGTTTGGATACAGAAATTATAGATTGCAATATATTAGTATTACATAAACCCTCAACATTTCTAACTGAAGCCCGAGCTCATTGGGACTTAAATTTTATTTGGATTTCTGTGATGCAAAAAAACATTTAAACCTGTGACATTCTCTGTTTTAGGTACTCTTTTATAAACATCTTGCAGGAGAGGTTATGAGAGGTCAGACGTTTTATGATCAAACAGCTCTGCACCGTTCTTCAAGTGTGCCGTTTCTTTTTTATCCCAAGGTGCTCTTTGATTTTAACTAAAGCATGGGGTTTTCTGATTATATTTAGGTCTGTATTTTGAAAGTGCAGCTGTCAAACAGGTCTACCTAAGGCTTACAATATACAGAGTGGGATTTGGGTCTTCTCCTTTCAACCATTGACTTTCTTTGACCACCCTCTTCTCGGCCTTTGGCTTGACAATTTGTGAATGTTGTCTTGGCTGAGCCCAGGGAATGATTTCTCTCTCACCTAACGCTATTGGCCTTTTGGGCGTATCCATCTTCCTCCACACAAGGGCTTACATTGAACTACAAGAAGTACTACTGAACAACTACAGCCCTCCCTGTGCACTCCAGCTGGTTAGTTCCTATGCGTCCTGCTCCAATGTGCTAACACAGCATGCGATAGCATATTTAATCCAGACATAGTGGCTTTGTCAATGCTTGCTTCCTCTGTGGCTCCTTCTCTTCCTAATGATAAGACAATACTGATGCTGCTAGAGGGCTAACACTGTAGGTTTGCTGGAAAACGGGTTTGAAAAAGGACTACTTCTAGATGTATTGTATCTTATGGGCTTAATGTTCTTCTAACTAGAGGCAAACTAACATATGTTGCTTTTCAGAGGTATGCTCTCCAATTTGAATTATGTCGGCGTGCTATGTGAGCACATATCACAATTTTTGCAAGCATTTCTACATTGGCATCTCTCTGGAGTGCTACGAAGAGCTGTGCAATGAATATGTTCGATTTTGAGCTTTGCAGATTCTGTCACATCCTCCTTGTACTTCTAGTAATGAAATCCCTCTCCAGCTTTGCACACAATAGCTATGCAGACACTTTGCCCGTGCTTTCCCCACTCCACAACACCCACCTTGCCTTTGTTAGGATATGCTGTTCAACCACCATCAACTGGTGGAAAATGTGCTGAAATTGTAGTTAGGCAGTTGGTGTGGAAAAGAAGAGGGAGCACTAGACCACGCAAGTAGAAGAGAGCGAAGTAGGACTTCTGTTTACAGTTAAAACAACATCATCTGTGTTCTGCCTGAATATAACTTGTTTAGTTACACGCTTCCTCTGACTATGTTATGTCAGGAATATGGAAACAGAGATGATGTTGCTAGCACCTTCACATGCATACTACATAGAGGATCCAGCCTGAATTCCTCAAGCAACTCGTCATGTTTTGCAAAACAGGCCTTCTATCCTCGATGCAGGGAAAGGTAACTCATTACAAACCCACATCCTTCTGCTTGGCAGTGTTTACCTTTTCATCTTACACTTTGGTCAGTTACAAATACCGACTAGGGAAAGCATGTAGCTACTTCGAGAGATCAAGACCTACTTTACAATGCATTAAAGAAAGGCGGACCAGCTGTTTGAAGCCACCAGACCCTCTTCCATTGCAGACAGAAACCTGCCTGGGAGCAGGGCCGGACTGGCCGTAGCGGGAACCGGGCGTTTCACCTGTTGGGCCCCTGGGGACCGTTATTGTTACCAGGGGCCAGCAATATTGGCCCCCGGTAACAGAATCGGCTGAAACCAATCCTTGCAAACAGCCGGCATCACCCCCTCAGCACCCCCGGGGGCGGCCGAGCAGTTTTCCAGGTCCGGTTTCGGTTCCCAGTCTGGCCCTGCCTGGGAGGGAGCGGGGGTCCTTGGGACCCCATTTCCCTCTTAAGGTGCCCCTAGGAGGTACAATGACTGTACACCACCTCTTTGTGGGGCACAATGTGCCTGCAGATGGCCTCTTTTCCTTTAGACTCGTTAGTACCAGGGTGCCGGTGCAAAGGCAAAGGGTTCCCTCATGTGCCATGCCCCCATGTGAATGAGGCGATACCAAAGGGGATGATGGCCGATGTGCTTGAGCAAATCAAACACCCCCAGTCAACTGATCTGGGTTTAATCTATCATCATTCTTTAGCTCACTCCACCACCCCAGTTCAGACATGACCATATGCAAATCAGTCTGACCCTGTGCCTCATGGGAACAGTCCAGCCCGAACTGCCTAGCCATGTCTTTCCTGGACCGGAAATAAGCATCCTGGGACCGGTTTCGGGTTCATAACCCTCATCAGAAAGGCTATCTTGAATCCAGTGGCAAAGTGAGGAAGGGACCCACGTCTGGGCATACCCTGCCAATTTAGGGCGAACAAAGCGATACCAAAGGGGATTATGGACGAAGCGCTTGAGCAAATCAAATACTCACCCCCAGTCAACTGATCTGGGTTTAATCCATCATTCTTTAGCTCACTCCACCACCCCAGTTCAGACATGACCATATTCAAATCAGTCTGACCCTGTGCCTCATGGGAACAGTCCAGTCCAACCAGATGCTTGTTTCCAGTCCAGGGAGGACCTGGCTTGGCAGTTCGGGCTGGACTGTTCCCATGAGGCACAGGGTCAAGATTGATTTGCATATGGCTGGGTTCAAACTGGAACGGCATGGTGAGCAAAAAAACTATGGATTTAGGCCCAGATCTCTGTACTGGGGTGAATGTATGACATTGTTCTGCATTCTGTCCATCAACTGTTGTTTTTGCATTTGTCACCCCGAGTGGGAAGGGTATTGCAGACGTGGGTCCCGTGCTCTCCATGCCACTGGAATCAAGCTATCCTGGCTGAAGAGGGGTGAAACCCCGAAACCGGTCCTAGGATGCTTGTTACCAGTCCAGGGAGGACCTGGCTTGGCAGTTCGGGCTGGACTTTCCCATGAGGCACAGGGTCAAGACTGATTTACATATGGCTGGGTTCACACTGGAACGGCATGGTGAGCAAAAAAACGATGGATTTAGGCCCAGATCTCTGTACTGGGGTGAATGTATGACATTGTTCTGCATTCTGTCCATCAACTGTTGTTTTTGCCCATGTGAATGAGGACACACCTCCGTGTGATAGTGCTGGCACACATTTAGCATTGGTGTGATTTATATTAAAGACTCACATTGGCGTCTGCAGCCCCTTCAGCAATACAACAGTGCCCTGGGAGCACAAAAAGAAGGCATCTGTGGGTGGTATTTTGTGGGTAGTATTGGTGGGTGGTATTTTATGTCAGCGCACGCACTGTCCCTTATTTACTACAAATGATAAACTGTGCATTTCAGTTGCTAAGAGAGACTCTGGAGACAGGCTTTTTTGCTGTAGGCATGCTGCCAAGATTGGAGTGCATATGAATGATACTACTTGGTCACTATTACATTATATTGTATGAGTACTTCACAGATTTAATTCTTAAAGAATTGTGTTTTAGATGATTTTCTAAACATTTGAAGGGAAGTTGTTTTCCTTTTGAGCAACCAGTCCTATTATACATAATATATTAAGACGTAATCTGCAGATATGCATGCACTGGATTCAAAGTTTCTGTCCTAAAAGTCGTTTTTCCAGTTGACACCATTTTAGAATGTAAAATACAAGAGGCCTGTGTGCAAAAAGCGGTAGCGCATATATGCAGCTGTAGCAATAATAGTACAAACGGGTGCAGATATACTACTTTTTGATATTCACAAACATTACAGTACTACGGTTCACAAGGTATGGCAATTCCAGGTTTCTTGGCATGGCATCGCTAAGACGCCTTTAAGGAGTGCGTTATTGCTCAAGGATGTTGCGTGTTGCGCAGCTGGGTGCTTCAATTGATAAAGTGCATTGTGTGCCTGCACATCCTTTCTTCTGGAAAGCTTGCAATTCTTATGGCACAATGTCAAGGTACGCTTGCCCAAGGATGTGAGTTCTGAATGTGCAAGTAGCAGTGGCGACCAGCACAGGTTAAGAGTGAACGCGGGGGAGTCGACAGACGATGGGATAGGTCAAATGAAATTACAAAAAAACACTTACCTTGCACAAAATGCAAAAAAAAAGTGTTCTTCAGTATGTGTCACAGTCACTGTTGTCAGCCGGGAGGAAGGCTTGCAAGGCTTGTGGTACAGTGACAATGCAGCACACTGTCAAACCTGCACTATCGTCTTGCCAAAGCTGTTGCAAGTTTATTGTGCTTTTGATACTCTGAAGCCACGCAGCCAACCCTGATTGCAAGCCATACTATTGGGTGACAACAGTGATTGTGACACATACTGAAGAACACCTCACCACATGTAACCACTCTACACACCTAGGTGAGTTATAGCTACTATACCACAGGCTTCTTGAGCTGATCGCGTCATGTTGCACTGTGCTACTGGTAATAAGACTGTCATGTTAACACTGCAGGACCTATCTTGGAGGGGCCAATTGTGAAAGTCTTGGACATCTTGGTGTCGATGACTAGAGCTGCCAAAATCACAAACTGCGATTTATTTTAAACCTTGCCATTATACTTTTTTCCTTTTTTTGACATAGCATTGAAGCATTGCTAAGTCAAGTTTACATTTTTGATGCATTAGTAACAAATCAGATATATACAGTGAATATAGTCAGCAGCGGCGACTCCCCATAGGAGCGTCGCACCCCTACACTGCTGCAAAAAGAGTGAAAAATAAAATGATAATAGATGATTTTATTACCATTTTGTTTTTTACTCTAAACTGAACAGAGTGAGGGGGCAGGCCCAGTGCATCATTGTTGCTGATTGGCAGCAATGAGGAATGGCCATTTCAGTTTGAAGTGTGCACGTAGGTTTAGCTGGCTGTCTTACTACGGCCAGCCCAACATGCGCAATTCAAACCTCTCCAAGACAGCTGGGTTGGAGAGCAGGCACAGGCCTCCAGCGCCTTTAGTATCGCTGAGCCAGCCTGCTCCAGCTAATCCACACGCTTCACTCATGCTGTTTAACGTTGTGAACAGCATGAGAGCAGTGTCTGAGCTGGATAAGCTAGTTGGCTGTTTGACGTCACCTCATGCTCGGAGGAGTCTGGAGCCAGGGACGGGAGAGCATCGAGGACGTGCGGCAGGATAAGGCAAGTGGAACATTTATTTTTTCTTTCTTAGATGGTTATTTTAATGTATGTATTAATGTAATTGTTTAATGTTTGTCTGTTTTAATGTATGTAACCCACCACCATTTTTTGACGTCACCAATCGCCACTGTCAGGTACATTAAACATAACACAAACCGCATAAAGTTATAAAGGCAGCAGTACTAGGGCATAAAAAGAGAATGGCAGGGCAACAGGATCTTTTGCCATTTCAGCCCCTATTAGTGGCAGTCCAATGATTAGTGGCTTAAGTGCATAGAAAATAGGCTGACAAAGTCAGTTTTTCCTTACGCATGAAGCAGAGGATAAAACGTGTTCTTCCAACAGGCTTTGCACATCCTTGAGCTCCTCTTCACCAACACATCCAATGGGGGTGGCTGGTGATTTACTGAGCATGCATGGGCACAAGAAAACCAAACAATCTAAGAATACAGGAAGAAAACAGGGAAATCGGGACAGACATATGGATAAAATAAAATGTAAGAGGGCATAGGTTATGTTCACTATTTTCATTGACCAGAACTAGGAAGCTGTATGGACATATGGGGTTAGAGAGCTCCTTTCGTGTATAAAGGTAGAATGGTCGTGAACCCCATATCGGCGATGATATGGACTAGTAACTGAAATTCAATAGTGATCTGAAAGGTAAGGTTATGTAGCCTGCATTCTGTTCTCTTTTTCCACTGTCTCGATGATGGCTAGGATTACAAGTAAATTGCTTTTCCTTCTCCATCGTCGGATCATCATTGGTATTCATAAACAATGTATTACAATAGCAAACTCATCCCTCCAAACAGGAGGAGGGTAAACCACATGATATGGCCGATAAAAAGGTGCAAATCCAATTATGCAAACATATTGCATAGGAAGGTGTGACCCACTGAGGACCATTGTTGGAGTCAGTCTTGCAATATTATTTTTGGAAAGTGTGGACCCACCTCCAGATGACTGCTGTGCAAATCTCAGGGATTGGGGCATTTCCATAAGAACAGCAACAGCTGTTTTTTTCCTTACTCTCCATCGAAAGAGTCAGTCTGCTTGTTGACAAGGGCAAGTAAAACAGAACATGTTTCCTGCAACTATGTATTGTTTTACCGAACCATATTGAGAGATACCCAATGCACAAGTCACCGTTTAAATTATAGATCACTTTCATACTACCATGGTGTCCTGGGATTTGGTGCTGGACAGCGGAGGAGTAAGGCCCCAACATAGTTTAAGGGACTAGTCAATCTTCTTGTTCAAGTACATTTTCCTTGTGTTATCAGATAAAGTAGAATGGAGTGTACGTCACTGCTGCACCCATAGGAGCCTCACAATGTTAAGTGGGTGGTATCTTTTGAATGTCTGATTCCTGTTACCGTTGTGGTAGGGAACCCATTGGTTTGGGATCACCCACTCGGATGGAAGGTACTCATTGGGGACAACCACAGAACTTTTAGGTTAAAGTGCTACAGTACTTTCCGAGCCAGACTCTCACCACCAAATCATCCTCCATGCAGGTGAAAGTTAGTTGTGTTTGTTCCAGATTAAAGAAGCTTCTTTCCTCAAAGGATAGTTCATCTGCTAATGTTCTATTGAGGGGTAAAGAAGCATGGAACAGAGCTGGCCTTGCAGAGCACCATTCTAAATCTAAAGCTACTCCAGAAGGCCAGAACTGAAGTAAAACTGAGGTGAGAAGCCAAAACCCATGAGCAGATGCACCACCTTCAAAAGTTAGGATTGCAGCCAACCAATGCAGGTCTCATCCTCCTGGAAATTGTGTCTCTGTTGTGGGGTCGAGGGGGTGGGAAGGTGTGGCAGGACTGCCAAGAGAGGGATGCATTTTAGACAAAGCCAGGCTAGACATTCAGAGCAGGGTCACTAGGCAACTCCCAACTTCAACAAAGGGTGAAGAACAACATCTATTCACAGGGATGGGTTTTATGACAGACTCAAGCCATAAATTACATGCTGGACACTTGACAGATCTTAGAACAGGGCAGCACAGGCTGCCAAACGAGTTTTGATAAAAACTTTGATCCCGAGAATTTGTCTGAGGTTTAGGTTCAAGTTGCTCCTTCAAGAGTAAGAGAACCCGGCCCCTAACTTGGTCTGCATAAATTATCCTGAGCTCGTTACCTTCCCTAATAAAATGTTCCCTTGGATGCTCCCATATTCATAATTTAGGGCATGAACTGACGACAATCATATTACAGTGGTGGTATTTCCGTAAAAGTTGTAATGTCTCCTATTTTCTTTTTCTCCAACTCTGTTGTCTGGAGCTCCACCATCAAATACAGGTGTCTTTACATCCATTTTATTTGACACTAAACGATTATCCTAACATACTATTTGCCACACCGGGAACAGTGATTTACTTGTAGTGTCAAATACAATTGTTATTCTACAGCAATTGAATTACATGTAAATTATAAATACAAATTAAGAGTATTTTTTTTTTTAAGTCAGAGAAGACAACATGGGATAAGTCCTCTGACAAAGACCCCTTATCTAGCGTGCCATGCAATGTGTCTTCTCCATGCATACTGCCGTAAGCAAAATCACATGATACAGTCTCATAGAAGTGAAGGTACCCCATTATGGGAGACTGCACAGATTTTACCAAGAGGGTCAGTAGACATGTCTTTCAGTGGTACACTGCCACCAACTGTAAACCTCTCCATAGTCCGATACAGGAACAATATTCTCTGTCAGGTATAGATGGGAGTAGATTTTGATGAACCCTCAATCCAGCAGAGTACAGCAATTAACACTCAGTGCAGGAGCAACAAATGGAATCCTTTCTCAGTGATCTAACGATTTGAAGCCACATTGGGTAGGCCACAATGCTCATATCTTACAACAAACAACCCATGCAAGACTTTTGTCCCAAAACGGACCTGTTATGAGGCATACATTTTGAGGTGAATGACTATGAAGACTGGTGGGAGAGGAAATGATTGGTATAGGAATACCACGATTATAATAATGTTAACAAGGGTTTCAAATGTAGTATAGTATGCAGTAAACAAGTAAGAAAGGGATCATGTTTTGAATGAGGTATATTTAGTCATTTGGCCAATAGCAAAGAATTATCCATCGCAATCATGTTTAAGAAGTGTGATAAGACATGCCACTGTAACTTCGTAAGTACCACGATGCATGTGTTTTGTGAAATGTGTTAAAGCTCCGGAGAACACTAGCTTAGAAAATTGAGTGCTGGGAGTAGCTAATGCCAAAGTTTGTCCAGTGAGTGTACAGGAGGTCAAATGCTGAGAATCCTGAATTTCTGTTCACAGTTATTGGAGAGACTAGCATGCAAACTTGATTTCTGTGGGAATTTTCAGAATCAAGAAATCAGCAATACCAGACTGCAGCATAGGCAGTGTCTCCAAAACATCTTCTATTAATAAGTAGAATTCGACAATTGGATGATCAATAGGATGACGTATGCGACTAAGAAAGGGGCTGAAAAGTGGTGGTTTAACTGTGGTCAGAAAAATAAATGTTGATTTTGTTGAAGAGTATTAGGAAATACTATGCAAAAAAGTAATCATTACAGGTTTTTAGCACACTCCTTGGATCAATATTTTCATTCCATGAAACAGTCTGAAAGGACAATTAAGTTCAGTTATTGATAAGATATGCTGCATTCCCGTCACACCTAATCAGCTGTGAATATGGGAGCTAGAACGATTGCACATTGGGAATGTTAATGAACCAATTAAGGCCTATGAGTGGATAGTCTTGTTAGCAACAGACAGAAAGCCAGATGGAAGAATATGTAATCATTTGAGGGTTCTAAGCAATTGTATCTGGATGAATAAGCACACTCGCCGAACATCTTTGCTATTATTTATCCTGGACAGGTTCATAGCTGTGGGTTTGACCTCTGCGTACCATCAAATGGCGTTTTACCCTCAATGCTATAATACATTTTTTATTACCGCTTATGCTCATTTAGATGTTTTATAGATGCCACTTAGCTGCATCAACAGGGCTTAAGTGATTGACACAAACTGTTTTCACATAAGGCTGTGGTCTTCAGGGTTGCATTGTGGTTTTTGCACTGGCATACATGCACAATCAGCATATTAATGCTGTTGCAAATTTCAATCAGTAGCAGGATAATCAAGCAGAGTAAGCTTCAAGTGAAGGTGCGTTGTACAACATATCTGCGTAGATAAATAAGAGAAGGTAGGAACAGTCGTAAGGCAGAGCTGATTGCGTTTGATTTTTCTCGGTTCAGAATTTGAAAGGTGGCGAGTGGATAGTAATGGTAGATAACAAGTGGATGGACATATAGAAAAGGAAGTATGTCATGTCATCACCAAGTAGACTTTGATAAGGGCTTTATCGAAGATTCAGAACTTAAGCAAGTCAAGTTCTATACAATAAACAGATGGAGAGGGATGTCAGGATCTGTACAAGGAGCAGGGGATCTGGGAAATAGAGAAGTAGGTTGGAAGATAGTAAGGATCGGTTTATAGCAGAAGTCTCTAACCTTTTGTATAGTAAGAGTTACTTATGTTCAGTGGAACTTTTAGATTTGGCATCTTTTGGCGTGTTTCCCCCGAGTTATGCTTTCCGACCTCCCGATTTTGACTCTGTTTTTGCTGGCGTAGTGTTTCTGCACACTTTTCTCACTGCTGATCAATGGTATCTGTGGTAAATTGTGTTATAGATTGGTGTTTCCATGATTGGATATTTGATTTACTTGTTAGTCCCTAGTAAAGTGCACTGAGTTTGCCAGGGCCTGTGAATCAAATGCTACTAGCGGGCCTGCAGCACTGATTGTGCCACCCATGTGAGTAGCCCTGAAAAGGTAATTCAGACCCGCCATTGCGGAGTCTGCGCACAGTTTGTAACTGCCATGTCGACTTGGCCAGTGCACACACTTGCCAGTCCCTCACCTTCCCTTTTCTTACATGTCAGCCACCGCCAAGGTAGGCCCAAGGTACCCCTGTGGGCCGGGTGCAGTGTATGTGAAAGGTAGGGCATGCCCTGGTTTGTGTGGCATGTCCTGATAGTGAATTACGGTCGATTTCTTTTTTCGCTATTGCAAGGCTACCTGTTCCCCATAGAACTGAATTGGGAATTTGTTTATAACATCTTATAAACATAACTGGCCCGGGGAATTAGGTAGGAAAATAAAGTTTAGTATGCCTGAACTCAGAATCTAAAGATGCATCTTTTAGTGAAGGTGATTTTTACATTCTGTGTTTGAAAATACCACTTTTAGAAAGCAGGTATTTTCTTGCTCAGTCATCCCGTGTGCCTCTGCTGGAATGTGAATTGCCTGTCTGGGTTTTGGATGACAGAAGGCTTGGGAGCAGGAGTGGCTCCAGATAGTCTAGGTGGGTCAGGAAAGGGCTGACTACACCTGGGCTGCAATTGCGGAAGGGGGAGGAGATTTCCTTGCACCTCAAAGAGCCTGGTCTGCCTCTGACCATGTCGTCTCCACCACCTGCCAGGAAGTCACACCAGAGAAGGAAGAACTGGTTCTAGCTGGGCACAGACACTCTCTGCCTAAGAGATCAAAGGATTTTGGGATATAAATATTGGGGCCCAGACCCCTGACTTTTAGAACTCTTTTGGACCAAGAAGACTACCAAGAAGAAGAGCTGGAGAAGCTGTGAGGAGGAACTACCACTTTGCTGTGTGCTTTGCTGTGTTGGACTGCAGTGGCTGCTTCTGTCTTGGGCAGTGAAAGGACTGGACTGAACTTTCTGCAATTTACTTTTGTGAGTTTCTCCAAGGGCTTGAGGTAGAGCTTGCCCCCTGTTCAAGAAGTCTCAGGAACAGCCAAGACTTCAAGCTCTTCTGCCCTCAGCACTGGGGACTGTGTGTTTTGTGCTGCAACAGAAGAAGAAGCAACCCGTCGACGACGACGCTGCCGACTCCGTGTCCTGAAGGCACCGCAGAGGGCACCGCCACACTGGTCTCACCGACAACACATGCTGATACCGTCACCGAGCCGATGCTCACACCGCGACGTGTGGGCACCGCACTCCACACCGCCTCACTTCACAATGACGCCTTGATATCCCCCGACGACGACGCTCCATGCTGAAATCTATGCCGCTGCTTGCGCAGTGGTTGGAGAGCACTACTCGTACAGTTACACGACGCACGCCCTCATCCCGCACCGCAGCCTTGGCCTACTGACGCCTGCGCCATCAACTCCAGTTTGTCAGCCGACTACAGCGCTTCAGCAACGACGACGCAGCTGCTTGCACCACGACCTGCCAGCACTGCGACGAGCACCGCATTCACTTGACACCGCGACCCTAGTCTCACCGACGACGCCATCTGACGCCGCCACCGAGTCGCTGCTCGCACCACTACCGGAGGGCACCGCACGCCGCACCGCTGCACTTCGCACTGCAGCACCTGACGCCTACCGACGCCAGCGCTCCTGACTTCAACAGAGAGGAGTTCGATCTGTAACGTGTGTGACTTCGAGGGCCCGACGACTCTTGCACCGACCTCCGGAACCGATGCCTGCAGACGCCGTGCTTTCAGAAGCTCAACAAGAGGTCGCCGACACCCTGCATTTCTAAAAGGTACTGTTTGCTGGTCTTCCCGACACCCTAGCTGGCCCGCGACGCCACGGTCAGCCAGAACTGTTTGGGATTTGTTTGTTCACGACGCCGTGATAGCCCCGGACGGAGCTATCGACATCAAGGAACTGTTTTTCAAGCATATTTTGATAACTGAAGATCTTTAAGTACTGTATTGTGGATTTTTATCGTTGTTTGGTCTTGTCTTAAGTATATAAAAATATTGGATATTTTTCTAAACTGGTGTGGTGTCCTTTTGTAGTGCTTATTATTGTTGGTTATGTGCAAATACTTTACACACTGCCTCGAAGATAAGCCTGACTGCTCATGCCAATCTACCAAGGGGTGAGCAGGGGTTATTTTAGGAGTGTAACTCCCTTATCCTTACTAGAGTGGTGGTTTCTGCCTGGCTTTGGCACATGCCCAAGCCTACCAAAAATCCAATTTCTAACAGGAACTCACAGAGATACTACTGTCATAAGTGTTGTAATAAGGGCCACATGAGACCAGATTACATTATCAGCCATCTCATGGAACATTATGAGCAGCAATCACCTCAGTGCATCAGGCGTGACTGTCAGCAGTAGTGTAAATAAGCATTGGCAATGCCAATAGGTCTGGCTTTGAAGCAATGTTGCCCCTTCTAAAAAAACTTAAACCATTCATATCGCTTGATGACCTCAAAACGGCGGTTCAATCTCTAGGGAACTCAAGGTTTGGACTATGGAAATGCAACCCTCATAGGTTTACCTAAATCCAGCTTTGCCACAATGAAAGTGACACTAAATGCAGCAGCAAGACTTTTAACAGATTGCATTTCCCCAATCACTCAGGACCCTCAACTGGCTTCCAGTTGTTATTGCAGTTCACCAAAATAGTTTTATTAGAACCTATACTATCCATGTAAATCACCTGGTAGTATGGGTAATCACTAGTAAAAAATATATGCAGAGTTGAAAAGTCTTAATCATAACAAGATGGCTAAATCACCCTTACCCTTATTGAATGGAGAGACAGGAGCTACAAAAGTCGTAAAACTATCAATAAGTAAAAGGGTTTACACACCCATGTTCCTTGTAAACAAATACAATCAAACTGTTTAATGAAAGAAACCAAGTCAGTGTTCTGTAGCTTCGAGTTAACACTACCACATAGCAGGAAATAAACTGAAGAGTTTTTGGAAGTGAAGATTAAGAGTCCAAATTACTCGGAACAGACTTAAAGCTAGAGACATATAGAGATTTTGTCATACCCTCCTCTTCCCCATTTAAGGACAGTTCCTTAACCAGGGTAACGGGGTTGGCAATAGACTCCTCTCAAAGGTGCAACATAAGTAGCATATTACCTTAGAATATGTTCCACCGTGTTTTTTATGGGTAGACCCTGGCACAGTACAGTGACCATCTTTTCTTTGGAGGAGAGTGACATTGGAGTTTAGCTTCAATATACTTGATCTAGTATTGTTATGGACAGCACTGTGCTCTTTCCTGACAAACTTTTTGTGATTTGAAGACTATTTCAACATATTCCCCAACCATATTCAGAGTTGGTGATGGCAATGACTTGAGCGAATGATGACTGCAAGATGGCATCAGAAGAACAAGACACTAAGATGCTTCTAAGTACATTTGAGGAATGTTAGATTAGAGTTCCCTCACCTGGGAATCCAATGTTGGGTTCACATTTATTGAAAATCAAGGCCATGCGTCTTTTACTCGCATTCTGGTAGACAAAGCTCCAAGAATCTAGGATTCCATCAATCCTGGGATCCTTTGTAATCTAGTGCTGCCGTCAAGGTACCCCTCCCCCCCCTACCCAAGTAATTCTCCATTTCTCAAAAGAAACACAGAGATCCACTTGTCATCAGGTGGTACTGCCCGTTTCTACGAGTTACTAATACCCCCAGTATTTTTAACTCTAAAGGTGAGGAAGGATTAGTTACTTACCTGTAATCCTAGTTCTCATCCAGGGGTATACTCATCAAAGTCATAATCTATGAATAATCCCCGCCCACGTGCGGGATCCCGGAGCATATAGAAAATACATATATATACATATATATGCATATGTGAAAACATATACCTGCAGCCTAAAAATGTTTCAAACATGGCAAAGCTGTAAATTACATAGGTTTGCATTGTAGTGCCCCCTAACCCATAAGGAAAAAGGAAGCACCAAGCCAATTGTCACACAACAATGCTTTATTGCCATAAAGCAAACCTGTAATTGCAGGCATTTCCCTGTAGGCTGCAGTAGAGTATCAAGAAACAAAGAAAACTGACACCTTGCCTTTAAGGCATTAGAGTAGGGGGACCGTGCCTTTAAGACCTGCAGGAGACCCCCTGCTCCCATGATGCACCACAGGTGGCAGTTGGGCCAGTTCTTTTTGACAGTGCACTCGCACCTGAGTAGATCTGCAACAATAACTTAAGGAGAAAAAATGCTCGCCCGGGGAGGTGGGTGGGTCGCTTATGACTTTGATGAGTATACCCCTGGATGAGAACTAGGATTACAGGTAAGTAACTAATCCTTCTCATCCAGGGGATACTCATCAATAGTCATAATCTATGAATAGAGTAGCCAGCCCATACCCAAAGTCTCGCGGACGAGCAGTTCAGCATTTAGAACATGCATTAATATCACATTAGCATAGCAGTTATGCAAACAAATTCCTCAAAGAGGCCTGCCCCACCTGGGAGTCGGCCTGTGCGTCTGAATCTAGGCAATAATGGCGTGTAAAAGTATGTACTGAGCGCCATGTAGCCGCTTTGCAAATTTCAGACATGGGAACGTTGCGAAGGAGAGCTACAGTTGAAGCTTTCCCTCGAGTAGAGTGTGCTTTTGGTCTACCCTGCAGAACCTTGTGAGAGAGTTGATAAGACAAGGCTATACATGAGACAATCCATCCAGCAATGGACCTCTTGGAGGCAGCCAGCCCGGTATTCGTTGGACCGTAATTGACAAAGAGCCTGTCAGACTTTCTAAGCGAAAGGGTCTTAGCAAGATAAAATTTTAATACCCTCCGGAGGTCAAGAGAATGTAAATCTCTCTCCGGGGGAGTGGTCGGCTGAGGAAAAAAGGTGGGCAACGTGATCACCTGATTAATGTGGAAGTCCGAGACCACCTTGGGCAGGAGGCTCGGATGAGTACGTAGCACCACTCTATTAGCATGGAAAACAGTGTAAGGTTCCTTGCAGCAGAGGGCCTGAATTTCACTCACCCTGCGGGCAGAAGTGATGGCTACTAAGAAGGCAGCCTTCCAGGTCAGATGCTGCAAGGAGGCCTTATGAATCGGTTCAAAAGGGGCTCCCATCAACTTAGAGAGAACAATATTGAGTTCCCAGGAAGGGGAAGGAGACCTCACTGGTGGAAATACTTTCTTAAGCCCCTCTAAGAAATCTTTGACTACCGGCATCTGGAAGAATGAGACCTGGGTAGGAGATTTCCTATAAGCTGTGATAGCAGCTAAGTGGACTCTGATGGAAGCGTACTTCAACCCAGACTTTGCCAAGTACAATAAGTAGGGCAGAATAACCTGTTCTTGACCCCAGATCGGATCAAGGGCGTTATCTCTGCACCAAATGCAGAACCTCTTCCACTTGAAGTTATAAGACTTCCTAGTGGAGGGTCTTTTTGCCTCCCGGAGGATGTTCATACAGTCCGCTGGAAGATCTAAGTGTCCGTACTGGATGAATTCAGGAGCCATGCCGTCAAGCGAAGAGAGGGGAGGTTGGGATGGAACACTCTCCCCTGGTCCTTGGTCAGCAAGTTCGGTAGGCAAGGCAACCTCCGGTGTGGCACCTTTGACAGCTGGAGGAGATCCGGATACCACCACTGACGGGGCCACTCCGGAGCAATCAGGATCATCCGAGTTCTGGTCCAGTAGAATTTCTGTATTACAGCTGGGATGAGAGGGAGAGGAGGAAAAGCGTACAGCAATGTCCGTGACCAGCTGATCAAAAGTGCGTTCCCTGAGATCCCCGTTGGGGGAACCTGGAGGCAAAGACGGGGCATTTTCTGTTTGCCGCGTCTGCGGAAAGATCTATGTCCGGTACTCCCCACAACCGGAAGATCTCTTGAGCGACGTCTTCGTTGAGCACCCAGTCGTGCGCTTCGACGAAGTCTCTGCTGAGGCCGTCTGCCTGCATGTTCAGGGTCCCTGGCAGGTGGACAGCAATGATGGACAGGTTTCTCGCCAGAAGCCATCGCCAGATGGACTGAGCTTCCAGAGATAGGACTCGTGATCTGGGGCCTCCTTGCTTGTTCAGATAGAACATAGTTGTTGTGTTGTCTGTCTGAATCTGAACATGGCTGGTTTGGAGGGACGGATACAGGGATTTGAGAGCTAGATGGACCGCTCGTAGCTCCAAGAAGTTGATGTGATAACTGTTCGGTATTGGACCAGAGACCTTGTAATTGAAGCTGGCCCATATGAGCACCCCAGCCCTGCATGGAGGCATCTGTGACCACTGTCTGTGTCGGAGGCGCCTGATGGAAAGGGACGCCGTGAAGTAGATGGGAGCGTTTCATCCACCATCTGATGGAGTCTTTGGCAGCTTGGTGAAGACAAATGCGATCCTCTCAGCGGCCGGACCTCTGCGACCATTGATCCTCTAGTTCTTGTTGCAGAGGTCGCATGTGAAGACGTGCATTGGGTACAATGTAAATGCACAAAGCCATCGACCCCAGAAGTGACGACACTTGCCTGGCTGTGGGAAATGCCGCGTTGAGAAGCGTGTGACATTTCTGAAGCATGGATGATAACCTCTCCTCTGAAGGACACACGCTTGCCTTTGCGGAGTCCAGAGAGGCGCCCAGGTAGTGAATCCGCTGAGTGGGATTGAGGACCGACTTTTTGTAATTGACCTGTAATCCCAGCGAGTGTAGGAGATTGAGGCAAAACGAGAGATGGCTCTGGAGTCAAGCAGGAGTGGAACTCTTCAGGAGCCAGTAGTCTAGATAAGGGTAGACGAATATCTTCCGTTTGCGTAGGAAGGCAGCTACCACCGCCATACACTTTGAGAATGTCCGTGGAGCAGATTTGAGGCCGAATGGCAGAACTCTGTACTGATAGTGCCGACGAGAGATCTGAAACCTGAGAAATTTTCGGTGTTTCACTGAGACAGAAATATGGAAGTAGGCATCCTGTAGGTCGATGGCACACATCCAGTCCCCCTGGTGAAGATGCGGGAAGATCTGATGTAGAGCCAGCATTCTGAACTTTTCTCTCCTGACAAATCCGTTGAGCAGACGGAGATCGAGAATGGGTCTGTACTCGTGGACCACTCCTCGTTTTTGAACAAGAAAGTACCGGGAGTACACTCCTTGATTTCTCTGCCGGAGTGGAACTTCCTCTATGGCGTTTTTGGAGTGGAGAGTGGCTACTTCGTCCAGTAAAAGCCGCTTTTGGATTTGAGGGAGGTACTGCCTCCGTGGTAATACCTGCGGCGGGGGAGACTTGAATCTCAGCAAGTAGCCATGCTGTACAATATTCAGCACTCATCTGTCTTTTGTAATAGCTTCCCACTCTGCCAGGTGAACACTGATACTTCCTCCTACCGGAGTGGCGAACGAGCGCGGAGGAAGTAAGATCTCTCCGCTTTGAGGGCTGTTTGGTGGAGGACTGTTGCTGCTTTGCACTTCCTCTCCCTCTGCCACGGCCCCTTTGTTGAAACTGGGACCTCTGTTGATTTTGAGAGGACCATTGGGGTGTTTGAACGCGCTGATGAAAGGCACGATTGTCGCCCTGCCGAAAGCGCTTGCGATATTCCTTGCGCTTTTCCAGCCCCACAGCTTTAACGGTGTCCAACTCCGCCTTCATTTTGGTCATTTGATCATCAGCGTGAGCCCCAAACAAAGATGACCCGTTAAATGGCAGATTAAGGATCTTCTTCTGCGCATCAGGCTTGAGGCCCGTTAGCCTTAGCCAGGCTGAGCACCGAGAGCATACGCCATGCGAATAGCCATGTGCGGCGAGATCGGAAGCATCAGCAGCCGCACTGATGATTTGATCAGGCCCACCTTCCTGGAGGATTTCAGTAAAATCCTGCCTGTCTTCTCTTGGCAGTTTCTCAACAAATCTGGAGAGGGAATCCCACAGAGAATGATCATACCACCCTAGCAGGGCTGAAGCACTAGCCACTTTCATGTGGGAGGCGGAAGTGTTGCACATCTTTCTGCCATACGAGTCCATTTGCTTGCTGTCCTTCTCCGGGGGAACAGAAGACGACACGGAGGCAGAATGGGACTTCATGGCAGCTGCCACGATCACTGAGTCCGCTGGCGGGTCCGCCCTCAGAAACAAAGGGTCCTCAGCAGGAGCCTTATACTTTTTAGCTATTCTTGAAGGCACAGAGCCCACCGTTGCAGGGGTGAGAAATGTGGCCATAGCCAGCTCCAACAATCCTGGCACCAATGGTAGCAAAGGTCTGGGTGCTGACCGGGGATGCAATGTATCAAAAATGATTGAAGTGGGTGCCAAAGGGGTGTGCAGCGTGATATTCAATTTCTGCGCACCTCTACCCAGGATGTCAGAGAAAGTAGTGATGTCATCAACTGGGGACACTCGTGACGGAGGTGTAGAAGACAAGGTCGGAGAGTAGTCCCGGACCGAGGACCTTGTGGAAGAAGACCAGGTGGGCGATCTGGTGTGTCGCCTCTTGTGGGGGCGTTCGCTGTGGTGAGCCCTGGACCGTGATTTGTGCTTTGTAGGAGATCTTGGCCTTCTGTGCGAAGAGGGACGGTCCCTGGATCGAGACCGGCGTGGAGAACGCGGCATTCGACTACCCTGAGGAGACTTGCTCCTGTGCGGAGAGATCCTGGAGGGAGAGTACGTGCGGGAATAGTCCAAGCCCGGACTTCTGCAGTCACCTGTGCCCATGCCGTCCAACCAGCGAGGAGAAAGCCCGAACTTCTCTGGTGCCTTAGGTGATCCTTCCGGAGAGATCTGCACGATATACAGACCTGGAGATGATGATCGATCTCCAGAAGATCTAGATCTGACTCCTCTCTCCGTGGCCACTGCAGCTGTATGCTTCGACGTCGAACCCATCGACGTCGATGACGTTTGTGTCGGTGCCAATTGCTGAGACTGGCGTTCAGTCCTCGACGGCGGTCTCGACGCCGATCGCCTACGGCGTTGTGGAGACATAGACATCGATCTTCGTCGCCGAACAGGTGCTTGAGGTCGCCCTGATGACTTTGACGTCGACCTTCCATGCCGTCGGCCTGGCAATCTCGACTTGGCGACTTCGACGTCGACCTTCCACGACGTCGACTTGGTGACTTAGTCGTCGACCTTTCGTGTCGCCGAGTGGGTGTTTGTCTTGACGTCTAACGACCCACTCGCGGCGAGACGTACGTCGCCGCATCTCGCGACGCCGACCCCCCTCGATGGAGGCGGAGAGTGTCTCGACGTCGACGGAAGCCTCGATGTCGACGGAGACAGTCCAGATCTTACCGGACTAACAGCCTTCGAGCCCGAAGGACTGCGCCTCGACGCCGACTTACTTCTTCGCGGCGGAGAATCTCGACGTCGAGATGAATCCCTAGACGCAGAAGACGTCCTCTGCTTCTTCGACAGTACCTTCGACGTCGACGGCGAATCTCCTGGAACCTTGGTCTTCCTGGAGTCAGGAAAGGTGGTGTGTCGCCGTTTTTGAGATTGTGAAGCTGAAGAAGGTGGTTTTGAAGATGAATGGTCGCCTTCACGACGGCTTCTCTCCTTCTCCAGCTGGGCATGTAGCTTAATGCGCTCTCTATCTCGCAGAGTGCGCTTGGAAAACTTCTGGCAGTGGGGGCACCGGTCAGGCTTGTGTGAAGTTGGCAAACACACAATACACACAGAGTGTGGATCCGCCAGTGCCATCTTATTGCCACAGGAAGGGCATTTCCTGAATAAAGCAGGCATTCTGACTGGAAAAAATATGGAATTCTTCAGGAAACCAGCAAAATACACCTTCAGGAGCCAGAAAATGTCGAAAATTCTTTAAAAATCTGAATGACCAAACTTTCAGTCAAAAAACTGAAGATCTCAAGCTCCAGGATCCTCGCAGAAGGAGCCGGAAAAAAGAACTGGCCCAACTGCCACCCGTGGTGCATCATGGGAGCAGGGGGTCTCCTGCAGGTCTTAAAGGCACGGTCCCCCTACTCTAATGCCTTAAAGGCAAGGTGTCAGTTTTCTTTGTTTCTTGATACTCTACTGCAGCCTACAGGCAAATTCCTGCAATTACAGGTTTGCTTTATGGCAATAAAGCATTGTTGTGTGACAATTGGCTTGGTGCTTCCTTTTTCCTTATGGGTTAGGGGGCACTACAATGCAAACCTATGTAATTTACAGCTTTGCCATATTTTAAACATTTTTAGGCTGCATGTATATGTTTTCACATATGCATATATACGTATTTTCTATATGCTCCGGGATCCCGCACGTGGGCGGGGATTATTCATAGATTATAACTATTGATGAGTATCCCCTGGATGAGAAGTATTGGGGCGCTAAATACTGGGTGATTTACTGCCCTCTTGTAATAGTCCCTCTTGCAATGCCACTGATTTGGGACAGAAGGGGAAGATATTAGTGCTGCAGAGTAAGCTTTAATAATCACATAATAAGCAAATTAGCATATTATAAAAGAAAGCTAATTATTTGTGCTATTAATTGAAATATGACTGCTTTAGAAATGTTGGCTACAAACGTTGAAATGATTTTTTGTAGGCATCTGCAGGGAGGAGAACATAACTTTAGGATTTACCTCAGAAAGTTCCTCTTTTAGCTTGTTATATTGCTCCACATCAAAGCTCTTTCTTCTAGCTGTCTTGTAGAAGTAGTTTAGCAATTGCCGATCCTTAATTTCAGGGTAGACATAATCCTAATGAGGAAAGCAAAAACAGAGCACTCTTCAGTATTTTTGTTAAATCGATGACAATTTAGAGTACCTCGAACTAATGTGTTATTTACTAAATTAATGTTGGCTTGTACAGCATTACTCTCCTTTTTGATGTTCCATTTTGGAATTTCCATATCTTCTGTAGTCTGTCCAATAGTCTTTATCCGGTCATAAAATTGACCATAAACACACAGATTTAAAAATACATGTATATCATATACATTTTCTAATTCATAGATCATTGAGAAAACTTCACATATTAATTAAAGCGAATTTAGATCATCAATAAATGTATACATTTAAAAGAAAAAGTATCAAATTACTTTATGAGCACCCATTATTTTTTTTGTTTAAATTTTTTTATTAGGGTTTTGCATACAACTTTCCACATTGAGTTTCAACTGATTTTACAGACTAATCGTTTCTATGCAACAATGTGATTTATCATTTCTGGGTACAATGGGTGGTTGCATTAATCACTTAGTCTTTTGAACCTCACGATATTACTAATACCATATGTCTCCTACTGAAGCGTTCCGATAGACCGTCATGTAAGTCGTCACAACTGTGCCTACTTGTCATGTGTTATCTAGGGTCAGCTCGGTCTCCCCTATACTGTCCGTGTAGCTCTTCCCTCATATCAGATATATTCGTCTATTTCGTGTAACTTGTGCATCGGTGTTTAAACTGCCGATGGGATCAACTTCGAACGGTGGGGAGGATAGGAAAAAGACCGTAGAAAGGAAGGAGAAACTGAACAGGGGTTTATGAGCACCCATGATGATTGGCATTCATTTAAAATTATTAACAATCTCATCAGGGGAGGAGGAGCCTAGCGCGCAACCAAGATGGCCGCGTAGGTGCGAGGCTCCCGAGGACCTCCGCAACCTCCTACATTTATCCTGTATTCATCCTGCCTCGGTTGAGGGGACTGTGTTGGTGAGCCTGAGCTGAGGTGGTACCCGTTTCCCGTTCTCAAATCGGACCTCGGGTGCCGGAGTGAGCACCGATTGAAGTTTGCGGCCTTCTCCTCGCCGGACCCCGGATTTGCGCTGGGGGGTGACCTGGTGGCAAAGTGAACAACAACGGCGGGCTGGGCCTGGCGAGTCGCGTACCCCGCACTTTCGCTTTCACTTTCGCACCCCCTCGCCTTCTCTGCGAGTGAGATCGCGGAGCTCTTTGTGTTGGTGTGGCCTCGCTGGGGGACCCTGCCTGCCTGCCGGCTGTGACACACCCTGCCGATCTGGGGTGGCCCCCCCCGGAGCTCGTGGCCCCCATTGCCTGCCCTCTACGGCGTCGCTGGTGCGAGTGTGAGAACTGTGGCGATGGCCACGAAACAAGATGGAGATCGATCAAAGACCAAGTCGACCCGGCGTGGCGCCGTACATCAGGCCAACATCATGGACCGCTATACCCTCCAGAAGGGATCTCCTGGCGGACCGCACAAGTCCTCTGAGGGCCCTTCTGATGCCCCGGACTTGCCCACGGATCTGACTCTGCAAGACGTCATGGGCGCCATTGCCGAGATGAAGGCCTCGGTGGGCCAGCGGTTCGATACCCTGGCACATAAGATCGACGCGGTCCTCGTGGATGTTGGCCTGGTGAGGGCTGATCTCTCCAAGACCAACGACCGGGTTGATTCTTTGGCCCAAACCGCATCGGGCCTCACGACTGAGGTGGCGGCCCTACAAACGGAGGTGCGCCGACTTCGTCAGGCGAGTGCACTTATGGATCGGCGCCTTGAGGATTCCGAGAGTCGGGCCCGGAGGAACAACATCCGCATCATCGGGGTACCCGAGGGACGGGAGGAAGCGGCGGCGGATCTATTTGTGGAAGACTTGATCGCTACCCATCTCCAGCCTCGGGGACTGAGTAAATTTTTTGCCGTGGAGAGGGCCCACAGAGTTCCCGGGGGAAGGCCGAAGGTCAGGGCCCCTCCGCGACCTCTCATTGCCCGGATTTTTAACTTTCGGGACAGGGACGCGATCTTGCAAGCCTCCAGACTGCAAGGGCCGATTAAGCTGGAAAATATGGAGGTGAACTTTTACCCTGATTTTACCCAAGCGGTCCAAAAGCAGAGACTGAGCTTCCTGGGCGTCAAGCGCCGACTTCCGGACATGAACCTAAAATATGCCATGCTCTTCCCGGCCAAGCTGCGAGTGGAGGTGGATGGTCGCACGCACTTTTTTGATCGTCCCGAAGCGGCCGGGGACTGGCTGGACGCTCTGTCTGGGGATCGGGATGGCGGGGGGGGGGGCGGCGGGAGGAGACGGCCCACTGGATCGGGACTGAGGGGTTGATATTGGTCCTCACTCTGGACGACTATGATGCCACTTTCGACCAAGCTTCTGTCTTTGTTCTTTCCTCTCCCATGGAGGTTGTGTGGGGTCTGGAAGGGGTACTCTTTCCTCCTCTAGGGGGTCTAGCTAGTTTCATTATATAGGGGCGACAGGCACACTGCAAGTTGGGGGGGCTGTCCGGGCTCATGCAGGGGTGCAGGGAGGGGGGAGTTTTGTTGGGGCGGGTGGGTTGGGGTGGGGTGTTGTTCGTTTACACCACAAGGCAAATGTATCATTGTGTTATCTCTAAAGTGCTCTCTGGGGGACGAGTGATGGCTTCTGTTTATGATGGGGGGTAGGGGACTGAGTTTGTTGTCCTGGAATGTTAATGGACTGGGGGACAGGATAAAACGAGGTGTGGTCCTGCAGTTCTTGAAGCGAATTTCGCCCGATATAGTTTTTCTGCAGGAGACACACCTCATTGGCAACTCCTTTCGTGCTATGAATCGACGGGGCTACCGCCTTGTGGCCCATTCGGGCTTCACGTCTGGTTCAAGGGGTGTGGGCATTATGGTTAAGAACTCGCTCCCGTTGGAGATTGATGAGGTGCTCCATGACGACAGGGGACGTTACACGGTTTTGGTGGGCAGAATGGAGGGCAGAGTGGTCGTTTTTGTGTCAGTATATGTCCCGCCGGGGCTGCAGACGACCACCTTTGCGGGCCTGGGGCGCCTACTCCTAGGCCTTCCGGAGGGGATTCTAGTGGTGGGGGGGGATTTTAATGCTGTGGTTTCCGGAACTGTGGACCGTCACCCCCCTAGGGATCTCCCCCGGGCCCAGGCGTGGTTGCCTGGCCTCTTGGATACCTTGGGGCTGGTGGATTGTTGGCGTTTGAAACATCCCACGCAGCTACAGTACACCTTCCATTCCGGGGCTCATGGTAGTCTCTCACGGCTAGATTATGTCCTGGTTCCGGCGGCTCATGTGGGGAGGGTGGGGGAGGTGAGCCATTTGGCACGGGGTATCTCGGACCACTCCCCGCTCTTGTTGCGCTTTGATATTCTTCCGAGGGGAGAGGGTAGGGTGGTCCCGATTAATCCCTGGTACCTGCGTGACCCCCACCATTCGCGCGGAGCTGGTTAAATCCCTTAAGCGCTACTTTGACGAGAATGTGGGGTCTGTGTCATCGGCGGTCTCACTGTGGGAGGCGTTCAAGACGGTACTCCGGGGAGAGGCCCTGTCCCTTATTTCCCACTCCCGGAAGCGCGAGCAGGAGGAGGTGACCCGTGTTGAAGCTGAGATAACCGAGTTGGAGGGTGATCTAGAATGTGGGGTGACGGATGATAAATTACATGTTCTCCGACTCAAGCAAGCGGCCTATAAGGCCCTCGTCACGGAGGCGGCCAGGGGCCTCAGTAGAGAGCAACAGGGGAGACTGTATGATGTGGGTGATAAGGCTGGTAAATTGATTGCGTGGCTGGACAAAAAGGAGAGAGCGAGTCGAGTTGTCCCTTTGATTGAGAAACAGAATGGTGTGTGTGTCACTGAACCGGAAGAAATTGTTTCTTGCTTTGCAGACTATTTCCGTGGGGTGTATTCCCCGGTGTCCTCCCGCTCTGAAGAAGATTCCCATGCCCTGCTCAGAGATATCGCGCTGCCTTCCCTTTCGGAGGAGGACAGAGTGTCGTTGGACGCCGCTCCAACTTCTGAAGAAATTGCCCTCGCCATACGCTCGGTCGCTTCCGGCAAGGCCATGGGTCCTAATGGTCTTCCCATCGAGTTGTATAAACTGCGACCGGATACGCTGGCACCACATCTCCGTGCTATGTTCCTTGCGGCCCACTCGACGGGTTCCCTCCCGCTAGACCAGCGTCTGGCTACAATTGTGGTTATCCACAAGGAGGGAAGGCCGCGGGACCGAGTCACATCCTATCGGCCCATTTCGCTATTGAATGCGGAGCCCAAAATTCTTGCCAAAGTGTTGGCCAATCGGCTGGTCGGCGTAGTGTGTGACTTGATTCACCAGGATCAGTCCGGCTTCATCCCCCATCGCAACACAGCGCTTAACCTGCGGCGTTTGCATGGGGTGCTCGCACGTGTCCCGTACATACGGGAGCCGGCCATCTTGGCGTCCTTGGACGCCACTATGGCGTTTGACACACTGGAATGGCCATATATTTGGGCGACGCTCGCGAAATTTGGGTTTGGCCCAGGGTTTATCAGTTGGGTTAAATTGTTGTACTCTGGCCCGCTGGCACAGGTGGTCGTGAACGGTAGAGTATCGGCTCCGTTCGAGCTGGGCAGAGGCACGCGGCAGGGCTGCCCGTTATCGCCGCTCCTTTTCGCGCTCGCCTTGGAGCCCCTGGCGGAGTGGCTGCGGTGGCATCCTTCTATCCGTGGTCTCCGCTGGACCCCCGAGTATGAGGACCGCGTATCCCTATACGCTGATGACATTCTCCTGTACCTGGCTTCCCCACGTAAATCACTGATAGTACTGGTTGATGTACTGCATTCATTTGGCCATAACTCCGGCCTTGTCATCAACTGGGCTAAATCGTGCGTGTATGTTCTCTCCGGGGAGGCTCCTATCCTTCCGCGGGGCTGTCCTATCCAGATCGCCCCGCGGGGATTTAGGTACCTGGGTGTCTTCATTACCCTGGACGCGGAGGCCCGATATAGTCAGAACTTGCTTCCCCCCCTCCAGCGCCTGAAGGAGGATGTCGCACGTTGGAGGCGCTTGCCGCTCTCGCCGCTCGGCCGGGCGGCATTGTTTAAGATGATGTCGCTGCCGCGTTTCCTGTACGCTCTGCAGAACACAATGGACGTCGTCCCGGCGCGCTACTTCCGCGAAGTGGAGAGTTTGCAGCGCCGCCTGTTCTGGGAAGGGAGACCGCGTATCGCCCTGGCGAAGCTGACGCTCCCGTGGTATGACGGGGGGATTGCCCTCCCGGATATCAAACGGTATTATTGGGCCTCCCAGCTGGCTGCGATTAATCACGGCCTGTACGGGCCCGCTCTCAACCCGGCCTTTGAAATGGATAAGATGTTATTGCGGGGTGGTGATTATAACCGAGCGCTTTACTCCAGCTCGCTCGACGCACGTCTGACGGGCCCCACGCGTGTCATGGTACGAGTGTGGCACGCGGCTAATGTAGCGATGGGGTGGAAAGATCGTTTGACCCGGGCGTCGCCACTATACACATCTGAGCAGTTGGGCACCCTGTGGACCTCGAAGGGCTTCGAGAAGTGGGACATGATAGGCATCAGCAGGGTGGGTGATCTCTGGACTAGGGGGGGATTCAAAACGTTCGAGATGCTGCAGACGGAATTCCAGTTGCAGGACAGGGAGTACTTTCGGTATATGCAGATCCGCCATGCGCTATGCTCCGTCTTCCCGGATGTTGCCTCCATCCCGGAGTATTCCCCTCTGGAGGACAGAGTGCTAGATGGACATGTACCGGAAAGCACGATTTCACTAATCTATAAAAAACGTATTAATGACCGCGCGGGATTGCTGACTAGCCTTCGTGAGGCATGGGTTGCCGATGGATTGGAGCTGGACGACGAGGACTGGGTCTCTGCGGTGGCCTCCCCGAAAGAGGTGGCCATACCGGCCCGCCTTCGCTTCGTCCAGCTCAAGATACTCCATAGGGTCTACGTCACGGGGCCAAGGCTACGGCGTATGGGCTATGCTGTAGACGGGCTGTGTAAGCGTGGGTGTGGTTCTTTGGGGACCTTTCTTCATATTTTGTGGGAATGCCCGGAGGTGGAGCGATTCTGGCGTGGTGTGCATGAGGTCCTGCGGGTGGTTACGCGTGTGTCGCTGCTGCCTGAAGCGAGGAGATGCCTTCTGAATGTGTGGGAACCAACTGACTACTCGGCGCCACAGACGTGGTGGGTGACTCTGGGATATATGGTGGCCAAACGCGACATTGCCCAACTGTGGGGTTCCCAGAGGTCGCCGACTGTCTCGGCCTGGAAGGACAACATGGACTGGTGCATGTTTCGGGAAAAGGTGGTGTATGTTGCGAGAGGTAAGCCTGGGACATGGGTGAAAGTATGGGGCCCCTGGAACGCCTACCGCGGGGGAATCTGTACCCCGCCGTTATTGCCCGATCCGTCTCCGGCCCCGTCCCCTTAGCCGGTTTATCGCCCCGGTACCGGGCACTGAGTCCACCTAGTCCCTGTCCTGACCTTTTCCCCCCCTTGATACTTCTATGGATTGGTAGGGTCCCCCTTCTAGGGGAGCACATGCTGCTGTTTCCGATTGTGGGTTGCCTTGTGGATTTGTTTTCTGTTGTTATTTATATAAAAAAGAAACCGTTATGTGGGGTCCGGATGGTGTGGCTACCAACGCTGCTAACTCCTGTGCGTTTCCCTTTGCCGCAGCATGCGCGCTATTGTTTGTACCATATGCTCCCTCTGTTTGCTAGCTGCCGGCCTGAAGGTTGTAGGCCCATCTTTGTATATTTTTTTAATTTTGTAATAAACGGTTTTAAAAAAAAAAAAAAAACAATCTCATCAGTTCTAAAAATATATATATTTTTATGAAGCATACCTCCTCCTCAATTTTATTGCAGACAAGATATAATTAAGGATAGAGAAACAAACTTTAGGAGAATTTAGATATTTTAAAAAGATCATCCCCTTTTGGTGCGATGTAAAGTGCTGGTGCTTTAAAAGTGGTCGTAAGAAACGTCTTCTCAAGCTGCTATATCAAGTGCAAAAAAGTATAAAATGCACTGTCGTTTGAGGTGAGGAATTATCACAAGGGCAAAACGGAAGGGATTCAAACCAGGAACCACAGTTAGGAAAAGAAACCAAATAATTAATTAAATGTAACCTGAGCCTTGTGAGATCAAATCTACGTTCAGGTTTTCTCACCCAGGTTAAATACTGCCCTATACAAGGGGTTGTAGAAATTGGCAAATAGGTAAGGACTGAATTTAAAAGGCTTGACCTTGCGATTCGAATCTCTTTATTCATCATAATAATTATTTCCTTAACTAAGGTCTTAGTTTGGGGCCCAATGGTATCTGGAAAATCACAAAGATTAATCAGGCCCATATCATTAAAGCTCTTCCTGACATATGTCAGCCACGGGATAGAGTATCTATTCTCCAAGTTCAGAAGGTCGCTCAAAATGTCTCTCGAGAAACCGGCTTGTGGGGTGCACCATATTTTAGCCCACAGTAACAGGGGGGGCCATTTTAACTCTATCTTCCAAATAGCCCATACCCAGTTCACTGTGGGAGATAAAACTTGGGGTCGATTTCAGGATGGCCAATAGCTGGCAAAGGAACTTATTTTCAAAGGCCTGCATTCTAGGTGGTGTTTCATGACCCCAACACGCCTGCTCCATATGTTCTACGGCCAGGCATTTAAATTTATACAGCTGGACTCCCTCTTTGATGGACTTGAGCCCCAGTTATTTTGAGAATCTAAAAATAGATTTGCACAATACTCCCCTTTTCTGTATTCTCTGGATGGTCATGCTGCTCCAAGACAAATTTGCTTCAAACAGAATACCTAAATAACTAAAATATGGAACCTTAGTGATCAATGTCTCGCCAGAAAAGAAAAATGTAGTTTTGGTGTTTTTTTGACCACAGGCTAAGATAAATGATTTGTGGCGATTTACTTTTAAACTCAGGTTTTTCATAAAACTATTAAAACCATTTAAGAGTTTCTGGTAGCCAATTGCAAGTTTGTGAGAATAAAACAGTGTCATCCGCATATAAAAGAACTGGGACCATTCGAGAGGCGATTCTTGGGTATCACTACTACAGGAACTCAGGTCTTTGTCTAAAGAATAAATATAGAATCAAAACAAAAAAGGTGCCATTATACAGCCCTGCCTAACCCCTCTGGCCACCTTTATAGGTAGTGTACAATCGCCTTGTTGGGTGTAGCAGACCTTAGTAGTAGTATCCCAGTGTAACCGCTTTATACGGTTCAGCAATGGAGTGTCCACCCCGGCTGCCTCCATCAGAGACCACGACTTTCCTCTATCCACCAAGTCAAAAGAATAGGATAGGTCCATAAACGCCATGTTAAATGAACCTATCCTGGCCTTGACGTACTTTTCTGAGATAAGGGACAAGTTCAGTGCCTGCTCGATGGTCCTCAGGCCTGGGCGGAAACCCTATTGAGCCTTTGAGAAGAAAGAATTATTTTCTGCCCAAACATACAACTTTTCCAAGATGACCCGCCCTAATCTTTTTTCTGTGGCATCTAACAAAGAAATGGGGCAATTCCTGTTCCCTTACTTAAATATAGGCACCAATGTGGACTCCCACCATATGTTCATTGGGGCCCCCTAAATAACTGCTTACAAAAAGATTAGTTACTAATAGGCCCGAGAATTCCAGTTTAGATTTTAAGATGTCAATGGGGACTCCATCAGGGCCTGGGGCCTTGCCCGGGGCAGTGCTCTAGATAACTTTAGTGACAGCTGTTAAATCAATAAATTCACTTAACCAGACATCTATTTCTTCTTCCACTAGGATTTATCGAGTTGGTCATCAGAGTTAAAATTTTTGAAGAAGTGACTTACCCACTCCTGTTCTAAAACAGGACATTCAATTCCAATTATAGTGGCCTCTGTGACGAAAGGTCAATTATATCCCAAAATATAATGTCTAAAATGGGGTAGTGAGGTTTCTACTGCGCAGAGTCAAATAGGTTAAGTCTTAACAAACAAATCCAAAATTTGCATCAAAAGGGAAATGTAAACAGCCACCACCCCACGCTGTTAATTGCAAGCAATTGCTAGAAGTCAAAACAAAAGTTCATTCCCTGAGCAATAATAACACAGTATCAGTATCAGTTTCACATCAGTGTTTGAATCAGAAAAAGTAGAAATGTCCAGTATCCATTCAAGATCTTTATTTTTCAATTCTCGTGGTTGCTCACGGAGGACTTGTTAAACCACAAGTTTCATTCTTGAATCATACAGCCTATATGATTCAAGAATGGAACTTGTGGTTTAACAAGTCCTCCGTGAGCAACCACGAGAATTGAAAAATAAAGATCTTGAATGGATACTAGACATTTCTACTTTTTCTGAACTTCTGATTCAAACACTGATGTGAAACTGATACAGATACTGTGTTATTATTGCTCAGGGAATGAACTTTTGTTTATATCCTAAAAGAACCTACTGTCTTTTAGATGGGCCTCTTGTGTTAGATCTTCCCAAGCTTTGTCTCTGATTTCCCTTTTCCTGGTTTCTAGTGCTTTTTTATCATGGTTGATCTTACTCCATCTGTATTACGCTGGATTATGTTGCTGGCCTTTTAAGGCTGAAGTGCAATCCAAATTTAACCAAGGGTGCTGTATATAGTCATTGGGTGGCCTGATGTTTGTTAATATTCGGGCAGCTGTCTCACAAATTGCTATGCAGCTATCTTGGATCTTACTAGGGTCAGCATCAGGGGAAAGATATTGAAAAATGTCCTGGCTAGCTTCTGTTACCAAATCTTCAAAGAATTTGCAAGGATCAATATGATCCCATTTTATCCGTACTCCCTGGTTGGTAGAAAAGTAAACCGGGAGATCTAGTGGGTCACTGGAGCCCGCACGCAGCTAGATATCAAAACTTAAAATGATTGGGTTGTGATCACGATATAGTAAGGGGCGCACCTTGTAATTTAATAATTACTGTATGAGATCTTTAGAAAATAATGCAATCATGTGCCCTTACCTCTACCTACAAATATGGGTATGTAGGTAATATTTAATTGTTAAAGTCAGAGGAAAATGACATATTATTTATAAGAATGATTAGGTTTAGTGCATCCCATGTGTGTAAAATGGCTTGCCTCTTCCCTTTATCAACCGGCAGCTCCACATTTACAATTGTTACTAAACATACATTGCTCAATGTTGAAATCGCCAACCCATATGATTGGAATATAACACCCCTTATGACTCAAATGGCTTTCCAATATTTCCCCCAGTTCTTCTATAATGCCCACTGGTTGCATTGAAAAGTAATTAAAATAAAGATTAACCAAAATAACATTAACTAAATCAGGGGTCCAAATCTGTAAAATCAAGTTACATTGCTTGACCTCTAATACTCTGATGGTGAGATTCAAAAATATGACCGATATAAAAACAGCCAGGCCCCTCCCTGCTGGTGATGGAATTGCCGGGGAGCAATACGATTTAAAACCATCAATATGCACTGACAGCATACTAGATCAAATGTCGGTATAAGGGATACACAAACCTCATTGGTCAGCTGCTGATAGATCCCTGCAATGTTCCATGATGTAACTAGTAACCTCTGACCCAGCTTTCATTTAGATGCGGTAGTAGTTTGATTTATCATTTAATGGGGTCACAAGTTATATCCAAGGCTGCACAATTGTGACATCCCTCTATTGCAGGGAGTCAGTCATTTTCAGTAAGGCTAGAGAGCACTTCAAAGCAATGAGATAGAGCTAAAAGGTGGGCCAAGGCATGGCCAGGGACGAACCTCAAATTTGGATAGGATGCCATATCAACTTTTGTGGTTGGAGGGCGGTAAAAATATCCTAGTGGATGGGCCCTGACATGTTGGGTAAAAGGGATAACAGAATTCAAGCATGTCAAGAGATAATGCACCAGCCCTGGGTCTCTATAATCTAAGACCACACAGTCGCCTCGAGTGGTCTTTCTTAAGGGGGCTCAACCAGTTCACTCTACGGGCCATATTCATTTTGTCCACCAAATCAAAATGGCAACGAGCATTAACCGTTAACCAGTATGCTGCTTCTCTAGTCAAATTCTGCAATATTCTTTTCTGAGAACATCGTTCCACATTCACGCGAGTCAAAACAAATTTGTAAGAAATTCACTTTCCCTCAACTTACTCAGTCCTTTTAGTAGCAAACGGTACAGGCTGTCTCATATGTAAATCAATAAATGATGGGTCCGGTATCATTCAGACCACTGATCTTTACAATATCACTGGAAAGTAGTTTTTAGACCTACTGTCAGTCTTTGAGCCCAGGTTTAATAATCGATCCAACCTAATAAGTTCCACTAAACTGTTATTGCCATCACTAATTCCGGGCGATACTGAAGACCCTAATCTGCTCTAAATCCTTGGAAAGTCACCAGATCAATGCATCTTCCTCCTTTCTTTTGAATCTTTGTTGACAAAGAGTTACCCAATTCCCCAAGTATAACTACACTCTCAATAATTATACAGATCAGTCAATCAAAAGCTTCTTGTCTCAATCAATTGTGACCTCTGACATTCGGAGCACCATTTAAATTAGCAAAAGAACAATCACAATGACTGACCATACATTCTTCTTGGGGTACTTCACAATGTAGGCAGATTGCTGGTTGAGTGTTAATACATAAATGTTAATGTCATTATTTGGAACAAATCACTACTAAAACCCAAATTCAAATATTTATCCCAACAGTCCAAAGGTGTGATCACCAGAGTATAGTATAGCTAGCTTCAGAACACACTGATTACTATTTGACAGATTACATTCGATGGTGATCCAAAAGAGGATTTGCATTAATGAACTCTTAGATGCAAAGGAAGAATTTCTCTTATTGGGTTATAAAATCAAAAGCATTTGGTGTTCTGGGTCAGATGTCTGGCTTCTTGGCTGAAGTTGATTGGAAATGCTAAATACGTGGTACAATTGTTTCTGCAGGATACAAAATCAAAGTACTTATTGGATACAAAGAACATTGTTGCCCTAAACTAATCTTTTTACCCTGAATTTCACAACATAGAAGGGTTGTTGCGTTAGGAGTCTCACCACACATATCACGTTACACCATCTGGCTCAAATGGTATCTAGGCTGTCTCAAAGGTTTTCCCAAAACAAATCCACAGCTCTATCTCAATAGATTCATTGATCCCCACCACTATGAAATAATTCTATCTAGAAAGGCCTTCTACATCCTTATTCTTATGTGCACCTGTCACATTAGCCACCCTATGGGAGACATCAGCTTTCAAATACTTAGGGGCCGATTACAATGGCGGAGAGACCGCCCCGACAGGCTGTCAGTGGCAGTCGCTCCGCCATTGTAACCAACTTTACCGCCCGCCATATTATGATGGCAGGAGGATGTGTGGCAGTCCTAAAGACAGCCCGCCATGCATCCAACAGGCTCCTTGAGCCCGCCGGTGTGGCGGAGGGGCTTCTAGTCCCTACAATGCGGGCGATGCCTACCAGGCACCGCCGTAGGGATTACGATGTCCCTTTCCGCCAGCTGTTTCATGGCGGGCTACCCACCATGAAAAGGCTAGCGGAAAGAGGCATTGGGAGCCGATAGTGGGCCCCCTGGTTATGGGTGTTGGGGGGCACCTATGGTGCCCCCTACATATCTCTGTACCATGAGGCAGGCACCACATGGTGCCTGCCACGTAATGCAGGGATATGGAACTTGTTCCATTTTTTGCATTGCGGCGGGTGCTGCAGCCAGCAGCAGCCGCTGCAATGTAAAATATAGGCATTGCGACCGGCGTGGTGGCGGTCGCATTGTAATGCCTACTATGGGAACGTCAACAGCATGTCGGACGGTCCCAATCCCCGATACGATGGCGGATGGACTGAAGTCTGTCCGCCATTGTAATCTACCCCTGAGTGCAGTCTTTAGAAACGCTATTTCTATTTTATGCTGAGATTTGTTTACTTTCTGAATGAGTGGATCCACTTTCAGAGCCCCCTTATCGGTGCCCACCTTTAATTTACTGTACACAAAGAGAGGTACTATTTCTTCTCCAGCATTAGAACTTGAAGCTTCTGCTGAAAAAATGAAAGCTGCTGAAAACATAAAAGATGAGCGACGTGGTGAGAGAGGATACTCCAGGAGGATAGTAATGATGAGCAGTGGTGATAAGTAAGTGTTACCAGAGCTATAAATGGTAGCCTAAATGTGTATTATTATTACTGCCACCATCAACCCCCTCCCACCTCAATCCAGTGTTTCCATTTGTTATATTGTTGGAAGATGGCTGCCGATCGACGTCCCGCATTATTCAAGTAGCACAGAGCTGTGCTGTCACCCTACACTAGTGAGTAGAATGCCATAAATAGTTCTGGATACCACTAAGCTGTGGAGACAGCCTTTGCCACAGTGGGCTTCCACACAGGCAAGATCACCTGGAGATCCAAACCCAGGAAGGAAGGTAGACCAAAAGGAACAGTGTGCCGCGAGGACTGAGCAGAGAATCATTCACAGGTCTACGCAGAGGCAGGTTGCATGCAGCACCCCTACAGTTCCCTTAAAAGATAGGGAGTGCTTAATTTTAGCCAACAGTTGCAGCTGACCAAAACTAATTTTCACTAAACAGACTTTGATACAAAGCAAGAGAAAGCAAAACACAAAACAATGCAAGAAGGAGGAAGAGAAAAATGGAAAAACAGTGACAAAGGGAGAAAGCAGGAACTTGCAAGACAGAGATGAGACAGGGAGTGTCTGGTGGTGGATGAATGCAGCATCAGGTGGAATCCAGACTACGCAGCCTTTGTATTCGGACTCTGGCCTTCAATAGTGCCGGCCGCAGGCTAATGAGCAAAACTTTGAGCCCTCGCTTTTATAAATTAAGTACTGCAGATACGTGTAGGAGATAACTGGTCATACATGCTCATAAGCCACTCCATGCCCCACTAAGTCACAGTGGGCCACCCTTGGCTAAAAAATACGAATTCTGCTATTTAAAAAAAGAGCCCCAAAGTCTCCTACCACGAGTGTCACAATAACACAAATATTGGTATACAATATATGCGTTGCTTCAGGAGGATGGTGCAGGATGTTGCTGTTCAGGAGTTGAGAAACTAGATCATTGAAGAGCTCCCACTAGGCCCAACAGTTGAAGGCCCTCATTACGAGTGGCTTGGAAAAATGGGCTGGATTTCTCCCACTCCTGGAGTTACCCATCCTGTACCAGCAACTTCGGGTGTAGGGAAAATCGAGTCCTTGCCTAGTTAAACCCAGAGGGTCCACTAAATAATGAGGAATTACCAGGGGAAAACAAGAATTCTGCGTTTCTGGGAAAATCCTCTTTTTTCCTGGACGTGCATGTGGAGGTTTCGGTTGTTTCCAGCAGTCGCGATCTCTGTGTGAAAGTAAAACAATTCCGTTACCGACCCCACCGGAATGAAGAGGCTGCTCGCAATGATGGCCCTTGAATGACTATTTGTACACTTGCTTCTACATCTGCCAAGTGCTTCTTGAAAGACTGGTTATTGGCTGTGAAGGCTGGCTCAGTAGGACTGTCACTCATTGCTGATCTCGATGACAAGGAGGGGTGAGGGTGCATTTGATTTAACTGCATAGTGGTGACACCATTAGAAATGGAACAGCCAGTTCAGTTTTTTAAACACGAGTTACTGAAAAACGAAACATGCATTCAAAACTCTGGTATTCTTAGGCTCTGAAAAATATAACACAAACATGACATCCTTTAAACATGTTGGACAGAAATAAAGAGAAACCATTTTTAAATAATCATATTCTGCAAAAGATGTAAGAAGGCAACTGTGTCCAATTATCTGACTTCACAATCACAACAGACATAATGTGTAGTACTTTCGCACTTGCTTCCAGTTAGCAATAATGTACAGCAAACATTAGGTCACTAAAAATTCTCAAGATGACGTACCTGCCGGGTAAGCACAAAGTAAGCATAGAATGCTATGGCACTTCCATAGGTGAAGAAGTATGTGACCGGCTCCATGATGTCCCAGGAGTAGACCCACCACGTAAGCCAGGCCATTGCACCCCCTTGAGTGGACAGCAAGGCTAAGCCAATCCATAGGAGCCGCGTGGTCTTTCCCTGAGCATTTTGTAGGATGCCAAATTTCATCTAAGAGTAAACACACACAAAGGTGTTATCTTCAAGTTTTAGGGTACTTGTAATAACTGAATCATTGCAAAACATTCTTATGTTTACTAGGTGACAATTTGGCATCTCAGAACTTGCCACACAATTAAATAATGCCATCTTGCATTGTTTGTCATAGCAACCCAACACTAATAAATTAGGTTTCATTTTTTAAATGACGTTTATTCTGGTCTATAAACAAGGCAGCATTACTTGTAAACTCAGTTCTCCAGATACGCATGTCTATCCACAGCACATTATGTATCTTTATTTGTTTTTTTATCATCTCACTATCATAATTGGAAGAAAAAAACTAACCACAAAAATAGACCTTCATTTAAAGGGAAATGAAAAAGGAATGTAATGGGAAGACGCCCGATAGGCAGCAATCTGAGAGTTGAAGAGGGACAAAACTAGCCTGCACCTTTTGTGGAGAAGTGTGGCTCAATGGTTAGAGCGGCAGACCCTGATGCAGAGGTCTGGCCTGGGACCAGGGTTCAATTCCCGCCTCGGCGGGTCTTGGGCTCAATTTCCTCAGACCTGTTAATTCTCGCCTCGGTGCCTATTCTTATCATGGGTCCCACTCTGCAACTCTGGGCAATAGCTTGCTTAATCTCCACAACGGCCCCAACAGCGCTGGGATGCCTGGCTTCACCTTGGGGGTGCCCAGGAGTGGACATTTCACAGGGAAAAGCCAGGAAGGGTTCCACAGCGGTATGAGTACAGCGCCAGGAAACCCCAGGGTAACAGTGCGCTATACAAGTACAACACATTTACATTTACTGAAGAGAGGTTCGTTTTTGATAGCGTAGCATGATTCTGACCATAATTATTACCACATCTCTGAACACACCAGAAAGAAAGTTGGGCATCAGAACAGGACTGCAAGTGAGTAATGTTGAACCTGCCCCTCTCTGCAGGGTCACCCCTAAACGTTTTGGCTTCATCCTCCTGTTTTTGCTGGATTCGTTTTTGTTGACCGTAGGAATCTGTGCACTTTACCACTGCCAACCAGAGCTAAAGTATGTGTGCTTACTCCTCTGAACATGGGAAAAATGGTTTACACCGGATTGGCATATTTAATTTATTTATAAGTCCCTTGTAGAGTATTATACCATATATCCAAGGAATGTAAATTAAATACTACTAGTGGGCCTGCAGCACTTATTGGGCCAACCACTTAAGAAGCCCCTTACATGTCCCGTGTCTGTCACTGCAGCCTGAATGCACTTTTAAACTGTCAATTCTACTCTGCAATATAACCCCCTTGTCAGGTCTTATATTCCCCTTTCAGTACATATAAGTCACCCCTAAGGTTTGCCCTAGTAGCCCATAGGGCACAACGCATTGTAATTAAAAGGTTGGACATATACTATTAACAAGCATTTGCAATGCAATAGTTCTCATATTCGCACGAGTTTAAGCTATTGGCATTGTAAATGGCAATGCCTTTTATTTATGTGTTTTTAAAACCAACAAATAAAAGGCATCGTCATTAATAATAGCAATAGCTCAAACTATCCCAAATGCGAGACCACTTTAATGGTGGCAGCGTCCCTTTATTTAGATGCTGCTCTCCTCATTCAGCTTACAGAGAGCTGCGTCTAAAGAAAGGCTTGCAGCCGCCACTAAAGTAAAAGCACGGCATGGGGCGCTTTCACAAAAACAAAAAAAAACAAAAAAAAATAGTTTGAGAAGTTCACAAACAAATGTTTTTTTGGTAAAAGTGCCCCATGCCAACATTTGTCTGCGAAGTTCACAACAAATTTTTGGGGTAAAAACGCCCCATGCTGTGCTTTCACGTAGAGATTCATCTGAGAGGCTGGTAAATAGACATCACAATGGGACTCTAAAGACGTATCCCTTACAGGTTTCATAGCACTACAAGGAATGCACAATGTGTCTTCGTGAGGTTTGACATCTTGAGTGGGTATTTCAAGTGGCTAACCGTCACCAGACTTGAAGCAGCACAAATAGTTTTTCTCAATCCAATGCCCGGTGGTGGAGGATCTGCAATTAGCACTTGAGCGGTTAGTGGTTCTAACCACCAAATGTATACATTTCAATACTATGGGCAAGATGTCCAAAATACTTTTCTGGTCACAAACACTCCAATTACGAGTATGCAATTGAGAAACTGCCTCTAGCAAAGTACTAAACACCTTTTAGGAGTTGGAAACTTTTTGCCAGCTCCTAAATTGAGTGCACGAATGGATAAGGAATCGCTAATGGTAAGGGACGTGTTTTCGGTGTCCCTTCTAAATATCTCTTCCTATCCAAATGTAACAATGATGGACTGATGATATGGAAATAGCAGTCGTAAATCTTTGAAAAGCTACTGTACCTTAGTTGGGGTGGTAGTACATTCACAAAAGGGAAGGAGTCCCTAACAAACCCCTTAGAGAATGTTAAACAAAAGGTTTGTTTAGAACTAGGCACTGGTCCCAGACAGCCCACCCCTTGCTTTTTAAATGCAGCCCGGTAAAACTGGTGCCGGGATGACCTTTAATTATAGTGAATCGCAATTTGCAAACTACCTCATTAATATTCATGAGGTAGGTGGGATTGCAACCTATGATTTTGAATTTCCGGAAGGACTGACTTATTTCTACATAGGTCTGTTCTTAAAATGATTTACTGATTGCATATTTGCAACCAGTAAATAGTAGATGTAGCTCAATGTTCTGACATCAAAAAGAGTGGAACTGCATGCTCTTCCAAGCTGCATCTTGTTTTGTTTATTTAACTCAAGCGAGGAGATAGTTCAATCAGTTGCTAAGGTAGGACAAAGACACCAGAAGCCAGACCATTTACTATTTCACTACTCCAACAGTCCCTTAGGTATAGCCCTGCTTGTACTATCCCCACAAGTCCAAAACTAGAACTGCCCCGTGGAGATTGAAAGAAGCTCTGAAATGGAAAAGTGAGCGGGGTCTGGACATGCCTGTTTGCTAAGACCACTGAGGGTGAACACACTTCTACTGGCAGAACAGAAGGCAATGACCAAAGAGACAACACAGCCTTCTGGTAGAGTTGGAACAAGCATGAGGAGTGAAACACTATTTCTGTGTTTAATCACAAGCACAGATTGATATTCAAAATATAATGTTTCATGCTTCTTCACGTCTTGGATAACAAATCAACATCCGCACATATAGAAGAGTACTTTTCATCTAGAGGAGTACTTTGTAATGAAACTAGTTGCATTATGTGCCGTACATCCGGCTTGATCATCTTTAATTGCAAAGTAAAACTTGGCTTCATGTTTTGTCCCCTTGTGAAAGAAGCACGCCGTTTTAAAACACTAAATGCCTGATTAGGGTTTGGCGGACAGGATACTCTGTCAAAAAACAGGACAAATATCTTTTTACATATTACAAGGATAAAAGTCATTTGTAATAAGGCAAGTTATATGTCACGTTGGCGACTGAGTGTCCCATCCACCAAGCTCTAAATCAGGCCCTATTTTTGCTGGCACTTAAGTGAGCAATATCCCTTAGTTTTAAATCCAATAAAAATTGCACTGCTATCTATTCTGTCAGACACACTTGGGGCAAAACCCAATGACTTAGAGTCATCATTCTCAACACTCATTTGTAAACAACTTCCTTTAAATACAGATGAATGCGTAAATCTTATTTTGAAAGGTAAAATGCCTGCCCATCCTCCCTCTTCCTATATATCCAAGTCTTGTAATTCCTCTTCTCTGCTTTATCGCTGCCCCTCATTTGTGGTTCAGTGATGCATGCATAGCACATCTTTTACCAGAAAGAAAAGACTCTTACACTCTCAAGTGGCTGCAGCTGTTCTTGCAGGTTGTCAAGCTTCTGGAGTAACTCCCGCTCTTTCCTTAACTGGTGCCCTTCCAAGTGCAAAGCAGTGTACAGGCTATGGACCAAGGATTTAATGTTATCCATTTCAGACGCATGCTCCCTGTTCACTTTATCTAAGGAAAGAACACACACTTTAAAACTAGAGTATCCAAAAATAATAACAAATGGCACTGAAATTTATAATCACACACTGAACACTCAGATAACTTAATAAATTGTTAAAAATGTTACCAAAAGACAGAGGAAAATTGATTTATCCCCAATGCTTTTTATCTCTTTGTAGCAATTAGTAATATGCATTTCTCTCCAGAACACGCCGTGGACTTGGGTTTTCGAGAAAATCTGGCACTAAGGACTTAGTCAATTTACCTACATGTGACACAGAACTGGTGGACTGCAACAACCCTGCCCCCAACTGAGCATTGCTTGAAAGAGGTGTGTTTTAAGTAACAATCAGCCCTGCACTACTACAGGGATAATTAGTGGAACCAAATCCCTATTTCTTCATGAGTAGACACATTCAAGGACTCAAGGAAGGTAAGATTATACTTTAAAGATATATTGAAATAACAATGTTATCTTAGATCACACAAAATGAATAGTAACTATTATTTAAAAAAAAAAGAGAGAGAAGATGATGGCAATAACAATAGTCGGAAGGCAGAATAAGAAAATAATAGTAACATGGTAATATTGTATGGCTTCTTTACATCAGTAGCCCCAGTCCCTCCTTTCACTTGGCTAACTTAACTTTTCTTAGCACCAAAACTGAGCCTATTGAGTTTCATAGATGGTCCAGAGCCGAATACCTGAACAGTGGAAGCAAAGAGACAACAGCTGCAGTTCCATTCACAAGTCGCAAGGTAAGATGAGTGAAGGCTTGATGTACCTTTACCGTAACCTTCATCAAGGAAAGGTGATTACAGCTTCTGTATGGCCCTCAGTCTCAAATCTCTGGTACAAAGTTGCTCTCTATCTAATAAAGCTCTCTTCTGGTTTTTATATTCGGTATGAAAATTGTTGAACATTTTCAAAATTAAACAAATATTAGTAAAGCTCTTCTAACCTTACACTTACATTCCTGTGAAACCTTGCTTATTGTTTAAATAGAATCACTGGAAAGAATATTTAAACTGTGCAGAAAAACATTAATATATATTCATTGAGGATGAAATATCATTTTGCGATGAATAAAGACATTAATAAATGTACATTTACATTTGAAACATGAACAAATGCATACCGCTCAAAGGGGGATACCAAGAAGAAAAAATATAAGATGATTATAATATTAACGGAAATAGAGCTTTCAGCTAATATTATATAACTTAACCACACCTACCCGTCCAAAGTCATCCAAGGAGGGAAACAGTCTTTACAACACGATTTTGTATTTGCTCCAAGAAACAATATACTATGCTCTGATCACACTATTAAGAGATTCCATTCACACTTTCTCTCATTGCTGGTTCAAAGTCTCAAACCCGTTGTTTCTTTAGAAGACTATTCCACTGAGTAGTTTGTGATTGATTTGTTCAGTCCAGGATCCATTGGCCAATTTGGTTTAATCAAAAGAGTTTTATTTCAGACCACCTTATTGGAGTTTAATGACTGAACATCACTGCATTATAAACATGTCAACTAGTTCAATTTGTGAGTCTTCAAAATGCATTGCTGGACACCATATGGGGTTCATGTAAGAAAGAACAATTCATTCAATGAAATACATTTGGGGACTATATCATTCTGCAACCTCACCCAGAGCTTGGTAGTCTGGATTCGGTGCTGAAATGTTACATACATTATAATGTCACAGGGATTTGGAGGTGGGAGGAACACACCAGCAGGAACTAGTCGCTTAATTCCACGTGTAGAAGCTAAGCCAAACGGCTCTTTCAAATATCAATTGGTACTTAGGCGTCCTTTCTCTCACCCAGTGAGCTAAAAAGTTAAAAAGTGTCTCCTATGCAAATATTACTCCTGAAATTCTATACTCTGCAGCCTTTCAGGTTCCAACAGTAATAGGTCACATACTGGCAACATCTCCCATCTTCCCACCTGGACTATTGGCAGTCTCGCTACAGTGCATTCTACATGCACCCAAGTTCTCATTTCCCTCAGCCAGAACAGTATTAAAGACCCTGTAGACAAATGTCCAAGACAGCTTTACAATGCTTTGCCAGGAGTAGAACCACATTCATAAATTTACATTTGTGTTTAATCTTTTTGGGTCTGGTCATTAGGTCTAATAGACATGTGCAATCTACGGCTTCGTCTATCATTGGCATGATTATGTCCAACACTTCTGCCTAGAATGGCCATGGAACTGAGTAATTCAAGAACATGTGGAAAAGAAACACTCCAGAATGTCTGCACCTAGAGCATTCACCCTATTCAGTCTCCTCTAGGTTAGGAAGATCTGTTGGATAAGATTAAGTTGGATGAGTTTGCACTGGGAACTGCACATTACTATGGTTATGTTCTTTTTAGTTTTGAGCTGCTCTACTTATGATATCTCAGACTCTAAGTAACGCTGCAATCTAGGTTGCATTTGTGCCCGAAATAGGAATATTACTATCCCGTGGCCAAATCCATCTGTCATCATTATTTTTACAAGAGCGTGTGCTTCAAATGTATTTGTATCTATGTCAGGCCTAAACATTGTTTGGATTGGTTACAGTGTTAATCTCAAATTTATGAGGCAGTGTGTCCCAGGAGAGATGAGTCAAAACAGCATTTCTCTTTTGGGTTATTTAAAAATATATGCAATCAATAGGAAAGGAATGACTCAAAAAGGGAGTTTGAGATCACAAATTTAGACAGAGCAATGAAGGTTTATTACAGGATTCAGAGTATAAAACAAATAATAAAATACAGATGCAGCAATAATCTCACTAAGATACATGAAAGTCATTTGCCATGAAGACTATCAAATTGTAGAGCAAACTAATACGAAAATATCAGAAATGCCAGGTCTCAAATGTCCTGGAATATCAATAAGAAATTGGACAGCATCCCTAGGCATAAGAAAGGTCTCCCAAAAAGAACAGGCTCAAGCCCAAATGCAGGGGTCTATATAGTTTCCTTGCATACCAATCATCACAGCAACTGACAACATCTGCTGGATGGAGAACCCGTGGCGGGCACACTGGCAAGGGGGGGTGGGGGTAGAGAGGGGGTGGGGGGGTTTAGACTGGTTTTGTTGCGAGCTTATTGTCTTTGATATTGTTCCCACTGGCCTGGTTATCCTTCACAGGAATACTGAATGTAATGTGGACTTCATGTTGTTCTACGTTGGGAAAAACTAATAAAAATTGTTTAAAAAAAAAAAAAACTGACAACATCTGCAGCATTATGGACAAAGTAGAAACCGCTGCACTCAAACTATTCTACCTCTCTGCGGTCTTCGATACCGTCTTCCACAGCGCCCTTATCACAAGACTCCACAACTTCAGAATACATTGCCCTGCCGTGAGCAGGCTGACATTCTTCCTCCTCAACCGAATCCAGTAATTCAGGCTTCCGCCCTACACCTCCAAACCTAAGAACCTCATCTGCGGAGTCCCTCAGGGATCATCACTGAGCCCTACCCTCTTCAACATCTACATGGTACCACTCGCCAACTTCATAAGATCCCACAAAATCAACATTGTATCCTATGCAGACGACACCCACCTCATCCTCTCCCTCACAGACAACAAAGAGATGACCAGGACCAACTTCAACACCTGCATGTCCAACGTAGCTAACTGAACAGAACAGAACTGCCAACAGCTCAACACACATAAAACTGAAGTCCTAATCTTCGGCAATAAGAGAGCTCCATGGGACTTCTCCTGGTGGCCAACAGACCTGGGACCCATGACCACCCCCATCGACGACCATGCCAAAAACCTCAGTATCATCATGGACCACAGACTCACAAAGGCCATACAAGTGAACATTGTCATCTCTTCCCGCTTCTTCATCCTATGTATGCTCCGCAAAATATTCCACTGGCTCCACACGGTCACCCAGGCCCTCATCTCCAGCAGATTGGACTACGGCAACACAATCTATACCAGCATCACGAATCAACTCTTACAAAAACTCCAGAGCACCCAGAACGCCGCTGTCAGAATCATCCTCAACATCCCTCACAACGCACACATCATTCCCCACCTCAGAGAGAAACACTTGCTAGAAATCCAGAAGCGATGCCAATTCAAAATGCTCACCCACGCATACAAAGTTCTCCACAACGTCAGATATGCCTACCTCAACCACTACTCAACCTCCATCAACCCACCAAGTCAGGCCCCCAGGTTCCCTTCATTCTGTGGCTGCCGAACATTTTCCAATGCTGTTCTGCTTTTAACAGTACCTCGTTTCAAGATCCACCAGCAAAAAATTTAGACCTCTGAAGGACAGGACTGAGATGATTACAGGGATGATCACAAAAAAGTACAATGGTTAAAGTAAAGAGATATTTTGGGACAAGGTACTTAGCCGATGGTCTATAGTGGCAGCCTGCTGCAGAAAGCTACTGGCTTTCTCAAAGCAGCCAATGCTCGTCCCAAATTATCTTTGCGAAAGCTAGCACTACTGTGATATATTTGACCCTTTGGTATTTAAACATGTCTGGCACCCAATGGAGTGGAGCTTTCTGACCAGTACCACAGTAACCCACACTATTTCCATATCTAACAATGGCAAGGTAGACCGTAGCAACACCAGCACAGTGATCATTAGGTGTCTTAATCTTTTCAATTAGGTGATGTGCTCCACCGCAATGAAACCATTCAGGTCAGGATGCACCAACACATGGAGAACTTGCAACACTATCTGAGAGCGGCCTTAAGAGGTCCAATCTAGCATGTACACATCCTATCCCCTCCCGAGTTATCACAAGCAGTCTCAGGGTCACCGCCATCAAGAGTTGCTCCAGAAGTCTGCCTGATAAGTTAGCCTCTAAGTAATATTTATCAGTGAATTCACGACAGTCCAGGCAATCTCTGCTGAGCCTCCACATGTTTTCGTCTGTGTTCAAGTAGGCCTTCGTAGTCAGGATTGTCCACAATCGTCATTGCTAGTGTTTGTATGTTTTCTTCCACTTTTGTAATATTTCACGTCAAAGTTGTTCTAATCCCCACAAATTTCCTTATGTGCACATCTTTAAGAAATACTTGAATTCTAACTCTTGGTTAATAGAGATTTATTCCCAAAATGTATACATTATGACTGCCAGAGAACACAGCATAATGTGGTTAGATTGTGACTTACTCTTTTAAAGTGACAAAACATAACCTTTGAAATGTCTGTTTAATGCCCATGGAAATTCTTCACTCTGATAACACATTTGTATGGTTTCCAGGCCGCATCTTTGATTTGATCGCAGCCGCAGCAGGAGGAGAAGGCAGGACGCGAGCGGGACACAGGACGCCGAATCTGCCTCGCCTTTGCCGACTGCTCACTCGTCTTCCCCGATTCCATCAGCCTCGGCATCAGCACTAGCCCCAGCCCGCCGCTGATCACTCCCCACTGCGGGTCGAGTGAAGACGTCCAAGCTGGGTGGCAAACTGGCTGTAGGCAAGAAGAGAGGTGAGGCTGGGGGCGGCTGCAGTGGGAGTACTCACGAGCAGGCTCAGCAGCGGTTTGTTGTGGACCTCTGTTCATGGCGGGGTGGTAGGGCCGCTCGGGGGTCCTGTGTAGCCCTGTCCCCCCTGTGTCCGTGTTTGTGCCTGTGTTCCCTACTTCTCACTTCGTTCCTGGTTTAGCGCTGCCCAACACGCTGCTACATAGCCATTGCCACACTGTTCCACCTGGCGCTCAGGGTCCTGTGCAGCTCTGTACCTGTGTTTGTGCCTGTGTTCCCTACTCCTTACTCCGTTCTTGCCAGACTGTCCACAGCTACTCAGGACGACTTAGTACAGCCTAAAGATTATCTGCTGAAACCCCTAACATATGACAGAAAGGTAACAAAGCAGAAGAACAAAAGAGCAAATGAAAAAGTAAGGGGGTTATACAACCTACTAAAAAGAAAAAAGATAAGGTATCTGCAAGAAGGAGAAAAAGGCGCAGTAAGGGCCATCAGTAAGGGCATCAGAAATGCGCTCAGCAAGAAGCAGAACCGCCCAGGCTCAGGCCCAAGACCGGGATCAGAACCAGGACCTTGATCAAGGTCACGACCAACCACCTGGGAAACAAAGACATCCAAAGCGGTTCAGGAAAGACTCCATCTGTCAGGAGCAACAACAGGATTCAGCCCTGAATGTCACAAATGAGAAGAAATCTCCTAGAAAAGTTTCCGCTACAAAGAGAACAAGGTTGGCCCATAACAAAAGGGAAGAGGGCTATAAGATAACCGACTTCCTAACTGCCAAAGCGTTAACAAACAAGGGAAGTTTAAAAAGTACGGTGCCACAGACGGAAAAGGAGTCCAAAGGTGCATCTTTAACAATACAGCAGTCCGACCAGGAAAACGAAACAGAAGATGCACCCTTAATAAAAGAGCGGTCTGACCAGGAAAGCAAATTAGACTTATAAATAGCAAGTGAAGCAGTAGCCAGAAAGGATGGACAAAGCCAAGAAGGATCCGCAGACGTCTCAATTCAGAAGCGCGCAGTCAGCACGCACATAGCAACAAACTCAGTAAGGAACATAACAACAGAAGCAGTAATTCACAACCAAATCTTTAGTGAAACTCTTCTTTCCTTCGATCTCAGCAACTGGGATGAGCAGGGAGAGAGAGTCAGTCAATTCCAGCAACAAGAATCAATAAATTCACTTGCCAAAGGAAAAGTGCTTGTTCACAAATAATCGGAACTGTCAATAACAACATCTCCCTCATACAAAAAGAGGATTCAAAATTGTAACATTCAACGGACCTCATCAGTTAAAGAAGATGTGTCAACTCCGTCATTCAATGCAGCAGGGACAGACGTGTGTAGAAGTCCTTCAACCTTAGATAAAGGGACACCATCAAGCTTGCGATTATTAAAAACAGAAAAGTTAAGGGCCATAGACATTTCACATCAGTTAGGGGTTCAATTACCAGAACCAAGCAACCATCTCTCTCCAATTAAATACACTGACATAACAAACATGGAAGATCAAGCACCTCCCAGTACATGAGGCATCCTCTTGTCAACATTGGAATCTATTTCAACAGCAATTTCCCATCAAGCGGACAAACACAACCTCCAAGTGGATCTACTAAACATAATGGCAACATACATAGTAGGTATCGATAAGAAGCTACAGACACTCAACTCCTTGATTACGAGAGCTCAACAGCATAACTATACGCAGGAAGTCAACTGCAAGTGCCCAAAAACATCTGGAAATTTGGAAATATTAACAACAATCCTGACTGATATACTGATGGATGTGTGAGCCCAAGCCACCAGGCCACCTAAAAGAGAAAAAGACTGGGCAGTGGAGGATTCGCCCAGGGAAACAACAGGACTGCCACAAAAAGATATAAACAACACGCAATTAACCAAAACGTCCAGTCTGGAAGTAAAAGTCTTAACATAAACAAGTGAAAGCAATTCTAAGGGAAAAGACATTAACCCTATAACAAAAAGAAATAAGGACGGGAAAAAAAACAGAAATAGCGAAGGTTAAGCCCGTGCTCTCAAAAAAGAGGCAAAGAAAAGCACGAAACAAAGAGAAAGCAGTCCAAAAAAATTAAATATGGCCATTATTTATGCAACATAAGAATGTCAGGTTACCACCTTCAAAAAACGAAATAAAAACAGATTCAAAATCTAAAACCTCACCAATAAGCACTCAAGGAACCAATCCCATAGGAAAGGAAAGAACAACCAGTTTACTGTCCAAAAGTGATACCGAAAGCGGATTGATGCTAGCTGCAGGAGAACAAGAGAAATCACCCAACAGGCAAACCCTCATGGCTCACAAGTTTTTGGAAACCCATAATACCTGAAAGGAAAGTCATACTAACTCAGAGGGATATGTCCAAATGAGACCCGGGATTCGGGAAATAACTAAAGAGGAAGCCAGAAATAGATGTCCCCCCGGGGCGGAAGGAGGGGACACACCAAAGATGCAGGTACCAAGTACTAACAAGTCAAGGGTCAATGATTCAAATAAAATTGTGTTACTGACAAATTACACCTCAAGAGGCAACTTTGACATCCTAAACAGAGGCACAATCATAAAACTGGTAAAGGAAGTGCGGGAAATGGCATACATCAATTCTTCCAATTTGTAATCGATTGAATTTGAACTGCATCCATCTATGATTAAGAGAGAGGCAACAGTATCAACTTGGTCTTCACCGGAAATTGCAGAGCATATAATGACCCATCAGCAAGTTTCAGGCTTGGGGCATTGAATTACAAAGGATAGAGGCCCCACGCTACCCTGGTCCGCTTATCCCCAAAATAGAAAGTGAGGGATCCCTACTGAGAGGTGCCATAGGCGCAGCAACAAATCAGACAGATTTTGAGAATCTAATAATTACAATGCCCTTAATAACTGCTCCACTCGGAAGGCGTATAGACGAATTAAATACAACCAAACAGGTGACTAAAGAAAGTAGGAGGGGTTTACCGAAACACCGAGTTAATTCGCAATCCTGACGAGCGTGAAGTTAAAAAATTCTCTAATATCTGCTCGTGGAACACTCACTGCCTAGAAAATCTGATAGGAAACCCTGGTGCTTTGGAATTCTTGCAAGCATATGACATCACTTTAGCACAAGAAACTTGGACCACAGCTCCTTATAAAATTACAAGTTTTATCGGGCACCATGAACCAGCAATAAAATTGGCAAAATTTGGACACCCAATGGGCGGTTTGTCCTCGTATTTTTCAACCAAATTAGACTAGTCATTAGAAAAACTCCTTATAGGCGTGCATTGGGTTCTCGTATCCAAGCTGGAACAACATATGAACGAGGGGGCTCCAACAACATTAATACTATTAAACGTCTACATTCACCCAAGTGAGGAGACAAAAGATGAACATATGAATACGTTGTTTAAAATAATAAACACATTACAAAGGCTGTATTGTCAGGCACAGTTTATCATCTCAGGTGACTTTAACATCAATTTATGTAATATCCCAGGGAACCTGAACAAAAAGGGTATCAACTTTAGATGACAATTTGAATCACTAGGATTGATTCACCTTAATGGAAACACAAAAGAGGATTCTTCAGCCGCAATGACCTTTTTAAGCGGGAACAAAAGTTCAGCCATTGATCATACCCTAGTGAGTGAAACTGTAGCACGACAGATGCAAAAATTCCAAATCGTGTCACGCATAGAGAGCGATCACATGCCACAATCTTTGCAATTGGAGCAATTTACAGCCAAGCTGACAGCAACTAAAAATCTGCTCTCAACGCCACACGCCTACAACTTAAAAAGATTGAATAGTCGAGGAATGGGGATCGAAAAGGTAATGGCTGAAGTATATCGCAAAGCGGGCATGAGTACAGGAAGTCTAGAGGAATCCGGAAATTCAGAGACAACGCAAACAGGGAAGGGCGAGAGATCAAGCTCTTGGGAAAATCTAGAGGGAGCACTAATGGAAAGCTTCGCGGACAACAAGAGGAAACATCCCTCCAAGTGTCACATTAAGCACATTTGGACAAGCAGTCACCATCCCTGGTTCAGCCATGAATTACAAAAACAGAAAAGCCTAATAGTGCGCAAATTAAGAGCTGTCTCAAACCAGCTAAAAATGGGGGAAAAACCCGACAGAAGCGAGCTCAAAAAATCAAGAAAGCAATATAAGAAAAACTGTCGAATAGCCAAAATCAGATATCGAGTTGCAATATGGAATAAACTTCTTCAGGCAAGTAAACAACGGAACGGAAAACACTTCTGGTATCAGATAAATTTGTTGGCACTTGGGAAAAATAGACATCAAAACGCAGGGATAAACTAGGATACATGGGTAGCACACATAATGAATATGTATAAAGAACCAAAGCCCAAATCAACATCAGTCAGTCAAACAGTAAAAAAAGGATTGCAGGTGGAGCGAGGAACGAAAAAAGGAAATTCCCCCGGAGGTCATCAACTTGAATAACAAACATATCACCCTACAACACAAAAACTTGGATGAATTAACGGAAGTAAGCGAATTAATAAAAATTATAAAGAAATTAAAATCAGAAGTCGCGCCGGCCCCAATGGAATCCCCAATGCCCTTTTTAGGGGAGACGCCACATATTGGGCCCATTACTTTACTCCATTATTCAACGAGTTGTTCATTACAAATAGAATCCCAGAATCATGGAGGGGAAGCATCATCCAGCCAATTTTCAAAGGGGGAAACTCAACAAAGCTGATAAATTACAGATTGATTGCTTTAACTGACGTTGAAGCAAAGTTATATGCAAGCTGCTTGTTAACCCAATTGAAAAAATGGTCAGACAATCACAACCTCATCCCAAGATCTCAAACAGGGTTTCGGGCTGGAGCAGGCACACTAACAAACCTAACGGCACTAACATTGTTAGCCGAAAAAGCCAAATTTAAAAACACCTGCTTATTTGCCTGTTTTGGGGACCTTAAGCAAGCTTTCGACAGTGTGCCCCGTAAACGTTTATGGGAAAAACTGGACACCTGGGGCATCCCAACAAAGTTATTAAATGCCATCAGAGAACTATATTCGTGTACATGGAGTCGGGTAAAGTTAGGGGATGGCCAGTGGAGAACAAAGAAAATATACACCCAAAAAGGTCTGAAACAGGGGTGCGTGTTAGCTCCAATTCTTTTCAATCTGTATATATCTGATCTTGTAGACGCTCTCCTGGAAACCAATAGTCATCCCCCATCGATAGCCAATGAGGAAATCAGGTACCTTCAGTACGCTGACGACCTAGTACTATTAAGCCAAACCCCATCGGCTTACAACGAGGAATGAGCGCCTTAGCCAAATATTTGTCAGCACAAGGGCTAGAACTGAATTTACTAAAAACAAAGGTTGTGCGGTTGGTGTATGCCAAACACAAGAGATTCACATAGAGGGTAAAAAAGTTGAAGCGGTCACCTCCTATAAATATCTTGGGTTCATGGTAGAATACAAATTGAGCTATAAATCACAGCTCACCTCAATGAGGTCAAAATCTCAAAACTTGATATATGGTTTTAACGTTCTAAAAAAGAAATTAAGTTGTCCATCATACGGTAACCTATTAACTGTCATGCAGGCATAGTTAATGCCAACAGTAACCTATGGCACTGAAATAATGAAAGGTTGTGACATCCCTGCTTTGAACGAAATACAAACAAAAGTCTATAAAAAAGTTTTTCATATCCAACAATGTGCATCGCCTGCCCAGGTGCGTCTAGAGTTTGGCTTACAAAATCAGGAGTTTCGGAGCAAAAGCGCCTTCATTAAATTATGTTGGAGGTTACGTGCCTCTGAAAGCGGGTGCATTGACCAACTATGCTGGAAAGAAATCGGCAGACAAAAAGAAAAAAGGATGCACGGATCCTGGGGTAGTTATTTAAACCAGGTGATAGAGGATCTGTCTACGCAAGACATTTGGAATCTCAGCATACAGAAAAAGGCTTTTAACAAATTAATTAATGCCACAATAAAACTCTTGTCTCATTCAACGGATGAGAATACCTTACTAATAAAGACGGCACGCCTGGACGGTTATCAGTTCATACGGAAAAAGGATGCCACAGGAATATTTATCAGCCTATTTCTCGCCTACACTAAAACATCAATTTATGAGGCTGCATCTTGGCATGTGGGAAACAAAAGATTTAATCCCAGCATGGAAGGATAAAAGTGACAACCGAGACTGTAGACTTTGTGGATACAAATACGAATCGATTCAACATATTGTTTGTGTATGCCCGAAGTTACTAAAAGAACGGAAGTCACTAATAAAAGCACTACTGAATAGTATGAACATACGAACGTGCAGAGAAGCTGTAATCACCTGGCTTGACGGGGCCTCAATCCCTCTAGTATGTAGGGGGGTGAAACTTTTAAATGTGTATTTAAAGGAAATTGGCTGAAACTCCGCGTAGATCGCAATAGACTGTTACAAAGACAAGAACTCCTGAATCTACATTTTAAACAAACTTTTAAATGATTGATGTATAGAAGTATGTTGTAGACTAACCGTGTAAAAATGTACTAACGATTTTACGTGTTTATACAAGTATGCAGTAGTACTATTTAAATGTCATTGGTGTAATGGTTTTTGTTTTTAAAAGACCGATCACTTAAATAAATAAAATCTGAAACACATTTGTATTGAAATTCAACTCAATGGTGTATATTTTCTCAACCTTGAAGACCTGAACCTATAAAGAAAGGTCTCTGAGGTAGGTCCAAGTGAATAGACTAATGAGCTACCACAACGGCAAATAGGGCTGTCACAATTGGGTTTAGAGGGATTGTAACCGGGGCCCTTATACTGAGCCTGGGCTCCTGCTACAAAATAGATTTGGAAAATAAAAAAGCAGGCCTCTCTTTTCCCAGAACACATTTTCTTCTTCATAGAATGAGATTCTTCTTAAAGGGTGGGACCTGGCACAAAATGGTCTGTCACACTCAATCAGTGTACACAGTAATATAATTAAGTGAAGAAATACTGTCCCTGTGGCACAAGAAACGCCAGCAAGTACCTCTTACCCCCAAACGTAACAGTGCATTAACTATAAGGGTCAGAGACCGCAATGAGGGTATTTTGTGAATAACACTGCAGGAGTGGAGGTCTGCTGTCCCTTACGAGCCTTCACTCCTAAATTTGCTTCCCAATGCATTAATAAGCTGCAGGTAGTAATTTTGAGAATACCACCAAATGTCAGTTTTTGCTATGTGATGGATTAGTACATCTTACCAGACGAAATGCAAAAATATTCCCGGGTCACAAACTAGTCATCATGCACAAATGGTGACGTGCTCATGCATCAAGTCTTAGGCCCTAATTTAGAGTTTGGTGGATGGTGTACTCCGTCACAAAGGTGACAGGTATCCCATCCCCCATATCACAAGTGCCACTGAATATAAAGCACTTGTAATACTGCCGACGAGATATCCGTCACATTTGTATCTCATCGCCAAACTCTAAATTATTCCCTTAGTTCTCCCAATTCAGTCAAATTATGTGTGGAAACTAACCGAACAGAGGGCAAAAACGGAACAAAGAGGGTGGGAGGAGAGTGAAAGACTGGGCGGGAAGAAAGTGGGAGAGTGAGTAGTGGCTCAAAGTTAGAGTTGGGAGTTTAGTAGCGGGGTATCAAAGTGTATATATGGGTGAGTATGTCAGTGGGAGGGTGACAGATTGCGAATAGGAAAATGTAAGAAACTGGATTACTAATTGGAGCGGGTGACTACCCACCTGAAGGAATAATCACTACGCTTGTCAGGGCGAACCCTTAAAGTTAACAAATTAACCTGAGCTCCCCCCCGAAAGCTATGGCATGGAGCAGACAGGCATAAATTACAGGCAATATGAAAAGTATTTATGCAGTACCAAAAGAAGTAAAAGTCGTAATGCAAAACAATAAGGATCCCAAAATAAACTATATAAAGAGAGTAAAATGTAATAAACAAAATGACACCAAAAGGATAAAAATCCAATAGGGGGAACCTGAGATATGAATTGTTTTAAATGTAGGTAGGAATAGCACCACGAAGCATAACGTGTCACTGATAGTCAATGGTCATGGGAGACCAGGACCTAGGTTCAATTTGAGGCTGACTGTAATGGAGCACCAACCAGGTGTGTCCTGGTCAAAGATTTTACCTTCTGACTTTAGTGCTAATCCAACACATGATTATACTTTTCAATCCCCTCAGGACCTCAGGGAAGCACTTGTCAGGCAGAGGATAACAGCAGGAGACAGTACTGGTCTAATTGCCAAGGGTCAGCCTGGTAGTTGCAGGAAAAGACCTTTGATAGCATCTTGTGTCCCTGTAGCTTTAACAGGAGGTCTGCTTTATGGCCATTGGAGTCCACTTCTTTGTCCTTGGTACAAGAGAGAGGAAGTCCAGTCCTTTATGGCTCATCTCAGGTCATAGACAACAGGTCTAGTCCTCTTCTGTTCTTCCTCAGGTCTATGAGTGTTCTGAAGTTGGTGCTTCGAGGTGCCACATTTATGTCTGACACAAGGAAATGAGTAGTAATGACTCCTGGGTATGCCCAGGGCCAACCCTACCCACTTTAGGCGTTTTCATGATAGCAGCAGTCTTCTGCCACACTGTATTGTGAGCTCTGAGAGCTAGGGTGTATGTAGAGAGTGTACTAAGGTAATTCTAATGTCCTTCCACATCTAACACTAAATCCAGTTTGGGGCAGCAACTGTATGTACCCCCAATAAACCCAGAGACAGGGGTCTGGTAGAAATTCCCAGTAAACAGACTAAGGATGCATAAGAATTGTTTTTGCATCCGGTTTCTTTCATTCTCGAGTGCGTCCCTGGTGTTATATGTAAAATCTAGAGATAGACAGTTGGTAAGAAAAAAGCTGGGTTTTCCAGAAACCAGACAATTAGATACATAAGAATTGTTTGGCATCCTGCTCTTGCCATTTGAGGTGTGCTCCAAGTGTTATATGTAAAACCTCAAAAGACCTGTCAACCAGGATTTGACACTGATAAAAAAAAAATGCTCACAGCCCCACCCTGCATATTTTATCAGGTTCAGAGGGTCATCTATGACCACTCAGGTTAGCGATTGATTGTTCCTGTGAGGTATTCCACACACATTCACATCTATTCAAATGCTAATTACTGGCAGGCAAAAGTGTAAAAGCAAATATGACTGGCTGAGTGACGGAAGAGCAAATCCAGATGGGCCTCCAGAGGCTTTAGGCAAGGAAAATATAACTTTCTGAGTGTACTGCTTCCTTAACATTTATCAAAAATCAAACTTCCCTGTTGAATTGTAATTTTTATAACTTTAAAAAATTGTTGTTTAATTAATTCCCAGCTGTTTCTTCGTCACAACCAGTATTATTAAATGGAACAATGGAACCCAGTGTTTCCCTATGAAACAGCCAGAATTGCTAAAGTGAAAATATCTTTTGGGGCGTTTTCACTCTAAGGACATGTTTAACATTAAAATTCCTATATGTCACTTGTAAAATACCATTTACCCTGCAATACGGTCGACATAGGGGTGATTTATAAATATTTTAAAGTAAGGTTTTGACCTCTAAAAAGGGGTTATTTTGAGAGGGTAATTTGTATTTTAAAACTACAACAGTCAGGCTATGAATGGTAGGCCTGTAGTCATGTCTCCACTGTCACTGTAGTGGGTGGCACAATGAGATTTGCAGTCTAGTAGTGACATTTAAAGTACAGGCTCTGGGCATACTTTGTAACATATATTAGGGACTTATAGACAACTTAAATATGCCCATTAATGGTATTGCTAATTTCCATGTTAAAAGAGGAAGCACAGGTGCTTCAACAATGGCTAGCAGGGGCATAGAGCACAGAGTTCAACAGCCAGCGAAAATATAGGGTCCAGCATAAGACAAAAAATCCAGGGTGACCCTGCAGAAAAGGGCAAATTTCCTACAGAGAAGTGTGAGAAAAGATAGGATCGGGTGGAGCGAGCTACTCAGTTTTGGAATGCCCACCTTTGCCAACCCCAAGGCACACTTTCCCTCCAGGAATAAAACCAGACATTCTCTTTCTGACCATTTTCAACTACAACCTATTTGGGACGATTGTATGATTGAACCAGGAATGCGTTTACCACGCATACCTGAACCACGAAGTCTAAACAACGAAATTCTTAATCACGAATATGCCTTTACCACGCATTCCTTTACAACGAATCATGTGTTGTTAAGGCATATGGGGTAAATACATATTAGTGGTTAAGAATTTAATCCCCCGACCCCTGCACCTGGCCTGAGTTCCTAAAGTACCCCACTCCCACCATCCCTAGTTACTTCTTCACCTCCGCCCTCCCCATATCGCTAAAAATTAACCCCTAATCCCTAGAAACGACCATGCCCCCGTCCCCAACCCTGAACCCTAAAACGGCCCCCCAAGCCCTGAAAACTAAACTACCCCCTAAACCCTCCACCCCAAGTGCTATCATGATCCCTGCCCCCCGCCATGAACCCCAGAACGTCCCATGATCGCTGAAAACTATCCCCCAACCCCTGAAAAATACCCCGAACCCGCCCCCCTGCCCTCAAAACACCCCGACCCACCCCCAGCCCAGAAAACTACCATCGACCCACACTCAGCCCACAAAACAACCCCCGACCCCCCAGACCACCAAAGAACCCAGACCCAGCCTAGCTTTAAATAACCCGACCCACTCTCCAGGCCAGAAAACTACGCCCGACCCACCCTAAGCCCACAAAACAACCCCAACCCCACTTACCTCACATCAATCTCTTCCTGCTTCCATCCGTCTGCCAGCACTACCGCGCATATGCCTTAACCACGCACATGCGTGGTTAAGGCATATGCGCGGTAGGGCTTGCACAGTTCAGCCTTCGTGGTTAAGGCTGTTCGTTGTTCAGCCTTCGTGGTAAAGGCTGTTCCCCACCTGGGATATATCCTTTTGGTCTGGTCTTGAACAAACATGTAACAGAATATTAAACACCGAACTTTCCTGCAAAAGAATGACTCAACCAATTGAGAATGCTGATCAGTGGAATAGCACGGTCAAAAAATGCAGAAAAACAAAAGCCAGGTTGTGAAATGGGGAGAAGAGCAGGAAAATGCCTTCATCCTAATTGAGGAGCAAGTTAGGAGCAAACCTTATACGGCACCTCAAGAATTAGAGGAGATCGCGGACTACGAAGAAGCGCTACAGGAACCTTTCCAAGAGTAATATTTTGAGAAGGTATTAATACAGACCCCATATTTTGGAAAAAAATATTCAAGGTTTTTTCATAAACTACCTAGGTCCCCACATTTAAGACATCTGTTGGTTAAGGTCAGTTGGAGACAATGTAACTACATCGCACGGTATGAGGAATGCCAAGTTGTCTGAGCCCGATGTGTCGCAGCTGAACCGTAAAAACTCTTGAAAAACCAAATCCGCAAGGATTTAGCTTCAGGGGGTGCGTGGCGGTATATTGGGTGTGACACTCCCCTAATAAATATAATATTGGCTTGGTAGTTTGGTCGGGGGGCCTTGGGTGGGGTCTATGTCTGTATCAGTTATTGTTGTCAGCTTGATTTTACTAAAAGGGTTTTGACTTGTACATTTTGTGGATCAGGAATGGCCCAGATTTACAAAGATTAGGTTAGGTTTGCATATCTTTTTTGAAGCAGCACCAATGCAAAATCCTTTTTGGCATTTACAAAGCCACGCAAATGTCGACTTGCGTGGCTTTGCTAGAAAAAGTAATGCAATGCAGCTAATTGTGCTGTCTTATGTTACTTTGCATTAGGTAGATGTTCCATGGGCATTCCCGTGCCATGGATTTTGATGTAAACCCATATTTACATAGGCCCAGATTTACAAAGACTTTGCATCTGAGTTGCGTCACTTTTGATGATGCTGCCCAATGCAAAATCCATTTTGCATTTACAAAACCATGCAAAGTGGTAACTTTGTAAAAACTAAAAAATGTAACGCAGCACATTGCACTGCCCTGCGTTACTTTGCATCAGGCAGGTGTTCCATAGAGTTAAATGAAAACTCATATTTTCAAAGAGTTAACAATATGGGTAATGCCAAAATGGTTGCCCCACCTGAGGCTAGTGTAATGAAGATATATATCTTTATTTCTTCTTGCTAATCCCTCTTTGCATGTGTGCAATATTCAGCACACATTTAAACAGGAAAAAGCCTCCAAGGATAGTTTTCGTGCAGGAACGTAGCCCTTCCTGCAGAATAACAATCTTAAACATAACACAGACACTCTTGCACTATGGCAAACGATTGGCACTAGGCAGTACAAAGTGCGCCAGCGCACGGAAAGAGCAGTACTGCACAATTTCTTTAAAGATATGGCATAGTTTTGCTCCCTTGAGGTGATGCTATGCTATGCTGTGCACCACCTCTGCCTGCTGTTCTGTGCCACTTGTTTGTAGATATATCCCATAATGACCGATTTACCAAAAAAGTGGCAAAACTGCACCCATTACTCATGTGTGTCCAAAAATCAATAAGGACACAGCTTACCATTCAATGAAGTCTTTGTTATTACACTTTCTTGATATGTACAGCACTTGGCAGGGGTCTTAAAGTGTTGTACTAAAAATTCTAAAATAATAAATAACTAAATTGCGTTGGTGAGAAATCAGCTACTTGCTGAAGTAGTAAAGTTGCTCTGTTTATGAGAGGTAACTATATACAAAGAAATGACTGTACCTCTAAAAGGCTGATCATTTTCCAACATCAGCCTAATTATAAGCATACATAAACCTTTTAAAGAAAAGTGCAAGCTGCTATTGAGATGTTCACCTGGGGAAACAAGAAATATCGGATTGTAAGAATGGGGGCCTCATTGGAACAAAATGATACCTATACTACTGGCCACTGATCTTCCCTGAATTTTTGGTTGCACAAGAACAATAATCTATCCTCGAATTTTAATGGCCACGGGAAGGAGTCATTTGACCCAGAGGGACACTTACATTGATACAATTCAGTTCTTTGTAAAATAATTTAAACGTGGCACTACATCACGTTTTTTTAATTAACTAGTCAGATTTATTTTTATGGGGCATTACATATTTCATGGCTCTTGACATTAAAATGCCTTCTGTTAATCTGCCAAACTTGCGCCTAATCGGACACGTCTTTTCACTAACTGCAAATAGAATGTATTCATGTTCGATTACTTAAAATCATTACATGAGGAATATAAAAAGCCTTTACAATAGAACAATTGAAAAAACAGAGGAAAATATCATTAACAACATTATTTTTCAACAGCATTAAAAACTTTACAAAACTAACATTGAAAAGAGGGTCCTTTCGATTTAAACTTCTAAAAAACCTCTAAACATCACCCAAGTAACCCTCTCCTTTCCGACGATAAAAATTGGACAAATGCAGACCAGGTGAATTAAAGTTTCCTCTGATTGTACGTTTTACTTCTCCCTGCTAATTCATTCCTGGGTACATAATCAAGAGATGGTAGATGGCCAAGGCAGTATAACAATAGTTTATGCTTTATAAGGTTCGAATAATCTATCAAAAAATAAGCTTGAACAAGCAAGGCCGCATTACTATTGAATATCATCCAGGCATACGAGTATTTTTTCAACGACTCTAGATCCTCACAGCATGATAATTTGTTCATGTTTTCATTAAGATCTTTTTTTAATTTGTTAAAGTGAGTGTCTTGCCGCTTGGAGATTAGTCAAAGCTGCTTCCATATATTGATGTGCGGGAAGGATTATATTGCTGCTGGTTAGGTCGATCCATAGCAGATTATTTGAGCAATGATCATGCATTTACCTACGTTTTCTAGCAGCATTTAATAAGCGCTCCTTGTAGTGCAATTTCTTGTTTTACAAGTCCAAACTCCAAATAAACTTGTGCTGGGGACTGCTTTTGGGAACCGGAATAAAATTTCATGACATCGTGTCACAATTTTATCCAAGGTGAGTGCATCGTGCCTCCGAAGTGCTTCGCTGCCATAACTGAAAGTAGGAATTAATTTTGCATCCACAACTTTCAGTATTGGAGTTAAAAAAAGGCCCTTTCAACTATATATAAAGCGAAATAAAAGCTTAAATTAAAGCACGCACCTTTGCCCGCAACAGCTGCAGATGAGACAAAAATGGTCCTCTGTAATCTATGGTCACACCCAAGTATTTATATTCTGAAACCTTGTCCACCGACTAATTTTGAAGAAACCATGCTCCTTTCTTCTTTAGCTTTTGGTCCTCCTGCTAGTGGAAGACAAGAAGGGCTTCTCAGGCTGAGCTCATGCCCGGATGAGATTGAATCGATGCAGCAAACTCGCTCCTCAAAAATACTTTAGCCTAGGATGCTCCCGAACCATCAAGGAGCAATTCCTGAAATACCCTTTGGGGCTATTGCCGTCTGCTCTGCACCTTCCCCACTGGCAGAGGGACGCCACTATGACGGCCTGCTGCTTGTGTGGCATAGACACAGAAGACTTACCACAAATGTTATGAACCTGTAAAGAGCTGCTGGAGGAAAGGAGACAGATGCAACCAAGGAGGGATCCGCATGCGGAGGTAGGCCGTGCTGGCCTACTGCGCCCCTAAGGAACCACAGCTAAACTGTAGATTAGTAAAGTTCCTTGCACTGCCGAGTAAGAAAATGCCAAAACGAGACATCAAGCCTGTGGCTTTTCCAGCTTCTCAAGAAGTGGCAGGCGAAAACCAAATCTGTTCCAGTCATTGGACCATGCCTGGAGGTTGGATACTGCTATCCTTGCACTCTACACTTTAAGCACTGCCACACTTTGCACTCTGCGCTCTTGCACTTGGAATTAGACTCTGTCCCTGACATTGCCCCACATTTGGATCACAGGCAACGACCCTGCAGTCAGCACTTTAATCTCTCATGTACATTGCCCTTTGCACATTTTGCACCTGGATTCAGAGTCTAGCTGTTGGGAAGGACATCTGAGACTTAGCGCTTCAAAAATAATTCGAAGCGCATCTATGTGGCGGCACATTTTGCATTCGATCTTGCACTTGGCCCACTGGTAGGAGCTTGGCTGTTACCTGGCAATGCTGGTGTTTTAATCTCACCCAGGCAATTACAAAATTGTGTATGACGATTAATTTTTTTTTCCAGACGGTTCTTGCCTATAAGGAACTACTTTTACCTACGCATGTGTGTATCACATTTTAGTGCGTGTATTTATGGTTTTATTGGTGGTTTTACTATATTGCATCGGTTTTCAGTAACTATGCAAATAAAATAAACTTGCAACTTGAACTCGATCAAGGGAATGGATGTTTGAGACCATGTTTCTTGTAAATTCACAATACTATGTTTTTACAAACATGTTATTGTTTCCTGATTGTGTAATTTAGCTGGTTGTGCTTCTATATTCCATGAGCACATTTTTAACTAATTCAATGGCTTTGGTGGAAGAAATATTTTACTATCTGCTTTTGATATCATTTAGGCCCTTACCTGAAGTATTAGGGCGCTTGGCAGCCAGCTTCAGTCTAACTAGGACGTTTGAGTACCTAACTAAAATCTGGGATAATCTCCTTCTCTGCCAGCACAGATCTCCCTAAAGCATTATGCAGTATAGAGTAAGTATGGGGCGGCCTCAAACTTATCACTTTTTTACATGAATTTCTGGATTTTATTAGCACATAGGGGTAAGCATTGTTATTAAACTTGGTCCTTTTGATTTCCCAGTTCTTAAACACGCCTTTTTCTGATTAAAGCAGCTCGGCCACTTCAGGGGAAGACCATGTTACCAATGTTGGCTCATTTACCTGGCTACCTCGGGGGACCAGGAATTTGATAGAGATATTTCTGCTGAAGTAGGATGGTCAAAGGTTCCTACGCTTAGTAGCAACCTTATTATATCACTTGGATCAAGAAAGTCTTGTGTCCCTCTAGATGATACTCTGGTACAAACAGCAGTTTATTTGAAGCTGGTTCTTGAGGGATATTGCAGCGCTTTCTATTATGTTTTTTCTCACTAATGTGTGAGGTTTCATTTTTTAGCGCCCTAACATTCTCCTGGAGTTTTATAACTTGCATGGCCATTTTTGTATGCGTTAGCGAGTCTTGGACAGATTCCAAGGACGTATTACGTGATGGCAGTTATCACTTGAAGATGACGGAGTTTGTACAGCTTAGTTGGAATGAATCCTTTCTCTATTGACCCCCTCATTGTGACTCGGCTCTGTTTAAGTTTCCTTTTCAACCGTAACCTGTACTTGCCCAGCGGGTGGGAGCGGTGATATTTGCCTGCTTATTAGACAATTAACTGTTCAGTAACCTGTTTAATTGCGACTTCAATGTCGGACTTATTTGCCAACCGAAGAGGCAATTTTTCCATACTTGCCGTGTTGACCTGACTGCAGATATCCTTTCTTTTGAATACTGGATATATTATCCTGTATGTGATGTTGCCAGAAAGCTTAAATTATCTGAAGCTTTTACTATTTTATTTATTGCTTTTCTGAGTCTATTCCGCTCTCTCTCTGTTAGATGCTTCACGTTACCATCTCAGCTTTGTGGTATAGTTGCCGCCTTAATAACCAGAGACATTTCTTGAGGTATATCACATTTAATGTTACTATGTATACTTTGTGATCTGGTTGACGTCTTAATAGCCAGGGATTTTTCTTGATCTCTATTGTATCATTCTACAGGTATACATGAGGTCAGCTGCGCATTTAGTGGCTCTTGAGTTTGACAGTCCTATGGCATTTAATGGGGCTGAAACTTTTCCAGATTTAGGTTATGTGAACCTTCCACAGTGCAAACGGTGTGCTGCTTATTGAATTGCCCTAGATCTTGAGGATTGAGTGATAAAGTACCAACCTCTTGTCTGGCCGGTAACCTATCAACGACTGTCTCCCAATGACCACCTTCAATTTCTTTTCCAACCACTGCCTGATATTCCTAGCCTAAAACCTTTTGAGTCAACGAAATATTTTCCTACTGCTGGCTTCCTTTATGTATTAGCTCTGTTAACGGCATTGGCCATTTGGTAGTAGGGTTCTGGGGTTTGCTACTCGTTAGTGGAAAGCTGTTTCTTAGCTCGATAACTAGGGCGTTCATAGCACCTGGAAAGGGAGACAATTTATCCAACACTGGGAAGGCATTTATGATCCGTTACTGCAACCTCAGCTTGTGCCTGCATAATAAGATTATTAAGGTTTGCCAGTTTTTCATCTATTCTGGTAACAAATAAGGCCAATGTATTCAGTAACTCCACTTGCATATCTAATTTATCAGAATGGTAAGTAAGGGCCTTCACCGTGGCTGGAAAAGTGTCCAATAAAGCTGAAAAAATATCTCTAGGCTGGTCTGCTTATGTATTTATTAAAGGTCATTCAACCTTACATGTTACAACCAAGCAGATAATAAGCAAATCATACTAAAATGGATGGCTCGGATAACCTCTACAAGTGAGGACTTGGTGATTGCGTTCATGACTTAGATGCATGGATGATGATTAACCATCTAAACTTCAACAATGCACATACATGGCACAAACTGCACCACAAAGCCATATGGCCCAAAGAAAGTGATGCCCGCCTGCTACACCAACAGAAATTAGCAACTTAGGTGTAATCATGAGACTCAGATCGCTTCCTGAATGTGTATACCAATGGGGTCATAAGGAGCACCATGTGAAAATGCTGCGACGCATCTTCCCATACGTCCGATATCGGCAAAAACTGCAAGCTATATTCACTCTTGTGATTTCCAAACTTGGCTATGTGAATAGCTTAGCCTTATACTTTGGAGCCTTCTCATTTACAATATGCAATAAGCCTCCTCCTTCACCTCAGAGAACACATTGCATGGGTTCTGCAAACACTTGCCTGACTACCGGTAGCTAAACATTCAAAGTATTTTGCATTATACAATGAGCCTTCCAAGGAAAATGACCAATATACCTACAAATTAATTTAAACAATAAAAAAGTAGTACACTGCATTACCGGCTAACACCACAGATTGTCATACCATCTTACAATAAGAAATCCATAAGGGGACCCATTTTCTCGGTACAAGCAGCCAAACTCTGGAACTCATTGCCTGCCAAGCTTCCAAGCATTCAGTAGAGTTTAAAGTTCAGAAGAGAGGTGAAAACATGCTTGTTCCCAAGGTCATTCCATCAACCACTGACCAAGGGATGAACCCAGAACGATAATCCTTCTACCAATACAAGAGAGCTATGGAGCAGCACAGACTAGCAGACCATACCAAGAGGACAGACACATGCACTCAACCTAAACTGGGGAGCTCCACCATGCCCTTGAAATACAGATGAAATTTAAAGATGCCTCTCTAATCAACACTAGAAGCGATTGTCACACTGCACCTGCATACAGCTGTCTGATCCCCTTTCATTTTCTTTCCATCTCTGTTGCATCTTGTGGATCCCTAATATCACACAGTAGTTTACCTCCTGCCACAGCCAGGATAATTAATTTGATAAAGAACATAAAAGATAAACTACCAACACAATACCGAGAAATGTAAAGCTAATCAGACCTGTCAGCCTAACACGGTTTAGAATGCACGTCTATTTCTTATACTTCCCCCTCCATCATACCACTAAGCGCTGCATCCCGTAACACTGGCAAAGGCGTCTCAGTGGTCATCACGTTCGACTTGGAAACACTTTCCACATTGGCTCAAATGCAAAGTCAGCACTCTTCCAACCACACACCCACAAAGTGTTGTGTGCTACCTGCGTGAGCAAGAGATCAGTGCACCACACAGGGCGTGGTAGAAAGCAGTATACAAAGACTGCATTGAAACACAATTATTAATGGAACTTACCAACACCCTCTTTAAAGAACCTTTTACTCTTCTTAATATTCAACCAGGACCAGTTCAAAGCTTTAGGCCAAGCTAAATTTCTTTGGAGGATTACCGGCTATAAATTGCACTAAATAAATGGCAGCTTAAATGTATCGTGGCGAATCAAGGCATTCTATAGACGTCACTGTAATTAATGAAGGGGGTCTCCTTGGCACCAGAATACCAAACTCAGTGCTGTTACTTACTACAGGAGGTTTAACCTATTCCAGTTAGACTATTATCCCAAATGTGTGTTTTTGTGGCTAATGTAAAAGAACCTCAGATTATAAATTCCTGTTTGACACTAGCACAAAACGAAAACGTATTCATGTTACCAAATTTTGCGAAAGTGGGAACAATACAGATTTCAAATGTCGGAGCTTGCCTCAGTCACATTATATGCTTGCAAAACTTTGCTGCATGGATTTTGAGATCATTTGGCAGTCCAACCATTTGTGGAGCTTCATGCTTTGGCCTCCATGCACCACCGCCATGTGTTTGCTAGAAGTGTCGTCCCATGCATACTGAGTGAAGGGAATGGCGTTAAATGAGTATTCCACTGTGCTGAAACAACAGAGCAGAACAAGGGTTGACATTGGCTTCCCCATGACTAATGCTGGAGTGCTTCCCAGAGGGGCACACGTTGGAAGAAGGCAGCAAAGCTCTCTCTTGCATGATATATTTTCAGAAGGTGCAAGAAAGGCCAACATTCTCGATGTGCTGCTTGATCTGCAGACTGGGTCCCTGCAAAATCGTTTCCCAAATCCTAGGAGTCCTTTCTTGGGAATCAGAAGAAAATATTCTGTAAGCAACCTTGATTTATTGTTATTACAGTACGTTTGGCATGCAGGGTGAGCCCATTTAAACAAGTATTTAATACAAAACAATCATTGTTTTGTCATTACTTTATGTTTCTGCATAGAACATATACGTTTTAGTTGTTTGAGTCTCAAAGGCCTGAAAAATAAAAAAGTTTATTTCCCCGGTTAACAGCCTGCTGCGAAATTCCATGAAGAAATTGTGGGTATTAGGCGCATGACTTCACTAGACCGCTGAATGCCTTATACAAAACTGGGGAGGAATCAGGCGCAGGGAAAGTCACATGCCAAGGAAAACAGTTATCCACAAAATAACTACAGAAAATATTGAGGAAGAGGTAGTAACCTGCTCGCGACACTGATTTACTTTAATTAATCTATCGCTATTCAAAGCACTAGAGCAAATGCATGAGGTCTCATGAACACAAACTTAAAGGTAACATAACTAATCCTAAAGGGAAAGGAAGCACATATTACTAATTTACATCTTATTTACCTCCAACCATGGGTTCTGGAGTAGCGTGCTCCTCGGTTCAAATCGCTTGAAAGCCTCGTCAGGGGTATTAAGTGTGCGAAAGTGCCATCTTTCTTGCATGGTATGCCCCCACTTTTTGCTGAATTGCTGAATGTACTTTGACTGAGTGTGCCCTGGACTCCAGTCCAATCAGGGGCCCAGGGCCTATGTTCCTTCCCTAAAACACACAAAACCCAAATTGGCAAACCCTGGCCACATGTCAGCTCCTGGTAAATGGTACCCTAGGTACCCAGGGCCTTGTGACCAGGGAAGGCCTCTAAGGGCTACAGCACTCATTGTACCACCCTTAGAGGCCCTGTACCCTTACACACACACACACACACTGCCTTTGCAGGCTGGGTGTCTGGGTGCAAGACAAAACAAAGTCGACATGGCACCCATCCCTGAGTGCCATGCCCATCACCTACACTGCCATGGCATACATCAGCCACCCCTCTAGCTGGGTGCCTTATGCCAATGGTGTGGGCGCAGGAGCCCTGTGCCCCTACAGTACCCAGGTCCATTCCTGAGCACTGTAAGTGCAGTGCTGCCATTTAAGAGTACATGGTGCTGAGAGCTCGTCAAACACGAACTCCACAGCATCATTATGGCAACACTGAAGACTGAGAAGTTTGGTATCAAACTTCTAAGCACATTAAACCCACACTGATGCCAGTGTGGGATTTAATGTACCAAGCACCCCAGAGGGCATCTTAGAGATGCCCCCTTAAACCTAACCTACAATCCACGTCTGCTCTGAGGCTGCCTAGGCTGCCACACAGCAGACATGTTGCTGGACCCCTGGGTGGGAGAGCCCCTGTTCTCCTGGGCCTGCAACAATACACATCCTGGGCGAGGTGCTAAATCTCCTCCCCCAGAATGGCCAGGGGGAAGCTTCAAAGGCATGCCCCGCCTCTGTGAGCTTCCCCAGGCCACTGCAACCCCCCACTCTGGCGGGAAGCTTGGCCGGAAACCCCCAATAAGGACAGGGGATGTGCCAGCCTGCCAACCCCACCCCTCAGGTGGGGGAGGCGAGATGAAGCACATCTCCGAGCTCTCGCCATCTTAAAGATGGGAAGCCCTACCCTATCAGGACTAGGCTACTGCCCCCCTCCCACAGGAGAGAGGCAGGATAGGAGGTGTACACACCCCAGGACAGGGACCCATTGGTCCCTGCCCTTCACCTACCTGTAACGCCCCTAAATCTAGAATTTAGGGGCACCCTAAACCTCCCTTCCCCAGATTCCAGATTCCGAAATACAAAGAAGAGCAAGAAGAAAGAAGACCTGCCCTGCAGCTGCTAAGAAGAGGAAGACACCAACTGCTTTGGCCCCAGCCCTACCGGCCTGTCGTCCCTCGAACCTGCTCCTGCTCCAACCCGGCATCTCTTGTGGCCAGCAACCTCACAAACCCCGGAGGACCTGGCTACCTTTTGGCTCTAAGCCCCTGGGACTCCCATGAGTAGAGGCTCTACTCAAAACCTACCTCTAAATCCCTGGCAGCAGACCGGAACCGCGAACCCAGCACACTCTGCACCAGCCAAGCCTGGCCTGTGCTGGAGTGAACAAAGACCACGAGGACGACCCCACGGCGACTGTGACCCCGAGTCCGGCACCCAAGGACCTCCCTCGACACTCCTGAAGAAGCCTCAGAACAAGGTGCCCCCTTACCGCGATCAACAGAGGGTAAGATTTCCCGACACCAAAAGGCACCCCTGCACGCAGCGCCCCGCGGCCCCCTGTGCCCAATCCCGGGGTACCTACCTATCCTCCAACTACCCAACTTACCTCTCTAAGTGTTGGTGGCACCTGAAGAATCCTCGTCCCCGAGCTTGCAGTCTTTTTCTAAACCGGAGATTTCCCATTGAAATCAATTTAACGCCCGAAGGCTCAAAAGCACCCTGCACCCAGCCGCCCGAGTGGCCCTGGCAGTGCAACCTCTACACCTACCTACTTCCCCACTTGCCCTGAGTAAGTGACCAGGAGCCCAGCTCCCACAGCAGCGTGGCTTGCTAGTCAGCAGCCACCAACCAAGGCCCCCCTATCCCTCATAGGATAACATTGGGCCTAACTCTCTCTGCACCCGGCCGCCCTAGAGTCGCTGAGGGAGAACCAACTGAACCTACCTGACCCTGGGGGACCCCCGAGTCTATGCCCAGAACCTCAACTCTGCCAGTCGAGTACTTACCTTTAAACTGATAACTCTATTTTCTTCATAGGGTAACATTGACTGGCTTTTTCCTGAAATTTCTTCTAAGTGTGGAATTTTCAAATCTTAAAATATTCACCAAAAATCAGCCAAGTAACGAAAACGAAAATACTCACCTGCTCCTAGGTGAGCTCCCAGTGCTGGATCTTGGTGCCCAGCACTGACTCTGAAAAATACTTACAACTGTACTTACCAGTAACCCAATTTTGTCCCATAGGAAATCATTGACTGTTTTTCTGTGAAATTTCTTCTAAGTGTCAATTTCTGCAATCTTTAAATATTCTTTAAAAATCATATAATATCTGAAAACGTAATTACTTACCTGTTTTGGATAAAGGTCCCAGTACTGAGTCTAGGTACACAGTACTGGATTACAAAAGTAACGAGAACATACTGTACCTGCAACTTGAATTTTCTTCCATAGGGAATCATTGACTTTTTTCTTTGAAAATAGCTAAATATTGTTTAAAAATCACCACAGTAATTGAGGCCCCGCCGGCGGCGCCGCACGCTGCCCCGGGAGCGCACAGCAGGAGAGGCGGTCATCACACGGCCGCGCCGGGGGTCGAGGGCCTCTTCTGCTGCACCCGCCAGTCCCGTGGCTGTCGGGCGGTGGGCCGGGTCACCCCGGCTGACGATTTCCGCGGCCCGGCCTGCCGTGCTTATGGACACCTCAGACCTTTCTCGCAGCCCTACCATTTGACATTCTTCTGCTGTTTGTGTTTGGTTGGGGGGAGGGGGAGGGTATCCCCGCCAGGTTGCTGGTACTCGGGACTGGGCTGGTGTGCTCCGCTGCGTTTGTTGCTCTCGGCCAGGGAAGGTGAATCAGGCTTGTTTTCTGCTGTCTCAGGGGTCCACTAGTGCTCAAGCCCGAGCATTTTAGCTTGGTGGTTGTTCCATTTCGTTAGGGCGACAGATGCTTCTGTTTTCGTTTTCGAAGTATAGGGTGGGGGGTGGGGGTTTGGGGTTGGTTTGGGGCTGTTTCTTCCTCCTAGGGAGGGTTTTGATGATGGGGGTGACTCCCTCTTTGTTGTTGTTCCTAGGCATCATGTGACCTTTGACCTGCTCTCCTGCTCGATGTCCCGCCTCTCCGGGGGCTCGCGCAGCCGCGCCTCCATTGCCCCCTTCTCCTGTCCACAACCATGGCTGATCCGCCCGTTCCTAAGGCCGCCATGCGCGTACTGTCCTGGAATGTCAATGGTCTGTTAGATCGCTTTAAACGCATGGCAGTCCTTAAATATGCACAACGTGCGGAGATTGAAGTGCTCCTTCTCCAAGAGACCCATCTTCTTGGCAATAAATGTCCCTTTTTCACCCGTTACGGCTATGATAGGGTGTGGCACTCCGGTTTTGCGAGGGGATCCCGGGGGGTGGCTATCTTGCTCCGCAGGTCTTTTCCCTTCGTCTTGGCCCAGGTGCACTTGAACCCCCAGGGCATGGTGGTGGCGGTTTGTGGTACTCTTGAGGGGCGACCCCTCACCTTGCTGTCCCTTTATGCGGCACCATCCCTCTTACCGTCGGCCCTCTCTTACACCGCGGGCCTCCTCCCGACGCTCCCGGCGGGCTCACTCGTTCTAGGAGGAGACTTCAATGCTGTTTACGCGCCCCATCTGGATTCGACGGGACCGATCTCCATTGCCTGCGCCGCTCGCGCGAAGCAGCTGTCGAACTGGGCGGAATCTCAAGGCCTGTGTGATGTCTGGAGGGTTTGGCACCCACAGACCCGTCAATACACCCACACGTCGGCGGCACACCACTCCCACGCCCGGATCGATCTCATCTTCGTTCCGCCCACCGAATGTGCGGGGGTGCAGGATGCACGCATGCTCCCGAGAGGCCTCTCGGACCACTCGCCGGTGCTCCTTGCTCTTGGCCCACCTCCCCTTTCTGCCCGCCCGATGTGGCGCCTGAACGCTTGGTTCCTTCATGACAAAGCATTTCGGAAAGTGGTCGGTGGCGAGATCGCGGAGTATTATTCTCATAATGCAGGCTCCGTCTCCTCCTCCGCCATCCTTTGGGAGGCCGGCAAGGCGACTATTAGGGGAGCTGCAAAGGGGCATGTGCAACAGCAGCGACGTGCACAAACACAACGACTCGCGGCTTGCGAAGCTCAAGCTTTGGAGCTCGAGCGAAACCAGGGGGCGTTGGAAGACGCCACGCGGGCGCGCCGCCTGGACTTTATATGGGAAGAGATCCGCCTACACTCTCTGGAGGCGGCAAAGACCCTGTGGCGCTCCTCGGTGGCCCGGGTCTACGGATGAGGAGATTAAGAATGGTACACTCCTCCACCGGCTGGCTACCTACCCCCGGGCGGGCAGGATCATTCCTGCCATTAAAGATTCTGCAGGCGGGACCCACACGGTCTCGGTGGCAATGGCCCAAAATTTTGCTGACTACTACTCCCAGTTATACCGACCCCGGGCGTCCGAGATCTCCCTTGCGGAGTTGCTGGGGGCGGATGGGGCGGTGCTCGCGCGGCTCGGACAGGAGAGTTTTGAATCCCTCGACTTGCCCATTACGCTGCAGGAAATTGAGGAGGCGATTAGCCGCCTGGCGCCCGGGAAGACCCCGGGACCAGATGGATTCCCACAGGAATACTATGCTCACTATCATGCGACCCTGGCCCCGAGGCTTCGGGACCTGTTTGCGCTAGTGGTGGAGAGGGGCTCGTTCCTGCCTGAAACGGACACAGCTACCATAGTTGTCCTTCCCAAGACGCAGCCCCCGTCCCAGTCCTGCTCCGACTACCGGCCGATATCCCTTATTAATACCGAACTCAAGATCTATGCCACGATTCTTGCGCAGCGGTTACGCCCGTCTCTTACCTCCCTGGTCCACCCGGACCAATGTGGATTTATGCCGGACCGGGGGACTAAACACTGCCTGCGGCGCTTGCACCTCGCCCTGGGACACCGAGGGTGCCTTTCCCCTTATCTGGCCCTTCTGCTGGTCGACTTTGAAAAATCCTTCGATTCGGTGGGGTGGGCCTACTTGGGTGATATCTTGGAGCGAATGGGCTTCGGTCCCCGGTTCCGCGCGATGGTCGGTGTCCTGTATGCGAGCCCACGTGCCCGTGTGTTGGTCAATGGGGCTCTATCCCGCCCGTTTCCCATTGGTCGGGGGACGCGACAGGGCTGCCCGCTCTCGCCCCTCCTGTTCGCTCTGGCCATGGAGCCACTGGCTGTGCTGATCCGGTCGGATCCCACTATCCGTGGGTGGGAGTGGCCAGGTATGATCCCTGACAAAATCGCCCTCTACGCGGACGATGTCCTTCTCTATCTTTCTGATCCGGCGATCTCGGAGCCCCGGGTCCGCCGGGTTCTCCGTCGGTTTGGTCACGCGTCGGGTCTTCATCTGAACCCCAAGAAATCCGTGCTGGTCCCGCTGCACCCGTCGAGGGAGTGTTTCGACTGGCAATCTGACATTCCCCTCCGGCGGCTCTCATTTAAATACCTGGGGATCTGGGTCACCCTCCTTCCGGAACTCTGTTGGGCCCTCAATGTGGCCCCTGTGGTCAACAAGACCAGATTAGATATGATTAGATGGCAGTCGCTCCCGTTGAACCCGTTGGGGAGGGTCGCCCTCTATAAGATGATGATCCTCCCCAAGTTTCCATACATGTTACAAAACACTCCGTGCCCCTTCCACGCCCGTGGTTCCGGGAACTGGATAAGATGGCGACTAAATTTCTTTGGGGCGGCGGCAGGCCCTGGTTGGCCTTAGATCGCTGCCGGGTCCCCTCGTACGACGGAGGCCTGAGCATGACCAATCTTTATCTGTATTATTTGGCCACCCAGCTGCTGGTGATTCACGACTGGTTCTCGGCCAGGTGGGAGGATCCGGCCTACAGACTCGAGGTGCAGCTTACCGGGTTCTCCTCTATCCAAAACATGCTCTATGGGACGACGGTTTCCCGGTCGCTCCCCGATGTTGTGCGGGCCCCCTTTCTGGCGTGGCGCGCCGCCTTGCGGCATACCCGCTGGTCGGGAAAGAAGACATTGCTCACACCACTTTGGCATGCGACTTGGTTCCGGGGGGTGGCGGGGCTTGAGGGATTTCGACGGTGGGACCTTCTCGGGATCTCCAGCTTGGGTGATGTCTGGTGGGGGAGCCACATGTGTTCCTTCCAGGAGCTTCAGACCCGCTTCTCTTTGCACCCTTCGCAATTTTATAAGTACCTTCAGCTGCGTCATGCGGTCCAGGCCCATGTCCCTCTGGACTCCAGATTGCCAGCCCATAGCCCGCCTGAGGCTCAGGTGATGTTGGGGTGTCTGGGGAAGGGGGGTATATCCCGCATCTATAAATCTCTGATCAACAAAACCCCGGTAGATTGGAGCGGACTGAAACAACGATGGGAGACCTGGGTGGGTCCCCTGGATGATGCTGACTGGAGGGACACCCTTATGGCACCCAGATCGCTTACCACTTCCGCTAGGCTGCGGCTCATCCAACTTTACTACCTCCACGCCGCTTACCTGACCCCGGACCGCTTATATCGTGCTGGCCTCTGCCTGGACGCCTCATGTGCTCGCTGTGGGGTAGATCCGGCAGACTTCTTCCACATGGTATGGTCTTGTTCCCGCTTGGAGAGGTATTGGGCCACGATTGAAACTGAGTTAACTGAGGTCCTGGGATGGGAGGTCCCCCATGACCCTAGAATGGCTCTGCTGGGCATAACGGATGGGCTAGACGGGTCCCGTAATGACAAGTACTTTCTAACCACTGCCCTAATGGTGGCCAAAAGGGATATCGCGGCCGTGTGGAAACAGCCGGACCCGCCCAGGGGTGCTACCTGGAGAATAGGTGTGGACTGGTGTGCCGCTCAGGAGCGGTCATTGTATGCTGCTCGGGCTGCCCCAAAAAATTCCGTAAAGTATGGGGGAAATGGCTTGGGGGTCTGTTTTAAGGGGTGGGGAGTGCGGGGGGCGGGGGACGGGGGTGGAGGGGTGGGTCTTGCAATGGCTTGTCAATGCTTTTACGACTGGTTTTCTTGATGCCAAGTTCAACGAATTGTTGTATGTCATCCTTGACTTTGCTTTCTATAAAGTAATAAAAATTTGCTTATCAAAAAAAAAAATCATCACAGTAATTAAGTCGACTTTCATCACTTGATTCTAAGTACTGACCCAGGACTGAATCTAGGATCCATTGAGCTCAATGCATTGTTGTGTTTAAAATAGTGTTGCCTATTGCAACCACTTGTAACTGTTTACAAAAGTCAATTGCATATTGCAAAAGTATTTATATAAAGCATCTCATTCTGAGAAAGTATATTTTAATGCCAAGTGTTGGTTCTAAAATAAAACAAGCATATATTTTTTATATATAAACCATTGGCCTAGAGTTCAGTTATTGAGTGTGTGAGACCATTTGCTGACTGAGTGTGTACAACAAATGCTTTACACTGTCCTCTGATACTGCCTTACTGCTCGACCAAGCTACCACTTTGGAGAATAAGGTTATATCTAACTTTAGCCTCTGTCAAACCCTTGGGGACTGTGGTCTCTGTACACCCTGTACCTATTAAGGAACAGTATATACAGAGCCACTTTCTCACAGTAAGTGCCATATAAATACAATTTACAATTACATTGGAAGGTATTTCGGAGCAAACAAGGCCTGGTACACCGGAAACTTTGATTTCCAGCCACGGTGATAGAAAATTCCCAAGCTCACCCTCCCTAGCACACATTTCCAGGTTGCCCGCTGATGATTTTAGCCTCATAAATAATGACCCAATAAACACCAAATGCGATGGAGTTGTATACGCTTAAGAAAATAAATAAAAGCATCCAGCGACATGCATTATTTGTCATGCATTAGTTATTAATAACGCACACTCCTAGCCAAGCAACGAATAGGTAATTTACTTTTCATCACCAACAAAATACACTCATGAAAATGATGGAAAGCATGAATTCCAGTCATTCAGCTGGGCCCAGTGAATATCAGAAAGTAAGGGCTCAGCAAAATATATCATGATACAAGCAGTGTGTATGTTGAGAAAATAAAGAGACTTACTTTGTTCTGTTTTGGGTAGAAAATGGAGGCGTTCAATGTGCTTTAAAGAATTATACCTCATCAGAACTTAAACTTGGATTATATTCATAGCTGTGGCGTGCTTAGTTTACAGCGTAAATAGTGCAATTTGGACGTCATGGCTCAGTGAGTTAAACTCTAGCCACTGAGAGTATGAATTAGGCAAGGTCAACTCACCATCCCTTCCTTCAGAGGCGGTAAATTAAGTGGTTTTACAAGACTTCGCCTAAGGGAAACAAACTGCTCAGGGGATCTTACCCTAATTAAAGATCCAACCCTAGGCAAATTCCTGTATATACAGAGATGGCACAAACTTCATCTCCTGCGAGGGTTCCATGGCCAAAGCTGATCGAGGGCTATGCGACTGTTGTACAATACTTTACTGGGTCAAAGATTTCACATTCCATTCCTACATTCTAGACCAGGATTTATTTGATCTTTGTAGAGTTTTTGATTTTACTGTATGTATATTATAATTTGCTTCTTTATTATTAATAATATATATAGGAATTTATATTACGTTTCTGTTTTGTATATATTAAATACCACATGGTAAACCCCTGATACGCATGCCCGTTGTGGCAACTGAACGCTTGGTTCCTGCAAGACAGTAGTCAAGAAAGCGATAGGGGAGGAGCTACGTCAATACTTCCTCACTAACTTGGATTTGGTCCCCTCCCGGGGCACCATTTGAGAAGCAAGCAAAGCCACCATCCGGGGCATAGCCAGAAGTCAAATCCAGGCACGTCGGCAGGCCCAGACCAGCTGCCTAACCCTCCTCAAGGCACGAGCCACACAGCTTAAAACTGCCCCGAACGACCCTCCAAACGATCAGAGAGACAGGAAACTCGTGGCCATACGAGAGGATATTAAACATATCTCACTAGAATAGGCCAAGATAATGTGGCGTTCCTCTGTAGCCCGAGTGTACGGCTGGGGAGACAAAAACGGGAAGCTACTACACAACCTAGTCTTGTACCCCCTGGCTAATCGAATAATCCCTTAAATCCGTGATTTCTTGGAGTCCACCAAGCACACGTCCCCGGCAATCATGCAGACATTTGCAGATTACTATGCCCACCTATACTCCGTTCGCAAGCCAGAAACTCCCCTCTTAGACATGCTTGGCCAAATGGGGATCCAACTCCCCTGCCTCGCAGAGACTGAGGCAGCAGACCTAGATCTTCCTTTCACCCCAGAGGAAATACACAGCGTCATCTCTTTACTGAAGTCCGGGAAAACGCCGGGGCCGGACGGCTTCTCGCAGGAATATTATACCACCTACCGGGACCTACTGGTCCCCCACCTCACTGAATTGTACTGTCACATTGCCAGGGTCAGATGCTTTCACTCAGACACAGATTTGGCAACCATAGTGGTGATCTCCAAAACTCAACCACCTTCCTCCTCCTGCGCAGAATACCACCCCATTTCCTTAATTACCACTGAAATTAAGATATATGCCACAATTCTGGCTCACCGTCTGCGCCCACTCCTAACCAAACTAATCCACCCAGACCAGCACGTAGCACCAGACACTGCCTGAGACGCCTCCATCTGGCCCTTGGACACCGCCGACTCCTCACACAATATCTGATGCTCTTCCTGGTCGACTTCGAAAAAAGCCTTTGATACGGTTAACTGGCTCTACCTTGAGGAGGTTTTGAAGACAATGGGCATGGGCCAACAATTTAGGCGCTTTGTCCAGGTACTCAACTCCAATCCCAATCCCAGAGTGCTCATCAATGAACCCCTGTCAGTGGCATTCCCCATTCAGAGAAGCACGAGGCAGGGCTGCCCCCACTCACCCCTCCTCTTTGTGCTGGCAATGGAGCACTTGGCGTGTTTAATTCGATCGGATGAATTGATCCAAGGCTGGGCTTGTGGGCACCACTGCGTTGATAGAATCACCCTCTATGCGGATGATGTCCTGCTCTTACTGGCGGACCTGGCAAGCTCTGGCCAGAGGTGCCTCCAGGTCCACCATACCTTTGAGTGTCTCTGGGCTTCGGCTTAACCTGGCAAAATCGAATCTGGTGCCCCTTCACCCCTCTAGGGAATGCTTCGACTGGCAAACCTCCATCCCCTTTAAGAGGCAATCCTTTAAATATCTGGGATTATGGATTGCTTAATCCCCGAACTTGAGTGGGCACTAAATATTACTCCTTTGATTAAGAAAACTAGAGAAGATCTAAAGCGCTAGCAAACCCTACTACTCAACCCACTGGGGAAAATGGATCTCTTTAAGATGATGATCCTCCCACACTTCCTCTATGTCATCCAAAACACCACCTTCCATATCCCGTGCAGCTGGTTTAGGGAAGTAGACAGTATGGCTATGAGATTCCTGTGGGGGGCGCAAGATCAAGCATCACCCTTGCTCGGTGTCGGATCCCGCCCTTCGATGGCAGCATGGACATGACTGACCTCCACCTATACTACTTAGCTACCTGACTTTTAGTCCTCCACGACTGGTTCACCGGGGGCTGGTCTGACCCGGCCTGCAGAGTAGAGCTCAGGGACTTGGAGTTCCCTCAGATCCAGGCATTCGTAGACGGCAGTCCAATACCAACAGCGCTACCATCAATTAACAGGGGGGTTCTGACAGCCTGGCGCACGGCCCTAAGACACACAAGTTGGGATAAAAAACTACACCGACAGACCTCTGGCAAGGTAGGTGGTTGAGCGAAGTGGCGGCACTCACGAGGTTCAGGTGATGGGACCGCATTGGCATATCCCTGCTAGGCGATTTCTGGGGGGGCGATCACATTAGGTCATTCTCACGAAACACACGTCCCATGGGCAGGAATGGACAAAACAGGTTAATGGTGGCGTGTTCCTTACAGAAAGGATCCTCTCTTTCCACAGCCGGATTCACCGGAATGGGCTACGTCTCGATGCCCCATACCGGGGATGCAACCTTCCTTTTCCCGACGTGGCTCTTTTAATTGGGAACTCTCACCAGAGGACTCCGCCCCCCAGACCCTTCGTCAGTTACCCAGAGCCAATACCTGAAAAGGGAAGCCGATGTCAGAGGAAGAACGGAATCCGGAAGACGCCGTGGGGAGGAAGACACCAAGACCACCGCTAAAGAATCTTAGCATCTGAGAAGATGCTAAGATTCTTTTTTTAAATATGGATAGTAGCTTCTTAAAGCAGAAAACATAGAACAGTCAATCACCCCACCTTGTGCAGCCCCACCCCACTCCCCACCACAAGAAGGCCCTGTGAACTTAAACGCAATTTCCAGTGTACAGAGTGTTTCAGTGCCCGCCTCATGAGAAGCGCGTAGTGGAATTGGATAAGCCTGAATGTCGCATTAGGAGACACCAGTTTAACTTGCTAGCAAGCTCTGTTTCAGTCAGAATTGGACACACCTGTCTCAAAGTTGAATCGCCACCTGTCACTTGCTCGGTCAGTCATGTCCCCTCTATTAGACACAAGAGCCATGTGTAAATGGATGATTATTCGCCAGCAGCCAGCCAGGTAAAGTAGCTGACGCACAGTGGTGTGCTCCAGTAGTTCATCAGGGAAGGCTGACCAGATCCCACAGGACGTGTGCACAGTGTGGGCAGAATGAAAGAACTGCCCAGCACTCAGGCTGAGGTGGTCCGGTGCCTGCAGGAAGGAGATTAATCTCTTATTTAAGTTCAAGTCGCCCACTGTCCGGCAATGGCCAGTCAGCCACGCCGCACAGTTCATATCCTTGTGCAGATTATTGAACATTCTCAGTAGGTGTTAAGAGTTAAAGTTAAGTAGAGGCAGGACATTATGAATCCCAGTCTCACTTATGAGGATGCTAGCAAGCTTCAAAGGAGCTTCCACTTTTCATAATTGAGACATCCCTACGCTATTGAGGAGTTAGCCCAGAAAACACTTGTCCTGTCTGCAGATTACCAAAGACGGTTTGAGAGGACCTCCGTTCTTGGAGTTCCATGGCCATTTCATGAATAGAAAGGATCACATTTTATAAAATGAATATTCTTTACAGGCCTATTTCATTTATTTCAGGTTCTGTCAGTTTAAGAATGGTAAAAGGTTTACACAGTAAAGATTAAAAAGATTAAACCTGATATTAGACAGCAAGATTGCTTACCCTGATTTTGTTAAATACAAGACAGCTAGGCTCAGTAATCTGGATGGATGAAAGAACCTCACCCATGAAAACTCCTTGAATATTATGCTTTTGGGAACTCATTAGAGGTATGTCAATTGGGATCCCTATAAACAGCGCCTGGTGGCTGCAGACCAATGCTCCTCAATTGTTAAAACTTTTAAGGTTTGTGAAGCTTTAGTGGTACTTTATGGCTTGAATGAGTTCCCCCTCCCTGTTCCACAATTCACAACATCCATCATTGTACCCAAACATACAGGTTAGGTGGGTGCCAGAGAGGGTGGCAACGAGGGTCTTTGGTATAGAGATTTTGGAAGTGATTCAGATGTTTTCACTAGGCGTGTCAAAAGGAAATCAGTAGATGAAACTTCAAGGTACATCCTCATAAGAAATATTTTCAAATGCTTCTTCGCGAATGCATGGCGTCAGTAAGAAGTTTTAAGAGACTGGAGTATGCCAGAAGGGTTGCATGGCAGGGCTGCAATCATTTCTACATGTCTGGTGGAGATGCTCCAAGCAATTGTGATACTGGTAAATCATTCGGGTGGTAACTGCTACTATACTAGGAGCATCATGTCCAGAGATGTCTGTGCTAGATGGCCCACCACTAGAGGACGTTTTTTTAAACAATTTTAAAAAAAACAGTCTACTTCTAGCTAGTTTTTTTTCTTCAGATTGGAAAGTTGTAGCATAAATTGGATCAACATTTCTAGCTTAACTATACATTAGATATTTCAATTGTTATTACATTTGGACTTTGCCATTTTAGGATTATAGTTTTTGCTTCACACGTGTATGGCACCCACTTCTTAACTAAGTGGGACAAATAACAAAGATGCCATTTTCCAGCCATATTGTTATACCTTATAGGGGTAAATGTTGGGGGGATATTGTTGCTGTTGGAATACACCAACAATGGTTTAAGATTGAATTCGTAGGAATTAGAAACCTGGAATGTTGGGCGCTCCATTGAAGACGATGAAGTGGCTAAGGGCTAATACTGGCTCGTATAAGCCTTCTACTCCAACATTCAAAAGCTTGTCTTTCTGTTTCTCCCATTTTAATTTAAATAATTCTACCCTCAGTGCGTGGAATATTCTAATAGTCTTATAGTGCTTCTGCTATCGGCTATACCAGTTGTTGAAATGGTATCTAACTCTGACCTATAAATCAGGTTCAGCCAGTACAACCCTTAGAATTGGGCTACATTGGGCTACAAGGCTATATTGGAGGTTGGAAATGCATGATGATATTTTGTTGAGTAGTTCTTTTTACTTGTATTTATATTTCTGGTCATTTTGAGGAAGGTGTGGGTGGGAGCCTGTGAGATTTAATTTCCAATAAAGAGGGACTGCTATGTGCGTCTCCAGACTAATGTAGAAAGGAAAATTCAAATAAACAGATGTGAAATACAAAAATGTACTGAATGCTGCAGTGAAGCCACTGGGCCGAGTTAGTATGATCATGTCCCAGTGTCTACAAGCAGCCACAAAGGTCTGCTGTTGTAGTACAGGATCGCATTCCACAAACTGAGTCTAGCCTTAGGTTGTCTGTTTGGGGAAGTCCCCGTTAATTGCATGCAGGCCTTTGATTGTACAGCTATACTCTGCCCTGGGTTTGAGGTAGAGCAGGGAAACACTAACAGTTAAGGAAATTAAATTTGAGAGCGAATGGAAAATTAGAAAATGCTCTGCATAGGTGCAATGACCATGCATTCAATTCTCAAAGACCAGGTCCCTTGTCTTAGTTCATTAACATTGATTGAGACATCTCTTTAGTCAGCTGTAGCTATCTGTGCACAGTACTTATTCCTAGTTCCAACTTTTTGAAGTACAAACACTACAATATGGTTGACTAGTACCTACAAAAAATATTGTATTTCTGAGATGCTTTCTAAATGTACCCAATCAGCAGTTTCTTACCTACAATCGGCGGTTCAACCTGGTAAGTGGCGTTGTTAATGAGAAGAGTAAAGTTATTCCTCAGCACAACTTCCATCAGTGTATTTGAAGATATTCTGGCACCATCTAAAGGAGAAGATGAGACTGTATCAGATTCCTCAGCCTTAAGTTTCAAACAGGCAGAAATTCAAAGAATGAGCAAAATATACACCTTCATTGACTCTACTGATGCCAATTTGTTATTAGCTTTACCTGGGTGATGAGGTATCTGCTGTACATTCAATGATGTGATACCAGATTTTTTTCACCACAGTGTGAACAGATTTCCATTAAAAAAAATATTAATTGTTAACGTATTTACCTGGGCACTCTAGGATTGTTTTCACGCCATCTGTGGGGATGTATAAAAATAAATGCACAAATGCTAGTGATCAAGAAAGGGGTCTTCTCTTGTGTGTTTTGGCATAAATGGTAGAAAGGCAGCTGCAAGACAGAGTCTACAAATCAGGCAATTGATACGAAGTGACCAGGAATCCAGGCTCTTTGCCAGTGACACAATCAGCTCACAGCAAATAAAATATATTCAAACTGTATGTTGTACTGTATTTATTGCAGCATTTATATAGCGCTTGCTATCACTATGTGGGGCACTGAAGCCCTTACCTTTATGGGTAGCAAGCTATCTCATGTTTGTAGTGTGGTTGGAAGATTTGTCGTCTTTGGTTTGTGATCCTACATGGGAAGTGCTTACATGTTGTGAGTGATGACAACTGAGGTGCATTTATTGCATTCCGGGCCGAAGCCTTTAGCATTGTGGTGGATGATGAGGTGTGACAGACACGTAAATAAGTTTGAACAACAAGACCCACTACAGCCCAGAACCTTCACTAAGCGTTATTCAAGCACCAACTGAGGAGCTCCTGGCAGACCACTAGAATCCCTGCTCAATTCCAGCCCAAGTCACCACAGCACAGCTGACACAGGAGACTGAGACAGTCATGGCGAGGAGCAGAAACAGCAGCACATGGTCCAGGAGAAAAGTTTTTGTCTGTTGCGCTGTTATTATAGAATGACTGCTGATACATGTCAGATACATGTACGTTCAAGTGGGAAACATTTGTATTTCACGATCTAATGAATTTCTACTTGTTTGGGAAAGAACAGGGTTACCTTCTAAACTCATAAGTCATAATTAAAATGTTATTTGTATCAACATTAGTTGGCACTCTCTTCCCAACTTTTCAAAGCACATTAAGTTTTCAACAACGGCCAGGATAATGTACAGTCATGCTAAAACAAACAACAACAAAAAAAGTACTATTATTAATCATAAGATGAATTCATCATTAAACTGAGTTATCAGGCAGTAGAGTTAGCATACCCAAACAAAGATATGTAGTACAAAGTGACACTTGCCTCAAGGTAGGTTTGGTCAAGCGCACTTTCCATAGAAAAGGCATTTGTTGATGCTCTTATACCTTTTGATCCTGAAGACAGATCTGTTCAAAACAAAAGTTTAAAAATGCCAAGTTTCTTGAAATATGTCCACGAGGAAAAAAGTTAAGGAGGTGGGAAAAGGAGAGAGTGAAAAAGTGTTTCAATTCCCATTTTAGCTCCTATAAGAAATGTTGCCTAAAGACAGAGCGAACAGTATAGAACGTGGTGGTCCCAGTACTAATACATCAGAAGGAGTGTAAAAAAGAGCAATGAAATTAAATCAGATACAATAAATCAAGAGAAATTAAATAGGTGTTAGAGTGTTATTTAATCACACTCAACACATGATGCAATTTTTAAGAAAAACATTTTACAAACATCATTAAAAACCGTAGTTGATGTGCCCAACTAAGTGCAAGGGGAGGGGGGAAGGTGACTTAAGTGAGGTAGTGAGGCAAGTGACAGACAATTCTAATGGGTATAACAATCAAATTGTTGGGCATGCTATTCAATGCCACATATTCTTAAAACAGTCCAAAACAGATAATCAATTACGTAGCCATGTAAAGTAGAAAGTCACAATGCGGCATGCACTGTTGGCAATATTGGCATCAGTAATGTGTCGACGTTTCGACCCCTGAAACTAAGTAGGTTTCTTCAAATCCTTACTGGCGGGGTCTTCCTCAGGACGGATGTGAGAGTGGAGGGGCAGGGGCACCGTATTTGAATTAAAAGAAAAAGCCTAGTGGGCGCAGCATGTCGTCAAAGGCGATGGGGGCTTCAATGGCTCCGGAATAGGGAGGAGGGAGAGAGTGATGTACACTCAACAAAGGGGGAAGAAGTCCATACTATTCCTCCAATGCAGTATGAATACTGCTGGAAACATCGTGGCCGAAAGACCATCGGTCAAGGAGTGATAACAATCACGGATGACTGCAGTGGGTTAATTCAATTAATCCTCGTAACTCAAACGTGCTTCCTAGCTTGAAGCTAGGAGGAATAGTATGGACTTCTTCCCTCTTTGTTGAGTGTACATCACAGACGGCATGCCCGAGGCGCTTTATATTTAATTATGGCGGCCACACGGCTCGCAGGGTGACTTTTACTTTGGCAAACCCTGTTGCTGCCAGGACACGCTGAGTGAGACACACCACGTCCAGACGGCATGCCCGAGGCGATTTATATTTTATTATGGTGGCCACACGGCTCGCAGGGTGACTTTTACTTTGGCAAACCCTGTTGCTGCCAGGACACGCTGTTGAGACACATCACGTCCAGATGGCATGCCCGAGGCGCTTTATATTTTATTATGGCGGCCACACGGCTCGCAGGGTGACTTTTACTTTGGCAAACCCTGTTGCTGCCAGGACACGCTGAGTGAGACACACCACGTCCAGACGGCATGCCCGAGGCGATTTATATTTTATTATGGTGGCCACACGGCTCGCAGGGTGACTTTTACTTTGGCAAACCCTGTTGCTGCCAGGACACGCTGTTGAGACACATCACGTCCAGATGGCATGCCCGAGGCGCTTTATATTTTATTATGGCGGCCACACGGCTCGCAGAGTGACTTTTACTTTGGCAAACCCTGTTGCAGGCTGGACACGCTGAGTGAGACACAACACGTCAAGACGGCATGTCCGAGGTGCTTTATATTTCATTATGGCGGCCGCAGGGTGACTTTTACTTTGACAAACCCTGTTGCAGGCAGGACACGCTGAGTGAGACACACCACGTCCAGACGGCATGCCCGAGGCGCTTTATATTTCATTATGGCGGCCACACGGCTCGCAGGGTGACTTTTACTTAGGCAAACCCTGTTGCAGGCAGGACACGCTCAGTGAGACACACCACTCCCAGACGGCATGCCCGAGGCGCTTTATCTTTCATTATGAACCGCCGGGGTCATAACTCGGGTTGATTGTCTCTAAGTATAAGCATTTATGGTATTTACTAAAAATAAATGCCCGGGATAGAGGAGAATCTTTCTCTGTTAGGTTTGGGGGGTCCCATTGTTTCTGCAAGCACCCGCCTGTCACAGAGAGTAATTGCTGGGATTCTGTGGGAGTGCTGTAAACACCAGGTCTCGATGGATGAGCTGAAAATGCCCATTAGGTCTGGGAAATGTTATGCTTAGAGTATCTGCTGTGCTGGCACCAGGCAGCTTCTCTTTGAAATTAAGTGAAAGGACGCAGCGTGATAGTGGCTGGACACTGGTCCTATGGTTTCTATGCCCTGCCATCTTAGCATGCATAGCTCCTAGAAACACGCAATGCAGCTGCTTAGGTTTTTTTAATTTTAAAACAAAATGCAATGCACCTTGAATAACTACACGTAAAGAAAGTTTCCGTTCCCCCAAAGTTTTGGCTACAATCAACAAAATTCTAGAGATATTTTCCTTGAGGGTGACAGCACCGTGTAAAGACATAATTGGTAACTTTATTAGGACATGGATCGTGTTCAGGGAATTAAAGGGTGGGGTCAGGACGCTGCCCCTGAAATATTTGTGAGTTGAAATATGTTCACATTTTGAAGGGCGGCGCACACAGCAATGAAGCTATATTTGTTTTTGCTCTTTCTTTATGTAGGGCGTTTTGCAGAGCTAACGAACAGCACAGCAGTAGCAGGCTGCGGAGCCAATCAGCAGCACAGTAAGCATGCTGCAATACAGCAGCGACAGCATGCATGTTGCTGAGCTGCCCTAGTAATGCGGTAGAGTGACCAACAGCACAGCTGTGGTAGGCATTACATGGATGGTAAACAGCACTGCAGTATTATGGGCCACAAAGCTCACCGCCAGCAGGCGTGCTGTAGTACAGACCAACGGCACGGCATGGATGTTATGGGGTGAATAACAGTAAAGCAGTAGCAAGTGGGGAAAAACAGCACAGCGGCATAATGCAGGTCCTATTCCTGTTTCTCTATTCTTGGCCAGTGTTGCCCAGGTCAGTAACCTTGCAGCTCCGCCAGCAGAGGTGTGCACAAAACAGCAACATGCAAACCCTGCCGCGGAGGAAGTGCAGAGCAAAGATTTGTGCCTGGCCAGCTCACCTTGTGCGGTTTATCATTCACCGTGTGTGTAGTTATGAGAGGACTCGGGTAAGGCTTGCCCTCTCTGTACCCCCTTGCAGGGCATTGGTGCGAATGCCTGGTCAACCCCGGCCACACGAAAGCCAAGTGCTTGGACAGGTCTGCCAGAACTAATTTTTTCATGTAGGGTTTCGGTGTAACGTCATGTAGAGTTTGTTTCTTAGTCATGCTTGTCTTGGATCAAGGCATCCCATTTAGCATTACTAGCCAACTGTACACCATATAGAAAGCTTTTGGCCTTGGACGAGGGAAAGGGTAATTCAAAACTTAAAATAGTCCTTAAACTAAAGAGAATCCGAATTCTCATTAGAAAACCTCAGTCGGTTAACTAATATTTAGAGTTCACCAAAGCTAACCAGAAAGCAGTGCTACCCCCTTCAAATCCCAAAATTGACCCCCATAACCATGGCTAACCTGCACTGCTGCCTCAAAAACATTACCAAAGCAGCAGAGGCCTCATACATTCTTTCTAAAACAACAGCGACACCCAAGTACTGACCAAAGCATTACCAAAATTATTTAGTGTATATTTGTGATATGTGCATATATTTGCGTATATTTGCTCTCCCCTCCCTCGCCCCTTTTGTCTGCCTCATGCTAGTGTAATCCTCACTATACGAAATTAACACACATACTATTCTTCTATTAATTCACCTCACAAATCTGAAACACTGCTCTTTTCCTACTAACGCTATGCTTTAAACTACTGCACAGCTAACAAAACAATTCTAACTACATTCAACTACAACAGATCACAAATATACACTAAATAATGCATAGCTAGAATACAATACCATTAGCAAAGCAAATGGCTTTAACTTAATCAAAGGGGAGACCTATTGCATTTTCAATGCTTGTTCTACTTTGATATCATGATACTGTAAGATTATATTTATATATCACGTTAGCATGAGGATTTTGGCTTATTGTTTTATTTATTGGTACACTATCAAACCCACTGTGTATCTGGTACAGTTGGTGTCATAGTATTGTGGTTCAACTGCGACCCACAGGGTCATTGTTCTTGTATAAAAATAAGCAGCACAAGCAAAGCCAAACACTAAAATGAGCCTCTGGGTTTGCTAGGAAGGCAGGAGGTAGAGTGCAGGATCTGAAGCAGGCCTGGCTTTGTGCCTGGACTCTGCTGTGCAGCACACCCCACAGGTTGGGCGTAAGGACTGACCGCAAGAGGGCCACCATGCCCCAGCTGGGCAAAGCCAGAGGCTGTGTGCAGCTGGGCTTGTGTACCCAAAACGATGGACAGCCCTCACTCAAACCCTGCTGCTCACAGCTGAAATCATTGTGCAGTGGGGGATGGGCAGCCAGAATGGGTTGGGGGCAGAGCCTGCCCTTGCTGTCAACTCCTAGCCACTCAAACCACCCACCATGGCCACTGTTATCTTGATCGCTCTTTTATTTGTTTCTGCAACTTTTCCAAATTGGTGTTTAGAGCATGGAGGGTGGTCAAAGTTATGGAATGTGTTGTGTGCTTTGATAATCATAACTGCAAAATTTCAGTGACTTGACAAGCTTGAGCCAAAACCACAACTCACTTTTTAACATTTTATTCCAGTGAATGTATATTAAATGACACAATGGGTGTCACCATTGTTGACTTCAATGAATACATCATCCAGACATTGTGACATGGCCCTACAGGGTTTGTGTACTTGAAGTAATCCAACACACCACAGCTGTGTCCAATTTTCTATCACCTTTTAAGTGATAATGACATAACCTTTGACCAACATGCCTGACACATAACATAATTGTCAAGGCAGTAACATTTGCTGGATGTTGAATTCTGTTTTACTTTTATTGATTCACCTAACAAACAAAATTAGTTCCTAGACTTTAAAGGGTCACCCTTTTATAAAATCTTGAACACTCTCCAAAAAAAGAGTTGCTATTCTATTCACTTTAACAGCATCACCCTCTTAAAGGCTTCACATGACCGACAATTTTAATCCAAGATGTTGACAGGTATGTATTTACCACAAATAAGACAGCTTCTGTCAGAACCAGTCTCTATTTTGCTGAATTACTCTACACACCTTTCCGAGATGCGCACAATGGCATAAACATTATGGCCACTCTTAAAATCCAATGTAAGTTAGAACACCTCTAAGTGGGTCACCCTTACATTCTACATTATTCTACTACCAGTAATGCCTCAAAATCTTCTGCGAAGTTCTGGAAATAAAAATCCACACCTCATAAACATCCTTATGACATAGAATGAAAAATTTCCTAGCTAACGTAACGGAAAGTTTCAATTCTATTAAGGACTCGGAGGCGAGGATTATGCTATTCTTTCTCCACTTTATTGAATAGCAGCCATTTCAAAGTCAAAACTACTTTTCCCATGAACAATAGGGAAACAATAACAAAACAATAGAGTGTCTCTAGCTAGAGCGTCTCATCCATTGCACCAATCAGGAGTCCCCAAGTAGCCGATAGTCCTCTGTCCCTGATTATGCTTCCTCTTTCGTCGCTCGGTCAGCCAGGAAAACCCGCATCAGGAGTCTTGTTTGTTTGAGTCCCCTGGAAATGAAAAGAAAGCGTGAGCGACAGTCATGGCTAAGGTTTAGCCCTGAGGAGAAAAGTGCAAACAGCATAGAAGTGTAATACAATTGAAACAGCATGACATACCAGAAATAAACATCGTACTTACTGCAATACGAGGGTGGGAAGGTATGCAAAGCTGTACCCTGGGCGGGATAATCCTCGCCTCCGAGTCCTTAATAGAATTGAAACTTTCCGTTACGTTAGCTAGGAAATTTTTCATTCTATGTCAGGACCGGAGGCGAGGATTATGCTCGTTTAAAGCTTGCTCACAACCAAATGAGCCATGTCAATCACCGGTTTAAAGTAAAACCGTTTAAAGGTAGAGTCTGAAGACCAATCCGCAGCGTTGAGGATGTCTTCTAGACGAGCTCCCAGGGTAAAGGCTTTAGAGGCCATAGCGCCTCTGGTAGAATGAGCACCAAACGCTTTCACATCAATGCCTGCTTCTTGCATTATCCAGCGTACCCAACGGGCGATAGTGGGGGAAGACACCGCCTTGTGGGGCTTCTTAAGCGCAATGAGCAATTGGCGCTCTCCAGGCGGTCGGAACTCCTCTGTCATCTCCTCATAGGCCTCGAGACATGCAACAACACATAATTTGGGAGAGTCCGGAAACGCCGGGTAGGACACAGAAGTCGTGCCGCATTTAGTGCGCCGACGCACAACGAATGTCACCCCATCAGGGGAGAACATTCTCCCCGACACATCCAGGGCTCTGACGTCCGAAACCCTCCTGCAAGAGATCAGACACAGCAGCATTGCCAGCTTTGCCGACAGTTCCTTCCTGGAGAGAAACCTATTCGGTTGCCATGATTGGAAGAGATTCAGTACCCTGTTGACATCCCACAACTGAGAGTAACGAGGCTCCGGGGGAAGCGAGAGCCGAATACCCCGAAGAAGACGACAAACTAAAGGATGCTCTCCCACCGGCGAACCGTCGACTAAGGCATGGCCGGCCGAAATTGCGGACCGGAAGGTATTGATGGTTCTGTAGGCGAGACCATCCTCTGCTAAGGAGGCCAGGAAATTCAAGATTGCAGACACATCCGCTGCCACGGGATTGAAACTCCGTCGCAGACACCAACGACACCACCTTCTCCAGGTGGACCGATAACGTTTAAGTGTGCTGTCTGCCCAGGCCTTGGACAAGAAGCTCTGAGCCGTTCCCGAAAGGCCTGGGATCGCCCATCTTCCCCTGTAATCCGCCATGCCATGAGAGCCAGGGAGCCCTGCTGTATCAACGGGTGAGGACACCCGTCCGGATTGAGAAGAAGATCTGGAAAGAGGGGGAGTAGGATTGGAGAATCCCAAGAAAGTTCCAGAAGAACCGGAAACCACGCTTGCGACCTCCAAATCGGTGTAATGATCACCACGTTCGCGCCTTGGCGACGAATCTGGGCGGAGACCCGAGTTATCATTGCAAACGGGGGAAACGCGTAGCCCATCTCGGAACGCCAATCCTGGAGAAACGCGTCCGTCTGCTCCGCCAGAGGGTCCGGCCTCCAACTGTAAAATCGGGGAAGCTGGTGGTCCAGGCGAGAGGCAAAGAGGTCTACCGAAAAGGGACCCCAAAGAGACTGGATGTCCGCAAACACCCCCGTGTGTAATTTCCAAAGGCTCAGATCGTGGAAGTGGCGGGAGTGAAAGTCCGCCACTTGGTTGTCCTGACCGGGAAGGTATTCCGCAGAGACTGAAATCTGCCGATCCAGGCAGTACTGCCACAGGTTCGCTGCCAGGTTCGAAAGGGCCCTCGAGCGAGTGCCCCCCAGATGATTGATATACCGGACCGCCGATATATTGTCCATCTTGAGAAGGACAGACGATTGAATCGAATCCTTGGTCCAGCATTTGATCGCGAACGATCCTGCTAGAAGTTCTAGACAGTTGATGTGTAATTGTTGCTCCAACGGAGACCACACACCCCCCGTGGTGAATTCGCCACACTTCGCGCCCCATCCGGATCTGCTCGCGTCGGACTCGATAACGATGTCTGGCGCGGAACCAAAAATGGCGCGACCATTCCAGGCTTCCATGTTGGAGAGCCACCACTGCAGCTCTTCCTTGGCCTCCCGTGTCAGAATCACCTTGTGGGAGTACGGACGGCCTTGGCGGAGATGCGTCGCCTTGAGACGCTGGAGTGCTCTGTAATGGAGCGGGCCCGGGAAGATCGCTTGGATGGATGCCGACAGCAAGCCCACCACTCGCGCCAGTTGCCTGGGAGAGATCCGAGCTAGGGATAGGGCCCTCCGAATCTCGTGGCGGATCTTCGTCAGCTTGCAAGCAGGAAGACTGAGAGTAGACTCCACTGAGTCGATTAGAAAGCCAAGAAAGATCACTCTTTGAGAAGGGACCAGGGTGGACTTCACTTCATTGACCACAAATCCTAGATTTTGAAGGAGGTCCACTGCGGTTTGCAAGTGCCGAGAAAGGGTCCGAGGATCCTGCGCCATTAGGAGGATGTCGTCCAAATAGACTATGAGCCTCATGCCCGACGCTCGAAGACGTTCTATCACCGGTCTCAGAACCTTGGTGAAGCACCAAGGGGCGGAGGACAGGCCGAATGGGAGTGTCGTGAACTCGTAAGCCTTGGAGCGCCAAAGGAATTGCAAGAACCTGCGGTGAGGGGCAAAGATGGGAACCGCTAAATAGGCGTCCTTGAGGTCGAGACGCGCCATCCAGTCGCCTGGACGAAGAAGATCGCGAAGCAGATGGATCCCCTCCATCTTGAAGTGACGATACACGAGCCATTCGTTGAACTCGCGTAAGTTGATAACTGGGCGCTGACCCCCATCCACCTTGTCTACAAGGAAGATGTTGCTGAGGAAACCTCGGGGATGCTGTACGGCCTCCACTATTGCCCCTTTTTCTAGAAGAGAATGGACCTCCTGATCTACTAGGGCGGAATCTGACTCGGAGAAGTAGAGAGGGCGGGGAGGAGAACGTTGGAGAGGGGTCCCCTGAAATTCTATGTGAAACCCCCTCACTGTTTGCAGAACCCAAGCATCTCCCGTGATAGAAGTCCACATTTGGAAAAAATGCGCCAGACGGCCCCCCACTTTTAGAAGGGAAGAAGGGAGAACACTCACCGGAAGAATTGAATCCGCCTCCACCTCTGCCGCCTCTGTTCTTGCCTCTGCGTCCACGGGTGGGGTAGAAGTTGCCAAAGCGTGCTGGATCCTGATACTGTCCTTGACCGGAGCCTTGCCCTCTGTTCTGATTAGGACGGCCGGACGAGCGGCCCCTACCTCGTCCGGCCCCGCGGAAAACCCGAGGGCGAAATACCTTCCTGATGGTAGTTTGCGCCCTATCCAGGGAGGTAAAGGTGTTAACAAACCTCCCTAACTCCTTAATGAAGGGTTCGCCAAAGAGGCCACCCTGGGCAACTGGGCCCGCCTCCGTGTCCGCCAGGTCCCCGAGTTTGGGGTCAACCTTGATCAGGAGCGACCTACGTCGTTCCGTAGAGAGCGCACAATTGGCGTTTCCTAGGAACCCCACAACCCGCTGGGCCCAAGAGGAGAGGTGGTCAGGAGATATGAGAGAGCCCGAGGCCTTGGCCTCTTCGGCCATATCAAGGATTTTGGTGGCAGGTCCCAAGACATCTAGAAGTTTATCTTGACAGGCCCGCCAGGACCTGTCGATCCCTTTTTTAGGATCCTTAACAAATTTTTGTAAAAAGGTAGCCATTCGGGGGTCGATTTCAGGAGTGGCGGCTACCTTCCCTTCCAAGGAAGGACGGGGACACTCAGCTCTGAGACAACTACGAGTTGCCGGCTCCAGGGGTCGGCGGATCCGACTGGCCACGTACTGTGCAACCTTCTCGGAAGGGGCCCAATCCGAGGATCGTGGGTGCAGGACGTCATCCGGGTTAAGCATGTCGGCACACAAATTAGGCACACTAGAGGCTGGCGCTGAATTAGAAGGCAGCCAAGGGCGGGACTGTTCAGGAGAGGCGCCCTCGTCCCCATGGTCCCCATCCGCCGAAGTAGAAGGGGTTGCTTGCGTGAGAGAACTTGCTAAAAAGGCCTGTTTAAGGCGGCTAAAAGCATCAGAATCCACCCCCGCCTCCTTCACACGTTTGGTCGGAGGTTGTTGCCCATCCAAACTTGGATCGCTGGGGAAAAGGCCTCTGGAGGAAGCTTGTGCAGCTCTGGCTAGCTTTTCGCAAGCCTGGTCAATTTTCCGGGACAGACGCTCCTCCAGGGGGGTCATGGCCTGCTCTACCGCCTTGTGGATTGAGTCATCCACCACTTCATAGAAGTCATCCTCCCATGGCAGGGCCGCCAGGGGATCCTCATCCCATTGGTCGCCCTGATAGACGTCCTCTTCGTAAGACTCCATGGAGGTAAGTAAAAGTTAGAGGCAGTAATGGGCACGTGATACCATGCAATGAAGAAGGGCTGGGTGTCAGGCGGTAATAGGGGCGGGCAGTGCTCGCAATTATAGGCTCAAAGCCTGGGATCCAAACAGCCCTGGTGCCAACTACAGGAATTAACCGGGCAGTCTGCCAATCACAGGATCCCTGCAGTAATTCACTGCTGTACAGACTCTAAAGAGAGCGTCGTAGGCCTAAGGAATACCGACCCCAGGCAGTGAAACGCTGCCAAAGGACTGCCTAATAGCAGATACAGACCCGTGAAACGGGCGTTCAATGGGGCGTGTAATGTAATTAAACATTTAATGCCTGAAGGCAAATCGTACCGACCCTCGTCAGGGGCGTCGGGCAGACAAGACGTGGCTCTCGCGGCGCTGCAGCCTGGGGATCCAACGCTTTGAGGAATGCGCGGCAACCCCGGCGCGCGTCGCGTCAGAGAGGCTCTTAGGCGCCCTCTAGCGGCGTCCAACAACACCGCAAGCCAGGCACCGATATGCGGCCGCTAGGGAGCAGGGAGACTCCCACGGCCGGAGCGAGGCGCTGAGTAGCGGCGCCTCGCAGCGAAACAATCCCTGAAGTTAAAACCCGTCTAACGGGGAAAACCGGGCGCCGCGCGTCCTACGATGAAAATATGGCGCGCGCGCGCCTCCTGAAACAACAGTCCACGGCAGCCTAACAAGGCATGAAAAGCAACCACAGTCAAGTTAACACTGCAAAGATACCACATTAGATATCTACATAAGTAACAACAGGTCTATGAACCGTTCTTTAGGCAATACAATTTAAAACAGTAGTATAGGAAAAATCGACTTATCTTGGCTGCAAGCAGCGAAGAAAGAGGAAGCATAATCAGGGACAGAGGACTATCAGCTACTTGGGGACTCCTGATTGGTGCAATGGATGAGACGCTCTAGCTAGAGACACTCTATTGTTTTGTTATTGTTTCCCTATTGTTCATGGGAAAAGTAGTTTTGACTTTGAAATGGCTGCTATTCAATAAAGTGGAGAAAGAATAGCATAATCCTCGCCTCCGGTCCTGACATAGAATTTGTGTACAACACTGCCTTACAACTATTTAACATGGGCACATGCCCATACAGTCACTAGTGGACAATCAATTGTCAACAGAGCTTTTTTAGTCTTTCACACACATTCTTTGCAACAGGGATTGGCTTTAAGCCGCAACCTACTTTGAAACATGACTCTGCAACCCACATCAGGGTCTCTCTGCATTTATCTTGTTTAACATGAAGTACTACTTGCACTTCAAACTTTACTGTTTGTTAATATGGTATGCTGTTAGATCCTGAGGTTTCAGTCTGGCTAAGACGAATTGAAGCCAGTCAGAACCCATCGTTCCAAATAGGATAAGCATGATACACTTGTCCGATATCATGTGCTCACCCTATGGTAGCCTGGCTCGAGCAGCCAGGCTTTTTTTTTTTTAACCATAGTTTATTGGCATTTAATTCTCATTATCACAAGCAGTACTTTATGACAAATTATTTCTTGACATATAGGATAATTGGCCTGTGAACAATCGCAAATCCTTGAACTCAAGAAAGAATAGAACAGTTCCCACCTCCCCTTCTGGGTTGCATTGGAACACGTAATATATTGTGGCAGCCTGTTAGTGGCTGCATAAAGATGTGGGGCTCAGCGGCCGTGCAGAGTGGTAGCCGGGATTGTCTGTTAAATTTGGTGTTCCCCAAAGCCATTGCCTTGGGCCGCATCAGCTGCTCCAGGGAAGCCTCCCTCTTCCGTGTCATCCTGTCCCAAGGCTATCAGTTCATCCACTAAGGTTTCCCAGGCTTTTGCCCTATCCATCTTACCAATCCCCCGACTGGCTTCCCTAAACAGTAGCCGGCTTTCTGCACCCGCCCACTTTTCTAATTCTCTTCTCCAGGTGGTGGTCAGTGGGCCTCTTGGGGCCTTCCAGTTCCTAGCTATCTCCCTCTTGGCTAGCACGTAAGCAAGGTCCTGAAACTTCCCCGTCACCTTATTCTTGGCAGTATGTGGGAACCATCCCAAGGGGAAGTGCTCTGGTGATTGTGGTAGCTCCTTATCAATCAAGTCGCCTATAACCTGTCGTATGTCTCCCCAGAAAGTCTGCAGTAGGAGGCAGTTCCAAAACATGTGGAGTATGTGTGCCTCCCTCTCCCCACATCTCGGGCAGGCTGCTGCTTCCGCACCAAAGTACTTCCTAATGCGCGAATCTGTCTGCATGGCCTTATATAGGCAGGACACCGTTTTAATTCTACCCGCTGAGAGCGTCAAATATCTGAACCGCGCCAATGCTTGCGGCTCCGTGCCCCGCCCCTCCAATGTTCCCTAATCTTGCGAGTCAAGGCCCTGTGCTTCATGAAGTGACCCCCAGGGAGGTCAAATGTATCCTGCAGGTCCTCGAAGGGTAAGAGTGCGGATTCTCTGTACAGGTCACCCATGTCTCTCAGTCCCGCTTCTACCCAGTCCTCTACCTGGGGGAGATACCGCAACATTGTCAGCGGTATGTCAGGAGAATAGGGAGCCACAGTGCCCACCTGCCTCAGGTATCTGGACCAACAGCGCGTTATCACCTTGACAGCATTAGTGTCCAATGGCGCGGTACGGCGGACTCGTAAAAGGATTTTTGCTAAGTTGGCAGTATCAGGCGCATCCGGGCAGCACTCCCTGTCAGGATTGCGGTCTGCCGCTAACCATTGGATCAGCCAGTATAGCTGTGCAGCTAGGTAATAGCTCTCAAGGTCAGGCACCGCTAGTCCCCCCTCTGCTGTAGGGCGACGCAGTGATGACAGTGCAACTCTCCATCTACCTGTGCCCCAAAGAAAGGAAGTTACCATGGAGTCCAGGTCCTTAAACATCGCCCATGGGATCCACACAGGCAGTGTCCCGAAATAGAAGAGGAGGCGCGGCAACGTTATCATCTTTAGGACCGCCACCCTTCCAGCAACGGAAAGCGGGAGTGTGCTCCAGAAATCCATTGCCGCTTTTGCTGCCTTCACTGCTTTGCCTACATTACCCTCCAAGAGGTCCGCTGCGTCATGATAAATTTGTACACCCATATATTGTAGGCATCTAGGTTCCCACCGCAGGCGCTCCAAAGTAAGCTGTGGATGGGTGTCCGAGATTAGCAGAAACAAACTGGATTTTTGCCAGTTAACCAGGAGTCCAGATACAGTGCCAAATCGGGCCAGCATAGTGCATGCCCCGTGGAGTTCGCCCGCATTATCGCGCAAGAAGATCAGAAGATCGTCTGCATATAATGCTATCAGATGTCGGCCCGCTGATGTCTCTAGACCTCTATAGTCCTGGCCACTTCTGGCTCTACATGCCAGCGGCTCCATGGCCAGAGCAAACAAGAGGGGAAAAGGGGGCAACCCTGCCTTGTTTCTCTCTCCACCCCAGCTTAGGTGAGATGACTCTTCCAGTGCGCACCCGGGCTGAAGGGGCTGTGTACAGGAGCTGCACCCATTTCAGGAATCCCTCCCCCAGGCCCATCCGGGCCAGGACTACATACAGATATTGCCACTCCAGGCTGTCAAATGCCTTCCCTATGTCCACTGCAAGCACTGCTGCCTCCTGCTTATTGTACCCGTCAAAGTCCATTATCGGTAGAAGGCGTCAGATGTTCGTAGCAGTGTGACGCCCTGGAATAAATCCCGCCTGGTCAGGGTGAACAAGATGAGGCATATGTGGCAGTAATCGGGTCGCGAGGATCTTACTCAAGATTTGATAGTCCATATTCAACATGGACAACGGTCTGTAGGCCGTGTAGTCATTGGGTTCCTTCCCTGGTTTAGGTATGGGGATAATAAGGGCCTCCCTGGTGCTGTCAGGTAGCTGCCCCGGTTCTCGAGCCCTCTGGTACATTGCGGCCAGGTGAGGGGTCACCTCTTCTGCGTACGATGTGAAAAATTTGGCGGGCAGGCCATCTGTACCCGGCGTTTTATTACGCGCCATTCCCTTGATGGCAACCCAAATCTCCCGCTGTGTGATATCCGCCCCTAGTAGATCTGCAATTTCAGGGGTCAGGCGTGTCAGTGGTAGATCAGCCAGGTAGTCCCCCATGTCCGCCAGCTCACATGTATACGTTTTGGTATAAAGTGAGGTATAGTAGCGTGCAAAAACCTTGTTAATCTTATGCTGAGCAAAGTGTCCGATCCCCCCATTTATCCTCTAATTCTACTAGGGGGGAGCCCCAGCTCACCGGATTCGTCAGCCACACCAGGAGCAATCCAGACTTGTCCCTTTCAGCATGGGTGCGCTCCAGGTATTTTTTATAGTCAAAGCTCCTGAGCCTCTCCGTTTCACTGGCTGCCTCCTCTTTGGCGTCCAGGAGCGCTCTTTGGAGCTCCGGATGTCCTGGTCTCCTGCGTTCCACTTTCCGGAGAGCCGACTCAGCCCCCTCTACTTCCCTCATAATGATCTTCCTGACTCCTGTGGCATGCGTAATGCACTGGCCCCGCAAGACCACCTTGAAAGCGTCCCATTCTGTGGTTAGGGATGCCGTTGTCCCAGTGTTGAGTCGGAAATATTCCGCGATCTCACCCCTGATCTCCTCCCGAAAGACCTGATCCTCCAGTGTGTCTGGTCTGAGTCGCCACGTGGGGATCACCGCTGGCGGGTATGCCCACTTCAGGGACAGAATCAACGGATTATGGTCCGAAATGGTGCGGGCCAGATATTCTACTGATGTGACCTGTTGTTGAACGTCTACTGAGCACAACAAAGCATCTAGGTGCGCGTGCACCTCGTGAACCGCCGAAAAAAAGGAGTAGTCTTTTGTTTGCGGGTTCAGGGTTCGCCATGCGTCCAACAGTCCCCAGCTCTGTCTCAAAGTGTTGAACACGTGGGAAGCACGCGCCGCCTGGGAGGTTGGCAACAGTGGGTGGGATCGGCCCAGAAGTACGTCGTCTACACTGTTAAAGTCGCCCCCCACTATCACAGAACCTGCAAGATATTGAGCTAATTTATGGCTTAGCGTCGCAAAGAATGCGGGCTGATCTACATTAGGGGCGTATATACCAATCATGGTTATGTCTCGGCCCTCCAGCCTTCCCTTGATGGCCACACAAAGGCCCTCCGGATCGATTACGGAATTGAGCAATTGGAACGGGACTCCCGCCTGGACCCACACTAACGCCCCTCGCGCATAGGCCGAGTAAGTTGTGTAGAAGAGCTGCCCCCTCCACCTCTTGTGTAATGCCTGCCCTTCCTTTTGTGTTAGGTGCGTTTCTTGTAAAAGGGCTATCTGGGCTCCTCGGCCTTTGATATATGAGAGGACTTTATGGTGTTTAGACATAGTGTGCATGCCCCTGATATTCCAGGTCATGTATTTGTAATGTCGTTTGTCAGCCATCGCCAAATATTACCATAATCTGGGCAGCACCCAGCACACCCGTCTCTCGTTTGAGCTCACATGATATCCAACGTTCTGCAACCCAGTGTTACCCTCCTAACCCAACAACAAACTTGCCCTTGAACTCCCAACCCCCAGGATAAGTAGGAAAAAACAACCCCCAGCCAAACCAGTTTAGAAGTCTACAAGTGACTGCTTGTAGGGTAATCAGTCAGTTACAGAGGGTGGCCGGCCGGTGAAGCTCTCCCAGTCTTGGCAGCCGCCATCGTTCTCCACACCTGCGGCGGTCTGCCCTGCAGCCCTTCCCCCTTAATTACCCCAGTGCCTGTATGCAACAGCAGGGGTGTCCCGCCACTCTCACGGTCCACGTGACCTAGGCCGCTAGATCTCACCGTCAGATGATGCCATCCGCGGTGTGACACTCGGGAACGGTTCACTCTGCGCCTCAGAGTCGCTGGATTCTCCCTTCGAGCCGGTGCCCCCCGCATGGTCGCTGTCTTTGGGGAGATCTGGGCTCTGCATCCCGCCGCTGATCTGGGCCACCACCTGCATCACGTTCAGTCGCTCAAGTTGTGCTTCTTCCTGCGATGGTGCTAGAGAGTCTGTTCTTGCCCTCTGCATCCTTGGACGTCGTCCTCGCTGCCCTCTACTCGCCAGGATCTGTGGTGGGCCAGCTCCGTCATGCGGTCCAGCCAGTCAGACGCCTCCTGCGGGGTTTTGAAGAACTCCGTGCCCCACGCAGTTACCACCCTGAGCGTAGCTGGGTACTGCGTCACATATTTGTAGTCCAGCTGGCGCAATCTCTGCTTCACGTCCCTGAAGGATCCCCTTCGCCGCTGCACCTCCCGCGAAAAATCTGGGAAGATGCGCACTATCGAGTTGTGTACTTGTGTGTCTCCCTTGAGACGTGCCTGGATCAGGATGTGGTCTCTGTCTTAATAGTGTAGGAGTTTCACGATCACCACTCTTGGCGGAGCACCTGGGAGGGGTGGCTTCGCAGGGATGCGGTGCGCCCGCTCCAGAGCGAAAAAGTTCGACAATCCCTCGGGCGCTATCTCTTCTTTGAGCCATTTTTCAAGGCAAGGCCGTCATATCACGACCTTCGATTTTCTCTGGTAGGCCCACGATCCGCTGGTTACTTCTGCGTGATCTGTTTTCGGCATCTTGATATTTGATATTTGATATTTGAGGGGGTATTTATATAGCGCAACGTTCGCTCCGGAGGGAGCATCATGGCGCTGAAAAACCTGGATGCCCGGTCAAAGGTAGGTGCGAGGGAGGCTAGATGGCGGCTTTAGTCCAGTCGTCGGGGAGGTTAAAGATCCAAGTTTTGAGAAGTTTTCTGAAAGGCTTCTCTAAGGTCTGTTGTCTCAGGTGTTTAGGCATGCTGTTCCAAGCTTTGATGGCCAGGGAGCTTAAAGTTTTTCCACCTTTTGACTTCAAGTTGTACCTGGCGGAGGACATGAGATTGTCATGGGCAGAACGAAGGGAGCGACTCGGGTTGTAGTGTGGAAAGCGTCTGGTTAAGTATTTAGGACCAGTGTTGTTAAAAGCCCGAAAGGCAACAGTAAGAATTTAGAAAAGTATTCTTTTATGGAGGGGTAGCCAATGCAGTGTTTTTAGGGCTGCAGAAATTGAGGATTTGTGGGGTAATTTTAGGACCAGGCGGGCAGCAGTATGGAGGACGCTTTGGAGTTTGGTCAGAGTGGATTTTTTGGTCCCAGCCAGGAGGCCGTTACAGTAGTCAATGCGCGAGATTACGAGGGCTACTGTTACAGTTTTCCTGGCCTCAAGAGGGAGAAAGTCGAAGAACTTTCTGAAAGATTTAATTATACCGAAGCATCTACCGGCAACCGTCCTGGCGTGTTGGTCGAATGATAAATCTGCGTCAAATACTACACCAAGGTTTCTAGCTGTTGTGACAGTTTGAGGAGGGGCAACAGAGTTATCCGGCCACCAGAGGGCTGGGCAGAAGGAGGTGTTCTTTCCGAAGGGGAGGATCTCTGTTTTACCAGAGTTACATCGGAGGTGGTTAGTGTCCATCCACTGGAAGACCGCAGTTAAGCAGTTTTTAAGATTAAGCTCAGCTTTATTTGAGTTGTCCTCAAGGGGTACAATCAACTGAGTATCATCGGCATACGAGGTGACGGGTATGCCGAAAGATTCAATCAAGGTAATGAGGGGAATGAGGTAAATATTAAAAAGGAGGGGACTCAGGATGGACCCTTGGGGTACTCCAGAGGAGACCTTTTTCTCCTTAGATTGAAAAGGGCCAAGGGCGACGGTTTGGGACCTATCGCTGAGGAATGATCCTATCCATGATAGGGCTGTGTCTGAGATCCCTATAGCCATCAGTCTGTTGATCAAGATAGAGTGTGATATGGTGTCGAACGCTGCCGTGAGGTCGAGAAGTATCAGAATGGCTTTCTTTCTCTGATCTTGCAGCGTTTTAATTGTGTCAGTCAGTTCGATCAGAGCTGTTTCAGTTGAGTGTTTAGGGCGGAAACCAGATTGTTGAGGGTGAAGTATATTATGGGTTTCCAGGTATATTTTGAGTTCTTTATAAACTAACTGTTCAGTGATTTTTCCCAAGGCAGGGAGAAGGGTGATTGGGCGGAGATTGGTCAAGTCCACTGGGGATTTGTTAGTCTTCTTCATGAGTGGTTTGACAACACCCTTTTTCCATATGCGAGGGACAGATCCGGAGCTGAGTGACAAGTTGACTATGTCATTGATGGTAGGGTTCACCACATCTATGATTTGGTGGAGAATCTTGGGGGGGCAGGGGTCAGAAGGGGAGCCGGATTTGCAAGAAAGGATGGCTTCTCTGGTTTGGGCCAGGGTGACCGGTGTGAAATATTTGAGACTGCCAACTGAGGAATCAAGTAGGTCTGGACTAGGAGGCCCTTGAGGGGTTTGCGGAGGGGGAAAATTTCTTTGGATGGAAGCGATTTTTTTGTCGAAGTATTCTGAAATCTTGTCACATAGATCTTGGGATGGGGGGATTTCGGGTTGAAGGGCCTTGGGCTGAGTAAAAGATTTTACTATAGAGAACAGAGTTTTTTGTTTCTGACTAGCTTCCTTGATGGCTTTTACGTAGAAGATTCTCTTGGCCGATTTAATGTTAGAGTGGTAATTTTTCCTCTGTTGGATATAGGCAAGATGGTCGTCATTGTCGTAAGTTCGGCGCCATTTGCGCTCCGCTTTCCTGCATAGTAGGTGAGCGGTAGCTAAGTCAGGGGTGAACCAGGGGGCGTTGTTTTTTGTTTTCTTATAAGTTTTACCCGATCGATTAGTGGGATTCCGGTTTTTAATTTCTTGTGTAATCCAGTTGTGGAAGAGGTCAGCATCCCTTTCTATGTTACCCGATAGAGCGGGGAACTGGGAATGAAGGATAGGATTGAGAGTAAAGTTTTCCTGGACAGTTTTCCAGTTGACAGAATTGTCACAGTGAGGATTTGTTTTATTGATAGTTTGAGGGTGGCTATTTGTGATGTGGAATGGGATCAGGCTATGATCTGTCCATATCTGGGGGAGAGGGGGCAGGGTAGTGAGAGAAGGGAAATTAGTGCAGACACCATCGAGAGTGTGTCCTAATAAATGGGTGGGAGAAGTGACACTTTGTTGAAGATGGAAGATTTCAAGTGTCTGTAGAAGGTTATTAGTTTGTGAGTCAGATGAAGACTCGAGATGCAGATTAAAGTCTCCTAGGAGAGTGAAATGTGGATAACGAAGTAGGAAGTGTCCCAGAGAGTCGCTGAGGGAGTGAAGAAATTTGGAAGCATTACCGGGTGGGCGATAAATCAGACCACCTGAGAAGGAAAAGGATTGGCTGAGTTTGATGGAGAAGCCCATACCTTCTGTGTCAGTTAGGGGGTCTAAACTGAACGTATGACAGTTGAAGGTATTTTTCAGAATAATTGCAACGCCTCCGCCCCTTCCTTTCGGTCTATCTTGTCTATGAAAGGAATAGCCCTGGGGGAGTGCAGTGGCTATATCTGGGTTGCTGTCATCAGTGAGCCAGGTTTCTGTAATCAGGAGACAGTCCAGGTCGGAGTCTATGATGAGGTCGTGAATATCTTGGCTATGTTTACACATAGACCGAGCGTTTATCAAACCACCTTTGAAGGGTGGCTGGGGGTCCTTGGTGCCGGGAAGGGGGGGGGGGGGATGACTGGGCTGGAGCGATGGGGAGTGACCAGCGGCATTGGATGCAGCAAGCCGAGCCGGATACCTTTGATAGGTCAAGTTTGCAAGAGCAGTCCAGGTTACCTCGTAGAAGGTGGAGATCGTTAGGGAGGTACCTGATAGGTGCGGTAATTAGGGCAGAGTTTCCTGCACCTGTCGCGGTCTTGGCGCGGACGGGCGCAGACGGGCTTGCCTTAGGCGCGCCTTCGGCGCGCAAACGGCGCTCCCGCTGCGCTCGTCCGCTGCGCGTCCTATGTATGCACACATCTAGCTAGGAAGGGGGGCGTGGCCTCAAAGGGGGCGGAGTCAGCGCGCACGCCTGGACTGATGGCGGCCGCTGAGTGCGAGCGAGTAAAGGCACGGCAGCTATTCAAATCAGCTGTGCGCTGCAAGCCGGTATTGTTAAAAGGGGTAAGTGGTTTTTAAAAACACAGAAAAGTGACACCACACAGAAGAATAACAGAATTTCAATTTTAAAAACAAAGTGCGAGTACCTCCAGCTCCCGGCTTCCGCCTCAGGACTGGGACAGGATTTGTCTGTCTGCCGCTAGGAATCAGCGGGTTAAGTAGTCAAGAACAGAGGGGCGAGGCCTCAAAGGGGGCGGAGTCAGCGCGCACGCCTGGACTGATGGCGGCCGCTGAGTGCGAGCGAGGAAAGGCGCGGCAGCTATTCAAATCAGCTGTGCGCTGCAAGCGGGTATTGTTAAAAGGGGTAAGTGGTTTTTAAAAACACAGAAAAGTGACACCACACAGAAGAATAACAGAATTTCAATTTTAAAAACAAAGTGCGAGTACCTCCAGCTCCCGGCTTCCGCCTCAGGACTGGGACAGGATTTGTCTTCAGCCCTGTCTTCCAGCCTGTGCACTTTTTCCAGTTGACACATTCGTTGTTTCATGGCGGTGATCGCCGGCATAGCCTCCGCAAGTTCCCCTTCAGTCGACTTGACCCTGTCCGCTAATTTTCTATGGTCTTCACGGAGCAGCCCCATGTCCAAGCTCATCGAGTCAATTTTAGACTCCAGGCGCTCACTAGAGGTGGTGATGGCCTGTAGGATATCCTGTAGTGTGGGAGCTACAGGTTGCAGTCCCTGCTGCGAGGTCTGTCCACCCGCCTCCACCGGTGCATTCATGGTGGGGTCTTCCTTCTCCTTCTTTTTGAGGGGTTTCCCCATGGTGTTGTCGCGTCCTATGGTGCGCCTGGTAGTGCGCACACTCATGGGGCGCCACAGATCACCTCCAACCGTTACATGCCTATCCCTTCCAGCAATCGCTGGCTCAGGCGTCTTCATCCCTCCAGATCAATGCAGGTGCCAAATGCTGCGGGACACACCCAAAGTCACATGCCCAGTCGCCAATCGCCGCTCCAGGCCCCTCCTGTCCCTCGTACACAGCAATCGTCGTCTCAGGCAGAGGCCGGTCCCTGTGATACTGGGCAGTAGGCAAATTCTTCCCACTGTTTCCCCGGCCCCACGCCCCGAAATATTACCGGGGGGGGAGGGGGGGCAATGTGGTCTGCAAATCCCAATGTCTCATTGCGCCCTGCTCCCTCTTGGGCCCCCCACTCCGCCGCTCCAGACGCTCCACATGCTGCCTCACACCGTCTCCGTCCTCCAAAAGGGGGCCCCAGCAAGCGCCTCTGCTCACCCGCCAGCCACGCACTTCACAGGGCTGTATTCCTGCGCAGGGAGCCTCCCTCCATCTTACCGCTGGACTGCAATGCGGTCGGCGGTCTCAGCTCCCCAGGCATGCCAGCATTATGGGTCTGAGCATTGCGTTGTGTCGCTGCCCGCCGAAGTTGAAGGGAAGGCACCCCGCTGCAGGGATCGTGTTCCTCGTTGGTTGTTCATCAGGTCCGTCTCATCTGTCTCAGGTCCCGCTGGGTGCTGCCATCTTGGATCAGCGCTCGGCCGCGCTGGTCGCCGGCAACCTCTGGTGGTTTTCGGCTGCGTGGAGGGTTTACATCGCCACCAGAACACTCCAGCTGTGTCCTCGATTGTGGGGGATCGCTGTGGGGCACCGTGCCCTAGAAAGGGGTTCAGGATGGCCTCCGATGGCGGCTGGCCGACGGGGAGCTCGCGAACTGTGCTGCTCACTCCATCGGCGCCAAGCCACGCCCATCTCGAGCAGCCAGGCTTATCCTCCGGGCTCGAGTGCAAAGCGTTGGCACAACACCCCCCCCTCGCAATACACTGCGTGCACCACAAAAAGACTCCACACCATTTGTATGAAAACACTTGTCTGTGTATTACACAAACGCACTGAAATCAAAACAAAATACACATTGTATATACAATTTACAGTTCGACGCAATTGTCAAGCTTCTCTGTTGAAATCACAACAAAACACACATTGTATATCCACATTACAGTTATATGAAATTGTTGGACTTTCCTTTGCAGGAAGGTCAAAACAGTCACTAGTCTCTGACTACACCTTGTGAACCAGCCCCTCAGTCTTTCAACTCTACCAGCCAACGATACACATTGCCACTGCTGGCGCCTTTTTGACTGAACATTTGGAACCACCTAACACGGAAAGAAACTGTTACTTAGTTTTGTTTATACAGATTAGACCTCCAGGCGCCCAACGGCACCTGCACGAAGGCGAGATCACTATCCCCCCCTGTAGAAAAAGGGTTGTGACCCAGGAAGCTAGCGCGCTCCCTGTCTGGAGAAATGTTTCCCCTTAAACAAAGGTGTGATGTGCCCAAGGCAGTCAGCTGCACCTGTCCACAAGGCACACAAAACCACTCCAGGGAGAGGGAGCCAACGACCTCGGAAAGAGGCGGCAATGTCAGGCACTGTGGTCCTCCCGGTCTGGAGGCCGAAGACAGCCTCAGCTCCCAGCTCAGTTTCCCCCTACACCACACGCTCTGAAGCACAAGCGAGCATAGGTACCCTTGGTTGCAAGCGCAGGTCGCTCGGACTCTGCAAGCTTCCCCGCACTCCTCACATCCAGGCACCTCAGATGGCTGCTAATCTTTGCGGACACACTACTCTTGCACAGCAAGATGATGGTGTATGTCAGGACGGTCCTTGTTCCCATCCACAATCACTTCCACCTGTCTCCGCTGCACCCAGTGCGGTCCTTATGATTCGTGGAGACCGTGAGATCCTTTATGTCCCTGGGATCTTGTGGACAGGAGGCCAGCTCACCGGCCACAACAGATAGCACTAGCTGCAGGCCAACAATGTCCAGGCAAAACCCACCAAGTGATAGTCCCCTTCTTGGAGCTCAACAAGATCAAAGCCACCACAAGTCTGTGGACAGTCCAGTTGCTGTCCCTCCTGCCCTAATAATTCCTTGTGTTAATGTCCTAGTATCGAACCATCGTAGTATTATTCCAAATCCAAAAGTGTCTGTACTTTCGGATACCAATGCCCCAGTAGGTATACCCACCATGGCCTTTTAAGATACGATCAGTTCAAAAGGCCACCTTAGAAATGCACAAGCCCTCTCTAAATGTTGTACCGTCTGCCATCCTACCCCAGAAGGTTTGATCACAATCTTTAGTGGGGCCAAGACCTTGCCCCTTGAAATGCAGGTGGCAATTCCACCCCTAATGTAACCGTCCCAGAAAGGCCCGTCAGAGTCAGAGGTCTGCAGTTTCCTGGGAACCACTAGTTTCTGTCCCTCTATCAGGAATGCATAGATGTGGCTATCCCTCTAGCACCACAAGTTCCCTCCAGGAACAGAAACGTTCCACCATCTTGGATTTTACTGATATTGGTGCAGTGCAAGCGAAATATGCTGCCAAAGTGTGAAAGTTTGCCCATGGGAATTTTTTTCCTGTTGTTTGGGGAGTGTCCAGGAGTTACCCACATCCACTGGCTAGTGAACTGGACAAAAGTAGCACCTCAACCCCAGCTGTGGACCTGTGGCAAAGCAGAAGAGGATTAGACCTCCTGTCAGTTACCTGTGTGGAGACCTGAATGGCTGGACCTGCTCTTACTTGTACCCAAGGCTAAGAAGTGTACTCCAAAGGTCAGTTGGCTAACCTCCTGTCTCGTTACAGAGACATCAAAAGCTGCAAGAGGTATTTCTCCTGGAGTAACCTGTTTTCCAGTTATACCTGGACCTGGACTGGATCTTGCTGTGACCTCGGCTGGAGTGCATCTTGCCCCCTAAGCGCTGCTCCAAGTTCCTAGGAGCCTTAGAAGTGAGTCAGTGGAACTGTACAAAAATGTCTGAAATGTTCGGAAAATTTGAGAACTTACAAGACACCTGTGAAGCTTAATTGGGACCGCGCGGCAAAGGTATACAAATTCGAGAGGAGTTCTCCAGATACATCTTTAGGCTTGCCCCAATGGAAGATCTTGAGCACCAAAACATAAACTAGTTCAAAGAAGAAATCCTGCCTGGACGAAGGTGCAAAATGCATCTGACTGACTAAAGGACTCCAGTAGACGCAAAATTTTTATTTGAGCTTTTCCCACCAATAGTTTCAGTAGGACCTCATTGAGCAGCTATCTGACTTCAAGGTGACTTCATCAGATACATCCGTTAACCTTTGCCTGCTGATGGGTTTCGACTTCCATAAAAGTCACATGGCAAACATTTTGAGTGCTGGTGGCCACCACCTGCAGCAATGAGCACAAATTAGGCGTGGTCTGTACGAGTCAGTGCACAGTGTTCAAAAGAATACAAACTTAAAGTCTGGTGCCTCTAAACCTCCTGCTTGTTGCCGGTTTCTGGGGGGCAGATGTATCCCCACACCAAAAGTTAAGGAACTGGATAAAATAAGAGCTGAGCAAGTGGCCTAGCGGTGTTGGTGGAGTGATCAGAGCGCGTCAAAAAAAGGGGGAAAAAAATCTCACAAGAGGTTATCATTTTGGTGCAAAGAAAAGCAAGAATAACTATCACCAGTGTTGAACTGTCGGTTGGGCACACTGGCACTGCCAGATGCGCCAGCTTGGAAGGGCTTGCATATGGGCTAGTTTTCTCAGCCCACGGGATAAAGAAACACCCCACACAACTGACCTTTCAAGCTGTCCCAACGAGTAGAGCCAGTGTCCAACAGGCCCGTTGACCACTGACTACCAATGAATGCATTGTTTATGCAAACTGGATATATGCTGCTCAGTTTTATTATACTGGAGCAAATTACACAAACTACAAAAAATGAAGCTATGATGGGTAAAAAAAAAAAAAAAAACAACTGGGGGCTTACACACACAAAGCTCCCCTCTTGTTACTCTATCTCGCTACATGCATTTGAAGCCTTGTGCTCTGGATATGATCATATTCGTTGATGGCCATTGTTGGTAAAAAAAAATACCATAGCATAAACCATGCATGAAGATTCGCGGATTGCTTATTATCATGTTGATAACTATGAAATCTGAACCCACGCGTTCAAACATTGGATGCCAAGGCGAGAGAATACGTTCGCCTTTATCACGCACAACCCTCTCTTTGGATATAATGATGCTCAATTTCTTAGAGTGACGTGCAAAGAGAGCAGGCGAGCTCCTATCATTCTATAAAGCCGCGGGGAAGCAAGGGGCCGTGTAGATTTCAGCTGAAGATGTGCTGCCTCCATTCTCCGAAACCCGCCGAGAGAATAGCTTCCAGAAGATTCGGGGACGTAATGGAGGATTACGCGTCTGGGATGTTTATCTGCCACGGCGCAGCCAGACAGCAGCCTATTGTTAACTGTAATTCTCTTCTTCCCCGTGCGCCTTGTCTTCTGGCTCCACGTGATGTTTGAGACCTCCGAGGAGGACAAGGCGATCTGGCATTAAAAGGGCTTGGTAAGAAAAAGCTGGTGCTTTTAGGAACACAAATGGTGCATCGCTCGGGCTTGCAAGTATAAGTGTTGGGTGCATAACTAGGCCTTACATTATACACTAGGCATCGAAATATAAAAGATATACTCCCGTTTCGCGTCGCTGTGTGCTACGTGACAGCACGCATTTTTGGGAAATAAAATAGGTTTCTATTCTGGCAATCAAGCGCCATAAATGTTCAAAATCCAACTGCAAGTGCGAAACCTCTGAAAAATTTAACACAACTTTTCCCGAAAAACTGCAATTCAATGTGCGCTGAACCAAAAAGAATTGCGGTTCATAATTTTTTTGACTTGCTCTTGCTATTAGCTGTGCTGAGTAGCACTGCATCTTTTATCGAGGCATTGCGTACATTTACTATGCGGACCAAAAGTCCAATGAGATCATACGAACTGGAATACACAGAGGAGAGTTGTAGTGGCTTATCAGAATAGTTTGTGGATGGGCAGTGTCGGCTAGATTAGGACACACCTATTGCATACCAAAGACTACAAATCCATTTTTAAAAATACCCAGGTGAACGAGAGTACACAAGTGATTACAGCACGTACAGAAGTATACAACTCCTCTTATGCTGCAGGTCTGGTTGCATAATAATTCGCTGGTGCTTTATTCGTAGACTTGTGGCTGGCTTGAGATGCACAAAACACCCCAGTATACTCATTCACTCCAGCTCTGCAGGCTGTCGATCAGTTTTCTTATGCAAATCACCAGTGTATGTGCATCACCCACACAACTAGACACTCAAAATCAACATATTTAGCCAAAAGGCCAGTTCCATTCAAGGAAAAAACAGCCAGCAGAATCTTCACCAGAGCAGCACTCACATTCGTAAAGCCCAAACATAGTTCTATTTCAAATTAATCACCCGACTCAAGAACACGCGATGATCACATAATAAAAACAAAAGACCTACAACTGGCATAACATCATTATAGGCCTACCTCTTCTCATGCTTACAATCGCCCTGCCACTTCAGCACACAACCTCCCTGCTCTGAGCACACTTAGCTGTGATCATACATGGCAGTTCTACTTCCAAATCAAGGTTTACATTTGTGCATCACTACAACAGCACCACATGTTGTAATGGTACCATAGGGAAATCCAATAATAGGCAAAATATACCATTGACGCTGGAATTCCCGGTTACCGCATTTCACCCTGTCAAGTCCAAAGCTTATAGCGACCTGCTGCGTTCCACAACACTCCAGTGGGTCTTAAGGCCCCACATCGAATCTAAGGGTACGCCTAGTCATTAAGAACCTCAAAACCGCCGGTACAGAGGAGTCACGCAATTCTCTTTAAGAACTACATTTTATACTTTCATACTTGTGCATCAAATACTTACCTGAAGCCGAAACCCTAAAGATACAAAATACCCTAATCACCAATGACAACAGACAAGCTCAAATCCAAGAATAACTCATAGCAATCAACCTGAACAGGTTCACTCCTCAATCTTCGAATAACTCCAAGTTTCTTGGATTCCATATCAAATGCACTGCAGGCCCCAAGTCTCACACAACTAACAAGATTCAGGCAACTTTGTACCAGCGCTCACTTCTTCTTCACATCATTCTGTATCTTCTAGAGACATACTCCAGAACTGCTGTTTTTTCTGTTTTTTGGTGACTGCCTTATTCCTGTGCAGCCTTTAGCCCTTAGCATCCCACTGCTTCCTGCCGCTGCTGCCCTGCGGTCCCTCCCGCGTTCTCTTTCCCGCACCCGTTCCTGCCTCCCAGCTGCCCCACCCTCCCCTGACCTCTACTTCATGGAGGCCACTGCGCGCCGTGCCACTGGCGCGCCTGAAGGCAAGCACTCTGTGCCCGTCCGCGACCAGCGCCAGGGGCCCTGGCTAACCGACCTTCTGCCGCTACAACCCAGCCGCCCTCCTCGCACTCAACCCCGGTAGAAACAACAACTGCCAGCTGGTGACACAGAACACCACCCACGGCCAATTCTCCTGCCGACATTCTTTCACCAGCCACAGCCCCCCATGACCTCCGCATCCATACCAGACTCCCGCACCAAAGAAGCCCTGAAATGCATCCTCCTCAATGTGCGCCCCTGCACAGAAACGCCAGAGATCTGGGACCTCCTCAACACCCTCTCGCCAGACGTCACCTTCACTGAAACCTGGACAAACGCCACCTCTGCCCCCGACATCGCCACCGCCATTCCTGATGGCTACAAGATCCAGAGAAAGGACCGCCCCCACCGGCCAGGAGGAGGACTCGCCATCGCACACAAGAGCTCCCTCAAGACTACACACATCCAGCACGAGCGACTCCCTCTCCAAATCCGAACACCTCCACTTCCAGACCAGCCCCAGAACCATGATGCGTGGGACCAGCGCCCCTTTCACCTCTGCCATTGCCGACCTCATCGCACCCCTCGCCATCGCCTCCATGGACTAAATACTCATCTGAGACCTGAACTTCCACCTCGACAACCGCAGCGACCCCGACTCCACCGCCCTCCTGGACAACCTCGCCAACCTTGGACTGCAGCATCTCTTCACCACCCCCACCCAGAAGGCCGGACACACCCTCGACCCCATCTTCGCAGGAGGGAGAAACATCTAAACATCCACTTCAGCCACACCTCACAGCCCCTCTGGACAGACCACCACTGCGTACACTTCCCTTTCAACATCATTACCGCACACAAGCCCGTCCCACGCCCGCCACGAAGGAACTAGAGCAAGGTCACAGAAGAGCTCCTCAACTCTACCCTCGTCCACGACCCCCCCTCCGCCACAACCAATGCCAATTCTGCAGCCACGGAACTACACCGCTAGATCACCAACTGCGCTGACAAGTTTGTTCCCCTCCGCTGCCCGGACAGACAACGCTAGCTGAAGGCAGCCTGGTTTACCACCAACCTCCAAGAAGCCAGACACTCATGCAGACGACTTGAGAAACGATGGAGAACCAGCAGAACCACTGAAGACCAGTCCGCTTACAAGCACGCCACGACAGAATACCACCAACTCATAAGATCCACCAAGAGGACCTTCATCAGGAGTAAAATCCTCACTAACGCCATCAACTCAAAAGAGCTCTTCAAAATCATCCAGCAGTTCACCAAACCCCCCGGCGAAGCCACAGATATCACAGAGTCCCAGGACCTCTGCAACAAGCTCAGCTCCTTCTTCCACCTGAAAATCAAGGCCCTCTATGACAACTTCAGTGAACAGACCACAGAAACCACCCTCCCCTCCAGCAATGACAGCCAGACCACCATTACCAGCTGGACACCTGTCACCACCGAAGGCACCACCATGATCATGAAGAACACCCACTCAGGAGACCCCACGGACCTCTTCCACAGAGCCGCTGCCACCATTAGACCCGAACTCTGTGGCACCATCAACACAACCTTCGAATCCGGCATCTTCCCGGATGACTGGAAGCGGGCTGAGGTCAAGCCCCTCCTCAAGAAACCTTCGGCTGACCAGACGGACCTGAAAAACCACAGGCCCATCTCTCTCCTTCCCTTCGCAGCCAAAGTCACCGAGAAATTCGTCAACGCACAACTGACCACCTTCATCGAAGAGAACGCCATCCTCAACTCCTCCCAGTCGGGATTACGCAGCAACCACAAGACCGAGACCGCCCTCCTCGCCGCCACCGATGATATCCGCATGCTACTCGACCAGGGACACACCGCGGCCCTCATCCTGCTAAACATCTCAGCAGCCTTCGACACAGTCTCCCACCACACTCTTGCAGCTAGACGCCACAAGACTGGCATACATGGTTCAGCCCTCAACTAGATCCACTCCTTTCTCACCAGCAGAACCAAAAGGATCAGACTCCCACCCTTCCTCTCTGAACACAAAGAAATCAACTGCAAAGTACCCCAAGGCTCACCACTCAGCCCCACGCTCTTCAACATCTACTTGTCCCCCCTCGCCTCCATCGTCAAACGGCATGGGCTCAGCATAGTTTCCTACGCCGAGGACACCCAGCTCATCCTCTCCCTCACAAAGAACCCCGAAGACACCAGACTCCGCTTCCAGGAAGGAATGAAAGACTGGATGAGCAACACTTGCCTAAAACTGAACTCGGAGAAGACAGAGGTCCTCATCCTTGGACCCTGCCCCACCGCTTGGGACAGCTGCTGGTGGCCCTCCACCCTTGTAAACCCACCCACCCCGATGGACAACGCCCAGAACCTCGGCATCATTCTAGACTCCTCCCTCACCATGACTCACCAGATCAACTATGTCGCCTCTACCTGTTTCAACTCCCTCCGCGTCCTCCGCAAGACCTTCAGGTGGATCCCCCCGGACGCCAGAAAGATATTCACCCAAGCACTTGTTACTGGCAGACTGGACTACGGAAACTCCTTCTACACGGGAATCAACAAATCCCTGCTACACAAACTTCAGACCATCCAGAACACAGCAGCCAGACTAGGTCTCGGCACCCCACGACATGAGCACATGACCCAACACCTCTGAGACCTCCACTGGCTCCCCGTCGAGAAGTGAGTAACTTTCAAGCCACTCACCCACGCCGACAAATCCCTCCACAACATCGGACCCAAATACCTCAACGAAAGAATCTCTTTCCACACACCCAAAATAAACCTCCGCTTCGCCGACCTCGCCCTGGCAGCGACCCCGCGCATCCGCAGAGCTGGAGGAAGAGCCTTCTCCTAAGTCACAGCCAATGCCTGGAACGAGCTCCCAGTCACCATCAGACGCTCCCCTACCCTGCACACCTTCAGGAAGAGCCAAAAGACCTGGCATTTCGGCTGATCCGGAGCTGCACCCCGCTCTCCCTCCCCCACACCTTGAAACCCTCACAGGTGAGTGACGTGCTTTAAAAAACTGATTGATTTATGGTTGTACGTGTCCTTTCCTAACTGGATTGTGGCAAAGCCCTGACCCCAGTGAAAAGCATTCACCACTTAGATACTCGATTCAAGCGACTGAGAAAGGACAACTCTCATGCTTCAGGAATTCCACTGGTTGTCATGTACCCAACATTAACTTCCAGATATGTGGCATTAACTTCAGGGCGGTTGTCTCCAACTCACCAACCAACCAGGCAGACAAGATCAAGATCTCTTGCGGCCAATACAATACACTCTTATTGCAACGATTTAAATCAAATCGTGCCAAAAGAAAACGATAAAAAAACAAGTTTCCTTCTGCTGTGCATCAAGGATCTAGAATTCTAACAGCTCTGGCAAGCAGGATCACTACTCCATTTCAGAAAGAAGCTAAAGACACAATACAAGTGACCAGTAATCATAGGTGACAGCATCAACAACATCCATCAGTCAATTCAGCTATAAATTGCTCTAATTTCCAGACGCGGTTTTTCTCTTAAACAGCACCCCACTGTTGGACAACTTAGTTCACACTCTAGAAATATATACATATATACATAAACTTTTGATGATTTCTATTGAACTTTGAATGAGCATTTCTGACTCAGAAGGTGAGAGAGGGGGCATCCCAGCACCAGCATGCATTCTAGAAGATGTAGTGGGGTAAGCTTAATTACTATGTACTGAACAAAAAAAAACATCCGTCAGAACTTTTCAAAGGACAGCAATGCCAGCAAATGTTGTATGAATTGTTTTAAGGTGGTAACTAAAGACGGGCTTGGTATATGAACTCTATGTGCATTGAACCACAATCAAGATGTCTCAAACACCTGGTAAACCCCGACTGCACAAGGGACAGCTGGATAAATGAAGGGTTGGATATTACAGACCTGTGATTCCATCTCTTACTTACAGTCTTCTAACCAATGATCCCAAGTTCTGTGGAGCAATAAGCAAGCAGTTAAGCAAATACAAGATCATTTTAAAGAAGAGATTTAATATGTTTGCCAGAAGACACCTTATAACACTAGGGGATCTCCATAGTCACTGTTGTTTTTTTATGCAAATTCGCACAACATGGTCCACCAAGGTACCAGCTTGTGGCACACGTTCTGGTCATGTCCAGATCAGACAAGATTATATTAGTGGGCACCCTATGCAACATTACCAGAAATGAACACCTCAGTGAATCAGGCAGGGTTTCCAGCAGTCAGGTAAAAAGGGTTTGTCAATTTGGAATGCCCTTACAATGGTAATGCATAACAGCCATAGCTTCAATGTCCTGGCACCAAGATAACAATATTAGTACTAAGTCTCCTCCAACATAACTCAAATACCGGCTTTATATATATTTTCAAAATTCAACCATTTTTCCCTAAATATTAGCTTATGAGCTTTGAAAATACATACATTTTCCATTTCGAATACAACACATTTTTCAATGTTGCTATACATACAATAACTCAGCAAAGCAAGAGCTTCAAATGTAATATGCTGGGCTGCACACAGGAGAGCTATTTGCAGACAATGTTATTCCTAAAGTCTAGAATGTATGTGTGCACTCTTTGAGATGGGCAAACCGACCTTCTACCATCTAAAGGTAGACAACAAGCAATGGCAATGTCAATAGGTAGGCTTATAAATGAAAGTGCGAAGCCCGGGCCAAGGGCAGGCCCGTCTGCGCCCGTCAGAGACCAGAGGAGACTGGGCTGGGCCACCCCTCTGACTTCTGCCGCTACCTGTGACAACCTTTGGTGAGTAGAGCAAGCCTTACCCCTGCGGACCTATTGTAATGGCTAAAGCCATATCTAGCATGCGCGCCTCTGCCTCAGTTTCTATAGCCAGCATGCTGGAGAGGGTTGTCAATATTGTTAGTACTGATATAGAACTAACTGAGAGGCGTTTGTCCTTGGGTTATACAATTCCTCAGCTTACCCCATATCTGTGGATGATGACTATCATATTAGTTCCCCCATGACGTTGAACTCAAATTCACCAAAGTATGAATAATATGCTCCTGCGCTCACCAGACCTGGCAAGCTGTCCAAACCACAAGGAAACCAAATTAACCGGGGACCATAGGGCAACTACAACTATTGCCAATAGCCCGTTAACCAAAAGCCTCAAGGACACGGGTGAAAACGTGACCGTTTCCCCAAAACCAGAAGTGTCAGGAGCAAAAAGGAAAAGGAAAACAGTTAAGCCTGTTTGCCCTAAGAGGAAACAACCACCCCGTTTAAAGCCACAGTGCACCGCTTTAAGTACATGGATTCAAGGCCCTGCGGCTACAGCTGAAAAAGTGAATGATGCAGTAACTGTTGGCGCCCCTGTTGCTCTAAAGTTAACCTCCACTACATCCAACTATCCAACTCATATCCAAACCCAGACGGAGGTTCGCCAGTACTTTCCAATAACCTCACATTGGGAGACACTGCTATTGACATTATTGTAGACACTGTGTCTGAACGAGTCAAGGAACTTGTCGAAAGGAATTTTGCTCTACTTTGGAAGTGCCTAGATCGCTTAGAATCCCTTGCTAACAAGTCTAGTTTGTCTAATAATGCACCCAACTTGTCTGACAAATTACAGGCTCAGAAGGGACCCACTACTAGTATTCCCAGCATATCCCAAACAATCCCTACTGCTGTGCAGCCTATGTTAACCGGGTCTTGCGATATTTGTCACAAAGTTAAAGAATGCATTCTCCCGGGGTTTGTCGCCAATCAGGGGAACAACCCACACTCAGGTACTTTTAACACTCTACAGCCGCTCAGCAGACGAGCGGCCTCACCAGCCAAGTACAAAAATCCCAGACCGTGATCACTGCCCCCAGTAAAATAACTACGGGCCTGTTGAACCAAGAAAAGAGGTTTTAAATTTACCACCTGAGGCCTGCCCTTATGTCCTGGTTTTAGCAGGGGTGCCCCCTATAAAGAAAAATCAATCAGAGTCTTGGGATCAACTACTCAACAATGAAATGAAATGAAATGAAATGAAATGAAATGAAAACGATATTTATAAAGCGCATGGCTACCCGGGAGTGTCCCAGCGCTGAAGGATCATACAAGGACGGAGGCCGGACTATGGGAACAGCCAGGTCTTAAGTTGTTTTCTGAAGGTCAGATGATTGGGAATCAGACGTAGCTGAAGCGGCAGGGAGTTCCAGAGTTTGGAGACATTGTAAGAAAAGAGTCGTCCGCCACTTCTGGCTCTTTTTATTCTCGGCACCTCGGTCAGACGCAGGTCATCTGATCGAAGTTTTCTCTTGGCTTTGTAGGGAAGAATCAGGGCTGAGTTGATTGCTGGGCCTGTACCTGACAGTGTTTTATGGGCAATACATAATGACTTGAATTTAATGCGTTCAAGCACGGGAAGCCAGTGGAGGGAGTGTAAGGCAGGTTTGGCTGATTGTCTGTTTGGGGTGCCCGTTAGAATTCTGGCTGCGCTGTTTTGAACTAACTGGAGTTTGGCAATTACTGAGGAGGGTGCGCCTAAGTATAAGGCATTCCCATAGTCTAGCCTGGAGAGTATAAGGGATTGTATTAGTATCTTTTTTGCTGGAGTGGGGAGCAAAGGGAGCACTTTACGGGCCATTCTGAGCATGCCAAAACAGGTGGCTGCTGTCTTCCTGGCCTGTGTTCTAAAGGTCAGGTCTTGGTCTAGCCAAATGCCCAGACTTTTGATTTCGGACTTATGGGTGGGGGGTGGTCCCATGCTTAGAGGCCACATTGAGTTAGGGTGAAAGCTGCTGTGGTTGCCTAAGACCATAATCTCGGTCTTTCCACCGTTGAGCTTGAGTTGAGAATGTTAATTGGCTGGTAAAACACAAGGGGTTCAGCACGCACAACATCAATGATATTTTGATGGTGCGCATGGTGGGCTGGGTTGGTCCTTCGTTAAGACCTTAGAAGGAGATTGTATTGTTGTTAATTTCCGTCGGCCGGTTTTGGTAAGATCTATACTGAGCCAAAGAGTATAATAATTTCTCATCTACTGATATCTGGTCATTGCCTCTTGCCCATTTTTATAAACCCAATAACCCCATCAACACGTCAGTCATTTCTCCGCTTTTGTCACAAAATAGGTTTACCCCCCTCTCTGATCTGGATACATTAGATTGACTGCCTCCTATACCTTCGCCCATCGAATTGGTCCCCTTTAGATCAGTATTGTTTCTCTTGGTAAGCGATGTTTTTGAGCCCCCCCAACCATAACTTGCAGGTGCTAAGCTGGAATGTTGCCGGCTTAACCTCCAAAGTAAACTAGGATTGGACTAACCTGGTAAACAAATTTGATATTTTAATGTTCCAGGAGTCCTGGGCCACAGGGGATCTGTACCTTGAAGGCTTTCAATGCTTTAATGTTTGTGCACCAGTCCCCACATATGGGCGACCCTCAGGCGGCCTTTCTATTTGGGTCAATATTCAGTCTGGTGGAAGTATCAAAGCTATCTCTACAAATAGTCCCAACTTCCAAGCTTTGATATACACACACACACAGGGGGTCTCCATTTGTTTCATCAACTTTTTTAATAATGATTTTCTAAATGTGCCAAACACAATTGTTGCCAACCTGTTTAATTTTGTGTCAAACTTACAAATCACATCAGGGTCCCCCAACCTAACTGGAATTTGTTTGGGAGGTGATTTTAACGTTAAGATTTCAGGGGTGAATATATCAGACACTCTTCACGCACCATGTGTAAATCTGTGTAAAAGGGGGACGGAATTAGTTGATTATTAGTAAAATTATGAGTTGGTAAACGCGATGGACACTGCAGCTGTAAACATTGACGACAGCCACTTAATACCAACGTTCAGAGGCCGTGGCTGCGCCTCAATAATTGATTACGTTTTTATATCAGCCACGTTGGAATATATCTTAGTTAGAGCAGAGGTCATACCTACCGTATTTGGGGACCATAACCCAACTTCGGTTATGTTTAAGGTCACTCCCAGAGCCAATCCGATTGTAGAACGAAGAGCTAGTAATTTAACACCCTCGACCGATAACCTAAGACTCATTTGGAAAGGTACAGACAATAGTATTGTGTTTCAGAACATGGTAACAACTTATCGGTCATTTGTCGATACCGGTCTGTCACCTATGGAAGTTAACCCCGAGGTAGTAACCGCTTTTGTCCACCTTTGCACAGGCGTTAAACAAATTATCTCAAAACCCACAACGTCCAATAATCATAATATCAAGTGATTTAAGAGTGATTGCTCAAGGGCAAATAGAGAGCTTCGCGCTGCCTTGTTATCAACACCAAGGGATGCAAGCCTTGTTAGATCACTGAGGAAACAATATAATAAAGTGCGTTGAAGAGAAAGGTGGCAGTGGTTTATAGAAACACGGCCAGCACCTCTGTTATATTTTCATAGTCAGCACCCAATTTATGTAAAATACAGCGTGCTCAATGCAGATATCGTGCCACCCACAATATCATTCAATGCGCGATATTAAATTCCACGCATATACCATAGAAACAATTTAAAAAAAGCAGAGCACTGCACATTTGTAAGTCAAAACTGCAGATCCACATTTGGAAGTTTTATTATTCAAACAAATAAAAGTCCATATGTCATAGTCCTGATCATGAGTAGACTATTTTGACAAATTGTTGACACGTAGAACCAAACAGCCCGGTTTGACAAAATGTTGACACGTAGATATAAGAAAACAGCCGACACGTGTTTCGTCGCTTAAAGCGACTTTTTCAAGGCTGTTGACCAAAAAAAATCCATATAAGAAGCAGGTTTTAAGATAAAATAATAGGGGGGGATTGTTATCATTAAGATTAAAGTGTACCCAAAGGAAGAATTGAACTTAATTATAAAGGAGAAGAGCAATTAGTTGTGAAGAAACCACCAAAGTATACAAGATTCATTAATCTTGAAAGAAAATTTCGAGAAAAACTATAAACTTAAGCAAACCCTATAGAAAAAACGGTGTGAATAGTGCTGTATCACTCCAAGAAATAGAAGGTAACCAGATCGTGATAAGTTAAAAAGTAATAATTACCCAAATAATAAAAAGAATTTCATAATAAGACACCAAAAGTAGAACAAGAATATAACTAAAAGCAAGCAAAAATAAAAAGAGAAAAGGAACAAACGAAAAAATACATAATCACCTCAAACACTCGAAAACAAATGGCATTCAACAACGCGACTTGATCTGCATAGTTGTCGCAGAACCCGTGATGTGTATCCACGAATAACTCCGTATTCCCTATAGAGATCGGAGTAGAATATATGTATATAAAATTAAAGCACCCGAGTTAATCATAGCGTCATTCGTTAATTAATATAAGGTACAAAAAACTAGACGCAATACTTATGGCTTTTATCCCAAACATATTTGTGTAACCTAGTTAGGTAAGCGACATAACACACCCTACCAAGTTAATAATACCCTATTCAACGTCTCAAATCACAACATTTAAAAATTATTGATAAAAGACAAATATCATGTCTGACGTAACAATTCAAAACCATCAGAACAGCATCTCATCATTTTCGATGACAACATAACACTTGTTTCAATAAGACCCAAATGTCAGTCTATAACATCTACCATTTCAGCGATCCTATAATTTAGTAATAATTGCCCGCCTTCTATTTGTATATGCGCCCCTCTAGGTGTGTACAAGAGTCATACTCTTTGGTGTGTAACATTAAACATTTTGTTAAAACGCTTACCCAACCACAGTAGAGACCCAAATAACGACCTAATTCTTGGTTCAATTATGGTGTGGTCGACATGTTTCAGCCGGAGTGGTCACTTGACCCGGCTTTCTTCAGGACCGAAAAACACAACTAAAATGCTACTGCTAAACTAATAATAAGTGAAAAATCAAAACCCATGCAATCCAAATGTGAGTGTTGGGTAAGAAAGTGGCAAATGCCACCCTACCAGACAAACAGTCTCGTGCTTGAGCGTAAGAACAATGTCTCCATTCCCAGCTTTTTGTGGGAGAACTGCCTCACCTCACCCGGCTGACTGCTCGGAGAAGGAGGCACCGCTCTGTCCGTCGATACCTCAGACTGGCCCACGAGCTGTTTGTCTGGTAGGGTGGCATTTGAACCAAGAATTAGTCTATAGAATTTTAATAAGACTATAGGTTCTTTTAGATATGAAACTTGGTTAATTCTCATTAAACATATTTTTTGACCAAGTATTCATTTTTAATTTCACATCACATATAAGCACTGCACATCACTTGAGTCCTCAAGTCTTGGGTACAAACCCTGGCAGGAGTCTGTTTTCTTCTTGGGTATCACTGGCCTGCGCACCAAGCAGAGTCTTTGGTGACCCGCGTCCCTGGGCTCAGACCGTGATTCCTTAGAGTTCCAAATGACGATGCTCCGCCAATAAGGGTGGGCTGATGGACTCTTACCTCCTGCTAGGTGGTGTCCCAATTACCTGTAGGATCTCATGCATTCCTCTACAGTAATTATTGGTTAGCTATTCTTCTTTATATGGACTGTGCACCTTCTGATGGTTATTTGTAGTGTCTAGATGGGATTGGAGGTGTTTTAGTCCTAAAACTAAGTCCCTTTCTTGACCCTCTTATAAAATAGGTTTTTTGGCCCTGTATGCTTACCACGCCAACCGGAGACATAAGCAATACATTTTGAAACCCTCAGGTGCCCGGTATATAACTATGGCATGTGCAGATGGCCCCCCCACAAAATTCCCAGCTAGCTATCTCTTAAAGGCGATTAACCGCTGGGAACGAAGCCTGCTCTTTCGTCTTAGGGCTGGTACTTTAAAATATTCACTTTGTTTTCCCCTAGGTTTTAATACCAATCTTGAGCAAATGCATTGCCCTTGTGGAAATCGTGGCAGCCAATCTATGTTACACTTTTTATTCTTCTGTGATTTTTATAAAATATATAGTAAGCAGCTGCTGATCCCCTTTCTTAAGGCTTATGATATTACTGATTTTAGGGATCATATAGGAAGATTGTTATGCTCAATGGGGAAAATTTAATTTTCTGTGTTAGTACGTTCTTGAAACTGGCTGTTCGTTCTCGTGCTTCTATGAACACAGTATAGCCAGTGTTTGTTGCACACCAGGTATCTGACTTAATTAATATGTGGGTCACATTTTATTAATTTTATTGCTTTTTTATGTGTCAGAGTGTCCGCATTTTAATATTTTATGTTGATACATTTTAAATATTATATTTTATATTACCTCTGAACTAACAACTAAATTGTAGGTTTATGTCTGTTCTGCTGAATTTATTCTTGTACTATGTATATAATTCCATGTCCACATAATAACATGTCTACTGCACTTATTGATTTTTTTTTTTATCATTAACTATGTATGCATTGTGCTGGTATTATTTTGTACTTTTCTGGATATTTTTGTATCTGAATAAAGAATTTATTGATTGATTGAAATGAAAGTGCCTCCATAGTATTTGATTGGTTTAGGCACTGAATAAGTCATCATACTCTGTCACGTATCATTGCAATTGTACATCCATTAAACACACATTAATTCTTGCATTCACCCACTTGCACAACGACAATAAAACAGATAAACCAATTCAGCCACATATGCAAGGAAAAAAAAAAAAGAAAAGCAGAAAAAGAAAAAAAAATGCTATCACCTAAAAATGGCAGGCATACGCTTGTCAGAACAATATTAAACAAAGCAGCAGGTGGACATTTTGCAATGGTATTGTACATAGTGTATTGCTTTATATTCCCTGCTGATTGCATTTGCAATGGTAAAAACAATGACACCATAATGATAATAGCATTTCCTGATGGTTAGCAAATTTATATGCAGCGGCAGTGCAAATTGAGGTACACTGCAGATGAAGTGAACGGCAAGCAAGCAGCCAGTTAGCACTGACTTTGGAGCTACAGAATGCTTTAAAAATGAAAATAAAAAGAGGAGAAGGAAATAAATAAAACTGCACCTATAAGTAGATAATGGAACACTAAAGGATCGGCCTACAAGCCTTTGCACCGAAGTACACTCATTTTCAGATGGATGTCCACATGTGATCAGTTAAATGTCGTAACTCACAAGGCAAGAGAGCTGAAGACTGAAGTGGGCTGATCAACTGCCCCATGCTGTCTGCGGTCATGAACAGAAGCAGAGCGTGAATGACACTCATACAGACCAGTGGCAGAAGAGGGCTGACCCAAAGTCCCTGTCAGTACATCTATGGGATGTATATTCATATACATGTACTTATTTTTAATGATTTTTTCCTGGCAGACAATTACGCTATATATTAGCGATATATTGACGATGTCCTGGTCGTTTGGCGTGGAGACCTCGATTCCATCTCTGAGTTCCATCAATGGTTAAATGCACAAAACGAATTCCTCAAATTCACAGTGGAAGCGAGTAAGACCAGATTGTCATTTCTTGACCTGTCCATTTTTGTAACATCTCATGGCCTAGAGAGCGAGATCTATAGAAAGCCTATGGCGAGGAACTCGCTCCTCAGATATGACAGTCAGCACCCAAAGGCACTCAGAGACAACTTACCTTACGGACAATTTCTTCGAGTGCGGAGAAATTGTTCAACAACGGAGGGTTTCAAAACTCATACCCAGTTGCTGACTACCAATCTTTTGGAAAGACATTACCCTCAGAGTCTGATAAGACGCGCCCGCAAGAGAGCTGCCAACAATCACCGTGAGTCCCTTTTAGAGCTTCCAACGCAAAAGCCTCTTGCAGATAGACTCACCTTTGTACATACTTTTAGTACACTCTCAAACCAAGTACAGAAGTGTATTAGACACCATTGGCGTTTATTGAATTCAAGCAAAGACAAGATTCCTCTTCCCTTGTTTGCATTTAAAAGAGGCAGTAATATCAAGGACAAATTGGTTCATACACGCCCTAAGACACCGTTACCGAGACAATTGGGTACGCTCTGGGGTTTACCGGCGGCCACTGGCCACCATCCCTGTGGCGAATGCTCTATCTGTCCACAGACTTCACATTCAACGACCATTGATATAGGAACCAATAAACCTTGGATTCAGTATCATTTTACTAATTGCAACAGCAGTAATCTGATTTATTTGATCACTTGCCCGTGTAGAACTAACTATGTCGGGATGACCACTCGAAAAGTTAAGGCACGTATGTTGGAGCACAAAAGCACTTTTAGATGCAAGAAGCTCACTACAAAACTCATGAGACATTTCAATGAACATCATGGACCTGAAGAGTTTAAATGGACTGTTCTTGAAAAACCCATTATACCCTCATCTGTCAGTGACATATCTAGATATCTATTTGTGAAAGAGCAGAAATGGGTGTACAGACTACATAGTGACACTCTAGGCTTGAATGATGACATTCCCTGGGTTAGCCTTTAATTTATAGGCAGGCCCAACTGAGTCTCAGAAGGGACTACAGAACCTATCAGTGGCATGCCTTTGATAAGAAACACATGGTGACATCATTGGGGAGAAGGCTCACACCAGGCGCAGAATTTCATTTCCCTTTTTTAGTGCTGGATAACTCAGTATGAGGATTAGGGATGTGAGGACTATCACACTGACCCAGTGTTAACTACACACACTATGTTTTCTTTACATTTAGTGACATGTGGAGACGAACACGTATTGTTATTCGGCTTGCTCCCTTAGACAAGATTTGGAGTCTGGGGTGATCTCTACTGAAATGGCAACACAAAGCAGGGCATGCTTCTTCTATCATCATTAGTTGACCAGGGGCGCTTTGATACAAATGACTGCCCAAGAAAATAGCCTTTCCCTCCATTCTTACTGATATTGGGAAGATAATTGAGCACTATCACCTTTTCTAAAAAAAATCTTTGAGACTATAGTGCACCTTAAGATCTAACGCGATTTATCTGTGCTTGATTGAGGTGTTAGACGACAAACAGAACTACAGGGCAACTACGCGTGACGTCATTCTGTAGTCTAGCGGCGCCACGTTGAGTGATACTGAGCGCGCGCTTCTTTAAAACTACAAAAGAGACGCGTGTGACGTCATTATGTAGTTTGGCGTTGCTACTCCGCCGCTAACAAGAGCGCGCGCTTTTTCAAAACCGGATGTAGACCCATCACAACAGAGGGTATTTAAATTGAAGATGTTCAAGACTCTGGTGCCTCCTTCCCTGAACTCGGCGGGAGTCCAGAGGTACCGACGGACAGGTCAGTGTATGCCTAATTGAGTGGTATTGACTTAGTTACGTAGCGCAACAGACACGTATCCTCGAAGGTCCCTGCATGTAGCGGTCTCGGAGCCGTAGCCGAGTGAGAATATATGCTAGAATAGATGTTGGAATGAGGACATTTATCTCGCCCTTGTCCGGCATAAGTGAAGTATTTAGACGTAGATTTAATGAACACCATGCTGTTTTTGATGTCTAAGTGTGGTGTTGAGCCCATTAAGCCACTAAATACTAACGGGTTAGCCATGAAGTTCTAGAGGCTTACAAGAAGCACATAGCTAGTAGAGTCTGTGACTGTGCTTTCTTCGCATAACATTAGTCTCTATGATCAAAATAGGTCTATGACATCTGGTAGGTCTACTTGTTTTAAAGAGTGTAAAAGAGGGAAGGATAATTGATATATAACCTGGCTGGACCCTATACTTTAGATGGGGTTTTCCTTGGTTGTTTAAGTCTGAGGTTGGCTGCAGAGCCCATCTTCTTTTATTTTCCCCTGTTTTATTATAGAGCGGGGCCTCATCTACACCCGAGGAAGGTTCCAGGGAGGTGAGGTTTGGACCTTGACCAATCAGGGTAAGCGGATACATCAGAGCCATTTGGGACATAACATTATGCCTGCTGGTTTCTAGTTTCCTAAATAGCACAAAGTATGATAATTGATTTATCTTCTTGTAGGTGATGATTGCATCCTGCATATGAAGGCTTCACACCAAGCGAGGTTGTATGGTTCTTCTTTTTTATAGTGTTTAGAAGTTGCGTTGGTTAATATGCAGTAGCTGTTATTTGGTCCTGATGAAAGCCTGGATCACTTCCACTTAGGCTGAAACATGTTGACCTCATATAAGGAGTTATAGTGCTCTACTATGAATCAATAGCGGGAGCTTGATTTAACTCCTTAAGGTTTTACTAGGTGTGAGGAAAGAGATATTGCTAAAACATCTTTTCACATAACCTTTTTATTTTTCACTGCACTGCATCACATAGTTTTTTTCATAGTTTTTTCTATGTTGTTTTGCACACTTTGTGGCATGAATTGTTTGCCTTGGTGGGGAATGGCATCCACGGAGAGCATATGAGCTCGCCACGGAGGAGACCCTTACGATCTAACGGTCATCCTCATGGATGTGGCAGATTACCACGTGATAACAATGACTTACAGGGCTTGACAATTTAGCTCTATCACATGATATAATTTGATGGCAATCATGCTCAGCTCGGATTGCCAGGGATAAAAGAAGACCTTCCGTTAGCATATACATCACTTACTGTGTTTCTTTTTAGACCCCCGGTCCCTTTTTTGTAGTTGCATCAGTTTGGAATAGGGGATTTGGACTTGGGTAGGTCTTTAAATTATTTTCCCTTAGACCCTCCTTTCACTTGTTGTATTGAGGAGACAATTACGCTTGTCAGGCCTTATGAAGAGATTCTACCAAGATTTACTATAGTGCAAATCTTGCACCCCTCAGGCTCGCCAAACTCCTTGCCTAAAAACTATCCGTGCCTATTATTTTCGGATAGGATCCCATGAAATTCCTATCCTTCCTCTGTGTCCTTTGAAATCTTAAATGGCTCCCAGATGTACCAGTCTGACAAACCTAAATCACCTTTATTTGAACGTGCTTCTAATACCTTGCTGCTAATTAAACTCCTTTCCTCTCCATTTATGAAACTATGTAGTAAGGAGAGATTAGGGTGCAGCTTCGATAATGAACTGAAGGAAAGACATTGGAGAATACATTTCAGTTTCTATTTCAGTGACGTAGGCAGTGTCTAAACCAGTGGTGCTGGAACAATTTTTAGAGTGGGGGTGCTGCCGTTAATATTATATCATTGAACTGTGAAAAATCCAAGCGTCATACAAAAAAGAAGTGAGTTAGAAATGGGGGTCTCTAGTTGATAGAGGTGGGTACCTTGGTCCAAGTAGGGACCTTTCTTCCTAGTCAGGTAAGGGGGATACACTCCTAAAATTACCCCTGCTCACCCTCTTGGTGGCTTGGCACGAGCAGTCAGGCTTATCTCAGAGGCAGTGTTTAAAGCATTTGCACATAACCAACAGTAATACAGTGAAAACACTACCAAAAGACACCACACCAGTTTAGAAAAATATCCAATATTTTTATATATCCAAAACAAGACCAGAACGATACAAATCCAACATACAGTACTTAAAAATATATACTTTGCAAGATATCCTTTAAAATTGCAGAAATACCTCAGAAACACAGTTCAGAGTTGGTAGCTCTGTCCAGGGCTACCTCGATGCTGAAAACAACAGAGTCTAACAGTTCCGGCGACTGTGTCGGTACGGGCCAGTGAAAGTGTGGACAGACTCGGTAACAGTACCTTTCGCGGCTGGCAAGTTGGTGCGAGCTGGTCGTGGCAACCGTTGCAGTTGCATTGCAAATTAGAAGCGGTGCCGAGTGAGGTACAGGCAGCGGCTCAGTGACGATCGTCCAAACGGTGTCCGTGAGACCAAGGCTTACGGTGCAGGGTGAGGCGATGCTTGATGCGGTGCTGGCAGGTTGCGGTGCAAGCGACAGAGCCGGTTAGCAGGAGCCGGCGTCGGTCAGCCCAGACTTCTGTGTGGGACGGGGTGGTGCATTGTGAAACTTACAAGCGGTGCCCCCAGCCACAATGCGGTCACTGGTGTCGAAGTCAGCAGCCGCAATGGCGAGACCAGGATGGGGAAGTGAAGAGAGGCGGAGTGCGGTGCCCACAGGTCACGGTGCAAGCAGCGGCTAAGTGGCGACGGTCGTCATCGGTGAGACCAGGGTTGCGGTGCAAGATGCGGACGGTGCCGCCAGGACACAGAGCCAATGACAGAGTTGGTGACGTAGTCGGTTGCGTTTCCCTTCCCTGTGGCAACTGAAACAGCAGTTCCAGAAGCGTACACAGAGGTTGGTGAAGTCTTTGCAGTCCCTGAGATGCCAGAACAGGAGTCAAGCTCTACTTCAAGCCCTTGGAGATACTCAGCACAAGTAAAAAAAGTTCAGTCCAGTCCTTTCACTGCCAAAGGCAAAATCAGCAACTGCAGGCCAACCCAACAAAGAAACAACACAGCAAAGGGACAGTGCTCCTCCTGGCAGCTGTTCTTCTTGGCAGGTTCCTTGATTCCAGCAATTTCTAAAATGTTGGGGTCTGGGCCCTACTATTTATACTCAAAATCCCTTTGTTCAGGCAGAGTGTGTCTGCGCTTAGTCCAAACCAGTTCTGTCCTCTCTGGCCCAGCTTCCTGGCAGGAGGTGGAGAGAGCATTGTGGAAGGCAGACCTGGCCCATTCAGGTGGAAGGAAATCCCCTCCCCCTACTCTAAATGCAGCACGGGTCTATTCAGCCCCGTCATGACTCATCCAGGCTCTCTGGAGCCACTGTAAATCCCCAGCCCATGTCACTCCAAAGCCAGACAGCCTATCCACATCCTAGCAGAGGCACACTGGATGGCTAAGCAAGAAAATACATACTTTCTAAAAGTGGTATTTTCAAACACAGAATGTAAAAAGCACCCTCACTAAAAGATGCATTTTAACATTCTGAATTCAGGCATACTAAACTTTATTTTCATACCTTGTTCCAAGGGGTAGTTGTTTTTATAGGATGTTATAAGCAAACTCCCATTCTATCCTATGGGAACAAGTAGCCTTGCAATAGTGAAAAGCAATATTGTCAGTATTTCACTATCAGGATATGCCACACACCAGGGCATGTCCCACCTTTCACATACACTGCACGCTGCCCACGGGGGTACCCTGGGCCTACCTTAGGGGTGACTAACATGCAAGAAGAGGGAAGATTGGGGCCTGGCAAGTGGGTGCACTTGCTAGGTCGACATAGCAGTTACAAACTGCACGCATACTCTGCAGTGGCAGGTCTGAGTTACCTTTACAGGGCTACTTCTGTGGATAGCACAATCAGTGCTGTAAGACCTCTAGTAGCATTTGATTTACAGGCCCTGACACACTCAGTGCACTTTACTAGGGACTTACCAGTAAATCTAATATGTCAATCATGGAAACACCAATCCATATTACACTTTACAACAGGAGAATTTGCACTTTAAATACTGAACAGCAGTGAGAAAGTGTGCAGACACTAAACCAGCAAAAACAGAGTCGAAACCGGGAGGTCAGAAATCAGAAAGACAGGGGAAACACGTCAAAACATGCCAAGTCTAACAAAGTGTAACAAATGAGCCACGCCCATTCAGAATGGAGAATGGTAAGGATGTGGCATGTAGCTCTTGGTGGATTTTGGAGCACCAGGGTGGTAGTGTACTGTGATTTACAGACAGAACATTTTCTACTGAAATGACCACTAAATTTGTGCACACATGCAGTTTTACTGGTACAACAATATAGCACAGAAATGATATTGTGAAAATTGGGTTTCAGGGAATTTGTATCATTTGTGCATCACCAAGCAAAGTGTCTTGATTTGCTTTGATCCTATTAAAATCTTAGTTCCCATCACTTTTTAGAATTACAAAAAAGTGCTTCATTTCTGCTTTCCTAATTGCTGAAATAATTTGAAATGTTATTGTAGTTCACTTCCCAATATTTAAATGCTGTTGTGTGTTAGAAAAAAACTGACATGCTGCAGCCTTTCCTTTCGTATGTTTCTGGACCCCAGCAGGATTATCATCTAGATCACTTTTACAAAATACTCTAATTTGCAGTCCGAGAAATAAAAGTAGACTCCAGTTTCTGAGTCAGAAGAAATTTGTCAGGAGACATAGCCTGATATTTGACCTTTGTCTTCGAACAGCAGCAAATATGACAATTTAACACAACATTTAAAGGCATCTTTGTTGCTTCTTGAGTTTCTGAACTCCAGCATGAATATTTCTGGGGGGGCTGCAGCACCCCCTGCACCCCTACTTCCAGCCCCTATGGTCTAAGCTACAGATGCAGGAAGGCGCAAGGAAAAGACAAGCCTCACCAATGAGGGAAGAGGATGTGGCCTAACGGCTAGAGCGGTCGACCTCGAATCGGGGGAACCAGGTTAGAGTCTCGGCAACGACGCTCAACATCCTGTGATTCTGGGCAAATTTACTAAACTTCCCCGTGCCTAACAAAAATGAATGTGTCTGTAACACGTCTGGTGCTCATGGAAAGTGCTCTGATACCTTCGGGTCGAGTTGTGCTATATAAAACCCCGAAAAAATAAATAAATGATGGGACATGATCTGGAGAGCTGTTAAAATCTTTCTTGGTAATGTAATACCCCACATTTTATGCAGAAATATGTCGGTGAGTTAGCAGTAACTGTTAAGATGTAAGCGCGTATTTTGCTTGTGAAGCCACTGCCATTTTAAATGACAATAAATCTGTTGCTCCAAAAGTGATACACTCTGTAAAACGATTAGCTAGGATTTATTAAAATAGGCTTATGCACCTCACTTGTAAAGACAGTCGTCAACAGAGTGTTTACCATGATCTCTTTAACGCTCCGAATTTCTTGTTAATTTTTAGAATATTATGGAAAAAGTGCCATAATCCGAGATTGACTGAAAAACAAGTCACTCATTGCTGCGAGTGAATGTTAATGAAGGCTTAATGTTTCTGGTGATGAAATGCCAGACAAGTAGTGGTTATTTTTTGATGTCGTTAATTGCTCACCTTCAACGGAATAAGAAATCCCAAATGGGCAAAAATATATGCACTGTGTGAGAAATAAAATCACACTCAAATATTATACGGAAAAAAGTATTCTAAGGCTTTTGTTAAACTTTCTCTTCCCAGCCTGGGTACCTATCATTTTAGTTGCTAGCAAAAATGACTTGGGACTGAAGACTGTGTACTTATTACAGATACTTGGATGCGAATACTGTAAAAAACAAAATATGCTCAATTGATTAAATGATTGCTCAATCAAGTAAAATAATGCTGGTTGTATAAGAAATTCGATCTCAAGGGAGCACATACTCTGATCAGGGGGGCAGATTGCCTCTGCCCCCCACTAGTGATAGCACAATTTAAATCCCCTGAGACACCAGAAACTATTAAACTCTTGAACTCTATTCGTTCTGGAGCTCCCACCGATTCCTGTCCAGTACGGATCATAAAGGAAATTCCTGAAATCATTGGAACAGCACTCACACCCTTGCTGAATGCTATTCCCGGGTCTGGCATATTCCCCAAATCCTGGAAAAAGGCCTCTGTTCTCCCACTGTTGAAAAAACAGACCCTAGATCCAAAAGATCCTAACAGCCACATGCCTATCACGCAGCTCCCTTTCCCGGCCAAAATATTGGAAAAAGCCATGAATATCCAACTGAGCACGTTTCTGCAGCTCAACAACTCTCTTGACCCTTCCCAATATGGGTTCAGAGCAGCACAACACGACGTCCGCTTTACTTAAATCCACGGAGGAAATCAGAGAGGCCTTGGATGAGGGTGTCAATGCCGTGCTGATTTTGCTGGACCTGTCGGTGGCATTCGACATGGTCCACCACAAAGTGTTGATGGACCGTTTGTCAGATATAGGAATAGAAGGGCCAGCATGGAAACTGTTGCAGTCTTTTTTAACCGACAGATCACAAACTGTGGATCTGGATGGTAACAGTTCCGAACCTTTCTCCCTTCCATGCAGGGTGCCACAGGGCTCGTGTCTAAGCCCAACGCTTTTCAATATCTATTTGGCACCCCTGGCTGGTGTCATTAGATCATTTGGCTTCCAACTCACCTCCTACGCTGATGACACTCAAAGAGTGCTATCACTGATGGCCTCTAATTGCCTAAAACTGAACTCCACCAAGACCGAGGTCATAAAGTTTGGCAACAATCCACGTGTGTGGACACCGGACTGGTGGCCAGAAGATCTTGGTGTATGCCCCCCCCGACCATGAGTGACCAAACAAACATGGTGATCTCAGCATGCTTTCTAGTCTTGAGGATTATAAGGAAAATTAAGTTCTTCGTGTCTGAAAATAGCCTCAAGACAGTGATTACGGCTCTTATAATGTTGCGTCTGGATTACTGCAATGACTTTAATCTCAACGCTCAAAAGCAGCACATGAACCAGCTCCAACTAGCCCAAAAAGCAGCAGCAAGATTGCCGTCAGGAACTCCTAAATTTGTTTCCGTGAGAAAGGAGCTAAGGCAAGATCACTGGCTCCCGGTGAAACAAAGTTTGCTTCAAGGCACTCTGCACCGTGTTGAAGGCCATCAATGGAGCAGGGCCCGATTTTCTTAGGTGTAAATTCCTCTGGTATGTCCCGGGAAGAACGCTACGCTCCTCAGGAGCCAAATACGTTCAAGTCCCCCCATTTAAAAGAGTCAACTGGGGAGGTAGGAGTTTCATTAACTGTGCCTCCAGAGCTTGGAACGAGCTTCCCCTCCATCTCCTCTCCTTTAGGAAAGGATTAAAGACCTGGCTCTTTGCGCAGTAGCATACATTATTTTCCCCTAGCAACCAGTGCTAGCGTCAGGACACCCCAGGGTAACCGTGCGCTCTACAAATGCAACTAACATAACGTAACATCAGAATTAGATGTGTACAAAATGTGAGCAATTTGCTTTTGCAAACTGAGCGAAATTACAGCAAATTGGTAGTTACACTAAATGCAAATCTGTCATTTCATGATAATGTACTACAAAATGCATCCTCGCATCAATTTTTCATGCAAAGATGCATAAATAATAGCACCCCGAAAAACAGCCACTTGCGCTTTGTTGTTTCCGTGCCTTCACTATAAATCTTTTACAGCAAATTGCACCGTTTGCTGTAAGTTTTTATTGTGAATGGTGCGTAATTAAGTGAAGTAATTTATGGAATTTTAAGTAAGAAACGTATTGCGAAATACCTGAAATTACACGGCCATAAATTAAAATGTGCCCAGGTCTTATCAGAATTTCATCTCAAGACGGAAAAAGAGAGGCTTTTAATAATGTATTTTGCCCATTAAAAGTATTTGGTCATGAACTTTGAGTTACTTAATGCTCAATCTGCAATTTACGAGACATCCTTGATCTCTACAAATGTGTTAACCTATTTACATTAATATCTTGATAGATTCCGAGGACTTCTCTTAACATTGCAACATGTCTATCTTACACGCAATCAGAGTTGTTAAAAACGTAAGACAATTCCATAAATGTATCCTTGATTGAATAGATCATTTTGCTCCAAGGCGTGGACATCGAGTTGTTCACAATTCCAGCTGTCTTAGGTTGTCCAGAACCCAGGACATCTTCATTATCGTTGACAGAGCATTTCTGTCACGTTACTCTTCCCATATACAATCTCTGACTTGGCTACTGAAGATGGGGTTCCATATGAGTGGTCTCTGGTGGTACAACAAGCATACAATGGACTGAAAACAGCTTTCGAAATATTAAAGTATGTGGCGTGCGGTAGAAGCAAACGCCGCCAAAGTTGCCATAGGAACGGTGCTCCTAGGAGCAACTAAGTTTCTGAACTTGGTGTTAGATCATCGTCAGCATTGTTAGCTTCTCCCTGAAAATATTTATAAACAAGCATTGGCCTTTCCCTATATCCTCTGCCATCACATGCGCACTTACAAAATTATGCAGGGGCTTTTTTCTTTTTATTTATGGATCCCAACAAAACAGGTGCAGAAGCAACATGTGGGTTGGCAGAAGTAACTTGGAGGGTGGGGGGAGAAATACAAGGCACGCGCAAGAGAGCTAATGTGGGGCGAGGGAGAAGCACAGGGGTGAGAGCAATTCAGAGGGAGAAGCAAATCAGAGTGAGCGCAACACTATGAAGGTGGAGGGGAAACACATGAGCGAGCAACACAACGCAGCAAAGAGGAAGAGAATAAAACAAGGGCGACAGCGTGAAAACACATGCAATTTCATGGAATGCTCAACCAAATAGAAAAAGTTGTGCCTGAAAAGTAAGCAGTGGAATGACACGAAATTAGGCTGGGCTCCAGGGGAGGGACAAACGCAAAAAGAGGAAGGAGAATCTAGTAAGATGATGAATGTAATGAAAATGACAAAGCCAAAACATAAAATCTAACCCTCCTTCTAACTGTGCTAGTATCCCCCCCCCCAGCGCAACAGCTAATCATTATGTTCAAGCTTTCGATATTCAATTACTCGCACATCTACAGTTTCCTCCTTTACCCATTACATGTTAATCCTGCAATTTAATGGGATTAATTATATACATATATTATACTATGTAATATGTCACTTTTGGTATACTGTAAATGGCTCCAATATCACTTGGTGAAAAAGCGCTATAGAAAAACACTGACATTAACAAAATGGTAAGCAGTACCAGGCAAGCCTACTTTAAAATCACAGTAGGTCTTTTTACAATAGACAGCGTGCGGTTTCTGGTACGCAAGACCTACACAGCAACAAAAAATATAGTACCTGGAGTATGGTCTTTCTGTAGGATAACATCTTTGTTCCATTGCAGGGGTAGATGCCTACAGATGCAACTTTATGTGTGTGTTGCAATTCAAACCACATTTGTGGGTTACGTCTCTTGCGAGGAAAACAACTGGCAACAAACCCGCATGCAATCTCACACTGCTGTAGCTTCCTTGCCACAGGACCAGCAGCCACGCGGTTTGATTAATGAGCTTGTCAGATATAATGCGGGGTTGGTTGCCCTCTCATAATAAAGAACGAAAACGCTTAGCTTGGAACATGGTTTGGTGTCTGGTGCCGGCTTCCAATCACAGAAGACGCCAGTGAACACATTGTGACGCTGTTCTAATTGCTCTTTGTTCAGTGGATGGAGGCCTCTGCCAAGGCTGGCCCTAGTCACAGGTCTCAGAGAAGGAGTTTTTTTTTTAGTCCAACCACGCAGAGAATAAAGCCTTTAGGAAGCCAGGAGGTCCCCATAGCAAAGGCAGGCTGGCATTTGTTCAACACTAGGAGACCTTGCGATGCCGGCTCTTTCAAAGGGCCATTTATCAAAGCATTCACGAATGATGAATTTACCAACTCAGAAATTCACAGCAAACGCTGGCCGACTGCAAACAGCAGAAAACAATAGTAGTGCGCTTGGTTGGGAACTCTTCAACCCTGCTGTAACACAAATGACTCTACAGTGGGCTGCAGCAAAGGAAGGGAGAAGTAAGAGTGCCATCCCCTCAAATAAAGCGACACCTAAACAAAATGACCTGCTCTTGTTCCTCTGCCTCTTGCTGTTGTAGTCCACATCCGCAATGTGATTATGTTGTTGAATGTAATGCAAGTGACCTGTGTACATCACACCAGGGTGTTTCTCTTTCTCAAGACACAAATTAGCAAAAAACCGAGATTGAGGATTATTGCGCTGTCAAATACACGAGCTTCTTCTGCGGAGGTCCTCACCAGCAAACCTCAGCAAAATATCTTCCATGGCAATGCAAACCAGACAAATGTTCTAAAAGGGATCAGACTCAATCACCTCAGCACATTACAGCCCACCGTGGTTCCAATGAATCCCATTTAAATATCACCAACAGACAGGAAATCAGTGCTTCTTGCAAATATGACCTTAAAAAAGGGGATAACTGCAAGGGTAAGGTGGTGGCAGCACCGGTAACAGGGACTTGGGATGCACCAAAACAGGGTTGCACCATAACAGCGACGCTCAATTTCTTCACTTAATTCATTTTGATTGCTGCAAACTGGATTCCATCATCTTCGGTTCATACCGAAACAATGGTACCAGAAGGGACGGCGGTACAGCTGTAAAGAATTCTTTATCGGCCCTCAGAAGCAAGGAAAAACGCATAAATGTCGTGCCAACCTTGCCTAGAAGTAGAATTTACACATTAGTGTCTGGGTACACTATGCCCAAAACAGCAGGGCCGCAATTTGTCAATCACAAAAAGAATGCAGCAGAAGATGAGGTGATCCAACAGAAGGAGCCTGCAGGATAGACTCCTCAGCTAGGACATAAGGAAGAGGACTACAGTGAGTCACTCCTCAACCGTCATCTCTCTGCATCTGGCCAATGACCTCGATCTATGTGACCTCCAGTACTCTAGATACTAGACGATGTACTCAAATGTCTATGTTTCTATTCATGTTATGATGCTCTAATATCTATCTTTCCATTCATGTTATGCTGCTGTAAAGCGCTCTGATCATCCTCTGGTCTTGTAAGCGCTATATAAAACTCCCCCCCCCCCCAAAAAAAATTTGCTTTTGAATGTGCTTCTAGCAAAGCACCCCAGTCCCAATAAGCTCCTGCCATGTCTCTGATAATGGTCCATGACAGCCATCCCCATTAGAAGTAAATGTCTAGAAAGAGTTTACCAACAGTTTTAGAACAAGACGAGGCTTGTAGCCAAGGCAATATGCAAATCTGAATCTACTTTTTATCTGTATTACAGTCCCTGGTCTGACTGCCTGAGCTAAAGGTGTTGAGTATAAATCATCATGCATTGCAGGGAAGGCATTCAAATTGAGATTTGTATCATTTGTACTTCACAAATTACAGAAGTCAACCATCCGCGTCAGATGTCCATGTACAGCAGAGCTTGTGCTCTTCTAGGATGCAGCCCTGCAAAATGTGGAACTCCTAAATATTTTATGATCCACAAGAATATACTGCATTTAAGAAAGCTCGAAAACTTCCATCGTTAGGTCTGGCGTTAGAAAAGGCGTTTTAATTTCAGAAAAACTATACAAAAAATATGTATAGTTAGAGGAGCTTTCAACCAGCCCTTTTCTTCCATTAGTCTGTTGTGGTGTTTTTAAGATGGCAGAACACAGTTATAATTTGAAGAATTTAATGAGCTGCTTACAGCGGCCTCTGGCCAGTCCTTGATCCTCAGCAAGTGTCTGCTTCTCAGCTTCTTAGAATCCACATTCTGGATTCCAGCAGTGGAAGCATCCCATTGCCCAGGAACAGCATCTAGTTTCCAGGGAACATTGTATCACAGAATATAAGAGTCACTATGATTTTTTTCCACCCACAACACAATGAACACAATGAAGCATTGGGCAATAGTTCAGCCCACTATAACCATTGGTTAACTTCACTGTGAGTGATGGTATTCTACTTTTTCATGAGGAGCACATCCTCCCACAAAGTAGTTCCTTTCTATGACTGGAACTACTATGGTAATGTGCGCTTTTTGAAGCCCAAAAAATATTTAGTTTTAGCCAGGCAACTTCCGCAACAATAACGTTTTGCAAAAACCTTAACAAAACAAGCGTTTACAAAGCGAAAAAGATGGCAGCCAAAGCCAGACCTACTGGCTTTGCCAACCAATGCATTTTCTGATAGCGGGGCAGACCTTTTGATCCCAGATTGTCTACCATCAGCACTGTGAGGTTAATGATGTAAGAGGATGTTACAAAAGGTAACATAAACAATAATATACCACAGGTAAAACAGAAGGAAGAGTTTGCAAGACAACCTTTCCATGTAGAAATAATCAGGAGAGACGGACTTCACCAAGTTCTCCTGATGAAACTAGTCAATGCAAACATGCCTTTGACCACTACCAAAATTTCCAGGGCCGCTCTGAGACTACCATTATATCCACCACTACTTTATGACTTTTCTACTACACGCATCACTGCAGGAGTATGCTCTAAAATATATCTTATCGGGATTCATAAATAAAATAGAAACGGTAATGGGTGGCTTGTTAAGCGAAGAACAGATGCTCAGTGATCAGGCGTATGACACACATTGCACACGGAAGTGACACATGCAATATGGGGAGACAACAGCATTACACTGTTTGAGTAAGAAAATAAGGGCGGATTTGGCAATTTCCCAGATGGCATGGGCCCAGTCCAGAAAAGAAGAATGCCCCTCAGGCTTGGAGCAGGGGGGTCTCCCTGGCTTTCTGTCATTTATCATTAGGGTGTGGCATAATCTAAACCTGCGTTGTGGCCCATTATAAAGGATTTGGCAACTCTCCACAAAGAGCAGAAGTGGAAAACTCTTTTAAAATGTTTATAATTCACACATCTCAGTTTCCCTAAATGATCTGCGTATTTTCATCCAATACCTCTGTGCATTTAGTTAAACTTCTTTTCATAATGCTACTTTACACAAAAGTCAGTGCGCTGGACTCTCGCCGCTGACAAATGCTGCGTTGTGAGGGTCATGAGATCGAATCCTAGAAATTAAAAAAGAGCTGTATTTGCACTATACGAACAAAAATGTTATTGTTAAAATGAATTGAAAATGTTAAAGCAAAAGGTTGCTCTAATTACAAAAATCAGTAAAGTCACCTTTCACTGACACAGTGAGTGGCCTTCACGCGTATGCAGGCAGGAGTACACTTGATGCACTTCCCCAGCGTGGGTATGCACCAGCATACGTTTTCTCTTACACCTATATGGATATACAGACGATAGGAGAGTTGTAGGCAGTAGAGTGTTTGGAAAAGAAGAAAACCTACAGCCTGGGAGTAACAAAGCTAACATTATCCTGCTCTAAAGGGAGAAGGAGAATAAGCACCACCAGGCAGCAAACTACATAAGCAAATACTTATAAGAATATATCTTGGTCAAACATTGCATATTTTTTTGCTGAAAATTTTAGAGCATAGTTCTAGTAAAATATGTGGCAACTTACCCACACAGCAGTCCTGCATCTTTGACAAAAGGTTGTAGTGAGCAATAAAAGTGGCTTGAGCTTTAGGGAATGTGCATAAAGGACGCGTGAGGATGCAGAAAGGTGGTCAAGAAATCATTTTCTTCAATAAAACGGAATACTTAAGAACAAATGTGTGAGTTGAAAACACTACTTTATCCTGCTAAAAGATGGTGACTGGTTCCAAGATGCATACAATGTAAAGGCATATTGTTTCACACCATTTCTCATGCTATGATATATGTGACCTGACCAGTGTTCCTATTTTATCTTGTGATGCAGAGTGGTAACATAAGAAATGGGGTCCTAATTTCTCAGCTAGACAGAGGCAAAGTCAACCTGAGCCTTAATTGAGCCATACAATAACCTTATATGGGTAGGCCAAATATTAGTACTGGTGTTATAAACAAGTTTAAAGTCATTCTACTGCCTGTAATATGCCTACAGAATACCTGGGGCCATATTATTGATAGGGCGCACTTTCCCTGTTTAAACCATGGCGCACCTTAAACCAGTTGCATCGAGAGCAAACAGGGAAAGTGGGCCCTATTGCATTAATTGCGCTGTCCCCAGGGTAGCTGGAAACTCGCGATGACCTGTGGACAGCGTATTCAAGAGAAAAACAGAGCGGCTCTGAAGCAGCCGCTCCATGTTTCACTGTGCAGGCAGAAAACCGCCTGCACTTTTAAGGAGTATTAGAGATCCCCTTGCAGGTGGGTGCAGTGAGTGACTGCACGTACCTGCAAGAGGATGTCTGGGGAGGGGGGGGGGGGGGGTTTGCATAGGACCCCATATCAAGAGTGTTGGCATCAGGGGGCTCACTGACAGTGTGCCACCTTTTTGGTGGTTCACTGTCAGTGCGTCTTCAGACAGCTTCTTTGCCTCTGCGCCCACATCTACAATACGGGGTGGGCGCAGAGGCAAAGGGATTCCATCATTTGCATGGGGCCACACCCCCATGCAGATAAGGGAACACCCTCTGGTGATAGCACTGGTGCTTTATGTGCGCCAGTGCTATCTGTATTACAGGAGGGCCCACACAAGTGTCTGCGGCCCCTTCTGTAATACCAAAGTTCCCCGGGGGTGCACAAAACGGGCGCTAACACCGGTGGCGCCCACAAGCACTTCCGTGATATGGCCCCTGGAAGATAAACTCTAAATGATGGACGAATCCATTATTGATGCCATAGCTATGCTATGTATGTAGGAAGCAAAAACACTATCCACATATTACTTAACTACAAATACACATATAGTTTGATCCTAGCCTCTGCTTGAGCTTAATTTTAAATTCATGCTAAAGTTGCAAAAAGCCTTTGACAGCCCTATATTGGAGTAAACCTGCTTCAGAGGCAAGAACAAAATACATGTCAGCGATTTACTGAGGAATCGGCATCCTTTCCCTCCCCTATAGATTGCTTAGTACTAAATATCTTTCTGCTCTTCCAGAACCTCCCATGTATTCCATTCATTCTCCACTGTCTTTCAGTTCTACATGGTCACCGTCCAAGATCCTCAGTGGTTTGAGAGGCTCTGTGCCACCCAGTTGCTACAATGTGGAATTTTGTGGGTGCTATCTATCATAGGGTGCAATTCTCAACCTGCAGGTCTGGCACTGAGGTAGGGAGCGGACTCGCTGATGCTTACTCCGTAACTGGGAGCCTGAAACTGTTCTCAGCATAAATCCTGGCTCCAGTGCTCTAAATTCAAGAGCTCCCACACGGGCTACAGGTTCATAGGACTCCCAACAGACTCAAACTTTGCATCTTCGCTTCTTTCACCCAACTATCATGAATTCTCCTTCTCCTCAGCTCCAGCCAGAACATTCTGATGATGACATCACTAGCTACCTCAGCACTCGTCTTCCCTTCAGCACCTATCCCAAAATTCTAATGATGGCATCACTGGCTACCTCAGCTCTGGAAGACACTGGAACTAGTGCTTAATTTCAGCTGGTGGTTTCCGGTGCTTAGCACCAGCACTTAATTGTCAACACCGGCGCTTGTGACAGTCTGTCACAACGTGGCAGTTTGTGGCTAATTCAGAGATGACCACAACAACAGCTAAATATTAATTCAATGTACATTAACAAATACTATAACCTGCCACCCAAGAAAGTCTTATAACTTTTGAGGAATTAAATAGTCCAAATTATCACACTTGTAGGAGTGTGGTGGCTGGTAGTTGGGTCGTTACTATTATTGGCGGCTTAGCAGCGCCTTGAGACCCTCACGGGTGAGTAGCTCGCTTACAATACCCTGATCGATTGATTGAAGCTGCAGTGACCTCCTGACGAGAGCTCTATCGTTTTTTTTCCCCACAAATGAAGCACTGATTGTAACATACATATACATTTGCTTACCAAATGAACAAAAAAGTACATTCTGGTAAGTGTACTCTCAAAAACTAAGTATACCAAATGTTGCACTGGACCCTGCTCAAGGTGAGTAAAGCTAGAGACAGGCTGGATGTAGTGTACTGACTGCACCCTGCTTAACAGCTATCTTTAGCAAGCATGTTGGCTATAAACTTTATGACATATATTCTTCAACTAACCCATGTACCTTGCAGTTGCAATTTTGAAACAGGAAAGCTATTTCCACTAAAGTTTCTTCAAGTAACAGGAGACCATTGTTCCAATTGGTTTGTGAATCAGAAAGGAGAAACGATGTAGATCCCATATGAGCATAGGTTTCCCCTGGAGAGCAAAGTTGGTGGCTAATTCAATGGAAAATGTGCTGTCTGTAATTGACAATGCGCTACCACAAAAACCTTTCATTACATTTAAAAATCGCCCCTCCCCATATACATTTAAGGTAGGAGGGTTGCGAAAGTTTGCCATTAAAAAAAAATTGGTCATGGTTCTAAAAAAATTGGGAACCACTGCTTTACCATATTCTTTTACATCCTGCTGGCTCAAAAACGTCTCGACATCGCTTGAAAACAAGACATTTTCAAGAGATGCAAATATTTGTTTTACTAGATGTACACTGAAATTCCATTAGATAACCAGGGTATTAGGATCGCTCTATCAGTTCATGGATAGAGAGCATCAGAATACTGAGCTCTTTGGAGGCTGGGTCTTCATATATGAATAGCTGCAGAGACCATCAGATTGAAGCTCTCTGCAGCAAGGAACACATCGGACAAAGACAGGAGCTTGGCACATTGCCTGCAGTTTTATCGCAGTTGCTAATAAGTGGGAACTCCTGGGCCTATTGAACCAAGCGTAGGCAATTGGCAATACGTGGTGATGGCTGGGAGAACTTAGATGTCTGTCAGTAAAGTTCCAGACACAAGTCTGCTGGTGCTCTCCTTTTTAGAGTGACATCAAGAATGATGAATACCCCCAGATTATACGCGAGAATGTGGGTGTTTCTGCAGAGGGGAAACGATGAACCCAAGTTCAGGGGGTGGGGGGAGGTAAGTGGTGATCTGCCCGGTATTTTGCTTAGTTGGTTTGGAGGAAATTGTTTGATATCAAGACCTGTAGTATGTTTATATGGTTGTTTAGAACGAAAATATGTGATATTTCGTTTTCTTGTGTTTGTGTCTGATTGAATAAGCATGTACGTGTACTATTCACTCTGCCCAGCCAAGTACTGCGTGTGTCAATGACTTTGCCTGCAAGTAGGGTTGAGATAAGAAGTCATTCAGTTCTCAGTAGGGCAGCCTTGATGTTTGTAGCCTGATCCAGAATTTCAGAAGAACCATTAAGTGTCTGAGTCTTGCTTGGTGTTCAATAACTGGAGCTTAATAAGACAATGTGCAAGTTCATTAGAGCTGTGTGAGAAGTTTTGTGTACCCATGTGAAGATTTGAGTATACATGTGAAGATACGAGTACACATGTGAAGAACTGAGTACACATGTGAAGATCTGAGGACACGTGAAGATCCGAGTACACTTGAAGATCCGAGTACACATTGTAAAACAGGGACAATTGTACAATTACAATTATAATTGCACAATTATTTCTTGCTGACTCCTGCCCTTCCGTCCATCGTATTTTTTTGGCTCTTCACACCTGACCACCCTTTAGTGTGCTCTCCTTTACCATAACACCAACAAAAGGGAACATATAAATGTACAAAATCCTTATTGATTGTTGGGTGGATAAAGATGTTTGGAGGGTGATAGGGAATTAACAGCTCATTTTCCTTCTTCTGTCGTTGAGGTATGGCACGGGACTCTTCCCAACAAGCCCTAAATACAACACCAATTAAGGGTCTTTATGATAAACATTTCAGATACATAGTATGTGATCACCAAACTATGATAAAATTGGTATTCTAGTTAAATAGTTATATCATTTGTATATGAACATTCATCTAAATGATATAACATGGTATTCTACTATTCAGAGCACATCTTATTAGTTTCCCAATATAAAACAATTTAGGTGACAAGGCATGCATATAGGGAAGTTTGAAAGCTTTGTTTAACAAACAAAAAATGCTTACTGTGGGCAAACATGCCATGAAAGAGCTTCTGTAGGCAAAGCGACAAATATACTCTGAAACTACACCGAAATGACAAATTACATCCATTACCTCTTCTTATAGAGCTCAAGTTAATTTACAAACAGGACCATCAACATTGAATGAAAACTAGCCAAGTGAGGAAGGCACTGCACTGCAGAATCAGCAAACCACAAGATTTATTATACTCTCCCTAGGCCAAAAAAGCAATCAAGAAAGGACAGTTCAATCAGACAAGTGGCAAGTAAAAAACACACAACGAAGAGCAAGAGGAAAAGAGACATAGCACCATGTTAACAGTAATCCATGCAGAGAATAAAGCTGGGTCCGTGGACTCTGTATCTAGTGTAGTAGGTTGAAAGGTCCAACCATACAATGATATATATATCATGTAGATATTTTATTAAATTCCACACCCCTGCAACATATGTCCCCCTGACACTCCTCTAACACACCCAGGGCGTCAGGGTGCCTCTACCCTGACCCCTTTAATCATTTTGCAGATATATTTTGACGTCCCAGGACCGTTCCCCGATACTTAAAATGGTGGCTGCAACCTCCTAGTCAGATTGTGGTCAACCAATCCCAGCATTGCTGGTGGCGAGTGAATTCATGCATCCACCGCTGTCCCCCTCCCTAGATATACAAAATTCTCTATCTTTTAATAACTCCACAACTACTGAAGAGATTTACACTAAATCACAAAAAGGCCTCTTTCTGCACCAAGAACTCTCTGCCAAATTTGGTGCAACTCCATCCAACAGTTCATGCTGTAGTCGTGTTCAAACTCTCTATAGAAAATTGCATTGGAAACGCACATTTTGTGACCCCCCTTTTTCTCGGCCTCCGCTTGATAGATCACCTCAAAACTTTCCAGGCTGAACTTGACAAAGTGGGCCACTTTTTGGTTTTAATTCATAAAGATTTATCAAACTGCGCCAAAGTTATTATCAAACAAAAAAATGCTTTTCCTATGGAAACTAGGTCTTAACTATAAATACCTGTTGGGGGAAAGGGGTGGTTGTGTGTGTGTGGTTAGGGTGTGTAGTGTGTGTGTGGGGGGGTGTGTGTGTGGGGGGTGCGTGTGTGGGGGGGTGTCAGAGATCACACTGCTTATTATTGTTGCTTAGATTGTGCCTTCATCCTGGTCTAGGGAGCTTATATAGGCACAATCATATAGATAGTTTTCGTTACTATAATTCTGAAAGTACAGCAAAGATGGAATAAGGAAAGAACATCCTGGCTATGGACCGCAGTATTAATGTGAGACGTGGTTGTCCATTACTATGTCGCAAGATGGCTCACTGAGCTAGCATTTGCTGTTGGTATCTGCTTTGATCCGCCTGTGACAAGCTTTAGCCCTGGCAGGTCCAACTCCTGCTGTGATCTGCCTCTTACAAGTTTTAGTTCCGGCAGGTCCAACTCAGCTTTCCATCCTTCCCAGATTGGTAAAAAGAGTATCAATAAATTGGTTAATACAAATGCTTGTTTTTACAATATTAGGAAACAGAAAACGTGTACTATGCAGTGCCTCATAAAACAATTACAAGCCTTTCTGCAATGTAAGGCATGAGTGAAAATTAAAGAATCAAGGATGTCTTTAAATTCCTTTCAAATATTTGTGGCACCCCAACAGTCCCTGGGAGATAGGCCGTTGCTTTTCAAGTAAGGTTCTAAAAATTTGCCATTGTACTCTAAATAGTGAAAACATAAAATGTTATGTTCTAATTATTGTACGCAATCAAGTTGGCAAGTTATGTGAAGATTAGAAAATGGAAGTTTGGAATTCAATACAAAGTTAGGGTGGGAGGAGACCAGCTTATAAACCACTGTCCACTTCTCTACAGTACTTAATTTGTAAAAATATCAAGTGCTGTTACTCAAAGTTTTTCTAAGGAGTCCATTATCCACTTCCTCAACTGACGTGCCCCACATCAAACGAGAGCACAATCCACTTCCAGCACTGGTGCAGCCTCCGACTCTATCCTCTAACTAGGATCTGCTTTTTATCCCTCCTACCTTTGATCAAGTCTACAAACAATCTTCACTCCACCACACTCCATTCTCTCTTTCCTTTGTTACCTATGATCTGTCACCTCCCTCCCTCCTTCTATTTGTAGGTCTGGCATTAGCCAAAATCTTTTTATTATACTTTAATTATATGTATAATCCACTTACTTACAGGAGCTGACAGCCAGTCCGCTTCATCCATCCGTCTGTTGTTGTGTCATTCATGTTTTTCTTCCACCCACTGCATCATTCAACATTGAGTAGTGGGTCAGCCTATTTCAGGTACTAACCAACTTCACCATGAGTGACAGCCTTTTTTCCCTTACGCAAGGAGCACATCTGCACAAAGTTGTTTCCTTCAGTGCCAGGGAATACTATAGCAAAGTTTGCTTTCTGAACCTTTAAACACTGTTTTTTTCAGACTGACAAGACCCCGCAGCTTTCCCGACAATACATTTTTGCAAAAACCCTCACAAAACAAACAAGCGCTGCAAGGCCAAAAGGCTGGTAGCCAACGCAAGGCCTACTGGCATTGCCAATGCTTGTTTTGACTTGCCCTGTTTTCTCTCCAGCCACCCCCTTCACCCTTTCCTCTCGCCTTCAATCCATGCACTGCTATCTTCCACCCGAACCCACATCTTTTCTGTTTATCCTCTACCTCTTATCAACTCTCTTCACTTTACCCCTGTGTAATTTTCATTTACTTTTAGTTCGTATCTTAGTTGTGTCATAGGTTAGAATGTTTATGTTCAGGTGTTAGAGCACTTAAACAAGCTAGACGAAACAAATGGCACTTTCATTACTAGAAACTGCATCAGACTAACTAATTTGAAAACAAAAACTGTGAAGCATTGGCTGAATCTGACAATGGCAACATTCTGAATGAAATACATTAAAGCAGCCGGGGGCCTGCCTCACTCCCAGGTATTACTTCTGTACATGTTTGATGCTTGGACCTGTATGAACTGCTTATGTCTGATGTCGGGGGGAGGGGGGAGGAATCTGATTGTTTGTCTTAAAATTAAAAATAAAGTTTAAAAAAAAAAAAAAATACATTAAAGCAGTGGTTCTTAACGTATGGTCAAGGGACCCCTGGGGGTACGTAAAGCATACTCAAGGAGTCCATGACTGCTTAGAAAGTTAAATAATATTAACAGAGTGTATAAAAAAAAGAAGCAACAAAGAAAATGTATAAACTCTGTAAATGTGAAAGAATTTAAAATTGGAGGCAAAATGTTAAATTAGTGTCCTCAGATTGATTCATGAGAGCAACCAAGTGCATCAAATAGAATATAGTATGTATCAACTGAAAGAAAAGCTCCAAACTTCCCACTAAAATAGTCATATTATTTGTTTGTAAATGAAATGGAATATTTCATAATTTGTGTATTTGTTTGATGAATTATTGTTTCTGTATTCTTTGTGTATTGTTTTGGGGTTCAGCTAATTGAAAATGCTCAGGGAGGGGTTCCTGGCTTCCACTTATGACTTAGTAGGGGTCCCCGGATTCAAATAATGATTCAGTGGGGGTCCCCGGGTGCCAGTAATGAGTAGGTAGGGGCCAACAGAACTCAAAAGGTTGAGAAACACTGCACTAAAGCAAAAGAGAACTATTCTATCATTGAATGGAAAATCACAGAAACACAGAGGGTGTGAGTACAACCATATTCTTTTCGAAATTCGGAAAGTACACTAATATTTTGAAGATTTTAAAAGCTTAAAATAAATAAAATCAACTCAACAAGTCATCATCAGTGGCCTAGAAACCTGAAATACAAAGAGAACAAAACATGACCAAACGCACCATGCTAGCGGGAGACGAGCCCAATTGTGCTCAGAAAATAGGCCAATCCACACAATGGACAAATAAAAGAAATACAAGGCCGACTGCCCAGTGGGATATTCAGTCTAGCGTAAAACATGCCTATAGAAAACAGACCAACATGCTCAAACGACAAAGAAAAATGACACTGACAGTCTTACATGAATAAGAAAACGGAATATAAAAACATAACAATGTTACAAGAACAAATAATAATTGATGAAATAGAATTGACACCAAAATCAGTCAGTTGAGCAAAAGGAAATAATATTGACAATCAAATGACAAAATGAAGAGGAAAGCATAGAAAGTGCAATATTTAGGAGGTCACCACCTGTGTCAAGTCAGATGCACAACCATTAAAACCAAAGTGGGGAAAATTGGAAGCGCAGATTTGATCATTATTTGCGAGCATGCACAAAAAACCACACAGATGATCAAGGGCAAGACTTGTTCCTCAATGTTGTGGGAGATTAGTAAATTACTGTGATTTTTATAAGTTAAACAATGGTTAGGCAATACGACTAAGACTAATAGAGGGCTGCTTCTCCACTTAGATCTGATTTAAGCTATTGAAGGAACCAATGAGCAAAAAAGAAACATTACACTTCTCATGGACAGAAGTTAGGGCAGAGAAACATGCATTGGTGTCGGAAGCCCAAAAAACAGGATTGCCAAATAAATACAACAAACGAGAATAACAGAGGAACAAAACAGAAAGAACTCCAACACAATGGCAAGACAACACATCTGAAAAAAAAAGTATTACAAGTGTTGGTTAGCAGCCCAAAGAGCGTGTCTAGCCCAAGGTCAAAAATGTTTCAAAGGTGGAAAATAAAATCACAATGCATCTGTTTCCAAGGCTACGGGAAAATACATCAAAAACAAGTATAAAACGCTCTATGAAAATATACTAAGCGAACAAAATATTAGAACAGACCAGTGAAGGAAACAGAAGTTTAAAAAAGTGAAAAACGATCACATGAAAGAAATTGTATAGAACAGTTATGCATGATGAAAGAAACAAAAAATGAAGAAATTAACTTTCTAGAATAAAACAGGATAAAAAAAGACAACGCCTGTACAATTAAAGGTAGGACAGCATTTATATTAGACAGCGGGGCAACAGGCAATATAATGTATGCAACTGAACATGATAAGATGGTAAACAAACCACCACTCAATCCACTAAGTGGCAATATATTCAGGGGAGCAATTAATTCTGCAGAAAATCCAGGAAAATCTGCAAAGTTTGTGGAAATGTAATATCTATAGAGGAAATATAGGTCCTGAGAGGTGAACCTTCTGCCCCTTATCTCCTTATAAATGTTCCAGCACAATTAGTGGGCCTTGTTACCATGACATACAGAATCAGAGATGAGCACTAAATAATTTGAAAGTGCCCCTGTTTGATCAAAGACCTAGGAAAATGTAGAAGTACACAAATAACTCTTCACACAAATGAAGACATAAAACCTGTAGCAGAGACTCACAGAAGAGTGCCAATACAGCTCCAGCAGAAAGGGTCTGTTAGATTTACTCTTGGGCTTCACAATACGCATTAACTGTACAATGGGTATGACACCAACTACAAACTCCAACGCTGCTAAGACGCGAGATTTGTGCATCATCATATTTGTATTCTACAATACAATATTCTAAAGGAGCCAATAAAGTTGAAGTATACACAAGTATAAGAAGAGATGTTGTGTGTAACTATTAAGGAAACTAATCAGTAAGGGCAAAAGGTAGAATGTCAGACGTGTGTTACGTTTGAATTAATCGCATTTATATAGGTAAGCTGAGGAAGTTAAGTACTTTGTTAGAATATGTAGATACGTTCCAGCAGGCCAGTTGAGGCGAAAGATGTAGAAAGGAGACATGCAATAACTCAAATGTGTGAGCAAACGAAATCATCTAAAGTTCATATATTTGGCCAACTGAAGAGTGGAAAATAGCAATTGGTGAATAAATATACTTGAGAGGCAGAGTCTAAGTAGCGAAGGTTACTGGCCAATAGTGTGATGATGTATAGAAAGAAGCAAGACCAGGTGTGAGAATTACTCATTTTATGTGCCTTAAGTGTGTTGAGCAGCAGAAAAGCAGGTAAAAGTTTGGTAGCTTGTGATCAAGGGAAACAAAGAAATATATTTCTGTAGTAGGGGATCTCTGTGTATAGTCATAATCTAGTGAATAGTCCCGCCCATGTGCGTGGACCCCGGAGCAATAAAAATAATCTTTCAAGTTGTCAAGCCATGCAGACCTGCATCTACACTTAAGAGAGAATTCAAAGACAGATAATGCAGCCTATATCCACAGGCTACACTGCCCAGTACTTCAACTAGAAAATTCTACCAACATCCACAAACAGCACTGCCTGCCCAGCTTTTTCCACAGAGAAAAATCTGCCTCTACCAGCAAAAGCCACTGGAATGATAGAGAGGGAGGAATGGACAGACAAGCCCCATAGGCTGCCATTATGTGGCTCAGAACAGGATACTGTGCCTTTAAGAAAACTTTCCAGAACTTTTCCAGTATCCCAGAATGCACAGCAGGTCCCTTTTACTTTCGGTTCTTTTTTCCGGCTCCTGCTAGCAGGACCCTGGAGCATTGAGCTCTCCCTTTTCAAGGGTTTATTTTGATTTGTTCACTTTTCAAGTGCTTATTAAGTACCTTGTTGCCTTCCTTCTTGTGTGTGCTCTGTGTTGTCAACATGCCTGGCTTGTTTGACAAGTGCCCAGAGTGCGAGAGAAAGAAGGCTAAGTCGGACCCACACAGGGTGTGCATCGTCTGCCTTCCCCAGTCCCATGTTCCAGAGGAGTGTGACATTTGCCACTCTTTCTCTGCCAGGGCCCTGAGAGAAAGGATGAAGATCAGGCTCCAAGGCCTGGAGGACAGAAGGCTGAGGGCACAAGGTGGGTCAGGACGGGCTGATTCTGCCCATGCTGAGGCCCTTGGGTGGCTCCCCAGGGGCAGGAAGCCCAGCAAACGTCCCCATTCTCGGATTGCGTCGACTACGGCGTCGAAGGGGATGGCTGCAGTCTGTTCACCGTCTCCCCAGGGCTCTGGGGAGAAACTGCGTCGACGCTCGACGTCGAGGGAGCTGAGCAGTCCGCCGTCGACGACATCAGCATCTTCGTCGACGCCGTCGACTTCTCAGTCAAGTCATTGGCGTCGAGAACAGGCCCGGCGTAAGCGCTCGCCGTCGAGGCGGGGTCGCCGTCGGCAAAGAGGAGAAGGTCACCGTCGAGGGGGTCCCCGACGTCGAGGACCTGTCACAGGCGTTTGCCGTCGAGGAGACGTTCGCCGTCGAGGAGGCGTTCGCCGTCGACGGAGTCACCGGGCTTGGTGTACTCAGTCGTGTATACACCTCCTAAGCCTAGGTCGCCACCCTTTCCTCCTTTGCCAAGGGAGCCCTCACCACGGATCCCTACGCCTCCTCCTCCTCCTCCTCATACCATTCCGCCTCACACACCGTCGGGCCCACCTGTGGCCCCGACACGGTCGGTGTCGTTGCCTAGGTATCCGACGCCGCCGAAGAGAACTCAGAGGCCGCGGCACCCGGTTAAGCCACCGTCGCCTGCGAGGCCGTCTGAACGGCCGAAGCCAGACAGATCGCGCTTCCGCTCTGGACGGAGAGGAAGATCACAGAGCCGTGGACGATCGTCATCGACATCTGAGCGACGCTGCAGGAGGCGCAGAGCCAGATCCCGCACCCAATCGTCTGCCAGGGACTACTCGCCGACGCTGTCGGACTCGCCAGGGACGAGGGTATCGCCTGTCGACGATATAGTCTCCTTCCAGGAGGTGCTACTGAGGGGTGCGGCCAAGCTAGGGATCACGGTGACGGTGCCAACACCTACGACGTCCGTGATCTTCGAGACGCTGCACAAGAAGCACTTGTCTCGCCCCCTGCTGCCACTAGTGCCGGGATTGGTAGAGCCCGCTACGGAGTTGTTCCTCACTCCGGCGGTGACAAAACCAGCCCCCTCAAGGCTCCTGAAGAAGTATCGGGCGCCAGAATCGGACCCGACCTTTCTGAGGATGGACCCGAAACCGGACTCTGTCATTGTGACGGCGGCAAGGAAGCGGAATGCTACCACTCCTTCCTCGACAGTACCGCCTGATAAGGATAGCCGTTGGCTAGACTCGGCGGGCAGAAAGGTCTGTGGGACGGCTTCTACCACCATGAAGGCGGCAAGTGCCGGCGCTCTGTTGGGGCGCTACAACCGTGCCCTATGGGAGTCTCTCCAGCAGTACGCGGAGCTGCAGCCTCGCGACTAGAAGGAGGACTTTCTAGAGACTTTGCGTGAGGGGATGCTGGTGTCAAATCAGATTATCAGCACGGCGGCGGATGTTTCTCTGTTAGCGGCACATGGATATTGTCATGGCATCAAACAACGGCGTCACGCTTGGCTTCGCCTTACCTCACTCAAACCGGAGGCACCACAAAGAGTGGCCAACCTGCCTTTCTCGGGGGAAACCCTGTTCGGCAAGCATGCGGATGACGAAATGGCCCGCATGAGGACGGAGGCAGAGACCCTGACGGCTGTCGGGTTAGAGAAGCCTGAGAAGAAAAAGCGCCCGTTCCAGAGACGGTTCGGGGCCGCATGCAGAGGGCGTGGGCAGGCCTCGGGACAGCAGCAACAACAGCAGCAGCAGTTCCGGAAACCCTTCCAGAAGCGCCAGAAGGGTAGAGGAGGCCAGCAGTCCGCTACAGCGACCAAGGACCCGGCTGGGTCTCGGCCCTGAGCGATTACTTCCCCTGCAACCGTTACCCACTCCAGTGGGGGGGAAGTGTTAAATTTTTTCTGGCAGAGTGGAGAAAAATTACTCAGGACAAGTGGGTGCTGAATATTGTTTGCAATGGATACAGTCTTCGGTTCATCAGCCCGCCTCCAGCGATTCCGCCAGTAAGCTCACAGTATCAACTGCAAGAGCTCCAGACGGAGGCAGACATCCTGTTGTGGAAGACGTACCTCTGTCTCAAAGGGGAAGAGGTCTGTACTCTCGGTTCTTCCTGGTTCGCAAGAAGGACAAGAACGAGTTCAGGCCCATTCTGGATTTGCGGCAAGCAAACAAATGGATTCGTAGAGAGAAATTCCGCATGCTATCGTTACATCAGATTTACCCTCAGCTGCAACGGGGAGACTGGCTATGTGCCATAGACCTACAGGATGCGTACTTCCATGTGCCCATTGCACAGAAAGTTCCTGCGATTCCAAGTCGGCGCCAATCATTATCAATACACAGTACTGCCATTTGGGCTAAAGTCTGCGCCCCGGACCTTCTCGAAGTGCATGGCAGTGGTAGCTGCACACCTGCGGAGGAACAAGGTGTTTGTCTACCCGTACCTGGACGATTGGTTGATCAAGGCCTTCTCCTTCTCGGAAGCACAAGCGCACTTCCAGAAGACGTGCGTTCTCTTGAACAAGCTGGGGTTGCACGTCAACATGTCCAAGTCTGTCCCGACTCCGGTCCAGTGCACACAGTACTTGGGGGCCTCCATCAATACGCTGTCAGCAAGCGTGTCTCCTTCGGAGGAGAGACGGTTATCACTCCTTCGGAAGGCTCAGGCTCTTATGACCGCTCCATCGACGACAGTGAGGAAGGTGTCTTCGCTGCTGGGATCGATGGCCTCCTGTATCTTCCTCACGCCTCACACACGGCTGCACATGAGACCACTGCAGGAGTGTTTGGAGGATCAGTGGGATCAGAGGACAGGTTCTTGGGACGACAAGATACAGCTGTCTCTGCATGCTCTTCATTTGCTGAAGTGGTGGTGTTCGGCGGAAAATCTCCTCAGGGGGGTTCCCTTCCACAAGGACATTCCCACGAAGAGTATCGTGATGGATGCGTCTCTCCAAGGCTGGGGAGCGCACTCCGGAGACTTACAGATACAAGGAAAGTGGTCCCCGTTGGAGTCGACGTACCACATCAATTTCCTGGAACTCAGAGCCGTGTACTTGGCATTGAAGGCCTTCCATCCGTCCTTCCAGACCAACTCGCTGCTTGTACAGACGGACAATACAACCACGATGTATTACCTCAACAAGCAGGGGGGGTCGAGATCACGCACTCTGTCGCAGGAGGCGCAGTCGATCTGGCACTGGCTTCTGGCCCGAGGACTGACGATTACGGCCACGCATCTGCCAAGTGTGCAGAATGTTCAGGCGGACGCACTGAGCAGACTGATTCAGGAAAACCACGAATGGGTCATAAACGACGAAGTACTAGGGGACGTCTTCGCAAGGTGGGGGACTCCAGACGTCGATCTGTTCGCCACCGCTGAAAACAGCAAATGCCGAGACTTCGCATCCAGGTACTACCAGCGGGGGACGCTGGGAAATGCGCTATGGATCGACTGGTCGAACAGCTTTCTGTACGCTTTTCCACCCATTCCCCTGATTCTGGTGGTGCTCATCAAGCTGTCCCAGTCCGGGGCGTGGATGATCCTGATTGCCCCGGAATGGCCCAGACAGTGGTGGTTCACGGACCTGCTTCACCGGTCTCTCCTTCCTCACATACGGCTGCCGTGCAGGCCGGACCTTCTCACGAAGTTCGGGGGGCAGATGGTGCACCCCAACCTCTCGTCTTTGAGTTTGGTGGCATGGCTCCTGAGATAGTGCAATATGGCCATTTGAATCTACCAGCAGATTGTATGGATATACTGAAAGAGGCTAAGCGACCTTCCACTAGGACGTCCTATGCTTACAAGTGGAAGAGATTCTGCATCTGGTGCAAGTCCAAGAACTTTGACCCGACGACATGTAAGGAAGATGTTATCCTTCCGTACCTTTTGCATTTGGCGCAGTCTGGCCTTAATTTCCATTCCATTAAGGTTCATCTCGCTGCTTTGACTGCTTACAGGAAATGCCCTTCACAGACTTCCTTCTTTCAGATCCTTGTGATCAAGGATTTTTTGGAAGGCTTGAAGAAAGTGTTCCCTCCTGTCAGACTTCCCTCGCCTTCATGGGAATTGAATGTGGTGCTGTCCAGATTGATGAAGGAGCCTTTTGAACCTATTCACAAGGCTTCGTTGCAGCACCTGTCTTGGAAGGCGGCGTTCCTAGTGGCCATTACATCGGCCCGCAGGGTGAGTGAACTTCAGGCGTTGGGTTGCCAAGAACCTTATACTGTATTTCATGCTGCTAAGGTTGTTATGCGTACTCACCCTAAATTTCTTCCGAAGGTTATATCTGATTTTCATGTCAACCAGACCATAACTTTACCTACGTTTTTTCAGAATCCCTCTTCTCCAGCGGAAAGGTCTCTACATTCCCTGGACGTTAGGAGGGTGTTGAAGTTTTATCTTGATAAGACCAAAGATATTCGTAGGTCAGACCAATTATTTATCAATTATGGATCAGTCAGGACCGGTCTTGCTACCTCCAAACAGTCCATCTCTCGGTGGATTGTGTCCTGTATACAATTGTGTTACCAAAAGGCTAATAAGACCTTAGGGGGTAAACCCAAGGCTCATTCCACCAGGGGCAAAGCTGCCACGACTGCTTTGCTGCGGTATGTTCCGATTGCAGAAATCTGCAAGGCGGCCACTTGGAGGTCGGTCCATACCTTTGCTGAGCATTACTGTCTGGACACGGATGCCAGGGCAGATGCTCAGGTTGGGCAGGCTTCGCTGCAAAATTTGTTCGCACAGTAGTGGTATTATTTTGTAGTCTTCTCCACCGCCGTTTTGGTGTGGGGATGGGCTTGCCATTCTATTCACTAGATTATGACTATACACAGAGATCCCCTACTACAGAAGGAGTAGTTTCTTTTCTGTAACTCCAGTTCTGTAGTAGGGGTATCTCTGTTATAGTCATAAGCGCCCGCCCTCCTCCCCGGTGGAGAGATAAATGTTAATGTAAGGAATGCTACAGGTCTGGCGTGTTACGCCTTCAAAAAGAACTGAAAGTAAAAGGGACCTGCTGTGCATTCTAGGATACTGGAAAAGTTCTGGAAAGTTTTCTTAAAGGCACAGTATCCTGTTCTGAGCCACATAATGGCAGCCTATGGGGCTTGTCTGTCCATTCCTCCCTCTCTATCATTCCAGTGGCTTTTGCTGGTGGAGGCAGATTTTTCTCTGTGGAAAAAGCTGGGCAGGCAGTGCTGTTTGTGGATGTTGGTGGAATTTTCTAGTTGAAGTACTGGACAGTGTAGCCTGTGGATATAGGCTGCATTATCTGTCTTTGAATTCTCTCTTAAGTGTAGATGCAGGTCTGCATGGCTTGACAACTTAAGAGATTATTTTTATTGCTCGGGGGTCCACGCACATGGGCGGGACTATTCACTAGATTATGACTATAACAGAGATACCCCTACAACAGAACTGGAGTTACAGAAAAGAAACTACTCCTAAGAATCCATAACGCCGCAAGAACAGTAAATGATAAAAGCGACTCTATCTTGTTAGAAAATCTGTCACGTAGGTAAACAAAGTTGTGTGGTAAGGTACAAGTCTAAATTTAAAAAACGGATTGAATTGTTACTCTGTGGATAAGTTTCATAAATTAAACACAACAGTACCTTCAAAGCGGATATAAAGAAGTTGATAGAAAAACCGCCCTTAGTGGGTTACATCAACATTTGGTAAATTGAAAAATGTATGATGTCAAGGGGTTTGGCTGTGAGGAGACAGTGGTGGTGAAAACAATCCTGCATCTGCTTGAAAAGAACAGGGGAAAATGCATGGGATAAACCAAATTTAAAGTTTTGTAAAGGGAGTAAAGTTTTAGATTGACTCAGGTGTGGTGCAAAAGGCTTCATTTCCTCACCCATGCCAGTGACTTTGCCTAGAAGATACTTTCATATTCTACGACTGTACACCAGACGCCTGTTTGAATAAAACCAATCACTGCCGGAAAAAATACACCTCTATGCTGTGTCCAATTTTGTCCTAAAAAGTTTACGGTGTGCAGGGAGGATTCCTATAACCTTAGAAGGAAGAAGACAGAGGAGAGAGTGAAAGTGACAAGGAGGAAAGAGGCAGAGGGCCTGATTCACAAAGACAAACTTACACTTTTGCTAAGATCACAATATTTTTTTTAAATGCTGAAATTAAGAGTATAATTGTATTATTATTAATTTTACGACTGCAGAGACTCTGCAATTGGGGCGGTGAAGTCTGTACATAAAAAGATAGGACAGGTCTATCTTTTTATGTGCGGAGTCTCAACAGTCGAAAATTTACTAATGGTAAAATGAAACTAGTCGAAACTGTACTAATAGTCAAATGAAACTCGTAGTTTGTGAATACGAAAAAATAGTAAACTTACACAAAAGTGTAAATTTACATTTGGGAATTAGGCCCAGAGGGTGGTGAAGCGGAAGGAGGTAACTAAACTTGACGATGAAATGTGGGGATGGAGAACAGATTCCGCACATAGACATGAAAGTGAAAATACAGAGAAGACTAGAAAGCTGTAGCTGTGGAAAGATGGCAAGGGACAGAACAGGATGAAGAACTGAGAACATTTTAGGAAAAGAATGATTATAAAAAGAAAGGGGGACTCATCGTAGGCACCCGAATTGTGATGGAGAGGAATAGAGAGAAGATTAAAATGAACAAGGAGTGGAAGTGCAGCGAAAGAGAAAAATATTCAGATACCTCAGTAGATTAACGTGCATGCTTCAAGATATGTTTGTAAGAGAGTTTAAATCCTGCCAGGGCCGACTCAGCCTTTAATCTTTCTAGGCTGATACGAGTTCCACTGAGCTTGGTAATAAAAGAGGCTCAACGACCAGGAAGCAATTAATGCAAGTTAATGTGGCCTCTAAAATGCTGCATAAAGTTGGAAGGACGAGGAGGGAAGTTCGCCGAGGTGTGTATTTGTCACAGAAGATGGTGCCAACAGAACACAGCACAGTTTGCACAATGGTTTATTTACCTTGGAGAACCAACTATGGTGTGCTAAAGAAAAGTCTGGATGTGAAGTCACAGGTACAATCAGGGCTTTAAGTGGGCCGGGTCCTGCTGGTGCTAAAAGCAGATGCCGAGACGGGTCCCTATCAGGCTCTCCATTTTTATCCTCCGGGTGAACGAAAAAGACACCTCTGCTATAGTACGATTTGTCACTGCTTTAGATGTAACTTTAAAGAAACTTGTTTTTCAGTTGTGTAAAGCGCAGACTTGGGGCGCTCTACAGGAGTGATAGAGCGTCACGTTATCCGGAAATTTGTAGGGGTGCATCATATTCACAGTTAGTCCGCACCCACATATTAATCAACGTAGGTTAAGTGTCCCATTGAAATGTACCACTAGAATTTTTTAACATAGGTGTGATTAGAGATGTAACCATGCTTTTCATGAAGAGTAATGCTGCAGATCATTGCGAATGTATTTTAGTAAACACAATGTTTGATTCTCACGTAATGCAATGAGTTAGTTTAAACGTGCGCCATGTTAAAGGTACACGTGCAGGTTGCTTATTCACGTATATAAGAGTAATGAAACTAAAGCTTAGAGTGTGATTTAGGAGTGTGTTTAACAGTGTAAAGGCCTGATCGCATATACGTTAAGAGAAAGGCCTGTTCATTTCTTATGTTAGCTAAACGTTGTAGGCCGAAAATGATTTCCCTTGGTAAAGGCTTTGTGTTTTGGGAGAATAGAAAATCTTAGAGAAGAGAAAAGTTTTTCGTTCCCATGTTTCTGTTGCAGGTGCAAGGACATTTAGCTCGTTAGAGAGACTAGGTCTTTGTTTTAGGAGTTAGGATGGTACGAGAAGCCAACAGGGGAGTACATTGGAATGCGCGGATGATACTTTCAGCGGAGAAGGTGCCTGGGACCCAAGGTCAAACTAACCGTCGTTGGATGGAGTAAAAGTTTCAGAGGAAAAGTACTGGAAGAAGAGGTGTGCCGAAGGGCGTGTTCTACGTTTTTGGGATTTTTTTATTAGGAACAGTGCCCCGTGGGTTGAGCAGTTGAGGTTTAGATGGGAAGCTAGAAGGAGCATCTTAGAAAGAGCTCTGACTAAGTGAATGTACTTCTAAGGAAGTCTTCACTTCTGACACCTTTTTATTCTCTTGCCTGGGAAGGGAAATGCTAAGTAGGGATGTCACCTTAGAGCATGGGTACTCACAAACTTTCTCTCGGGGGCCAAATTTACAGTGTGGTTTGTGGCCGAGGGCCGCACCGGTGGGGGCGGGGTCAGAGGGGGAGGGGCGGGGCTTGTGACCATGAGGTTGAACACAGGTCCCTGCAGAAGACACCTTCGTCCACTAAGCCACCAGACCCGGCATACACAGATCTCTCTCCCTCTCCCTCTCCCTCTCCCTCTCCCTCTCCCTCTCCCTCTCCCTCTCCCTCCCCCTCCCCCTCCCCCTGTCTCTCTCCCCCTGTCTCTCTCCCCCTGTCTCTCTCCCCCTGTCTCTCTCTCCCTGTCTCTCTCTCCCTGTCTCTCTCTCCCTGTCGCCCTCCTCCCTCCGTCGCCCTCCTCCCTCTGTCTCCCTCCTCCCTCGGTCTCCCCCTTTGTCGCCCTCCCTCCGTCGCCCTCCCTCCGTCGCCCTCCCTCCGTCGCCCTCCCTCCGTCGCCCTCCCTCCGTCGCCCTCCCTCCGTCGCCCTCCCTCCGTCGCCCTCCCTCCGTCGCCCTCCCTCTGTCTCCCTCCCTCTGTCTCCCTCCCTCTGTCTCCCTCCCTCTGTCTCCCTCCCTCTGTCTCTCTCCCTCTGTCTCTCTCCCTCTGTCTCTCTCCCTCTGTCTCCCTCCCTGTCACCCTCCGTCTCCCTCCCTCCGTCACCCTCCCTCCGTCGCCCTCCCTCTGTCTCCCTCCCTCTGTCTCCCTCCCTCTGTCTCCCTCCCTCTGTCTCCCTCCCTCTGTCTCTCCCTCTGTCTCTCTCCCTCTGTCTCCCTCCCTGTCACCCTCCGTCTCCCTGTCTCCCTCCCTCTCCCTCTGTCTCTCTCCTTCCCTCTTCCTCCATCTCCTCCCTCCCTCTGTCCCCCTCCGTCTCCCTCCCTCCCTCCGTCTCCCTCCCTCCGTCTCCCTCCCTGTCTCTCTCCCTCCCTCTGTCTCCCTCTGTCTCTTTCCCTCTGTCTCCCCCCCTGTCTCCCTCTCCCTCTGTCACCCTCTGTCTCCCTCCCTGTCTCCCTCCCTCTGTCTCTCTCCCTCTGTCTCCCTCCCGGTCTCCCTCTCCCTCCCTTCCTCTGTCACCCTCCATCTCCCTCCCTGTCTCCCTCCCTCTCCCTCTGTCTCTCTCCCGCCGTCTCCCTCCCTCTCCCTCCGTGACCCTCTGTCTCTCTCCATCTCCCTCCCTCCATCTCCCTCCGTCTCCCTCCCTCCGTCTCTGTCTCCCTCCCTCTATCTCTCCCTGTTTCTCTCCCTGTCTCTCTCCCTCCCTCTGTCTCCCTCCCTCTGTTACCCTCCATCTCCCTCCCTGTCTCCCTCCCACTCCCTCTGTCTCTCTCCTGCCGTCTCCCTCCCTCTCCCTCCGTCTCCCTCTGTCTCCCTCTGTCTCCCTCCGTCTCTCTCCGTCTCCCTCCCTCCGTCTCCCTCCGTCTTCCTCCCTCCCTGTCTCCCTCCCTCCGTCTCTCTCTCTGTCTCCCACCCTCTCTCTCCCTGTTTCTCTCCCTGTCTCTCTCCCTCCCTCTGTCTCCCTCCCTCCGTCTCCCTCCGTCTTCCTCCCTCCCTGTCTCCCTCCCTCCGTCTCTCTCTCTGTCTCCCACCCTCTCTCTCCCTGTTTCTCTCCCTGTCTCTCTCCCTCCCTCTGTCTCCCTCCCTCTGTCTCCCTCTGTCTCCCTCTCTGCCTTCCTTCCTTTCCCTCCCTCTGCCTCCCTCCCTCTCCCACTGTCTCCCTCCCTCTGTCTCCCCCAGACTGCGCCTCTCTGTCTCCCTCTCTCTGTCACCCTCTGTCAACCTCTGTTTCCCTCCCTCTCCCTCTGTCTCCCTCTCCCTCCCTCCATAACCCTATGTCATCTCACCCCATGTGTGTGTCAGTCTTCAGGCCGGGCTGAGACAGCTTCCCAGCGCGCACACACAGCCGCACTGAGACAGCTTCCCTGCTGCAAACACACAGCCTCACCCGAGTACTTCACAGGTCTTTAAAAGACCATTTACTTGCTAATAAGCTTTGTTGTATTTCACCTCTTAGGCCCCTGCATCTCCACTTTGACAATCACTGGAATCCCCCGGCCCCCACAGAGCAGAGTTTCAGAGTCCGGGCTGCTGCACCCGGCAGTGTTTGCTAACATTATTTTTTTTTAAACACAGGTAGGATGTTTGTAAGGTCCGCGGGCCGCCAAGAAAGGCTTGCCGGGCCGCTGGCGGCCCGCGGGCCGTACTATGAGTAACCATGCCTTAGAGATAGAGTAGGGAAAGAATAACTATTTTCTTTTAGGCTAATGGTTTCAGATTTGGAGATTGGACTAACCATTGTTTTATTGATGCTTTTAGAACTGATTATCCTTTTTATTCTGAGTCGTATTAGACTCTTGCGTAGAATTTCCTTTGTATTAGAGCCCATTTATTTTCTTCACCTTGTATTGAGGTGTTTGTATGTGCATTTATTCCCGGTTGTAATAAAATCTTAAAAATTTAGATTCGGAGTCAGTGGTCCTTTGGAACGGAAATTTGATTCTGTAAATTATGTATTGAGATTGGAATTTTCTCCCCTCTACACTATTTAGTAGATAAAAAGATCCTGGCGACCTGAGAAGATTCCTGGAAATAATCAGGTAGGCAAGAATCAGATCCTATCATGAGCACCAGTTATTTCACACAAGAATTCATATGTTGAATCACAGGATGTTGAGCCGTCGTGAGGCTCGCAACTGCACTCTCAGCTCGAAAGTCGGCAGCTCTAGCCTTACGCCATAACTTGGCCCACAAGAGCCAATACCATTTTCAATATTATATACAACAAAGTCATAGTTGCTGCTCGTTTATCTTATGCAATTTACAACCACTGACAAAGCAAATAGTCCTGGCTTGTTGTAGGTGTAATGTTACTTGTTGTGTTGTATATCATTATGAATGGACAGAAGCAGCAAAATACCAGTGGGGAGGCACACTATGCTAGGTACAGAATTTTAGGTTAAGTGTTTTTTAAGCCACACCTTTAATTACATCGGCCACGCTCCTATGAGAGACCCACCCCCCCCAGGTTTTTTCATCCCACTTAAAGCCCTGGGTATAATGCCTACTATGGTGTTGACATTATAATGTTATAATTATGCATCTTCTGGTTCCTTATCCCTGCTAGAAATAGTCTTGCTCTGACAAACTGTCACAATAAGACACACAACAGCAGCTACGGACATTCACTTCCCTTTAACACGGCCTGGGCTCTGTTCCCCGTATCTGCACTCGTGACGTAAGGCTGGGAAGAAACAAAGGTAGGAAAAGCTCTAAACTTTGGACTAAAACGCGACAGAAAGTATTTACAGACACTGCTCCTAAAAACAAAGAAAGCCAGCGTCTTTTTTAAAGCTGGCAAGAAGCCAGGCGATAAGGCTTTTTTACCTCAAGTTTTTAACAGCATCATGCAGAATAGGAACGTGTGAGGCTCTTTGAGGAGCACGAAAAGAGCGCCTTGCTCGAACGTTACTTTCTTTTTCTGAGCCGCAATCGATCAGGTGCACAGTTCTGCACAAGGTGGTCTGGGCCGGGCATACAAACATGTACGCGTCCACCTCCCCCAGAAGATGACAACCTTCCAGCAAATCATTTCCGGCAAAGTTTGCGAGTTCCTCGGCTTTTTCAGCCAATGTGGGCGCGTCTGTGTCGACAGACGAGTCAATAATTATTCCAAATTTAGAGAGTTGGGAGGGGAATGCATTCATCTCTCCCAGCAGCTCGTGCACAGGCGCTGTCAGCTGACGCCACAGTTTACCCAAGTCAGCCAAGAGTTTATCAGACCAGTACCAGCCCGTACAGTAGTTTTCCCCGGATGACCCGCGCATCCTTATATCATGTGAATGCAGGCGCGCAACACCCATTGGACTCACAGGGCTTCAGCCCCCCCCCCCCCCCTCGCGTGTGGCAGCCCGGGCTGAGACAGCTTCCCGGCGCACGCACAGCCGCACCCGAGCACTTCACAGGTCTTTAAAAGACCATTTGCATGTTAATGAGGCCTCGCTGTTGTTTCACCCCTTCTAAGAGCCCCTGCAGCTCCACTCTGCCTATGGCTCAAAAGATTCAGCCCCCCCCCCCCCCACCCCAGCAATTTTTTCTTAGCCCCCCCCCCCCCCCCCCGAAATGTGGCTCTAGTTGCGCCTCTGTGTGAATGCGTTCAAATGTACGTCACGACCGGAAAAATAACCCATTGTAACCAAACTAGACTGAGTGCAATCTGCAGCACTCTTTATTTGTGTTCTAAATATTGTATTGGCCTTTTAGGTAAAACAATAAAGGCATAGCAACACCGAATGTTGATACCTGAAGACGTGAGGAGCTAAAGGAGAACGGCAACAACAACACAGCAAACACTTATGATGATGGAGGTGATTTCCAGGTATCTCTTACGGATATCATTCAGTCAGGAGGTTGAGATAACATTTTGGTAAAGGGTTGATGGCTGTGAATAACGGCTGGGACTGACCCACGTACGTCAACTTGAAGAACAATCTCACCGTGTGAGACGGAGGAGAGGGCTAGAAAGGGGCAGGGCCTCGTGCGAAGAAGTATCTAGGAGGCACTTTTGGACCCCACCTCGTCCCCAAACCTTCCCTCCCCCCCCAAAAACTGGTGCAGATGTCCCAGGGTGTTTTCATACCACATAAAAGCAGTTCAAAGCCTCGAAAACGAAATGGAAAAACCCCATTTACAGTGGTTTGGGTTTTCAGCTCGTTTTCCCTGCCACCATGCGATATCAGCTCCTAACCGGGAGACCCTGTGATGGGGGCCGATATCGTCGTGTGTCACACTGCACCATGTAAGTTGGCAGGTATGCTGACCTCACTCCAAAGACAAACAAAACAACAGCTGGCGTGCTCTCCATCTGAGGCTATGATCGTCACTGAAAATGGAGCCAAAGATCGCAAGAGTAAACTGTTCCTCTGATGTCTGAAGCAAAAGGAGGAGGGAATAGGGGGGTGGATGGGGTCAAACATGGAGCACTGCACGAGAAAGAGATCAACTGTGGAGAATAAATACATATGGAGAGAAGAACACAGTATTTGGGGGGAGAAGCGCACAAGAGAGCAATAAGCACATTCAAGTGACTGCAAAATGGAAATTGTGGTAGAAGCACACATGAGCAGTACACAGAGCGTGTGGGGTCAGGGAGAGAACTACACGAGGCAGCGAGAAGCACACCAAAGTGTGAGCAACATGGGCAGCGTGGGAGAAGTATAGAAAGAGAAGAACAACACAGAGCACAAGGGAACATGCGGAAAAAGTATCAAAGAGAGAAGCCGTGGATAGAGAAGGCAAGAGCTAGAAATTACCCAAAAAGAAAAAAAAAAGTTCTTTAAAAGGCAGCATTGGGAGGATAGAAGCCAAGCAATCAGAGAGATATGACAGACAGTGCTGGAAAGTGTGGGGGAATCGCAACGGATGTCAGTTATGGAAGCCACATGCAAAAACAACAATTGATACCTTAGTATAGTGCACCATGTGTGCCCAGGTCTTGTAAATCAAATACTGATGGTGGACTTGCAGCACTGATTGTGCCACCCATAGAAGCAGCTTGTAAAGTGTGTCTCAGTCCTGTCATTGCAGAGCCTGTGTGCAGTCTAGTATGGCCATGTCGATTTGGTAAGTGCACCCACTTGCCAGTCCCTAAACCTTCCCTTTTCTACATATCACACTCCTAAGGTAGGCCCAAGGGCAGGGTGCATTGTATGTAAAAGTAGGACATGCCCTGATGTGTGTGGCATGTCCTGATGGTGAATTAAAACCATTTTCGTTTTTTACTATTGCAAGGCTACCGGTCCCCATAGGCCAGAATGGGCAGTTTGATTATAACATCTTATAATCCTAACTGACCCAAAGAACATGGTAGAAATTCAAGTTTAGTATGCCTGAACTCAGAATGATAAAATGCATCTTTTAGTGAAGTTGGTTTTAACATTCTGTGTTTGAAAATACCACTTTTAGAAAGCTGGTATTTTCTTGCCTAACCATCCAGCCTGCCTCTGCTAGCTTGTGTATTGTATGTCTGGTTTTGTGAGTGACAGGGGCTGGGAGACTCTAGGAGACAGGGTGAGTCAGCACAAGGCTGAATAGACCTATCTGCACGTAGAGTGGTGGGAGGAGTAGCACCTGGGCCTGAATAGGGCTGTGTCTGCCTTCCACAATGCTGGCTCCACCTCCTGTGGTGTGTCTGAGGACCCTTGCCCACCCTGCCAAAGGAAAGAAGGAGTCCTGTAAACAAAGCGCTCCAGGACTACACAGAACTGGTTTGGACTAGGTACAGGCCCCTCTGCCTTCAGAGGACAAAGGATTTTGCAGTATAAATATGGGGACCCAGACCCCAAGACTTTAGATCACTTCTGGAACAACAAGACACACCTTTGCCAAGGAGAAGAGCCATGGAAGCTGTAGGAGTGTGGACTGCCCCCCTGCCAGTGCGCTGTGTTGCTGGGTTGGCCTGCAGTGTGGTCTTCCTTGCCATGGAAAGGAGAAGGAATTTTAAAATAACTTTCATCATCTTGCAGAATATTTCTCCAAGGGCTTGAATTTGTGCTTGCCTCCTGCTAAAGTCTCAGGGACAAAATCAATCAATCAATCAATCATGGAACTTATATCGCGCACTACTCACCCGTAAGGGTCTCAAGGCGCTTGGGGAAGGGGGTCTGCTACTGCTCGAACAGCCAGGTCTTGAGCTGTTTCCTGAAGGCCAGGTGGTCCTGGGTCATCCGCAGGTGGACGGGTAGGGAGTTCCAAGTCTTAGCTGCCAGGTAGGAGAATGACCTTCCTCCAGCGGTGGCTCTCTGGATGCGAGGGACGACGGCGAGGGCGAGGTTAGTGGAACGTAGCCGGCGGGTGGGCGTGTAGAAGGTGAGGCGGCTGTTGAGGTACCCTGGGCCTATGTCGTGGAGGGACTTGTGTGCGTGGGTGAGGAGTCTGAACGTGATCCTCTTGTTGACAGGGAGCCAGTGCAGGTCTCTCAGGTGGCACGAGATGTGGCTGCGTCGGGGGACGTCCAGGATGAGTCGGGCGGAGGCGTTCTGGATACGCTGAAGTCTTTTCTGAAGCTTGGCTGTAGTACCGGCGTAGAGGGTGTTTCCGTAGTCTAGTCTGCTGGTGACGAGAGCGTGGGTGACCGTCTTCCTGGTCTCGGTCGGGATCCATCGGAAGATCTTTCGGAGCAAGCGGAGGTTGTGGAAGCAAGCTGAGGAGACGGCGTTGACTTGTCTGGTCATCGATAGGGAGGAATCCAGTATGACGCCCAAGTTGCGTGCGTGGTCCGTCGGTTCAGGTGCGGTGCCTAGTGCCGGGGGCCACCAGGAGTCGTCCCATGCGGAGGGTGATGGTCCCAGAATGAGGACTTCTGTCTTGTCCGTGTTCAGTTTCAGGCGGCTGATGTTCATCCATTCAGCGACGTCTGTCATCCCTTCGTGCAGGCTGGCTTTGGCGGTGTCGGGGTCTCTGGAGAGGGAGAGAATCAGCTGGGTGTCATCGGCGTAGGAAATGATGTTGAGGTTGTGTTGGCGTGCGATGGCAGCGAGGGGTTTCATGTAGATGTTGAAGAGAGTAGGGCTGAGCGACGATCCTTGCGGGACGCCGCAGATGACTTCGGTGGCCTCGGAGCGGAACGGAGGGAGGCGTACTCTCTGTGTTCTGCCGGAGAGGTATGAGATGATCCATTCCAGAGCCTTCCCTTGGATGCCGGTGTCGTTGAGGCGTTGGACTAGTGTGCGGTGGCAGACAGTGTCAAATGCTGCGGAGAGGTCTAGGAGGATGAGTGCCGCTGTTTCGCCGTTGTCGAGCAGGGCTCGGATGTCGTCGGTGGCTGCGATGAGGGCGGTCTCGGTGCTGTGGTTGGCTCTGAATCCGGACTGTGATGGGTCGAGGGATCTGTTCGTCTCGAGGAAGGCTGCCAGTTGCTTGTTGACGACCTTCTCGATGACTTTGGCCGGGAAAGGAAGGAGCGAGATGGGGCGGTAGTTCTTGAGGTCGGTCGGGTGCGCTGTTGGTTTCTTCAGCAGAGCGCTGAGTTCGGCGTGCTTCCAGCTCTCCGGGAAGGTTGCTGTGTTGAAGGAGGTGTTGATGATGTCTCGGAGGTGGGGTGCGATGGTAGAGGCTGCCTTGTTGAAGACATGATGGGGGCACGGGTCGGTCGGAGATCCGGAGTGGATGGTGTTCATCATGCGTGACGTGTCTTCGGGGGTCACCTCGGTCCATGTCTGGAGGGTGGCGGCGGGGCGCGAAGGTACAACCGATGGGTGCGGGGGTGAAATGTCGAAGCTGTTGTGGATGTCGGCGATCTTGCGGTGGAAGTACGAGGCGAGGGAGTCGCAGAGGTCCTGTGAGGGAGTGATGTCGTTGTTGCCGGTGCTGGGGTTGGAGAACTCCTTGACGATGTTGAAGAGCTCCTTGCTGTCATGGGCGTTCTTGTCCAGTCGTTCCCGCAGAGATTTCTTCTTGGTGGTGCGGATGAGCTGGTGATGTCTGTGAGTGGCGAGTTTGAGTGCTGTTCTGTTGTCGGCGGTCTTGTTGAGGAGCCAGGCCTTCTCGAGGGTGCGGCAGGCCTTCTTGGAGTCCTTGAGTTCGTCGGTGAACCAGGGGGCCTTCTTGCTTCTGGGTCTGGAGGGGGGGTTCTTCAGTGGGGCGAGGTCGTCGGCACAGGAGGTCAGCCACTGCGTGAGGTCGAGGGCAGCTGTGTTAGGGTCCGTGGTCCTGGCAGGTGGGCTCTGGCTGAGGGAGGTGGCGAGCTGGTCGGCGGTGATCTTGCTCCAGTTTCTGTGGGGAGCCTGCTTCGGGTGATTGTGGACCGTGTTCTTTCTGAAGCTGAAATGGACGCAGCTGTGGTCGGTCCAGTGAAGTCCGGTGGAGTGGCTGAAGGTGACGTGCTTGCTGGACAAGAAGAGTGGGTCGAGCGTGTGGCCGGCGAAGTGGGTGGGGGTGTTGACCAGTTGCTGAAGTCCGAGGTTGGCGAGGTTATCCAGCAGGGCGGTGGTGTTGTGGTCATTGTTGTTCTCCAGGCGGAAGTTGAGGTCCCCGAGGAGGATGTAGTCGGCGGAGGGGAGGGCGTGAGGGCTGATGAAGTCGGCGATGTCTTCGCAGAACTGTGCGCGTGGTCCCGGGGGTCTGTAGATGAGGGTGCCTCTGAGGGTAGTCTTGGGGTCGGTGTGGATCTGGAAGTGCAGGTATTCGGCGGCGTTGAATACGTCGATGGAGTCAGTCGAGATGCGAATGGTGCTCTTGTGTACGATGGCGATGCCTCCTCCGGTCTGGTTGACGCGATCCTTCCTGATGATCTTGTAGCCGTCCGGGATGGCTATGGCGATGTCGGGGGCTGAAGAGTCGTTCATCCAGGTTTCCGTGAGGAAGGCGACGTCCGGAGATGCGGTGTCGAGGAGGTTCCAGAGTTCCACGGCGTGTCTGTGGACGGAGCGGGTGTTGAGCAGGATGCACTTGAGGTGGTTGCTGTTGTCCGTCTTGGTGGGCGTGGTGCTTGTTTGGAGGCAAGAGAAGTTGCAGGATCGGCAGGTGAAGGGTCCATGGGTGCGTCGCGGGGACGCTCGGTAGCATCCGGGGGCTCGGGCGGTTTTGAGTGCGATGAGCGTAGCGAAGTCGTAGATCCTGCGGGGGGGCTGGCGGGCGCGGGGACCAGGGAGTCTGGCGCTGGGCGCGGTCCAGGCGCGGACGGGCGCAGACGGGCTTACCTTTGGCGCACCTTCGGCGCTCAATCGGCGCTCCCGCTGCGCGCGTCCGCTGCGCGGTCGCGGAAGGGGCGTCATAAGTAGGAGCCCGGAGGGAGGGTCAGCAGGGAGGCGGGAGGCTGGGTAGCCAATGGGCAGTGAGGGGAGGCGGGACTGCGGGGACCGGAACAGGGAAGCGGGAGGAGGGGAAAGAGTGACCGGGGCAGTGGCGGCGGAAACGGCGAAAAAGAAGAAAAACAAGCAGGCAGCGAGCGGAGGCCGGTACCTGAGAGCGGCGGAAGGAGGTAAGTGGCGCCAACGGGGGTAGCAGTGGGTGAAAGGCAGCGGCAGGCGTAGGCAGCGGCAGGCGTAGGCAGCAGCAGGGGATAGGAGCGACCGCCTGTGGGTCACAGGGGGGTCACACTGACCAGCGCGGTGAGGATCCCTAAGTAGGAGCCCGGAGGGAGGGTCAGCAGGGATGCGGGAGGCTGGGTAGCCAATGGGCAGTGAGGGGAGGCGGGACTGCGGGGACCGGAACAGGGAAGCGGGAGGAGGGGAAAGAGTGACCGGGGCAGTGGCGGCGGAAACGGCGAAAGACTTCACCACCAGCTCCCCTCTGAATTTCCTTGCTGGGAATTCTGTCTGCAGAAGCCTGTGTGTCGCTGAGAGCTGGAAGCGTGACTCAACGAGAAGAAGCTTGTCGCAGTCGCAGCTTTTGCTGTCGCCTTGCCAGAGAAGCGTGTCGCCGCCGCAGAGGTTGCCGCCGCATCACCAGAGAAGCGTGCCTTCGCCGCAGCTGTTTACCGACACATCATCGGAGAAGCGTGTCACCACCACGAGGGTTGCCGTCGCATCACCGGAGAAGCGTGTCGCAGGGCCCGACGCAGCTCCAAAGTTACAGAGTTCGCCGCACGGCCGCCGGGCGTGCATGCATCGTCTTCACATCGCATCAAGGGCGCCATCTTATCGCATCGGATTGTTGCATCGAGGCGCCATCTTGCCGAATCGTAACCGAAACGCAGTACGAGAATCAACGCATCAACTCCTCTCCGGTAAGGAACAAGACGCATCCCCTACTCTGCGCAAGCCTTGAGGAGCGACGCATTGCCTCCCCCGAAGCAAGGAACCGACGCATCTCCCTCCCCGAGAACCTTTTGTTTGTTTTGCATTACGCATCCAGGTACTTTTGTGGGAAACGTGTCGCATTTATCATCAACCTGAACTAAGTTACTTCTACCATCTTCAAGTCTATTTTGAGAACAGTATTGTGGATTTTGTCGTTTGTGGTCTTGTTTTAAGTCTATATAAAGAATACTTATTTTTATAAAACCTGTGTGGTGTCAATCTGTAGTGTTTTCACTGTATTACTGTATGTGTTCACAAATGCTTAACACACTGCCTCTGAGATAAGCCTGTCTGCTCGTGCCAAGGTACCAAGGGGGTGAGTAGGGGTTATCCACAAGTGTAATCCCCTTTCCCTGACTTAGAAGCAAGGGTCCCTATTTGGTCAAAAGTACCTACCTCTGCCAACTAGAGACCTCCAGTTCTAACATCCAGTTTGGACCTAGCCATATGCAAATCAGTCTTGACCCGGCGCCCAATGGGAACAGTCCAGCCCGAACTGCCAGGCCAGGTCCTCCCTGGACTGGAAACAAGCATCCTAGGACCGGTTTCGGGTTTTCAACTCTCATCAGCCAGGATAGCTTGACTCTAGTGGCATGCAGAGCACAGGACCCACGCCTGGGCATACCCGTCCCACTCGGGGTGACAAATGCAAAACAACAATTGATGGACAGAATGCAGAACAATGTCATACATTCACCCCATTACAGAGACCTGAGCCTAAATTCATTGTTTCTTTGCTCACCATGCCATTCCAGTTTGAACAAAGCCATATGAAAATCAGTCTTGACCCTGCGCCCAATGGGAACAGTCCAGCCTGAACTGCCAGGCCAGGTCCTGCCTGGACTAGAAACAAGCATCCTAGGACTGGTTTCGGACTTTCAGCCCTCATCAGCCAGGATAGCTTGACTCCAGTGGCATGGAGAGCACGGGACCCACGTCTGGGCATACCCGTCCCACTCGGAGTGACAAATGCAAGAACAACAATTGATGGACAGAATGCAGAACAATGTCGTACATTCACCCCAGTACAGAGATCTGGGCCTAAATCCATCTTTTTTTTTGCTCACCATGCCATTCCGGTATGGAAGCCATTCCTGGTCCGGATCTGGGAACCAGCTAGCTCTCAGAAATATGCTGCATTTGTCTTGGTGTCATTTTTCATCCCCTTTGGTTTTGCTTTGTTCACCCTAAGCTGGCAGAGTATGCCCAGACGTGGGTCCCTTGCTCACTTTGCCACTGGATTCAAGCTAGCCTGGCTGATGACGGCTGATTAGCCAGAAACCAGTCCCAGGATGCTGGTTTCCGGTCCAGGGAAGACATGGCTTGGCAGTTCGGGCTGGACTGTTCCCATGAGGCACAGGGTCAGACTGATTTGCCTATGGCCATGTCTGTACTGGGATGGCGGAGTGAGCTAAAGAATGATGATGGATTAAACCTAGATCAGTTGACTGGGGGTGAGTGCTTGCAATGTTCAACACTCCGTCCATCATCCCCTTTGGTTTTGCTTTGTTCGCCCCAAGTTGGCAGGGTTATTTTTTTGGCAGAGTTTTATATAGCGCAAACTTGACCCGAATCGGGTATCAGAGCGCTTTACATAGCACCAGTTACGTTACATGAGGACACGTATTCATTTTTGTTAGGTACAGCGAGATTAAGTGATTTGCCCAGAATCACAGGATGTTCAGCGTCATTACCGAGACTCGAACCCAGGTCCGCGGTCGAGCGCCCTAGCCGTTAGGCCAACTCCTCTCCCCGTGGGTCCCTTGTTCACTTTGCCACTGGATTCAAGCTAGCCTGGCTGATGACGGCTGATTAGCCAGAAACCGGTCCCAGGATGCTTGTTTCCGGTCCAGGGAAGACATGGCTTGGCAGTTTGGGCTGGACTGTTCCCATGAGGCACAGGGTCAGACTGATTTGCATATGGCCATGTCTGAACTGGGGTGGCGGAGTGAGCTAAAAAATGATGATGGATTAAACCCAGATCAGTTGACTGGGGGTGAGTGCTTGCGATGTCAACACTCCGTCCATCATCCCCTTTGGTTTTGCATTTTTCAGCACTGGGGCACAATCCAGCAGCATCCACACATTGTATTCCATGCGGTGCAGCAACCTGCAGGCAGCAAGGAGGATTTCTTATTTTCACTTCCAGCCGGGCACAAAGGACTGATTCAAAGGGTTATCAGCCCTTCTTTTGTTCAAGTATCATCCTGTCTGGGGACCTTCTGGTCTTACACATAGACATGCAATGGAAGGAAACAAAGGCACAAAGCTTAACACTTCATGTGTACTTTAGAGAACTATGACTTGGAGGCAGGTTTTCGGCTTTGTTCAACCCCCCTCCCCCACTCCTTGTAGGAAATGCGGATAAACTGTAAGAATGCAATATTTATCTGTGTATGAGTAATTACAGTAATAATCATTTAAATTTCACCCATTAATTGATTTTGTATTTACTGTCTATACTTGTAGGCATTATACGTTTAGAGTAAATGGTTGGGACAAACAAAGCCAGGATATAACATTTAACTCAGTATTGAGGTTGTCTATACTAACAAGACTTTATTAATTCACAGAGATACCCTTCATTGTAATCTTAGAGTAGCAAAAGATTGAGAAAAAACATAATGATCTCTACCCATAACTTACAATTTGCATGAAGCTTTTTGACACCAGTTAGTAGATCACCGTGCCAAATACGGACTACTGCTGATAAAGAGGGTTTTTGGGGGGCGGGAGATTAATATAGCGCGAACTCAACCACCCAAAGGTATCAGAGCGTTTACATCAGCACCAGTTGCATTACAGATGGACCCAAGCATTTCGATTTGGACACACTCAGAATATAATGTAATTGTTAAAGAACACTGCAAATGAATGACTTGTTTTAAAGTGTATACATCCTTTAAATGTGTTTTAATCATTTTTTGATGAGGGGTTTTTATGAGTTTACTGTTGGAAATGTTTTATGACAATGGTTTAATGTGGTGGGTTGTATTGATCATGTATTTATAATGTCTTTTAATATGTTGATCACAAACAATGAAAATAAAATTAAGCTAAGTAAGCTGGTTAAAGACACCATGCTACTTTAGAAGGATTGAAACTTATCAACTGGAAGCAACTAAATTATCTTAGTTTTAAAAGCAGTAGCCCGCTTGCCCATCTACATAAAATACAAATCGGTGATCTGCATGTTACATGATGTGCTTTGCAGCAGTAACATTAACCTTTTATGCTACTTTTGGATCCAAAAGTTTTGTTGGACAAAACACAGAACTCTCCCAGAACTGCATTAACCTCCAGAATTACCATACCACTATTATAATCTCCTCAAATTTGCTGGGCACACAAAGATCTTTGCAGTATGTGTCTTAACCTTGTAAGATATTTTAAAATGCAGCCTCATTGTGACCAATTAAGTAGGCTAGAACTTCATCTGGGGAGAGGTAGGGGATGGGGCGCACTGACATGGGGGTAGGGAGGGGAGGGAACGAGTTGGGGTTGGGAGGGACGGTACTTCTCTTGGACACGGGGAATCGCTGAGTAATGAACAGTACTCCTGGGGGGGGGATGGGGAAGTTGGACAGAATGTTGGATTGTTGATTTGGAAAACAATAAAAATGTTTCAACAAAAAAAAAAAGTAGGCTAGAACAGATTTGTTGTCATATTTGTCCTTGTTGCCAATTTCTTTTTTTAACATTTGTTTTAAAAACAATATATGTATAAATTGTCAGACTCTACTTTTCAAGCACTGCACCTTCTGACTCCATCCCTTCCTATGCCACACCTTTTTGCACAATTTATGGGTTTCCAGAGTACATTTCTTCCAATTCTAGCACAGAGTACAGAGTTTATGCTCCAAGTGAAGGGCAAACATAAGATGGACAGCCTTGAACTTGGAAACCATCAAATAGGAAGCAGGCACATGAGAATGACAATAAAGACCACCAATGGGTGAGCTTTAAGTCTACTCCAAGTTCTTGGTAATCCTTCAATACATCCTTTGCAACCATACAGCTTAGCACTGTTAAATAGGCTCTTCCTAAAAAGAAAAGGGGGAAGTAAATAATGGCTCAGCTAAAGAGTCCATGATGATTTGAGGAGCGTGAATATTGTGTGTTATGTGTAAAGACTGGAGCTCTACCAAGAAGTGAAATTATTGTGGAAATCAGACATAAAAAAGCACCTGGGTGAAACGAAATGAACAGAATTCATTGGTGAAATAAATTGATAAATAACATACGGTACAGATGAATTAGTACATAAAACAGACAAAATATAAGAACTATTTGACATAAAGATATATAATTGAATTTCCTAATCAATTATCAGAAACTAAGTAGGAAAGGTACATTTTCGTCAACAGATTTGAAGTTTACCAATTGTACACATACATTTTATCTGTGTATACACAGACATGATACCCAATTATCATGACTTAGCATCACTGCAGCGGTGTGGGTTGTAGGTCATATTATACTTATGGTACGATAAGGCCATTATTACGAGTGGCAACTTAATTTTAGACACTAATGGCCCCTATGGTATTATGGGATCTGCAGAAATACTGTAGATTTCTTAACTTTCACTTGAATATTTCGGCTGTTAAAAAGCACCTGAAATTTCTGGGTGAAAAGTCCAGCTCAAAAGTATTAATTAGTGGAGGAAATGGACATAGAATTACTGACTACCGAAATAATTGTTAGTTTCTTAGTGCCCTCATGGTCCAACTCGTAATGTGCCAGATTTACTCTACCCCCAGAGTTACCAGTACCCTTAGCATCAGTAAATCCAGAGGTGGGGAAAATCCGGCCCATTTATCGGGCCACGCATACTGAGGGCCCTTATAGCTATTGTGTAGCCTAAGAGTAAAAGTAATTAGACTATCAGAAAGCAGCTATCTCTGTTAAAGAAAACAATGCAGTTCCCAATCCTGATTAAGTCTCTGGACAACGGATTGTGATCTAGCTATCCATTTAGCATCCTGTTATCTGAGTGTCATTATCTGTCACTCAGACAACTAAAGGCAAAATGAATAATTTGGTTTAATGTCTCCATTCACCTTTCAAGATGTATACGACCACTAGCTTACTGTCACCTTTTTCTGACCCTACAAATAGAATTAATAAGCCACCTTAGACAAGGGACTATAGTTGGGTTCTGTCTAAGTCATATTACTCCAGCATTACTCACAGCAAGTAGGTTTCTTCAATAGTGTAAAGACAGGAGTGGGTAAAGAGAAATACATGGTAGGAAGTATGAGAGAGGGAGAGAGTTAATTATTCAGTCTATGAAATTTATGCACAATCTTCAGCATCACACATATAAGAAGGTTGCCCTTACTACTGTATGTTTACCGCAAGCACTAAATGAATTTGCTGAGTATTAATGCGAGGGTGGAAAATTAATTCTCCACTACCTGGTTAAAGAAAGTGAAGGTTGAACAGGCAGTTCACATGTCCATCTTACCATTTTAGCCGGTGATCCATTCGACTGTTTGGGTCCAAGGACCACCTTGAAAACCGCTTTAGTAACTTTGCATACATTACTCAAGATCAGGCCAAAAAACTCTGATCTATTAGGGCAGAAAGATGGCAGAGACATCAATTGCATGGACCTCCCAAGAACATCCTTCAGCAGTGATAGGCAGAAGCTGAGCCTACCACCACATCACTATTGCCAATTACACAAAAGCCGGCAGAGTAAATTGCTACCAGGTGGTATAGAGAGGACAAAGGGTTCTGTACGATCAAGGTGGTAAGGGCTCCAGGTATTCTAAGCTATGCATAAATCCATATGTCACATGTCCTTCCTGTTTTTCAGTCTGTAGCGGCCTCTTTGAACTTTACTGTCAACAATATCCACACAATGCACTCTCTGCACATCACAGATTGCTCAGTCTGCGTACTCAATGCCCTTGCTGGATTTGTAAATGTATGAAAAGTTCCTGAACACTAAACACTGAACATTGGGACATTGATGTATCCCCTTACGTAGCCCTAGTTGTAGTGTGGGTGAAGTATTCCTAGTTTGTAACATTTACTTAAAACGACTGACATACATTCAGTGAACCTTCTTTTGCAATTTCCTGAGAGTTGTTTAAAGAAATGATGCAAATATTTTTGTTTTGTTCACTCACAAACTTTGGTACATATGGATAGCACCCCAATGCCATTAACCACCATCGTCCTTGTTTGCGCTGATAGAGGTTTTGAATTTGGGGAAGGTTGAGTGCAATGTTATTCTGCAGAGGAGGGAGATATTGGGGGAAAGGGTTAGAGGAGGTTATTACAGAGTGTAGATGGCGAGAGTGTCAGGATGACAAGTATTTTTTTTATTTGATTGAGGAAGGGGTGGGTAATGTTAAGAGTCATGGGTGGGGTGGTTCAAAGAAACAAGGGATATTTATTATATGTCTGAGTGGAGCGGCATCTAATTCCAAGTGTGGTGGGCTTGGAAGAAGACGACTAGGTTTTGCATGGTTCCCCATGACTCATTGATCCTTGCACTGCTCACCTGAGCATGGTAAAGGAATGTTTAGGAGAGCCATGCATATCCTAACATTGTACACGGTCAACTGTGAATAGACAACTCGAGCTTTCATATCACTCAGAACCCCTCGGAACAACACCCCTGTTATTCACAGTCACCCTTATATAATTCTATAAACCTTCAGGGGGACTGGAATAGCTCTCTACATAGACTCAACTTGTTACCAACTCATGCAACCAGATCACAGTTTATGGCAGGACAGAAAACTGGGTCAGGTGATTAACATATTCCGCTATGCACCTGCTAACATGCTCAAAACTGTAGGCAAGCTATATCCCCCACATCAGGTACTTTCGTTGGCCAAGTTGGCTCAAATGACAAGGCAAACGATGGGAGAGATTGTCGGGTGAGTTTAGAAAAAGGAGAGCCAAGGACTGGAAGAACTGAAGTCACCATAACTGCCTAACCCTTCACCCATCATTATCTTAGTCCCAAAACATGAAAATAGTTCCTAAACAAGAAAAATAAAGGGGCAAGAGTGGACCACAGTGGACAGTTACACCCGAGGCATTAATGATGCTCACATATCCTAGTCAAACTGAGTATAGATGCATCCAAGACAAGAGCATGGGAGAACCAACTGTAAAGGCTAACCACAAAAGCTTCAGAAAGGCATTTTCTGGAGAAACATCGCCAATCTGGCAAAATGTGTTAAAATCCATGTTTGGAACTTGCAACAAAGGAAACTATCAATTTGTAATAGATATTTTCATGTAACCTTTTCTGCATGCTCTGCAAATTAACAAGCAACCCGTTGGAGGAATCGCTCTGGAGAGATTTGTGTGCAGGCAGAATGTTGTCTGGTACTAAAGTTATAACGATTTTCATCATTCATGGAAGAGCAAAACCAGGTAATTAAACACTAGAAGCCAAATTCTCATCACTACGAAAACTGGTAGGACCACAGGAATAAATAATAGGTGAAAGGCAGCCAGGGGATCCTCGGCCCTTCTGACTAAGGTGGTGGCTACCAAAAGACAGTCTTCCAAAAGAGGCAAAGTTTGAAACGTCCGAACAAAAAACAAAGTAGAAGTACAATTTGGGTAGGATAATTTTTCACCAGAGGTCATATAGAGAAGTCCATCCCCATGGCCTCAGAAGTAACTCAGTGGGCCTGTTCTCATAGACACGTATGGCTGAAAAAGCCAATACTAGTCCAAGCTAAATGTCAGTGAACTATATAGAACGGTTGCCCAAGTATGTGAAAATATTTTTGTAAAGGTATCTTTATTAATCCATGTTTAGCAAGAAGAACATTGTTGCTAATATTGCAACATAACAAAAATAGAATCAGCATAAACAGTCATTGATCGTTGTCTCACAGAGAGGCGCTCTATGAATCACTTCTGTAACTTTAAAAAAAACCAGCATCAGCTCCGCCTCGCCCTTCTCCTATGGCTTCTTCTTCCGAAATACCCTAGAAGTGAGTCAGTACTGCACAATCCTGCTCGTGCGCCCCACTTTTGAGCTTACAGTCGTATGCAGACTGGATGGAAGGTCTTATGAGGATTTCATGAGAGTATTAATGATCTTGAAGGACAGCTATGAGCACACGAGTAGCAGGTATCAAGCCCCTAAAGCAGATTCTGTGCTGGTATTATTACCATTGTGAGATGTGCCCTAAGTTTCTTGGGGTAATTTGACATTTGGAGAATTTAAGAAACATTGGCCCACATCCATGACACAAAGGAAATTGGATTTTGCAGTAACAGAACATACGGTGACAAGGAATAAACTGGTCTTGCCCCTGTAAAATCTACTGACAAAGCCTTGAGACTCTTCAAAGTACGAAGAAGGCCAAATAAATGTGGACTGTTTGTGACACTTCTGCTATTGTAAAACATTTCTCTATACAGTTATCTCTTGCTCCTTGAGCCTAGGTTTGTGCTCAAACAAAGACGTTAAGTAATCAAAATGTAAATATTAAAACTAGAGTATGATTCTCCCTAAACTTTCTTGCTAAATACCTCAAACTACCACTATATATATATATATATATATTCACTGAAAAAACCATAGGTTTCACACATGTTATAGTTAGCGGAAATTTTACGGATAAAAAACCAATGAAATTCCCCCGTTATAGTTAGTGCAGGCAACTATAACTCATGCGACCGCAATCCTCTGCTGATGCTAATACTGTATTTAGACACTTATTTGCCCATGTCTTCTTCCATAAATTTTTAGCTATACATATATTACAAATATTTTTTTTTCATAAAGACACATATGTCATCAGCAGAAGATTGCGGTCGCGTGAGTTATAGTTGCCTGCACTAACTATAACGGGGGAATTTCATTGGTTTTTTATCAGTAAAATTTCCGCTAACTATAACATGTGTGAAACCTATGGTTTTTTCAGTGAATTTGCAAGGTTTTTTAAATGCTAATTCCTAACTATAACGTGTGTGAAACCTATGGTTTTTTCAGTGAATTTGTACGGTTTTTTAAATGCTAAGTTACTTTACGCCATTCGTGGCGTGCGCGCCCACTTAACGCAGTTCGTTCCGTGCGCGCACGGTGCGCTTCGCGCACCGTGCGCGCAGTGAGCACGCGGTGCGCTTCGCGCACCGCGCGCCCACTTTACGCAGTTAGTGCCGTGCACGCACGGTGGGCACGCGGTGCGCTACGCGCACCGCGTGCCCACGTTACGCTAGATGGGCCATGTACGCACGATGCGCTTCGCGCACCGTGCGCACATTGAGGACATATGATGCACTTCGTTTTGAAAGGTAATATTTAAATTTTTCACACCTCTAATAAGACATGCACAAATGGTGCCCTTCGGGCACCATTTGCACACGGGGTGGGGAGAGTGTGGATAATTTGTTTTTTTAAATATTTTTTTACCGTACGCGTACGGTAAGCGTAATCGGCGAAATTAGCGAAAAAATAAAAATTCGGTTTTTGGCCTTGGGGGATCATTGGTGACTCCCACAATAAGGCTAGGTGTTTTGGAGCTGTCCAAACAGCCCCTTTACATGTTTTTCTGCTTTGTATTTTATTCCACACTCTCAGTGCGAGAGAGAAAATGGCGGCCGCCGCTTCCTGGTTTCGGCCGATTCGAATGTTTACTAAGATCTAAGAGCCAATCAGAATCGCGCTCGCGCACGCCACCGTACGCATACGGTAAGCGTACCGTAAGCGCACCGTAAGCTGGCTCAGATATATATATTGATTTAAAGGCTATTTTCTCAGAATCTACTGAACAGATTTACACCAAACCTACAAAAGGCACTTCCTTGACCTGAGGACTACCTCTCTGCCAAATTTCTAGTAATTCTGTTCAGCCGTTCGGGCTGTAGCTGTGTCTAAAGGTCCTATGGAAAAATGCATGGGAAAAACGCGTTTTGGGACCCCCCTTTTATCTCAGCCCCCGCTTGACGAATCCCCCCGAGACTTTCAGGGTAGGAGCGGAGCGTAGCGCCCCACCTATTTTGAAAAATTCGCGAGGATTCGTCGACCGGCGCCAAAGTTATTCAAAATAGAATGTTGCGGATTTCCTATGGAAACGTGGTCCTAACTATAACTACCTACTGGCGACCGCCAGTAGGTAATATATATATATATATATACACACACACACACACACACACACACACACACACACACAACTAACAAAACTCCAAACACAAAGAGCTCAAAGAGTTGCATTATAAGCAGTAGTATGTAACTACAAGGAAAGAAGACTGGGAGAAGAGGTCACTGGCATTTATTCTGTTTCTTGTACCACAAATAAAATTGATGAGTTAAGTTTTGGAGAAAATGGTAGAAAGTCTACCCGCGTATGAACCATCAGGATGAGGCTCACCAATCTACAGTCAAAAATTCAACAGAAGAAATCTAATTACACATTATATATCAATTATTACCAATCCTGAAGTACATAAAGGTAGCAGAGCACACACCCCTGCGGCCCAAAAACCCTCAGGAACTCTTTTAAAGACATGGTTGATAGTGCAGCAAAGCCACAGTTTGCATTACCGAAGATTATTAGATTTAGGAGGCAACTGCAGATTGGTGCTTATTAATGATTGAGTAAGATAGACTCATACCTGTTGAAAAGATGGACGCGGTGTCGATGCCTTTGTCCTCTCTCTGCATGTCCTGCAGGAAGTGGCCCACAGTCATAACCATCGGCTTCACAGTGAACTGGCAGAGTTCCTTCCGCGAGGGAAGCGGCACGTTGATCACTGGTAGCCCATGTTTGTAATTAACTGTGACATCTAAAATAAAAAGTAAGCATTACTGGAATATAGTCCACATGCTGAATATTTGCACACCTTAGAAACGTTGTTAAAAGACCTCCTTTCTTTTGGGATCACAACCCTCCTCCCCTCTACTGTGTCAAAATAAGACACGGCGCACGGCGTGGAGCACCAGAAACCACCGCTACCTAAACCAACATCGATGTTGCTAACTGGTCACGATCATGGGAGTGACTGGACTCTGGACCACTCAACTTGATGCTCAAGAGCAAGAGAAAGTCAAATACAGCAGGGTATGAGGCACAGGAAGTGCTGTCTACATAGAGAAAAGCCAGGTCTTCAATGACTTCCTAAACTGCAAGTGGTTCTGGAGGATTCTGACGTGGAGTGGAAGCGCGTTCCAGAGAGCAGAGGCCTTCGATCAGAATGAATAAGCAACCTCCCGCTCTAACTCTCTTGACCCTAGGGACTGTGGCCAAATTCAAATTGGCAGAACACAAAGGACATAAGGGGCAGTACAGAAATACCAAATTGGCTAAAATAGGCGCTCCCTGGGAATGCAAGAACTTATGGGTAGTACACAAGGCCTTAAAATGTACACGCCTTCAACTGGGAGCCAGTGCAATCTGCGAAGAAGACCAGAAGCCGAGCAAAATTTAGGAAGGGAAAGCAGCAACGTGGCCGCAGCATTTTGCACCAACTGTTAATCACGCAGTTTCACAAAGCTTCACACTACTCAAAACAACAGGGGTGTATCTGTTATGGAAAAGAGGGGCACATGCAGTTGAAGGCACTGTGTTCCGGAGCAGCGTGCTACTCGCTGAAAAAGCCCTTCAAAACCTTCTCAGGGGTAGCAAGCGCTATATAAATGCAAACTTTTTTCCTCTTCTATCCCTCCACTATCCTTCTCAATTCAAATAACCGACTAACATATCCACCACTCATATCACTTTCATATTTCACTATACTAACTCACCACTAACCCTTTATGGGTTTCGGAGTAGCGTGCTACTCGCCAAAAAAGCGCTTCAACACCTAGTCAGGGGTAGGAAGCGCTATATCAATCCAATTACAATCACATGCACGGTGCAAGCGAAAAGCGCTACCTTGGTGAAAGTTTGGGCACTTTCAAGGATCTGCATTTCACCAACAGGAAGGGCATTAACAGCACCATAAAACACAGGGCAACACTTGCATACTTCAGTTTCTTGCTTTGATATCAAACAAGGTTTTCACATTTAAAAATACTAAAGTGTTTTCAAGTAAATCAGCTTCGGTTTCCAGAGAAAAGACTTACCGTGGGAAGGCACTAGAGTGCTGTAAAAGGATGCTGAACAGTGTCTGTGGTTTCCAGCGTGCCTCCAACTTCGTATCTGTAACCAAGGGTAGAAAAAAAAACTTTAAAAGCTGCATTAGTGCACCAGGGCAGATGAATCTTGTCAAACACCCTCATTTTACACTCATTATGTGTCTGTCGTCGGCACAGCACTTAAAGCCCGCTGCGTCTGTCACTTACGTGTTCCTAAGGTTTCCGTTTCTTAAAGGGACACACTTTTGAAAGGAACCCTCTCTGCAGTGCTACTTAGCATGTTATGTATTTAAGAAGAATGAGATTCCCATAATAAACTAACATCTTCCATGAAGACGGATCTGATGCCACTAAAGAGGATTTTTAAACGCTATGTAATGATTTGCTGGTTACTGGTGCTGTTTCTATACCAAAGAAGTAAGAATAAAGCCCCAGAGATGAGGGGGCGAGTGAGGGAGAATCCCTGAGAAGGAGATGTAGTGCACAACTGGTAGACAACCTTGCACACAGGTTAGCTGCATAAAAAGGTGGGAGGAGAAGCAGGAAGTTAAGGTGAAGGAGGGACAAGGAGAGAAACAGATGACCTTGAGGCAGAGAGTGGGTAAAGGCAGGAGAAAGCAGTAAGATGGCGAGCAGCTGTGAAAGGCGTCAAGGCCAGGCAGGGGAGGATGAGCCGTGGTAGCCTCTGGGGTGATAGGATGGCGCGCGCTTGAGAGACAAAGAATGAGAGAGAAATAATGATAGAGGGAGCCAGTGGGAATGGGGACTTTCAAAGGGTCAAAAATTGTGGTTGCCTGCTGGCTCAGGAGACGCATACATACACATGCTCAGGCGGTGTTTGCATTCAGACTGTAACCAGCTCCCTCTTGCAGATCGATACATTTACCTGCTGAGCCCTAAAGGGCTTAAGAGAGGGTTGTCGGAAGTAAGAGATGGGGACAAATTGGTACACTCCTCTTCCCTTACAAAGGTATGCGGACCTCTGGGAGGAGGAGTGCTCCTGGCCCAGGGCGCAACGCTAACCGATGGCGGAACCCCAAGACAGGTGCGGGCCGGTTCGGACGGGTGGCGCCAACTGTGGCACCGCTGTTCTGAATATTCGCGGGCGGGATGCCCGTGATAGGTGATTAGCCCATGGGGCTCAGGGGGTGGGGGCGCCTGGGCAGTCGCGGGGGCAGCCAGGTGAGGATTAAGGGGGACTGCATCCCCACACAGTTACTTGTTTTTTCCTCGCCTGGCTGCCCCCGTTGACCTTGTTGCTGTGCCTGGACTTTGCTGCTGGTGTTGGAGAACACAGCGTGAAGCTGCCTTTTTTCCCCCAACCTCTCATCCCCTTAGACAGCCTCTTTTTGTGGGGCGGGGAAGGAGTCATGTTTGGCCACAAAATAGGTGGACAACCTTGGCATCGGTAATTGAAGTGCAAGCTAATTCTGAATTAGGAAGCCTTTGGCTTAAAACCTGGGCTGGGGTTGCCGTGGAGGTGTACGGAAGGGGTTGGGACTCCCGCTACAGCGATTGTCCCTAGCCTCTCACAGTACTCCATTACATGGTCCGGAGAATGTCGGGGGTGGTGTCTGCGCCAGGGGGCCAAGGTATGGCCCGGTTGCCCAGGCCCATCCCATTGGGTGCCAGGGGGGGAATCCCTTTTTGGGTTGGCTCTGGCATGGTATGTCGGGGGTCCACTTTTCATGCTGGCCCATGTTCCCTCTATTTTGAGGGGGTAGGTGAGTTTGCCTTGTGATATGCAACTTGCAGTATGGGGTCCACGGTCTCGAATCATTTGGTATAGTCAATGCCATGGTGCCTGTGGGGTGGCCAGCCATGACTCCTTTTAAGGATCTGCTGCTAGGAGATAAAATGTATTTGTTCCTCTAATCAAAGGATTCTTGATGTAAATATTGTAAATGTCATGTGACAGTTAGGATAATTCAATAGTTCTGTCGATATAAAATGTTGTGTTTATGTTGATTTTAATAAATACGGCCTGAGAATTGTATATTCTCTAACGCAGTGATTGTGTCTGCGAGTCTCTGTCTCCCTTAAAGGAATCCCCATTAGGGGGAGGGATGATTTCAGTAGGTCTCGGGCCGGTCCTCCACCTGTGATGGGCTGACGGCTTTACCCTGGCTGCCGCCATCTTTAAATGGCCCAGTCTAGGTTGCAAGGTGAAAGTACCTTACTCTAGCTTACTAGCAGGGTCGGCCTTGGATGTGGGTGAGCTGGGCCCAGGCCCGGGTGCCAATATTCCGAGGGGCGCAGCAGGAAGCTGCCTTACTTACCGTCATGCAAACAGCAACTTGTCAATCTTACTTGTCTCAATCGGGTCCCGTTAAAAACGTTGTAATCTGCCCTTAATGTACCTCAGAGAAACTTAGCACCCCATCAATCCCTTACCTTCCTCCCAACCTCCTGCCTTCACACAGCAATGAACTCAGAACCCCACCACAAACACCAAATGTTCTTTCTGCCCAGAGTGCTTTCCTGGTCAATCCGATTTAGGGCAAGCCTTGCTTACTAGACATCTACTGTAGTGAAAAGTAAATGCTCCTGTCCAAACTGTGAGGAACACGCGTAAGAATGGCTGAATGAGCGCAATGTGTAGGTTGAGGGATAGTAAAGTAGATAAACACAAGAGGTAACACATGTAACAAATGGCAACAAACTGAAAGCATCAATGCTCCTCAATCACATTGCTTATTGGTACGTTCCTGTCAATGCTTGGATGGAAATTTACATTTGCCTCGCATTTACAATTTTATCTTGCAAAGGAAAAAAGCCTCTGCGAAGCAGCTTTGGGCAGCTAAACATCTCATTGTTTCGGAGAGCACCAATAGGTTGGAATTCAGAACTCAGAGTGGCTTGTGTCGTTAACCTTGTTTCCATAGCAAGGGTCCTATGTCTCACTACTAACATGGCACTTGCATTTGCAGATAGTACCCCATTAAGGACACATGCGGGAATTCATTCAGAGAGCCCCACACGCCTCGAAGCGCTGTAGGCACAAGGCGCAAATGAAGCGCTTCATCTCAGAATGCATTCAGTGAGCCAAGTGCGCTCATGAAGCACTGTGATCCCAACAAAAAGCGCATAAAGCGCTCGGTCGCAAAACTCATTTACTGAGCCCAAGGCGCGCTTAATGCAAAAACAACAGTTGATGGACAGAATGCAGAACAATGTCATACATTCACCCCAGTACAGAGATCTGGGCCTAAATCCATCGTTTTTTTGCTCACCATGCCATTCTAGTTTGAACCCAGCCATATGCAAATCAGTCTTGACCCTGTGCCTCATGGGAACAGTCCAGCCCGAACTGCCAAACCTGGTCCTCCCTGGACTGGGAACAAGCATCCTAGGACCGGTTTCGGGATTTCACCCCTCTTCAGCCAGGATAGCTTGATTCCAGTGGCATGGAGAGCATGCTTAAAGCGCTCCTTCACAGAATACATTCACTGAGTCCAACATGCACAGGGAGCGCTCCTTCGCAGAATTCTTTTAGTGAGCCCAAGGCGCACCGAAGCGCTCCGTGGCAGAATTTATTTTGCAAGCCCAAAGCAAGCACGAAGCGCTACATCTCAGAATTAATTCAGTGAGTATGACCGTGCCATCTCTTAGAATTCATTCAGCGAGCCCAAAGCACGTATGAAGCCGTCGATCGCAGAATGAATTCAGTACGTCCAACACACGCATAAAGCGCTTCATCTAATAATTCATTCAGTAAACCCTATGCCCGCTTAAAGAGCTTAATCTCATTGTATTCAGTGAACCCAATGTTTCCTTGAAGCGCTCCCTCACAGAATTCATTCAGTGAGCCCAAGGTGCGCATGAAGAGCTCTGTCGCAGAATTCATTCAGCAATGTCAAGGCGCGCAGGAAGTGCAGTGAGGCCAAAAGCCGCAAGAAAGCGCTCCATCGCAGAATTCATTCAATGAGCCTGAGCCCAATGGGTGATGAAGAGCTCAGTTGCAGTGGTCCATCGCAGAAGTAATTGCGGGATCCCAATGTGCGCTTCAGGCACTCCATTGCAGAATTCATTCAGCGATCCCCACGCGCACTTGACGCTCGATCGCAAAATTCATTAAGTGAACCCAAAGCGCGCAAGTAGCGCTGAATTCATTCAGCGAGACCAAGGCACGCATACAGCGCTCCATCGCAGAATACATTCAGTGGGCCCAAGGCACGTATAAAGTGCTACATGCAGAATTCATTCAGTGTGCCAGATACAGAAAGCACCCGATCAACACAGTATTCATTGAGTGACCCAAAGCGAGCATGTAGCGCTCCATCGCGGAATTCACTCACTGAGTACAAGGCATGCATGAAGCGCTCTATCGCTGACACAGCAGCAGCTCCTCTGAATGCCTTACCCTTCTTCCCTTTTACACTCATTATGTCAAAGGGATGCACGTTCCCTTTACTAATCTCTCAGTTTCCTTTGTGACATTGCCAGTTTTTAAATGCGTCGCCTTTAAATAATGAACTATCCATTTACACAATTAACATTCTATTGTTTAGGGGGTAACCATTGCCTACAAGTCGCCTTGAGCTGAGCTTGCTACCCCGATACGGGGTTTAAGTGATCGTGATTTTACAGGCCTTCCGGACTGGTGACCTTTCACCCTGTATCGGAATAGTCTCCGCAAACAAGCATTTGCAACGCAATAGGTCTCGCAGTTACGCACGTTTAAGCTATTGGCACTGTAAATTACAATGTCTTTTATTTATATTTTTAAAAAGAAAACAAAAATAAAAGGCATTGTTATTTGCACGGCCGATAGCTCAAACTCGCTTCAATGCGAGACCTATTGCATTGCAAATGCTTGTTTGTTTTAGAGGTGAAATTCATAAAAATGGCTTATAACACAAGAATTCCTCATACCATGCAGAGTACAATGAACAGAACAAAGAATTATTGCACTATTCTGCAGTGTCACAGGCCGGAAAATGTAATTACCTTAATGCTAAATGCATTACATTAATTACACTGTCAGCCTGACTATACATCAAAGCAAGTTCTGCAGTGGGCGAGCGGTACATGGTGCCTGAGGGGCCCTCCAGGCAGGCGCTGCACTCAATTATCATTAAGGTAAATACACTGCCTGAAATAGGACAAGTTATTAAAGTACCAGCGAAAGAAGGGGGCACAGAGAGAAGAGGTCAGATATTAAGAGGGTAGGGAGAAAACAAGTGTTTGCAGTGTCAGTGGGAGGAGCGTGTAGGAGAGATCTAGTAAGTGAAAGGATGGGTCAGTGGAGAAAGGATGGGTCAGTGGAGAAAGGATGGGTCAGTGGAGAAAGGAGCAGAGGTTAGAGGTCACCGAGAGACGTGTCTTAGTAACAACAGGTACTAAAACAGAAGAGGACGGTTAAAAGTTCAGCTATGCAGACCAAACCACAGGTAAGAAACGCAAGTACCGACTTGTTTAATAATAAAAAACATTTAAGTTGTCCTTGTTTGCTTGCATTTTCAATTTCTATTTCAAATCATTTGAAACAGGAGGCCACTAAAACTTAGAATGTACACCCAGATAATGGAGATCCATTATGCTGGGTTAACTTTGAGCCAGTTTACTTGCCTGATGAGAGAAAGGAGCCAGCAAAAATGCTTTTTCCAGAAAAGAGCTCAGAGAATTCACAAGGCAAACAAACCTACCTGACCATGGTAATACGCCTTGTATTGTGAACGGCTTAGGTTCCTTCTAGTCACCGCTGCGCTGCAAGATGCTGACCATGTTTCCCATCAGACATGACCAAGACAGCTCTGAAGGGCTCTACCACGATTTTAAGAAGTGGGCAGTGGTTCGGCTGGCACACCTGCGAGCAGCTGGAACCCCTCCACCCGAGAACATGAACTCACTGTGAGGAAATTTACCACTCTATAAGAAGCGCATGCGTAGCAGGATCCTCTTGTTTGCACGCTGTTACATTCCTTTAGCCAATGTAAATATGCGTTTAAACTTCTGTGGTTCTTCTCTTAAGGAACAAAGTTTGTTCCACAGTTATATGCATGAAGTTTTGGTTCTTTAAGTCATCTATGAAAGATGATGTTTGATTGTGCTGTTGCCCCCTCAAGCTTCGACTGTTATTTTGACAACACACAATCTTTTGTAAGTGGAAAGCAGTAATAAAGTGGCCCTGTCTGTTTGTGCCTATAACTGCAATCAGGGCAGTTTGTAGTATCTTGGAGTTGAAGAGAGGGTTTTAGATCTCTTATCTCTCCAAACCTCGTTACATTAGTATAGACGCATGGTTGATTTTCAATTCTGGAGGGCTCCTGAGTGGACAGTATTCTGCAGATGTCACAGTTTCTGCTCTTTCCAGGACCTCAGCCATAGCCACTCTGCCAGGAGCGGCCTGAATAGACCTTTCAACTAAATGTCATAAGTGTTCTCCCTGGTGTTTGCCCCTGTCTTTGATGGGAAGTGTTAAAGAATGCAAAATTGTCGTGGCTGCTCCAGAAGGTAAGTCAAAACCCTGACAGCTTCGAAGATCAGAAATTCTGAATTATTTTAAACCTGGTTTTTTGACAATATGTAGTGCCCCGTGGTCTACATGGATCATTCTTATTTCTATCAGCCTCGCTTTGGTGTTCATCGATGATCACAGCAGATGTAGATTATCGCCTGCAAGCCACTTGGTCGAGTGCATCGCTCTAGAAGCAAAATAATAAGAGACTACAACCCCTGACTTTACATGAATCTAGAGTACTTGCTAACATGGCCACTGTAATTTTGCTACACCAGAAATCCAGCAATTCCATTTAGTCCATATTCTAAATGGAATAGCTTTCTGTTCTTAAACAAAGCCTGGCTCGCTTATGGTGCATTGCTGCCAGCGTCTAAAAGGCTGCAGCGCTCCACTGCCTCTGCGGCAAGGGCGATACTGTGTAGAATCAGCACCCATCTATCCTTCTGACAGGTTTGATTGCATGCGAGAAGACTTTCAGAACAGGAACAAAAAAAACTTTGTTATCAAAACATTTTATTATTGGATACCAAAAAGAGGCAAATTGATACCTAGGATATCCCTGGTGTAAACGACTAAAGGCCCCTACTTGTCTTTGAAGCCTGCGCCTTTTGATTTAAAAGTTTAATATCTTCAAATGAAAGTACAGGCTGCCTCTTTGATGTCAAGGCTAGGGGAACACAAGTTAATATTGCTTGAGGCGAGAGTGAGCTAATATCAAGCAAAGCTCTCGCTCTCAATTAAGCTGGATATATTTAAAATCGGGTTGTTTCTTGCAGCATAGATAGTTCCATCAGACCAGAAAAAACAATGTGAATTTCCCACTAAAACCCGTATTACAGCCTAAAGAAAGGGACATTTCAAAGTGTGTCAATACTCTCAGGACGGAAAACACGGCTTCAAATGAACTAAAGAAACGAAATGAAAAGATGTAAATATGATTTGCCAAGATGCTACGGTGCACACAGCAAACCTAATAACAATCCTATTCCCAATTGTCACACATCTCTTAAGGTTCGCTCCTCTGTTACCTCAAGGTAGTTTCAGCACAGGTAGATAACCTTCTCAACCAGTGTGTTCATGAGGGTGCATGTTATATACCCGACATTGAAATCCCCAACCACCAGGGTAAGCTCCTCATTCAGAAGTAAAAAAAATTATAAGGGTAATCGGTCTACAGTACAGACACAATGGCCTGCACCAGTTGAAATCAGTGGCGGCTCGCTCGGAACTGGGGTAGTGGGGCAGATTAAAAACTATTGCTTTTAAAACGTACCTTCTTCACCACGCCGACTCTACTCGGTCCTCTTCAGGTCTGCTACAGCACAGGAAGCACTCAGGCTTCCGGGCTCTCCCAGACACTGCAGGAACAGCATCGTGATTGGTCTGAGCGTCCCGTTTGGACACTCAGGCAGTGCCTGGGGAGGCTGAGCATGTTCTCCACAGGGCTGTGCAGCACAGCCCAATGAGAACATGCCAAGTGCGCATGACAGTTTGGCCGGACAAACTGTCATGTGCACTTAGAAGTGTGCAAATCACTCTTCCCCTGCTCAGGCACCACAGAGCGAGCTCTACCCCAACTACTGCAAAAAAAACAAAATTATAATATCCTGTTATTTTCTTTTTTGCATTGCTGAAATAGCAGTGGGGCGACGCTCCTCCGCCTTAGAGGAGGAGCCGCCACTGGTTGAAATATACTTTTTTATTTGACATGAGACTGTCAGGACTTAAATTTGTTCTATCATAAAATATTCAAAAAGTAATCCCTTGAAACTGGATCAAAATGTAGTATTATTCATGCCTTTGTTCATATAAGCGCCACATGAGGCAGCATAGTACTACAATATCCAGGTTGTATGATAGAGGCATGCGTGGCTAAACCATGCGTGCCTCTACTGCGCTGCCTAAACTAATGAGTTTGAACAACGCATTCTTTTACCATGCATGCCTTTACCATGCAATTTTGTGATAAAGGCATGACTGGTAAAGGGATGTGTGGTAAAGATCGCACCCGAGGCTACCAGCCCTTAGCCCTAAAAACTACCCCGACAACCCCCCAAACCTTAAAAACTACCCTGACCAAACCCTGAGCACTAATAACTATTCCGATCCCCCACCTGAGCCCTAAAAATATCCCGAACCCACTGAGCTCTAAAAAGTATACCAACCCCCGATCCCTTAAAACTAACTGACCCCCCAAACCCTAAAAACTACCCCAGCCCCACCCTGAGCCCAAAAAACTTCCCCGACCCCCCCCCACCGCCTTGGGCCATAAAAACGACCCACTGAGTCGTAAAAACTACCCGCGCCCTTAAGACTACCCTGACCACCCCCCGAGCTCTATAAATAACCCTGCCCCCAGCCCATACTACAAGCCCCTGAGCCCTAAAAACTACCCCATCCCATAAAAACTACCCCCCACCCTCCAAAACCCGGCCCCAGCCCCACTTAACTATCCACGTCCTCGCCTGATCCTTCCTCTTTCTGTGCCCGCTCATCTCATAATTTAGACCGCGCACTGCCTTAACCACGCATATGCATGGTTAAGGTATATGCGTGGTTAAGGCAAGAGTGGTTGCGCTTACGGGGAAACGGCAATATTTTGAATTGTGCTGAATTGAATCTGAATTTGTGCTTTTACCTCTATTCGCTCTTGTTTGCACTCAATCTCCGCCCTGCTACATCCGACTGTTACGCCCACTCGGGCGCCTATCACTGTGAAGGCGGGTGGAGCCAAAGCTGCTACCGGCTACTATTGCCGGTCGCAGTGCAGGAGCGCAGCGGACGAGCACAGTGGGTGCGCTGGCGGCGCGCCAAAGGCAATCCCGTCTGCGCACGTCCGTGCCCTTTCGGGCCCAGGGGCCAGTTATTATGCTCATAAAATGAACTACACCGCCGCTGAGCTCAAGCAACTACACTCAAAAAAATGTATACCCAACCCACTCACTTGCTCCAGCCTGGTTAGACATGGATCACAGCAACAACAACTTCCTTTCCTGAACTGCTCTGCCCTATCTATAGTGCAGCCCCCCCCCCCCCCCCCAGTCACAAGAGGAAAATGGAGTGCAGAGGTTATCTGTTATTTATTTAAATACCCGCTCCATAGTTAAACATCAGCTAGCTATCTACCTTCTACTTAAGCTTGAGCAGCCAGATATCCTTCTGCTCACCGAAACCTGGCTTACCCAGGACTCTTTACCTGATATCCTGGCAGCCTTACACATGGACTACCACATCCTCCAAGCCAACCGTCCCCAGGGGAAAGTGGGCGGAGGTGTAGCTGCCATAATACGCCATGATTGGAAATTCACTGTCTTAACACCGTTAGACCTACCGTCAGTAGATAACCTGGTATTCAAATTAGAACCGGACGCCACCCCCTCGATCTGTGTTCTGCTCTACAGGCCCCCATAGCATGCCTCTATTCCCCTACGCTCTAGGCGAATAGGTAGCTCACTTAATAACCAATCATGCAAAAAATTTGCTGATCAGTGATTTTAATTATTGGGCTAATGAGACATCCGGTGGCCCCCAATTTGTTGAACTCTCAGAGTTACTCACGGGGCTAAACTTTACACAACAGGTGCTCTTTGCCACACATATTAAAGGCCACACACTTGACCAGGTTTGGACAGCTAACCTCGTCACATCTGCCATGTCGGTTACACCTTGTACATGGTCGGATCATCACTTGATCAAATGCACCATTAATAACAGTTTCATTGCTAAAACTCCCATTTCCGAAGGGGAAATAAGAAGGAACTGGAATAAAATTGCTAAATCTCTATTCCTAAATACACTTGCCAACTCTGTCCCACCCTTCTATTAATATTGGTGATGAACTTTTAACTTCATGTTTAACAGCAGCTAGCAACAAGTTCGCACCCCTTAGGAAAATACACCTTGCCCGATGTCACGATGCCCAGAAATGGTTTTCTACTGACCCAAAAAAACAAATATTGGCCCTGCGGCAACTTGAAAGAAAGTGGAGATGTAATTACTGATCCGAAAACAAAAGGATTTATTTAATTGCCATGAAAGCATATCAAAAGTCTATTCTGACTACTAAAGCGGCATATTTCTACTCTAAAATCTTGACTGCTACCAATACGTCTAAGGAAATCTTTTCGATCGTTAACGAGTTGTCTAATCCAGAAAGAGTTACAACTAAATCCATCCCTCTCAAACTTTTTGCAACTCTTTGAACTCCTTTATTGACAGGATCATAAAAATCAAAGCCAGCATCCCGGCCTGCCCAAATCCTGAGGCTAGCTCTAGTACAACCAAAAATCCTAGTACCTTCATTCAATTTCCAATAATTAGTAACCAGACTTTCTTGGCTCTTTTATTCAAAGTTAAATCTGGTTCTCCCAGGGACTGTTGCCCCCTCCAGCATTTTAAAAGAAATATTCACTGTCTTTCCCAGCCCGTCCCTGAATCTTTTGAATGAATTGCTGTCTCAGGGCCTTGTTCCTGAAACCTTCAAAAAGGCAATTGTTGTTCCCCTCCTGAAGAAACTAGGTTCGGACCCCCAAATTCTGACGAACTACTGTCTGATCTCTCTCCTCCCATACCTAGCTAAAGTCTTGGAGACCCATGTTACCAGATACCTCACTGGATTTTTAGAGGAGTCGGAATATCTTGATCCTCACCAAACAGGCTTCCGCCCAGCAAACTCCACTGAGGCTGAGATACTGACAGTGTTGGACACTCTCCGCGGGGAGGCCGATAATGGCTCCCCGCAGGCTCTTGTCCTACTCTATCTATCTGCGGCCTTTGACACAGTCGACATGGTTTATTGATCGACCGTGTCAGAGATGCTGGGATTCAGGGACCCCCTTTGGGCTGGATCGGCTCTTTCTTGGAAAACCGTTCCCAGGCAGTTTGTACCGCTCAGTTCACTGCTCCCAGAACTAGGATCACATGTGGAGTACCACAGGGCTCCTCACTTTCTCCCCTTTTGTTCAATCTTTACCTCCTCCCCCTTATTCGGGCGGTAAAGGAGCGGCAAGTCTGCACTTTAAACTATGCTGATGATTTTCAACTTCTATTCCCCATCAGCAACTTTCATGACTCGGTCTGTGTTTTCCAGTCTACCATGCTATTCATTAGCGGATGGATAAACAGCAACCACTTAAAACTTAACCTGGAAAAAAACGAGCTGGTCCAAACAGGAGGTATTCACAAAAAACCCTGGGGTTCTCATTTTTGGCCCAAGGAACTGGGTCAACCCCTCTCCCCTTCCACTTCGGCCAAAAGCCTTGGAGTAACAATTAACCATGATCTCACTATGAAGTCCCAAATCGGGTCAGTGATATCTACCTGCTTCTTCCAATTAAGGAAAATAAAAAAGATTAGAAGATCCTCACCCAGGAAGCTTTGACTCGGGTGATCTTGCCATGGTTATGTCCCATGTTGACTATGCCAACTCGATGTATTTTGGCATCCCCTTATATTTTCCTAAACGTCTGCAGCTGGTACAGAACCAAACTGTGCGCTTGATTTTTCAGCAACGCAGGCATCATCATATCACTCTCCTCCTGAGGAAGCTACTCTGGCTCCCGATCAGTCAACGTTGCGCCTTCAAGGTTTGTTATCTCATCTTCTTATCCTTAAATGGAAGGAGCCCTAAATTAGTGGACAACCTGATTACGAGGTACGCGCAATTTGCGCTCAGCCTACAAGCAACTTTTGTTTACCCCCTCCTTTAAATTGAAGCGTGCAGGCGGTGCAAGGATCATCATTCTAGCCCCTGAACTTTGGAACTCCCTTCCCCCTGAAATCCGATTTTGTCCTGATCTCTTTGGATTCAGGAGACTGCTTAAACCTGGCTGTTCCGACAGGCGTACGAGTAATTTCTAAGGGCTCGGGTCATTCTTTAGGGTTCAGGTATCACCATGAAACCATCCCAGTGTAAGTGCACTATACAAATTCTTTTAACATAACATAACATTTAACGTTGATAAGGCTGTTTCCCTAATTTCCCACTTTGCTTTTCCATTGACGAGGAAGGGCTTTGGATCCGTAGCTGCTTCTCTGAGCTGCCTTTCTGTGACACCACCAGGAGAGACATCTTCTGGGATTGTGGGAAGTTGCCACACTAAGTTTCAAACTTGCTGTAAGTATTACTCCCGCAGGGCACTACTTACTCCAAGTTTATTTCTTGTGCTGAACGCACCTACGGTTTGTTGACTGTCAGGGTCGCCTAGTGGCGAAGGTTAGGGATGAGACGCCCTCCAGTTTTCCACAGAGATGCCATGCTCCTTCACTCAGTGCAAATCCCAACGTATGTAGAGTGGACACCAGTCCCAATGATCATTGCAGAACTCACCCGATCCACTTACAATCTATCTGGCCCTGGGTGTAACAGAGCCAAGATTCCCAGAGGAATGCAAACAGGCAGTAGTGTACACCACCTGCTAAACAATAAATTGTGCTGAAATGCTTAATCGGTGACCACTGTAGGATTTTAAATTATTTTTTAGTGCACTCAATTGGACTACTCTCAGAACTGCAAATTGCACTACCCTGCCCCGCACAACGTGTAAGCACACTGTTCTTTTCGACCTGCTTAGCCGATTCTCCAGGTTAGAGGATTTGTTTTTAGGACTTGTATTATGCATCGGTCCTTTGAAAGATGCAGCCAGATTAACAATATATAAATAGTTAAGCACTTAAGAAAGTTCGTAGTGGAGGACTGTTAGTGTGTGTGTTTCTTTGTGTTTTTGTGTGGGTGAGTGTGTTTCTAATTCTTTAACACACTGAAAGGACAGGACTCATACATGTGCTGCATGCACCACTTTCACAGTCCCCGCTGCTTTCTCACAGCAAAGATTGCATCGACAGGCCCAAGACAGACTGCAGAGTAATTCAATACTGTAGCTCTAAACTACTGACCCCATATTTACTCGCAATGGCTGCTACGGAAAGCGCAACAAAGGGTTTTTTTGACCTCCCCATATGCCCTCTCACAGATCTCAGAGATGGAAGCTAGACAACTCCTCACAAAGCAGAGAGATTTGTGGCGCTCAATAGGGTTCACGGGGCACGTCACTACTAACTGAATGCTTCCCAGGAGAGACCGACGACTTGACTTCCATTAAAGATTGCGCGGCTGTGTGCGAGGGCAATCAGGCAGTGTCCTAACTTTTTTAGACCATATATGTCCTAATCGGAGACACTGTGCGCATGCGCAGGACAGCCCGCTGTGTTTGCTGCTTCTGTTAAACACCGCAGGCCTTTTCACCTCCTCCCTACGGCTGCTATCATCGATTTCGCTTGTAATGGAGAGTGAGGTCTCGAAAACAAATTACGGGCCTGATAATGGAAGAGCGTCGGGAGTACAAACGAATTATCAGCCGAGAAACTAATTAGAAAAAACCCCGAATCATCTGCGTTGTCAAATACCTGTGCCATCCTGTAAATAATTTACCCTTCGAGTGAGATAAAGAGCCATCTGATGGGGCTACGGTCAAAACCAGAAACGTTTTAAGGCACTGGGCAAAGTGGGCAATTGCCCAGGGCTCACACCTACAAGGGCCCTCCTGGGGAAGTGAACATTAGATCTATTCGACCTCTGTCTGTTTAACTATCTCAAGCACTCTCGCTCTCTCTGCGTTACCTCCTACTCTGTCTCCTATAAACGATGTCATCTTAAGGATTTTTGTGGTCCCGGGCAACACATATTTCAGTGTTTTTTGTGTGACTCGCGTAGTGAAAGTTTAATATACAATCCAGTAAAGTTTGGGATTATGGGGGCTTCATTCAGTAGGAAATGAATAATACATATAAATGTTCCAAACGTGGGCCCCCACCATGGGTCTTGCCCAAGGCTGCCAAAATCCTTGAAGTTGCACTGATGAAATCTAAAGAGCAAAAAAATAGAGCCCCATGGTGATAAGAAAAGGAAACTGTACCTACTGCACTGCATCAATTGGAGAGGAGGAATCTTTGCAGTGAACAGCACTGGGGAGCTTTCTCCCACATCGCGGCCAAAACCTGGAACAAGCTCCCGGTCAACATCAGATGCTCCCCAACCCTCCACACATTCAGGAAGGACCTCAAGACCTGGCTCTTCGACTGACCCGGAGCAGTCCCCCCCCCCATCCCTTGAGACCCTCGCGGGTGAATAGAGCGCTCTATAAACCACTGATTGATTGAATCAAACCGCTCTATAACAAAGAATCCACCCTTTGACTTAAGCTTGTAAAGGCAAAACAGGAAATCTACATAAACGATATGGGGACCAAGCAGGCAGTACATAGGAATACCAGTATTCTGGTACTGGGTATAAAGACCCTTTTACCTCAAAGTGCACTGAATGCAATTAGGATCCGAGCCCAATAACAAAAACATTACACGGGGCACAGTTTTATAGGAAACTTACTGTAAGTAAACTGGATGATGCACGCCCTCCCAGTGTTGGAGGATGCCAGCTTGAACCACCGTGCCAAAGCTCCAAGGTGCTGAGGTCCACTGTGCTGTGTGTTGAGACAGAAACTGACTGCACCCCTACAGACTGCAATATTAAGAGCCTCTTTTGAGTGCCTTTCACATTAACATTTCCTAAGGAGGAAGAAGCCAATCAATGTATTTCATATAATACTAAGTGCACCAGAGAAATAGGAAGAGTACTCTTTTGTGTGGTGTTTGGCACACTGTACAGGACTGTCTCTGCAGAAATGCACTGGGTCCAATTTACAAAAGAGAACTGAGGAAGGCGCAAAAGAGCAAATTAGTACACGGACTATCTTGTTACAAAAATACACTTTTAACCTATTTTGTTTTACCAATATCACATCTGGTGATAAACAGGTAGTGGCACAGCAAATAGGTCTCCCGTGATTTTAAGTCCCAACTAAATAATTAAAAATCAGCTGCAGCAGTGAAAAAGACAAAACACGATTGTTTTTTGTATTCAATGCGTCTATAAGATAAAAGAATTGAATGTATCATGATTCAGCATACTTTTGAGAAGCAGTTCTATGCAATACAAGAACTTCAAAGGAGGTGGAATGGGACATCAAACATCCAATGGCTGTATACCTAGCAATGCTCCTCTAGACGGAGCCAAAGCCCACTATATATTTTGATACATTGATAACAATAGGTCCCAACAAATGCGATGTCAGGCCACACCTAATAAAGCGTATGCCCATTTTGCCAAAAATGTCTGCAACAGTGTGGTAGGTATAACAATGGCTATCTACTTATGTTTTTAGGTCGACTTTTGACCTCTTGTATATACTTTAGTATAGAATTCTGTGTGGGCTTACAATCCACCCACTGCTTTTCATTTGTTTGTTTCAGTGTCCTTTAAAAATGCTTGCTTGCTAATGGTTAGTTCTGCTTCCTTGTCCCTCCTTTTTCTCCTTCTTCCTCCCACGGAGTAGGGATTAAATACTATATAATTACGCTATGGTTGTTTATATGTTCTTTGAGGACTATTTCTATCTTGGTTTCCTGCTCGGTTAAGGTTTGTGTTCAGTTTCGGCACCATAGCTGCTTACATTTTAGTACAGCACTCCTCCGTACCACCTCCTCTTAATGCCAATGTTGTGTTACTGCTGGCCGTGCTCTCTCAGCACCTTGACCACGGCGGAGTCGCTGCCTTGTCAGGCTTACTCAGCTCCCATTTACACACAGCACAGGGCTCACGCTGTCCCCACCTTCTCCCTTTTAAACACATGTGGAGTCTGCTGTCGGGGGACGTGAAATACAGCTCGCTTATTTCTCCTGTACTCATTGCTGGAGGCGGGGAAAGTTAACCCTTCCAATGAGCACAGAAAGCAGGAAACCAGTAGTCCCTTATCTGTTTCCAATGGCTGTACAGCCCCCAGCTCATGGAGGAGGTGAACTCTCTTGGAGCCCGGAGATGAAGTTAGGCAACTTCGTGGGTCTGCATGCACCAGCGTTACGTGCTGCGGGGATCCCCTAGCTCGACTGGGAGAGCCTGCACCACAAGCTGGCGAACGAGGAGGGTTAGAATCACTCTATTTGTAGTGTGCTGTGCACTACAAACACATACATTGACCTGCAGTATGGTGCCATCATTAAATACCTTAGATGAATGGACTCCAGGCTCCGCTCCAGTCTACACTACTGAGATGGGTGTTTGCACCCGTAACACATGCAGAATGCCTTTATGTGACAGGTCAACGAGGATGACTTGCTCCACACAGTGGGGATTGGCTGACTTGTACGTTGATCGTCTTCTGCCGGTTTTTCAACAGCAACAATAATTGGTAGAAATAAGCATGGTACCACCTCAGTTTGGCTTCGCAGAGGGTTTCAGTGTCTGTGCTTCTGGTGATGGAGGTTTCCCTGCTTAAATGGACTAACTACTTGACTGGTAACATTTAATTACTGTTATACACGACAACACTGCTGCAGCTGACACGGGGTCTGAAGACCTGCACCCCCATTAGCACCATCCAATGGTTACAAAAAGAGTGGCGCAGCCTCCAATTTGGCCCGCCTGCTGGCTAAAGGCATGATTGCTTCCCACTGTAAGTCTAAATTTCCACTCTCAATTGCAGCCTGGGCGTGAGAAATGGGCTGAGGGATCAGAATTGTGTAGGAAGAAAGCTAGAGGCCTACTTATGCGCCCTATAGCCGCTCAGTGGGATATTCTCCAAGGTCCGTTGCAACCCCCCCCACCCCCCCCTCCGCCGCAAATACAAGGTCAGTCCTTGCCACCATAGGCTGCCCATTAACACTATTGCTCAACGCATTGTACCTCTCCAGATATCAACTCCCATTTCTTACCCCATACACTTTTACAGGTTCACACCTCCTGGCTGCCCATTATGAATGACCACCTGATTATTCCTTCACCAACCTCCACATTAGGCCACCCCCCGTTTGCCTCTGGTTCGTCCTCCAGTTACGAGAGACAGGCAATTTACACTAGCGTAGTTTCTTGCTTTACTCAAATGCTTTGTATAGCATTTCAGTGCACTACATTGACATCTATGAAGATATTTGATATCTTTTACATGAGTCCAAACTGCATTATAAACGGGTCTATTTCTGGATACTGTCATGGCAATGTAGGAGTTACAAACTGGGGGATGATGGAAACTGGTGTGTCTATGTATTCTTTACATACATGGGCATTTGAGAAACGGTTACTGCAGTGCAGTGTTCTTTACATGAAGGGGCATTATTGAACCCACCATGGTACTGTATGCTCTACCTGCAGGAACCTTTGTGGAAACTATCATGGCAATGTGAGAGTTACAAATGGGGCTATTATGGAAACTTGTATGTTAGTGTATTGCTTACATACCGGGGAATTAGGGAGCCTCCGGTGGCACTGTATGCTTTACATACAGGAGTGAGTGTGGAAGCTGTAATGACAAAGTTTACTTTACAAAAGGGGGAGGGGAAACTGCTGTGGGCGAGTTACACACTGTCACAATTTGTCTGTAAAATCAGTTATAAGTAACCTTCACGTCATAGCACCAGGAGCCTGACTGACACCCTGAAAGCTGACATTCCCCCACTCTCCTAAAGGCAGTGTGTAGACCCCAGGCCTAGTGTGCAGTCGCTGTCCATTTATACATCAACAATCATCTGTGACAAGCAGGCTCATTGAGTAGAAATCCAACATGTCCAAACAGTACCCTTGGCCACATGGAACATCAGTGTATTAGCAGCACCCTGGATTATATTTGTCATGGATTGACCGCCGTTTTCGCTTGCCTAAACTTCAACTCCTTGGGAGCCCTGCGGCACAATGGGGGTGGAGCCACGTCTGTAAATAGGCACGCCATATGCAAGAAAGACGTGCGTTACACTGGATCACGACCCTGTCGCGCTACGCCCCGACCAAGAGAGAACCAGACGCGCGTATGCGTTTGCTTTCCACCCAGATTTGGTTCTTCGAGAATTGGCCGTTTCCTGGAATTGCGGCAACCGACGCTGTCACCCCAGCGGATTCTTGTTTCCCGCACTTCTTGGAATTCCATGAGAACCGGAGAGAACGCACGGTTCTCAGTCTGTCCCGATTCGGATTTGGACTTCGGCACTTCCTCGTTTTTCCTAAAGACAGCGGAACGCTATCTGCTGAGGACCGGAGGAGCTGTTCTGACCCCCACCGCGCTCTGAGGTAAGAGTGTCTGCTTTGAACCCTGGACTGAACTAAGTTGGGCAATCGGTCTTGCCCATCTGGTCCTACACACGCGCTAATGAAAGAGCACACTACAGAGGTACTACAATTGGCCGTGTGTGCGCCCTGACTTGCTTTTCTGGCACCTTTGTTTTGCGCTGTAAGGAGAGGGCGCCAAGCTGTTGCTCACCTTGCTGCCTAAGGCGTTCTAGGCAGTGACTATTTCTGGGCCTAGAGGACCCTTGTACTGGTCGCTCGTTCTTCAACTACCTGCACAAAGGAATGTTTTGTTCTTTTTTGATTTAGGAAGGGAAACCAGGAGACACTCGTGCTGTTCAACGGGTGTGCTTCCCCCTGTGGCACGTTGGAAGCGAGACTTGTATACCAGTTCCTTTAGACCCAAAACTGTTACACCATCAAGGCATGGCTGCTATGATGGGTATGTTGCAATACCGTTTGGAACATTAGCATAGCTGCTATGATGGGTATGCTGTAATACCGTTTGGAACATAGAGAGGCCTGGTGATTGTCTGTGAGACAGGTTAGAATAGACATGTACTAGTGAGACAATTTGAAAGTAGTGTTGCATGCTTGTGTGTTTCATCAACCTGTTCTTTGTTTTACAGATTCTATTCCCTGCTGTTCCCTTCCTTACCCTTCCCTTACTTGATCGCCCTAATACTCTGTGCATTCACTGTAGGAGTTGGGGATGTCAAGGGGTGGAACCCTTATAGGTTCGCCTGGATCCTGAGGAGTACCAGTCTTCGAACAGGATTGTTACAATATTAGCAGAAACGTAAAATAAAATTAACACCACGAAGAATGTAACTAATATTTTGGACAGGCACACTGACGAAGAAGGTTAAGTGAATGCACTCACCCTCTCCATGCCATAGGTGCTCTGAAAATAATAAGACCACCTCTCACACTACAGTCGTGAAGAAGGCCACCCAACTCATAAGAGCAACCCTTAGGCCGAAACATGTCGACCCCCCTCAAGGTGCTGTGAACCGGTCGCTAGTCCACTCAGGCCCCATCCTTTCTTTTAACCATATCCCTATCCTGACTAAATAACCTTTCTTTAAACAGAATTAGGAGATATTTTTAGCCACTTTTCACGACAGCGAACCACATAGACAGTCTCCCTTCTGGTGGCGGTTGGTTAATCACTTGGAGAACCGAGCCCTCATGTGATTACGACCCGATGACACTATCCAACTTACCACATGAGCGGAAAACATATACCGCACACTGTGAAAGTGTGGTTGAGGGTCTCCGATACAACATATCAGAGACTCTGGTTCGTTGACACTGGTAATTCATTCCTCTATGATTGTCGGTCTACTAACATTGGAGGGTGAATTAATCTCTGCTTCTCTCTCCCTCATATTTATCAAGTTCTTGCATTAGCCAAGACCTTTTATATTTACTAAAATAATATTTTAATATGGTTACTTATAGTGGCTTTCACCCAGCCTTGTTCATCCATTGGTCTGTTGTTGTGTCATTCACATTTTCTTATGCCCAATAGAGACTACGGATTAGGACAAGGGGTCAGCCCCCTTCAGCAGTTTGCTAACTCCACTATGAGCGATGACATTCTATCCATTGATATCGAGAAAGACGGTCACCGACGCACTCATCAGCAACAAACTCGACTAAGGCAACGCACTCCAACGCCGGTGTCACCCAAAACTACTCAGGAAACTACAGAACATTCAAAACGCTGCAGCCAGACTGGTCCTCAACATCCCCTGCCACAGTCACATCACTGAACACCTGCTAGAACTCCAATGGCTCCAGTCAACAAAAGAGGAACTTTCAAGCTCCTCACACGCCTACAAAGCGCTCCACGACTCAGGACCAGCATATCTGAACCACCACCCCCCATTCCATGAACCCACCAGACACCTACGCTCCAATCAACTGGCCCTGGCCACTGTACTACGGATCTGCAAGACCAGCACCGGAAGAAAATCCTTCTAGACAGGACAGGAGGGAGAACCTTCTCCTACCTCGCCGCCAAGACCTGAAACACCATGCCTCTCCACCTCATGCAATCCACATTGCTGACCCAATTCAGGTAGGATATCAAAACTGGGCTTTTTGACTGAACCCCAGCGCCCAGAAGGATTGCAGCCCTCTTCCTCCTCACCTTGAGACACTCACGGGTGAGTAGTCACGCTAGACTAACCCGGATTGATTGATCAGCCCCCAATGTAGTTCCCTTCTGGGCCAGGGACTACTATGACAGTGTGTGTTTTTTTAGGCTAAAAACTCTTTTGCTTTTAGCCATTTCTTAACTATATATATATATATATTGGTTCTCTCCCCCACCAATAAAGTTTTACAAAAAGTAATGATGAAACAAAACGAGTATTGACAAAGCCAAAAGGCTGACAGTCATCGCCAAACTTACTCGCTTTGCCAATTCCCGTTTGTTCTTTTGGCTATAGTAATTTTCCAACTGGACGGATGCAACTCATTTTTTGTGGATAGCCGTGCTTCCACGTTTGTGCCACTACATGCATTTGGCTGCATTGTTAGTGGTGATTTAATTTGTTGTGCCATATTTCTTGGTGCTTGTCCTGGGACAATGTATGTATTTGTATCAGAAGAATCAGAATACTGGTGGTTTCAAGCAAGCTAGCAATGAATCTTAGATGCGCATGGAGATTCTAAGAGAAACTCCAAATCTCAGACTGCAATTTACCACTGAATAAAAAGAAGAAAAGGACGTAGGTGCCTCACAAGACATTAGCCTTTTGAAAGTCATGTAGTTGGGTACATAGTATGTAGGACGACTCCCCACCTCATCGAAGTACATATAATGTGCAGGCAGTGAAGTGAACTCTGCCTTTCTGGATTTTCCTCAGATCGTGTATTCCAATGTTTTAATGCATATTCTGTAAAGATTTAGGTTTACTTAATACACATTCTATTCAGCTTGTGCAAAGTCAGCTGTTTATTCTTTTCAAGTCGATCAACTGATTACTCTTTCGTTGGATGGTAACATTCACTGCTGCTCTACAACTTAGTTTAAAGACATTGACAAAGCCAATAGTTCTGGCTAAACACTTGTGGTGTCCCAAAAGCGAGACCTATTGGCTATGCCAATGCTTGTTTTTGTATTCGCAGAATCACAAGTTTGGGTTTTCACCTCAAGGTGTGCGTTAAAGTCGCAATTATTTCCACAGGGAGAATGTGCTTTTTTTTTTAGGGCAAATCGATGCTTAACATAAGATGCCCGGACGGTAATCCGTTTCTACACATCCTAATGATTTTCTGCTCTCCCGCCTGCATTCAGGCGGAGCAGCAGCTCGCCTTCCTGCCGCTTCATCAAAAAGCCAACTGCTGCTCTGAAGGCAGGGCCCGGAGTCCGCCACGGGCACCCATCCGGCAGCATTAGAAGATTAATTCGCCTTTCACTGGGCCTAGCTATTTATAGCAATTAATCACCAGATAAAAGGCCTCCTCTTCTCCTTCGCAAATCTTTGTTTTTTATGGGAGCTTAAATCTGGTCTGCTAGAAACTCAACTCAACTCAAACGAAATCGATCAATTAGATCTCTTCGGTTCACTCCCCTCGAGGACAAAGGCAGAGTGTGGAAGCCAAGGCTGGGATTTCCTCCATAAATCCACTCACTGGTGGCGAAAACTGATGATACACCTCACATCCTCACTACTTCATGCGTTTGCCCTTAATGCTCAAAATGTGCACTATTTTACGCGCAAGGGACAGCTCTCAGCCATTCACAAGGGGTTCTGAGGAAGGGATGCTTCCCTTTACATTGAAAAGAGGATACACATCAAGAAAGTATTTAATCCATTGTATCCAACTTATTTGGGTTTGTGGGGTTCTGGAGAAGTAGTATTTATTTCAAACCACGTACAAATAAATTAACTACCTCCTTGTTTCGAATGGGTCATTAAAACGGAATCTTGGAATTCCTTCTACACTCTAAACCAGAGAATTTCATCCAAAAACAAACCTGTTCAGTCTGGGTTCTCCACCCAACTTACTTACCTATAAAGTTATTTCTGCCTCACAGAACCTTTCTTTCCCAGAGTCACCTACTGCCAGCATATCTAGCAATGTTAGAAAGGTGATCGCCAATGCGGTTTAAAATCTGCCCACTTTTTTATCATTTTGACTTCATTAGGTGTAAGTGTTTAAGGCTCAGACCAGAATGCAGAAAAACCACCATTAAGCGCACCCTTGTACACCCCCTTAGATTCCTTCTTACTGCTAGAAGGAAAATAATGGCACGGTTCATCCAATGATGAAAACCTGAATATGATTCCAGAAAACACTCTCAAGCTAGAGGATTCGTGCTAGAGTCATCACCTTCATCATGGTAGCAACTATAGAGTCACATGGTGTTAATGCTGAAAGACGTGCGGAAAGCATAGATTACAGAAGAAAGTTGAAGTCCAAAAAGTGAATCTTAGCAAGGCTGGTGTGCTCTTTTCGATGAGACAACTTTACAAATATAAGCCAGTGGAATATTTCCCAAAACAATAGGACTTCTTTTCACAGATAAAGCCCTGAACAGAAACTTGAAAAGGGGTAGTTGCCATTTACATTACAAAGCTTTGCTTGCCATTTGCTTGGCAGCACTAAATGGGAGAAGACTTGTAAATCAGAAAATTCTACTCTGAAGCCCCTATTCTCTTCAGGTAGAATTGCTGTGCTCTCTGCGGGACATCAATAAGGAAAGTATACTGATCAACAAATGTCAATACAGATGCTGTTCCCGGCCCGCCTCCGGGTTGAGGCGGAGGGGAGAGCTTGGTTTTTTGATCGACCTGAAGACGTAACTGACTGGATTGAGTACCGTGATACTAAAAACCCTGCGACGGGGGAAACCGGAGGCCCTGACGACAACGGATTGACCTGAGGAGGAGCCTCGGCGAGGACAGGTTCTTTGTAATTTGGTGGGGGTGGGGGGGCGGGGGGGGATCCGGGGTGCCTCACCTGATCGGGACTACAGATTTATTAATGGACAGATGTTAACTGTTTAATGGAGGTGCGACAGTGATGTAGCTTAGGGCACGGACAGGGAGCACCCTTCTTTCCCCCTTTGGATTATTTTTTCCTTCTTTCTTTGATCTTTTTAGGGCGATAGGCACTCTGCAAGTTGTTTATGGGCAGTTCTGAGCCCAGAGGGCAGGGCAGCGGGGTGGGGGGTTGTTGGGTAAGGGCCTTATTTTTTGCCTACCTGATGTTGGGGGTTTTTGTTGAACATGAGGATGCAGTTCCTATTTTCGGAGGGTATCACCGCTATAATCCACACACTTAGCAATGGGGATACAGCGTAACAAGGCAGTTAGAATTTTAAGTTGGAATGTGAACGGGTGTGGGGACAAAATCAATCGTAGTATAGTATTGCAACAAGTTCGGAGGCTGTCACCGGATACTGTCTTACTTCAGGAAACTCACCTCGTTGGCCACACTTGTAAAGCTATGCACAGATGGGGCTATTCTATGATCGCCCATGCAGGATTTGCGTCTAATTCCAGAGGGGTGGGCATAATGCAAAATAAATCATTCCCTTTCACCCCTACCTCCACCCACGTAGATGACCGAGGTAGATATGTAGGTATCACAGGCACATGGGAATGGAAAATCACCTTTGTCGGTCTATGCACCCCCGGGGTTACAGGCCACCACGTTCACCGATCTCAGCGCTGTACTGCTGACATTGCCGGAGGGGCGCCTTGTGTTCGGTGGGGGGGGGGGGGGGGACTTCAACTCCGTTATATCAGGTACACTGGACAGATACCCCCCCACGCGCACTCCCTCCCACCGCGCACTCTTTCTCTAACTTCTTGGAGGCGATGGGACTGGTGGATGGTTGGAGGACTTATCACCCTGACAAGGTTCAACACACTTTCCACTCGGGCGCCCACAATAGCCTTTCACGGCTAGACTACATTGTTGTCCCTGCCCCACAGGTGACAGATATACACGAGATACGGCACCTAGCTAGAGCCATCTCCGACCACTCTCCCTTCTGGGTCCAAATTGCCCTAGACAACTCCCCGGTGGGACGCGTCGCCCCGATTAACCCCATGTATCTTAAAAGCCCTAAAATACGGACCGGTTTGATCAAGTCCATTGACAACTATTTTCAGGATAATGAACACACGGTCGAATCCCCACTGACATTGTGGGAAGCCTTCAAGACAGTAGTTCGAGGCGAAGCCCTCTCCCTAATAGCGAGGTCCAAAAAAGACAAGCTCGTGGCTGTCTGACGTAGAGCAAGAAATCTATCGCCTGGAGAGTGACCTAGACCCTGTTCCCTCGCCAGGAACTCTCCACGCCCTACGACTCCGTCAGGAGGAATACCGAGCCCTGGTCACCGACTGGGCCAAACTACTAGGACAAGATAGGATGGGGAGAGTGTACGACTGGGGCGACAAGGCGGGGAAACTAATCACCTGGCTAGACAAAAAGGAACACGCTAGCTGCCTAGTTCCTGAACTACTAAGCTCTGGAGGATCAGCCATAGTGGATCTTCAAGACATAGTCGACCACTTCGCGGCCTATTTCCGTAAGGTTTATAGCTCCACCGCGCAATACACCGAAGCGGACTCCTACGAGCTCTTGCGTGACATTTCTCTGCCGGTATTATCCGACAGTGACCGCGCATTTATGGACAGCACCCTTATTGCGGATGAGATTGCGACCGCAATTAAAGCACTTCACCCTGCTGAGGCGCTCGGTCACAATGGCCTCCCGATCGAACTCTACAAGCTCCGCCCGGACAGACTAGCACCATATTTGAAATCTATGTTCGAGACTAGTCTAGAACAGGGATCGCTCCCCCTTGACCAACGAATAGCAACCATTGTTACGATTCATAAAGAAGGGAAACCTAAAAATGACTGAGCCTCCTATCGGCCTATTTCACTGTTGAACGCTGAGCCCAAAATACTAGCGAAGGTGCTCGCCAACAGACTGGTTAAGGTGATAGGGGACCTGATGCACCCTGACCAATCGGGGTTTATGCCTCGACGGAACACCGCTCTGAACCTACGTAGACTGCACGGAGTCCTGGGTAGGGCATCGACCTTGCGCGAGGACGCCATTGTGGTCTCCCTAGACGCCACTATGGCCTTTGATACGCTTGAATGGCCTCATCTCTTCGCTGTGCTCGCTAAGCTGGGATTTGGACCGGGCTTCTGTCAATGGGTACGACTACTATACAGTTCCCCAATGGCTCAGGTAGTTGTAAACAACAGAAAATCTGAATCTTTTCTACTTAGCCGTGGGACCCGCCAGGGATGCCCCCTCTACCCTTTACTGTTCATTCTAGCTCTTGAGCCCCTTGCGGCCTGGATCCGTCGGGATGCAACGATCCGTGGGCTGCAATGGTCGGCTGACTGGGAGGACCGTATATCCCTATACGCGGACGATATATTACTATACCTTGCATCCCCCAAAAGGTCCCTTATCGTTGTATTTGACATCTTGGCCGTCTTCGGTAGATACTCCGGGTTCGGCATTAACTGGCAGAAATCTCTCCTGTACGTCCTTTGTGGGAGGCCCCCTCCGATACCCCGAGGCTGCCCCATACCAATAGCCTCAGAAGGCTTTAAATATTTGGGTATTGTCATCTCGCTGAACAAGACTCTTCGTTTTACCCGAAACCTCACCCCCCCCCCCCCCGATACAACGTCTAAAACAAGATATCGAACATTGGAAGTCACTCCCTCTTTCCTTGCTGGGCAAAGCGGCCCTTTTCAAAATGATGTCCCTACCCCGCTTCCTCTATGTTCTCCAAAACTCGGCAGACCCAGTACCAAGCTCGTACTTCAAACAGATAGAGGGGCTCCAACGAGACCTTCTCTGGGATGGAAGGCCCCGTATTGCGTTACAAAAACTCACCCTCAACTGGTTTGATGGAGGAATTGGATTGCCTGATATCAAGAAATTCTATTGGGCCTCACACCTAACGGCAATAAATCACAGCAACTATGGCCGGCCCGATGGCCCTGGGTTTAGCATGGACAGATTGCTCCTTCCAAATGGCTCCTTTACTCGGCCCTCTACTCCAAGCCTAACAGATACCCCCTCACTGGCCCCACCAAACATACTGTCCATATCTGGCATGCGGCGACAGCGTCGCTGGGTTGGACAAATAGAGACTGACCCTATCCACACCCCTATGGGACTCCCAGAAACTCTGGGACTTGAGCACCACACGGGGCTCTGATAAATGGGACCTAATTGGCATCTCCCACATCAGAGACCTTTGGGATAAAAATGGCATCAAGTCCTTTGACTCCCTTCAACGACAACATGACATGGCGGAGACAGAGCGCTTTTGCTACCTTCAAGTACGCCACGCCTTGCAAACAGCTCTGCCCTGTGACACTTCCCCACCTGACTATTCACCATTAGAGGACAGGCTACTAGATGGTCATCTACCCGAGAAGGCCATATCCCTAACCTATAGAAAACTCATCAACAATATGGATGACCCATTGTTGGCCCTACGGGAGAAATGGGTTGAAGACGGTATCGAACTGGACGACGAAAATTGGTAGACCGCTGTCTCCTCCCCCAAAACTGTTGCCATCCCAGCGCGCCTCCGACTTGTGCAGCTAAAAATATTACACAGAGTCTACATCATGGGCCCCCAACTGATACACATGGGTGGTCCAGCGAACGGGTTCTGCAGACGGGGATGCACTCATCTAGGCACGTTTATGCACATAATATGGCACTGCGACCCTATACAGACTTACTGGTGCGATATCCACAACATTATGAGCCAAACCCAAGAACTCACTGTGAGGCCTGAGGCCCCCAGATGCCTCTTTAATATCTGTGAACCTACTGACCTTAACTCACACGCTGTACAATGGGCCACACTGGGCTGCATGCTAGCTAAGAGAAACATTGCTCAACTATGGGGGGCTACGCGTGCTCCAAGGGTCGCGGATTGGGAAAAAGACCTTGACTGGTGTATGCTGCGGGAAAAGACAGAATATACGGCTAGGGGTTGTCCCCGAAAGTGGTCGAGGATCTGGGCTCCCTGGAACGCATACCGTGGCAACATTTGCACCCCCCCAGGCGATCCCGTAAGTGATAGTTCCCCCTCACCGTAACCTCCAATTATCATCCTACTATGTATGTATACCTTGGTTCTGGTGTGTTCCCTGTAAATGATCTGAATGTAACTGTACCTCTATGTCGAGTATGTTTAATAAAAAGAATAAAAAAAAAAAAATGTCAATACTGTAGAGCAGGGTTCTCCAAAGCCTGTCCTGGAGGGCTGGATCCATGCCAGATTTGTAGAATTTCCCCACTTAAATAAATGTAGATATCTTAAAAATCTGTCATGGATATGGCACCCCAGGACCAACTTTGGAGAACCCTGCTGTGCAGTAATATTATTTGACAGTTCTGAGCGAAAAAGATATTTAGGAAATGTCTTTTTTGTCACTGATGTCTTCCTAAAATGCAAACTTCCTGCTGGCCACAACAGTCAGTCAATGTTACGAGGCATGTCACGGTTTCACACATGGGAGCTGTCTCCAAAGGTGCATTCTCTAGCAGGGATTCTGGCTTCCCTACGGTTTCATTTTACTCCCATCTACTATTACCGGACAATGAAGACCACAAGCCTTTAGTTCTCAGAATACAGACAGGTCATGTTCGCGGTATATAAAAGTCCATAATTAAAATAAATAAAATAATGGCAGCTTGCCCAGTAAACTTTCGTGCCTAACTGTCCCCTACTTAATTTTGTATCCAGGGGTAAATAGGCTCAGAAGAGTTAAAAGATCTGTGTGCCGTCCCTGTAACAGGGCTACAGCAGAAGATGGCCGTGCATTTCTGATTTCTAAGATAAAATATTAGTAGGAGCCAAGAAGATCTCTGCGGAGCACAGTTCCTAAAACACACAGGTGTGGAGGCCACTGGGATTGCAAATCAAATTAATTCTAATTCACAGTCAAATTACTAATGTTGAAAATGCTTATTACGGGATCACAAAAGCATCAACCACTAATGAAAAACTGGTTCATACTAATTTTAGATTTAGATTTTTTAAAGAGCTTCTATCATAGCTTCATCAATAGAATGTAGTTGCAAAGAAAACTCTGGGGTCTTTAAGAAGAAACCCTCTGCCTTGGCACGGTCCATCAATTTAGAACAGAACTATAGAAACGAAGGTCGGCTCTTCGTCATCTCTGGCAATTCATGAGTGAAGTCCCTCAATTTCCGCGTCTGGCAAAAACTTATCCTCATTGTTATGTTCTAGTAAAAGTGTTATATGACAGAACGATCTCGGAGCGGTGGCTACTGTCTTAGTAATAAGCCATCACTGGGTTGCAAACATTCCCTCAGGATCAAGTATCCAGTGAGTCTACTCTGTGCTCTTCTCAATATCCTGGTCTTGAACAAAACTGGAGCAGACAGGCATGCCAATCGCAGGCTCGTCTACCTTCATTGCAGAAGATGGCCTGTCCCAGCTTGAATGAGCTGCTTTTGGGGCCAATATGAGAACTTCAAGGTTGAAGCAAAGGCATGACCAGAACTATGTCAAGGTGGCACCAATTGTACTGAACATTTAAAAATCTGTCTGGTAGAGTGCACTTAGCAATCTGCAGTACTCATGTTTCAGATGGGAACATTTCTTAAGCGTTGGTACGGAAAGCACCAAAGCTTCTATCAATAGGCATAAATGTTTTGTCAAGAAGCTTTTCTTTTGAATTTGTGGCATAAATTCCACATCCACGAAAGGAGACTACCTACTATTTCAAAATAATGCCGTTGACACTCATAAGTTCCTATCACACCTCCTTATTATTTACCTACAGAAGAAATGTGTGAAGAACATATATTAGTAATTTGCGATAGCATTCACCTGTGGGAAAGCATGAGCGCAACCAACCTTTCAATAAACAAAAAAAAGAAAATCTGCAGTGTTCGGCAACCTTGCTACAATGGTGGAAACGAGCATTTTCAATGCAATAGGTCTCGCATTTGCAAGCTTTTAAGCTATTGGCATTGTAGATGACAACGCCTTTTAATTATGTGTTTTAAAAGCAACACATATATAAAAGGCATTGTTATTTTTAAGGCCAAGAGCTCAAACTCTCGCAAATGCGAGAGCACTTCAATGTTGGCCACGTTCCTTTTTTTAGACGCTGCTCACATATTCAGGTTACAGTGAGCAGCATCTAAACAAAGGGGTGTGGCCAACATTAAAGTGAACGCATATGGTGCTTTCACCCAAAATGATTTTTAAAAAGAATAATTTTCAAAGCTTCTGTAGCGCGGCTGCTAAACTGAAAGCGGCAGCGCTGGTAATTAAATAATTAAATAAGCGTGGCTGCTAAAGTGGAAGCGGACCGCGCATATATTAAATAACTAAATAAGCACAGCCACTATAGTTAAAGCAGACCACGCAGTAATTTGAATTAAAGTAAAACTATTAAAACAAAAGCGAGCGGGTGCTACGATGTCATGGGTGGAATAGGAGTACGGCCAACTTATAAAGCAAACCATGAAACAACACCAGTAAAAGGTCCAGTCGTTATAGGAAGTAACAAATGCAGACAAGACGGTACCAAGGAGGGACTAACAAGCCAAATAACGACTCGTTAGCCAGCATTTACAAAGGGCAATAACACAAGCCAATAAAAAATATGGGTGGAGAGTGGGCGGGGCTTCAAAGCCATACTCTACTACAGCATGCCTCGCAGCAACGCATGCTCTGCCCAGGATGGACCTAAAGAAAAACCTAAGAAGGCATTAAGAGAGAACTTTGAAAGTTTCTGAACACCAGCAGAACCTTTATCTTGGGTATCGCCACGATCCTTCTTCGGACGTCTGGACGTTTGTTAGTATGTATGTGACAGCAAGGAGGAGCCCATACAAGGAGGTGCATGAGCAGTATATGCAGGATCTAAACAAGCATTGGCAAAGTCAATAGGTCGCGCCTATTAAAGGGCTATTGGCTTTGCCAATATGTTTTATCAATGTTGTAAACCAGAGTGGCCGCTGTTCAGTAAGGCTAAAAGTTAGCAGGATAAAGGAGAGTGGCATGGAGTGAAGTGTTATAAAGTAGAGTGGAGTGTTATGGTGTGTCGTGGAATGGCGCACAGTAGTGTTGAGTGATGTGGAGACCAGTGACGTGCCATGGCGTAGCATACAGTGTTGTGGAGGGAGTAGAGTTTCATAGAGTGGAAGGGCATAGAGTAGAATGGCGTAGAGTGTAGTACAGTGTCAGAATTGAGTAGAGTGCTGGGAGTGTAGTAGAGAGGCATAGAGGGTGTTGCGTAGATTTGAGTTGAGTGTTGTGAGTGGCGTAAAGAAGAGTAGATTGTCGTAGAGTGGAGTAGTGTTATAGAATAGAGTTGAGTAAAGTGGCACGGAGAGGCATAGAGGGAGTTGCGTAGAGAGAAGTAGTGTCATAGAATAGAGTGGAGTAGAGTGCTGTAGAGTGTAGTGGCATAGAGTAAAGTATAGTGTCAGTGGAGCAGAGTTTAATGGAATAGAGCATCATAGAGTGGAGTATCATGGAGTAAGTGTTGTAAAGTGGAGTGGTGCATAATGGCCTAGAGTGAAGTGCAGTAAAGTACAGTGGTGCAGAGTAGTTTGGTGTACAGTGCATTGGTTTTCAGTAAAGTGGTGTAGAGTGCAGTGGCATAGAGTAGAGCAGTGCAGAATAGATTGTAGTGGCATAAAGTGCAATGGCGTAGAATGGAGTGCCACAGAGAGGAGTAAAGTGGCGTAGAGTGAAGTGGCATAGAGTCGAGTGGTGCAGGGTAAAGTGCAGAGGTGTAGACTAGAGTGGCGTGGAGTGAAGTGGCATTGACAGATGCTTATAAATAGGTGCAGGGCAGAATGCGGAGGTATACAGTAGAGCAGCGTAAAGTGCAGTGGCATAGAGTGGAGTGGTGCAGGGTAGAGTGCAGAGGCATAGAGTGCAGTGGTGTAGAGTTGAGTGTTGTGCAGTCATGCAGTGGTGCAGAGGAGAGTAGAGGGATTTAGAGTGGATTGGACTAGTGTGCAGTGGCATAGAGTGGAGTGATGCAGAGTTCAGTGGCATAACGTAGAGTTGAAGAGAGTGTAGACGAACTCGAGCTGGACAGCCTAAAGCAAATAAAGCCAGCAAATAGAAAGCCATAAAATGCTGAGTTACAAACCACAAGGTCAATGGTAAACAATGGGCTGAAAGCATTTCTACGTCAACTTTCTGAATGTCCCCAAGAAGTCTTTAGCAAACCTAAAAATGTTTATAACTGGTCACACAGTGTTTAGAAGCTTCAGAGTAAATTTCCAGTCACCCAGGTCTGCATTTATTTACAGAATCATTTTGCGGATGATGTAATATGTAAACTATTGTATCAGATATTCCCAAGCAAAAAAAACTTGAGTTATCTTACAAAACTGAGGACTGCAAGGCAAGCTTGAAAAGCTAACTTCTGGGAGTCAACAATGTTTGCTGTTTCAATCACACAAGTAGAACAGTCTAAACAAAGTGTTAGTTCCCCCAACTGAAATTATTAATATTTTTAAATGTGTGAAGTTTGGTTTGAATCTGAGCCACCTTAGCAACAACACATAAGAAAGTTTAGTGACTTCAGTGGTATGTTTACTCAATTTCTCAAGCCATTCCACAATTTGCAAAACCAACAGGTCAGTCCAAAAATATTCACATTTCGTCTGCACCAGTTGTACCATTACCTTTCACTATGGTCATGATCAATATGGTGCTCTCTAACAGACCCCCAAATGAGTGCATCAGTCAGAACAATGCTACTTTTTGTGATTCCACACAGTGCATTTCCAAGCAGTGCCAACCTAGAGTGAATACAAAGACCCCGGCATTGTAGTCTTCTTAAGCCCACTGTTGAGTGATTCCGAACACTGCTTTCACAGCGCTGAGTACAAAGGGGAACTAGAGCAGCGTTCCTTATGTAGAGTGACATTATGTGCTCTGAAACACAATCAGTGGCATACCAAGGTGAAAAAGACAAATTGTTTCAGTGTTGCACCACATTGATACTGCAACCGTGATGATGTGGGTCTGAGATGCTGAGGTAGGATTTTGTGCTACCCACGTGAAACATAGCCTCACGTGAAGAGCGGAGAGAAGAGGCCCACCCAAGCTGCACATAACATGGGACCCCAACTGAGTGGAGAATAAATTGGACTGAAAATAAATTCACTACTGCAGAGGGCTTTGATCCTGGAAGACTCTTGGTGAGAGCATGAATTGGAATTACATTTTTGAGGCAGTAAATGTATTTAAATGTCCAATTATGGTTCCCACAGTAGGGGCTTGGAAGCGTAGATCTTGAAGAGGACGGAAAATGGGAACAGAAGAAAGGGAAAGAGAACCACCTTTATGTACCCACCCAAAACTGGTAAAGTCTTAGCTACTGTTTCAACATACATGTGCCGAAACACAAATATATAAATAATAGATGTTTGATTCTGCCAGACTGAGGAATAGAGAATTTACTTCTCCTCTGAAATGTGAACACTTACAAAACGCACAAGCCTAAATCTTCATGGGTGCTAAACCAGACCCAGGCTCCCCACTCGTCTGAGAAAAGAATGGCAAAAAATACAAATCAAGTCCACCTCTGCATGACGACCTCAGTTGATATTGAGTCAATCAAGGCAACTAATTTGCTTGAGAGGAAACACCCTAGATGCTTTGCAACCTTCTCAACATGTCTAACAAATGGATGAAACAATATAACAATATAAAGCAAATGCCACCATAAAGCAAAGGGCATTGACCAACGAAGACCGGAGGCACCATGCATTCTTATGCAGTCAGTCTTCCAATAAAATATAACTTTTGTTGTGTAACCAATTTCTGAAAAAAATTCGCCTTAAAACCTGGATTTTATAATTCACTCATGTCACAGTCATGTGGCTGCATGTTGCTACAGAGTAAAAGGTGTAAGTAGCGCTCAGTGTAATGGTAGTCCTAATGCTCGTAAAAGGATGGAAGGGTAAACTGAACAGCTTGGATTTAAAACTGTACCATACAAGCTGTTCTCTAATTTATGCATGAGGAACATTACATACATTTGAATTTGTGTGCCTCGACTAACAGTGGTCATCAGAGTTAGGCCTTCAAAGATAGCATGTTCGGTAGTATTGCTGGTTGGGTGAGGATAGCAGATGCTCCCACTCAGGGTCACTTGTACTCGGGACACAATACTTTTCAGAGGATGATCATAATGAATGCACAGAAAAATGCTGCACACTTTAGGAGAGTAGACATTGGTGCACTGACAACATGTGCCCTCTCAAAGATCAGGAGCTGATGCAGAGAATGAAAGGCTGGGTCATACATTCAGAAGAACTAAAGGCTAATACTGTAAACTACTCAGGCCAAAACAGTCATATTCACAATGAACATAAATGAAAATAATGTATAGATTCATGAAGTAGTACTAAAAGAGTATTTTTTTTCCACACTCCTACACATCTTTGTCAATGTTCCGAAGTGTCCAACTCTCTATTAGTAAGACCCTCATGGTCGCGCATAGACTACTGGTTGATCTCCTGGGATACATCAGCCTGGGCAATGGAGGCACAGCATTTGCCCTGCACCCTCTCAGACCACGCCCCAATAATGCTTACACTGGACGTCCCGGACTACCCCACCAGGGCCTTCGCTTGGAAGCTCCCAGAGGTCTTTCGCGAATCCATAAGGCAGGCGATTACAGACTACTTCTGCAATAATGAGGGATCAGTGGATTCCCCCTCGACCCTGTGGGAAGCCTTTAAAACTGTTATGTGGGGGAGTGCATAGCGAAGCAGGCAGGAGTGCTCAGGTCCTTGAGAGCAGTCCTTCAGCAGTTAGAACAAGACATAGGAGCCCTCAAAAGGGAGGTTTTCTCTAGCAAAAATATTAACACGCTCAACAACATACGAACTAAGATGGCTGAGTTCCAGAAAGCCATTCAGAGAGAGACCCTATTCCTGGGCAGAGGCCAAGGCACCCAAGGCACAACGATATGGCGAGGTAGATCGTGCAGGCAAAACCCTGCCCGTGATTACTTCTTTCCTTTTCCAACAGAATTTGTGTTCCGAGGAGCGCACTCCTCCCCCATCCTGATCAGCGATCAGACTCAGCCATAGTGTAATTTTCCCTTTTCTTCTTATTTTTCCCTACAGCGCGCCACACAGGGGCACTTACCCCTCCTGTACCCAGCACTTGCGAGTCAAGCGCACAGTCATTTGGTATGCTAATCATATAAGCGCTCACGGGGCATTTCTCGCTACTTAGCCCGACTACGACAGTCAGTGGCTACACAATATCACCTTCAGAGTTGCCTTCTGCACTTACCAGGCACCCCACGTGTATAGTTTACACCATTTCTGTCTGTCTGACTCACCGATAGAATTTACAGGGCGTACCCCGCCCGTTTCATCACCGGACAGTAGTCAGCATCAGACATTAGCAGCATGCCACACCAACACAATGTGTGTGTTGCCACAAGTACGACCAACTGCAAGTATTGTTCCCTTCACAACAAGTAAAGATTGCATCTTATAATTATTATTTGTTATTTGTTACATGTGTCTTTGTGTTGTGTTTTCTTTTCCCCACAGGTCTTTTTTCGCTGCGGTGTCTGCCATTGAGCTGATACCGGTTCCACACACCTTAGCGAGTGTGTAGGTAAATTACCTTTTATTTTTTCACCTTTCACGTGGCTTAAACTTTGCCACTCACTGCACTCTCTGGTCCTGACGAAAGCCCCTCAAAACCCGGACGTGGGCTGAAACATGTAGACCAACCACATACACAACTATTAGAAACTTAATTCTTTAGTAGTTGCATCACATAGTTTTATTTTTATTATATCCTGAGCCGCCATCAATAAATTTTCCTCGGCAAGGATTCTCAGAGATATTTTTAAACTCTCACCACATCACACCTTTGCACCACACCAGCTCCGCTGTAGCCAGGCGTCGAAGCACAACCGGGGGGCATTAGGCCACCCGGTTGGGACCCCTATGATGAAGCATGACACCAACTAGGTTGGTGTGTGAGGGGTCTTCTCACTTACCTAGTGGGTTCCCAAGCACTGCTTGACAGTGGTTGTACCAACACTCTTGGGTTCGTCCAACTTTGATAAAACTAATACATACCACAGGGGATACGGACGCACCCCATGCCTCCCTAGCTCTCTCATTGTTCTTTACATTATTCGCAGCGCACAGCTGTGAGAGCATCCTCTATTGACGACGCTCGCTTCTACCCACCCCCCCCCCCCCCTTCCCCTCCCCCTTGTTTTTTCACTATGGCTGAGAACCCAGGCCTAGGGTTCACAATGGACGATGTAAGCAGCATACTTGACAATCCCCCCTACTGGCAGATTTCAACTTGGCATCCTCTATTGCCCAAACAGCAGATTGGGACAATCTTAACGAAAAGAAACGCAACCGTATAAGAACAATACTCCATGGAGTCATTCTGACCGAATATCTACGGAACAACACCGCACCTAGGGGCCTAATTGTCACCAATGCCCCAAGAATCTTCCTCGAAGATCCCACTTTTCGAAAAGATTGGGCACAAATAACATGGAGATGTACCCGTGACTGGATGATCCTCATTATCCAGACATCGAAACGTCTTTCCGATGCCTTCCTCATCGAAATCCAAGCCACAGAAGCTCATTTCAAAGCCACACTTTCGTCATTTAAGAAAAGACTGGAGGAAACAAACAAAGAAATCAACGAATATAAAGAGGGCCTTACTCAAAGTAAGATCAACAAATTTCAGAAGGATCTCAAAAGATTCTCTTATGCCAAGACCTACCGCTATGCCGAAGCTGATTACCAACCACCTCACCATACTGACACGTCTGGCACATCATCAGATGATGATTCATCAGCAAGCAGTGGCTCTAGCAACAACCGCTACCGCAGACGCCAGCAAGGTAGATATGGACAACCGAGATGGCAACCACCTTGGTCTCATGGACCCCAGGGACCCAACTTGCTGTACCCACCCATGTACCAACCGGTGCATCCACAATTCGGATACGGTTGGAATCCACCTTTTGGACCCCCACCGCCGCACATGAACCAGAACCACACGCAGTCTTTTTTAGGGAGAGGCCAACGAGGACGCGGAAGGAGACGCCGAGGGAACACGGTACACTGGCAAGACAATCCACAGCAAGGTGCCCAGACAAGGAGCCAAACCAGAGACCAACAACCAGGCCTGAGCACACGCTGAGCCTTGTCACTAACCTCTCCAAACATGTCTTAACACCCACCGAAGTAACCATCCTAGAAAAAGGCCTTGGCTATGCCCCGACAACCAAACTTGACAAATTCAAACTACACTGTGAATTGGCGGAATTCTTCTGCAAAATCAAGCTCAAGGCTTTCTTTGAGAGTGCCACCGTACTCACTGATCCAGAGGACCAAGGGGACACCACTCTTAGAGTTAAGTCTTCATTCATGCCCCCCTCCTGCTCCATACCACCCGAGATTTTGGTATACGAACAAACAGTGTTCAAAGAAATAGAAGCACTCAAGGAACCCCATACGTTCCAAAACACTAGCAAAACAGAACGCTTGGCCCTACAATCTCTGAAGAATAATCCCGAGATTGTTATCAAACCAGCTGACAAAGGGGGAGGTACGGTAATACTTAACAAGGATGACTACCATCAAGAATGTTAGCGCCTACTTAATGACACCAGGAATTATGAGCTGCTCACATATGACCCTACCCCCACCCTGTAAACTCGCATACAATCCCTAGTGGATGATGCGGAACACTCCGGCCACATATCCAAAAATGAGGCCAAATTCCTCACAACTACACAAGGCAAAATTCCATATTTTTACACTGTTCCGAAGATCCACAAGAACAAAACCCCCCCACCGGGACGCCCCATCGTCTCAGGCATTGGGTCCCTACTAGAACCCCTATCACGTTTTTGTGATCACTTCCTGCAACCATTGGTCCAATCCACCAGCACATACCTAAAAGATACCAAGGACCTTCTAGGACTTCTAGCGGACATACACTACGACCCCAACACCTCCTTTCTAGTATCACTTGACGTAGAGAGCTTGTATACAAGCCTCCCTCAAGATGACACTCTGATAGTATTGGAGGAGGCCCTTAAAGACTCCAACTGGCAATATCGCACCCCCCCCCTCCTTTGTACTGATATGCGCCACTCTAGCGCTCAAAGAAAACTACTTTGAATACAAGGGAAAGCTCTATTTACAAAAGTACGGTACATCTATGGGGAGCGTTTTTGCCCCCAGTGTAGCGGGCCTCTATGTATTCCATTTTGAGACCAAACATCTCCTCAATAACAATTTCCCACGCATTCCCCAAATCAAGTTTTACAAACGATACATTGATGATATCCTTCTGATTTGGGAGGGATCACAAGAATCTTTGGCCTCCTTCTGCGAATGGATCAACACGTGTGACCCCAACCTCCGGTTCACACACAGCGCAGATAGGCATCAGACCACCTTTCATGACCTGGACATAAAAGCAGCCTCGGGAGGCCTCATGAGCAAGACTCACTTTAAACCCACGGCCCGCAATTCCTTACTGCACTTTACCAGTTTCCACCCCCGTGCCCTCCGTGAAAACCTCCCATATGGACAATTCCTCCGCCTCCGCAGAAACTGCAGCGACACCAAGGATTACAAGACACAGGCCACTGACCTCTGCCACAAGTTGCACCAACGAGGTTACCCACAAAAAATAACCAAGGCAGCCAACAAAAGGGCCAGAAACCAGAATCGCGATGGCTTACTGGACAACTACACCAAGGAACCCACCAGTCCGCCATTAACATGCGTAACTACCTACAACACCGGGACCAACAAGGTGGCCCAAATCATCAAAAAAAACTGGAGAATCCTGAACACAGGCAAACTCAACTGGGAACCTCCTCTCCTATCAAACAAAAGAGCCCGCACCATTAAAGACACCATAGTATTCACTAGACCTCCGTGTCTTCTCAGACCCACCCACACGGTCCTCAGCGCCTGGGGTCTCCCCAACATCAAAGGACATTTCCCATGCGGCAGCTGCAGCGTCTGCCACATCACTGAGACGACCAAGTATCTGCACCTCGAACCTGGCAAAACATGGGAACTCCGCAAACACACAAATTGTAATACAGAGAATGTTGTGTACCGAATAATGTGCCCATGTAATCTCATCTACATTGGTATGACCACTCGCAAGATAAAAACCAGGATCTGCGAGCATCGCAGCACAATACGCTGCAAGAAAAACATCACGAAAATGACTAACCATTTTCTAGAAAAAGGTCACACTACTAACGACATGAGATGGGTCGTTCTGGAGTCCCTAGACCATAACCTACCCAATATCCAGAGTCGCCTTTTTGAACAGGAACAGAGATGGACATACCGTCTCTCCAGCCATACCATTGGTTTAAATGATAATATTCCCTGGCACAGCCTCAAGAGAACCTAACTGTGCACTTCCTTGGTATGCCCTATTAAGCCATACTCATCCTTCTCCAGGCATCCAGTACTCCACCTGTCAGGCATCTTTAGTGTTTCCCAATCTCCATCATAGCCTGCAGTTAAGTTTTTTTGTCACTGCCTACTCCTGTCTTCATGCCAACTATACCCGCAGCAGCGTAATTATCTCCCAGTGTACCTCCTTACACTTTTGCCTGTTGCACCGAGTTCATTTGCGCACGCGCGCCTACCAGTACTCTCCATGCATGCGCGTCATTGCCATTCCTCGCTGCACCCAGTCCCCCGGCGCATGCACGCCGAATTAGCACCCTTGAAGCATGCGCAACATTGCTGCTTTTCTTCACGCATACGCGTGTAACCTGCGTCTCTGCCCGGGGCATGCGTAGAACACTCTGCCCTGCCCGCGATCACAGGCCTCTTAGCACGTAGCCCATGGCCACCGTCACCATATATTCTCCCACACGCTTGGTCTCCACACCATCCAGGATCCGGGAGACCACAGTAGGTGCCATGCGGGTGCTGCCTCCTGACCAAGTAAGGTGTCGCGCGCTCCTCTTTGCTGGATTGCTTCAGCCCTTCACATCCGAGCGCTCATGCCCGTGATTACTTCTTTCCTTTTCCAACAGAATTTGTGTTCCGAGGAGCGCACTCCTCCCCCATCCTGTTCAGCGATCAGACTCAGCCATAGTGTAATTTTCCCTTTTCTTCTTATTTTTCCCTACAGCGCGCCACACAGGGGCACTTACCCCTCCTGTACCCAGCACTTGCGAGTCAAGCGCACAGTCATTTGGTATGCTAATCATATAAGCGCTCACGGGGCATTTCTCGCTACTTAGCCCGACTACCACAGTCAGTGGCTACACAATATCACTTTCAGACTTGCCTGCTGCACTTACCAGGCACCCCACGTGTATAGTTTACACCATTTCTGTCTGTCTGACTCACCGATAGAATTCACAGGGTGTACCCCGCCCGTTTCATCACCGGACAGTAGTCAGCATCAGACATTAGCAGCATGCCACACCAACACAATGTGTGTGTTGCCACAAGTACGACCAACTGCAAGTATTGTTCCCTTCACAACAAGTAAAGATTGCATCTTATAATTATTATTTGTTATTTGTTACATGTGTCTTTGTGTTGTGTTTTCTTTTCCCCACAGGTCTTTTTTCGCTGCGGTGTCTGCCATTGAGCTGATACCGGTTTCACACACCTTAGCGAGTGTGTAGGTAAATTACCTTTTATTTTTTCACCTTTCACGTGGCTTAAACTTTGCCACTCACTGCACTCTCTGGTCTTGACGAAAGCCCCTCAAAACCCGGACGTGGGCTGAAACATGTAGACCAACCACATACACAACTATTAGAAACTTAATTCTTTAGTAGTTGCATCACATAGTTTTATTTTTATTATATCCTGAGCCGCCATCAATACATTTTCCTCGGTAAGGATTCTCAGAGATATTTTTAAACTCTCACCACATCACACCTTTGCACCACACCAGCTCCGCTGTAGCCAGGCGTCGAAGCACAACCGGGGGGCATTAGGCCACCCGGTTGGGACCCCTATGATGAAGCATGACACCAACTAGGTTGGTGTGTGAGGGGTCTTCTCACTTACCTAGTGGGTTCCCAAGCACTGCTCGACAGTGGTTGTACCAACACTCTTGGGTTCGTCCAACTTTGATAAAACTAAAGGATGGCTTAGGGAACCATGGGCTAGTGACTATATCCCCGAGCTGTGCTCGGCGGATGACGAGGATGGGACGGGTCAAAAAGCGGTCCAAGAGGAAATGGTCTCCTTTTATACACCCCTTTACCGGGCACAGTTGCAGAATGATGCTCCCAGGGTGGAGGAATATCTCGATACCATATAGCTACTATGGCTCGAGGCTGGACACCGAGCATACCTCGATGAACGCTTCACAGAAGAGGTCGTCGGCGCCATCCGCGCCCTCCCGGCCGGGAGGACTCCGGGCCTCGCCGGTCTATCCGCCGCCTTCTACAAGGAATACGCTTAACTGCTTGCCCCCTGGCTGACAGACATGTAACAAGACTCGGTGGAGCACGGGTCGCTCCCCCCAGCGTCCCGGGAGGCCCTCATTGTTTCAATCCTAAAACCCAATAAGGACCCATTACAATCGATTCGAACCGCCCACTCTCCATGATAAACGTGGACAATAAGATCTTATCGAAACTGATTGCGGCATTCCTTCTTCCCCTGCAGCCTGTGGTGCTCCATCCGGACCAGTGAGGGTTCGTCCCAGGCAGGTCCACTGTCCACAATCTTCGCACCCTGTTCGCCACAATGCAGGAGATAGATCCGCAGTTACAGGCATCCGATACCCTTCTGGACGCCACAAAGGCGTTAGACTCCCTCGAATGGCCCTACCTCTTTACCCTGCTTAAATGTGTAGGTCTCAGCCCGAAATTCCTGCATTTAATGTCGCTGCTCTACTCCCTTCCCAAAGCTCACATCAGGATCAATGGGGTAAATACCGCTCCCATCCCGATATCCCGCAGCAAGGGTGCCCCGTCGCCCCTACTATTCGCCATTGCCATGGAGCCGCTGGCGGGCAGGTTGCGGTAGCACCACGCCCGAAGAGACCTGGCGTTCACCCCTTGAGTGGTGCTGGTGTCACTATATACGGACGATGTTACACTCTATGTCAAGAACCCCAAAGACAATTTGGACCCGTTGATTCGGACATTCTTGCGCTTTGGAGGCCTTGCCGGGATAGTCAGCAACTGGTCCAAGTCAGTGATCTTACCACTCACAGAGGTCACAAAACAGACATAGATGAAGTATCCACTACAATGGACGGGAGACCCAGTGAAATATTTGGGAACATGGATCAGCCGCGACCCGGACATATTGTGGCGTTCCAATTATGGAAAATTCATAGACTGGCTGGAACAGCACATAAAGAGATGGATCAAACTGCCCCTCTCTCTGGCCGGAAGGGTAGCCATCGCCAAGATGGTGGTGCTACCCTAACTCCTGTATCTCTTTAGTAACTTCCCGCTCCCTCTCATAGCTTGCTTCAAAAGGCGGCTGCGCTCCAACATGGTCACATTGGCATGGGCGGGCAGGCAACCCAGAGTGGCATGGGAAGTGCTCACCCTCCTATTTGAGCAGGGAGGACTCGGGGCACCGGACCTTGAGCTGTACTACTGGTGCACCCAGGCGCGATTTGCATTCCACTGGATCTACCCCACACAGTTCATGGCCCACACAGCACCGGAACATGACCAAGTGGATCCGGTACCCCTCCCAGTGACCCTATACCAACCATGACCCAGACCTAGGAAAGAGATAGACACCGTGGGGTGTATGGTTAGGGCCTGGCAGACCCTGCAAAGGAGGGCCCGGATCGACATTATACACACCCCTCTTGTCCCCCTGTAAAAACACCAGAGCCTGTCTTTTCTGGCGGAGCCCGGCCCTTGTGCCCGACTGAGTGCGATGAAACTCACAAAAATGGGAGACGTGTACCCGGACCGCACCTTCATAGCTATGCATCAGATCCGGGAAGGCTAGGAGCTTACAGTGTTAGAGCAAATAACATATTTCCAGCTACGAGCTGCGCTGCACGCTTACCACCCTTCCTTTCCCGAGGTGTCGGACACCTTCCAGGCACTGGAGCAATTTTTCAAAAACCCATTTTGGGGCCCGCTAAGGCTTGAGCCACAATAAAGTGTTGAATAGGATCCTAGAGTCCTTAAATACCTAGGGGTCAAATTGTACCTCTCCAGGGGGACCCGAGGGTAGGGAACCTGGGAGAGGTGTTGCGAGCCTCAAGGGGTAGTGTAGGGGTCCTGATGATCTCTTAAACTAGCAATCATGGCCTGACTAGTGACGTACAAAATGGTGATCTTGCCGTGAGTTCTATATTACTTTGTGATTCTGCCTGACTGGATACCACAGAACTGGTTCAAGGTATTGAACGTCCTGCTATGCAACAAGATCTGGGATGGGAACGGCATTGGGTCTCACTGGAGGTGCTGCGCCGCACAACGGGGTTGGGAGGACCAGGAGCACAGGTTTCTGAGCAATACTCTATCGGCTCAGCTACAATGGCTGGCTGGATGGCTGAACGGACATTACATAGTAGAACTAGGACCCATGCAGCAAGGGTGCCCTAGTCACGCTCCTACTGAGGGCCGTACAGCAACCAACACTGCTCAACATGGCACTCCACTGCTGGAAAACCGTGGTCTGGAAGACACTACACAATCCATTGTAAGCACCTGCCATGCCTGTGGTGGGCATCCCAAACCTGGGGGAGGATTCTTAACGGAACGCAAGATATGAGGACTGCAGCCGGGCTTGAAACTGTATGAGACTGTTATGCAGAGGGCAGAGCTCGAAACATGGATGATTTAGTGAGTGAAGATGGCCTGCTCTTGGCAGAATTCCTGACATAGGCTGCACTAACGAGGTCAATGCGTCACATCTAGGTGGCATGCTAACGAGGTCAATGTGCCACCTCTGGGTGGAGGGCTAAGCAGAGCCACCAATGCATGACCTACTACAGGTGCTGTTGACCTCTGTCAGAGGACGCAGACCAGTCTATTGGACATATTGAATCACGTTGTCCATATTTTTTTATTTGCTTATTTGTTTTGCTTAACATCAAAACAACATAACAGCGCTCCCACATAAAGATCTAAGAACATTTCAACATCTTTGTGACATATTACAGTGCTTTTGAATCTCAATATTAATTCGAAAATGTGATAATACATCATTGTGCTATGCGGTAGGGAAAATCCTGTCTGTTGTTTACGAACAGTTAATTAAGCAGAGTGGTCTGCCGCATTAGTGATATGGAAGAGGTGCTCTTTTGCACAAATATAAGTATTGTATGTCCCTCTGTTACAGATTTACCCCTAATAAAAGATAGGGTATTTTGTATAAAGTCAATACCTTCATTGCCTTATAGCACTCTGTATAATGTTAACCGTTTTTTGCACTACAGTCGCTCTATTTTGCACAAAAGAAATTGTATTTTGCACAATGATAATTGTTTGCCCTGTATGTACAGTCCCAATGCCCATCTTGCCTAATTGCGTACGGTATAAAATTATTGTATAATTATAATTGTATTTTGTACTACTGTTGCTTTATTTTGCACAAAAGAAATTGTATCTTGCACAATATTTGTTTACCCTGTATGTACAATCCCAATGCCTATCTTGCCCAATCGTGTACAGTATAAAAATAACTGGATTTTGCAATACTTCCGCTCTATTTTCCACACAAGTGAATTGCATTTTGCACGACAAAGCTTACCTAGTTTATAAATATTAATAATGACTTATCCTTGCGAAAATGGGTCTAAGGTAGAGTAGATAGCTGCCATCCACAAAGTTTTAGCGTTACAACAAACAAATGATGGACGGAATGCTGACAATGCAGACATTCTCCCCCAGTCAAGAGATCTGGGTTAAATCCATCGTTCTTTTGCCCACTACGCCACCCCAGTTTAGACATGGCCATATGCAAATCAGTCTTGACCCTGTGCCTCATGGGAACAGTCCAGCCCGAACTGCCAAGCCATGTCTTCCCTGGACCGGAATCAAGCATCCTAGGACCGGTTTCTGGCTATCAGCCGTCATCAGCCAGGATAGCTTGACTCCAGTGGCGTAGTGAGCACGGGTCCCACGTCTGGGAATACCCATCCCACTTAGGGCGAAAAGCGTTACAACAAACAAATGATGGACGGAATGCTGACAATGCAGACATTCTCCCCCAGTCAAGAGATCTGGGTTAAATCCATCGTTCTTTTGCCCACTACGCCACCCCAGTTTAGACATGGCCATATGCAAATCAGTCTTGACCCTGTGCCTCATGGGAACAGTCCAGCCCGAACTGCCAAGCCATGTCTTCCCTGGACCGGAATCAAGCATCCTAGGACCGGTTTCTGGCTATCAGCCGTCATCAGCCAGGATAGCTTGACTCCAGTGGCGTAGTGAGCACGGGTCCCACGTCTGGGAATACCCATCCCACTTAGGGCGGAAAGCGTTACAACAAACAAATGATGGACGGAATGCTGACAATGCAGACATTCTCCCCCAGTCAAGAGATCTGGGTTAAATCCATCGTTCTTTTGCCCACTACGCCACCCCAGTTTAGACATGGCCATATGCAAATCAGTCTTGACCCTGTGCCTCATGGGAACAGTCCAGCCCGAACTGCCAAGCCATGTCTTCCCTGGACCGGAATCAAGCATCCTAGGACCGGTTTCTGGCTATCAGCCGTCATCAGCCAGGATAGCTTGACTCCAGTGGCGTAGTGAGCACGGGTCCCACGTCTGGGAATACCCATCCCACTTAGGGCGAAAAGCGTTACAACAAACAAATGATGGACGGAATGCTGACAATGCAGACATTCTCCCCCAGTCAAGAGATCTGGGTTAAATCCATCGTTCTTTTGCCCACTACGCCACCCCAGTTTAGACATGGCCATATGCAAATCAGTCTTGACCCTGTGCCTCATGGGAACAGTCCAGCCCGAACTGCCAAGCCATGTCTTCCCTGGACCGGAATCAAGCATCCTAGGACCGGTTTCTGGCTATCAGCCGTCATCAGCCAGGATAGCTTGACTCCAGTGGCGTAGTGAGCACGGGTCCCACGTCTGGGAATACCCATCCCACTTAGGGCGAAAAGCGTTACAACAAACAAATGATGGACGGAATGCTGACAATGCAGACATTCTCCCCCAGTCAAGAGATCTGGGTTAAATCCATCGTTCTTTTGCCCACTACGCCACCCCAGTTTAGACATGGCCATATGCAAATCAGTCTTGACCCTGTGCCTCATGGGAACAGTCCAGCCCGAACTGCCAAGCCATGTCTTCCCTGGACCGGAATCAAGCATCCTAGGACCGGTTTCTGGCTATCAGCCGTCATCAGCCAGGATAGCTTGACTCCAGTGGCGTAGTGAGCACGGGTCCCACGTCTGGGAATACCCATCCCACTTAGGGCGAAAAGCGTTACAACAAACAAATGATGGACGGAATGCTGACAATGCAGACATTCTCCCCCAGTCAAGAGATCTGGGTTAAATCCATCGTTCTTTTGCCCACTACGCCACCCCAGTTTAGACATGGCCATATGCAAATCAGTCTTGACCCTGTGCCTCATGGGAACAGTCCAGCCCGAACTGCCAAGCCATGTCTTCCCTGGACCGGAATCAAGCATCCTAGGACCGGTTTCTGGCTATCAGCCGTCATCAGCCAGGATAGCTTGACTCCAGTGGCGTAGTGAGCACGGGTCCCACGTCTGGGAATACCCATCCCACTTAGGGCGAAAAGCGTTACAACAAACAAATGATGGACGGAATGCTGACAATGCAGACATTCTCCCCCAGTCAAGAGATCTGGGTTAAATCCATCGTTCTTTTGCCCACTACGCCACCCCAGTTTAGACATGGCCATATGCAAATCAGTCTTGACCCTGTGCCTCATGGGAACAGTCCAGCCCGAACTGCCAAGCCATGTCTTCCCTGGACCGGAATCAAGCATCCTAGGACCGGTTTCTGGCTATCAGCCGTCATCAGCCAGGATAGCTTGACTCCAGTGGCGTAGTGAGCACGGGTCCCACGTCTGGGAATACCCATGAGGCACAGGGTCAAGACTGATTTGCATATGGCCATGTCTAAACTGGGGTGGTGTAGTGGGCAAAAGAAAGATGGATTTAACCCAGATCTCTTGACTGGGGGAGAATGTCTGCATTGTCAGCATTCCGTCCATCATTTGTTTGTTGTAACGCTTTTCGCCCTAAGTGGGATGGGTATTCCCAGACGTGGGACCCGTGCTCACTACGCCACTGGAGTCAAGCTATCCTGGCTGATGACGGCTGATAGCCAGAAACCGGTCCTAGGATGCTTGATTCCGGTCCAGGGAAGACATTGCTTGGCAGTTCGGGCTGGACTGTTCCCATGAGGCACAGGGTCAAGACTGATTTGCATATGGCCATGTCTAAACTGGGGTGGTGTAGTGGGCAAAAGAAAGATGGATTTAACCCAGATCTCTTGACTGGGGGAGAATGTCTGCATTGTCAGCATTCCGTCCATCATTTGTTTGTTGTAACGCTTTTCGCCCTAAGTGGGATGGGTATTCCAAGACGTGGGACCCGTGCTCACTACGCCACTGGAGTCAAGCTATCCTGGCTGATGACGGCTGATAGCCAGAAACCGGTCCTAGGATGCTTGATTCCGGTCCAGGGAAGACATTGCTTGGCAGTTCGGGCTGGACTGTTCCCATGAGGCACAGGGTCAAGACTGATTTGCATATGGCCATGTCTAAACTGGGGTGGTGTAGTGGGCAAAAGAAAGATGGATTTAACCCAGATCTCTTGACTGGGGGAGAATGTCTGCATTGTCAGCATTCCGTCCATCATTTGTTTGTTGTAACGCTTTTCGCCCTAAGTGGGATGGGTATTCCCAGACGTGGGACCCGTGCTCACTACGCCACTGGAGTCAAGCTATCCTGGCTGATGACGGCTGATAGCCAGAAACCGGTCCTAGGATGCTTGATTCCGGTCCAGGGAAGACATTGCTTGGCAGTTCGGGCTGGACTGTTCCCATGAGGCACAGGGTCAAGACTGATTTGCATATGGCCATGTCTAAACTAGGGTGGTGTAGTGGGCAAAAGAAAGATGGATTTAACCCAGATCTCTTGACTGGGGGAGAATGTCTGCATTGTCAGCATTCCGTCCATCATTTGTTTGTTGTAACGCTTTTCGCCCTAAGTGGGATGGGTATTCCCAGACGTGGGACCCGTGCTCACTACGCCACTGGAGTCAAGCTATCCTGGCTGATGACGGCTGATAGCCAGAAACCGGTCCTAGGATGCTTGATTCCGGTCCAGGGAAGACATTGCTTGGCAGTTCGGGCTTGACTGTTCCCATGAGGCACAGGGTCAAGACTGATTTGCATATGGCCATGTCTAAACTGGGGTGGTGTAGTGGGCAAAAGAAAGATGGATTTAACCCAGATCTCTTGACTGGGGGAGAATGTCTGCATTGTCAGCATTCCGTCCATCATTTATTTGTTGATCCACAAAGTTTTAGGCAGATATCATGTTCCCTGGGACCTCCTGACATCTAAGAAACCATCTGCTGTGCTTACCGCCGACAAGGCTTGTAGGTCACCAGTCTGGAAACTGACTCCTTCACTCTATGCTGCATCTAGAGGGAGCTTCACGCAACTTTAATCTGACATCAGCAGTGGCCCCGCAGCACTGTGCAAGGGGTAAAAGCAGCGCTCCCGTAGCTCCCTTTCAGCACCAGGGACAGCCAGCACACGGGCTCTAAGGCCAGGTCAAATTGAACTGACTGACATTGCTTGGTCCGGGGACCCGCATAACCTGTACCCTCCTTGGGTTCCATGCAACTTGACTTGCAAGTGACCGATTGTCACTACCACTTTTTCCCATTGACAGCAAAGCAAAATATCTGCATTATGGAATTGTTGTGATTTATGTTTTCTTGTAAAATGCATAACTCTGGTTACATATATCTGATCACATTTGTTCTAGTGTCTAAATTAATACAAAAAATTACTTTAGTTTTATAAACTGGTGTTGGATAACTTTAGAGTCAGGTCAATTACTTATTGTCCATGTTGGTACCTTGAAATGTTCAACACATGTTCCTCTACTAAAGTCTGACTACGCTTTGCCACTCTATCCGGACTGAGCTAAGGATTTATTAGTGTGAATCAAAGGACCATCTTTGGGGTCTGTGAGAGTACTGCATGGTGAAGCCTAACCAGCATCACCACATAATACTCCACCTTCCCACAGCAACAGATTCCTTGATCCAGCCCTAGTCATTGCTCTTAGGGACATAGTATGACACTGGCGGTTACCAGAAGGACCAGCTCACAATAGATGGAAAAGATCGGTGGAAAGCTGGGTTATGGCCAATGGTGCCACTATAAGTGCCAAGGAACTGAGGGGGGTTTACAGGAAACCCACTACAGACCTATAGACGGAAGTCCTCACTGAGTTCACGGAAGTAGATGCCAGAAACTCCCTAGGATATCTTGCACTGTAGATCCAGTATTGACCCATGCTTCTGGCACTCCCATTGCAGGCTTATGTCCCACGATTTATGGCTGATTATCGACCATCCGATTACATCTAGAAACGAATGGCTCATACACAATACGATTAGTGGAACGCCAATGGCGAGCGGGCAATTATAACAAATAACTGCACTGGACGGTGTGGACTGAAAATGTGTTCTGCTTTTGTTGGGGGTACCCAAAATGTGGACATTCCTATAAATAAGAGACGTTTTATGACGTGTAACTTCTATGTAATTCAAACCCCTGCATCAGGTCACGCAAATATGCAAGGCTCTCCAACTTTGCGTATGGCTACAAGATTGTATGTTGATTATATAAAAACTTAATAAACACATGTTAAAAAAAGTAATGGCCAGTTTGAGGCAGTATTAAACTAGGCACTTTTTTCAAACTTTTTCAAGAAAAAGATACTAATTAAGATAGTTATTTTAAAAATGCTTCAGACTAAATGTATTTCAAACCGAGTTAAAACTTCTCAATTCGATTCTTATTTGGATAACAGGGTTGTCATGGGGATGACAGCACTATTTATACAATGAAATTCCATGTCAAAGCCCAACCTTAACAAAATCTGTAATCAAACAAAGTTCACAAAGGCCGTCTACCTGCCTGAGATTTACATTTCTATAGAAAAAAAACCTGAGTAACCAGATTGGCTTTTCTTGGTCATCTGTAACTGTAGTGGAAGGCAACGTTTCTTAGGAAACAGCAAAGTTGTTACTCGCAGGGGACTACAATGCTATAGGACCTGTGGTGCTACATTCCAAGGACCGGGGAACACAAACCTTGTCTATTAAACCTGCACAAAGTAAGTGAAGTGCATTCAGCTTACTTTTAAATTAAATCCTGCCAAAAAGAATCTTAGGATTTGGTTATAGTTTAAGGTCTGCCCAATAACTAGAGTTCATTTTTCACTGGGTTTATAAAGCTTTCAGTGACACTCAGTTTTAATTTAGTGTAAAGCTTTAAAAGGAGGCTTGAATGAACACATGAAAAAACAGTCACACCTTTAAACAAACACTGGCAAAGGCAACATATCTAGCTTGTTCTGTGTGACAAGCTCTGCAAAAATGTACGCAGGGAGAGTCACCTTCAGAGGGAGGGGGCTTGGCAGGTTCAGCTAAGGTGGTGGCAGAGCCTGTGGCGTGAAGCCCCTGCCAGGACTGGACAGGGTGATTCTGCTGCTGGCAGAGCTGCGCTGTTTGTGTCTAGGAACAAACTATTTTACCAAAATGTAAAGCCAATAGAAAAAAGGAACTTTCTGTGATATGCTGTGGCCCTGTATTGATCAGATGAGCTGATGCAACAGATTGCCAATGCTTGTTAGTGTTTGGCAACAAGCAGTTTTAGCTAAGTCAATGGATCTTGCCTATGAGAACTATTGGCTTTGCTAATGACATTTATTCATAATGTACAGCAATGAGGCTTTCTTTTTTTTTTTTTTTTTTTAAATGCTAGGATGCGTCCGACACATAATTGTATAGGTGTATGCCAACATGTGTATGTTAGACTACAAAATGAGGTAGGCAATGTTTTCATTTTATTTTATTTATTAGCCCGAGGGGGATTGCAAACATAAAAAGAAAAAATAGTGCCAAAAGTTTTTGGGGGTTTTTTGTGTGCAAAAGAGCTGGTTGGGGGCCGGAAGAGGAAAAGAAACACAGAGGGTGCGTGTGGGGAGAGGTCACCGGTGGGAGACGACAACGTGAAGCACTGGGTGAGGGAGAGGAGGGCATGAGAGGGATCCGCACAGAGTGCTGGGTGGGGGAAGAAGAGACAGCAAGAGAGGACAATGTGGAATGCTGGATGAAGGAGAGAAGCAAACGGATATAGAACAAAGTGGAGCAGCACATCAGGAAGGCAGCTGGAAAAAATGCGCTCTCATGCAGTGCTTTATGAAAAAGAATAAAAAAAGTTCCAGAAAAGCGAGCACTCGTGCAAGAATAGAAGAAGTCAATAAAAGAGGTGGTGAACAGACTATCTGCCGCGGGAGGGTCAAAGAACAGATAGTTGGCTAAAACAAATAAAGCCAGCAAATAGAAAGCAAGCAAATATGAGCGACAAAACACAAACCCAATTGTAAGCGGTATGCGGAATTCATTCTTAGGTAAGCTTTCAGCATGTCCCCAAGATGTCTTTGCAACCAAAAGGCTGTGCTGTCTAGTAGGCTTTGATCTAAAAAGTAGAGATAGCTCATTTGGATTGCAAACTATCGCTCAATTGGGAGGAGGAATGCTGGGCCAGATGCCAAGGTGTGATAATAAGCCGTTCGAATTAGGACTAGGCCTGGGCGATGCACTACGCTACGCTCGCGTAGTTTGCGAAGTTCGCGCTACTTCGCACTACGCGAACTGCACGTAGCACAGTGCGAACACGCGTAGCGTAGTGTTGCGTAGTGCTGCGGTCATTTTTTGCTTGCTTGCGGTCCTCAACGTCAAGTTGGCGACCGCGAGCAAGCAAAATGACATCCTGGCGAGACTTTTTCCTTGTTCGCGATCGCGAGCATGGAAAATAAACCTCCCGGCGAGATTCACAACGCGAGAAGGTCAGGTTTCTCATTGCGAGGGGTCGCGTATGCTCGCGACCGCTCGCGATGAGAAACTACCAGTTCGCGTTGAGAAAGCTGCAGCTCGAGGAAAAATCTACTCGAGCAGCAGAAAACTACAGCTCGCACTGTGCAAGATGCCATTTTCAATGATTGCACAGTGCCGGTTGCTTGTCCGCACTGTGCAATCATTGAAAACAACATCTTGCACAGTGCGAACATGTTACTTCGCAGTTCGCGAAGTGCTACGCGTAGCTCGCGTAGTGCGAACTTCACTTTGCGTAGCTTCGCGAAGTGCTACTTCGCGAACTACGCCCACCCTTAATTAGGACATTCATTCAGCCATAATGTAATTTACTCATAAATAAAAGATATCAAAAACACCATGGCCCATCTGGGCTATCCTAAAAAGACAATGACAGCAACATTACTTGGTTTTAACAACCAAGCAAAAAAAAGAGTTGTAATGTCCCAAGCTAAAAAAGAGTTTTAATGTCCCAAGTTAAACAAGCATTGGCATAGCCAATAGATCTCGCCTTTGGGACCTTATAAGTATTTAGTTATGCAGCACAATATCCTTGGTGCAACAACATCAACTGTTGCATGGCTAAACACTTAGAAGGTCCCAAAGGCGAGATCTATTGGCTATGCCAATGCTTGTTTAACTTGGGACATTAAAACTCTTTTTTAGCTATGCCAATGCTTGTTGTTAATTTGTACTTTGCATGTAAGTGCAATAGGGAAATTGAACGGAAGTTGGCAAAATTGTTGGGGAGATACATAAAGTAGTCAAAGGAGTAAAGGTGTTGATGACTTTCTTCAGTTGATGTACTGAACAGACATCCAACGAAGAAGCAGAAGTTAAGGATCCTGAGATGCTGCCCAACTGATCAATCGTCACTCGTGCAAATAAGGTCCAGGATCGAAAGTTAGATTCTCTGTCTGTTTGCCAGGTGTATTTGCAAAAAGTTGTTAGCCAAATTAGTGATTTTTTTGTAAAAGAAATCCGACAATTACATAGTTCTTGAGAAGGTATAATATGATTAACCCCAGAACATGGACAGACCATATTTTTTAAATAAATTGTGAACACTATTTTGATGGGATTTTTTGAGTTTTGAAATGCACTCATTTAAATAGCCGGCTTTCATCCTTTAAAGCAATGTGTAGCAGGTGTATAGTTCCTCTTTATTCAGCCCGACCTTTTGTATTGTAAGTTTTTTCTCAATTTTCTTTGAAGTGTTTTACGAATCTGTTTGGACAATTTAAGTTCTTCTGTGTACCAGAGAGCTGTTGGTGAACTTTGCAGTGGAAAGGTCTGTTTTAGGGATTAAATATAGACTTAGCCATTCATTTATTGGTCTAGAGCTGGGGGAGGATGGAGGGGGAGGAGTCTGCAAATGACAATAAGGGTCTGGAATTGCTCATTGGAGAACATGTGTGTCTCCATCACACGTGTCCATGGATTTCACTGTTGTGCAGAGAGTGTGAGGAACTCGCAGTTATAGACACTCAGTTTAGATTTACGAGTGTATAACACACACTCACAAACTCTCTGAACTAATATGCCCATGCCAAGAACCTTCTCTTAGGCTACTTAGTTAGAGCAAAGGCTATTCAGTACCTGTGTGGATTGGATCCCTCTGTACAGCAAGCAGGGCGCAAAGGGTGTGTGGACCACAATGTAAGCAATCTCTCCATCTCTGCGTGCACAGGTTTTTACAAGACTTGCTTCAGGGAACTTCGAAATCTGTCCAGTGTCGGGCACTCAGAGTCGACATACTGAAACAACATGCAAGGTTTATACACCGACTTGATAGTCCAATGTGTAGACAGACGCTGACAGGGAGGGAAAGAGACATGGAGGGGGAACGGGTGGTGCCACGAGGAACGAAAAAGAGTGCCAGGCAAGCGACAGAGGCTTATTATGGAGAGAAGGAGACGGGTGATTGAATGCGGAGATTAGGAGGGAAACTGAGGGCAGGATACGGAAAGGGGGAGGAACGTATGCAGAGGTATAGAAACAAAAAGCCAGAGAACAGATGATGTAGAAGGGAGGGAGGACAGGGACAGCGGCGGAGAGATACATAGTAGGAGAAATGGGAGAGAAGGGTCGGCAGAAAAAGACAAGAGACGCAGGGAGGTAAAGTGTGGGTTAAACAAACAAGGACACCACGCCAAGAGAGTGGGCCGTGCGTGCGTGCGCGCGCAGCCTGCTCTTTTTAGAAGCACATACTCGTGGCGCACCGCTGCGCGCTCCCGCAAGGTGTATGCCACCACAAGCACGAGTATGTGCTTCTAAAAAGAGCAGCGTTACAACAAACAAATGATGGACGGAATGCTGACAATGCAGACATTCTCCCCCAGTCAAGAGATCTGGGTTAAATCCATCGTTCTTTTGCCCACTACGCCACCCCAGTTCAGACATGGCTATATGCAAATCAGTCTTGACCCTGTGCCTCATGGGAACAGTCCAGCCCGAACTGCCAAGCCATGTCTTCCCTGGACCGGAATCAAGCATCCTAGGACCGGTTTCTGGCTATCAGCCGTCATCAGCCAGGATAGCTTGACTCCAGTGGCGTAGTGAGCAAGGGACCCACGTCTGGGCATACCCATCCCACTTAGGGCGAAAAGCGTTACAACAAACAAATGATGGACGGAATGCTGACAATGCAGACATTCTCCCCCAGTCAAGAGATCTGGGTTAAATCCATCGTTCTTTTGCCCACTACGCCACCCCAGTTCAGACATGGCTATATGCAAATCAGTCTTGACCCTGTGCCTCATGGGAACAGTCCAGCCCGAACTGCCAAGCCATGTCTTCCCTGGACCGGAATCAAGCATCCTAGGACCGGTTTCTGGCTATCAGCCGTCATCAGCCAGGATAGCTTGACTCCAGTGGCGTAGTGAGCAAGGGACCCACGTCTGGGCATACCCATCCCACTTAGGGCGAAAAGCGTTACAACAAACAAATGATGGACGGAATGCTGACAATGCAGACATTCTCCCCCAGTCAAGAGATCTGGGTTAAATCCATCGTTCTTTTGCCCACTACGCCACCCCAGTTCAGACATGGCTATATGCAAATCAGTCTTGACCCTGTGCCTCATGGGAACAGTCCAGCCCGAACTGCCAAGCCATGTCTTCCCTAGACTGGGGGAGAATGTCTGCATTGTCAGCATTCCGTCCATCATTTGTTTGTTGTAACGCTTTTCGCCCTAAGTGGGATGGGTATTCCCAGACGTGGGACCCGTGCTCACTACGCCACTGGAGTCAAGCTATCCTGGTTGATGACGGCTGATAGCCAGAAACCGGTCCTAGGATGCTTGATTCCGGTCCAGGGAAGACATGGCTTGGCAGTTCGGGCTGGACTGTTCCCATGAGGCACAGGGTCAAGACTGATTTGCATATGGCCATGTCTAAACTGGGGTGGCGTAGTGGGCAAAAGAACGATGGATTTAACCCAGATCTCTTGACTGGGGGAGAATGTCTGCATTGTCAGCATTCCGTCCATCATTTGTTTGTTGTAACGCTCTAAAAAGAGCAGAGCGATGGCTAAAGGTCCTTCTAGGCGAGACCAAAAAAGTAATCTTGGCTCTAACGAAAAATCTCAAGATAAAAAATCTGCATATGACCAACAATAAGAGACCAACAGCAACCTAATATGTAGTGTGCGGGTGCGCCGATCCATAAAGGAGACAAGTAGGCTGCACTATCTTTCATGGGCCCAATAAAAACTCCATATAGCGGATATCTGTGGTGCCGAAAGCAAATGAACAATAACATTTATTTAGGGTGCAAAACTTCACTGATCCAATAATAATTTACAAGTTAATATGAAAGGGAAACAAGAGATAATGCAGGGGGTAAGCAGGTCACCGAGATGTCCCCTCAGTGAGCTTTGTGTGTGGTCTTCCTCTACTAACCCTCTCACAGAGGATCTGAAAGGCAAAGTGAAAGGTGCAAATTGCAAGTGACGCTGTGTCAGCTGTTTGTAAACAGTGATAAACATGCATAAATTTTTTTTTTTTTTTTTTTATCGTGAACACAAAGTGGAAAGCTGCTGAATGAACATGGAACAAAACAAAACGGAAGTCTGCGGCCCAATATATGAAACACAAGCTTAAGGTTACTAAAGGACACCATTCGTGGGCAGTGTGCCCAGGGTACTGCACAGTGGGCAAACACTGCTCATGTAAATTCAAAGCACATATTTTGTGCAGTAAGTTATTTGTATGTACTCTCTACAGCATAACACAACCAAACCCCTATAGGGTCCTTTTCTTGCATGTTATTTCACGTGTGTACGTCTTTTGTCACAAATAAATCAGCAATCAACAACCTTAACAGTATTTGTAAATTGTATTACTATAGACCTTACTACCCCTGATGACGCATGAAGCGCTTTGCGGCAAGTAGCACGCCGCTCCAGAACCAGAGGTTAGAGTTAAATAGGTGGTAGAGGAGTAATATTTGTTTCTTTCTTTCTTGTGTATTAGTTGTGATACGTTTGTTAAGTTTGTGCACACGAGATCTCATGCATTTGCGTACTGTTTTAAAAGGCACAGATTAATTGAAATAGGTTGGTAAAGGGAAGATGTGAGATGTTATTGGAAGTGGTGGACATATGCTCCTAATAGTTGGAAGAATCTGGATATAGGAGGAAGAGTTTGGAAAGGATGCCTGGGAGCGTCCATCTCAGCACGACCACGTTGCCACGCCAAACCCAACCTGCTAGCCCTTTATTATTTGAGGGATTTTCCTAACGCCAGAGTTGTGTTCTGCAATGTCTAACATTGCGTCACAAGGAGGCCAGTTTTGGCAACAGTGTCCCTCTGAAGTCAACTCTGAGTGATATCTGCACTACTCACCCTCTTCCTGTAGTGAATCCTTCTAATACCTAGGTTGCATCTTGAAGAGAGGTTCTCTGGCCTTTTTACTTGCTTTCATTATCCTAATATCAGGCCCCACAGGGGTGAGAAATGATCGAATCACTCTCAAACCCAAATATCTTCAGTTTTCACCAGAAACATGATCATCTATTTAGTATCTGTGTATGCAACTTGCGCTTACCTTCCTCAATTTTTACAATTTTGGAATATTAGTTCCCAGCGTCTTCATACATTGTTCTTTTTAGCTGCCCGCCTGAAGGACAGCTTCTCTAGCATGATAATTCAAGAGTCATAATTACTACTCTTGGAGGGGCCCTTTTGGGGTCATGGGCACCAAAGCCCTGGCACTTTTTCTTTAGTAAATCACCATCTCAACAGAAATCCAGTTCTCGAAGAACGATGCCATGTTGAGACATTTGTTTGTGCCTGGTCACCCAATGCATGTTGTTTCTGTGCAGCTGCTCTTCTGCATCCTTGGCCCTGTATACCAATGTTCACATTCGCCTAGACCTGTGGGCATTCTGTCTGTAATTTTTCTACCTACTTCCCCGTTCGTTTCCATCACCCCTTCTGTTATTTCCATTTAGGTTGGCTTTTATGCCACCATTTCAGCACTGGTTTCTGGGTTGAAGCGAGAGTCTTGAACGCCCTTCTGTACAAATCCCTTTGGCATGTTAAATAAGTTCGCATTTCTTGTCATTTGGTTTTCAGTTGTCGCATTTACAGCTGGAGCTAGCTTGTACCCTGTTACAAGGACGCGCCATTAGCAATATGTCAATTTTCCTGTGCCTTGGGAACCTTATCCTTTCTTAAGTGGTTTCCAGTTAAAGGGTAGGAAGACGGAAGCTCTAAAGGGAAGTGAACCTCAGAATGGATATATTTTTGGAACTATGGGACCAAAAGCCCCAATGAGAGTTTCAAGGTAAGGCGTGTACGTTTTTACTAGACCACCTAACATTCTAGAGAGGAACACTACAAACACAATTGTGAATCTTGCTCTCCCTTATCTAAGAGTTAACAACCTTGCTGAATATTCACTTTTCACACTATAAATCAAGCACACCGTGGTATACTAGTTCAAGTCCACACCTGTTGCACGTGATGTGTTCAATGAATCTGATTTGGAAACCTCACCATAGTGCATCAAAGTCAGCCAACCTCCAGTGCTCGCAACACACTCCTTCCACAAAATAATGACCCAACGTCACTCATCCCCGGACCAGTGGAGATATCTCATACAGTGGTAGGAGATTATATTTCAAAGGGCTGCAGATATTTTATAACAGACAGGATTATAGGTTTGTGCTTCACAGCCACTGTCTCCTTTGCCAATATGCTTGTATGGGGATTTATACAGCTCAGAGAAGCTATAAAGCAAAGGACCACTGTAGCTAGATTAGAGCAGAGTGGAGGAGGGCAGAGCCTATCGGGCACTCAGGCAGCTCTGACAGGCTGGTCTGACGGATCTTTGTGTGTACCGATTTTTTGCAGTTATTGGGCCTGTATTATGGTCTGTCGGGCCAGTTTTTACTGTTGGGTTCCCTGATATCACCACAAACGTTGCCTGCAGCAAACACAAATGCTTGCAGTCTCCCATACTTTACAAAATTCCCATACATCTTGTCTTTACAAGTTCAAAACTAGCCTGATTTGAAAATGTGGGTCACTTTTTTAGCTATCTGGTTCACTAATGCGTGGGCCTCTTATTTTGCCGCCTGGGCCTATTTTTTATGGAGCCCAAACCTGGATTAGAAACAAGAGGCCCACCATCAAAGTTACACGTGGAATAAGGTGTTGCCTGGAGAGGAGGGTCTTCTGTTCCTTCCCGTCGAACAGTAGTGAGGGAGCTTGCCAGGTCTGGTTGAGGAGGCAGTTCCATATTCCTAGGGCCACAGCAGGAAAAAGCTTTACATTTTGTTTATTTCCTGTATTTTTCTGTCGCAAACCTTTTGAGATATGTGCTGCAAGAGCTACGTAGCCACCACAGATCGTGATCTTCTTTGGCAGATATGGGGACGTGCTTGAGGTCTGTAGTCTGGTGCAGTGTAACACCTTAGTACACCACCTTGTGCCTCGCATCCCTACCGTTCCTCAAAGCCCTTCCCCAAAGAGCAGTCGTTCTCACTGACGCCCACCATCCAGTGCAGTGCTCTAAATGGGCCGGTACTGAGTCCCGCTACTTTTTTATTTTGAGAGGAAGAGTATCGACACTTCAAAGAGAAGTGTAATACTTTGAATTGGAGAGTACCAGCACTTCTCAGAAACAGGCAGGTACTCTGGTACAGAGTGCCTGCACTTCTATTTTTCCATTTCAAGCACTGACCCAGTGGCTTCTCTTCTTACCCTCAAAGTCAAGGGCTCAGGCCGGGAATTCTCTACAGCTGTTCCTGTGTCACCTGAACCCTGAAGGGGCACTCTGGCAACGCTTCACAGGGCTACTATGAAGTTACATTGCGGCATGAAAGTGTAGTGATTTAATGCGGGCGACGTCTGAAAGTCAAATAGTGATACAATAAAGCAGTGTCTTTATCTTTCAAAACAAACTGTATTCTCATCTGATCTATGTATAACTCTTAGAATTGGCATTCGTGTGGAAGTGCGATATAACAAGACGAACAATGCAACCTAAAGCAGCACATTTTGTGATACTGTATTACTTCATAAATGTGTCATTTCATCACGTGTTAACACTTTCTGGGCAAAGGTTTCATCTAATTGGTACCAGTTTAGTATTCAAATACGAGAATAGGCAACTGAAAGATGACCAGCCAATCTTTGCTTGGGGCCTTCTACTGCACAGTAACATCGGGTTCCACGATTTGAGTAACTTATCATTGGTTTGAGCTAGATAAAAAATGTTTTGTTAAAAACTGCAGATTATGCATTAGGTGATATATTATGTGGCAGATGCGGCAAATATATAATTATGCAGAAAACACGGAGTCTGCAGAATCGCATAACTTCAGGGCCCCTGGTAATACAGAGTATGTGTGAAACCTCCCCGCCTATGAGCAGCAGGTACATTAGCTGCAGCAGTACCCTTACACTCCTCTGCAATGTGCTTGAAGCCATGGTTCTAATCCTTTCAAAGCACATAATTCACCCCCCAGTGAAATACGATCAATAAGCAAGTTCCCCAAGTTAAAAATGCAATACGTTTTCAAGAAAGGCCTTCCCGGAAGAGTGTATGACAGCGGATTTCATTTTCTGAACCATTAAGTGGTGTTTTGGCTTCAGGTTGTTGATTGAAAGTTCCTTATTAAAATTCTTCAAATCGTATTGTACTGTCACAGAGACGGCCGGGTTTTTTTTCGACGGGAGAAGAAATAATTCACTGGTGTTGCTCTTTATGGAAAGATAGCACCAAAAATGTTTTAAAAAACAATCTACCACTCAGCTAGCTGATAAGACAGTAACGACATTAAGCCAGAATAATTAATATCTCTCGACTGGATTCGGACCCGAGGCCTAGAGGTGAGGCTTATCTGCACCGCACACAACACATCAGGACGGTCTGTCGTTTTGAGCTACAGATTTGACGCAGCCGCTGTAGTCTCAGCAATCTGCAGGGATTTGAGTTTAAAATGAGCTTGTAAAGACAACAGAAGCAGAACCAAGCATGCCTGTGCGGTCCTACAACCGAGTCATTAACTCCCCGGCCTCTAATGGAAACGTTCGAAGCAAAAACACTCGCGTGCGCACGCGGCCTTCCAACCGTCATGTTTTTTGTTAAGAATATTTCTCAAGCGTATAAAATACATATAGTGCGCACATATCAACATAACTCAAACTATTAACAGACGATTGAAACGCAGGATCGTTCCCACAGGGCCATAATACATCAAACTTAGTACAATCAATTGCGCAGTTGGTATATTTTCATATCTGTATGTTTTATTGAGCGTCAGTAAGGATTTGTAGGCACTTGTTTCTCCTTTGCACCTCGGAGTATTCTGGAAAAGAAACCGTCCGCCTGGGTGATTTGGCGTCCAGCAAAGCCAGTGCAATCTGCTTCTCTGGGTCTCCAGCAGGTGACGGGCAGGAATCCGGGCCATGTCCTTTTACGACTCTAGAATGGTGGTTGGTGCCGGTTTAAAACTGGATGTCGCCAATGGCCAGGACCACTGAAATGAATCCTTGCTGCTGCTTTTTCTGCATAATTATGGATTTACTGCAATTGCCACATAATCCAACATCTGTTGCATAATTTGCATTTTTCACCACAAAATTGTTTCTAGCTCAAACAAACCATACACGTGACACACTGCAGTGATATTCACTTTTCAAAGATTAACCGATCACGTCTCACAGACCGCTAATTCAGATCTGAAACTTCCGACTTCCCCCCACACCGTTTTAATATGTGCTCAAATGGCAAGACATTCTTAAAACGTCTCCCCATGTCAATACATTTCGTCAACGCTGCCGCACTATTTGTTCTCGACTGCCGCATAATTCTAGTGGCACTGCATGTAGCTAATAAAGGGCGAGGCACTTGGTTTAGAGGTTCGAGGCGCTGCGAGGGGCGTGATGGGTTTCCTAAAGGGCAAACGCTTGTCCGAGGAGTGTGTCTTTCAGGTTGTTTCCGGAAGTGAAAGTAATCAGGTGATCTCTCAGAGAATAGTCAACAGTCCTTTAGAGTTGGAAGCCCTGCATCCCCGTCTCCATGCTCTTGCATCTGAAACCAGCTTGGCAGACTGCTAGCTTCCAGCGAATGTGTCCTTTATTGTGGCATACAATATTGTGAACCCTAGCAAGAAAACGTCCGTTTCAAAGAGTAGACATGCAAATCCGGCTTTAGCGCTGGTGGCGCCAATCAGTTTTGGCGCCCCCTTCCCCATGACCTACCTTCTCAGATTCCCTGACTACCACTGTGCAAAAGTGCCCGCATCTCTCCATAGCCCCTCTCTCACTCACATTTCATTCATAAGGATGCCTTTACTAATAAGAATGTATATCTACCCAAACGAACACTTTTTAGCAACATTAGGAAACGATAATGAAAAACTGGGGGGAAAACATAACGTCCTAACCTATTTTATGCAGTTTGCATGCAGCTCTCTGATGACAGTTTGTAACAGTCACTGAGCTGTATTAGGGTTGTATCTTATGTACTGCGGTAACAAAAGGATCTCTGTGGGAAAAGCAGTAATCCACTCAGCTATCCACATAATATACAGATCTGTGATCTCCACAATACGTGTTCTTTGCAGCAGGCATATTAACCCTCTGGGCTACTTCATGCCCCTAGACAAAACTCAGATGTCTCTCTTTAACAGAAACATTAATCACAAGAGTTGTCGTGACATTTTTATTGCTGCTTGAAAGCTGGATGCACAACAGAAATCTGCAAAAAGTGTTTTGAAATTGTAAGTTATTGCTAAGCACAGCACTCCCACCCCCCCCCCACCCCGAGGTCAGTGCCCCCTGCCAAGGTCAGCGCCCACTGCGGCCGCACCAGTCACACTGCCCTAAAGCCAGCGCTTGACACATGCTGGCTTACATTACTTGTCAATTATTTGGCTAATAACACTTTCGTGACATATTGTGTGAAAACCTTGTGGTTGTTGACATTATTAGAATGCAGCCAAAAAAAGTCATTGGTTACCAATCTTAAAATGTTGCAGTCTTATAAAAGGGCAATCTACATTTTTTAAAAAAGCATCTCAGAGTTTAAACGCAAAGTACACAAGTTTAAAGTTTTTCAAACTGGAGCAGGGCTGAGGCCGTACTGATGGACCAATGGAGTTCTTTCAGGGCGGGGTTGATGTGATCATATTTCTTCAGGCTCTGAATGAAATATGCTTTGGCGTGTAGGGTGCCCCTAACGGATGCATATTTGAAGTCTGGGCGGCTAAGGAGCAGGCAGTCGAGATAAGACTACGATGGCTTAAACAGCAGTTCTGAAGTTGTTATCTCGAAGAAACAATTTTACTTTCCTTAGAAGAGACATCTGGTACCAGGCAGTCATTGTTTTTCCGCCCATGCAGAGCACCAAGCAGCTCCATGTAAAGGTTGATGATGACAGGGGAAAGTATCGAACCCTAGGGGAACTTTTGAAACCTGGAGATGCCGATGTGACCAGATTAGTGTAAGTTTCAAAGCTAGGAAGAGAACCAGTGAAGGAAGATACCAGTGAACTCCATTTGAGACACCTGGGTGCGTACGAGTGTGGGATGGTCAACTGTGTCAGAGGCAGCTGAGAGATCCATCAATATCAGGAGGGTAGGGTCCTCTTCATCTGAGATGAGGAGGGCATCGGCTATACTGTGTGAGGTAGCCGACTCTACTTCAGTGAGATCTGAAGCCTGGCTGGTCATCATGCAGGAGATGCATCTTGATATTGAATACTTTCTCATGGTTCCTGGGACGGTGGGTGGATAGTCCATAAATTCAGAAAAGACTCCCATGATGGACAACTAGGATTACGAGTTATTTTCCTTTTCCATCCTTGAATACCAAGCCCCCCCCTACTTCATCAATCGCTAGTTGCTGTAGCAGTACCCAGACACCCTGAAACAGCCGGGCTAGATGGCGCTGCTTGGATATTGTGGGCAATAAAGTTCGAGTTGATGTTTTGAATTTCAGAGCGCTACTACCGATTACACTAGACAGCACCCACGCGCCTGCTGTTTTGCTCACTCTTCCAGGTAATTGTCAAAACGACACACTCCAGGATGTGGTAACCGGAGGGTGGAGTAGAGCAGCTGGTGCTTCAATGTTTCAGGTACTTCTCTGTGGAGGTTAATGGCTGCTGACCTCCTATTCCCCCTGTAGGTCTCTTCTGATGCTGTTGAGTCTTTTCCTGGAGCCAGGAGGGCTGATGAGCGTGGCGACTGAGGCATCATCATTTCAAAGGCCAGCAGTAAATCCTGGCATAATGCTTCCTTCATTCGAGGCCTACTGCTTTTGTTGCATCAGCATCTACTTTCATTGGGTACAGCTCTTCGTCTGCACCAGGCCCAAACAGACGATTGTCTGTGGTAGGTAATTTCATTATTTTTGCAGCTTATCTGGCTTGTCCCTTACGTCTACGCCATCATGATCAGGGCGATAAAGATAACCTGGTTATTATACATATTTCGTTTCTTAAAAAGAAGAATTAGAAATGGTGTATCTTAATCGTCGATTTTAACATTTATTTGGATATATACATATATATATATTTTTAAAGGACAAAAGTAAATTAGATTTTTGATCAGCATCTATAAAAAAATAGTAATTCTTCTTCTCTTTTAAAGTGGGCTGTGGCCGTGCACACACCATGGGATACCAGGATTGAAAACTTGCTGTTACCCGGGGATGGGGGGCCGTCTGTATGAAAATAAATTCCCTGATAATCTGACAATTTTTGCAAATTCAAGAAGTTGTGAAATTCATACAACTTTGCAAGTGGGTTTCTCATTTTGCACGTCCCTAGGTTACGGTACAGACAGTAGAGTGCTTGATAGCTCCGCCGACGCACGCGCCATGTCAGGAGGACACCTAAATTAAGTAACAAGTCATACTAAAAGGGAACACAGCGGACTATAAACATCAATAACCACGGCAGACGGAAAATAGCAATAAAAGGGAGCAGCGGGCGGCGAGAAGCGCAGCATCGCCACTCTCCCCATGTGGCAGGAGAAAGGATACTTGAAAGGATTAGGAGGCGAGAGGGATTTGGGAGACAGCGGAAATTCCCGCGACATCTTGGGAGGCTGAGGAAAGTAATGCACGCAAGGGATGAAGAGAGAAGGAGCTGTTGTACCAGCGGAGTGCAGGGAGTGGTCAGGGTGCACTATTGAAGGCACATGTGGCTGGAGGGGCCAGGGGGGTGGGTTATCGACGGCGGCTCATGTGTGGTAGAAGGAACAGCTTTGCCAAGGAAGGATATTTAAAAGGAGTCTCATACAGGGTACTAGTGGGTGAGACAGGTTCATTGGCAGAGAACAACATTAGAGGGCAGGATGCAGGACACGCAAGGCAGGATGACAGATACAAAAGCAATAAAATGGATTTTGAGCGAGAAAGAGAAGTTTTGGCACCACAGACCTCAGGAAGGTCAAGAAAAAGACTATCAGTTCTTTGTGGGAAAGGGGTGGAAGGAAGAGGGGAAATAATGCGGCAGCTCGGTGAAGGCGGCAGATTCATGGAGGAACAAAATTGTCAGTTCACGAAAACCCTGAGGAGCAGAGAATTCGCAAAGCAAGAGGTTTGGAAGGAAGGGGGATAGCACTGCAGGTAATGATTATAGGAGGGCCATCACTACAAAACAGAACCGCGGATGATGAAAGTAAAGAATTACCGGGATACAGCGCAAAGGAGAAGCGATTCTAGGAGCTGCTTATGAGGAGAGCAGAGGAAATTAGCAGCAACAAGGGCAGGAACAGCAGAGAGGAGAAGTGTATTTAACCTGGATTTACAAGGTTTCATACTCCTATTAAGATAAGAATATGCAGGTAGGGAGGGGGCTACTGCCTGGTCAAGGAAGAGTGCAAGGCTGGTGTCACCAGGTGACCTAAGGAGAGGACAGGCAGGAGAGGACTTCCAAAGAGAAGGAGAGGAGATAGAGACATGGGGAACTAGGGTAGGACTAATATGTTGCTGCATTAAATATTTTACTGGTAGAAGGATGCCTTCAAGGGATTTATTAAAGTACCTAGTTGTATGATTTTTTATTAATCGGTATAGGATAGAGATATACCTATAGATCAAAATTCTTTCAAAGTTCATGTATTGTAAGCTTTACACTATGCATTAGTCATATGTATGTGCATCACTTCAGCATAGTTAAAAAAACAAGCTACACAAATAATCAAATAATCAAATAATCAAAAGAAGCAAACGGGTGTGTGAAAAGAGACAAATTTATATCAATAAATGGTATTCAGGGTACCTAAAATGTAGACAGCTATACATAAATTGGAAGGAAATAATACACGCAATAGTTCCTTCACTCAAAAATGGATCAAACACTTTTTCATGACACTACTCAATAATTATATAGAAAACAGTGTGAATAGTCGACGTTTCGGTCTTTAAGTTTCACTTCATAAGACCATCTTCAGGACAAGGGGATTAAAAGTTGACCCCTTACTTTAGCGGATCAGAAAGTCACGTATCTTTTAATTCAAAGGAGCCGAGTCGTATATCAATCGACCCTCAAGGCGTACATGTTCTTATTGAGATGTTACTTATTTTTAATGTATTGATAAGTCGGGTGGCTTAAAGTTCCCAAAAACGAAGTACCGGATAAATCACAGCACAGGGCGTACGTGTCTTCCTTCGAATATTACTGAAATTTATTCAGCAGTCATTCGGGCAGCATGAAGTCGAATATTGAGCATAAGGGATGGGGGGAGGTTAAGGCGGAGGATCACTAGAGTCATGTCAGACGGAAGTGGAGGCGTAAACTTTACAAGGATGCCCGAATGTCATGCCCGGTGCAACTTTACTGTGTTCATCTGGGGAGGGTAACTAATAGCATTACTTAGGTAATGGGGGAGTTTCCTTCTTTAGATAACAAAGGGAGGGGCAGGAACAGATTAATGGAGGAGTGTCAATACTGGTGGGCAAAGTTGAAAACTGCAGTAAAGCACCAGCAGATGGATAAATGGCACAGTTTTGGAAGAACGGGGACAGTGACATTGAGAAATTGGGTACCAGAGATGCATAATCAGGAAGCACTGGAAATGAAGGGAACAAAGGGGTGGGGGGTGGGTGGCATCTCAGAAACTGGAGCCAGTTTGAGAGGGAAATTAAGCTTTAATGGGGCAGCAATACACCAGCGGCGTGTGCCTGAGGGGCGGCATAAACAGGAAATATGGTGGGAGGCTAAGTGGTAGAATTATAGGGCAAGGTATGGAGTAAAGATATATATGCGGTAGAGCGGAGTTGTGGCAGTACCAGGTATCGAGAAGAGTGAGGGAAAGAGCAGCATTTAAAGGCGAGCCTTGGAGAGAAGCAATAAGTGTGGACTGAAGCAGAGAGAAGCGTAGCAGACGGGCAGCATTAATGCTGGAGCATGGTGCAGGCAAAGGAAAGAGCATTGATGTAAGGGGACAAGGGGAAAATACGAGTGGTAGCATTACATGTGGTGCCACTGGGGGAAAGAGATAAAGGCTAGCTATGGGTTTCATGGGAGTGAATGGGGGCAGCTCTGCTATTAGGGGAGCAAGAATAGGAATGACTGAAAGAAACTACCAAAGGCGTGTGGGATTTCTAGATCACCAGAGGCGCATGTGGAAGGATCAGCAGTAGTGAAGAAGCAGCCCCAAATGCAGCCAATGGTAGAACAGTATTACAGGGAGCACTGAAAACAGGGAAGAAGGAGGGCATGGAGAAGAAAAACACAGAGAAGTTGTGGAAGGATATGGTACACCCCAGCACCTCTGCTCCGTCCTGATCTGACCCACCTCAAGCCACAGACCACAGACAATGAATAAACATCCAGACCACGCTAAGTCAGGCCGCTTGTGGTTGGTGTTTCCATCAGCCAGGAGCTGATACAGCAAGACAGGCACTGGTCCATCTGGTTATGGTTCAGGTTGGCTTCTACAAACCATGAACCACAGACACGTACCCACATCAAGAACCACCGGCATCTCATCAGCCACAGAAAGCACACACGTTAATGAAGCTTTCTACAGACACTCAGATGGGAATCGATTTCGCTCAATAGTGTGTGAAAGTACATTAAAGGGGGACATCTCCAGACGCCTTTATGAAATCACTCACTCAAAACTAATGACAGCAATCAGATTGCTTCTAGTCTCCCAAACAGCTACAGTCAAAGCACTTCTCACTTATACGCTGCAGATGAGGAAATGATGCTCATGTTTTCTGCTGCAAGATAATGTTCAAATCCCTGCGATGCAGTGCACGTTATGCCCTGCATCTTTCACACCTGCGGTATTTCATATCACCACCGCTATGATAGTAAAACATCCTCAAAATCGCCCAGGATTCTACCTGTGATTTCTTTTTATAGTTTTGTATGAAAGTGCTTTTCGAGAGGTTGCTGACAGAAACAGCTTAAGAGCACAATCGTAATGAACTTCATAACTGATGCTTTTATTGCTGTTCTGAATTTTATATGATTGGGTTTCATGCAGAAAGCAAGGAGAGGACTTCCAGAGTAAGCAACCTTCAGTGTGCAGGATTCGTATCCCAAAGCACTGGTGCCTTGTTTTTTGGGGGCCCTGGAGTGCCAAAGATGAGCATCTATTCAGCTGGCAGGGTATGAACACTTTGAAGAGATGGCTTAGGATACAGGCGGAGATACTTTGTGACCAAGACATGAACGAACACGTTATTTGTCTTTGGTAACGCTCTTTCTGGTAGATACTCTATATAATCACAGATTCCTCAACTTGGAATATTCTGCAAGCGCCAGACTGGATCTGCACATTTTTTTGTAGCAGTGCTTCCACACGCCGCTAGGTGGAGTTGTGTGACTCTGCACCAACTCAACACCACCCCAGGAGTGTTGGAGTGGAGTCATACATAAGCGCCATCCTTGCGTGCTGACAACAGTTTCTTGTCTTTTCCTTTTCTGCACCCTCAGACTCTTAGCCTGAACAATTGTTGGTAACATTGTGCCGGTTAATAACTTGGGACTTTTTAAGATTTAAAAAGAAACCACTCCACAGAATGAGGAGGTGAGAGGGCAGTGAGGAATCTGTGGTTAGATACGGTATCCACCAGAAAGCAGCAATGCATCGGCTCAAAGGCCGTAGAAATGAGGGTTGTCAAGATCAAATCAAAGCCCACAGTAGCATCACAAACAGCTTGGGAAGAAACTTGTGTGTCAAACCTTCTTATTAAATATCATCACAACAGGTGATTTGAATGAGGATGGTTGGTCTGGCAAACATAAAATGGCAGCAAGAGCTGACAAAACACCCTTTACCATGCACCCTGTAAGACTCTGCTGGTCTAGAGACAAACAAATAAAAGGACATCTGACTGCTTTTCTTGTGAGGGTCTGTATTCCAAGCATCCCACAAGGTCATAAATGTGTCCTAGAACTAGTCATAATTAGATTTCTTGGAAGGGTGCCTAGAGGGGAGGTTTGCATCCACCACCTCATTAGGCGAACTGAACGCAATCAACTACTGCCACTCAATTGCCAAAGATGGAGGTGTAAGTGGCTGAAGGATCCTTTGGGTGGGGGATCCTGCTCTGTGCTGAGACAGGAAGTCTGCCGAAAGAGGCAGTCTGATCGGAGGACAGATGCTCATTCTCCAGAGGTCCGGGTGCCCCACTTGCCCGGTTTCGTCCAGGGCCACCAGGATGAATAGGGTTTGGTCGTTCCCGATTATTCAGCACTCAGGTGGGAGATGAAGTGGTGGAAACGCATACAGCCCCTTCCTTCAGCACATCCGAATGAGTCTCTTAACATCCAGCTGAGAGCCTTGCCTGGACTGCCATCTAGAACTAAAAGTCTGGCAAGGTACCCAGGCCCCTGCTCCTCCTGTCCTCTGCCCTACTCTATCTTTCCTTTCATGCCACCTAACGGGAAAGTAAAATTTGAACTTGCCAAATGGAATAGAAACACACTGCCACAAAACAAATAAGGTGAATAGGGTGTATACTGCTTCTTATTAAAAAAAGTAAATAAGCAAATAAAAAGACGTTTTAGTTAAATCCTTCTATCTGTAATGAAGGTACAATTTTAGAATTGTAATCGCTCCATTCTCCCTTTTAGGTGCAGTCATCCTAAACGGACGGCAAACCTGCAAAGACTACAAAGCAAACGAGTCGCTGCCTAAAAACCCGCCATTAGCTTCACTAACTGCCAGACACACGCTGCAAGATAAACATTCGCAAAGCATGCCAAGTCCCCACGCCTTGAAACCGGTACTCAAAAACGATCCAAGTTTCCGGTTTTAATTCATCAGCCACCAGTGACCGGGTTGTACAGGCAGCTCAAGTCAGAATCTGCAAGACCAGCCTCACTCCCAGACTGCACTGCGAAGGGAGTTAAACACCACAAATATCTGCGAACCTTGGACACCACAGGACTTCTAATGTAAATCCAATAATGCAGTTGAAATCGTAAATTATATCAGCATGACTTTTCAATAACCTGAATACTAGTCAGTCAGGCAAGCATCAAAGCCAACAAAAAACAAGACGGAAAAGTACATCACAGGCACCAACATTAAAATTGATCCTATCTGACACCAGTAATGATCACCGGTGGAAAGCCATGGTTCATTGCCTCCTCCATCAATTTTTTACCCGTGCAGTAGTCCACAAGACAACATTAAGCTTCAAGGAAGATGGCCAGTAAAGTATATTTCATTGTTTTCTTTTTAATTTGTCTTCACAGTGCCTTGAATTTTGATTACGTGTAAATCTATTAGCAAGAAAAGGAAGACAGCGCTGAACAAAAACAGTGGTTGCAAAAAAAACCAACATGCTCCAGGGCTGGTTTCGGATAGCTAGCTAAAATAAATTAAGTTTTACTTTACAGCAATATTGTGCATACTAATGCTACGGTTGACAGAGTGAGCATGACAGAGTGAGCATCAGATAGTGAGCATCAGAGAGTGAGGATCAGAGAGTGAGGATGTCAGCCATGCAGGGGAGGAGGCGAAGCTTGTAAAGAGATATAGAAGCAAACAAGCACAAGCACAGCCAGCAGCCCTGGCTTTAATGTGCTATCACATGCAAACACAGGCATGCAGGAATGTGGTTAGCACTCGTTAGCACATTATAGGCAGACCTATTGTTCTGGTAGTACTTGTTTGGAAGAGTGGTAAAAAAATCTATGAAAAAAAGAGCGCTAGGTGGCGCTAGCCAAGATGGCCGCAAGGGTGCAGATGCTGTCCTAGGTTGGATCTACTGCCCGGCGAGTGTAGAGACACCGACGCCCGACCCTCGGAGCGAGTTTGGCCTGCCTTGGTGCCTTTGAAGCTGAGTTAGGCGGCCCGTAGCCCGCGCCGGCGCGTGGGCTGAATCCCTCCGGCTCTCTGTGCGGCTCCATCCGCTAAGGGAGGCCCCGGCGCACCACGAGGGGCAAAGGCCGCGCGATCTCCATCGGCTGCCGCGGAACCAGAGGGCGGACGCTCTGCCCGTGCTGCTACTTACTGGCACCTTCCTGGCGGCGGTGAGGCTCCAGTCGGCGGGTAGATCGACCCGCTTTAGCCTCGACGGCCCGGGGCCGCCTGGGGGCCTGTGTTGCTTCCTGTCCCCACTCTACCCGGACGTTTGGCTCGGCGCTGCCTCCCGGGGGATGGGTCGCCCTGGCCGCCCCGCCGTGTTCTCCTGGCGAGTCCCTGGCTGGCTGAATCTGGAGGTGGCGTAGGCGAAGAACACCTGGCGGCTGCCCCGTGACCGGAGGAGCTGGGGTCCGGGCCCTCGTTGGATCTGCTTCCGAGGTGAGCTGGGGGAGGCGAAGCTTGAAGGGCGCTGCCCGGGGGTGGCGAGGCCCTCGTCGGCGGGCAGATCGGCCCGGAGCGGGAGCTGCTGCTTCGCCGCGGCCTGCGTGGGACGACTCCTCCTGCCCCCCCCCTACTCTCCCCTGGCGGACCCCTGGTGGGGAGACCTGGGGGGGGGTGTGGGCGGTTGCCGCGCTTGAGACAATACTGTGCCCTTGGCGTAGACCAGGGCGGACTGCAGTGGTGGCCCGCCTGAGGACCTGCACCCCCAACTCGGGCACATTGCCGGCGGAGAGGGGTCCCCCCGCCGTGCCCTCTCCAGAGCCGCGTCTTGCCCCCGGACCTGGGGGGGGTTGGGCTGTCGGCCCTGGACCCTCCTGCTGCCTTGATCACACCGGCGTCCCAGTGGTCCCCCCCACAGTTCACCGTTGGGCACCAGTGTGGGTGGATATTCTGGCTTGAGGCCCCCGCTGTGGCGACAGCGACCTGGTCCGGATCCAACGGAGTGGCCGGGCGGCGCCCTTGCTCTTTCTTTCTCATCGCTCTCCCCCCTCTTCGGCCTGGTGCGGGGGGCTGACCCGTTTGTTGAGCGGGGGCCGCCTGCCGGCACTCCGGGCCTGCCCTCGGGCCCGCTTGTGCTCCATCGGTCCGCCATGGGCAAGGAGAGGGGCCCCAAGCTGCCGGGCACGTCTCATCAGACGCGGATCGATCAGTTCGCCAGCTCGGACCCTCCGGGCGGGGGGGGGGCTCCGGCCCCGAACAAGGACCTGGCTGTCATCCTCCAGACCATTGATGCCTCCCGCACCTCACTGGAGGGGATGGTTGGGGAGGTGAAGGTTGATGTCGCGCTTTTACGGCAGGATCTCCGCAACGCCACAGCCCGCATTACGGAGGCGGAATCCCGGATCTTCACGGCGGAGGACGACATTCACTTGCTGCAGGATCAGGTCCGGGAGCTCACAACCCACTCCAAGGAACTGCACAGGCGGGCAGAGGATGCCGAAAACCGCGCCCGTCGCAACAACCTTCGCCTGGTGGGTTTTCCGGAGGGAGTGGAGTCTGGCCGTGCCGATGATTTCCTTGAGCAGTGGTTCAAGTCCTGGATGCCGGAGACCGGGCTGTCGACCTGGTTTGTGGTGGAGAGGGCGCACCGGTCACTGGCGGCCAAACCTCCCGTGGGGGCTCCCCCGCGCCCGTTTATCCTACGGATCCTCAACTTTAGGGGCAGAGACGCTATCCTGCGGGAGGCACGAGTGCGTGGGCCTTTGACTTTCAACAACCACAACATTATGGTTTTTCCGGACTACACCCGGGAGGTCCAGGAGCAGCGCCGCTCCTACACGGAGGTGAAGCAAAAGCTGCGCTCCCTGGGTCTTCAGTACCAGCTCCAGTTCCCGGCCCGCCTTTGTGTTGTATTCCAGGACAAGACACTGTTCTTTGATACCCCTCGGGCAGCCTGGACTTGGCTCACTGAGGAGCGGCCTCTGCGCCCACCCGCGGGGGTGTCATCCACTGCGGGGTCCCGGGGCCGAGAAGCACCTGTATCCCGACGACCACGGCGCAGGAAACGCACGCAGTCCCGGCTGCGCCAAGGAGTGGTGACGGTCCGGCCCCGGTCTGCCAACGCTTCTGAGAGACGTGTGAGGGACTCATCGGCCTCCTCTGGTGCATCGTCTCAGGCGGCTGGGGGACCCCGGCGTTGCTTGTCACCCAGGCCGGGGGGATCCCCTGCCCATCTCTCCGTACAGTCTGACTTGTCTGACCTCTCCCGTAGTCCTGCCCTGTAATGTGTGGTCTGCCCCGGGTATCCACGGGGGGGGGGGGGGGGGGGGGAGATGGCCCTGTTCGAGGGCGGGGAGAAGGTGACTCTGCACTCTTAAGCTTTCTCGCTACTACCTAGGACGCATCACTGAAATCAGTACTACCAGAGGGGTCCACTACGCTCTTTACACCCGAGCATCTAAGCTTGGGGTCTTGTAACTGTTGGGTTTGTTCGGGCGACAGATGCTTCCGTTTTCGAAGTGTAGGGTGGGGGCTGGGGGCCTGGGGTTGGGGGCCTGTTGGTTGTTTCTTTCTGGGGGAATGTTTTGTTTGGGTTGGATTTGTTTTTCTTTGAACGTCTTCTACTACACCACACTCAGTGCATCGCCGTGCCTCTCCACACACTCACCCGCGCGGGCCCCACTGCCGCTCGCCCTCGTGCGCGGTCCACTGCTCCTCCCTGGTGTGGGACCCCCTGGTCCTGGCCTCTTACGGCTATCCCATCATTAACGTGCTCTGCTCTTGCCATTCCCATGGGTGATCTCACCTCCAAGGCTCGTGTGCGCGTTCTGTCATGGAATGTGAATGGCTTATTGGACAGACTCAAGCGCACTGCAGTCCTTAAATATGCCCAGCGCACCGAGGTCGACGTCCTCCTTCTCCAGGAGACCCACCTGCTGGGTGAGAGGTGTCCCTCCTTGGCCAGGTACGGGTTCAACCGGGTGTGGCACTCGGGATTCTCCCGCGGATCTCGGGGAGTCGCCATCCTGCTGCGCCGCTCCGTCCCCTTTGTCTTTACCCGGTTGATCCGAGACCCCCAGGGGATGGGGATCGCTGTCAGCGGTATGCTGGAGGGTCGGCCGCTCAACTTCCTGTCACTCTACGCGCCGCCCATCGAGTTGTCCCAGGCACTATCCCAGGCCGCATCTATGTTGGCTGATCTCCCACCGGGTGCAGTTGTTGTGGGTGGGGATTTTAACGCTGTCTCCGCCCTGCAACTGGACTCCTCTGGTCTGGTATCGACGCCCCACGCTGCGCTGGCTAGGCAGCTGGTGGGGTGGGCAGAAGCTCAGGGCTTATGCGACGCTTGGCGTATCTGGCACCCGCACGCACGGCAATACACCCACACCTCAGCCGCCCATCACACTCACGCACGAATCGACGCTATCTTTGTCCCTTCCACCGAATGTGCGGGCATCCAAGACGTCCAAATCCTTCCTAGAGGGATATCCGATCACTCACCTGTCCTCCTGGGGCTGGGTCCTCCGCCCCAAGGGGCCCGTCAGAAGTGGCGCTTCAACGCCTGGTTTCTCCGGGATAAGAGGCTCTGCAGGGGGGTGGGATCCGCGTTGGCGCAGTACTTTGGCGACAACGACGGGTCAGTCTCATCGGCGGGGACCCTCTGGGAGGCGGGTAAGGCCACCGTCAGGGGGGCTGCCAAGACGCTGGTGGTGCGCCACCGTCAGACGCAGCTCCAGCAACTCACTGCCTGCGAGGCCCGGGCGTTACGTCTGGAGCAATCGCTACCCGCGGATGGAGATCCGGCTGTAGATAGACAGCTGCGGCTTTTGCGGGAGGAGATTCGCCAGCGGTCGCTGGATGCGGCTAAACTCCTCTGGCAGTCCTTGGTGGCAAGGGTCTACGGGTGGGGTGATAAGAATGGTGCTCTGCTACACCGGCTGGTTACATACTCGGGGACATCGCGCATTATCCCGGCGGTCACCGATTCAGTCCTCCTCCGTGGCCATGGCAAACGCCTTTGCTCAATATTACGCACAGTTGTACCGAGCCCGGGCGCCGGAATTATCCCTAGTTTCACTCCTTGCAGCTCATAATTTAAAGCTTCCTTGTCTTCGGTCCAGTGACTGGGAGAGTCTGGAGGTACCCATCTCTCTAGAGGAGATTGGGGAGGCGATAGGGCGCACATCCGCGGGAAAGACCCCGGGACCGGATGGATTCCCTCAAGAATTTTATGCCGCCTACAAAGACCTTCTGACCCCTCGGTTGAGTGCCCTGTATGCTGAGGCGGTTAAACGCGGCTCCTTCCGTCCAGAGGCCGACATGGCCACGATTGTGGTTTTGCCCAAGTCCACACCGCCCTCTTGTGATAGGTCGGCCTACCGGCCGATCTCCCTCATTAATACGGATATCAAAATCTACGCGGCCGTCCTGGCACAGAGGCTTCAGCCCTTCTTGTCACACCTGGTCCATCCAGACCAATGTGGCTTCATGCCGGATCGGGGTACTCGCCACTGCCTACGTCGCCTTCATGTGGCTCTGGCTCACCGCCACCGCATATCCCCATATCTCACGCTCCTACTCGCCAACTTCGAGAAGGCTTTTGACTCGGTTGGGTGGCCCCATCTATTTGAAGTCCTGGCTCATATGGGTTTCGGCCCCAAGTTTGTCGGAATGGTGCGGGTCCTTTACGCACGCCCTCGTGCTAGAGTGCTAGTTAATAGGGCGTTGTCACGGCCGTTTCGGATCGGCCGGGGGACACGGCAGGGGTGCCCACTGTCGCCCCTCCTCTTTGCCCTTGCTATGGAACCCCTTGCCGCCCTGGTCCGCGCGGATCCTCTTCTTCGGGGCTGGGAGTGGCCGGACCTTGTGCCCGACAAAATAGCCCTTTATGCGGACGATGTTTTGTTGTACCTTAGCGATTCGGCACAATCTGGTCCCCGTGCGCTCCATCTCTTGGGCCTTTTCGGCCGTGCGTCTGGCCTCTATTTGAACCCACACAAGTCGGTCCTAGTGCCTCTGCACCCCTCCCGGGAATGCTTTGACTGGCAGGACAGGATTCCCCTCCGCCGGCTGTCTTTCAAATACCTGGGTATTTGGGTCTCCCTTCTCCCAGAGCTGAGCTGGGCCCTTAATGTGGCCCCCCTGGTCAAGAAGGCCAAGGCAGATCTGGCGCGCTGGCACTCGCTCCCGCTCAACCCGCTGGGGAGGGTGGCACTCTACAAAATGATGATCCTCCCCCGGTTCCTTTACGTACTACAAAACACCCCCGTGTCCTTTCCGCGGCCTTGGTTCCGCGAGATGGACGGGCTGGCGACTCGATTTCTCTGGGGTGGTGGGAGACCACGGCTGGCCCTGTCTACGTGTCGCCTGCCCACCTTCGATGGAGGGCTCGGTATGACCAATCTCTACCTCTACTATTTGGCCACTCGCCTCCTCGTCATTCATGATTGGTTCGGAGGGGGATGGTCCGACCCGGCCTACAGGGTGGAACTAACTGCCTTGGGTTTCCCCTGCATTTTGGATCGCCTGTATGGTGCTCCCATCCCCACTTCCTGCCCCGGCATCACTAAAGCGATCTTTTTGGCCTGGCGAGCGGCGCTCTGTCACACCCGGTGGACCGGGCGGCTGACTCGCGCCACTCCCCTTTGGCATGGGACGTGGTTGCGGGACGTTGCTGCCCTGGAGGGTTTTCGTTCATGGGACCGGCTCGGCATCTCCCAGATGGGGGACGTCTGGCGGGGGGGGGGCGCATGAGCTCCTACACGGAGCTGCAGGCGCGCTTCTCCCTACACTCATCACAATTTTACAAGTACCTCCAGCTGCGCCACGCCATACGCACCTATACTCCCCTGGATGTTCGGTTGCCAGACCATAGTCCCCCGGAAGCTCAGGTCCTGCTGGGTAACCTAGGGAGGGGGGTATTTCCCGTATACACCGTTCCCTTATTAACAATACCCCCGCGGTTCAGGACGGCTTGAGGGGCAGATGGGAGGGGTGGGTGGGACCCCTGGACGAGGTGGACTGGCGGGACGCCCTTATGGCCCCCCGGCTGGTGACGGCCTCAGCCAAGCTCCGGCTGATTCAAATATACTATCTCCACACGGCATACCTCACACCGGCGCGTCTATGCCGTGCGGGCCTCTCAGCTGACGCCTCTTGCCCCCGCTGTGGTTTTGACCCGGCCGACTTCATCCATATGGTGTGGTCCTGTCCGGATCTTGGGGATTACTGGAGGGGCGTAGAGACTGATCTCACGGAGGTGCTGGGCTGGGAAGTGCCACACAATCCTAGACACGCCCTGCTGGGCATCACTGACGGTCTACAGGGTACCCGCGCAGAGAAGCTGTTCCTTATGACTGCGTTCATGGTGGCCAAACGGGATATTGCAGCGGCATGGAAGCACTCACAACCGCCTACCTTGGCCAAATGGAGTGCTGGTGTAGACTGGTGCGCGGCCCAGGAACGGACTCTCTACCAGGCGAGGGGCTGCCCAAAGAAATATCGTAGAGTATGGGGGAAATGGTTGGGCAATGTATTCTGATTGGGTGTGTTGGGGTAGGGGCGGGGGGTGGGGCTTTGGGTGGGGATGGGTGGAGAATGGTCTCACTCCGTGCGCTTGTACAGTGGTGGTTTGTCAGACTCAATGTTTCTTATTGTGTTTTTACAAAACCTAATAAAACTTGTTTATCAAAAAAAATCTATGAAAAAAAGATGAACATATACTGGATCAAATGAGGCAAACATTTGTGTATGTCAAGCTAGTTTGAAAGCATATACATGTGTATTCATCTGGGAATTGTTGGAGAGAACACAAATGCCTACGTGAAGATTGTACATGTTTGTTTATCAAATAAAGCAAAGTGCAATATTGCAACGCAAAGCGATGATGCTATGTCCCCTTAACAACAGTGAGCATCTATTGCTGACCTCATCCCAATCTGCTCGACTTTCATAGGTTCCTACAAGCATTGCTTCAAATGGGAGTACGTGTGACAAACTGAAATCCAGATTGGCAGGTGCACAGCTTTCTCACGACAAGAACAAAAAACATCCTTGAAAAATATACAAGAAATGTAAATGACCAGATGTTGAGCTAGTGATATATAAATCGTTGCTTAGAAGTGCCATACACAAGAGTGAGGCTGAAAATGTCAGAAGCGAGAAAGAAGAGCAGCAAAATGAATAACCTAAGCACAGTAAGAAAACAAGATGGTAGATACATATCTTTATTAATTGGTTCATCAAAACCATTAAAAAAAAATTCAAAACGTACATATTAGCTGACTTTTCAAAGCGCATTACGGGTGGAGGGACGATGCCCAAGGTATTAAGATTAAAATTTGGCCATATTAAAATTGAAAATTAATAGTACAATTGTAGGATGTCTACAATGACTATTAAAACATAAAACGCGCCCTGGTAGCTAATGGTTCGACATGGCACTAGCTATTACAGTGCTTTTAAAGCAGTTTTCATGCAGTTCCCCAGAATGACATATATTAAACAAATATTGCTTTCTGAGAAGAATGCAATTTTGAAAGAAAAGTGTGAATAAGACAAAACGTTTGATGAATGCCAAGATATTTCAGATGTAAATTGTTACTCATGCATTGCAATAGAGGTGCAATCATTCCGACGAGGTGGAATGATTGATTTACGAAACAGCAAGAAGTGAGCAAGGTTTATTCATCTGTAGTTCACAGTATGTATATTTTTAGAAGAATAATGGCAAGAGCACTGGCAGACCTAAACATTGGGTGGAAAAACAGGCCACATTTTGCTGAGATTTTATTAAGTGTTTGCCAAAGTGGATCTTCACAACACACAGAACGCTTAAATCTGGCTGTGTGAAAGCCAGCCTTTCCTCACACAGGCTCTACCTGCACTGAGCAGCTGGACTGAGCTTAGATTTTCACAGCCCAAAACCCAATTTATGACAGAGAACACACACTCCACTTTTACAGATTCCAAATAAACATCTGGTAGAATCATGAGCTCGCTACAAGCACACGTGGCAGATTTTTGAAGCCAAAAGTTTGCAATTCTCTAAATCACTTGGTCTACAACCGCTAAATGGCTATTTTAAATGTATCCAACTCAATTTGCAACTCGGTAACAGGTTACCAAATCAAAAAATGTGTTTAGAAATGCTTTCTGAACTGCAATGTGAAAGGAGCGTGTTTAAGACAGCCATTCCAAATAGCCTTTGGGAATGCAAAGCATCAATGGTTTGCAACTGTAATTTCGGTTGCAAAATATTGATAGGTTACCAATCCCTCAAAGGCGTTGGTAACCAATTTGCAGACCTCCCCCCCTCCTTTAATGAAAACAGACTGCATTAAAAAAATTACTTTATTACAAAGTGAACAGAGAAATGGTGACCTGCTGACCCCCAGCAGGCCAGCGTGCCGGTGATAGCATGCAATCAGAGTGAGTCGCAATTTGTGACCTACCTCATGAACACTGTTGACGTAGGTCAAAGTGCAAATCACTCCAAATGCTGATTTTGTGCAACGACCTATTCCTACATGGTTCACTTCGCAAAATCAAAAATGATTCACAAATAGCTGGTACACAAATTATGACCACTTTTTGTAAATTCATTTTTAGTACATCTGCCCCTTATTTCTTTACTGAAGCTCCAATTAGCCGCAAAAATGCATGCTCATGGGCTGAAAACACAAAACACTCTACATGTGTAGATGCTTTAAAGTCAGCCTCTAAAAGCTTTCTCTAATTCTTCGGAACAATTCTGATCAGGTTGGACACACCCACTTTGATCATTTATGGAAACATGGCAGGTGAGGCTTCATAGCTGTTTCACCTGCAACCCTAGACATACTCACATCGAGAAAAAACAGTCAGCCAAGTTAGGAGGGAAACAAGGGTCTATAGAGGCAGCGCTGGTCGAGCCAAGGGCTGTGTGGTGTCTCCCCTCACAGATACTTACCTCAATTTCTAGTAAGCTTTAACTTCATTGACTCGCCATTCTCAATTATGTTTCCCAATTTCAAACTCCCTTAACAGTTTTATGATTTTACATTTAGACTAAATAGTCTTCCACAAGCTTTTCCGTCTTCGTCATAAGAACACATATTCCAAACTCCTAACCGCAGCTCGGGAAGCCTTTTTGCTGTCAGAAGTGGCCAGTTTCCCAGTGTGCTCCAAGTGGGCTACAATTACTTGGCAACAGGAGTCCAGCTGGAAGAGGGTCGGTGGCGGTTGCGTCTTCTGCAATTACTGCCACCGGGCAATGGCGGGCACGTGTTTAGATGCCGGCAGGGCACAGTTGCAGAACACTGAAAGCAATTTACTATGTTTTACGTCAAACCAAAAATTATCTGGAATGCGATGCTGGCATCCTCTGACAAGACTGCGTATGTGAGCGCGTGACTGGGGCGGACTCCACAGGCTGTTATTGCAAGGAATTTGTACGGACTGGAAGCAGACATTTATCTACAAGACGTATGGAAATTATGGAATGAATAAAATATTTTACGATGAATAACTGAACCGTTTATTAGCCGTAGGCGAACCCTAGCCTAAATCCATTAACAAAGAACTTAACATTCTTTAATGAAATTTCAGTTTTATTTCTGCTCTTTACCGGGAGCTGAGATTTACTGCGCAGATAACCAGAGAGGCTGTTGGCATTGCACGCTTCACAGCTTGATTTTTCCTCCATCCTAATCGAGTCTCTTGACCTGGCGCCTTGTACTACGTTAGCTGGCACTACCCTACTGGGGAATGGTGGGGTTCCACAGTGTTCTGCTCTCATCCGTTAGCCAGTCTTCCTACATCCAGGTACTTGGAGTACTAGACAACACATTGTACCATTAACAGGAACCAAAAAAACAGTTTAGGAATCCGGTAAATGATGATTATCATTTAAGGCGGGATCTAACCAGAGTGGCTGATCCCTCAGAATAGTGAGATAGACTTTGTATATCATGGGTTTATTTTACGGAGTTTTATATAGCGCAAACTTGACCCGAAGGCATCGGGTATCTGAGCGTTTTACCCGAGCACCAGTTACGTTACATGAGGACACATTAGTTTTTGTTAGGCACAGGAAGATTAACTGATTTGCCCAGAATCACAGGATGTTGAGCGTCCTTGCCAAGACACTAACCCAGTTCCCCAGATTTGAGGTCGAAGACCTAGCCGTTAGGCCACATCCTCTCCCTAGATGACTCAAATGTCAAGGTGTAGAATCCACTGACGTTCCTACTTCTCCAGAACTCAACTCTTCTCTTCTTCTCGCTTGGTGTGTCCCATGCTTGATCCATCTTGTCAGGGTAGAGGTGCCTTATGCCTTTGTCTTTTTACCACAAACACTTCTTGTTACTTCAATGTACATTATATTAAGCGGTGGGAGATCGCAATATCATAAGGGAAATATTGAAATGCAAAAATATTGCATCCACAATATTGACTACCACTGTATTATCAAAGAAAGTAGAAGCAGAGCTAAGTACAGTAAATGTACAGTTCACTATATACATGTTTACCATAAGGAGACAGTGGTGGTTGCTATTGTAAATGTAATATTTCTGCAGGCAGATATTGCGACTACAATGTTGTGACATCCAAGCCTTGCACCACACACAGGTATCCATGTGATGGGATGCATGCCCATAGGGTGCTGACCACTAGACTTCATCCACTATACACTCATGCAAGAGGTGTAGTGGACTCTAGCCCAAAACGACCTACTCTTCTAAACACATGGACACCATGCATTGCAATCTAGCCACGCAAGTACATTTAAGTTCAAGATATATGAATGTTGTCGCAAACAAGCTGATTCAGAGACATAATTCAATACTATACCCTGTCATCAATAACTTTTTCCAATTCAACGTGGCTCTTTGCTGCTGATTATGCACCCTTTCAGTTTTTTAATCGAGTTTGTCAAGGCAGTCTCTGCAGCAAATCTTTTGTCACGTTCAATAGTGACATAGCAAGAAACCATTTTGCTGAAGTCTAATGAATTATGAAATTATGGCCCAATCAACTTTGACCTGTCAAATATTTATTGATTGTATACATATAGAAATATACATAGATTGCAGTTCCTAGATTAAATTTCATCACTGTCATCGACATTCTACAATTCATTTTGAGTGGGATGGAAGCAGGAGGCGCTGGCACAAAGCTGGAGGAACGCACATTATGGGTGCAATGAAATGTGACATCTAAGCACCTGGCTGTCATCATCCTTCCTGACGCAGCAACCAGGGACAGACAAAGAGCAAGCCCGCCTAGAAACGTCCTCACCTTGAAAAACAGAAACTGCAGTCCCAGCTCTCACCCCTGCTATCCACCAAATGGCAGTGCTCAGGAAGACTAATCTCCATTATCTTGGTAAACAAAAGGCCTTTTGGAATTTCTAAAGATTTAAGGGTCTCTCCCTCCTCGCGTACGTGTATGGGCCTCCACCCTCCAGCTACAGGAAGACAGGCAATGCACTTTGACTGTCTGGGAAGCTATCTTCACCACCTTCCTTGTCTGTGCTAAACCATGGGCATCCCACTTTACTTTGGTAATTATAAGGCGAGGCAAACGTTATGGGTAAACATCAGCAGATGTCTGCTCCTGCATTTGCAGAATCTCCTTTTGACGTTGGCATTATTTACCATATATATTCTCTTACATTGCTTTTGTCATGAGGTTACTGCTTCCTACAAGTGCAGTCTAAAGCTCTTTATATGTTCCCATGCATACATCCAGCCATTACTATACACTTCCAACCTCTGAGTTGATCAGCTGCCCTGGTTGAAGCTGCATTTTAATAGCTGACAGACTGTTATAGCCTGGTTCTAGGGCATTTTAGAAGTGGCTAATACACCACTATCTCACAAACAAATAATGATGTTTCTAAATTGTTGTATCTCTAGAATGCTTGCTATCTCAAAAGTTTACCCTAATATTCCTAAAACCCTGCATGAAAAATGTGAACCTTGGCTTAAAACTTCCGATTATCGCCTCTCCTTTCCATCTTCGGCATGCCTCCTCTCTAGTACTGCAGTCCACCCCAAGTCATGTGCATGTTTGTATTAATCTCCATTTTTGTAGGTCTCCAAACTGTCAACACCTCATATCAAGGATCACAATATTTCCTTCTTGAAAAGTCATACCCTGAAACCAGCAATGCCTAATCTCCCCAAGCTCATATTCCAATCCCATTGACCATTCGAGTAACCAAAAGATAATGTGCAAATGGAAGGAATGGTCTCTCTGAGATAACCAGCAATCACCAATGGATTAACCACTAAGCGTGTGTTTCAGAGCAGCATGCTACCAGGCGTAAAAGGCTTTACCACCTTGCCATGGTAGTAAGAGCTACATAAATGCAATTACAATACAATGCAGCAGTCATCAGACAGAATGAAATGCACAATCTGTGTGGTGAATCTATGTCCGATGTGAGTTGTGTCCATTTAGGTAGTGTACTAGTACAGTGGCTGTTTCCTAACACTGTGGTCAACTCCTACCCTCAGAGGTCCTAGAGGTGCTAAAGCAGGAACTAATCTGAACTATCCTAAACCCACCAGAACTAGCACCTGATCTTCCACAAAATATTGCAAGAGAGTAGTCTCTTCATATCTGGTTGACTCTGATTATGCTATAGACCTATTTAAATTCTACCGAGCCAGGTTTCGGGGGCCAAGGGAGTGGGCTTGGTTATGGACCTTTGAGTGTATGCATCAGCCACATCTCTTCAAATTCATGGACACTTAGTTAATTTCTGCTCTTGTCATTTTGACTCTCTGACCACCTCTCAATACTTTGATCATGGGGTGCTACTCCATCACCCGAGTCCTGGCGGGGCTTCAAACATTGTGAACGATTTGAGTGGGGAGTCTGCAAGAGTCTAAGGGGCTCATTTTCGGGCAACGAATGTCTCAAAAGACAGTGCACTGACAGAAAAGAAGAATACTTTCTAGACAGAATAAACATCACTGGCTCATCAATATAGCAATTAATCTACAGATTGTGTCTACGCCCACCAACCTGGGCTCCCTGTGCTTAGGAGAATTTTAGCAGCTGGGTCATCTTAGGTGGGTCACAGGCTGTAAGGCTTAGGCATAAGAACCAGCACCAGACCTGGGATTGAAAGAGGCTGGTGCTGAGAGTATCACTACCAGAATCAGAACTGTTGGCACTAGGGCAGGAGCTCAAATAACGGATTAGTCACGTGGGTGCCAGCACTACTGAAGAAATGACCGGAAATGAACTAAAGCTGGCCACGGCAGTACAGAAAGGGTCAATGCTGAATGGCTGTCCCAGTGCTTCACACTTAGTTATCACGCCCACGATCAGTGAGAAACCGGATTCTTCGATCAGCTTGTTGCCAGCGTGATCAGGATTTGGTTGTTTGGAATAACCGGACACATTTTCCACAGAGTCAAATTTCCAAGACAAGGATTGAAGAAGATGCCATTAACAAAGGCGAACCACTGGCACTGAAAAGCCACTTGAGAACTCTAGCCCTGGCGTACAGGGGGAAGATCGATCACGCACAATCGGTGCTCTCCAGGATCTCGTGAAGCAGTAGTGAAGGAAAGGTCATGTACCACTCGGTCTGCCAAAGCAGATTAAGGCCAGGTGCTGCAATTGTCAGGATGGCCAGCCGGTGGTGTGGATTTGGTTAATATCGGCACTCTACAGCATCCTGGTCTTTTTTCTCATACCCATTTTAGGCTCTTTGGTGAAGATCTTTTTCTTGTCTTTGATGAGTGGTAGGGAGTCAGTGATGATAATGGGTCGTAAAAGTGGTGAGAGATAAAATTGCCTCTACATAACGAAGGTGTATCCTTTTTATTTTATATTGGGATCTCTTTGGCAAGATTAAAAACTAGTATGGACCAACTGAACATTAGGTCACGTTAGTAGGGTCCTAGTAGCTTCCATGTAGGTCCTGAAGAAACATCACCTATCTATGTAGGTAGCTAGGAGCGAAAAATTTAGCATAGACACGAGGACCAAAGAACGACTAATGTTCAATTGGTCCACACTAGTCAGATGTAAAGTGGCCTTCTTAAGTGAAACACCTGGAATGGAGTATGCAATGTGCCTCCAGACGGAAATCACATGAACCTTTATCTTTCTGCAAGCCTCTATTGTGGCCTGTTTAAAATACTTATTGTGGACTTGAACATTTTTCTTGCTTTATTAAGTATTGTGACACGGGTTGAATGTTTGAATAAAAACAAAATAAATTGTAATACAGCCTGCTAAGTGATCTGTTTTTTTCTAGCAGCATATGTAGACCACACATTGCAAACATGCACTGTCTGGGAAGATCTTATCACTATGAACACATTTTGCTGACACTCAGTAAGTTGCAGTTGCCGTTAGACAAGGGGGGGGTTTGGGAGCCCCGAAATTTTGAACACTATAATTGAGCTGCACAGCTACAATGGCCTCCATGCTGTTAGTGGGGTACCGAAACAAAGAACTGGGGCTTCGAACTGCTTATAGTGTGACGAGAACAGCACGTCAGACCCTTCTTCCTCCTGACCGCCCCGTGAGATTCTATTGGGCTATTGATTATAGCCGATGACAATTTACACCTAAGTCTATGGCTCATGCCACAAATCCCTCAATACTCTCCCGACATACCAATAAACGTTATAGCTCTCTTTAGGGATACAATAGGTAGAGAAGGCATGGAGATGTGGGAGGCGGCAGGTGTTGGCACATTAGTGTCCCCTATTTTAGGATGGAGAGCTTCAACCCTTTGACAGACTGTAGGAGTAAACTGAACTCCCGGCAGGCCACTTTTTAGCCTATGGCCTACTCCAAGCGGAGCTAGACTGGTTGTGGCATATTACAGATACAGAACCGGATCAGCATCCATTGACACACAGGATCCATATTATGGGGGTGGGGGGGCGGGGAGGTCGACGGTTGATTACATGGTTTGCTCACGCACTGGCCTACACTAAAAAGGACCCTTTGGCAGCACTCCGCGAAACCTGGGAGGGTGACATCAGTAGAGCACTCACGCAGAAGGAGTGGAAGTGGGCGCTTGCCTACCTGAGTACGTTGTCAAGGAACGCTAAGTTCCAGTATATCTAGCATAACATTTTGCATTGGGTCTTTCTTTCACTGGCAAAAGACACACAGGTGAGGGACGGAATGCGGAGCAAATCAAACATTCACTCCCAGTCAAGAGATCTGGGTTAAATACATCATTCTTTTGCTCACCATGCCACCCCAGTTCAGACCCAGCCATATGCAAAATCAGTCTTGACCCTGTGCCTCATGGGAACAGTCCAGCCCGAACTGCCAAGCCAGGTGCTCCGTGGACTGGAAACAAGCAGCCTGGGACAGGTTTCGGGGCATCACCCCTTACCAGCCAGACTAGCTTGAATCCAGTGGCACTGTTAGCCCAGGACCCACGTTTGGGTATACCCGGTGCACTTAGTGCGAGAAGGCAAAAAACATGCAGATGATTGATGGAATGCAGAGCAAATCAAACATTCACCCCCAGTCAAGAGATCTGGGTTAAATCCATCATTCTTTTGCTCACCATGCCACCCCAGTTTAGACCAGCCATATGCAAATCAGTCTTGACCATGTGCCTCTTGGGAACAGCCCAGCCCGAACTACCAAGCCAGGTCCTCCCTGGACCAGAAACAAGCATCCTGGGACCGGTTTCAGTGCATCACGCCTCATCCTCCAGGATAGCTTGAATTCTACTACAGGAGTGCTGAGGTAAGACCAATAAATGAAACTACATATCAACTGCCTGGAGCTTCTAGCGGGCTCATTTGCCATAAAATTCTTCACGAGCGACAAAGTCTAGTGCGCCACCATCCTGAAGGTGGACAATGTATCAGTAGTGCGGTATTAAACCATCTGGAATAAACCAGGTCAGATAGATCTTTTGGCTTTTAAGTTAGATCACCAGCTTCTTTGTTTCTTCAGCTAGAGACTGCACCTCCTGGAAGAGGCAAGTGATGTGTTCCTTCAGGATTGGAGTCAAAGTCTCAGATATGTGTTCCCTTCATTCTCTATGTTCATGAGGATCATGGCGCAGGTCAAGAGAAAGAAGGTGAACCAGGTGATGGTGATACCAATGTGTAGATCACAAGCCTGGTTTCCACTTCTTCAGGAACTTTCTTTGGCTTCTCCAACTCCACTTCCTCACTCAGAACATTCTGTTCATAAAGGAAGGAACTCTTCAACTAATAATGTGGAATAATGTGGAAGATTACCGGAGATGCCGATATGTCCCAGGCCTTTTGGAACAAGAGCTGAATCTCATCAGGAAAGCATGGTTGGATTGTACAGTCAAGCAATATAGTTCATAGAGCTTTTAAAGCTGGCCGTAGAAGTTTTCGCCTATGGGCTAGGAGGACAGGGCACATGCAGAGCAGATGGAGCAAACTTCTATGGGAGTAACCTCATAAACAAGGGCTGTTGAGCCAAGACTGCTTCCCTTGGGGACCAGGAGCTTAGATGGGAAAACACTACAGCAAATGAGCGGAAAAGCATGTTTCCTGGCCGCAGGGAAGTGTGAGGTCTGATATTGCTGTGGTCCCCAAGCCAGGTAAGATGACAGAACTGCCCACACATGGCGTTTCTGGGCAAGTTCAGCCTTATCTGAGATTTGTGATGAAAGTTTGGCTGCTCTGTTAGTAATCCACTTGAAAGCAGCATATTCAACGGTACTGTTCAAGGCATCCTCTATTTGCAAGACTTTAATCGATAGCTGTATGACGAAATGCCACGAAAACTCACCATGGGGCTTTTGGTAAATTTTCTGCCAGCACAGGCAGACCATTTTGTCAGGTGTGGTGGATCTCCGCCTCTTACAGAATTCAACTACAGGCACATTCCTTACTGGTCCCTGGTGGAGAATGCCAAACTCTAACCTGACTTGGGCTTGTGAGACGTGCTGTGGTAAAGCTAACAAGAACTTGAATGGCTTCCACTGAAGTATATTTAAAGTTCCATTTCAGCAATTCACCCCCATAAGTGATCGATGGCATGAACTTTGCACTAATGACCTGAAGGACCTGATGTGTCCAGATGTTACAAGTCTTTTTTTTGTAGTGTTCGGAATGCAAATAAAATATTTCGTTGTTGCTTTTCTGGATGCTAGTTGAGCTTTGAATGTGTAGTGATTAGGTCCATAGCCAGAATGCAGTTTTAAGTAGATTTATTCAGTTCAGTTACAGGTAGTGGAGTTGTAGACATGCAGCCCCACCAGGAGCAGTCTGTCTGCTGCTCAGCACATACTCCAACTGACACACTCAAGCATCCAGGCACCCAAACATTCCATTTATGCCCATCACACCAACATTCCATGCATCACATTCACACTGGCTGAGCAGCTAGGGAGAAAGCAACAAGATAAATACAATACAGGTCACTACATAATGTTAAGTGGAAATCCAGATAGATACCAAGGTACTTGTAAGATTTACCCAGTTGTAAGGCTCGCCCATTTGCCCACCAAGTGAATTTGGGCTTTGATTTAGCCGAGGGACTCGACAAACAAACCACCTTAGTTTTGCTATGATTAAGCTCCAAGTGCAGGTTTTGAATATATCCACGGAATTGATCAATTAGGCGCTGCAGGCAAATCAGTGTTTGGCTGAACAAGGCTATGTTGCCTGCATATTGAAGGCAGCGTAGTTGTTCCTGGGTCAGCCTGAATGGATTTCACTCACCACTTGGGCCAGATGACGTCTGAGGTCGGCCGTATAGATGTTGAATAGGCAGGGAGCAAGGACGCACCCGTTTCAGGCCTAAGTTGGAACTAATCTTACATGTGTTTTTTGGCCGTCGTCGACCTTACTTTGTACCCAGGTATGAGTGTATAGGTTGATGATTGCATCCAATAGTTGTGGTGTCACACCCCAGCGGGCCATTTGGGATATGTAGACCCAGTGTTATTGTGTCGCTAGAATATTGTCACTGACCGCTTGCTGAGCAAAATAAATGGATAAAGACATTGAATAATTCTTCCCTACATTTCCTTAATATAACTAAAATATTTTTTCACGTTAGCTAGGAAATTTTACATTCCCTTTCTGAAAAACAACCGGAAGCACAACATCTTGAATTTCACTTATCAGCTATTCCCACATGTATTATAGCAATCTCGTCAACCAAAACACTCTAAAATGAATAATTTGAAGAACTGTGTTGGAGAATGCAAAACAACAGCACTACTTTTCCAAGAACAAGCAGTGATAAATGCAGCTTAGTGTTTCCTCCAAGCACAGCTAAGATCACCACAACACACATCACTTGCTTTTTTTATTCTTCTGAAATAGAAAGATGAGCAGCACATACATAACAATACTTTGGTACCTTTTCAAAATATAACCATGCGTAATTCTCGTATGCAATATATTATAAGGTAAATAATTCATATGCTACAATAGTGTTAGAGACCGCGCAGGATTGCAGGAATCATCTCAGAAACTAAGAAGTCTTTAGAAGTCTCTGAACTAAAGGTCATTACAGAAGGTACTAAAATATCTAGAGCAGAATTAAAAAGAGCAACGATTGACAATGTCGATAGGTGTGGCTTTTGTACAGTGCGGCTGCAATCACCATTACTGCAGACACCACCAACGACGACGACGCCACCATCATTATCACCACCAACACGCACATGTCTATGCATACATACTCACTCACCCACGCCCCTGACGAGGAATACCTGGTGGAACTGAGATTGCAATGGACACAATTACTGATGCCTACTTCTAAAACCTCAAAATAAGGGAAATTAAAACTTTCCGCCAGCCAAACTTGTTTTGCTCCTCTCTGCTGCAGCGTGGGAAGGGACACCCGACAGGATACATTAGGCGTACACCTACAGGAGGAAACTATGAATGAAAAGAACACCGTGCAGTCCTGTCTAAGGCAGGCACTGCTGCACTTTGTAAACAAGCGACTACACGAGGGCCTGACTCCCAATATGGCTGCCATCACACACGAGACATGCAAGACTATTGAAAGGGGAGGTTTCAGTTTCGAAAGCCAAACACTTCATAGACCCCCTACCGAATGAGATGGCTTAGAAACCATGGTTGCCCAGATAGCTCAAGTTAGTTGAAACACCACGCGATGACACCAAAAACAAAGGGTAAGAGGTTCTGCCAACTGAAGAGAAAGTGGACTTGGTATTGCATTCTCAACCCAAGGAGCATTCGTTTCAACTACTGACTATAAAACATATTATGGCACGAGCTTCATATGTAAGTGCAATACAAGAAGCAGGTTATTATCCTTATTCTCAATGCCCCAGACACAGACTATTTATCTGAGGGATATTAGGTTTGGTTTATTATACCTGCAACTAAAAAAAGCCTAGAATTATTGACAGGGTTTTTTCTTTCTACATTTTTTTAGAGGAGGCCCAGGGCCACATTGCGCATTAGGCGGTCCCCGTAAGCTGACATCAGCTGAGAAGGACATTGAAGACTGTGCCCTGCGGTGGTGACCTCAGTCCTCATACAACTGCTCCATAATAGGGAGTAATTAAATAAGGCTATTTCATCAAAAACGTTCACTGCTACCACCAATCATCACAAATTAAACTACAGGATAATAATTCCCCTTAAGGCACATGATAAACAAACTGATCAACGCATTTCAATAGATAGGGTCTCTTTTCCATAAAAAAGGCCAACAGATACCTGTTTTCAATGTACTTTTTCCTTTTTTGGGGGAGTTTTATATAGCGCGGACTCGACCCGAAGGTATCAGAGCGCGTTACAAGAGCACCAGTTGCATTTCAGATGGACACATGCATTTTGTTAGACAAGTGGAGATTAAGTGACTTGCCAAGGAAGATTAAGTGATTTGCCCAGAATCACACGATGTTGAGCATCCCAGCCGAGACTCGAACCCGTTTCCCAGCTTCGAGGACGACAGCTCTAGCTTAGGCCACATGTTCTCCCCAGCAGATAATTACACAGAGAAAGCAAAAAGGAAGAAGCATTCTCTGACCAGGCTCACTCCAAACCTTCCTCACTCATTTAGAACTGTATGGACTCTCTGCCTATCTAAACTTATGATTCTGAGAAGTATGCTTTTCTATTTCTGTTCCGAAAAAGAAACACAGTTCATAATAAGATTTAATCATTCGGCGCCCTTTTACTGTGTATCAAAAACATCATGCCATGCAAACACTCATTCTGCTTAAAATGGTGCCTCAAGGTGATACCAAAACGAAACAACCAGAAAGATGAAAAACATTTTCACATGAATTCTCGCAGCTTGCCAAATATTCCCATCTAAAAGATATTTTTAACTGGGCAGCACACAAATATTAAACTGCGTGCCTATTTCAGCATATGGAAAGTATCTATCATATACACGCCTAACAATGTGGATATAAAACACGTTCCCATGCTTTTCTCACAGATGATGTATGAAGCAACTTCAGGGACTGCTCCTAGAAGATTTAATTAGCACCAATCCCTTGCCACTTTAAGACATTATCATCATTGGATAGGCTTTACTCGGCTTCTTATGTGTTTTTTAATTCCTTGATAATTATATATGTCTCCAACACTTGTTTTCGCGAAGAGACCGGAGCAGCTTGGCAATGGCGGGGTCGCGAGCCCCTACAAATCCAACAACATCGTTATCCAGATCAACGAAAACAACATGCCGTGGCCCAGAACTTCTTTAAGCGTGATTTTATTGCAATGTCACCCTACGAGAATCCTTTCAGATCATGCAACCTTTCTTGTCGGATATAGATATTATATATATATATATATATATATATATATATATATATATATATATATATATATATATATATATATATATATATATATATATATATATGACACTGGCCATTTCTTATCTAAGATTCAAGGAATCAAATGGAAACACGAGTATGTTCTGATTGTCATGGATATATGTTCCTTATATACGAGCATACATCATTCGGATGGAATAACAGCAGTTAAATATTTTCTATCCAAACGTAACATTGAATTTTATCAGCATAATGCTATGTTGTTGAAAAGGATTGAAATTTGCTTGCATAACAACTATTTTTTATTTAACAAAGAAGTTTATCAGCAATTACGTGGGGTGGCGATGGGGGCGTGCTTCTCTCCCAGCTACGCGTGTCTCCACGTTGGTTGGTGGGAGGAGCGCGTCCTCAAAACCACCCACGGGATGCTGTATAACACTCATGTTAAACATTGGTGGCGTTTCATTGACGATGTTTGTGTTGTATGGGAGGGGTCAATGGAATCAGCTAGTCATTTTGTCAATGAGATTAACATTAACAACTTGAATTTGAATTTTTCTGCAACTATTAGCAATGAATCTGTGCAGTTTTTGGATGTGGAAATATATATCAAACATAATACAATCCACACCAAATTACATAGAAAAAGTACTGCAGGTAATGCTGTACTTCACGCCAGCAGTTTGCACCCTAACCACCTAATAAAAAGTATCCCCTATGGGGAATTTTTAAGAATAAAACGTATCTGTAATTCTGAAAATGATTGCACGCTCTGTCAAAAAGAAGCATTCCTAAGATTCATGAGACGAGGATATAAAGCTAAAGATCTAACAATAGCCATGGACAAAGCCAATGGTCAGACACATAATGTTGAAGTACCAGTCAGTTTGAATGTTAACACCCCGGATAAGTCCAACCCAGAACCTATCAGTAGCGACAATAGGGTTAGACTCATTACTACATTTAGCTGTCAGGACAAACAGTTTAGGAAAATAATTTATAAGAACTGGCCCATTATTAAAACTGACTTGACTTTGTCTCAAATGGTGCCTGATTTACCTGTTCTCACATTTAGACGTGCACCCTCCATGAGAGAAGTACTAGTGAGAACTAGTCCTGAAGTAGTTACTTCTTCTAACTGGCTCAGTAAGAGAACAGGTTTTTTCAAATGCAGCTCATGCCGAGCATGTAAGTTTGGGAAAAATACTAACATAATCACTACAGCATTTGAGTCTAACCCTCTGAAAATCAAAACTCTGCTAACCTGCCGGACAGAGTATGCTGTCTACGTGCTGGAATGTTCCTGCAAATTAAAATACGTAGGCAGCACCAAACTGCAAGTGTATAATCGTATATTACAACACTTACGAGCCATTGTGAACTCTGACCCCAGCTACCCAGTGGCCAGACATTTTAAATATGTTCATAAAAATGACCTCAAAGATTTGAGTTATTATGTAATAGACTCTGTACCTAGGTCATTAAGGGGTGGCAATAGGGAGAAAAAGCTCAGGCAGTTGGAGTCTTACTACATACTGACACTTGATACCAAAATACCTAATGGTTTAAACACAGGAGAGGACTTACACAATTTTTTATGAATTTTAATATTTAGTTGTGAAATTTGCCTGTTCTCCTACAGCCTGGTACTTATTGAGGTTTTGGCCTGTATTTGAATTCTCTAGTGATTTGACTTCTATATGTTGCTTCATGTTTTTATTCCCAGTTTTTGTCTTGTTTTGGCTAGGTTTTACTACTGGTTTTATCTGGATTTTCTGGCTTTTACCTGTGGTTTTACTTGGCTTTTACTGGGCATGGTTTGGGGGTGGCTACATGAGCAATTTTAGTATGTCTTTTATCTTTCCTATATCCATTCTCTTTTTATTGTCCTTACTATGTCGTTATGTATTTTATTGTTGTCATGGTATATTGATGCACTGGCACGTTATCTTGACATCCGTACATAATCATCATACAACTATGTCATTATTATTAAGAGAATGTACTGTATGATTATCAATGATATGCACTTTAGCGAAGTATTTGCACTATTAGCGTGATGCACTTGCACTTTATTTCTATTATCTTCAGTCATTGTTTACAGTTTGATATTTTACATATTTCATTCTATGATGATTGGCTTTGATTTGCACTTTAAAAACACTCTTTGCACTTTATGCTAACTAGTTAATTCTATGCATTTATGCATAGTATGTAGAAATGTGAAAGCATCTTTACGGCATTTTTCTCTATTTCTCCTTTTAAGAAAAATGATTTATTCTACAGCTGTTATTATTCTACAAACTGGTCATTTATATGGTATACATAACCATGATGTAATGAGTTGACATTTTTTCATGAATCATTTGCATTATTTGCAATTTTTTCTTACATGTTTTACTATGTCAGTATATTATATACAACCGTAGTATTTTTTCTATTTCCTCTGAATGTAGAAAAAAAATGTTGTGCCAGTTTTTTTAACATCTAAAAAAAAGTATTTAATGAGGATTGGCCCATGGGGCGTCATGTGATCAAGACAGCGTTCTGCTGTCGAAACGCGTCATGCCGGGCACTTGCTGTACGATTTTAGCTGAATAAGGATGCAATAAACCTGCACTGAAAAACGCACGCTGTGGTCCGTACCTGTTTTCTCTGCTGATAAGGAGCGAGCCAGGAACGCTCATCTTTATATATATATATATATATATATATATATATATATATATAAAAGATTCGTCAAACGACACCAAAGTTATAAGCACATGAAAAAATGCTTTTCCTATGGAAACATGTTCCTAACTATATCTATCCATGGCGACCCCTAGTAAAACAAAACACATATATAGATCGCAAGCAGGCTCAAATTATTTATTGTGGATTACAGCAAAGCTATCAATAAATACTGAATTATTTTTCAAGAGGCCTAACACGTTTTGGACTTCCCCAGTCCTTGCTCACAGGCCAAGTGCCTGGCAGTCCAGCAGAATAATTGGCAGGCAACTTTTCACCCAGTTAAAAAACAGTTTTACCCTGAAGTGGGCCTCTGAAGTGAGTTCACAACAAGTGCATGTACCTGTACATTTCATTTTATCTCAAGTGGGTTTGCTGTAGCCAAGCATGACATTAAAATACAGTTCATCCCCCTCCAGTGGGCAAATCCAATATAACATTACCGGGTTTGCTGGAAATGTCCTGTACCTGTTGTTCCAAACGAGACAAAATATAAAGCCATAACAGACCTGATCCTTCATGCAGTGGTGCTGCTTTCACAGCTGGACCGGCCATTTAATATCCACAAGAACGTTGCCCTCAGGCAAAGGCGCACTCCCAAACAGGTTCAAATGATTTATTGTGGATTGCAGCAAAGCCAGCACCATATACTGAATTCTTTTTCAAGAGGGCGAACACGTTTTGGACTTCCCCAGAACTTGCTCACACGCAAAATGCGTGGCAGTCCACCAGATTAATTGCAGACACCTCTTCACCCGGTTAAATACTAGTTTTACCCTGAAGTGGGCTTTAAAAAAACACTCACAATCACTGGACGATGTCATCACTGATATGATTTGAGATGTCATCAGTGATGTCGCTAACATGTCATGAGTGATATAATATCTGAGGTCATATGCAGTGCATTGTGGTCAGGTAACTAAAACTGCTGAATCTCACTTGTTTTGTATGAGTAAAATCTGAGCCTAAATATAACGTCCCTGTAACCATTGTTTTTTTCAGTGAATATCTATATATATATTAGCCTCTGAAAATGTTATTTCTCTACTAGTACCATGCCTCAATCTGTAAACCACCTCATCAAAGGCTGAGCCAGGAAAGTAACTTTCATAGTCTTCATACTAAGAACACATTGATCATAATTAGTATTTCCACCATATTTCAACAATCCCCTTAACCTTTGAGCTCTAATATCTATTACAAGTCCCAATATTTCTAGAAATACAGGAGGCAGTCTTAAATTTCTCCCAATAATAGTATTTATTTACAACCAATGCATTCCCATGTAACTACTGAGATCAGATCAGACTATAACCATTGGACATATGGGACCAAGTTTAATCTTTAGGAAATACTTCAGATGTCCATGTGGACATACAAATCCACACAGACCTCATATACCTTGTTGATTTAAAAAACGTGGAGGCTATTGTAGTTATGATCTGACACCGTGTGGTATGAGCTTGAGTATTCAGACACACTGACGTGCTGCTAGTTTACAGTTTATTGTAATCTGTTATAGCAGCACGATAGCGGTGGCACGACCTTTTCCGTTCTCATCATACCGCTGACAGGACAGCGCGTCAGACAACAAGTCCCAGGGCATGTTACAATTTTCTTCCAATTTGTTGAAATGAGTGGAAGTTAATCAGGAGGAGGAGAACCGTGTTAATTTTCTCTTATGCAAGGGGTGTGCTAGCTATACACACAACGATTTCTTAGTCATATGTGTAGAGAGAGAAAATAAACAGTACTAGTAATTGCAGTAAGACCCTGAATGTGGTCTTAGCTCTATGAATATGTAGGTTTTTATATAATTTATGCAGTTGATCCCAGTAGTACCGCTTAGTATCAGGCAAGAACAACCCACCATTAAGATTGACCTTATAAATTTAAGCAAAAGCATACAAGGGTGCTACCAACCCCTACAAGCAGATTTATAATTTATAGGTTTTTTTGTAATGCTTTCAGTATGTGTAACTGTAATTAACAAAATAAAAAGATTTGGTAAGAGAAGATATTTGTTTTAACTAACCCAATGCAGCCAAACAAAGAGGCATTTTAAATACGGTCCATCAGTCTAAATCCATCTTTATCAACCTAATAAGCTAATAGAAATTAACAGAAAAAAATGCTGCTGTTTTGGTCACTGAAACATCAAACTTTCTAAATTGTTATGTTGTGTTTCACGTATAAAATGATCTGCTACGTCATAATTTGGATTTTCGCTCTTAATTATCACCAAACCAAAATGCTTGAGATTTATACCATGTGATGTCACAGTCATAACAGGATATGGTCATCAGCTTGCAAAGCCATTTTAAAGCTAGATTTTTTTTTAAGTCTTAAGACTACTCTTCACACAGTAGAAGGTTTTTGTGGCTCGATATGTATATTTAATCTATGGCCAATAGTCATCTATAAGAATTTCTGCCTTAATGTTTGATTCAAAGTTTGTACGATACTCGCAAATTTATTTCAAAAAATCATTTGTCTCACTACAGCCTACAGCTACAGCCAATAAATTCTATCAAAAGCTTTTCCTTCAACAAAGTGCTTTACAGTACCTGGGAGTACTCAATGTTGTGTTATATTTTTTATTTGTTTTACACTAGAATGATTTGGAAATGCGGATCTGACCATGGCAAAAAGCCTTGTAGGGTCTGCTTTTGTAAAATTCTTCTTGTCCAAATTGTTAAAAATACTTTAAGCTCTGCATTCGTTTTACCAAATGTTCAGGGGGAATAAGGCTTACAAAAACTATAGATTGTAACCCCACATACTAGAAAAAGCTTTCATGAAAAAATAATCTATCTGCATGTTTTTCATTTTTAGTTGCATGCTATATTAGTAGCCATTTACGTCTTCATTAGGCATTAGATTGCTGTAAAATGCATGTATTACAAACAATTTAGCATCCAAAAAACAGTCGTTGCCAATTCTGTAGAAAGGAAAGAACAACATACAGATTCACCAATGGTCCACCTCCTCACTAACAAGTCACCAGATTTCCCCAAATATGGTTACAATATTACAGCTTATTGAAGGGGTAAACAAGCTTCAAAGGAAGGGCTGCCTTGGTGGCACGTCCTTCCTCTGCAGACCTCTTTGCATTAAAAAAATATAAAATTCCAAAGTGTCCAACTAATCTAATGTTGCAGTCGTTCTATTAAACCGCCATATTCCTAGCAGCTGAAAAAAAAAAAAACTTCTTTGGTTGCCATCAGCCAGTCAGATGTGTAATGCTGCATAAAGCCGTCTTTACATAAGTATATTTTATATCCAACACCACCTCTTCCTGCCTTCTAGAAGCATTACATTGAGCAGCGGGTGCTGTGGGAGACCGTTACATCAAATTTCCCTTTAAATTGAGAACTAGAATATTTTTATAATAGGGATGTGTTAATACTGCGTTTTTTGCTATTTCCAAGACCTGCAAATTAAAAGGTTCTGAATGTATTGACTTCGGGAAAATGAGTAGGTGGGTCAGCCTTGCTGTGTTTAAATTAGAAATTGTGACCTAAAGTTCACCCCCTATCTCGTTGGCAAACATGTAGCTCATCGAGCTTTCCAGCCATCCCTTCCTTTCTATTCTCGTTGATCCTAAAATAATGTTAAATGCGAGGTTACCTGCAGCTCTGCGAACTGTGATGAGCTTCTGCAAAATGTTTTAACTGCCCGACAAACCGAATACAAACAAATCTCTCACGCCTCTGTAAAGCAATCTCACCACATCCAAGCGCAATGCTTCATGCACAGATATTAAACCATTACAAAAATCTGACGTTACAATTAGGGGTGGGCGGAATTGGCGTAGTGGCGCTACGCAAAGCTCCGCAAAACGGTAAAAAAATCTCTGCGAGCAAGCAAAAGATCAGCGAACGCGCGGAATTACTTTTTCCGCCAGTTCGCAATGCTTCTTTCCTGGTCGCGACCACTGTTTGCGTGCTCGGGGAGAAGTATCTCACAAACACGCATTTTGAAAGTGCAAACAAGCAAAAAATTCCGCGAAGCCGCAGAAGTTTTGCCAATTCCGCGTAACGCGAAATTACCCAAATTCTGCAAATTCCGCGAGCAGAACAGAATTTACTGCCCAGGCCTAGTTACAATGAGCGCCTTCCTAGAGCAGTGGGACACATTGGTGCCAGCATTAAAAGCACAGGCCCTTGATGAAAGCATCAGCAGAACTCAAGCTTCACTTCCAGGCCTTCTGCACGTTGAGCAAACGCTCATAAAACAAGCACTGGCCAAGCAAACGGGCCTGGATTCACTGGGCAATTGCATGCAAGTAAATACTGCATTCACGTATGCGGTTTACATGCGCTGCTTGCACAAATGCTGCTTAATAAATTAAAGATAAACCTGCCGCCATTGTCAATGCTGCAAATACCAAACAATGTGCCAGTGCTGCACTTAATTTACATCAACATTTTTTACTAAGTGTGTTGATTGAAAAAATCACACTTATGACTACTTTTTCAGTCAGATTTAATCAAACGCAAATCATTGGATTACATTAAATTCTCTTTACAACAAATATTCCATATATTGATATAATATCGCTTAGTTTGTTTTAATGTGACGAAGGATATGAATGGGTGTGAGTGGGTATGAGTGTAGAAAAAGTGAGTGATGTACATGTCATTATTGTTGTATAACGTTAGGAGGTGTCTAAAAAGTTTAAAAATTTGTATACAAAAAATAATGTGGATACCATTATGAGATGCGGTATTAGGGCTATGGAATATTTGTTGTAAAGAAAATTTTATGTAATCCAATGATTTGCGTTTGATTAAATCTGACTGAAAAAGTAGTCATAAGTGTGATTGTTTCAATCAACACACTTAGTAAAAAATGTTGATGTAAATTAAGTGCAGCACTGGCACATTGTTTGGTATTTGCTATTATTAGGCTGGGCCTTGCTGCCATTAAGCCAAAACCCAAGACTGTTGTTATTGCCAATGCTGAGCAAAAGTAGTGAGGACTCCTTTCTGTGTAGAATGCGTGTACGGAATAAAGAACTGAATGTGACAAAAAGCACTATGAGTGAGGGTACTTCTCAGATGTAAAATACTCACTCATGCATCCAAATATAAGGACTGGCTGGAAGGAGAAAAGCACCAAATGGCCACTAGCACGAGATAAAGAAGAATATCCCCCTGGGTGGAGCCAACGTCTACTCTATGTATTTTTAACATAAAATGTAACTATACTTACATATGTGGAGGAGATGATGTGGAGAGAAAAATGACAAATAATAAAAAATTTATTATAAAAAAAAAATAAAAAAAAATATACTTCTTGCAGCAGCTGCACGGCCAGGCCAAAATCCTTTCCGCCTACACCTTCCGCACAAAATCAATATTTCTCCAACCAAGGTGACTCCAGCCTTATACTTTAATGCGACTACCCTTCCGACTGATTTTATTGGGAACAAATTCCTGTTATTTGTTATTCGTCAATAATAAGGTTATTTTACCTTCTGCCCGGAAGACAAGCTCTTAGACTCTGAAATAACATGGTGTGATGCTATGTAATGAAATTCGCCAGCAAGAAAACATTTGGTCTATTCGGGCTCCAAACTAGGCGAAAAAGCAAGAAAAAAGCTGTTTAAACATTCGATACAGCTGATGTTCCTTCATATACACAGGACTTCTCCGCTTCTACCAAAGAAGGGTTTAATGAGGGGTTCAGGTATACTCGGGCTACAAGACGTAAAGGTGACAACCACATTATTAATAAATATAACACTCTTACTAAATGCCTGTTCCTAAAGAGAAAATGCTCTGGCACTGCTCAAACAGTAAGAATAACTGGATTTCACTATTATCGCTATTTTGCCCTTTGTATAGCGATGTAGCGCAACATGTAGGAGCGTTTTATAAGTGGTGTTCCAGGATCCAGATAACTTCACTCTTGCATCTAGACCTACAGCACCCCGACTACTTGTGAAGAACCGCTGTATCCTGGTTACGGATATCAACATCTAAAAAGATTGCCATCCATGCAGAGACCAACTGGTCCTTCTGGTTTATTTATTTGTTTTGGTACGGAGTTAGCCAAATCCTTTAGATTTTACTGAAATTATATATAAATAGCATTTGTACTTATAGTGGCTTCCAGCCTACCCCTCACATTCATTAGTCTGCTGTTGTGCTATTCACAATTTTCTTTCGCCCATTGCAGCGTGGGAACTGGGTCAGCCCACTTGAGCCATTGGCTAACTTCACTATGAGTGACAGCATTCTGCTGTTTCACAGCATTTGCATACTATGTAGTTTCCTTGAGTGCTAGGGACTGCTCTAATGTGTGTCTTTTGAGACCACTTTTTTTTTTTTTTTACAACTGTAACCATTTTTTAAGAAAAATTGGCAAGTACTTTGTAGCTCCACTGACAATAACGTTTTACAAAAATCAGGAGAAACCAAAAAAAATCACTGACCAAGACGAAAGTATGACAGCCAACTCCAGGCGCACCGGCTTTGTCAATATGCTTTCAGGGACATTCAGGTGTCCCTGAACTCTGTACACATCAATGCAGAGCGCTTCATCAGTGGTCAACAACCCTGTATTGCACATGTGACACTCTGATAACTTATTCTACCATTCCTAGTCCCTTAAGGGACATGAGGTACCAAGATCTTCATGGCACTTTATGCCCAAAACAGAGCATTACCATGAAGACCAGGCATTCGAAGCAAACACTTTCCGCATTACAGATTCAAAATGACAAAGTAAAATAAGAGTACATCAGATGAATTTCCAAATTATATTTCTCCAGGCACGATCAGTTTTCTATGCTTTAGAATAGTGTGATACTGTGAAGTATAATTCTAATCTGCTTACTGAAGTGCATGGACATTGCATGGTATTTAAAACCATTTGCTACATGTTTTGCCTCGCCTTACTGGTGCAAATAAGAGAGAGAAATAGAAGGGCCAATTTCTTCTATGGGAATACAGTTTCTCTGCGACTCATGTTTATTTTTTTACTTAACAAGTTTGTGGGCAGCAACATGCCACCCAAAAAGCCCCTCGAGAGCGCAGAGACACATTCACGTTACATAAGCACCTGCAATGTTAATTGCAGGAAACAGTGCTTTGTAAATTTAAGATCATTATATATTTACACTGCTGGGTTCGGTTTAACATCAAAATGTTCACGGAAGAAGACATGATGGGGGAATGATGTGGAATTATTAGCAACAGAGGCATTCCTGTCCAAAACCAAGGCTGATTTTGTTGTATTTGAAGGATTCCCTCTTGGTAAGCAGCTACACATCATGATCCAGGCCAGGCCACCAGAAATCTCTGCGAAGCCTACCCTAAGTTTTTACAATGCCCATGTGGCCTTCATGAGCAAATTGTAATATCCTTCTTCTCAATATCTCAGGTGGAATTAATCTTGTGCCTCGCAATAAAAAACCCTTATCCACTGCAAGCTCATCCACAATTTTCTCCTAACCTCCCTCACATTCCTTAAGCTAAGATCTGTTCCTTTTACCTGAACCGACAAAGTTCCTCACCTTACACAAAACGACATCCTTCTGCAGGTCAGCTAACCACTCGTCTTCATTTATGGTTCCTTCTGTCACCTCACAAACACTCACCTCATCTTCCTCATCCAGCTCATCATCCACAACCAATGGAGGGGTAGACGTATCAACCAATCTAGACCAACAATCAGCAGAATAGTTGCTTGCCCCTGCAACGTACTGAACAGTGAAACAAAAATCTTGCAAACCCACAATCCATCTTCGAAAACGTGATGAAATCGAATCCAGTCCCTTCTTGCTGAACACTTCAACTAACAGTTTGTGATCAGTCTGTACTTTGAACCAGACACCCCAAAGGAAATGTTTAAATCTCATCATAGACCAATACACAGCTAAAGACTCTCTCTCAATAACTGAGTAGTTGCATTAAGCATCTCGGAGAGATCTTGAAATGCACACAATTAGATTCTCCTTGCCATCTTTCATTTGAATTAGAAGAGCTCCCATCCCTTTTCCACCGGCTTCACACGCTATCTTAGTCTCACACAATGCCTCAAAAGACTGAAGAGAAAGAGCATTGCTAAGCTCCTGCTTGACATTTTCTAATTCCTGAACATTCTTGTCCCCAGACAAAGTCTGCTTTTTTTTAAAACCGAATTCTCATATTAAATGTCTTACTAGGAAAATCTTTGATTAAACAACTATAATATTCAACCATCCCCAGAAAACAAGAAAGTTCCTCTTTGGATTTAGGTTCCTGCAGAGTTTTGATTGTATCAACCAGTTCTTTCTTCCTCTGCACACAAAATAGGAATATTTTGGCAATGACATCATCAGTAAAACTTCAGCATATCATTGTGAACGTTCAGATACAAAATCACAAAGTACTAGCATGAAACCAGTGTGGTACACTTTCCACTTCCTCAATGCTTGCTAAACGGGTCACTGGCCCTGCCAAAGCCCAATCTTCTTCAATCTGGAATCACCAGTACACGCTGCCTCGCATCTTCCAAAAGCAGCTCCAAATGCCCTAGGATGCGCCACTCTCAATCTGGAGAATAACTACTTTCTTTACCAGGACACATTTTATTTACAAATCAAAGGTGTCTCCAAGGGCGCTTGTTTTGCCCCAAACTTTGCTATCCTTTTTGTATACAACCTCGAAATGACACACATACTCACCCCCAACAACCCTTTCCAGACACAAATTTCCCTCTGGCGTCGCTACATAGATGACCTTCTTCTTCTATGGAAGGGTACTTTCGACTCATTGAACACCTTTGTTCTTTGGTTGAACCAATCTCAACCCCACTTAAAGTTCAAATCAGACTACAAATCCAACGACTTACCATTACTGGATATCACTATCTATGCAGAAGACGGCAAAATTGGAACTACGCTGTATCGCAAACCCACAGAAAGGAATACACTACTGCATTACTCTAGCTACCACCCACGTGGTCTTAGAGATGGCTTACCCTACGGCCAATTTTTGCGCATTCGCAGAAATTGTAAATGGCGAAAGTACTACTTCCGGGAATCAGACATCCTTCGTGACAAATTGATCTCCAGAGGTTATCCATCATGTCTGATCTCACGCGCCCGCAAAAGAGCATGGTACTGCCATCGAGACCTCCTCCTCACACCCCAACCTAAAAAGACGAACTCCAGAATCCCTTTTGTGACTAAATTTAGCCCGTGCAGCAACCAAGTCAAGAAGATCATCAGATACAATTGAACCTTATTGAGCACCCAAAAGTCGTTTCAAGAACCCCCACTTTTCTCCTACCAACGAGGGGATAACCTGGCCAATCACCTGGTCCACGCCATTACTTGGCCCGTCAAACCTACACAACAGAACTCCATCACCGCCGCATAGGGTATACCACCCTTGATCGGACATTACAGGTGCCTGACTTGCGTTGTCTGTGACCTTACATACAACACCAAAGAATTCAAGGTCAACAACAGGTCTTACACACTCAAAACCTTCACCAACTGCCGGTCCCGGAATGTGATCTACACTATCCGATGCCCATGCGACCTCATATACATTGGCCAGATGACCCAAATAGTTAAAACAGAGAATCATACAACACAAAAGCAGAATTCATTGCAAAGTTTTGACTGCCTCCTTGGTGACACACTACCTTGAAAAGAATCACAGTGAACTAGACATCACCTGGCAGGTGATCGACCAACCTCTACTAACCATCAGAGGTGGTAACCTCCAAACCTTACTAAACAAGAGCGAATGCAAATGGATTACACGTTGTTATTCAGTGGACCAGGGCCTGAACACCATCGATGAATGGAACAGTACAGTACAAATGTGACCCTTAGGATAGACCATCCACAACTGACCATGCACCTACCTAGTGGTCACCAAGCCTTGTCCAACAACTGTACCATGTCCTCTTGAGAGCAGCTAACACACCCCTGCTCCCTTTACTCCCAGACATCGCATCCAGTAATTTCTCTAACCAATTAGAATTACAGTGGTCCATTGTCACAACTACACATCCCCTGGGAATAACTTCCGTATCCATGTTGTCCAATTGACTATGCCCATTTAATGCAAATGTTCCGGTCTTATAAATTGTATATTGTACTGCATTTAATTTATTCATATCCACTCGGACTAGATTCCACAACAATGTTGTTGCTTGGTGCTTGATTCGGGAAATGCTTAATTAATTTTCCTGTCAGACCTAACGGAGAATTATTTTTTACGTTACTCTATTGCACATTGTCAGAATATTTTATATTCATCTATATCCACAGACTAGGATATACCGCATTGTTAAGTAGCTTTTCCCTTTCAGTTTCCCTCCCTTGCACGTCTTCCCTGCGTGCAATTCATCTCAGTTGAGCGTCCTTTAAATTGTATATTGTACTGCATTCAATTTAATTATATCCACTCTGACTAGATTCCATACTAAGGTTGTTGGTTGGTTCTGGATTCGAAAATGCTTAATTTTTTTTTTTTTTTTTTTTTTTTTTTAAAAACCTTTATTTGTGCATAGTAAAAGAACAAATACGGGCCTACAACCATCAGGCCGGCCACAATACGGTTGAGCACAGAGACAAACAATACATCCCCTGTGCGTCAAGGTCAAGATTAGCAACGATTCAGGATTCATACACTGGAGGGATCCTTGACACCGGGGGAAGGAGAAGTGAAGGTTAATTTTAAGGTTTTCAAAAAAAATTTTATCGGGAAAAAAGTCAGTAAAGGATAGAAACAAGGAGATTCGAGTCCGCAAGTCGGCTTCATACACTGGAGAGCAGCAGCATCATTAAAACAGCCATAGAAAATCTCATACAGTAAGGCGATGCAATTAGATAACAGGATCATCACAGTAGTAAATACGCACCCCCTAAAAGCCGCCCCCACTCAATCCACCCCACACCCGGACCCCGAATCGAAACAAGTATAGCGCAGAGACATGAAAGAAAGAGGCCCATAGAACTAAAAAAGAAACAGTAAATCACCCCCCCACCCTACACCAATGCGGAGGCTATGGCCTACCCCCCCCCCCAGCATAGTGCCTGTCGCCCAATGAACCCGAAATATAGACGAGAGAGAAAGTAGGAATAGAGTAAAGAAACTAAGAGAAGAAAGAAGAAAGGAGGCGGGGAGGAGCCCACGTATCCTCAGGAGCGCCCGACACCACCGGCCGACCAAGCCTCCACACACTGAAACCCCACTACACCCAAAGGCGGTCGTGGGAAGATAGCATGTAACACCACGGAAATGAAGGCAGACAGATCGCGACGAGTGCGCACAACATAAGTAGACAATTCCAGTCCCAGTCCAGCCCGGCCGTGAAGCCATGATGATAGAAAGTAATCTAGCCCTGGCCCGATCGCGGGCGTACGATTAGACCCGCCCCCTCGTGAATGCCCCGCATCCCGAACAGACAAAGACAATATGGCCACTTGGGAGAAGATGGAGAAGTAGAGTCACAAAATGGCCGCCGATCATCTATTGAGGTCCCCTTGCACACCATATAAAATCCAGACCTGGCTTGTAAAGTACATGAGTTCCACATAAAAGGAGTCGTAGGCCACCGTGAACAGTTCCTCGAGGTCGCCAGGTGTAGTTCAGCTGGAAACTCCTGCGGGCACGGTGAGGCAGGCAACAACAAAGCAGGCAGCAATGACCGGGGAAACAAAGTATCTGCCATTGAGCAGGAGAGCGATTGATCCTGAGCGCCGGGAAAGCCAAATGCAGACACCAGTGTAGCACCGTTATACCCAGTCGTTGCTTCCCCGCAGGAGGACCACAGCACTGGCAGACTCACGTCTTGTTGATCACAAACGGGGCGCTCACGGCCCGCAGCAGACAGTGTAGAGTCGAACCGCTCACTCAGCGTTTGCAAGCCGACACACAATTGCAGACGAAAGTCCCGCAGGGCAGCCAGAACGGAGCCGTATGTCAGCGGAAGCTGCGTCCCCCCAACGGCAGCAATCCGGGACGGCACTGGGGAGCTGGAGTCTGGTAGAGGGAGGGCGAAGCGGGCAGCGGGCGAGACCGGAGCATCACCCCCCAGCAGCGAGCAGGCAATCAGCGCCATGTTTTACCGTTGAACGGTACCGTGGCCAGGGGGGGGATCGTGACAAGGAGGCAATTCCCAACAGGTCTGCGCCGCAACAGGTGAAAGCCAGCAGTCTCTTCCCCTCCCTCAGGCTCTCTTTGCAGCCGACTAGACCATAGAAGAAGGGGGTCTGCAGCCTTCTACAGCGTGGTCCACAGAGCGGGGTAGGAGACCCGCCACACCGGGGCTTACCCTCTGGCTCCAGCCCATCAGATGCAGGGTACAGGAGGTGTCCGGGCGTCTCTCTCCCGGCTCTTCTGGCGACCGTGCGTGGCGTGAGGCGGGATCGGGACCTCGGGCTCAGATTTGCACCAGCGGGTCCGGTGACTGCAACGATTCCAGGGGGCCGGCCGAGGCCACAGTAGAGCAAGGGTCCAGGGCGGGGAACAAAGGCACCAAAAACTCCGGCATCCGGGCGGGCTAAGACTTCGGGAAAGCGGCGGCGCAGTCAGCGCGTCGTCGCACGCGTTGCACCTCGAAAATCGGCAAGGATAGGAATCAGGATGATAGTCCGAGGCCAAGGGCCGACGGAGCCGGGCGCTCAAGCGACTGCTCCGGTCGCCATCTTGGCTCCTCCCCCGAAAATGCTTAATTAATTTTCCTGTCATGCCTACTGATTTTTACTTTACTCTGTTGCACATTATCCGAATATTTTACATTCATCTGTATCCACAGACTAGGATACACCGCATTGTTAAGTAGCTTTTCCCTTTCCGTTTCCCTACCCTGCACATCTTCCCTGCGCGCACTTCATTCCAGTTGAGCGTCCTTGACTACACCCCTCCCACCCTTGGCAACGCCCTGCCAGGATGCGATCACATGACACGCTGACACTTCGTTTCCGGAAACGCAGCGTTCATTTAACCCGTCCGGCAACTTTAGCCACACGAGACAGCGGTGAACACTGCACACGAACGTGGCGGCCGGCGCTAATGCCAGTGCTTTTTCTACATCCGGATTGATTCCACTCCTCAAATCATTCCTCATTACGGTAAGCCCTTGTTGACCTTGGTCCCCGCTGGACTTGACCCCCCCTTTTTACCCCGGTCTCCATAGTAACATGCAGGCCCTTTCTCCACCCCCAGGTTTTCCACTCATGACCGCTGCAGTGGATCGGGGACCCGACCCTGCTGCTCGCCTTCTTCACTACTACACTGGGAGGTCATTGGGTGAGTTAAATGTCTCACTTATGCAATTTCTTGCACCTACCTTCATTTCTGTTAGTTAATCCCGGCTTCCTCATTCCTAAAATACTCGTACCCAATCCTTGATCACACGCAGACGCTTCCCTACGCTGCGCCACACTCATGGATCCTATCATTGATGCCGGTTTCTTGACCCACCTCTGGACAAATCTTTGTCACTGCGCCTCCCGACCCACAGGTAGGCAGTATTCCTCCTACTTCACGCTCACTTCAGTCCTTGCGCCCCCGCCTCTGGTCCCCCTGGATCTCTCCCTTTCCTCCCCCATACAGCACCTTTAAATTGCCAACCCGGTCCTGAAGAGGATCCTGAATAAATAGGATTGAAACGCCATCGACCAATTTACCAGCGCAACTCACGGCGCACATTCAACTTTGGGTTATAAAATTGTTTTAAACCATGATTAATCACTGAAAATAACCTTTAGTGTTGAACCAATTATTCTTGTACATAAATCTTTTATCACGTTGTCACCCTGCGCCTCTCGCTGTTTTTTTCACTTGCGCCGTCACTTATTGTGTCACAAGCACAATGTGCACCAAGTTTCTTTTGGTTGCCTTTGCAATTTATGCTCACAGTGCGGATATAACTGTATTGTATGAACTGCGATTTGAAATATATTATTCCATGAGCACTTTTCGAACAAACTACCAGGAGTCTCCTTTTTTCCTTTGTGTAATGTCGTGTACATACATGTGTATTTACCTTCTTTATTGAATCCGGTTGAGACATTGTTGCTAGTTTTCACTTACTTACCCAGATCTCAACCTGGTCTATGGGTTATACTCCTGTTGTCATTTACTACTCTCAAGCGTGTCATGTCATCTGCTCCGATTATCACCTTTTACAGCCGCATCTACAAAATTTGACTTCCTACTTTGTCGACAAGACTACTGCTACAACAATGCTGGCGACACGTTATATGAAACACACGCAGCTGTTTTCTTCCAAGCTGCTCACGTTATATATTTTTTTTAACGCCAGATGACACTCAGCGATTGTTACCCACAGCACAGGCTACACTAATTAATGGATCACTTTCAACATAGTTCTGGATGCCACTCCCATTCCAGTCTTTTTTTTAATGACACGCCTCGAACCGTTAAACATGGGGTAGTCGTCAGCATGCAAGAATCCTCACCCGTGCTATGGAGTACATTCTGGGAATGTGTTGGCAAACATCATACACAGAATTCCTGGTACTTGGAATTCCTAGAAACAGCACATGCCAGTCTTGCCTTTTCAAATGCCACTACAATTACTCCGGCTCTCAACAGCATGCGCAATGGGGTAAGGCCAACAGTAGTCCACAGGCTGTTAACACTAACACAGCCGGTTAGGACTTTAACCTAACTATTAAGCACCCCCATCTCACACACTGCGAGCTCACTAGCCATCGGCATCCCTTCACTCCCTGCCCGTTCACTCACCATCGGCATGTCCGCATAATAGTATATAATCTATCAATGTGGTGGCACTACAAAAGTTCTGGGTCACCAGTGGGTTTGCGGGTGTTCCAGAGGCATTGCCCTGAAAAAAAATGACGCAACCAAAGTAAGTGAATATTCACCTTTAGAGTGCATGTATTTTACTAAGAAAAACAGAAGTAATGGGAACTTGGGAGACAGGATTTCTCTACAACAAATATTATATATTTTCGGGAGTGGGGGAGGGACATTTGTGTGTGCAATTCACATCTGTCCATCACATTTGAGCTGAGAATTTTCCACTTGTTGGAAATACTGCATGCACAGCTCTTGCGGAATGATGTATTCTTGGAAATCCAAGTGAGTCACAGAATTCCACATGAACTCCTGAGAGTCTTTGCAAATCACATTAAAGTAGGAAATCTACTCCAATCACAGAAGAAAACATGGAGGAAGATAAGTCTGACATTTCTGCCCTGAGCTTTGTGAACCAGCCTAGTTGTCTCAAAGCAAGCTCTTTCAATATGTAAAGCCTTTGTCCCTCTCACACATATGCCCTCTGCCGCTGTGTGTTTTCTCTCCATCTTACACGTTTCTCTCCTCAACCGTTCTGTGTCCTGATCTGAGGATCTCTGATCAGCCCCTCACCCATAGGTTATCACATGCAATGACTGGCATATAGGCTCGCTGGCATGCTACTCCAATGCCCTAGGCGACAGAGGAAAGTCTTCACTGAGTAAATGAAGGACATCTTCCTTGCAAAGACATGCTGTGCACGGATCTGCCCCATCTCCAACTCTCCCGAGCTATCATTACTATCAATGGAAAGCTAGTGGCGCACTAGGAGGCAGTTTGAATTCTATTGCCTCAGTTATTGGTGGAAATTGTGTTCGCTTAGATGGATTGCTGTTTCTGCTAGTTCTCCCGGCTGCTGACATTTATCATTTGATTCTGAACTCTTTCTCACTGCCTGGAAGGCAGGGAGAAAAAAGCTGCAGGCAATTTTCCCAAAACAATAGGCAAATTATAAAATCTTCTGGAAATTAATAAAAAATTGACTCATAAGCATTGTACATTTGTACATCTAACTCATAGCTTCTTTCCAATTAGTAATTGGTATTATAATGTAGGTCACCAGGTGGTCAGGACCAAAGGCTAATTGAATAGCTAAAGCAAGCCAGAAAAAGCTAAGGCAAGTGTGGCATCATGGACCTTAAAATGCGTGATAGAGTAGGAGAATTTAGCTTTAAAAAAGTGCCATAATTTACACTAGACATTAACAAAAATGCTTAAAAGAATGAAAAGTAGGAAAATGTGCCTTTTCTTAAACGTAAGCAAGCACTCATTTCTATCGTAATTACATTACTAGGACAGACTAGGCCTCAATTATCTTTCATCTTTCTATCTTTCAATTAAATGTATTTCTTCTTTAATAGATAAAATGCTTTTAGGAGACGCTGTAGGAGTTTGTCATCCCAATCTCACCATGTGCCACATAACAGACTTGGGCTGAGCTAGAAATGGAGGGTGGGCCACGTGAAAGGGAAGGAGAACCTTTGTCAAGAACAATCGGCAGCAGTATGCACGCGCCTACATCTGATGTATTTTTGACACCTATACTTGTGATGCACTATTCCAATTCACAACAAGTATTTGCAATCCAATAGGTCTCAAATTTATGAGAGTTTGAGCTATTGGCATTGTAAATGACAATGCCTTTTATCTATGTCTTTTTAAAACCGATAAATAAAAGGCATTGTCATTTACAATGCCAACAGCTTAAACTCTTGCAAATGCGAGACCTATTCCATTGCAAATGAGTACTATCATTTTTCTTTTAAAAAAGCATCAGGATAGAGCGTGTGCAAGCAGGACAAACTATTTGAGAAAATGGTGCTCGGAGGCTGTAATTAAAGCCTACGAGCAACAACACATGTAATGGGGGCGAGGGGTGTTGCCATGGGAGGTTGCAAAATGAGACAGGGCGGTACTAATGCGGGACTACTGAGCCTTTTGTCCAATGAATAGCCACAGTTTACAGTGGACAATGACACAAGCCAATGAAAAATGTGGGCGGCGCTTCAAGTCCCTACCTCAATACAGCATGCCTCTCAGAGCAGCACTTTCGCTGCACAGCTTGACCTAAGAACACAGAACAGGGAAGCTGCATGGGACTAACCAGCGTTCACTGGCGTAGATCGCAGAGACTAACCCAGGTCTGCGAGGCATCAGTCATGAAAACTGTATCCATTCCAATATACTTACAAAATGTCTGAAGAACAGCCCACACTGATGAATTCGTATATAAAGTATGTCTGGTATACTCTCACTACATCATCTACATAATATTGCATGACAAAAATATTACATCCACTACATCAACCTAACCACTGAATTGCAAGATAGGTGGATGAGGAGTTAAAAAAGTAACTGTAAACTTACCTTTACAATGTACTAGTATGCACTGTAGTGTATGAAATATTTTTTTAGGTCGATATGGCACTTCTTATAATATCATACAGCCCGTATGGACACGTTTTTGATATGACACCAATGCTGCCTTAGCTCTGGTGGCATAGGCAGTAATATAGTTATGCACAGGCCTTATATATCAAGCAAGGAAAGAAAGAAAAACCTGAACAGTAGACCGGAGAAAAATTTTAGTTAAGCTGGTAAAATCTTCGTAATTCCAGAACTTTGTGTTATGCAAAATTCCCAAAATGACTTGAAATTTCACACTGCGCATTTTGCACACAAACTTATTTGTATACAAAATTAGGCATTTTTTTTGCTCAAACTGGTCTCCTGTCATAATATATCTTACAAAATCTTTTTAACTCAAAAAGTGCTTTTGAGACAAAAATGTAAAAGTCACGTAAAATATTGGCAAACCACATATCACCATAAAAGTGATGTGAAAATAACATTCAAATAGAATTTCACCGAAATAAATTATGTAATTGCACCCACCCTTCCTTCAAAGACAGTTAACACATCAGAGGTATCAGTACTCTAAAACAAATTGGTTAAGGTTAGCAACGTCTTCAGATATTTTCTAACTTTGTTGCAGTCACCATTGAAGAGGTGATTTTTTTTACCCAGATTAAGCGACATGATCCTGGCATAACATACATGAAACACAGAAGGATAGCATTAAGCCCTCAAGACTGGCTCATGCTGAAACTGAAGAAAGTTCACCTTTGGAGGACAACGCCCAAGAACAGACATACAGTAGTGTAGAGAGAGCCTTTAAGGGAAGGGTGTGGAACTGTCCCACAAAGAGTGTGCCAGAAGCCCCAGGCAGCAAAGGCAAGAAAAGTGTGGATAGGTCTGCACATCTACTAGTGCAAGCAGCTAGAACTAGGCTGCTGAGGCATTCAAGTAATGTGACACAGAAAAACAGGTGCTGCTAAATGCTCAGTATTCACGCACCAAAAAATAGGTAGAAAGCATTAAAACGGTTTCCGAACACAAGCTTTGGCAAAGCCAATAGGTCTCACCTTTAATATGTTTGATTTGTGTAGTTATTAGAGAAAGAGTTTTATATTCACAATATTATGGTGGTGGGTTTTCTGAATATAATACTTTTGTAGGATAATATTTTTGTTGTAGATATTGTGACAGACAACCTTTAAGACCCACATGAAAAAAGTGAATTGGCCCATATACCTTAGATTACACACAGACTCTGCGATTAGAGGTAACGTTCTATCAACACCGATGTGTCTACTCTCATTCTCAGATCATATATATTTGCAGGCTCAGCAGTTGCCAAACACTACAAAACTAAATAGGCAGCAGCACTCATTAGTGGTTCTTTATAAAAGCACAAGTACAATCCATATAATGGTGAGTGAAGGCCATGTCCATTACCAAACGCAAACAAAATATAAATCGATGTTGCAATAGTCATTTCATCAAGCATTCCTGGGGAACTACCTTAACATACCAGTCACATCAACACATTACCTTCACACATAAGCTGTCCTGCATTTTTACCTCAGAGGTCCCAGAATGTTACCACCCTCTGGAAGGAAGCAGATTTACATTTCTAGGCAGCAATTTGCCTACAGTAATCTCAACAGGGGACAAAGACTACTGAGGCATATTAGCAAGGGGGAAGCAAAGGTAGTGGCAACATCATTACTTCCACTGCCCACTCTACTTTTTACTACTATCTTAAAGTAACGGTAGGAGTCCAATGTCATATGCAAAGTAATTCACACTTGCAGGCTAAGTAAATACATCTTCCTACATACATATTACTTTATCTTTGTGAGTAATTTCCAGAAAGCAAGGTAACACGTCGAGGATGTTCACTATATATCAAAAATGTTTTATAGCAGTCGGTCAGCTTGGTGCGAAGAGATGGCTGGAGTATTATGCCAGTGGTGTACAGCTGTAGATATCACCATAACTATTGTTTTCCAAATGCTACCCATCACGTACACTCGACATTCCACTCTTACATCACACACAATCTGAGAACTTTCACAGAATTTGTTGCAGATGATTCAAGATGATCACTCCAGCTGGCACATCATGCAAAACAAAGCAACCCTCCCTCAGAAGTCGCCATACAGAAGGTCACATGTATTAATGGGAGGGAAGACTGCTTAGTATGACCTTGCATGGAGGGAGGATTCTAAGGTCTCCGAGACCTTTTGTTACCTTACAGTGGGATCAGAGACTGCCGATTGCTTACCATTGGTTGTTTTCATTGTCCCTTTCATTTGCTTGCTTCTTACTCATCAGCTTCTCTAGGCTTTCCTTCCTCTACTTGTGTTTACCCCTCCACTAGAGCAGGGAGGCTTTGCTGTGTCCTTCCACTGCTTGCCTTTTCTAAGGCTACTTTTTCCTTTTTTGTTTAAGCACTTCACTAGAGTGTATGTGTTTTCAACCTGTCTCCCTTGTGTATTTCTCCCCGTCCATGCTCCTCTCTCATTCCCCTCCCATCCACCCTCTGTTGTCCGTGTGCTACCTTAGACCTTCCCTCCCACCCACTCACTGTTGTCCGTCTTTCCCCAGCCCCTCCCACCTTCCCTCTGTAATCTGTGTGCTTCCCCAGTGACTTCCGCCCACCCTCCTTCATCTGTGTACTTGTCCAATTGCTTCCGGAGTTGCTTATGCCCAACCTCCGCTGTTCATAAGCTTTTCTTGCCCTTCCCACTCACCTTTCATTGACTGCGGGCACCCCTGCCCCCTTTGTTGTCCGTGTGCTTGAACAAGCCCTTCCCACCATCCTCTGTTGTCTATGTGCTTGCACTATAATACTCCCACCCATCCTCTGTTGCTCGTATGCTTGTCTGAGCCCCTCATGCATGCCCTCCATTGTATGTGTACTTCCCACACCCCTCCACAGTTGTCTGTGTGCTTATCTCAGTTTCTCTTGCCCACTCTCCACCCGATCTCCTTCTCCCTTCATCACCTACCCTCCCACCCTCTGTAGTCCGTGAGCTCATCCCTCCCATCTCAGTGTTCCCTTGTCCCTCAGCAGAGTCCCTGGGGAGGGATGTCAGACGAAGCAACATGAAGCAAGAGAGAGTAGGAGAGAAGGACACCGGTGGGGAGAGGACAGGTGAGAGAGGACGGGGAACACAGTGCTTAAAATAATTTTTAAAAGTTTTTTTTGCATTTTTATTCACATTTATTTTTAAACCACGCTGCACAGCAGCCGCCCTGCTGTACAACATGACTGCAAATCGTTGTCAAAGGCAATAGCTCTCATAGGCGTGACCTATTGGGTTTGCCAATGCTGCATCTCAATTCTCCTGGTCACAGAAAAGGTTTGATGTTTTGCGAGTGAGCATTCTGTGAACTTTACTATGCTCCTAGCTTAGTTCAATTTTACCTTAGCAGGCTGCCTCAACATTATCAGTCATTGCATGCCTTGAATTGTTTCTCTGTAAGGTCTGGTCTGGAATAATATTATCAACAAAATAACAGACCAGGAAAGACTTTGCAAAAGCCTTCCTTTTCAATCAAGACTCACAATCAGACAACAGCAAAAACGGAAATGTAGCTTACTTCTTATCAGCTCACATCTACCACAAGATGAAAACAGCAAAATTAAAAAACAAAAAAAGAACTGCGTAGTGACTTGAGAGCAATTTTTTTTGTCAGTCATTTTCACCATGCCTGTCTCTCATTACCCATCCCATTTTAAATGTTGTTTATCACCAGGGCAGGATTATGACCTAGAGGAAATACCCCTTACAGAAGGCGCGTGAGAAACTCAATAATTCTCCCTGTAAGTGACTGTGTGTAAAATACTTACAGTCCACAAATTATATCCACAATATTTGAGATATTGGACTGGAGAATGCTTCACACTTCCCTGTAGATCTCAAATCAGTCCCCTAAATGTTCTTTTTACACCTCTTGTCTAAACCTTTGGAGGAGACTAGTTTACCGGGAGGAAGACGCTTGATTCTAAACCTACCACCATTCCTAGCCGCCTGGGGTGAGAGACAGTGCAATCTGCTTGAAGGACTCGTGGTCTGTGGCTTAAAGGGTGCAGCAGGGCTGCGAGCGTTTCAGCAGGGACTCCATCTCCCAGGAGCCCCTGCCAGACCGACTGCCAACACCTGGTCCGCTCTCCCTGTTGCTACGCCCACGGCCTGTAACCCCGCCCTACTTAAACAATCTAGATCCCCGCTGCGTGGGAGCGCGCGGGAGTGCCCGGGGCTAAGCCCGGGCAAAGGGCGGGCCCTCTTAGGCCCTCTGAGGCCGAGCGAGGCCGGGCAGGGCCCATTCCCTTTCATCTTTTTTCCTTTCCATTTGTATCTTTTGTTAGCATCGTTGCTATGGCCCAGAGTCTCGACAATGTCATTCTAGAAAAGCCGGGGGGGTCGTTAAATGGCACTCTCGACAGTTATTTTACAAGGGTTCCCATCGATTTAGATAGGGAATCAACACTAGAAGAGCGTAGGGCGGAGCGCCATCGTTCGGTTGAATGTCTGAAAAATAGGGCTTCAATAGATCGCACGTCTCACGCCCTCTCCCTCAGTGGAGGAAGTCTCTGGGGTATTGCCGACCTTACATCTTTAGAGAGTGTTCCACTCCTGCTACGTGATTGCACACCTACACCTTGTCTCTCCATTGAACAGCCCATGAGTTATACTCCCCTTCCCAGTCCCGTCAACATAACTGCCAATTTGACCAACCCGACCACTAGTAGGGGAAAATCTGTCCGAAATAAGATGAATAAATTATTGCCGCATAAGGGCTATGGCCCACCACCAGGCAAAAGAAGACGCAAAGGGGGGGAACAACAAAAATCCAAGATTAGTCACACCGACTTTGGCAGGCCTTCCAAGCCAGCCATTAGAACAGATCAGGCTTCAGTAGCCGTACTAGTCAACTTGCCTAACTTGGAAGCCCCCCTTAAACCTCCACATATCGATAAGGAAGTTAGTACCATTGTACCTACTGCCATTTCTGCTGAATCCGTGCTGAAAGGAGCATTTCCCACCGTTCCACCAGATAGCATGGAACAACTAATTAGGTCTTTTTTTCTACCAATTATTGAGGGGCTAAAGAGGGTGGAGAAGCGACTCGAGGCCATCAAGTCTGTTATTAGCAGTAAGGACGGTGCAACTAGGGCCACAGTGAGTACGGCGGTGCCACCCATAACCCTGGTTGCACAACCAACCAGTTCTGCCTCTAAAGTTTTATTCCAACCCACCAAAGTTACATCACAACTTCCCAATCTAGCAAAATCTAATCAACAAAGGTTATTTCCCCCATTGCAGGCAAACAAACTAGCTGTAACTCCTGCCAGTGAACCCACGAGGGGAATGGAAAAGGTACTTGTAGGAAAAACGCGGGAGGAGGGGGGAAGCACCAGACACGTAAGGGCACCAATGAACAAAGGTCCACTAGTTGAACTTCCCCCTGAAGCGGTGCCCTTCGTGGTGGTCTTGACGGGGGTCCCTATACTGACAGACAATAAAAGGGAAGGGTTCGCCCAGTTAAAAAATAAAATCATGCACTGGTTCAGTATATACAGACCAATCACAAAAAACATCAATGGTGAAATAGTGCATGTTCGGCGACTCCCATGGCTGGGTGGTAGAAGTAAAGACCTTGAGGGAGACGTAGTTGTAGTTCATTTCAGAGACCCACGTGTGGTCAATTACATATTAAACTGGCCCACGGGCAATGGCAATAGCTGCATCACCCCTCGTGCCCTGACATTCTTCTATCCCAGATCACTTGTGTTCTCTCCAACCTACATAAGCGGACAAGCACCTACCTATACAAATTTCTTAGCACCGTACAACAATGGGCATTTTGTGCAAGCACAATACCCAGTACCTCTTGCCAATCCCTTTGGGTGGAATACCGTACCTCCTAGTTTTAACATAACCACTAACAGGAGAATGGATCATTTGAGACCTTTCACACCCTTGGAGACAGTAAACAGGTTTGATGTGTTCACTGGCATGGAAGGGTGCGATTGAAGATTACAGCCCTTGCGGGGCATGTGGGCCCGCCCGATTGGGGGTGCTACCCACGTGAAGCCACAACTCATTGAACCCTCTAGTACACAAATAGTTCAGTCTGCCCCCCTCACTGACCACGATTCCATTATTGATCATGGTAATATTTGCAGGGAGGAGGTTTTGATGGTTGGTGAGACTTGCTCTGTAGATGAAAAAGGCCTAACTACAACTTTTAATGTGCCATCGCCTTTGTCAGTTCCAGTTAGGGAAGCTCCAACCGATGGTGGGGAAGGGGCAGGAAGTCTAATGTCATGGAACATTGCGGGCTTGCGTCACAAACAGGAGTCCCAAGACTGGGTTGACTTTGTTAATCGTTTTGATATATGTCTATTTCAAGAGACATGGGTGTGCGAACCCATGTTCCTTCAGGGCTATTTGAATTACTCTATACCAGCTACTAAGGGCCAAAAGGGTCGGTCTGATGATCTGGGTTCGGCAAAACCTGCGTTTTAACATAAGAGTTATTGAGACAAGGAGCAAGGATATCCAACTTATAAATCTTGATTTGGGATCGTTAGGGCGCCTTGATTTATACAATGTATATGCCAGGGGTAACAAGGGTGGAAAGTCAGAAGTTTTAGCTTCTTTGGTGGCTCTCCTAGAGACCCACTCCCTGGTTAATAATATCATAATTGCTGGCGATTTTAATCGTACATTCAAACCACTAGACATAGGTGATGACTGTATTGGGTCAGAAGAGGATAGGCATTGGGGTGTCCCTCCACTAGATCTAGACCCGATAAAACGATGGTCTGATGATGTTATTTGCCTAAACGCCATCTGCCTAGAGAGAGGCCTCCGTGCGTTGAATGGGAGAACCAAGAGTGACAGGGTGGGGGCTTGCACTTTTGACAATGGCCGGAGTAGGAGTAGGATAGACTATGTCATGTGTAGTTTGGAAATATGGAAGCAGGTTAATGATATGGAGGTCATGCACAGGTTGGAAAATGACCATGACCCTCTGTGTATTTGTCACAGATGGTGGACCTTGCCTAGCGGGAATGTTCGAACAGAGTGGGAAGGTCTCCCCTTACCAGTTCCTTCCAATGATACACGCCGGTTAAAATGGCCTTGTGTACTGGCCAATCAAGATTCTATGGCTAGTATAAATATGGAGGTGGATAGAGCAATTGAGGCCTTGGAGCAGGTTGCCACTGTTACCCAGGGGTCGCAGGAAGCAACAACAATTCACGATATTCTCTTTTTAACCATTAAGTCACATTTCCAGAAGGTAGGTAGGAATAATAGTAGGTACCTAACCAAGACTGCGAAGTGGTACAATGCACAGTGCAGGATGGCAAGGCTTGCTTTGGGCAGTTCTATTAAGACTAGGGATCTGGCGGTAATTCGTGGTGCCAGAAGTAATTATAAAGATTGTATAGTCGCAGCGAAAAAGGAGTGGGATGAGAGGCACTGGAGAGAGCTACTGGAAGCCTGCGGCTCCAAGGATTCCAGGCTTTTCTGGAGTATTGTTAAATGGGGGAGGGGTGGTGAGCCTGACTGCCCTGATAATAATGTCCAGGAGGAGGATTGGGTCAAATATTTTAAACCTCAATATGCCGAATCTAATCCTGGCAGGGAGATGGACGGGTTTAAGGTTGTCTATCCCAAAGAGCCATTTTTTAGTCTCAAAGAGGTCCTGTTGGCGTTAAGTGTAGCATTGTCCGGTAGAGCCCCTGGAATGGATGGGGTCCCGGTAGACCTTTTTACTAATGATAAGGAACAATGGGGTAGATACATCCTTCTCCTCGCTAATGCAGTCGCTCAAGGAGCACCGGTACCGATGAGTTGGAGGGGTGCAATCATTATTCCCATATTTAAGAAGGGCGATAGGGGGTCGCCTGGGAACTACCGGCCAATTAGCTTGATAGCGACCATACAAAAGGTTGTGGGGAGGATGGTGGTAAACAGGCTCATGGAATGGGTTGATGAGCATAATGCACTATCACCCTACCAAGCAGGGTTTCGGAGGGCTACCAGCACGATGGGCCAGGTGTTTCGATTCACTCTGGTACAGTGGCGGACTGTGGTACTTGGCGATGGCAGCTTGTACGCTGCTTTTGTAGATTTGCGGGCTGCCTTCGACCTGGTGCCTAGGTCCAAGCTTTGGTTTGAATTAAGAAGCCTGGGTCTGCCTGACGATCTACTGACTATGGCTATGCGGTTACATGAGGCAAATTTCGCCAGGATACAGTGGGGTAGGCAGGGTGAGACTACTGCTGATTTTCCGGTAGAACGGGGTGTGCGACAAGGGTGTGCGATGACCCCGCTGCTCTTTTCACTATTTATTAATGGGGTAGTAGCAAGAATGCTATCCGCGAATGTAGACGCACCCTCGTTGGCGGGCATCAAGATACCGATCTTGATGTTCGCCGATGATACTGTGATCCTGTCAAAGACTCCCAGTGGTCTGCAAAGTGCCCTCTGTATTTTTGATGATTTTTGTAGGCATAATGGTTTGGAAGTCAACGTGGCAAAGACTAAACTCATGTTTTTTAACCCTCACCGCAGTGTCAGATCCAAGTTGTATTTGAGCCAACGCCCCCTAGATGCAGTTAGAGCCTTTACTTATCTGGGCATCTACATAACAGATGATTTAAGATGGGCTCAGCACATTGCCTTGGCTGCTCTAAAGCATAGGCAAGTGGCTGGAGTCCTCGGGCTCGAGCATAGGAAATCACAGTCGAAACCTATTGCACCAGCTTTGCAGGTGTATGAAGCAAAAACCCTGGAATCTGCACTGTATGGTGCAGAATTGTGGGGATTTGGTAACCTCAATTCGATGCAGATGTCTGAGAATAAGTTTTTTAGGTCATTAACCGGTCTCCCTAAAAGTACACCTCTGATCCCCCTCAGACATGATTTGGGAAGAAAGGCAGTAGGTGACCTGGCAAGGTTACGCCCGATTTTATATTGGAGGCGGCTCTGGACTACACCAGAACTTAAGCATTATGCCGAGGGCTTTCTAGCAGTGATTAAGGCCGATGTCTTCCATAAGATCCAATGGTTGAGTAAACTTAGAACATTGTTATGTGTGCTTGGGGTAAAGCTCCTATGGGATACCCCATTAGAAGCATCCTTTCCAAGCAAGCAAGCAAGCAATCAAGGAGCTGTATTGGGCCCATGTGTCTGAGCAGGCATGGAGAAAATCTGATGCCGGTTCTATGTCTGGTCGTTTCTTGGAGGTTAAGCCCCTCCCTACACTGGAACTATTCTGGGACATTATAACTAATCCAAGGGATAGGAAACTTTTCTTTCAATTGAGGATAGGTGCCCTCCCTTTAAGGTCTTTAACCGGGAGGTGGAGGGGTTCTACCGATACTACCTGTCCTGCCTGTGGAATTACAAAAGAGTCCATTGGGCACTTCATGTTTTCCTGCAAAGCCTATGCAGCCCCACGACGTATTTGGTTAGCACCGGCCTGTAAAAATGTAGGTGCTCCCAGCAGCTCTGTAGCTATGAGAATTATTTGCACTAGCTCCTATCTTCAACTGACTGTAGCAACCGCTAAATTTTTGGGGTGGGCATGGTCCATTAGGCAGAGTGTCATTGTTTAGGAGCTATTTAATTAAAAGAACGTAATATTGGTTACTGTGCTAATGCATTGTGTTTATATCTAGTTTTCCGAATTTTGATTGGCTGTACATTTTAGGAGGTATGATTTTAACAATGTTTTCTAAAAATTATCATTGTGTGTACTGCTTTTATGAGAATTTCTCGAATAAAGCCTCTTGATTGATCTTTTCACAGTCTCTGACACAGAGCTACTGTTACCATCTGCATGGGGTCCTCGTTACAACTGTTGGCTGGAACCTCTTTGTGGTCTGTGACAGCACAAGCTCGGTTTAACAGCTAGAGTTAAAGGGGTCAATTCACAAAGTCATTCATGAAAACGTGCATTAGTAGCACACTTGTATCACTTCACATACTCATAATTGCTTCGTGAATTGGCCACACAATCTTTAAGCTAACCCTAGCACAATGCTTCAATTTCCAGTAGCACTCTAGAAGTACTACATCACACACTCATTAATGCCTTTCTCAAAGTTTGGAATACAAATGAGTAGGAAAAATGGTGTTTATGTGTGCCAAAAGAGTCATCATTAAAAAAGGACGCCGCGGGTACTGAAACATTATTTTAGAGAAAGTTTAATGATTATGGAGCCAATACACAAACCCGGTCTGCACAGCAGATCACTAAATACATTGTCTCTTGAATAATAAATGGCATGACGGTGAAGTATAAGGATTCTCATTTCATCAACATAGGAAGGGTAAAAAGTTAAGAGGACTATCTCAGCATCAATGTTCTCATGTGCAGATTTCACACAGATGTCAGAAGCAGGCGCGCAACCCTCCAATCTACCTTAGACCATGAACACGCCAACTGGAATTCATTTTCGAGCTGGGTAGCTTTGGGTGGCCCAATACAAAATTGTGTGCCTCTCCACTAGCCAGTGCTATATAAAACACAAGTTTAATAAAACTTGCTTCTGAAGAAGCAGTTACCTAAGGATGTCAAGAGTGGCTGTTTTTACGAAAAGTGCCTGTGTACCATAAATGTAGAAATAGCGTCTTTGCTATTCATATCAGGCAAATTGGCAGCTAGTTGTTAATTATGATGTGATGGTGAAGGACTTGATTCCCCTCTTGTAATTCCAAATGTGCAGATGCTGCAGAAGTGTTGTCACGATCTTTCAGAGAGGTTGCTTCATTTTCATGCACAAGCAAAAACCCTTCATAGGAAGTCACGGATGCACACAACCTTGTTCCAGTGTCGTTGATACCAAAGGCTAGTGACATGGACACTGGGATATGGAGACACCAACATTGGGTCAATGAAAGATGAACACAAAGACAGGGAAAAATAGACCACAAAACTAGAAAAGAGACACAGGAGCAGAGTGAGGTGCAGGCTTGAATGCAGGCAAAACAGAGGTGGTGTCAACAATAGTTTCATTTCAGATGTCAACAATGATGTAACTTAATGTCATAAGTTATGCTTAGCTCAGAAAACTACAGATGGTGAATTTCTGTAGTTTTTTTTAAACATTGGTTTTTATTTTATTTCAACAGCTCACTATAACGTCACTTTAACCTTTGCTTTTTTCAATGAATATATAATAAAGAGGTGTGCGTGTGTCACTTTCTCTCATCACTTGCTGTCTTTCTGTCACAGCTAGTGCCTTTTACTTTAGGCTCTGATTTTTTCTTACTAATACCTACACAGCTCAAGTCAGACTGGGCCTCTGAACTTGAACATTACCACTGCTTCCAGCGAGGTGCTGCTTGGACTCTGGGTCAACATAAAAGACCTGAAGTGCTGAGAACAATTTATTAAGCAAAGCACGGTCTATTTACCAGGTGACAAATCTATCATATGGGAGAATATGCTGAGCCTGGCAGCCACTCGCTCCTAAGGGCGCAAGCATGAGTTATTGAGACCCTGCCAGCAGAGTCTGTGTGAAATCATACACGCAAGACTGAGCCTTAGATAATGGAAAAAATAGTAACTCGGTTAAAATAAATGCAAAAAGAGGAAATTCGGTTAATGCGTAAACTGCAAAGGGAGAAGGGGTTCTGGTAGGAAAGATATAGCCAAAATCAGCAGGGTCTCCAGGCAGGTACGGCCTTGTGGCATAGGCAAGTTTAAGACATTTTTAACTGCTCTTTGTGAGAAGCATGGGGAAATATTGTGGTTTATCACCGAATAAGCAGCTATATGCACTTTACCTTTATTCCAATAAATAATAATACTCTCCTTCTCCGACAAGATGCCAAACACCTGGACTAATTTCTACGCCTGCAAGACTGAAGTCACCAGATGGATGAAAACCACCTGCCTCAAGCTTAATACAGACAAGACGGAAGGAGTAAAATTTGGCAAAGACACGTCGCTCTGGTACTCCACCTGGTGCCCTGCCAGGTTCCACGCACTCTTCTCCTTCAACCCACTCAACAACCAAATCACCATGACCGGCCAAGTAAACACTCTCTCTGTCTCCTGTTTTCACATATTCAAGGTGTTTAAGAAGCTCTTCAAGTGGCGCCCCATCAACCCACGCAGAACCGAACCTTGGTCTTGGGAACGAAAGGGAGCCCTTTGGAGAAATTTAGCAGAGGCCTGACACCCCACAGCGAGGACCACATTTGTGCAGAGCTCTAGGGGAAGCTAGATTCTTCCTCATAAACAAGGAACTTATCTGATACCTTTAAACTTTTATTGTGGAATTAGCAAAAGTCTGTTTGATAGCAGAGAATGGCTAACCTGGAAGATACCGACAATTCAGCATCCCCACTTGTAGTTTAAAACCTATGATCCCTTAAAAGAGGGGTTCCGGACCCAACCGGAGGACTATCAGCCCTACTACTGAACACTTCCTATCAAGAAGCCGCATCTGTGTTCATAAGTGGACAATTGCTGGTTCTGGAACGGAGTATCAACTATTAGCAGTACAAAAAGGCTTAGCCAACAGTGGTATCAGGGTCCCTCTTACCCAAACCTTCTTTAGGCCAGCCTGCAATGATGACCTTTGCATACAATTTATTGGAAATTACGTTTTGGCAATGCATCTAGTAATACAACACTGTCAACAGTTTTTTTTTATGTATAAAAAGCACAGTACAAGAACCAACGAATGGGGACTAAATCATGTTCAACACCATTGCACAGGGTAAAATCCTATTTTAATGATAAAACAGAAAAGCAGAGAGGATGGCAAGAGAGGAGTAGCAAAGGGAGAAAGTTCTACACCTGGGGGAAGTCAGTGTTGGTCAAACATAGACTGAATGGGAAGGAGGGAAGCAAAAGTCTGAGAACTGCCGAAATGTGTGATGTGGCTTCGGAATACTATTGACAGAGGCAGTATAAAACCTTGTTGTTGAGAGAAGCATGTCCTTAAAGAGCACCTAAAAATAATGTTAAAGTTTAATGCACAATACAGCAGCAAGAATTTTTTTTTAAATTACGTTCGGATGTGCCAAAACCAAAAATATATCGTAGGAAAGGTAAATTGCCAAACAGGTCCTGACTCAGCCACAGGGCAGCAAAACAAGTATTGGCAAAGTCACCAGGTCTTGCCTTTGAAAGGGATTAGCCAATGCTGAATAAGCAAAAATACAAAAAGGAAACAGATGGTTGTTGTCATTTCTCCACATTGGCCAAAAAGCAAAGTCCGCCCCTAACATGTCCACACCTAGCATGATGATGTATACTTGCACAGTTGGTGGCGCACAACAGGCGTGTGAAATACAATGAACGAGTATCCCACTTTTAAATGAAAGTAAATACAGTAGGAACAATATCTTTACAAGTCTTGGGCACAATTATATTTGTTTCTGGATCTAAGACCTCTGGGAAAACAACCAATAGATTCTGCATTCAACAAGAGTTAAATACAAAGCCTCATGAATGGCCGCAAAAAGTATGGAGTACAGATAAACTACTTTTACATTTTCTATAATACTAGATTGAATAAAACATTCACTGAGTGAGAAAAGTGACACAAAATTGTGGCAGTTGATGCCACGTTGCGCTCGTGTAAATAGGGGGCCATATGTTACAACAACAGGTAGATGTGTTTTTGGCCAGACACTTTCTTAGAGAGAGCACACTAGGATCCAATCTCATTTCTATTCTCTTAAACAACACATAAAGAAACCTAATCTAAAACAAAACTGCAGAAATCGAACATTAATTATTTTTCGACACGTATTCAATACAGAAAAGCATCGTCCTTCTAATGTACACTAAAGTGAAACTAAAATATGTACATACATATATAACTTTGTGCTAGCTGCTTAGGTTATCTGCTACAAGCCTCTGAAGCCATCATGGTCTCCAGGCCACGAGCTTCAACAATTTCCCCCAGGCTTCCTTTGTACCTCTAGGAGGCAAATGATCCAAAAAGTCACAAGTGCTCCATAGGCTGCAGGGAGGAAGCCTGGCAGACTCAGGTCCCAGAAAAATCACAGAAATTGCAGAAACAGAATAAAATTAAAGGCTTATGAAACACACAAAGTGCACTATACCAAATTGGAAACATAGGAAGCATATTCAAGTTTTCTATTTTACCTTTACTGAAAAAAGAATTCTAATTTGCTTTTTTAATATTGCACTTGATACTGCACTTCTGTCGATTGTAACACTGTAAATAACAGGTGTTACTACTAGGCAACTTACTAATACACAGTTTGCCAACCCTGGAAGACTGAGTCTGCCTTGGTGGGACTTGGACTCAGACCTGAGGGTCACGGCATATCTTGACAGTGACTATTAACTCATGACCCGTCTACACAGCATTTAAAATCTACCCAGTGCCTTGAAGGTGACCTACAGAGACTCAGCTGTGGTGCCATGCCATGTCGATTTCTAGAATACAGAAGCCTACGTCCCTTTGTCCAAGTTTTGCATAGTTGCCATCTAGAGTTTCTGAGTTTTTAATACTGAAATGTGTGCTGCAGTATTAACTTGTTTTTACTGTAAATTATTGTTCCATGCAATCAGTCTGAGAGTGAGCTGCGTCAGCTAAGCTGCTCGATATTGTCGTTTTGGGTAGGCTCCCAGAACCTGATGATTTGTGGTGTCTGGGATCCCAGCCCGCCTCCCTATTAAGAGTTTAAAACACTCTCTCCATGGGCTATGCCACTATCACCTGACACAGTATTGGTGCTTTGGTGGTCATGTGACTCGCATCCCAATCAGGTCATCCAGCCTCGAGGGTCAGTGTGTTTTCTTATAGGGCCTTCTCTGTTGAGGCTGAGAAGAACCGGGATCCCTAACCTGGTCTCCCAATAGTCCTTTCTTCGATGCCCTCCCTATTTTTTTATATTCCTAATCTAACTACATGTTTCCATTTAATTAGTCACCTTTCTTAGGGCCTTGTATCACTTATGCCTGCGGCTTGCATAAAGTCGCACTTGGGTGCAATTCTCAGGCACGGAGCTTTACTGGTGTAGAACACTCCTTGCTACGGGTAGCTTCTGTATCCCTCCTAGGCGGATTCCTCAAACTTATAACACAGCGGTGAGCTGGCTACATAATGGCAACTCTAATAAGTTGCTCCCCTCCTGCTCCAGAGTGGATTCCTATTGCATATACCATGGCAAGTTGTTACCTCTAATTCCTATTAGCTGCTCCCTACCGCACCAGATTTGACTCCTTGGGCATGTACCACAGCAGGCTGCATTATGCACGTTCGCATGGGTTGCCCATCTACCATTGGCTGAGGGCCTCTTCAGGCTTACACCAGGGCTTGTTTTATAGCGCTAACTACTATGGGTTAATTGTCTATCACTCCTGGGTGGATCCTTCCAAGTGTATACACGTAACTGCGTAATGCCCATTCCTGTGGGTTGCTCACAGCCGCCGTGGATGGACTTACGCATATCTTTCAAGCATATCTTATAGCGTAACAAATGCGCTTCTGCTACTCCTCGGTGGATTTCTCGGGGCATATACTTTGGCTGGGTATATAATGGCCATTCCTATTGGTTCCTCGCTTCTGCTCTTGGGCTCATGTACTCCCCATGTACCAAGGTTGCTTAAAATAACAGCCATTCCTGTGGATTGTTCCTGTGCTGTTCCTGCGTGGACTCCAGAGCATGTACTGTTGTTGATGTAAGATTACACCTCTCAAGGGTAGCACCCGCCAAATTTGGATACTTTTCTATTGCCATGTTCAATGCGGTTTTAAACTGCATGGCATACCACCCCAAAGATGGTAGGTATCCGCAAGCCCAACTACGTTTTTTTGGTCTCGCTGAGCCCAGCACATGCGCTGGCTCGAAGAGACATTTTGTATGTGGGAATTTCAAAGTGCTGCTGGCTGGCCTAACGCTTGCGTTCACGTGATCGTGCACGCGTGCAGCCGGCCGCCAGCAGCACTTTGAAAACTCGTGCGTCATCGCGATCGCGATCACTTTCGCTTTCAGAGCGATCGCGATCACGATGACGCACACACAACTCCCGCTTCTCCCCCTCCCCCACCACATATTGCGTCTGCAGCCGCTCGCGCGCGGCCAACGCTTGTTTTAATTAGTAGCGGCGCTTACATAATAAAAGTCACACCCTTATTTACATGGGTCGTCCCTCTTGGAAAACATTCTTAGTTATGCTTCTAAGGCCACGCTCCTTTTGAACTCCCTTCCCTTTGTTTTCATTCCGCCAGCAATCTCCTGTAGATGGGCCATCCCAGACGCGCGTTCACATTTCTATGTATATACTCCACTGACACCTCCCCCGTTCCGTAACAAGACGCTACACTGCGTTTCTTCTTGAAAAGGTGGGAGATCTTGTTTCAGATTATTGAAACTCCCTATCCGAGATGCATAACACCAGAAAAATACATTATTTTTGATGGGGCAATCGCTGAAAATCGGGGATGAACAACTTCATAAACTACATAGTTAAGGAACAACAAGTTGGATCAGGAAGCTATCAGTGCTGATACTGCACATTCTCTGACTGGTCAAAGAATGAAACAACGCTATTGGTTAGAAACAGTTTGGATTTTGTGATTGGACAAAGCTGGTGACGTCCAAAATGTGTGCATGAACACCTTGAACCTCACACGCTACACGTCTCCTCGCTACACGTCCACTTTGGCCAATCAGCTTGCCGCTTGGCCTCCATCACATCTTGTTGAAAAGACCTCAATTTTGCGGTGTTTCCAATCCGGATATAATGCAGGTCAGTACCTCAAGTTTTGGGGTTAACTTTGTGCTAACACTTATGCGGAATGAGAGTTTCCCACGCGGTTGTCGTACGTCCCTCTCCAGCCCGAACAACTGTTAAGAGCCTTGTACGTCTGTGCCTTTGTATGGTAAGTCGTGCTTGATTTCTGCGCTTAGCATCTTGGGATATGTAGTTCCGCTGTATTTACCTACTTAACTGTACTCACCAATATAGAAAACCAAATGAATTTGAGGGTTGATACACAGTATCGTCCTGGTTACACACATCGTTATCTAATCTCACTAGAGCACACACTCCCTTTAAAAAGCCAGGGCATCTGTTACATGTAAAAAAAAAAATTCCCGATGGACACTGGATAGCAGCCACTATCCTGGCGAATCCGGGACTTCTATTCTGCAACTCCCGGAAGACGAGACTCTTTTTTGGGGTTTACTTTATCCTTAGTATCCTTTATTAAAATGCTTTGCATGTGAAAGGTATTTGTGCTCAAAAAAATATTGTAGGCTTTGTGATTACTGCTGATGATCTCAAGTGTCACTTATGATAAGTTAGACTCGCGCGTTTAGCGATCTGAATGAAATCCCACACACAGCAGGCTGGATCTCAACAGGACTACAACCAGATCTGCAGTGCCGAGTGCCGAGCAGCACACGACAGTCGTCTGATATCAGAGTGAGCCCTCCTGCAGCTCCAGATTCTAAAAGGAGGAACTATTATGCCAAGACTTTAAGTAGGATGACAAAAGTGGGGTGTCTCTAAAAGGGGCATGACCTATATATTGAAGGTCATGGCCTAAAATATGTAAACTAAAATCGTGAGCTTTCCATGATGTGCAACCCATACAGCATCTTGGCACTTCTCTGTGAGTTTTCTTTATTGCACCCGGACACAGTGACTTTCGTGCACCTAACAGAAGCTAAACGTACTGGCTTTGCCAATGCTTATTAGCAGTATCAGATGACCAATATTTTACACACTACCAGGGTATATCCTACTACGAATCTGATGTAAGTGAGCTTCACGGCTAAACACTTATAAGGTCCAAAGGCGAGACCTATTGGCTATGCCAATGCTTGTTCTCATATGTGTCTCATAAAGCCATGCCCTTGCTTCAACATGGTTTGAGCAGTCTTTGCCATACAGCACTTCCCATATTTGTCAGGCTGCACTCACTTGCTTTCTATCGATCCCTGCACTAGCATTTCATGTTTCAGTGTCCCGTCTTTCACTCCTTTAGCTTCAATTCATGTCTAGGTGAAGCGGCAAGACACAATAACAGCACAACTCTGGTCTTAAACGTGACAGTGAAAACACTACTCACACAGACAACACGACAGACATACACTATTCCACACAAAGCACTTCCATTGAGAAGAATGCTCCCCATCCGCCAGTGCATTCCAGTCCCTCATCAGAGGCATGAAGCATAGGGTGACCAGACGTCCCGGTTTTCCCCGGACGGTCCCCGTTTTTGGAGAAGTGTCCCCGTGTCCCGACACTTTTCTCCAATTCAATGAAATGTCCGGGTTTTTAAACAGTGTCCGGGTTAAACATACAAATGTCCCGGTTTTTCATTTGTTTCGGTTGTTTGAGCATGCGCGTGCATGCTCTCTTTGCACTGATTAAAGCGTGACGTTTAGGTGAGCGTTGTAGCAGGAAGGGAAATCGGCCTTTGAATGGGATGGGGGGTGGGGAGAGGTGCTCCTTTCATTCCACAGCCCGAGGTTCAGCGCTTTGAATGTGACCTCTGTCTCCAGGCCGAGAAGTCAAAGGATGCAATCTGCATACATTCACACCTGAATGCCGGTCACTTAGGGTGCTTCCAGAGATACCTTTGTTTTGTTAATGCAGTGCTCCTGCTCCAACAGCTGGGTGCTGGCTTCCTGGGGGCGCCGTGTTTTAAAGTTTATTATGCTTTTGAAGCACCTGCTGCAGCGTTTCTTTACCCCCAGCAATTACCAGGCCTCACATAAATGTCAAGATAACTCGTGTGATTAATAATCTTCCTGGAGAGAGATCAGCATTTTGTATAGTTGAGGTTTTGACTTCGGTGAAGTTAGTGTAGAGGGTTAACATGCCTGCTGCAAAGAACCTGTACCAAGTAGATTACAGAGTGCGTATGATGTAAACAGATCAGCAGATTACTGCTTTCAAAAGAGAGATCCTTTTGTTACTTGCAATTTATAACTTAAAGTCCTGATATAGAATAGTGAGCTATTAACTTTCATCCTAGAACTGCATACACACTGCAAAGTATACATTATTAGAGCATTGATTAATGTTGCAAAAAGGGATAATTTGGCTAGAAATCGATTCTTATTATTAAAGAAAACTCCCAACTATGCTGTTTCTTTTTCGACTCTGCGTTTGTGCTTCTCCACACCAAGCACTCTTAAACTATACTGCCTACCAGTATGGATGACATGTGACTCCCTACACTTTTAGTCCTTTGGCTTATGTAACATTTCCTATACACTGATTACACATGCATGATTGATTGTCTCTGTGTAATGTGTGTGTGATGCGAAGTGCTCGGACACCCTACACTGGTATGAGTGGCGCTATATAACTAATTCAATGCATCTGAGAGAGTGTGGTTATGGAGACTTGGTCACTGTTAAAGGGTGCTAGTGAGAGAATCCGTGGTGAAGGTGGTCTTGGGGGGGCGCCAACAAACACTGTCGCACAGGGCGCCACCAGCACTAAAGCCGTGGTCACCAACTATAGCAAATGTTGAGGCAAAGTCTGTTTAAATGGAATTAATGGTTACAGCCAATAAAAGACCTCTGATTTGTCGTCTGTAATGCTTCATCTCGGTCTGTGGAGGGAGCTGTCATTATAGTCCTTTTTCTATGTCCATGGCAGCTGTCAAATAGTCCTACCTTTATGTCGATGGTTACTGCAAACCGTAGTCCTACTTCTATGTCTATGACCTGTCCCCGTTTTTTAGGTCTCGGCTGCGAAAGGCTGCGCTTGCGCAGTCTCGCTCCGAGATTTAATGAGTTTGAGTGACTTTGAGAAGAGGGGCTTGCACCCGCCCCTCTTCTCTCCTGTTCTCCATTGGCTGGCCTCTTAAATGCTGGCCAGCCACTGGAGAAGAGGTCCAGTCACTCCGTTGAAGCCCCGTCCTTTTCGGATCGGGGGGCGTGTTTTTTGCGAGAAGTCTCAGGGAGGAGACAACAGCAAAACACGCCCCCCAATCCGAAAAGGACACTCCCTTTCTCCGAGGCATTTTCTGCTGTGCCTCGGAGAAAGGCGGTGGTGTCTTTCGGTCGCCTGCACCAGAACCACAATTATATTTGGTAACTAATTAAGCAGGGTCTCCTGGCGTGACAATCAGAACCGTCACGAAACCGGGAAACGGACGGGTCCATAGTCAGCAGCTCAATGTGCTATCGAGTGTTTTTCCAGTACCACAAAGCAGCCGACATTTAGTGGGCAGGCGGCCAAGAGAGATCAGACTCCACCTAGGTGTGGGTAAATAATTACGCACCCGTCGGTTCCCACAGACGCACGCAGCTCATTGCTAGACCTTGTTTTCCTCTCTGCTCTCCCGGGAGGAGAGATCAGCGCTAAGGATGACGACATCGGGCAGCAAGACCCAGCTGGGCGGCTATAATGGAAGAGCTGGGTCTCGTCGGAGGGCGCTTCAGGAACGGCTATACTCTTCGTGAAACACTTCGTGAAAGTTACAAAGACTCTGCTGGACTCGCATCGGTTTAGGCAGGTTTCGCCATCTCGCACCCTAACCTACTTTTATGTCCCACTGGTGAGCAGCTTTACTCCTGCAGAGCTGTCAGAGGGAATCTGTCTCCAGGGATACACGTCTGGATTGCAATCTACGTGATCTAGTGCGTGAGGTTAGCCGCAGTAGACTCAGGAGGAAGCTCTGAACGGGATTTTGTGCAGAAGTAGCACAGGACGTATGCCTGCGTGACCAGCATATCCCTCCAGCACGGAAAGGAGGGCTTTCCCTGCTCCAGGCCGGCTCCGGTAGGGAGGGTCTGTCAGGGAGTGCCGAGGGCGACACCGGCCCGCTGTTACGCCTGAGCGAGTCGCGGGTAGAAAGGCGCGCCTCCGTCCCGTTAGCCGGCTCATTCAGTTGGTGCGGGCTCTGGTGGCAACAGGCAGCTGGGGACGCGGATATTGAACTGGCACCACTGCAGCTCGGACACATCGCGGGAGAGGAGCGGAGGTACATGTCAGCTCATGGCTGTGAGGTCGCTGGGGTTCGTCGTAAACACCCCTCGGTGGTTTGGGGCTTCTGTGGGACATCTGCAACTACGCCCGTTTGTGCCTGGGGTCTGGAAGGTGCCTCATAACTATCCATATGGATGCGTGGACGGGGGTTCTGTGAAAACCTCACAACTACCCCCTCAACTGGCAGGGTGGGTCGGTGGGGTGCCGCATAACTGTTCGTGTAGATGTTATGCTGAGGGTTCTGTGGAAACCTCATAACTACCCCTCAATGGGCAGGGTGGTTCGGTGGAGTGCTGCATAACTGGCCCTGTAAAGCGGGAGCTCTGGCTTCCGTTGAATACCTCATAATGGACTGTGCATGGGGGAGCTTCTTCAGAGTACTTCATAAGTATTGCCTCTTTGTGGAACAAGCGTGCAGTGAGTGCTTCATAAGAGCCTTTCTCACTGAGGCGAATGGCGTCTGTGGACTACCTCATAACTGCACCTATCTGGAGTGGAGGTTATGTTTAGTGGGTCATAAATAATTATCCCTTTTTAGTGGAGCTTGGGCTAAACCTCTCAGAGCTAAACCTCTCTGGTGGGCTTGTTTTTTTGGTTTTTTTTACGGACATTCTCGTGTTTATTCGGGAGGAAGGCAGGCACGATGCAGCCTCGGCTCCCAATTCCCGACGACGAACCCGTAGTGGAAGTTGCTGCATTCCAAAAAAAAAAAACCTCTCCCTCCTTACATAATTAATGCAATTGCTTGTTTAAACAAATTTTGAGGAGAGCAGGCGCACTTTGGTTTGTTGTTCGGCGGTGTTTTTCTGCTTTCAATCTTTCTCTCTGCGAGAAGTCGTACGGGTGGGCTCAAAGAGGGCGACTTTTGGGAGCAAGCTGGAAGCAGCCAAGAAGAGTCTCCCCTCCCCCTGCTCTCGGCTCCCTCGGTGCTCCTGTGTCCAGCTGCTGCTCTGGTCTCCTCCCCCTGTCCTCTCCGGCTGGTGCTGTTCGCTCTCCTCCCCCTGGCGCTCGCTCCCTCTTCTCGGGCTAAAGATGGTGATGTTCATGGCGGGCCGAAGCTACCCCGTGACGTGACGCGCAGCTCTGATGGATGCATCATAATGCGGTGCATTTTGTGATGGTATTGCTTAATTAGTTTGTCATTTTTACATGTTAAAACTGCATGGACAAAGGTTTTACACCATTAGTACCAGTTTAACACGAGCTAAACCTCTCTGGTGGGCTTGTTTTTTTGGTTTTTTTTACGGACATTCTCGTGTTTATTTGGGAGGAAGGCAGGCACGATGCAGCCTCGGCTCCCAATTCCCGACGACGAACCCGTAGTGGAAGTTGCTGCATTCCAAAAAAAAAAAACCTCTCCCTCCTTACATAATTAATGCAATTGCTTGTTTAAACAAATTTTGAGGAGAGCAGGCGCACTTTGGTTTGTTGTTCGGCGGTGGTTTTCTGCTTTCAATCTTTCTCTCTGCAAGAAGTCGTACGGGTGGGCTCAAAGAGGGCGACTTTTGGGAGCAAGCTGGAAGCAGCCAAGAAGAGTCTCCCCTCCCCCTGCTCTCGGCTCCCTCGGTGCTCCTGTGTCCAGCTGCTGCTCTGGTCTCCTCCCCCTGTCCTCTCCGGCTGGTGCTGTTCGCTCTCCTCCCCCTGGCGCTCGCTCCCTCTTCTCGGGCTAAAGATGGTGATGTTCATGGCGGGCCGAAACTACCCCGTGACGTGACGCGCAGCTCTGACGGATGCATCAAAATGCGGTGCATTTTGTGATGGTATTGCTTAATTAGTTTGTCATTTTTACATGTTAAAACTGCATGGACAAAGGTTTTACACCATTAGTACCAGTTTAACACGCAAGTACAGCCACAAGCAACAAAGAGACCCGTTAACATTTGAACAGGAGGTGAAGTGGGTGCCACTTCTGCTTTGGCTCCCAAGATCAATGTGTATGTGTCTAGATCTATGTGTGTGTGTGTGGCTCTCTATGTGTGTGTGTGGTTCTGTATGTGGGTGTGTGGCTCTGTGTGTGTATGTGGCTCTGTGTGTGTATGTGGCTCTGTGTGTGTGTATGTGGCTCTGTGTGTGTGTGTGTGGCTCTGTGTGTGTGGCTCTGTGTGGGTGGCTTTTTTTGTAGGTGGCTCTATGCGTGGTGGCTCTGTGTGGGGGTAACTCTGTGTGTGTGTGTGTGTGTAGGTGGCTCTGTGGGTGGCTCTATTTGTGTGTGGGTTGCTCTATGTGAGTGGCTCTGTGTGTGTGGGTGGCTCTGTGTGTGTGGGTGGCTTTGTGTGTGTGGCTCTGTGTGTGGGTGCAAATGCAATAGGTCTCGCATTTGAGAGTGATTAAGCTATTGACATGTAAATAACAATGCCGTTTCTTTAAATGTTTTAAAAACAAAAACATAAACAAAATTAATGTCATGAGCAATGCCAATAGCTCTAACTTTAACAATGCCGAGACCATTGCATTGTAAATGCTTGTTGTTTTGAGAATCTGGTCACCCTAATGAAGCAATATATAACAGCAACTACAATACAACACAATAAATATATATTTTTTTTAAATGCAAGGTTTTGAACTGGGTGCTGCTCTAGTTTTGAAATCTCGGTTTCCAAGAAACACAGATTTAGGATGTGAAGCACACCGGCTCTCCAGTGCATGATTATTTTGAGTCAGACGGGTCGATTGACAGGCAATCTCAAAGCACAAATACAGCCTTCAAGCCAAGAGCGAAATTAAACTGCCAACCTCCAGCTGGAAACGAAATGGGCGGCTCGAGCAGTTAATGTTCCGGAACTTGCAACATAAACAACAAAACGGTCTCTGTTGTGCACATGAAAGGGATCTCTCATCTTTGGTTCGCTGGTCTCTTTCCAAAAGCAGGAAAAAAAGACGTTAACTTATTGTTGTTGTGTCCGTTGCTATCGTACTTCAACGGCCTTCCTCCAAATTCAAAAATTTTCTCAGGCACGAGTTGGGTCCCCAGCCTTCCTCTAAATTCAAATATTCTCTCAGGTACGTGTTGTCTCTTTCTCTACATTCAAATGTTGTCTCAGGTCTGCGTTGTGTCCTCAGCCTCGTTATAAATTCATAGATTATCTCAGGTGGGCGTTTTATCTTCCTCTAAATTCAAATATTCTGTCAGCTAGGCGTTAAATCTCACGCTAAATTCAACTATTCTCTCAGGTAAACGTTGTGTCTTCCTCTGAATTCAAATATAGTCTCGGGTGCTGGCTGTGAATTCTCGCGTTATTAGCGACAGGGTCGCTGTCCTTTGCATGGAAGATTAGCGTCGTCTTTAATAACTCAAGACAGATGCGCAGTCCATCTGCTCCTTTATAATTGCCAATCATCTGAACCTGTCAAAAGCAATGCAAGCTGCAGGAATTCCGTTTATTACCCGTCATAACAGACGCAGCCTCCCTTCAAGACAAACAGCCCGCCCCGAGCGACCTTTCGAACACAGATATACACAGCGCAAATAGGATGTTCATTCTGTGCAAACATGCAGCAACTAGGACCTGCACTAACCGCAGTTCCATATCCCCCTGTATTTTTATAGGGAAAATAAAGAAAGCAGCATTGCAACATATTTGACGTGGTGCAAGCCGCAATTTCTAATGCTTTATCCGCATACGAAAATATATGCACACATTGCTGTGATTTTATTTACACTGTACAGGTCGAAACTTATGTTATCATACATACAATGCCCACGCTGAAGGGAGCAGTAAAAACTAAAGAGGAATACATAGCAGGAAGACGAAGGGAGTCTCTAGTCTAATGCCTTCTGGAGAATTGAAGAATAATAACATACAGGGGTAATGCTTATAGATTCTTTGCATTAAGCTTGTCAAGAAAAGCAAGTGCGTTTGAGGAATATTGCTGGGGGAAAAAACTCTTCTAGCCTCGATTTTTCGGGCAAATTATTTTTGCACTTTTGGAAAGGAGGAATATTAGTCGCCTTTTATAAGAAGTGCTATTGTGGTAATATTATTCTAGAGTGCTATTGACCCATTTGCGAATGTTCCAGTGACTTGAATGAAATTTCCCCGTTTCAGCCTGTCTCAAGGAAGAAAGTCCCTGCTTCTCACAACTTGATGCCCCACACTGCAGTGACGTCACGTTCACTGGCTGTCAATGTATTTGAAAAGGTGGATTAACCCAACATCTGGGCCAAGCATGGAAATTGGGGCTTGTTTCCTAACTCTTAGTCATTGAAGGACCGTAGTCAGACACTTGGGTCTGTGCAAAGTTAAATAAAGCATTTTATTTTATTGCACAAATCAGGACACTTTTAGAAGTATAAGTGGGAGGGTGTCTGTTGTAGCTTTCCCAACCCCATTCTACTGTTCATACACTATTTGTTTGACTTCCCAGAAGCTCAGGAAAAATCATAGATGATTTTGCTTAAATTGCTGGTAGCCATAAACCTAATGGGTTATACTGCCACATGTATATTTCTTTTCTTAAATGGTATAGCAAGGAACACAAAATAGACAAACATTGCCAACTTGAAAATCTTCTTACATTTTGGAAACAATATAGGTCTATGCATTGGGCCACCAACAAACACATTTTGGAAAGTGTGTAGCACTGAAGTGGAGCACAAGACCAAATTTGCACTCCTAGTTCAGAGAAACAAATGTAGCGCCACTCGCTGGTGGAGATAACAGCATGCGGTCTTTGTGACCATGGAGTGGACCCGAGGGATTTAATGCTAAATAGATGTTATCCATATCACTAATGCCATCCAAAATGTACTAGTTTGCATTCGTATGGTTCGAAGCAGCCGAATCTTTCAACAGAGAAGTTAAGATGGAGCCCTATGGAAACTGGTGCTAGCCTGAGGCAGCCGCGACCAATAGAGGCTAGTCAATTAGAACTGGGCATTTTACAATCAGGTTAAGTTTAATGTGGTAAGACTTCTTGCAAGCCTTCCTCCCATCATCTCTTGACTGTTTTAGGTTTAATGTAAGTCATAACAGCCCAGTGCTATGACCTGAAGAAGAGAGACTCAGGACAATTCTGAGACTGTTGATAAAGGGAATGGTTATCAGGGAATTAAGGTATACATTGTCAGATGCAAAAGGACTATGATACGAGAATATTCCAAAGTGAAATATAATACATGAAGCAGCTAATGTAAGCAGGCAGTGTTTAGCAGCATGAAGGAATAAAAAAACGCGGGGGACCATTCTGGGAGCTCTGCAGGTGGAGACAGCTTAGAGGTCTGGATGGAAAGAGATGAGACGTTACCAGCTCCTGGTGAGGTGTGTCGGTACTCAAGTATTTGCAGCCTCTACCTATAATATGTTCTTTTTAAGGTACGACTTTTGGTGGTCACTTAATTACAAGTCCTAAAGAGAGTCTCTTTTCCCTGAGGTTCCAAAAAGCTTAATAGTGACACTAGGGTGGTCCTGGATCACAAAAAGATCTACTATGTGATAGCAATAGTATAGGAGGGTAGTTGGAAATTAACCTTACCTAAGAGCAAGGGGAGACTTGCTAGACAGGTCATCACACTTTTGCCTGGACTCCTTCTAACCATCTCCTTTTCCAGCCCTAACTACTTTGAATCTCTGACGGAACATGCACTTTTCTCACCTGGGAGCTAGAGAACTTTACTGCTGTACATCAGCTTGACCAGCCTTCTACTGGCCACCCCCATGTACTGCTCAGTGGCATGCGGACATGCAGGTTTAGGTTAACAGCAAAAAGGCCACACCTGCTCCAGTGACTGCAAGAGAACAGGGTGGCTGTGCAAACAGCTACGTACAGAAAGTTGCACATTAGCAACATTTCCTTTCAGGGATTTAGATGCAACCCGCATCCGACACTAAAAATTGAATTTGATGCTGTGGCTTATGCCCTGGAAATTGGTTCTGAACGAGATTGTCACCAAGATTATTGCCGTCATGTTTTTTCGGCAGCAAGTGTAAAAGAAAGCTACCTGGTTTATCTAGCCAGCACAAGCAGGGCAAATTCACCAAAAGCAGTCAACAATTCGTTTTTGGATTAATCAAATTCGTCACTGGGATGATCATTCTCTAAATTTACAGATTTATACTCAAAGGCCAACATTTCCAAATTCAGGTAGAATTTTTCCAAGAGTCTAAAGGAAGTTTGTACCCGAGTGCAAGGCTTACTAGGAGAGCTGGCAGGTGGAAAACTGGAAAAACAATAGCAACATCGTCAGACAATAACACTGTTGACACATCTATGATGGCATTTCAATGAAACAAGCAAGAAAATTAAATGTGCCAACGAGGAAAGCCCCAAGAAGCTTACATTGCTTTAAAGCTAACTGGGTTAGGGTAAGCATAGAAATGTGCCTAGCCTAGGAGAAGTTATGTTCAAATTCTATTAAGGACACGGAGGCGAGGATTATGCTTTTCTTTCTTCACTTTAATTACCAAATTCAGAACCAGCAGCCATTAACATTAAAGCAAAAAACTACATTTCCCATGACACCAGAGAAATCAAAAACAGCAAACTTCATTAGTCCTTTGTTAGTGTTCACTCTCCAGGCTGTACAACATTTCCCGTCACTGCCTCTAATCCCGCTTTCTTCACGCGAGTCACGCTATTCTCTCCTTTATGCGTCTTGCTTCAATCCCTCGTTACCTGGAAAGACAATATGTGTCCGCATCGGCAATGCCATTCAATTGGTACATCAGAGAAATATATGCACAGTATCATATTAGCAATGCCACGCTATAAGACTGTACCATAGAACAAGTCACAACAAAGATAAGTTACTTACTCCCATCCGTGTGGGTCTGCAGCCACTCTGGTTGCTGGGAGGGATAATCCTCGCCTTCGTGTCCTTAATAGAATTGAAACTTACTTTCACCTAGGCTAGGCAAATTTCTATTATATGTCAGGACCGGAGGTAAGGATTATGCTCCTTCAAAGCTTACTTACCACCCCCTGGGCCACATTCAGCACCGGTTTAAAATAAAACCTCTTAAACGTGGAATCCGAGGACCAGTCTGCAGCTCTCATGAGATCCTCCAAACGAGCGCCTAGACTGAAGGCCTTGGAGGCCATCGCCTCCCGTGCTGAATGGGCCCCGAATGCCTGCATATTAATGCCCGCCTCCTGCATTACCGATCTGACACAGCAGGCTATTGTGGGTGAAGAAACCGCTCTGAACGGTTTTCTGAGTGCTATCAGGAGTTGTTGTTCACCTGGTGGACAGACTTCCTCTGTAGCCTCCTCATAGGCCTTAAGGCATTGAACCACACAGGGTTTAGGGGAATCCGCAAAAGCAGGGTAAGAAATCGTGTGGGTGTTTGACTTGGTGTGTCTACTCACCGGGAAGGTTGCCCCGTCTGTGGAAAAAACTCTAGCTGTGACGTCTAAGGCTCGGACATCGGAGACTCTCCTGCATGAAATGAGGCACAGCAACATAGCCAGCTTGGCTAAAATTTCTTTCCGCTATAGGAACCGGTTGGGTTGCCAGGATAAGAGAAGATTTAACACCAAGTTGATGTTCCAGAGGACTGAGTATCGGGGTACCGGGGGATCCTTTGTAGGGGCTTGCAAACAAAAGGGTTACTCGCCAACCAGTGCCCCGCTGAGATGGCGGATCTGATGGTATTTACTGACCTGTAGGCAGAGCCTTTTTCCGCTAATCTCCCCAGATAATTGAGGACGTGAGTCAAACCTGCGACCATGTGATCCACTTCCTTTGCTTACACCAACATACCCATCGCGTCCATGCGGACCAGTAACATTTGAATGTGCTGTCTGCCCAGGCCCTGGAGAGCAAGAGTTCAGCGTGCCTTGAAAAGCCTGTAAGTATCCATCTTTGCCTGTAATCCCCCAGGCCATGAGGTAGAACGAGCCCTCCTCCACCAGATGGTGTGGCTTGCCCTCCTGATTCGTCAGAATGCGAGGAAAGTGGGGGAGTCGGGTTGGAGAAGCCCACGAAAGTTCCAGAAGAACCAGAAACCAAACTTGCGACTTCCAGAGCGGTGTTACAAGAACCACCTTTGCCTTCTGTCTGCAGACCAGAGCCACCGCCGCGTGATCATTGAGAATGGGGAAAAGGCATACCCTTCCTCCGGACTCCAAACTTGAGTGCATGTGTCCCTCGCTACTGCCAGCGGATCCGGTCTGCAACTGAAGAACCATGGGAGCGGATGGTCGAGCCGGCATGCAAACAGGTCGATGGAGAAGGGGCCCCATTGATCTGCTAGCAGGTGAAAAACCTGCGGGTCTAGCTTCCAGACACTGGCATCTTGCAGATAGCGGGAATGCCAGTCCGCCACCTGGTTGTCCCAACTCGGAAGAAACTCCACCGTCACCGAGATCTGGTTGTCTAGGCAGAAACTCCAGAACTCTTTAGCCATGTTCGCCAAAGCTCGAGACTTGGTGCCTCCCAGATGACTGATGTACCTCACTGCGAAACATTGTCCATCTTTACGAGCACCGAGGACTGAATCCGATCCTTGGTCCAGCACCGGACCGCAAAGGACTCTGCCAAGAGTTCCAAGCAGTTTATATGCAGGTGTTGTTCTTGAGGAGACCAACTTCCGCTGGTGGAGAAATCCCCGCACCAAGTGCCCCAGCCTGCACTGCTGGCGTCCGACTATCACAAAGTCGGGAACGTAACCGAAGATAGCTCTTCTGTTCCAGTCCTCCATATGTGCTAGCCACCACTCCAACTCCTCTCTAACCTCGTCTGTCAGAGGAATTACTTGGGAGTACGCGAGACCCCTCCTCCAATGATGCGTCCTCAGGCGCTGTAGGGCCCGATAGTGTAACGGGCCGGGAAAAAAATTGCCTGGATCGAGGCTGAGAGAAGGCCCACAAGGCGCGCAATCTGCCTCAGAGATGTTCGTGGTCTGGCTAGGGTTTGACGAATCTCGAGTCAGATCTTCGCAATCTTCCGCGAGGGAAGACTCAGAGAGGAGGAGGTGGAGTCTTTGGCGAACTCCAGAAGGACCGTTCTCTGCGTTGGGACCAGGAGCGATTTCCGCTCGTTGATCACAAAGCCCAAGCCCTGAAGAAGTTATACGGCCATCTGGAGGTGCAACCCCAACCTTTAGGGGCACTGCGCTTGGATAAGCATGTCGTCCAGGTAAACAATCAACCGGATCCCTTGCGCGCGCAAAAACTCTACCGCCGGCTTGAGGACCTTTGTGAAACACCAAGGGGCGGACGAGAGGCTTAAGGGCAGCGCTAGGAACTCGTAAGCCTGGTCGCGCCAGAGAAATTGGCGGAATCGCCGGTGGAGAGGGATAAATCGGAACCGTCAGGTACACATCCTTCAGTTCCAAGCGTACCATCCAATCAGATGGAAGCAGCACGTCCCTGAGGAGCTGGATACCCTCCATCTTGAAGTGGCGGTACCCGAGCCACTCGTTGAACTCCTTGAGGTTGATGACCTGTCTCTGACCCTCATCGGTCTTGTTGACCAAAAAGATATTGCTGAGGAAACCCCGTGGATGAACCTCGGTGCAACAAATTGCTCCTTTCCATAGAAGATCGGCCACTTGCTGGTCTATCATTGCCGCATCAGTGGAGGAAAAGGAGATTGGCTGAGGACGGGCGAACTGGTGGGGGGACCTGTAGAACTCTATTTGGAACCCTTGCACCATCTGGAGAACCCAAGCGTCCCCTGTAATCGCCTCCCAAGCGGGGAGAAACTGCGCTAGACGGCCCCCCTACCTGCAACTGCGCTGAAGGCAAAACACTCACTGTTGGAGCTTCCGTTCTTACCGCCTTTGTATCCGCCGCGGCCCTTGAAACGTTGACCCCTTGTTGGGTAGAAGTTGTTAAAGCGCGGGTTTGCCTGGTACTGCCCGCTTCCGGAGCCTTGCCCCTGGGGAAGGGGGTTTTGCGATGCAAAGCGGCCGGGCATGAGGCCCCTGCGAAAACCAGAGGGTGAAACATTCATTTGATATTTGTCTGGGCCTTGTCTAGGGACATAAAAGTCGCTACAAATTTGCCCAACTCTTGGACGAAAGGTTCACCAAACAAACCCCCAATAGAAAAGGGAGAAGAAACTGGAGCACAAGCACATCATAAATTGCACTTTTGCTGGTGTGCTGAAAGGCATCAAACTCAAGGGTAGTAATGGGGATGTACTTGGAGAATGGTCGTAGTGCAAAACTTTATAACCATTTGGGGTGATATGAGGTAAATCAGGGGCCACAGCCTGATGAAGTCAGCGTTTAACAAATATTGTCACGTTCTGGAGTTTAAGAAAAAAGTTCCAATTTGTGTTTTAAGGACGAATTTGCATTGGTCAAGACACAGAGCAGGCCTGCACGCACCTCAGCTGGATTTTAATTAATGACATCAATATAAATAATTAACTTAATCAGGCTTAGCATCACCGTAATGTATGGCTGACAATCGCAAGGGAGAAGAGCTTCACACATACACTAGGAGGAAGAGGGCCTCCAGTGTTTTTGAGGTACACTAGATGTTCTCAATGTATTTGAAACACTCTAGAATGTATGATCTTATGTGATATGATTTTAGGCCAGACACTGTTGATGCTTCTTCTCGTTTGATGGGCTACTGGTGCTGCCTGTGTGGCAAGTTGCAGGAGACTTAAACCGCAATCCGACGGCTTCATTTCACAGCTAGTGTTCCACTATTAAGGACCTCTGTCAAAAGGCAACTCATGAAACCACGGATGAACAGGGAAAGTATCATGGCAAAATCCCTGATCTGGATGATCAAAGGGAAAAGATGATGCCGGTAGCAAGAAGAGGAGGGTTGCGCCCAAAGATTTCATAGGTGCACATGGGGTCTCTTGCATGCCATATGCTGATACCTTAGAGAGAAGGAAGTACCTTTTCAGTGGGAAGAGCCAGGCATTGCCTGCGTTAGCCTTCTTAATGATCCAATTTGGTTGCCCCAGACACTGGACCTTAGACCTTTTGACAGAAATCAGAACAAAATAGCAGACAGTTGTAAGTAAGAAGGGTACCCAAGGGTGGGTGCTATCTGTCCCAAATCGTTTAGACTTGAGTCAGAATATTACATCTACAACATCAAGATAAAAAAAAAGGTTAAGGTGGTGATGTAGATTTGCTGGTGTTTCTTTACTCTATCTGGATAGGGGTGTGAAAGTGTAACAGCGACCAATCAGGTGATAGAGGATGCTCCAAGAATCACTGTCCTTTGACACCTTTGGCCACATAACTGAAATCTTACATTCCTGCTTGGGCATCTCAGATACTGCTAAAAAAATGGTACAGGTCATACCTTTCTGGCAGAAATCAATTTGTCCAAAAGGATTCCTCATCATCCCCAGTTTTCCACCTCACAGGCAATCTTATTCAAGGTTTATGGCTTACCCACAATAGTTCAATCTTTAATTTAAGCCATTAGTAGTTTTACTTTATCAACAACACATAGCCACATATCTATTTGCAAACAAGCCCTACTTATATCGCTGGCTGTAATTAGCCAGTGGCATGTACCCCTAACAATGTAACAAAGATGTCAGAAATGCAGCAATTAATATTTGGGGGGGGGGGCAACCCTACTAACTCAGCAAATACATTCTGGTTAGGTCAAAACACAGTTCTGATACTAGCTCTACCAACTGTCACTGTCCATTCCCAAATACCTAATCCCTGCAAAGTGCTCAGCAGTTAACACCCAATAGCCTTTCCTGGGCTCGGAGGCAAGTCATTCTCCTCTGAACCGCAGTTGGCGACTCTCCCATCTGAGGATTTGTGTTTTAGCCCTGGAGGCGTGATGAGTGGCAGAACCGGTTTTAAGCCAGTTCTAGGCTCAGACAGCCTAAAGTGCATTTCTACAAATTTACCTTTCTGTCTAAGCTATCAAACATCAGATTTCATCACTGAACTTTAAAATCTAAGCAAGAAATAAATGTGGAGCTTTCATAAGTGTAGGTGGAAAATAGAATTTAAATCCCACCTAGTCCTATTACAGAAAAGCTTAGGCAGACCTACAGAGCGAAAGAGCTCTAGTGAAAGATTTTAGCTTTTATTTCACTGTAAAGGCACATTAACCCCAATATGTACTACAGTGTGCCCCATTTTTAAATATTAACACTATGCCCTGTGAGTTTCAAGTCACACTTTATGAGTGAGATAATTTTAAAAAGATTTTTTTTTTTTTACACATAGCAATGGCAGTTTTCCTTGCCATGTGACACAGCAGTACATTCAAACTGCAGCCCACCCTGATCACAGTGGTGTGCCTGGCAGACATATTTCTTGACCTGTGTGGTCTGGTGTAAATACAGGCTTTAGGCCACATGACATTTAATTTTCCATGCCAGAAATGCACTTTAAGTACCACTTACAATGGACACATAGGTAAGTTAAATAAGCCAAAAAGGGAGTTTCAAAGTACAGCACTTGTGTTAAAGCACATGCACTGTACTACTATTTAGCAGTGGAAAAGTGCACACAGCCTTAAAGCCAGCAAAAATAGGGTCCAGAAAGAGACAAACAATATGGAGTGATCATGCAGAAAAGGTACAATTTGCTACACCTCTTCACAAATAGATGCACGCTTCTAACACAAGTCCAGGCCCAGCTTAATAAAAAAAAATACATTCTTCTCCAATTCTTGTCTCTTTTTTCCACACTGATGGATTTCCTTTAACTGCACAGTGTCCTTGAATAATCAGGTAAAGACAACAAAGCAGATGCCCTGGATCCAGCATAACCAATTACGCAAAATCATCCCGTCAGACAACTTTTGGTCCACAAAATAGGCCCATGTCTTATATATTGGAGTGGTCGAAACCCACTGTGGTGAAGACTGTAGTTCAAGCATGAGCCTAATTTCCAATCAGAGCATTTGTAAGGACAGCTCTCCTAAATTTAAGGCAAATGCACGGTCTCCCTCTCCCTAAAATAATACACTTCCCAACATGCAGTGTGCTTTACTACCCCCTCCTCTCAAACAAATCTCCACCTCTACCTTGTTCAGGTCTCTTTCAATTTCTTGAAAGGTCTAAATATCGACCTATTTAATATCTTCCTTGTAACCAATGGCTTATCCATCTCCCTTTCCACTTACCGCCCTCTAATTGTAACCAGATCCTCATTTGTTCGTAAAACCCAGCATGCTGGCCAAGTCCCTGATGTCATATATGCAGTACTCTACTGCCCACTGAGATCCAGTCCACACTCTTTCAGTCCAGGAGGCAGCATGTGGATAAGGAATTAAACTGTAGATGATCAAGGAGAGAGTAAAAGCGGCGAGATAGTGGAAGGGAATTAAAGAGTTTGTCAATGGCAAGAGAGAAGAAGGACTAACATAATGGGCTCAGAGCAAGGGGTACAGTCAGCAATTTACAGACTTCAAAATTCAGCTGACCAGGCAGCAAATGAATGCAGAAAAAGCCAAAAAAGATTTGTTTCTGTTGGCTTGCGATTTATCAAAGCATGTCACTTTTACATGCAGTTATCTTTTAATTGACACTCATCTGAAACTGGTGGTATGGGATCTATTCGATCCTGAGGCACTTAGCTAGGGTTAATTAATGGATAATCATGCCTCTAGACAGGGAGAGAGAATCAAATTAAGATATGTAGCAGATTTTGAAGTGAACATCTGTGCTTTGCCCAGCTTCAAAGGTTTTCTACACAGTAGATGGTTAAGTTGGAGGAGCTGACCTGATCCTTGCCTGGGAAAAGTCAGTTGAGTGAAAATTGCTTTAACCTCCTTTGCTATTTAGCTCGATAAGCTCCCTGGACGCTTTGTAACCTATACTCTAGGAGGTTCATGCCCATTTATTGAACAGATGGATGGGGAATATCTTTGAGGAACCTGGGAGTTGCATTGTTACTAAGAGGACGGAGTTACCAGTGCTAGCAAATTTATGGCATAAAAGGGAAAGGCTTTCATTATTTTGGATTTTGCTGCCAAGAAGACTCTGGAAGAATTAATCTGCCATAAATCACAGAGCAGAAATATCTTGCAGTATGGAAAAAAGTGGACGGAGGACACTTACGGGTCAGCTATGTATTAGTTTAGGAGTACCAATTAGTGTCATTGCAGCGTGGACATATTAAAAACCCATGCACAGCCCATTGTGCCTTAGATCAACCTTGGAAAAGAGGATAGAAACTAACAGTTCAAACTTTGCATGAAATGGGATGTCAGCCTGACCACCTAATCTGAATCACTGCTTCAAAAGACTTCCATCGGAGTTATAAAACAGCCTGCTGAACAGATTAGACTCCCAGAGCCACCAGTGTCTTGCCTTTAAGCAGACAGCCTGTAACTGCTATGGATTCTGTATCCTGGGGCGCCTGCAGCAGACAGGGTGCTGAAATAGAGAAAGTCTGCTGCCAACAACGCTCACTGAGTCAGCACTGAGAGCATTTTACGGATGTGCTGCCAAGTGTGATTCAATTCTTGGCTAAGAGTGGACTACGTACAACCTACTGAGGAGCTGGTTTCCTGAGCTTTTAATGTTTGTAGCGGAAGGGCCCTGTAACTAAGAAAGGCTGCTGGCCATCTAAAGGAATACCAGTTAGCTGGTGGACTAGTGGGAGTAATTTATAAGCTTTTGAAAATTTGTGATGATCTACCTAGAACTTTTCAAATTTGGACTAGTTTCGGTACAACACGTCCTGGCTCAGAGTAACAAGCCCAGAAGATCTAGCACACATACAGGAAAGCCTGACATGTCAGTACAGATAACGGCATGCAACAACCAAGGTAACTGATTTTATCCCGGCCACACCAGCTTCTGTAAAGGCCGGTGGGGGGGGAGAGGTGGGGGGGGAAGCAGTGTTTATGTTAGAGAACTGCTCAAACACTCAAGTGCTTCGTTGATCCGCTCTGTTGACAGCTAGCTAGCTTGTCATGTAACCCAAAACCACTGGCTGTCCACACACACTGGCAATGTTCAGCACAGCGGATGTCAAGATTACTTTGCTCAATGTGGCAAAAAGTCTCCCACATTCAACTCTCCCACTGTGGTTCTCGGCCACGTCATGTTATGTGTATTTGTAAAGCGCACTATCACCTGCAAGAGTATCCTGGCGGGGAGGAGGGGGGGGGGGGGGTGTCTCTAGCCCTGCGTAGGGTGCTTAATTGAAAAGCAAGGTCTTCAGCTTCTTGCTGAATTCAAGAAGAGAGGAGGCTCTCATGTGGAGTGGGAGGCCGCTGCACGCTTTAGGATTGATGTAAGAGAAGGCTCGTCCACTTGATCTGGTTCTGTGTATGCTCACCAGGAAGAGCGGTCGCACTCCCTTTCCAAGTCCATCCCCCAGAGTTTAGCTGAGAATGCACAGTAGTTCAAAAAGTCCCGAGAGCAAGTCAAATTGAAAAATGTATAGAAGGCATAAGGCTCGTACATAATAATAAATCAGGCTTCTTGTTGATACAAGGTCCAAAAATAAAAATAAAATCAGGTGCCAAAAAGTAAGCAGATCTTAATTTCTAACACCGATTTAACTTCATCGTTTAAGTCAATGGAATTGATCGGGGTCCCTCCAAAGATAAAGGGTGCCCCAACACACTGAAAGTGAAAATAGGACAATGAAGGATTCATCTTAAAACACCATCCTCAACCCAGTAGAACACAAAAGATGCTTAAAAGCAAGAAATATTTTCAATGTTAACCCTTACAAGAAGTAACTAGCAGTCATACATTGATTTAATCTGAAGTAACAATTATAATAAACATTTTTAATAGGTTTGTGAGATTAGATCAACACACTACAAATGTACTTTTACTTGAAAAATATACCAATAAATCGGATGGCTCACGTTTCACAATCATACTGCATCGCCGAAATACTGTGTAGACTCTGTCAGACCACAATATGTTTTATTATATTCAACCCTTGAAAACGATTTGCTCCCAAGTCAATATATCATAAATGATTAAAGGCACCAACGTGCTACCGAGGCAACTTCAGGAAACGCGAACATAAATCATGTTACTAGCCATATGTGGTAGCAATACTCTGCTTCAATTACATAATGATACACATTATTCTTAGTCTGTATGTCTATTCACGTCACATTTTCGCTCAACAGCCCAACATGAGAGGTAAAAGGCTCAAACACTTAGTTCATACATGTTTTAAGACACATCTGTCTACTCGGGAAAGGATAGGAAGCGAAGAAGGAAATTAAGAAGGGTAAGGCTGACCAGCACCATTGTATTGCACTTTTTTTCCAGCTCTACCAGAGTCTACCTGCAATGGTGATTCACCTGGAATGCGGGTGGGGGCGGATAAGGATTGCACTAAAGACATATTGATTGGTTGTGTCAAGATGGGAATTCAAAGCCTAGTAGAGGGGGGCCTCTTCTCCGGCACCCTTTCAACTCTACCTCTCTCCCCTACCATGTTAGGCAGATAGCTTAGTTTTGCATCACATGCTCCAATGCTCGTAGAAGGCTGGTATGCCTCCTCCTTTATGCCCACGTATGCCTTTCAGCACTGGAGTCAATGCTAGCAAGCATCACTAGTGATCCACTTTCTTCCGCATAGGTCTACAGAAAACAAACTGTATATTGAGAGGTTTATGCAGCGGTGTGTGTGACTTTTTGTTCATTTCAAAGGACTGCATGTATCGGATCTGGATGATGCGTGGATGGGCCCTTACCATTCTGTAGGTGGACCACAATCCACAATTAATCAATGTCACACCATATGCACAAACATCAGTAGCGAGCGAGTCAGAACAACTCGCTTACTTTCTTACTGATGTGCATGTATCTCACTTCGCTCTCAGATTCAAAGCTTTCCAAAACCTGGAGGCCTGGACTCGCAGGGTCCCGCCTCCATGTTTTATCTGTTTAAAGGCTTTTTTGATTATCAGGTTTGTGTTCTCTCGAGAATGGACCCATTGCGTACATAATGGGGTAGTAGTTTCCCTCAGCTACTAGTAGCGTGTCTAGCCCTGCCTGGTAGTCCATATTTCTACTTTCCTTTTCTGTGATCGGTGTCCTCTACATTTAGGGAGCAAACCTTAATCCCTTCCTGCACAAACATTTTAATCACACTCTCACAAATGTCTCTGTAGTTAATCCAAAGGCTACAATGCAGCCTCTGTGATATATCCCCATGTTGGGCACTGAACAACCAAACATTAACCATATCAAATGTATCACATTAAACTATCCCCTCTCAATTATGAATTCAAAACCATACCTGCAAGGGGCATCGCCCTGGAAAAACAGCACATCAATCACCACTTATTCAACACAACCTGTCAACACATTCTTTGAGTGAACTACTCCCTGTTCCCGGAAACCAGTAACATAAGCAAATACCAAACTGGCATGACACATGGTAACAAATGTGGCGGCAACAGGGAAGTGTCCAGAGGCGCCCATTGACCGGTTCAAAACTTAAGACCAGGCACTGAACTAGTGAATGCACTTCCTGAGAATCCTCTCCATGCAGCCTTCATGCAAAATGTTTATCAGCAAAAGGTGAAAAATGCACGAGTGTTTCCTAGGATGACGAAGAATTTCAACCCTGAGGTCTTGTGAAACAGCACACACTGTTTCTCCGGCTTCTTCAGCAGTCAACTCAACTAAAAAAGGCAAACCATCAATGAAAGTCAGGGAAGGGAAGCTTAATGAGAGAGGTAATAGACCAAGACCACACTGCTAATGAAAATATAATCCATCGATTTCCTTTCAAGATGTACTTATGTTAAAGTGAAATCCCAGAACTGCAAAGCAGCGCTAAGTCGGGCTGGAAGCTGACTTATCGCAAGGGCGTGGACTTTTGACTTTGTCCTACTCAATGCTTGCTAAGGGGGTGGAAAACTACTCCCTAAGCGCATGCAGAATGGGCAAACAAGATTAAAGCATTTTATTACATTTTTACAAATAACCCACACTACTGAAAATTAAGAAGCTCAACATCACCTGTTTTTAAAATGTTACCTCATAAAGAAGCTTTAAGTTCCCTCCCTCTGCTCCTTCTCAGAGCGGAAGAAAACCCGACACAGCTCACATCCCACTAGAAGAGACTAGTTATATACAAGTCATCATCCAACCAAGTGCGATGCTCTTTTGCAGGCCATCACAATATATACATTCATCAAAATAGACAGAAAACAATACACCTTTTGGTTTTTTTGGTTTTCATTCATATTTATTCCTGATTAAATTATGCAAATAATGTCGACAGAAGTTAACTGCTGAGACGGTTGCTGGCTATCTTGGCGAAACAACGCCTAACATATGGTCTTCATCGGGATTCTAGCGCTGTCTGCCAGTCTTAGGCTAAGGAGTTGGGCACTGAATTGGCACATACAGGGAAACCACCCTCATTTACCATGGCCCCCCAACTGTAGCCCATCTATGAGTTTGGAGTCTTCGAGGCCTTGCTTCAAAGGCAATGAACAGAGACTGTGGTGTTTTAGACCCAGTCTCAGAGCAAGGCCAGTCCAGCTGTCCTCTGCCCTTCAACTGCCCCAGCAGGTGTGATGCAGAACTTGGAGAAAGCAAAGGCCTGACGTTGCATCCTTCAAGAGGCAGAGATGAGCGATCATGCCTAGCTTTTTATTCCACCTAGTGAAGGAAATGTAACCTGCTCCCAAGGGTTGCCAGCATTTCTTCGGAAAAAGCTCAGACCAGGCCTTCATGTTTAGCGAGCCACCAAACAATCTGTGGGAAAGGCTTGCACTAAATACCAACATTAAGTTAAGACCCCGTGGCTCCCGGGCTGAATAAATCAGTTGCAAAGATCTATTTTTTTTCCAGGAGCATTACTCCTGAAAGAATTTCAACATGAGTCATGTAATGACTCTGATCATGCCAAGTTATAAGAATTATAGCTGTTAAAGGAAGTGCAATTTTAATGATTGTAATAATTGTATTTAATATATGGTTTGTGTTTTACAAAGCCTTCATAAATTCTTCACACCGTTTAAGTTCTCAGAGTGCAGATTCTAAACTGAGTTAATGGTTTTCCTATTGGAGAAGGCTCTGTGGAGTCAAAGGCAAATCTTGCAACCTTTCTGTTTGCGAGAGTGTTTTGTGTAATGTGGAGATTTTCCTTGTGGTGATTGCTAGGGGACAGGGCCCGATTGAGAGGGTGGGATTCTTGTGACACTCCGCCTCAGCAGAGAGTACAGTGTAATTAACCTCCAACAATGTAGTGCCGTACAATGTCATCAGATAACAATTCTAAATATACAGTAATGTGCCATCTTGGCATAGGGAAAATCTTTATATAAGAATCCAATTAAAACACAAGTATTAATTTAAACAGTAGAGGTTGACAGCCAACCCTGCAGAGAAGACTGCAAAAGAAACCTTATCTAAAAGAACCACAACCATCAATGTTGTCATCATCTCTCTTCAAAGGTCACCCGGTGCCCTTCTCAGTTATCCATGACATCTATAATCTGGACCACCATTTGTATAGTTATGAAGCCCAATACACTAAGTTTTCTGGGAAACCTGCATAGTGATCACAAGTTAAAAAGCATCTTACATATGTCCAAAAACAAATGCATCATAAGTTCACAAGAGGTTTAGCTTCAACCCCACAATCCACAAAGTTTGACTGCACTGCTACCTCACTCCCCGCATCCCCATCACACCATAAACGGTCTACAACCTTGGGAGTTGCACTCTATATCACAGGTCAACAACACTAAGGGCCTCCCCTTGTTACTTCCTGATTACAGCTTTCCAGTTGTACGTGCCACAACTGGTTTAAGTTTGGTCTACCGTAGTTCCCTTTTCTTGGCACAACCTAAATACAAGCAACAATAACTTAAGTTAATAAAAAACCTGCAGCTAGTGCTTGTTTGGGACTCCAAGTGGATTTCTGTTTCTGACCACATGAGACAGCTACACTGGCAGCCCATCGAGAAAACAGGTAAATTAAAAAGTGTTTACTTCTGTCACAATGTTGTGCATAGCAAAAGAACAATGTACAAAGAATATGCAGTTCCTAAATTCATATAATGAGAAGATACCACTGGTATCACACCCAGGCCCATTTAAGTGTAAACTAGTTAAGTGAGGGAGAGTCCAACCCTGCCGGAATAAAAGCACATGCATTGCAGGAAAAGGTTTGGGCATTATGCGCTGTCAACTCCCGGAGAGCTACCGTTCTCTGCAATCCTGGAGGTGACCTCCCTCATTTGACTAGGTTACAAAAGGTATTGGTTTCACCACACTTTTCAGTTGGTTTTCGGATTGGGCAATTTACCGATTTGGGCTACTGTCCGGACCCCATGTAGATTAGGTTGTTTTGCCAGACCTGACGATTTACCTTAGGTCATCTGTGACTACTCTGTTGGCAAGAAACATGTTGACTTCCACTTAAATTGATCCCTTGAAACACGAAGGAACATTATTTCCATCACAGTTTTACTTTGCTTTTAGGCATGGCAAGATCCACCATAATAAAGGAGTCACTAGGTGGCACTTAGTCATTTTTAAATGTGTTCACTCATTTTCTCCAATCTACTCATTCAGCACTCTCACTTCAGGCTCATTAGGACAAAACATCTTAAAAGATCTCTGGCAAGGGGGGTTTGGGGGGCAGCCGAGCACGGCGAGGTCTGCCCCCCGGGCAGATTGGGAGGGGGAGGGGTTGGCAGGCAAGTGGCCATTTTGAGTATTTTTGGCCTACATTGGGACTAGCCCAAGTGTAGCCCAAATTTGACAGTTATTAGCCCAAAGGTATTTAGGTCTTTTTCGCGCTCTCCCAGCCACCATTTTAGGTTTGGTGACCTGGTGGCTGGGAGCGCTGTGTAGAGTAGGTTTTTGTCCCCACCCTCCCTCCCCAGTTTTTTCGTGTTTTTGGGGGGGCGTTTTTTTCCAATTTTGTTTTTTTGGTTTATTTTTTTATGGCAGTGTTTGTTGGAACAGGTACACGGGGGTTTCGATAAGTTGTATATTTGTCGCTTGGAACAGATGCTGGTGGGGATGTTGACAGTTGGCCAGGATTGGTTGTAGTTTTTAGCTACATGTTGGTAGTTTGTGAGCAGGAGCAGGGAAAGGGTAACCAAGTAGGATACGTTTAGATTATAGGTTGGTTAGTTACAGTTCCACAAAGGCAGGTAGGGATTTGGGTCATGGGAGGTTAAAATTTGTAAATGCTAGATTGTGTAGGATTGTGTAATATTATTGTTATGTAATGTTATGTTGTATTTTGCAGGGTGGGGGGTCTGATGTGGGGATCGTAGGGGTGGGGGGGAACAAGGGTTCAGGAAATTCATGTATAGTGAGGTTTTAGTTTTGGAAGGCAGTTGCCAAGGTTATAAATTGTGATATGCACCTGTTTCAATAAAGCGGCCTTTTACACACACAGAAAACTGGTCTCGTGCTGGCTTGCCCCCCTCCCTCCCAAAGAGCCCCTTTGAGGGGCCCACTGGGCATTGCAACAGCAGCCCAGCAGGGAGACTGCCTAAGGATGAAGCATACCACTCAATTGGGTGGTTGAGGGCCCTTGTTCCTGAATATTCACATTCCTCTGATCTTTCTTGGCATGGGTGTGTTACCAAAGGTACCCCCCCCCCCATTATATGAATTTAGGAACTGCATACTTTTTGTACAATAATTATTTCATACATGGGCGTGTATACTGGACCCTTGATCGCTCCTAGTCCCTTTCTTTTTGTACCGTATACGCAAAGGCCCTGAAATCTTACATAGGACAATCTCGTCTTACGTACAACAATTTACGTTCCACTGCTAATGGACCATGCTTCAATCCCTACACTTCACCGAAAATCATTTTCCTTTAGGACGGAGTTGAACACATGTCTGTTTGACAATTAGTTCAGGTCGCTATTTAGCTATATGTGGTTTTTTTTGCCTAACGCCCTGATGCCTGAAAGGGTGAGAGAGAGCTCTGCTCTATAAAACTACTAATTATAATAATAATTAATTTTGTTATTAGAATTACAATCTCTGTGCAAACCCTTGTGTGGTGCAGAAAGGGTGTATTGGCCCTAGTGATGTTGATGGCAATGCGAACCCCTCAATCACTAGTTATAATAAAAGAGAGACCAAATTGTGTTGCAGATTGCCTCACACACACACCTGAGGCCCGGTGCCACTGCACCTGCTACACTAATGATAACTCTGAACAGTCTAAGTGAATCCCTTCCCTTTGTGGCTGAATTCAAAGCGTGCACTGGCCAGTAGAGGTGAATACCCTTCACCATCTATTAAATTAGTTGGTGAGCTCAACTCAATATTCCAGCAGGCAGACGGATTACATTTTCTAAATATGGAGAGAACAAACAGAATGCTTTGTGGCATTATGAAAACTGAGGTAATACAATTAATGGACATTGGGGTCAGTGAGTCAGGGTCGAGTTCTAGAACAGGTTGCGGCTAGCGCTGCCTCATTTTCTGAGAGAAATGGTGGCCATTTACAGAGGATAGTCAAGGACCTAGTACTTTTTTTTAAAACGGTTTCTGCAAAATCCAATTTTTTCAGTTGTAAACACTGCAAGTCGGCCTCTATTTGCTTTAAAAACCTTTCAGGGGTAGGTTAGACAACCACAAATACCTATGGTGTGTTTTTATCTTGTATTAGTGCTTGAAGTATTTAAGTTTACATACCAAAGGAATTTTTGGGGCATTTTTAGTTTTACTGATTTTGTTACCTGTCTTGGCGTGAAAATCACCAGCTGGGCCGTTAAACAGTTATCAGGTGGCAAAGATCAAAACAAACACAACACACTTCAACTTCACACCCTATACAGTGTAGCATGCTACCCACTCAGGCAAGCCCACATAGGGGTAGTAAGCGCTATATAAATGCTGCAATATAATGCAACCCTAGTAGCAGCAGCCCAACAGCATGTGCCCATGGCTCTACCACCTCACCTGTGGGTACATGGCGAACTTCAATTTTCGGTGATTTAACCTGACCTCACAACACAGACGGTTAAACCACAAGCGGGCAGCCGTGAATTAATTCTATTATTGCAGAAATAATCGTTTTTCCCCAGGATGTCTGAGAGAAACAGTAACGCGCGCACGCAGATGCAGAGATAGGCCTAACCTCAAAGCCGAAACCGCGCGCCTGGCTTTTATCAGAGGTGAAATGAGATGCAAATGCATGCATCTGACCCCGAGATCTGCCGTCGAGGGAAAGAACGAGGAGTGACATTTCTGCTGACATGCCTGGCTACAGGCGAAATAAATCTAACCGCGCGTGCACAACAAACAGACCCGACTGAGTGGAAATGCAAGCGGCTATTTTAAGCAACATGGACCGAGAAACGTAATGGAATCAAAATGCCGTGGAACACAAATCAATCGAATCTTCTAGAGAGCAATATATTATGCATTTTTTTAAAAAAAATAAAGTGGTACAGATATGCTTTTAATGTACGCTCATGATTCCACCTCCAAACAGTGCCAGCGCAGGAAGCCATCAGCGTCATTTCTACCTCAGGCTACCAGTGAACACACATTTCTTTTCATTAGGGATAGCAACGCACGGTTTCAGCTACAGTACCCACTCCTGGGTAACAGACTGTGGTAACTAACAGACTCCCAGGAAATCCAATATCGTCATAAATCCTCTTAGCTGCCAGCAAGGGTTTGAGAATCCACAACTCAATAACAAAGAAATGAGCAGTTCGAGCGGTTAAGAAATTTGCGAGGAATGGGGGGGTGATGAGGACTTAGTGGAGACTAAAAGACTCTTAACAGTCGCAATATTGATCACAGCGAACACTAACAAAAGTCCATCAACAGCGCACACAAGGGCCCAAAAATAACGCAAAACCAATAATAATAGTCTGGAAATAGATTTTCTTACCCATAAATGGCCAGTGTATAATGGTTCTCAAATTTTATTGCATGACCCCTAACCTGCCCATTTCTACGCCTTTGAATTTCTTGAGGCTTGAACACGTCAGCACAATGAAAAATTGTCTAGCAAGCGCGACAACGAATTTTCAATTCTATTAAGGACAGGGAGGCGAGGATTATGCTTCTCTAACTTTACTGACATACACAGCAGCCAATAAACAACTTTAAACTGGCATGAACCCGGAAGGTCAACCCCTTCCTGTATGTGCACCAATCATAACACAGTCCATAACAATAAGAGCGTCCGACAAAGCCATAACTTCCTCTTTCTTTGCCATAGACTCCAACAGTCCAACCCAACTGGGGAACTTCACATGATGTAGATCCTTGTCCGCAGCGACCTCATCCGTCTCGTCACCGAACTGCACTTTGCAGATGCCGAAACTCCAGAAACTCAAGTTTGCTTGTTCTGGTCACCTGGAATGGAAACTGACATCGTAACTTCCATTCAAAAACAAGACGCTGCAGTCAATTTATAGGAGTACAGGGTGGGTACAACATTATAGAAGTTATACAATATTGTTATCAATATTGAAGCTTGAGTGGGATAATCCTCGCCTCCCTGTCCTTAATAGAATTGAAAATTCTTTGTCGCGCTTGCTAGACAATTTTTCATTCTATGTCAGTCCACGGAGGCTCCGATTATGCTAGTTTAAAGTTGATCCACCACCACCGAAGCCACATCCACAATAAGTTTATGGTAAAACGTTTTAAATGTGGAATCAGCTGACCAGTCCGCCACAGTCATGATATCCTGCAACCAGGAACCCGCCCCCAAAGACTTGGAAGCCATAGCTCCTCTGACGGAATGAGCTCCAAATATGGAAATATCTACCCCCGCAAGACCCAGTAACCAAGTGACCCACCTGGCCAGGGTTGCAGAAGTGACCGGGCGAAAAGGTCTCTGAAGTGCAATTAGTATCTGTCCTGACACATCAGTTCTAAATTCCCTAGTACAGTCTTCATAAACCTTCAAACATTTGACAACACACAATTTGCTGTGATGAGGAAAAGCAGGATAAAAGATACACTGTGAATGCGTTTTGGTACGACTTGAAATCGTAAAAGAAACTCCAGAGGAAGTAAATACTCTACCTGCCAAATCCAAGGCCCGTACATCCGACACTCGCCTACATGAGATTAGGCACAGCAAGACTGTCAATTTTGCCGATAATTGCTTCCTAGACAAAGCTTCATTATTTGGCCAGCATATCAAAAAGCGCAGTACCACCGAAACGTCCCAAAGTACGGTGTACTTAGGCTGAGGAGGATTCACCAAACGAATACCTCGCACCACCTTGCAAACCAAAGGGTGTTCCCCCACCGGTCTGCCTTCCACATGTGGATGTCCCGCCGAAATTGCAGATCTAAAGTTATTTACCGTCCGGTATGCCAAGCCGGATTTGGCTAGTTCTGACAAGAAATTTACAATCAGATGAATGTCGGATCCCACGGGATCACTCTGTCGTGCACCACACCAACTAACCCATCGCTTCCAAGCGGATTCGTATCGTTTATGTGTGGAAGGTGCCCAAGCCTGTGATAAAAAAAAGAAAGTGTCTTGCGAAACTCCCGGCACTTGCCAGCGACGCCTGAAAGTCTCCAGGCCATGAGAACCAACTGGTCCTGCACCACTAACGGATGCCGAAGGCCCTGCGGATCCGTAAGAATGTCCGGAAATGATCGCAGTCGAACCGGAAGGCGCACAAGCCAACGTCAAGGTGGTCGGAAACCATGCTTGTGCTTTCCAACATGGTGAAACTAGAACAAGCTCCGCCTTCTGTCTGCGAACCTGCGCCAACACCCTTGGGATCATGGCAAATGGTGGAAAGGCATATAGAATGCCCGTCGTCCATGAGTGAAGAAAGGCGTCCGAGCCGGCCGCTAGGGGGTCCGGCCGCCAACTGTAGAACCGAGGAAGCAGTCTGTTGAGCCTGGACGCAAACAGGTCCAATACACAAGGTCCCCATTTGTGGTTCAACGCCTTGAAACTGTTGGGATGCAGCCTCCAATCGCTGCTGTCCCGCAAATGTCGTGAGTTCCAATCCGCAATCACGTTGGATGACCCGGGAATGTACTCCGCCGTCACCACGATACGATGGTCCAGGCAATAATGCCAGAAATCCTTGGCTATTTCCGCCAGGAGACTAGATCTGGTCCCTCCGAGCCGATTTATGTATCGCACCGCGGACACATTGTCCATGCGGAGGAGAATGCAACAAGAGACCTTCTGAGGGGCCAGAGTACGAATCGCAAATGCTCCCGCAAGAAGTTCTAAGCAATTTATGTGCATTTTCAGTTCCTCCTGGGACCACCGACCCCCTGTTTCTAGAGTCCCACAACGAGCTCCCCAGCCCCAGCGACTGGCATCCGACTCTATCACTACGTCCGGGCTGGTGGAGAAAATGGCTCTGCCATTCCAGGCATCCATATGCTCTAACCACCAATTCATCTCCCTTGCGCAAATGCAAGATTTTCAATCTCTGAAGTGCCCTGTAATGTAGCAGCCCCGGAAAGATCGCCTGAATGGACGTTGCCAAGAGGCCTACCAAGCGAGCCAACGTCCGCAATGATATTGTCGGAGAGGCAAGCGCTCTCCTCAACTCCTTCATGATTGCCACTCTCTTCTTCAGAGGAAGAAGTAATTGACTTGTGAGTGAATTGATTTGAAATCCCAAGAAATCCATGGTTTGCAATGAGGTCAACACCGATTTCTCTAGATTCAGCAGAAACCCTAATTCCTGCAACAGTTGAATCGTCCATGAAAGATGTATTCCCAAGAGCTCTTTCGACTGCGCCATAATCAAATATCGTCTAGGTAAATTATCAGACGCACTCCCTTTCTCTCAACCATTGTACTACCGGTCTCATGAGTTTGGTGAAATACCAAGGGGCGGATGACAGACCAAAGGGCATCGCGGAAAACTCGAACCACTGGTCGCGCCATCGAAACTGGAGAAACCGTCTGTGTGGTGGAAAAATGGGAACCGCCAGATAGGCGTCCTTCAGGTCCAAGCGAACCAGCCAATCATGTTCTAGAAGGATGTCCCGTAATAAATGAATGCCCTCCATTTTGAAGTGGCGATACACCACCCATGCGTTGAACTCCCTGAGATTCAACACCAAGCGAAACCCTTTGTCCTTCTTTGGAACCAAGAAAATAGTGCTTACAAAACCCCGCGTGTGGGGAGCAGACCTCACAATTGCGCCTTTTTGGAGCAACGCCTCCACCTCCTTGTCGATGAAACTCTGCTCTAGTAGGGAAAAAAGTAGGGATCCGGGCACCTGACTGTTTCGGAGGGGCATAGAACTCTATTTGAAAACCCTGCACTGTTTGTAAAACCCAGGGGTCGGACGTGAGTTCTTGCCACCTGTGAAGGAATAATGCAATACGACCTCCCACCATGCATTCTGTGGTACCTAAAATCTTTACCTGAATAGGAGCCATCTCCAGCTGAATTTTGCTGCCCTCTGTAGACTCCTCTGTGGCCTCTACCTCGTCCTCCCCGATTGCGGGAGGGGTAAAACTGAGGCTTCTGGCCACCTCTGCCTCGTTGCTCTGATCCTCGGGAGGTCTGATTTAAACCTCGGCCGAACCCTCGACCTTGTGAGCGGCCGGCCCCATCAAAAAAACCCGTGTGGAAAACCTTTTTGATGTTTGCCTGAGTCTTATCTAATGGAGAGAACGCTGGCCACGTATTTCCCCATTTCTTTTACGAATTTGTCGCCGAACAACATGCCGTTGGCAAGGAAACCTGGTTCGGTTGTGGCCATCCCCGCCAACTGGGAGTCGATGCGCATCAAGAAGGATCGTCTCCTCTACGTCGAAAGAGCCACATTGGCATTGCCCAAAAAACACAAGGCCCGTTGAGCCCACTCCATAACATCCGATGTGTCCAACGGAATATTTTGGTTCTTGGCGTTGACCGCCGCTTCCAGAATTTTGGTAAGGGGACCAGAAACATCTAACAGTTTGTCCTGACACCCCCGCCAGGCCCTATCCAAACCCTTTTTAGGGTCCCTCGCGAACTTTCGCATGAAAGTGGCCATGTTCGGGTCTAATTCTGGCGTATCTGCCACCTTGCCAGTCAAAGAGGGTCTCGGGCATTCCGACCGTAAGGTGGCTCGCACCTCTTTCTCAAAACCCTGCCGCAGATTGTTAGACACATAATGCGCCACCTCTGGGCAAGGCACCCACTCAGTGGACCTAGGATGTATCAAGCTCTGGGGGTCAAATAAAAGATTCTTGGGCGCCTGGCTGTCATCTGGCTTATAAGCAGTATGCTTGGACTTTTTTGCCTTCTTTTTTGGCATCCGAGTCAGAGGTAGCTGATGTGGACGGTAAAGACTCGTCAGAAGTATATGAAGCCATGATCTTTCATGACATTTCTAGCCATGCGCGCCAAAACCTGGGGCGAAGACTGCGAGCTCTCCGCACCAGAATGACGAGATTTCATCTTCCTCTTACCATAACTTTGAAGAGGTTTAGTAAATGGCTTCAGTGCCTTAATTAAAGCTTTATTAACAGAACCCTGGACGTGGGTATCCAGGGCTTCCACCAGATTCTCCTCCAATTTTTCATGTTCAGGCTCCTCATACTCTTCATATTGCTCACAATCTACCCACTGATTTTCCTCTTCAGCGTAGTACGCCATTGCTTCTAAGCAGAGAGGTCTGGAGGAGATTCTCAAGGGGGGAGCAGCCCAAGGGTCTCTCAGAACTTGTCACAAACTATTTCACAGAGACAGAAAATTACTTCAAAAGTCTTGAAAACTGTTATCAAGGTGGAAGGAGCAACCCCTTACTAACTCCCCTAGAGGCTAGCTCTAATCCGGAAACACGCTCCGGTAAGCGTTAAATTAAGGCCAGAGATTGATGCAGTCTTTCTGAGCGTTATGCGCGAAGGGCCGTCAACTCGTAATGTGAGAAAACAGCTCCACACGCACAGTGTCCGGGACAACGACGCGACCGCTCTCTGTGCACGAGAGTCTCGCGTCTGCCTCCTCCTGCTCCACCGCCCCCTAGCGATACACGCGCACCGTGAGCCCACTCGCGCGCGCGCCACCACTACATGGAATATCCCGAAGGAACGAGTGCGCGAAAAATCGCGGAAATCAGTACAACCAAGGTAACATCGAAATCAGTCATATACCATTAATATTACCTCCCCACAATATTTACCAACAAAGATAAAATAAGGGAAAGGCACTTATCTGCTGCTGCAGCAGTAAAGAAAGAGGAAGTTATGGCTTTGTCGGACGCTCTTATTGTTATGGACTGTGTTATGATTGGTGCACATACAGGAAGGGGTTGACCTTCCGGGTTCATGCCAGTTTAAAGTTGTTTATTGGCTGCTGTGTATGTCAGTAAACTTAGAGAAGCATAATCTGAGCCTCCGTGGACTGACATAGAATTATGAATGGGGCAGGCAAATTTGCTGTCGAAACCTGAAAGCCAAGGCGCAGAATCCTACTGTATTGCCCTGTGACGTGTTACGTCTACGCAGTCTTTGAAAATTTCTGCTAAGAAAGCCTTGATTGGCTCTTGAGCACTGTTATTTTCTCGGTGATAATGGGAACCATTATGCATGCGCGCGTGCAGACTAGGCAAGTGTTCTCGTACGTTGGCTATGGTGGACCGGACCATGCCAGATTTTTAGCATATCCACATTTTGATAAATGTAGTTATCTTAAAAATCTTGCATGGATCCGGCCCTCTAGGACCGACTTTGGAGAACCCTGGGACGGATGAACATGCACCCATATCCCCGAGATGAAACCGTAAATATGTACACACTGCAGGGTAGCTGTTTCAGGGTAGGGGTACTTTTTTTTCTAGAAAAAATAGTTCAGTTCCTCTCAACAGGCACAATATATGATAAGCAGTCATGGAAACCCAGCAGGTTGGGCTCTGCACGCATGAGGTATGTACAACCTACAAATCTATGTAGCAGCTTACACTTGTGTACAGAATACTCAAAAGAAATAGCTGCCTGACAAAGATACCACTCCAGTAACTAATTGGCCGACTCAAAATGAAAGAGGTAAAATTGTGCTCGAATTCGTCTATGGTACTTCCAGTCCACCCGGAGAATATTCTAAAGTTTATGCGACTCACAGTATTTCTTCAATTTTAATTTTATTTGGAATATTTGTGAACCTACCCTTGGAAAACAGCAGGGAGAAGTGAATACAGTACGGGTGCAAGCAGCAAACATACACCTATGGTCACGGGAGACAATTCAGAAAAAGTTTACAGAAGACTCCAGGTAGAATGCTACTGCAGCATGTACACGTTTATAGACTCCCTGCGTTAGACTGTCCGTGTCCATAGCAATAGTTATGTTCACAATATATATTTCAAGTAATGTGTGAAAAATCCTGCTGACGAATGTTGGTTTGATAAGACGTTCTCTACTGTGGAGCACTTTGTGGTTCTGTAATGGTTTATCCATCATTGCTCCAGTCTATGTACCTACGACATACTGTTAAAATCCAATAAAGAAATACTGGAAAGAAATATGCTCATAAAAACAATAAAGTACTTACTTACATGTCATTGTTCTGAAGGTACAGAGGCCCGCTTTAATAGTGTCTCTGCTGAACTTAAGGCATAAAATAGCTTGAAGTGACCAAAACCCAAAAGTAAAAGGTCAATAAATTCTACTGCAACAAATTCCATGATAAATTCTTCTACTTGCCGGCCCATGTTTATCTATATATTTAATAGAAGTGATTCATAGAGCGCGCCCTTTGGAATCTGGCTAAAGGATTTTTGTTTGAATAGACTAGAACAGGCCATCATCAGTGATAAATGGTCAATGTAGAATCCTCAGACAGACGGGCACCTTCAGTCACCCGAGAAATTAGATCATTGATTGCCCAGCACAGCAAAGGCGAAACCTTGCAGCATGAAAAATACACTGGTAATGAGCAATTATAGTAAAGCAAAGTGACAACCCGCTAATATAACAGGTGGTTAGAGCAATCAGACGGGCCAGATAATAAAAGGAGCTCACCAGGAGTGGCCCTCCTCGGTAGTTTAGGCCATAATGGGAGTGTTGGGCCCCTACAATTTAGTTGGAATGACCAAGGATCCCCACCCTATATAGGTAGGCAGGGCTGAAAGTTGTTGGGCAAGGTGAGCGGTTGGTAGCCTAAGGCAGGAATAAGTAAAAGAGAGCAAGGGAAATGGCTCTCCTAGTGGTCAAAAAGAAAACTGAAACCACTTATTGTTAGCAACTACTGGAAGAAAAAAGATGCTGCACAAACTATACACGACAAAATCAGAAACATTTATTATAAAACTGGAGCCAATTAGACTCCTTGAAACCTATCCTGAGCACCAACTCAGGGGAGTGCACTCTGGAAAGGTCCCGTTAATGATGGAGCAGGTTGGCAATCACGGTCAATTCCACCTGCCCAAGAGAAGGGACCGGTCGGGAATATAAGGAGCCCACCCTTCCAAATCGTTCCTAGAAATGAAATTTCAGACAAGCAGTACATCGCATGACTAATACACGAGAGCTACGAAACCAAGAATTCACTAGAGTCAGATAAACCTCACACATGGCACTGTACAGCACTCATTTCCAAAGCATGAAAGTTTCACTGTGGGAAAACCCCTTGCAATCAAAAGACAGATCTCTAGCGACACTGGTTTGCCTCTGAGACTGGGAACATTCAAACTATCTTAGCTACAATCATGCTTTAAAAGTAAAAGAAAACAAGCATTTGCAATGCAATAGGTCTCGCATTTACGCGAGTTTGAGCTATTGGCATTGCAAATGACAATGCCTTTTATTTATGTTTTAAAAACCAAAACACAAATAAAAGGCGTTCTCATTCACAATGACAATAGCTTAAACTCGCGTAAATGCGAGACCTACTGCATTGCAAATGCTTGTTCTATGCAGTCACTGTTGAAGTTCGTCTCTTCCCCAGCATTACTAGCTCTCACTCTGCAGGATATTGTTGTTAAATTGCATCTTGCAGGCAGCTTTTTTTGTATGGCTACTGATATCGTGGCAGGCGCACGCTGAAATTGTTGGACCACATATAGTTTCAGTGGTTTTAAAGATGTAGATAATTTGAACACCACCGTTTGCGCTGCACCCCTCACCCGCACTCACGGATCCCAGAGGGGTCCGCGGTGTGCAAGTTCACATTTGCTGCATGAGACGTTCCTCGGGTTGTCTACGCATTTTTTAGCACTAAAACGTAGATACACATGCAGTGCTTCAGGCACACAGTCTCGCGCGGTCTTTCTAGCCACCCCGCAGCCGTTTAAACATTTAAGAATACGCGATCTACACATGCATCAACCCCTTCTACTATTAAAAGTGATGGAATGTGAGGACACCCCCCCCCCCCCCCCCCCCCCGGGTCTCGTGCATGTCTTATGGAAAGAGGAACTGAGTTTTACGAGACTCTCTCACACATTTGGCGACCAGATTTAAAGAAATAAAACCAGTCCAGGTGGGCGGGGTCTAATGCCGATATGGCGGACACCAACCCCGCTTCCAGAGAAGACTGACACAAAAGCAGCAATACATCTTTGCACTTGCGCGCTGCAACGCAGGCGAGACCTAAAAAGGGGACTTTGGACAGCAGTTATCCGATGTATGACTTCCCAAGAACCAATCATCTCTTTAAAATGATGAATCTATACGGAATATCCTGTTTGTTCACTGCCAAACTTTCCACTTGATGCCCTACCACTTCACAAGAACATTTTCGCTGGTAAGCACCCTTTGAAACGCTACATTCTCTGAAGCAGCTGGATCACCGTAAGGGTCTGATTACAACTACGGGATTAATTCTATTTCAGGGGTGTACAGCAAGGTACTGGCACCAACCCCATCTACCCTTGATATAAACGGCGTTATAGACGCACTTAATAGCTGCTTGGGTGAAACCCAATTATGCGAGAGTGTCTAAGTTTGCACTTTGCTTTTTTACTCCTGATACTTCTAATTTTAAAATCTTTGACAAGCCTCCAAAATCTTTTGAATAGTTTTTCTGAGTTTTGCCGGATGCGAGACTTGTCTATAATTGCAGCAAAACAAAGTGTTTGACATCAGATACCATTTAGGCGTACTCTTTATCTAGTGAGACCTTGGAAATGCTCTGACAGTGGTTCTTTACCTTTTGACTTTTATCGACTCCCCACTTAATCAATGCTAGAACCTGGGGTGTGAGAAAGTCATTCTTTTTGCACTATCACCCCCATTTTTTGACTGATACTGGTGGTGACTGACTGTCTGGGCTCTGTTAACCAGGCCCAGGGCCAGTGCTCTGATTAAAAAGGTATATATATGGTAATTTGGTGTAATTACATTGGTACTTTGGTGTAATTACATTTGTACTGACAACCTACCTGTAAGTCCCTAGTATATGGTAGCGGATGTAGGTTTAGAGGCCCAGCAGGTTTGAGGCACTCAAGTGTGCACTGCTGTGTTGCCTAATGTCATTTTAAAAAAGTCAACCCTGCTCTGCAAGCGGCTTTTAAATTGAAATTACATGCAATTTCGAATTTGGATTTAAAAGAACTTCGAAGTATTAAACTACCTTATTTTTACGTATAAGTCACTCCTAAGGTCTACCATAGGTGCCCCCAAGGGTGCCCTGTAAAAATGAGCAGGAACATTTTAAAAGATGTTTTATATGCCTTGGTGAGGGAAAATCTACCAATTTAGTTTTTCCCCCATTGAAGCATTTTAACTCCAAAGGCTAACATGGGGATACTGTAGTACAGTGTAACTATTGATAGCAAAGAGCTAAAATATTTCAAGTACTTACAAAATTTGTAATGATAACCTCTTGCCACTGTTGAATTTATCAGAACTAATACAGTAAATAAGTTATATAACTTTTTCAGTGAACCGAAATCCAGCCTTCTAGCAGCCACTACTGATTGACCAGTCATTAACAGGCTTAGCCAAACAGCTTTGATGAGGTGATAATGGGCCTGCATATAGACAGAGGTTATCTGGCGAGGGGAGCTCTGCAGCTGCAGAGAACAGACCAGGGTGGAGGCTGAGTAAACAAACTGGGCTTCAACGAGAGCAGGACAATAAGGAATGCCATCCAGGCCTACTCCTCTTCCTGTATCCCCCAGACAGATGGGAGCCCCAGGAATATAATTTGCAGGAGGTCTGGAAAGGGAGTGTTATGGGAAATGAGCCACATCCGTGGGCTGGTTTCGCCAGCTCTTACTTACAAGGAGAGATATTCTCCAGCTTGAATTTAAAAGTACAGTGCTTTGTGGGGCAAGAATATGCCACACTTTGGAGGAAGCTGGCAAGCTTTTGGGTGGCACCCTGTACCCCATTGGTAAGGGGTGCCCCCTTGCTTGTTGCCCCAGAACATTGGATAAATATGTGAGAGCTTTATAGCAACACAGATCTTCTTCCTGAAACTACAAGGAGAAGTAGGACTGCCCTGCTGGAACCCTGGTCTGCACCCCAAAGGATTGCAATCTGAAGCACTGTTCCTGCTGCACTCTTGGAACTAGAGCCCGGAGGACTTTGCATTGCTTCAAAAAGGAAGGATTAAGGAGTAGACTCTCTGAATGCAACAGGTTAACAGGGCACACCTGCACCATCTCCTCCATGAAGTCCCCAGCCTGGAGTCTATCCAGTGGACTTTTAAGGATTTGGCCAGGTGAATTGTAGTCCTAAAATTCCTTCCAAGGACCATATCAGAGCTTCTAGACCCTTGGATTTATGTTTTTGACACGTCGAACCCTCAAGAGGAACTTCAGGAAGAAGTTCCAGAAGTTAGGAGCAACTTTGAAAAAAGCTCCATAAGGTGACCGACCCGTTGACGAGTCAGGCTGCCGCCATTGAACCTCAACCCAGCCTGGATTTCAGGTTTATTTTCTGAAAGCTCCAGAGCTTAAGACTTCCAGAATTTTTACCAAGGCCTCACGCTGACCAAAGCCGCTGTCGTCTACTTAAATCCTGACCTGAAGATGAACCTTGGTCCCGGCGAGGGATGATTCTCCAGAAATGTTTCTAGGTGAGAAGATACAATTTTGAACAGGGCCTCTGCTTAGTGTATCCAACCAAGGCTCCATCGCAGTTGGCCTCAAACTTAGTCCCAGTCAAGCACGACCAGATGCCCCAAATTGGCGCTATATGTTTTTAAGCACTAGAAAGTGTTTATTCTTTAAAGATTCATATCTCAAGTTTCCTATATTGGATTTTTGTCGTTTTGCTGTCATTGTAATCATAAAAATATTTCCCATTGTTATCAACTGGTTTTGGATTTTTATTGTGTGCTGTGTCTTTCTTATTTAATGTATTTGTGCTTTAAAATGCTTCACACATCTGTCTCCTAAGATAAGCCTGCCTGCTCGTTGCTAGCTACCAAGGGTTGAGAAAGAGAATAATTTAACGAGTCCTTGTCTGGACTTTATCTTAAATTGGTGGTCTTATTGCTAGTGGTAGGTGCCTAGTTACCCCTACTAATAATCCACCTTCCAACACAGGAACCCCCCCCCCCACTGAATTATTATTGGCATCCGGGGATCCCCAGAGTCATTTCTGGAAGCTGGAGATCCCAGCCTAAGAATTTTCGATCATGTGAGCCACAAAACAATGCAAAGAAATTACAGAAATAAACATTCAGTAAACAGATACACAAATGGTGAAATAAGTTATTTAATTCACATACAAATATAAAAAAACAAAAAAAGGAGTCGCCAAAGCAACGTTTTTTCAAACACAAACTCCCAAAGAGGAAGTCCGTTTCTGAAAAACAAAAAAAGAAATGTCTCCGATATACTGGGAGGTTTTTCCCAGCGTGTGGGGGTCATTTATTTGCTCTCCTGTTCATGACAATCAGGCTTTCCCTGGCAATCCAAAACAGGAAAAAAATAAGTCAGAACATCCACCATAAATATGACGGACGGTCTGAGATTCATAGATAGACAAGCCAATGTCAGTCTGGCAGTAGAGACTCTTCTGGCAGAAGCATGGCAGTCACCCCAAAGACTCTAAATAGAGTGGAGGGACTGCGAGTTTAATGGACAGAGTACATCAGCAGCATTTGTGGCACAGTACCCTGAGCTCCAAACTCAAAACAAGGCCCTTGGTAAGTAAAGAATGAAGTAAAAGCAAAAGAAATGTATTAATTTCAACTATACTTATAATGGCTGTGCCACAATGCGCCCTCTGCAGCCTAAATATTTCAGCTGCTATAGTATCCGTATTACCCTGGTGGTGGTCTCTCTTATCTCAATACCATTCATTCATCAAATACCACACCCAGTTCACTTCAACACAGACAATGCGCCAAGATTTGTGTCACCTTAAGTTTATCAACGGCAGAATCAATTAATAGAGGCAAGCATCTGGCTCTCTTAGCTGCCGGAAACTCATTGCATAGCCACATAATAACTGCCCAATAGAAGGCCTCTCCCTACTAACCCACATTTATCCAATCTTTCCTGCACAAAAAATACAAATAATAATGATGGACCTAACAATTGGGCATACCAGCCGCTTGACAAGTATTCATTACATATATCTTTACTTGACCTGCACTGGCTGTCCTGGCCCACTGAGACCTGGGCACCCAATTATCTAGACTCGGGATGTTGAGCGCATGCTAAATTCAAAGTTTATATATACAGACAGTATGATTAAATACACATACAAGGGCATAACTTTACATAAATCCCCATGCAAATTATGCATACAAGGGTCAGGTGGCCCAAAAACCTACTACGTACCATCCTCATTAAAGGTACTTCCAGCAGTCGCGGTTTTCTGAAATATCCATCTTCTCAGCAGTCTGTCCCAGATGACCTATGTTTAAGATGGCTCACTCTCTGGCAGGTTCACACCCAGTCCCAGTCCAGTGTTGCAGACCTTTGATATCTAGACTCGTAAGAGATATACGTCACCATAAACCACACAGCAAGACCTACTTCCAGCCCATCTTTCCATGACCCCTCTCGACCCCCCACTTCAGTGCACCCATTACCATAAGCTTTGGGGAGGTTGTTTAACACAAAAGCACTTGCAAAGCTTAGATCTTTAACACAGAGCCAAAATGGTAGCCGTCTTCTGCCACTAAGATTGGCTCACATTTCGGTAGACTTCAGTGTCCCCATTGCCAGTGCTGGTCCCTCTGAAACACCACAGCTCCTGCACTGGGACGCCAAGCTTGGTAAATCAGTCATCCAACTCGTGGCCCCAATTGTCATGGACACAGACAAGTCCTTCCGGCCTGTATCCAGTTGTAGTGGCAGTCTTTGTGCACACATAATGACAAAGAGGCCATGCAAACAAGCAGTCTGCACTACTTCTTGTCAAGTACTTCCTATGTTGGCTTGCTGTCGGCAAGAGACATGCAGCAGGTAGGTTGATCACATGCACACTCCTCATCAGCTTCATGGGCTGGGCCAGGCATCCTTACCTTCACAGCTCTGATTTGGTTGCCAAACCCAAGATGTTGGGCAGGAGGAGGCTAGCGCCACCTGTAGGGCAATAATAACAGCACAAGTGAACTACAGAAGCCTCCCCTCCGCTTCCAGGGTCAGAGATTCTGATTCAGCACGAACATCTAGCTGAACAAAGGCTGTGTGTTTACCTTTCAAACAATGGTTGAAAATGCCGACAGGCCGGAATGGTTCCGGTTCGCTCCTAAATAGAAATTGACTGACTGCTAACTAGAAACACACTCGACCTGCCAGTGTCCTCCTAGTGAGGCTTTTGAAGGCTGGACCTGTCTGTCTTCACGAACCGAGAGGATGCACAGATCCAATTACCTGTCATTGTTGCTTTACACCTGTACAGTACAATTATTTCAGTTTTGACAGGTGTTCTTAGAAAAATGATGAGCTCCTGGAGTCAGATAACGCAGGCAGTGTGGTGTGAATGCAGCTCTCACATTGCTTGTTATTAGCTTGTATAAGCAACGCTGCAAACTGTTGGAGGCTGACCAGTGTTAACACGTTTCGCCATTCGTCGCGCACAGTCGCCATTTCTAAGAGTTTGGGCTTACCAAAGCAAGTGGAGAAAAAAGAAGGTGATAGTTACTAGTTCAAAATAGCAGAACAGATCCCAAATTGTCCAATGCCATTTATGGTACCTATAACCACCAACCCTTAGCACTCTAGACATTGTGTAGTTCAGTGGCTCTTAACCTGCGGTTTGGGGACCCCTAAGGGTCTGCGACACCTACTCAGGGGGTAAGCAACTTTTTAACAGATTAATGAAGTGTATATAAATAAAGAAAAATAATGCAAAATTTAATTTTTTTAAATGCTCTGAAAATGTGATGGAATTTAAATTGGATGCTAAAAATTGAGCTAGCACCCTCAGATTGCTTTGTGGGAGCAGTGTAGCTGCATCACACAGAATATAGTATGGACAATGAGTGGCCGCAATTGAATCTAGAGAAGCTCCAACTTCCTATTAAAATGATAATTTACATTGTATTTTACATTTGTTCGAGAATTTAAAAAAATATTTCATTATTTGTGTATGTTTGATTAATGCTTGTTTCTGTATCTTTTGTGCATAGTTTTGTGGTTCAAATCGCAGAAAATGCTTTCCGCTGAGGTCCCCGAGTTCCAGTAATGACTCATTGGGGTCCCGGATTCCTATAATGATTCAGTGGGGGGCATCAGGTTTCCAGGAATGATTAAGGGGGGGTCCACAAAAGTGAAAAGATTAAGAATCACTTGTGTAGTTTAATTCCCCCTCGTGCTCGCCCCACAAACCTTTCTCACACACACTCAGAAGGGGTGTGGTTGTGAACAGCAACGACTCCACCTGCTGAGCCCAATATGTCACTCTATTACCCAGAGCCACCACTTGCAACCTCCCAGCTATGCCCCTACTTCCCCAGGCCGGCTCCCTCCTTTCAGAAGACGTCCTTCTTAGCGCCACCCTGCTCACTTTTTCCTTTTCACGAGCCCTCTGCAGTCTGGCTTATAAAACGCGCTGACTGGGCTCCAAGGGCCTTTCAGGGAAGAAAGTTGGCAAAAGTGCACCGACTGACATAAGCAGATTTACTGCCTTAGGCCAGAAGATGACAACAAGGGCCTGCAAGCACTACCCTTTTAATTAAAAACAAACTGCGCCCTTTTCTGTAGGCAGTGTTTAGATGCCATGGTTTGCTGTAATTGCACTGAACTTTTTTTGCGTCCTGAATACAGGGACAAACTCCTACGGATGTAAGTAAACATCCCTTCCCACAGGCACTGCCAGACTGAGGCCTACGTGGGGGTAGGGGCAGAACATTAACCATTAAAACCCCATGCCTTTCAATCTCAAGTCTGCAGTGAAAAAGTATCAGATGCCTCCAAAATACACTAAATCTTGAAGTGAAATAATGCAGAATGCACACGTGTTTTGGTTCTCATTTTCGAAGACTTTAACTTAGTTATGCAAAGCTACAACTTTAATTTTAAATCATAAAACTGTTGGGCATGATTTATATACATTTCAGAAATAATGACACGGAATAAGATAGACTCCTCAAGCTTTAGTACGAGTCTCAGGTATTCAAAATAGGACAAATAAAAAAAAATGCATAGCAGGACTTTGTGACAACTCTTATTGGTCTGTTCAACTGTCATTCACATTTTGCTTCGGCCTATCACAGCTTACAGCGTGGGGCAAATAATCAGCCCACTTCAGCCATCACTCTTGCACAGTTGAGTACTCTATTGTCCCACACATCACAATTGAACATCTGCCTGAACAGAAGAACATTTCAATGACAGGTCTGGGGGGCCAATACTTGTGCTTTGTGTGCTTTAACTAGGCCTTCAGGCAATTCGGCGCCAATAGTACGCTTTCGTAGCACCCAAAAACTAATAATATTTTCCTATTATAGGCAATAAATACTCATATTGGGAAATATATGCAATTGCTATTTAAAAAATAATAATAACATTTTTACTGCAAAAAAATTTGCCGCCAAGTTTAAGGGGCGATAGATTTTTTTTTTCTCCTTTTATTTTTTTTTTGTGGCAAATGCTTGCGAGCACATGCGGATACCCATCTTCTATAGCATAGTTTCGAGAAAAGTTTAGAGAGCTATAAAATAATATGGTGCAAACTCTTATTTCCTGGTTGTTAAAAATAGATAATACAGATTTTTCCCCATTAACTCACTACTTTCTTTTCCAGTAAAAAAAAACAAATCTACTGTAGGGGGTACACACGTGGTAACTCTTTATTTTCTCCCACACCTTTTTTTCGATATATTCGCACAGCTCAAACACACCCTTTGCAATTGAAGTACAAGTCACTGCTGGATACGCTAGGTTTGCTGAACACCAGTCTGGCAGGATAGATTTCTTTGCATACTCAAAACAGCCCAGTAACAACATAAAACGTATGCATACGCCACATACATAATTAATCTACTCAATTTATTCTTAATTCCCAACCACGACGAGTCACTAGAGCGCAGAATCGAAAAAGACACGCATCTAAAAATGCAATAAGTATATTACCAAACAAATGAGCAAATACATTCCCTTTGACAGACTGATTGCATTGTTAAAATTACATAATCATAATGTGGAGCAATAATGGGGCCCAATACCATTCATCGAGGGAAACAGAACACATTTGTTTTATTGTTAGAGCCTTAATAGATGAATGCTTAGTTGTGAGTAAGACATGAAGTGTTAACCAACATCACATATGTTTTGGTAATATATATAAACAAAATTGGCAATTAATTTCGAAGTGCAATTCATTTTAGTGAGCTAGAGTGCGACTTAAGTTAAAATATTAAAAATATCAGAACATTTTGATTGGTAAAAAGGATTAAACAATATTATCTAGGGATGCAAGGCAATATTAGTGGGTAACGGGCTTGTGACAATAGTGTTTATAAGAGGCAGGAATAGGGGGTAAAGTAGTGTGTGCTGTAATTCCATGGGGGAGGAGAAGAAAGAGAAAGGGAGGGAGGGAGAGAGTGTGTATGTTTGTGTAAGTGAGAGGTGGAGAAAGAGAGAGACACAACTGTAAGTGGCAAGTCCTCGTACATATAGTTATGTCAGGGTGTGAGTGGATATTTTATATACAAATATGATGGCAGTCTGCGGAGTTTATGTGCTTCAACATTTTGCACTGATACATTAGACAACAACCTGAAAATACATAGGTCCAGGGCCCATTTTGAGATTGCAACCACAAACCCAAAAATAAAAAAAGTTCTTCTCCTGCTTAATTAACAGAACATGCATTGTCTGTATAACCCAGGACCATCTTCCACTGGCTGTTTGTAAGAAATAGACTGATTTCTGCTCCAGAAGAAAGATGTGCACTGCTTGGTCCTCAGGAGTTCAGGAGCAACTCATCTCCAGCGGGATCTAGACCCCAGCTCTACCTGGGGTTCAAAGATCAGATGTTATCAGCTTTGAGAAACTTTAAAATGTAAACTTCTCTTGGGGTAGAATTCTGGATTTTCCATAACAAACCACAGCATGGTACATAGGTGAGCATATCCTGCAATAGTGCTCTCATAGGCAACCTCCATACAAGGACACAATCTTGGTGGGAAACGTAGCACTGGGATTACACTATATTGTAAGCTATGCCTGGTGATCCTTCACAATGCTAAAAGGCGTCCTATACGGAGAATAGATGATGGTCGGAGAACCAGATGACAGTCAAGCGCTCCCTTTGCTGGAATTAGGCAACATCCTTGTCAGTTGGGCTCCTGTAGGCATATAAGACAATATTCTAGCCAGTCTTGTCCAGGCCTGTGTTGGGTCAATGCTACACAGACGGCCCACTAGGATGAGATCTAGGATAAGATTAGTGCACAGGTTGGGGTGAAAGTATGCTATTTTTTCTAATCATCTGGAAAGTGACTGTGCATTTAGGGGAAAGAATGAATGGTTGTCATTTTTTATGAGCTTCCTGAGAGGCACACTTGTGGTGGCAAATCCATTGACATAACCAGAAAAACAGAGTTCCAGTCAAGGGAGGGATTGCAAATAGTGATTTCAGTGGGCGTAGCTCGCGATGTTGGCAATCTTGTCTGGGTCTGGTTGCATACCCTAATTGGACAAAACTGTGGCCAAAGAATGCGTGTTCCGATCTGCTTCCGAACTGCTGATTCCACCCTTGCATACACGTCTGGCAGCACTAAGTCATATTCATCTTTGGAGCAGCCAAAGACTAGTAGGTTGTTGTCATAACTGAATGAGTTTCTTACAGAGTCAATGATCTTCCTGACTGTTTCTTGAACTATCTCAAATCTAAAGCTGATGAGATTGTAGCAGGACAGCCGAAGACGCACAGAAAAAGCAGCAATGTAGTATGACTGCAAGCGGATTTCTACTTGGTGGTAACCTTTGCAGAGATGCATCTTGGAGAATATGGAGGGACCAAGGGTCCTGGGTGCTGACCCCTCTCAATGCAATGCTGACTATGTGCATGCCAATGCATATGCATAATATTCTGGTGTTTAATTTGGCTACAGCTACGCTGGGGGACACCTAGTGACCTGCAAGTGGCCAGCTTAATGACATCTTCTACTAATGAGTTTTATATCCCCTCTTCTACTTGGTGCTGTACGTACAAGCACTCGAAGTGAGGTTGAGGCATAGGGGACAGCTGCTTTTATTATCTGTATCTTTTGATGTCTTTCAACTTTCCCAAACTATGGAATAGCACCAGGAAATCTGCTCATTATGTGAAGTTGGGAGGATACATTGACTGTCACTGCGTGCAGGCTCGGGAGCTGAGCCGTCACACTGCTGAGGGGACAGGGTCTGGTACATCGCCTCAGCACATATGCCTTCTTCCCATTGTGATGATGTGCTATAGCCGATAACTTCATAAAAATATACTTAGTCTGTCAGAGGGAAACAAGATGCCCACTAGAGTACGTCTATGTTGTGAGATGGTTTTAGAACCACGGACATCTTGGTGTTCTCAAGTTATACCATACTCTTAATGTTGCATCGATCTCAGATCCACTGTTCAACATCATGGGGGCTGTGCGGTGACCTACCCACAGCTCAGAGGAAGCCATCTTTTTTTATGTCCTGCATGTTTATGTGCTCTGTGTTCACTATGGCATGGAGTCTCTGTATCTCTCTTCCGGTAAAGACCCACACACTACTGTGCAGGAATGCTTCATCTGTGCAGGAATGCTTCATCTGATGAAATTCTATCACTGGTCTTCATCTTGTGGGTGAGAGGAACAGACTGGTCTCTTTTTCGGACGGCCTGCTTCTCAATCAATCAATTTTATTTATGATTAAGGAACTCTGTGAAGGTCCACATAAACTGGGAAAACCAACAACACAATAATAAAGATTCTATTTTGATAATAAAATTAACACAGAAAATGTTCGTACCCGACAAGGCATCAGCGAGTCCTAAACAGAATCAAACAATATAAAAAAAAATCTTCAGATTAAAACATAGCAATATAATATACGGTACAAAAAGATTAAAAATATCCTTCATGCCCTTAGTGCAAAAATGTAGGAGGTAAACATAGGATAAAAAACAAATATTAGCAGCTGCTCCCTACATACCTAATGAACCTTAGTACATGTTTAGAAAACACTTTAAAAAGTAAAAAATTCTATGACAGAACATTTCATTTGGCGGCTCATAAAGAGAATCAATTAGTGCGGAGGTGGAAAGAATAGATAGCTGTAGACATATTAGTCTGCTTCTCCCTTCGTTTGAATGCGAAAGCTTGTTTTACACACACTTGCATGTATGTTTTTCCAGTTATGGCGCTTCTGGAGCATGCCAGGGCGGGTCCTTGTATGGCATTCCCTCATACAACATCAATAACAGACTATCACACGTGCCAAGTGCTTTTTGGCTGAGAGTTTCTCAAAGGGAGACCCCATAAAGAGGGGGAGATCACTCTCCTATCTTTCCCCAAGGACTGCTGCAGCAACAAGAGGAGCGGTGTCTATCATGAAAATAAACAGTGACAAAACCCGAATGGACAAGATGGTGGAAAGCACATTGACTGTCAACAGCTGCTTGCACATGTTTCTAAAACAACAACAGTGCCGTCCATTCAGGACAGTATGAGGAGCACTAAGTGCCAGAAGCTGAAGACAAGGGAGACAGGAAAGATGGGATAGTTACCCTAACATTCTTGGGGCATATTTTGGTACATGAGAACTTTGTGTGTCAGGAATCGTATCTGATGGCATCCATAAGGAACTGACCGCAAAAGCTGGAAGGGTAAGCCACAGACTGCACTCTAGAAGCAAGAACATTATTTACCTCGGTAAAAGAATGATGAATTATATCCCAGATTGATTATAATGGGAGACAAGGGATATCTTTCACTATCTTTATTCTTTTTTATTTTTTTTTTATTACTGAAAGTTTTGTTTCTGTAAACAAGCAGTAGTAGCAGAGCAAAGCACGGCTCTAGTGAGTGCTATATGTACATAAATGGGGTTTTTTGTTTTTTAAAATTTTTATTTTGGAGAGCCTCTCCACCAATATACATTTTTCAATAAAAAAGCAAACAATTTTCTCCATGTTTCAGTTTCCATCACCCACCCCCTCCCCCACTCGTCATTATGTACATAAATGGTTAATCAAACATTTTCCATATCGCACTGAACATAGTGTATGTAGATCTGGTGCTTTCAGCATCTCATCCCCTCCCAACCTCTGGACACTTCTTCTCTCCTTCACCTTCCTTATCTCACGGAGGCCTGTCATCTGGGGACTCTGACATCCTATTAATCATTTCTCCTCATGTTACTAGGACTTCCTCCGCTGCATGGTCTCGCCTTGTAAGCCGAATGTGCACTTCGTCAGCTGTTGAGCATCCCGCCAAATCCTCCTTCTACTGCGCCACCGCCAGGGGTTGTGCAGCCACCCAGTGCGTAGCAATCCGCCACCTTGCCAGCACCACTCCCAGCGCAAACAATCAGGCCTCCATTTTCATCTGCGGCCGTCTTGGGACAAATGTCCAAGAGACACAGTTTAACCGTGCTAGTCCCGTGATCCATGACAAAATACAGCATTACATCTTTACAGAATTTCCCCATAGAGGGACACCCCCAGTCATGTGTAGGAAGTCTGCCGCAACGAGGCCACATTGGTCACACGCACTGGCGACTCCAGGTAGATTTTAGTACGTTTCTGTGGGGTCCTATAAGTCCTCTGAAGGTAATGGAAATATATAAATTGTAACTGTGCATGAGATTACACTTGCTTAACTTGTGCACAGACTTTTTTCCAATCAGTCAATGTCAAATCGTATGGACAATCCATGTCCCATCACTTGACTGGGCCCATTCTGTGGTTTTCTCCGTGTCCACCACTAAGGCGGCGTACAGGTGGGTTATCAATCGTCTACCACAGGCCAGTTCCAACATTGCATTCACCGTGACATGCTCCTGTGGCTTGGCGGGAAAAGAGAGCCAAATCCCTCGCACAGTGTGTGCAATGTTAGCAAACACCAGGAATCGTCCCGGTCCCACATCATGCTGCTCTTGCGCCCGTGCAAAGGTCATAAAACGGTCATTAAAATCCAAGTCCAAATCTGTCGCACAGTCCCTCCACACACCATACCACGCATGATGCATTTATATTCTAAAATGGCTGTAGCGCCCACAGGGGGAGATCCTCCGCAAAAGGGGCCCGTCAGATTACCTTGTGAACTACTCTGCAGCACACCGCAGCCACTTGCCCAATCAAAATGGGAATTCTCTCGGTACTGTTGCCAGATGAAAGAAAAAGACAACACAACTTCTGTTGGCAATATAGTATAGAGTTTATAAAATGCGCACGGAAGGTCAGCCAGCTCCGTGGAACTGGAAACTGAACTTCAACTTACAATGTAACAGGCAGTTTCGTATATATTCTTTAAACCACAAAAATGTCATACATTTGCATATCAAATCAAGCGCGTGCTCTAGCGCATTTTAACATTTCAAAGTTATTGTTTCTGCAAAAACATCTAACAACGTTTATGCCGAGACTCGTGCACGTTTTATTTGATACATTGCCCTTCTCCCTGCACTTCCGGTTGTCCTTGTCGGTCTCGCTATGCCCTACTCCATACAGGTCTACTGCTCTGCAAGGCCTAACCTCCCACTTAGCTTGTTGCTTTGTGCTGCTTTATATGCATATTCTCTCAGAGAGGTGTTCTTGCAAAGCATGTCTGTGGCTTTCCATTTCTGCTGTGTTAGTAATTATATTTCTCTATTCTACAAAAACTCATGTTTGCTTCCCTCCCCCGAGGCCCTGACTACATTTGTGCTCTTTATTTTGCTATTGGAGACAGCTTAGCCCTGTATTCTTCCTTCAACACATACATCTTATACGTTTTTCTGCGGATGCTTGCATTGACATGAGTACATTTTCGACATGCTTTATAACAGTACACCCTCTCCCAATAGGAGTGCCTCAGGGAGCATGCAAGGGTCATATGTGCAGGCCAGAAGTGTTTTTTCTCAGTTCAGATCCTCATCTAGCCATCTCCACAGCGGGAAACTTGGCCTACTATTAAATATCTACCGTTAGGGTCAGCAAGCACATTTCTCTCTCCAATCGCCACCTCAGTCCTCTTGTGAACAAGTTTTAAGAAAAACAAGATTACCCCAATACGTGAACCTGGGGTGAAATATGCGGCAGAAGAATAATGGTTCTGGTGTGGCCAAAAAGGTCCAATATTAAAGTGATCCGGCGGAGAGCACGTAAGACCAGAGAATTGAAAATTAATTACTTTAAGGGAGCAAAAACAATGTACATAGGGACATAGGTCAGTTCATGTGAAAGATTTATTCCCACAATAATAGTATTCAGGAGCTCACACAATAAGTGAAAGAAGCGTGACGTGCAGAGTGATGGTGAAGTTTAAAAATTCGGCATCGCATTGACAAAAATTGTAGAAAACTCCTCCAAAAACTTTTTATACAATAGGAAGAGTTTATGTTGTAAGGGGTCAACGGCGTTTCGATCTCAATTATTCGAGATCATCATCAGGACATATAACGGTGAGCAAGCTGAAACTAAAATGAGGAAAAACGGGCAATTTAATAAACTATTGTTTGATCCCTACAGGTAGTACAAATAAAAACATTCAAAGGCTCCATTTTATAAACATTAAACATATGAATAATTATGAATAATAATCTTAACCATATTACTTGGTATAGGGGTGTTTATAGTAATGTACTGTATGTGATATATCTAACCATGCCAAAGGGTCAAGGTGGGTGTAGGAACACATGAGTTTAGAGCTTTATTCAGTGTTGATTCAGAAGCGAAAGTCAACGATGTTGATTACGAGTGGTAAAAGTATTCAAAGGAAGAGAAAAGGAGAAAAATGCTGCACATGAATGCGCAAACGCAGGTAGAATTTCTAATTCTTGTGAACAAGGGCAAGTATGCGGATCTCAGGAAGATCCTCTCTATCCCATGAGTTCTCCACAGCATATGCCCACCCAGTCTATGTTCATAATCTTACCACCCAGCATCTGTGAACCCGCTCTCTCACACATCCGGTACCGAGAGCGGCGCACAGATTGCCTTGTGCGAGCACCTTAAAGCAAGCGGGAACAGCAACATATATTTGAGTCCCAAGGCCCTAAGGTTTTTATTCACCTGCAAGTAGGTTTTCCTGCGTGTTTGCATCAGTCTTATATAGTCAGGATATATAGAGATGACCTGGTTCTCAAAGGTGCGTCGTTCTGCTGGTATAAAAGACCTCAGGAAGTAGTCTCAATCGGCATACGGTGGTTCAGGATTGGCGCAATCAGAGCTCTTGTAGGGGCCCTAGGAGCGGGCACCAAAGCCCTTTGGGAGCTTTCCACTAAGAACCACCACAACAAGCCCTCTGGACGTAGTTCTCTCCTTATCCAGTTCTTCAAGAAGGCCTCCACATTGCCACTCTCTGCTTATTCCTGGAACTCCAAAAAGTGAAGGTGGTTTTAGCAACAGTGGTTTTCCATGTCCTCCGCCCTGTCTTGCCCATGTCCTCCGCCCTGTCTTGCCCCATCACGTTGGTCAACTTAGCCATTTGGGCTTTCAGTGTTTTAACCTTGCTTTGCACTTGCATGACCACGCCCTCAATTGAGTAGACTTTCTCTACTACCTTACGTAGATCAGCACGGAGGAGGCTGACAATGGAAAGCATCTCAATTTTCCCCTCAGGGGCTGTCCGGGAACCATGTATCGCCACTAGCAGTCCTCCGTGGGCTCTGCTCAGCACTTCCCATTCTTTGCTCAGCAGGGAGTGGAACCCACCTGTCCAGTGGCTCCACCAGAGTTTGCGTTTCTGCCAGTGTCTCAGTCCAGACCCCCGGCAACTCCTGTGCCCCCTGCCTCTGGTACAGGGAGGTGGCCGTGAGACAGTCCCAGTAGTCCGTGTCTGCTCTTGGCAGGTTGCTTGTTGCCGCCGGCATCTCACACACCGCCTCTATGGCAATGAAGGACTGTGTTTGGCAAGCTCTGGTTCAGGATGTCTCAGGATTTCGGCTTGGGGCAGCAGGAGTGATCTGCTTTCACATATAATCCGCCATCTTGCTTGGCCCCGCCCCTGACCGGGAAGATTTTTAAACCTCCAACTCAACACACAAGAGCAGAGTACAGACAAGGGCAGAGTATAGATCGACTCCAGCGTCCTGAATTAGATCGCCGCTTCACAGGCTCAAAAGCAGATCATAATATATTGATCCATCAACTGAAGAGTGTTTTGTATAGAGTGAAATGTAGACTGATAAAGCAGATGCATCTATATAGCATACAGCACCTGTCAACATCACACGCAGCAGACTCCTGTTACTGATTACGTGGCCTTGGGCTCCTGTCAAACAAAAATGGACAGCAGAACCCCATAACTACACCCAGGACCAAACGCACAACCCAAAGCCTATCCAGAAGGACTTAGCTCTTTGCTTCTCAAATGGAATAATCCACCATACAATGGAAGGCGACTCCATCTGGAGCAAAGCTTCTCGTGTCATTCTGGAAGGTGACAGTGGCAATGTCAGAGTGCCATAGGTCCTAATGCAAGCACGGAAAATGGACCGCCCCCAGACTCGATATATACAGTCATTAATGTGTTGTATTGGGCCCCTTACATTCCTGCACTACAAATGCTGCACGAATGATAGCTATGCCATCGAATGGGGACAAAGGAATCTATACAGGCATATATCCATCAACTGGATTTTTGTGCTGAAATTCAAACTGAAAAAGGCTAGAATTTTAGAGTGATCGCAGCAGAGTCTCTTTAGTAAATTACTTCTATACTGAAGGGGTTTTAATAGGAAGAAAAGGCACTCCGGTGCAAACAAAACCTCTATGTGCAAGTTTTCGGCCTCCAATTATAGGGTCACAAATAAGGCAGGACCAAAATTTGATGTTGCGTCATTTAAGAAGCAAATTATCCTCTTGTTCACCAGCCCACACCCACCCTTTCCATTGCGGAGGTCAATATTTTTGGCTTCTAGGTGCACACTAGTGCCACTTTCTGCAGCTGCCACAGGTAGACTTTCAGTTATGACTCGTCGTAGAACTGGGCCTGGACACCTGGAGGAGCAGAAGGATGGCACGATGAGAGAGGAAAAAGGTTTTTGAAAAAATGCGTTTATTAGAACTAACTCATAAGGAGTGAGACGAACGCAGAGGTGATGTAATGGAGTCTGGAAAAAGGAAAGGCCCGAAAAAGAAAGGGGTCTAATTCGTATGAGGTTCATATTTCAAAATGATCTTTTACAATAATATTGGTATGTTTTTGTAAACAGTACACCGGAACACTGTAAACTCCACTGAATGCCACAGAGAGGTACAGTGCCGCTAATAGTTGGTATAGAACTCCTTCGCTAATGTTTCAATGTCCCTTTTTAGGTCGAGCCTGGGCAGCGCATGAGCTGCTCTGCGAGGCATGCTATATTCGGATAGGGACTTGAAGCTCCGCCCACTCTCCACCCATATTTTTCATTGGCTTGTGTCATTGTCCACTGTAAACTGTGGCTGTTCATTGGTCAATAGGCTTATTGGTCCCTCATTAGTTCCGCCTTGTCTCATTTTGTAACCTCCCATGGCGACACACCCTGGTACGTGTGTTGTTACTTGGTAGGCTTTAATTACAGCCTCCGAGCACTATCTTCCCAAATAGCTTTGTCCTGCCTGCAACGCAATGTAATAGGTCTCGCATTTGCAAGAGTTTAAGCTATTGGCATTGTAAACGACAATGCCTTTTAGTTATCAGTTTTAAAAACAACATATATAAATACAAGACATTGCCATTTACAATGCCAATAGCTAAAACTCTCACAAATGTGAGACCTATTGCATTGCAAATGCTTGTTCTTTTTGTTGCTGTTGAAATTAGAACATTCTACTATTTGAGGGTAGAACACTGCAGCTTTATAGCACTTCTGCTTTAGGTTATTTCGGCTGTTAAAGGCGCTCGCCCACATTACTAGTCCTCAATTGGGACAATTACTTGGAAGCAGTGGCGTAGCTTGGTCGGTATAATTGGGGGGTGTGAGCTTAAGATTTCCCAACAATCACGCTGGGACTTCTTGTTAAAACACAGTATATGAGAAGTAGGACATGAGGGAGGCTTAAGGGGCAGTGGAAAGAGAGAGGGGAGTGCAGTTTGTTTGGGGCACTTAATACTCACTTTTTCAAACTAATCACCAATTTTTAAGGCCTTAAAAACAAAGAAAGTGTGTGTGTGTTTTTGTCAGTTTGTGTATGTAAAAATCACAGGTGAAATCCGACAGACACTGCGCATTACCCGACTGAAAGCACTTGTACCGCAACTATTTACTACAGAATACATTTTTGGGGTGGGGGGGGCATAAAATCACAAACACCGCCCCTGGAGCTACGCCCCTACTCGGGAGAAGGGTTATAATGGCCAGTATAATCCTTCCAAGGGTGGTTTAATTAGAACTTTCCTAGGATAGTGTAGAAAATATTTAAAAATACTGCACAGCTACAAAGCGACCGACGCAAAGAAATTATGGTTAAAAAAAAGCCAGAAGGAAGCACAGTTTAATACGAGAGCACTGTGTGAAATCAATCATATATTATTGTACGGATTTTATAATACGTTTTAAGAGCAAAACTATTGGACAAATTGCGGCTCCAAAATAGAGATTTATTTTGGCTCTAAAGCACTCGTTTGTGTCTTTTCACCCTGCTGCACACAGACTGACCATGAAGCCTCTCTCAGTCACAGCGTGTCATATTATACCTCAGGTGATCATGTGCTTTCCACTCATTGAAAGTTTTTCATGCAGCATCTATAATTCATGATGAAATCCTTCCCTTTTGAAAAAATTCAACAAATCCCTGCTCCAGAATCCGAAAATTGTGAAGCCTCAGCAGGTTCTGTATCACAACAGTGATGCTTCCTGGCACTGTGCCTTATGGGCAAGAGCCAAAAATAGGGAGGCAGAAACCCATGCCCTATTGCTAATACAACAGAAACCGTACAGAACGAGGTAGGTACATAGGAGCATGGGCACGTAGTCTTTCTGCCTGGCCCACAAGCAAAAACCACACTGGAACTCAGAAAAAAAATCGCAAGATTTACCGACATATATAATAAGCATTGGCAAAGCCATTACGTCTTGCCTTTCATGTGTGTGATTTGTGGAGTTGTTATCGTAATGGAGTGCGATGCAACAGAGTGTGTGTGTGTGTGTGTCTTAAGCCTGCATGAGTTTTAGTATTGAAGGCCATTGCTGTGGGTGCCATTTGGACGGTCACATAACTGACCCTCCTTAGCGGAGTATTAGATTTGGAAGATTCGTCATTAAAAGGGCGGAAATTGATTTTTGCAGCTATGGTGATTGCAGATTCGCTGATAAGGCCGAGTTGTAAATCATCCCCCTTTCTTACGCAAGCAGGCAAGCATTCGTTGTATATGGGCATGTTTTGATGCATTTGATATATTATGTCATCATGATTTCACAAAAATTGATAATTTAGCATGAAATATAGTAACATTATCTCATGTGTTTACAGTGAAATCACGGAGCGAGACAGGAGAGTGGGTGGGGGGCAGTAACAACATAGGGCTGGGGGAAAATACACACAATTGAAGAGGAGGGAAGGCGGGAGGGAACAACAAAAGGGAGTGGAGTGGGAAAGGAAGGTGTGTGGGGCGAACAACAAGAAATTGGAATTCAAACAACAACACAGAGCGGTACAGGAGTGTGGGGCAAACAATAACACAGGGCTTTGAAACAAACAAAAACAAGCATTGGCATAGCCAATAGGTCTCGCCTTTGGGACCTTATAAGTGTTTAGCCATGCAACAGTTGCATAACTAAACACTTATAAGGTCCCAAAAGCGAGACCTATTAGCTATGCCAAGCGGCCGTGCGGCCGCAAAAGTGAAAGCGATCAAACATCAAAGCGGCCGTGTGGCCGCTAAAGTAAAAGTAATCGCGGTAAATGTGGCGCGCGCGCCCGCGCACATGCACTGTAGCTCTAGGCTGGCCTGGTAGCACTTTTTGGAGCCCTCTCAATAAGTCTTGCCAGACCAGCGCATGCGCTGGGTCAGGCGAGACCTAAACACGTAGCAGTACACAAGGGTAGGCGGGGCAAACAAAAAAACAGCAGGGCGGGAGGGTTAGTGGAGGCAAGCATCCACAAGGAGCGGAACGGGAGCCTGGGGCAAAGAACAACACGAAGTGAGATGGGACGGTGGGAGAAACATCAACATGGAGAAGGATAGAAAGGTGGGTGACGGCAAACACCAACACAGAGCGGGAGGGGAGGGCGGGAGCAAGCAACAACAAATGTCATGCATTTTTGTACTACAAAGAATTCCTTAAATTTTGGCCATCATTGCGGGTGCCATTTGAACAGTCACATAAACAACCCTCTTCAGCTATGTATCAGATTTATATATTTTCTCGTTGGGGGGGGGGGGGTGGGGGGGGAGGACTGATTTTTGTAACTATGTTGATTGCAGGTTTGCTGATAAGGTAGAGTTGTAAACAGTCCCCCTTCTCAGGCGGGATGTGTAATAAAGATGTGTCAAAGTCTTCAGGGAGAACATTGTTTTGCTCCTAGAAACTGGGCAGACATTTGTTGTATCTGGGCATGTTTTTATGCATTTCATAATGGATCGATCATGATTTTACAAAAATGTATCATGTTAAATAAAATAGAGCTATATTGTTACATGTATTTAAAGTGAAATGACGGGGCGGTACGGTAGAGTGGGGAGGAGCAAGCAACCCCACAGAGCAGGACAGGAAGGTGGATGGGGCAAATAACACAAGGTGGGACCGAAGGGAGGGTAGGGGCAAAAATAAAACGGAGCTGGATAGACAAACTAAAACACGGAGCAGGACAGGAGGGTAGGGGCACGCAACAACGCAGAGTGGGACGAGAGGGTGGGTGGGGACAGGCAACAATACAGAGTTGAGGCCAATCTACAACATGGGTGGAAGGTTGGGTGTGGGCAAACTAACACAGCACGGGATGGAATGGGATGGGATGGTGGGTGGGGACAAACAGCAACATGGAGCAGCACAGGAGGGTTGGTGGAAAGTCACAACATGGGGCAGACGAGAGAGTGGGATTGGGCAAGCAACAACATGGAGTGGATCAGGAAGGGAGGGTGGGGTTAAGCAACAACACTGAGTAGAACAGGAGTTGGGGGGAGGCAAGCAACACCATGGAGTGGAATGAAGAGGGAAGGTGGGGGTAAGTCACAACAGTGTGGGACGCGAGGGAGGGTGGGGGACAAACAACAACAGCGATCAGGGAGGGAGGGAGGGAGGGTTGAGGCAAACAACACCACAGAGCTGGACGGTAGCAGGGTGGAAGAAAACAACAAGTTCAGAGGGACTATAGGGTTGAGGCAAGCAACAACACACAGCGGAGTGGGGAGGGAGGGTGGGGGTAAGCAACAACACAGAGCAGAGTTGGACAGGGGGCTGGGGGCAAGTATTGGAAAGGCAGAAGCACAAGGACAAGAGGTGAACAGGAGTGTGTGTGGGGAAACAAAAGCATAGAGCTGAGAGAGCAACATGACGGGGTTGGCACAGGCCGAGAGATGTCACAAACACATGCACTCACAGGAAATGTTTCAACAAATCAGCAAAATAAAAGTAGTAGTGGAAGGACATAGGTACTTAGGCCATGATTCAGACGAGGTCAAGGGGGGAAAAAGAGGAAGTGAAGCCGGCACACGCAGACCAAAGAGAAGCAAGCAAATGAGTGACTATATAGCAAGCCAATGACAAACAAATCTCATTGTAAGCTAACAATGTTTTGCAAGCAACAGCGCATGCACGGTCTGAGGAGAGACGTAAAAATGGGTTTACATCTTTTTTTTTTTTTAAATGAACATTTCCCTGGAACTGGCATCTAAAAAACACTGCCTTTTTTATGTGCCTGCAATCACTTTTGTGCACTCACGTCCAAGTTCAAAAATATTTTTTCCTGTGATGATCTTACTCCTGGAAATCAGTGGGGAGCACGAAAAACGAACAGTAACCAGTACAACCAAACTTAAAAATAACAAGCATTGGCATAGCCAATAGGTCTCGCCTTTGGGACCTTATAAGTGTTTAGCCATGCAACAATTGCATAACTAAATACTTATAAGGTCCCAAAAGCGAGACCTATTGGCTATGCCAAGCGGCCGCGAAAGTGATCGCGATCAAACAACAAAGCGGCCGTGAAAGTAATGGCGGCGCGTGCGCCCGCGCACATGCACTGTAGATCTAAGGCTGGCCTGGTAGCACTTTTTGGAGCTCTCTCAATAAGTCTCGCCAGACCAGCGCATGCGCTGGGTCAGGCGAGACCTAAAAAGGGCATACTAACTACGGATGACCCATCTAGCCTAAAAAACAGACTCCAATCTGTGATCGAATCCTCTAGACCAAGGCACAAAGGTTCCAGAACCTAGACAACGCTCAGTGGGCAAACTAATGCCAGTAAAGTGCTATACAAAATCACTGTGACATAGTATATATCAGAAATAAATTACATCCACGTAGAGAAAAAAAATCGGAATGGGGCCATGTAATCTCATCCAGCTGCACGGATTTTAACACCTGCTCAGCTTTTCACCTTCATGACCATTTAGCATGGAGCATAAGCGTCCAATTGGATTATTTTGTTAAAATAGGCCTTGTGTATGCACCCACGCGTAGTGGCAATTAAATTACGGCCGAGTCTTCATCCAGTACAAAATTCTACACCGAGTTTATTTTGCTAGAGCAAAACTGCATACAATAGGGAGAGCTGAAAGCCCAAATTGTCTTAGATGCCGTACAGAAAGTGGCACATTCATACACAACCTGTGGGAATGTATTGAGATCCAGAATTATTGGGGGAGGATTGTGCGAGAGCTAAATGCCATATTGGAAGTCCACATAGACCTGGAACCTCGGTTTCTCTTTTTGGGAATCCCGTCATACGTGGATATCCCGCGACGTAAACTTGTACTGGCCAATCTGGGGCTAGTGGTGGCAAAATGGGATATAGCGAAATACTGGGGGGCTCCCCAAATACCAACACTGAAAGAGTGGAGGGCATGTCTTGATCTTGACATGGTTGCGGAACAGGTCACATACAAGGCCAGGGGCTGTCCTTGGAAATTCGGGAAGATATGGGCACCATGGATCAAGTACTATGGCCTAGAAGTGATGGGGGAGGCGGAGGAAGGGGGATTGCGGTTTTGAGAAGTGGGAAAAGAGCCTTGATTGATGTAATGTTAGTACCCATTATTTGTACCCATGAACAGTGTAACCATGACCCTTTATTCCTCTACGACCAGGTGGCTCAGACCCCTCCGTGGATCCAATTGATATGGACATTTTATTTATACAATAGCCATATACATCACGGTGCTTTGTCATTAATGGTGCATCATGTACTCATGCTTTGTTTGGAGTTTGTTTTATTTTTCGAAAATAAAATAAAAATATTCATTAAAAAAAAAAATTAGGCCTTGTGGACAGTGAAGAGGTGTTCACAAAGGCAAAAAAAAAGATAATAGGACATGAAAAGCAACTACCACACTACAACAGTTCTCACTAATCTTTCCCTGAAATACTATTTTCTGATCAGACATACAAATACTGACGTCCTAATACTGATTCACCTTCCTAAAAAAACAAAGGAGTAGGGTAAAGCAAGCAGGTTTCTTCCGAAGTAAGAGTAAGTTTATTTGGCAACAACCCTGTAAACCCCAACATGCCTGACACCACAGATCCCACTGCCCCAGAGGTTCCAAAGTAAAACATCATCAAACAGATACACATTCCTATGGATTAAAATTGCAAAAAGTGGCTGTAGGAGGAGGCAAGAGGCACCAGGTTTGGTACTGAACACGTCAGTACCTCCTACACAGGCAGTAGAGCATTCCACAATCATCTCAGTCTTCCAGTTTCATGGTAACATTTCAGTTAGGATCAAAGCTTAAACCCAGGAGGAGGAGCCTAGCGCGCAACCAAGATGGCCGCGTAGGTGCGAGGCTCCCGAGGACCTCCGTGACCTCCTACACCTATCCTGAAAATATCCTGTCCTAGATGAGGGGACTGTGTTGGTGAGCCCGAGCTGAGGTGGCACCCGTTTTCCGCTTCCAAATCGGACCTCGGACACCGGCGGGAGCACCGATCGAGGTTTGCGGCCTTCTCCTCGCCGAACCCCGGATTTGAGCTGTGGGGTGATCCGGGGACAAAGTGAACAACAGCGGCGGGCAGGGCTTGGCGACTCGCGTACCCCGCACTTTCACTTTCGCTTTCGCACCCTCCTTGCTGTCTCGGCGAGGTTGGGTCGCGGGGCACTGTGAGGTGGTGTGGCCTCGTTGGGGTACCCTGCCGGCCCGCCGGCTGTGATCCACCCCAGCAGACCTGAGGTGGCCCCCCCCCCCGGAGCCCGTGAACCGGCTTGCCTGCCCTTTACGACGTGACTGGTGCCACCGGGTGACTGGGACCATGGCCACAAAGCAAGATGGTGACCGGGCAAAGGTGAAATCGACCCGACGTGGCGCAGTCCATCAGTCTAACAGCATGGACCGCTATACCCTCCAGAAGGGATCTCCCTAGGTGCCACGTAGGTCCCCTGAGGGCCCGACTGATGCTCCTGATCTGCCCGCGGATCTGACTCTGCGGGACGTCATGGGCGCCATCGCCGAGATGAAGGCCTCGGTGGGCCAGCGTTTTGATACACTGGCGCAGAAGATCGACTCGGTCCTCGTGGATGTTGGCCTGGTGAGGGCCGATCTTTCCAAGACCAATGACCGGGTCGATTCTTTGGCCCACACCGCATCGGGCCTCACGACAGATGTGGCGGCCCTACAAAGGGAGGTGCGCCGGCTTGGCCAGGCGAGTGCGCTGATGGATCGCCGCCTGGAGGACTCCGAGGGTCGGGCCCGGAGGAACAACATCCGCATTATCGGGGTGCCTGAGGGACGTGAGGAGGCGGCGGCGGACCTATTTGTGGAAGACTTGATTCTCACCCATCTCCAGCCCCGGGGACTGAGTAAATTCTTCGCGGTGGAAAGGGCCCGCAGGGTTCCCGGGGGAAGGCCTAAGGTCGGAGCCCCTCCGAGGCCTCTCATTGCCCGGATTTTCAATTTTCGGGACAGAGACGCTATCCTGCAATCCTCCAGACTACAGGGACCGGTCAGACTCGACAATATGGACGTTAATTTTTATCCTGATTTCACCCCAGCGGTCCAGAAGCAGAGACTGAGCTTCCTCGGTGTCAAACGTCGTCTACGGGACCTAAACCTCAAGTACGCCATGCTTTTCCCAGCTAAGCTGCGTGTGGAGGTGGATGGCCGCACACACTTTTTTGATCGTCCCGAAGCGGCCGGGGACTGGCTGGATACTCTGTCTGGGGATCGGGGGGGCGGGGGGGGGAGCGGTGGGGGGAGAGGGCTCGCCGGATCAGGACTGAGGGACTAATATTAGGCCTTGCTCTGGACAAAATTGATGCCATTCTTGACTATTCGTCTGTTCGCGTAAGTTCCCCTCCTATGGAGGTTGTGTGGGGTCTCTTGGGGGTTCTCCCTCCTCCTCTGGGGGTCTAGTTAGTTTAACCATCCATGGGGCGACAGGCACACTGCACGTTGGGGGGGCTGTTTGGGCTCATGCAGGGGTGCAGGGAGGGGGGAGTTCTGTTGGGGTGGGTGGGTAGGGGTGGGGTGTCGTTCGTTTTTATCACAAGGCAAACCCATTTTTGTGTTGGTTCTAAGGTGCTCTCAGGGGGACGAATGATGGCTTCTGTGTCTGATGGGGGGTAGGGAATTAACTTTGTTGTCCTGGAACGTTAATGGACTGGGGGACAGGATCAAACGAGGTGTGATCCTGCAGTATCTGAAGCGAATCTCGCCCGATGTAGTCTTTCTGCAGGAGACACACCTTATTGGCAATTCTTTCTGTGCCATGAATCGGCGTGGCTACCGTCTGGTGGCCCACTCGGGCTTCACGTCGGGCTCACGGGGTGTGGGCATCATGGTAAAGAACTCGCTCCCGTTGGAAATTGATGAGGTGCTCCACGATGATAGGGGACGCTACACTGTCTTGGTGGGGAGAATGGAGGGCAAGGTGGTTGTCTTTGTATCAGTATACGTCCCACCGGGGCTACAGTCGACCACTTTTGCGGACCTGGGGCGCCTCCTCCTTGGCCTTCCGGGGGGGCTTCTGGTGGTGGGGGGGGGGGACTTCAATGCGGTGGTTTCTGGGACTGTGGATCGTCACCCCCCTAGGGACCTCCCCCGGGCGCATGCGTGGCTGTCCGGCCTCCTGGATACGCTGGGATTGGTGGACTGCTAGCGCTTAAAACATCCCACGCAGCTGCAGTACACTTTCCACTCGGGGGCCCATGGTAGCCTCTCACGGCTTGATTATGTCCTTGTCCCGGCGGCCTATGTCGGGAGGGTGGGAGAGGTGCGCCATTTGGCACGGGCTATCTCAGATCACTCCCCGCTCCTGTTACACTTTGATGTCTTACCGAGGGGTGAGGGCAGGGTAGTCCCGATCAATTCTTGGTACCTGCGCGACCCCACCATTCGCGCTGACTTGATTAAATCCTTGCAGCGATATTTTGATGAGAATGTGGGGTCCGTGCCTTCGGCTATCTCCCTGTGGGAGGCCTTCAAGACAGTTCTTAGAGGGGAGGCCCTATCCCTTATTTCCCATGCCCGGAGGCGCGAGCAGGAGGAGGTGACCCGGGTGGAGGCCGAAATTGCCGAATTGGAGAGTGATCTAGAGGGTGGGGTGACGGATGCTGCACTACATGTCCTCCAACTTAAGCAGGCGGCCTATAGGGCCCTCGTTACGGAGGCGGCCAGGGGCCTCAGTAGGGAGCAACAGGGGCGACTGTATGATGTGGGTGATAAGGCTGGTAAATTGATAGCGTGGTTGGACAAAAAGGAGAGAGCGAATCGTGTGGTCCCGCTGATTGAGAAGACGGATGGTGTGAGTGTAACCGAGCCAGAAGAAATTGTCTCCTGTTTCGCGGACTATTTCCGCGAGGTGTATTCCCCGGTCTCTTCCTGCTCGGAGGAGGATTCCCATGCCCTGCTTAGGGATATCGCGCTGCCTTCCCTCTCGGAGGAGGACAGGGTGTCGCTGGATGCCGCTCCCACCTCCGATGAAATTGCCCTCGCCATACGTTCGGTCGCCTCTGGCAAGGCCATGGGCCCGAATGGCATCCCTATCGAGTTGTACAAGTTGCGACCGGATGTACTGGCGCCCCACCTCCGCGCGATGTTCCTGGCGGCCCACTCGCTGGGCTCCCTCCCGCTGGACCAGCGTCTGGCTACAATCGTGGTGATCCACAAGGAAGAGAGACCTCGGGACCGGGTTACATCCTATCGGCCTATCTCGCTCTTGAATGCGGAGCCCAAAATTCTCGCCAAGGTGCTGGCCAATCGGCTGGTCGGCGTGGTGGGCGATCTGGTCCACCAAGACCATTCCGGCTTTATTCCCCATCGCAACACGGCCCTTAACCTGGGGTGCTCGCACGTGTCCCATTCGTGCGGGAGCCGGCCATCTTGGCGTCCTTAGACGCCACCATGGCGTTTGACACGCTTGAGTGGCCGTACATTTGGGCGATGCTTGCGAAGTTTGGATTTGGCCCAGGGTTCATCAGTTGGGTCAAATTGTTGTATTCGGGCCCATTGGCGCAGGTGGTGGTGTACGGAAGAGTATCGGCCCCATTCGAGCTGGGCCGGGGCACGCGACAGGGCTGCCCCTTGTCGCCGCTCCTGTTCGCGCTGGCCTTGGAGCCCCTGGCAGAGTGGCTGCGGTGGCATCCTTCTATCCGTGGTCTCCGTTGGACCCCCGAGTATGAGGACCGCGTGTCCCTATACGCTGATGACATCCTTCTGTACCTAGCCTCCCCACGTAAATCACTAATAGTGCTGGTTGATGTTTTACATTCATTCGGCCGCAACTCAGGCCTTGTCATCAACTGGGCTAAATCATGTGTGTATGTGCTCTCTGGGGAGGCTCCCGTCCTCCCGCGGGGCTGTCCGATCCAGATCGCCTCACGGGGGTTTAGGTACCTGGGTGTCTTCATTACTCTGGACCCGGAGGCCCGCTACGAACGGAACTTGCTTCCCCCCCTCCAGCGCCTGAAGGAGGACGTCGCGCGCTGGCGGCGCCTGCCGCTTTCGCCGCTCGGCCGGGCGGCATTGTTCAAGATGATGTCGTTGCCACGCTTCCTGTACGCTCTGCAAAACACTATGGACTTAGTCCCGGCGCGCTACTTCCGTGAGGTGGAGAGTCTGCAACGCCGCCTGTTCTGGGACGGGAGGCCGCGTATTGCCCTGGCGAAGTTGACGCTCCCATGGTACGACGGGGGGATTGCCCTCCCGGATATTAAAACGGTATTACTGGGCCTCCCAGCTAGCTGCAATTAACCATGGCCTATACGGGCCCGCCTTAAACCCGGCATTTGAAATGGACAAGATGCTACTGCCCGGTGGCGACTACAATCGAGCGCTCTACTCTGGCGCGCCCGACGCTCGCCTGACGGGGCCCACGCGTGTCATGGTGCGAGTATGGCACGCGGCCAATGCAGCTATGGGGTGGAAGGACCGTTTGACCCGGGCGTCACCGCTATATGCGTCTGAGAGGTTGGGCTCCCTGTGGACCTCGAAGGGCTTCGAGAAGTGGGACATAATAGGCATCAGTAAAGTGGGGGATCTCTGGACGAGGGGGGGATTTAAAACATTCGAGACGCTGCAGACGGAATTTCAGTTGCAGGGCAGTGAATACTTTCGGTACTTGCAGGTCCGTCATGCACTGGGCTCCGTCTTCCCAGACGTTGCCTCCATCCCGGAGTCTTCCCCCCTGGAGGATAGAGTGCTGGATGGCCACGTCCCAGACAGCACGATCTCACTGATCTACAAAAAACTGATCAATGACCGCTCGGGCTTGCTGACTGGCCTCCGAGAGGCTTGGGTTGCCGACGGGCTGGAGTTGGACGACGAGGACTGGACCTCCGCGGTGGCCTCTCCGAAGGAGGTGGCCATTCCGGCTCGCCTTCGTTTCGTCCAGCTTAAGATACTCCACCGGGTCTACATGACGGGGCCAAGGCTTCTGCGTATGGGCTATGCTGAGGATGGGTTGTGTAAGCGTGGGTGTGGTGCTTTGGCGACCTTTCTGCATATTTTGTGGGAATGCCCGAAGGTGGAGCGATTCTGGCGTGGTGTGCATGAGGTCCTGCGAGTGGTTACGCGTGTGGCGCTGCTGCCCGAAGCGAGGAGATGCCTGTTGAATGTGTGGGAACCAACTGATTACTCGGCTCCGCAGACGTGGTGGGTGACTCTGGGATATATGATAGCTAAGCGTGATATTGCTCAACTGTGGGGATCCCAGAGGCCCCCGGCGGTGTCGGCCTGGAAAGAACACATGGACTGGTGCATGTTTCGAGAAAAGGTGGTGTATGTGGCGAGGGGTAAGCCTGGGACATGGGTGAAAGTATGGGGCCCCTGGAACGCCTACCGCGGGGGTATCTGCGCGCCACCATTGCTGCCTGCTGCCTCACCAGCCCCGTCCCCTTAGCCGACTCCTTCCCCCAGCCCCGGGCACAGGGTTCCCCCAGTCCTCGCTCTGTTCTCCTCCCCCTCTTTAGACTCCTGTGGATAATTGGGATCCCCCACTCGGGGAGCACGTGCTGCTATTTTCGATTGCGGGTTGCCTTGTGGGTGTGGTTTTTCTTGTTGTTTGTAATTTAAAATGAAACCGTATTGTGGGGTCTGGCTGATGTGGCTTAGGACGGTGATATCTCCTGATTATGCTCCTCTGCAACGCCAAGTGTTTTATGAATGTATGTCATATGCTCCTGTCATTTCTAGCGGCCGGCCGGAAGGTTGTAGGCCCATACTTGTATATTCTTGAGATTTGTAATAAACGGTTTCAAAAAAAAAAAAAAAAAGCTTAAACCCAGAGAGAGGTGTTAGAGGAGGGTGTAAATTAATTTAGGAGCATTCCGCAGCTTGAAGAGGACTAATGGTGTAAACCCCCTTGTCAGAATTGGTACTCAGATATAGAACTTAAGAAAGATTTGTTTAATGTCATGTGTGAGAACACAAGTGGGGCATCTGAGGGGAGGGAGATCAGAATTACATCACCCCCTGGGGTTTACAAGCAAGTTGCGGGGCCCAGAAACGTCCTAGATAATGATAGGCCCAAGGAGATGAGTGGTTCGGGTTAGGATAGGCATAGAGGCACGATGTGCTTACCATCAGCCTTTTCCTGTCCTGGAGATCCTTTGCTCCTTTCATTTGTATTTTGTTAGTGGTGGTAAAGCATCCAACCACCCTTGCTTAGATGTTTTTTTTGGGGGTGAGGTGTGGCAGTTTTCTTCTACAGTTGTTTGGGTTTAACATTTGGGGGGGGGGGGGTGTAGTTTTTGAGTGTTCCTGGGAATTAGCTGTTAAGGCGGGTTGTCTTATGAGACCAATTGTGTTTCAGTCACTTTGTTATGCTGTGGTTTTTTTATTGGGATTTTTTTTTTTTTTTTTACTGCTTTAGAACAGGCCGTGGCAAAAAGATGATGTTTTATATGTATGATGTAATGATGTACTGGTTGAAGAGGGCCTGGGCATCACTGCAACAACATATATATAGCTCAGAGAGACTGAAGGAGGGAGGGGGTAGTGTGGAAGAAGCAAGTATTGGCTGGCATTAGGTGCTGGAAAGCTGACCAAGGGCAAGGGCCAGTTTTAAAGTATGGCGAACAATAAGGAAAGATGTGTGGGTTGAATGCGGATGTCAGCTTGTAGGGGGACATGGTGGATTATGGGTGTTATTACTGTTGGGGTCTGGATCGGTATTAATGTAGTCTAGTGGACTACTTACCTTCCTCTATATGTACTGTGTTGTCAGCTTACGGACCTGTCCTAATGAAGAGGCCTTTTACACTTTATGGTAGGTGGTCTGTTGTCTTTTACGTCATCTCGCCTGAACAGGGATTTGTTAAGATCAATAATGAAACCTTGTCAAAGAATCAGGAGATTCAGCAAAATAGAACCCTCAAGTTTTGACACCTTTAATTGGACTAACTGAAAATAGAATACCAGTGTGGTACAATAAGTTCATCGTTGAGATCTCGCATACCTTCAAAAAATTACTTTTCAGGGATTGAAGCTGTTGGACTGAAGACTATTCTTTTATGAGCAGCAGCAACAGCAGATATCCTGCTGGGGTAAAACCGAGAAAAGTAGTCACTGGGCGTGATAGTCGACAGAGAACTGCACACTTATTGGGGCTGCGACGCACACTGACACACAGTCAGTCCACTGTTCTGTTTATGTACTCGATGCATGATTCACTGTCTGCAGCGAGTCTAAATTTCCTAAATCGTCATACTGCTTATGGAAATTTGCTTGGTCAAATTATTATAAGCTTTTGGTGCTACGCAACACAGAAAATATTTTCTTCATTTGTTCCATGCCTTTTCTCTCTCTTCCAGATCTTTTAGTCATTGCTGCTGTTCGGTCTGCCAGTCTCCTCAGCTTTCTTTGGTTCCATCTCCCACTCCCATATTAAGGTTTCGGGGCACTCCGATTCACCTGAGGTGGTAGCGTATCACTACAGAAACAGCAAAAAAATATAGTGAAATATTCTGAAGGGCAGATGCTGCACAGGAAGCTTGGTGACATGGTACTAAGCTTCCAGAGATAGGGTAGCTACCTCTTATGGACTGAGCATGGTCCAGCTGATCCGCATACGACAAACACATACAGGATTTGTAGAGACCAGAGCCTTTGGTTCTGTATACTGCAGTTCAACTAAAGTGGAAAATCCAGATACCTAGGGGCAGCCGCAGGAAAAGAAGGAAGCTTAATCTAGGTCTAATATCCACCTGGAAACCTGCACCTAAGACAAGTGTTAACCTTAAGCCTCACCCTAGCCCCGAGTCTTACCCTGATGCTATCCTCTAGCTAGCTGTAGCATTGATCCCTAGACTAAATCTGAACCCAATGTAAACATTCAGCCCAAGTTTGACTAATTAAAAAAAAAAATAACTTACACAAGAGCAGGCTAATATTTTCAAAATGAACGTTGTATTGACAAAAGTTATGAATTTCAGTAATTAAAAAATGTGTTTTTGTAATGTGAAATATTTCTAAACAAAGTTATTTCAACCTCTCAGATTCGTTAGTGGCATTTCAGGTGCTCACTTGATCTGTTGTTACCTACTTAATCTATTTACATAACTACTGCTTCATCTGATGCACACATCCATACCCCTGCTATTACTGCCTGCCCCACTCTTGCTGCATGTTTCTGTTGTAAATGAACAGGCTAGTTCTGTGCTATATAAATACAGTTAATAAATAACTAAATATTAGTATTGCACATGCAGACTATGGATGCGAGACTAATATAAATACAGTTAATAACTAAATATTAGTATTGTACATACAGACTATGGATGAGAGACTAAACCAACAACCTTGACGAAATCTTTGGTGACATCCTTTACAACTCTAAGCACTCCCACAGGAGTTGGTGCAGCGCCGTAGTTAAAGACCACAAGAGGCCCCAGAGGGGTCATTACTGTCATTATTGCTAGATTTCTTCCTCAGCGAGGTTCAGTAGGCGAGATGAAACATATTTAGGGATTTTATATGCCACATAACTCATTTTCTTGTGGAGAATGGTTTCCTTAAATCTGAACTACCCTATACCGAGTAGAAGTGGAAAATAATTCGTTAGGACTGGAGCAGCAGAGGGAGAAAACAGAGCTACCCCCCTGGATGAGAGACTAAGGGTTGTGAAAGAGGGGCGTTGTGGAACATTAAAAAAAATAATAATATGCACCAAACCCAAGATACCTGCAGGTTGCTTTTATTTTTCAAAGCAAGATGGAAATCTAAGTAGGCCCGGGGGGGGGGGGGGGGGGGGGTTCAAGTATGCAACATGATGGATAGTTATACACCCCTGAGTGAGCACTCAGCTCACTGAGCTACCACATTGGCCATGCATAGAGATGACACAATGAAAAAGATGAAAAAGCATTATTACATTACTCAGGACATCATTGAGGACATCACCGATGACATCATCCAGTCACTTTGACAGCATCACACAGGGTCTGTGGACTTGAAGTAATTCAACACAATACAACTGTGAGCATCACTAGTCAGGTAATAATGAACATAAGGTTTGACTACATGCTGAACACATAGCATATCTGTCAAGTCACCCGTATTCGGGAGATATTACCCTCTTTTTACTGGTAGTTACGCATATAACAAAGAAAATGCCTCCGTAGACTTTAATGTGGCCACGTCCATTTTAGACATTGCATACCCTTAAAAAAAAAAAAAAAAAAAGAGTTTGTACTCTATTCACTTTAAAGTGATCCCCCTCTTAAAGACTTCACATGACCCGATGACAGGGATGAGAACTTCTGCCAGGTGCTATGGACAACCGTTTATAGTTTGCTCAAATTCTCTACACACTTTCCTGAGATAAGCACAATGGTATATAACCTTACAACCATGCCTACAAACACAGTGCAAGTTAAACCATCTCTAAATGTGTCACCCCTACATTATGCAACAATCTGCAATGCCTCATAATCTTCATCAAGGTTCTGGAAATAACCACTCATGCCATAAAAACGTCCCCTCGGCACAGAATTTATTACACCTTTTTAACATGGGCACATACCCATACACATCCGCCTGTGGATAATCTCTTGTCAACAGAAATTTAGATTTAAACCATAGATTGTTTGCAACAGACTTTGGCTTTTACCCACAACATACTTTTAAACATACCTCTGAAACCCACTTTATGTGTGGTCAACTTTTTACTTAACCCTGAGCAGTACTTGCACCCAAACTTTTTTAGTGTGTATACAGCGCACCATATAACTTTGAACCTTCTCAACCACACCTGCCTCCAAGGATTACACTATTTCCATTCTATACACTCACTTGTTGTACACACAGTAACTCTATGCTGTATAGGACTATGAGGTTATCAAATTTATCATGTAATATGGCAAAAGTGATGTAATATGTGAGGTCATAAGCAATGCATGGCGGGGTGTAAGAGTTCTCAGTAAACCATAATTTGTTTATTTCAGTGGTCTTCAAGTCTCGCCTCAAACAGTGCAAGTGTTGCCTGTTGAAAGACATTTTGTTAGCATACAGTAGGTTTGGAGCCTGCCGATTACTTGCCATTACTTGCGTTTCCTCTCATTTGCTTGCTTCTAATTCCAGTTTCCATAGACTTTCCTTCCTCTTCTTTTGTATGTACCTCCCCTGGAGCACTGACGCATTTCTGAGTCCTTCCACTGCTCAATTTTTCACGGCACTACATTTTCTTTTTGTTTAAGCACCCTACGACAGTGCATGTGTTTTCCAGTTGTCTCCTTTGTGTACTTCTCCCCCCTCCATGCTACCTTCTCCCCCACCCTCTGTTGACCGAGTGTTTCCCCCACCCCCACTGCGTGAACATCATGGTCTGTGTACTTGCCACAGCCCATTCTGCCTACCCTCCTTTGTCTGTGTACTTCCCACGTCCATCCTCCATAGTCAGTGTGCTTGCCCCAGTCCCTCCTACCCACACTTGGATGTCCGTATGCGTGCCCCAGGCCCTCCCATCCACCTTCTGTTGTGCTGACCTAGTCCATTCCGCACACTCTCTACTATCCCTGTACTCCCTCCTAGCCCTTCCCGCCCACTCTCCATTGTCCGTGTGTTCCCCATCCCATCCTCACTGTACAGCATGGCTGCAAATCAATGCCAAAGCCATTAGCTCTGCCAGGTGAGTCCTACTGGCTTTGCCAATGATAGTTACATATTGGTTTTAATTGTTAACGACTATGACGTCACTCTAACCTTTGATTTTTTCAGTGACAAATATGTATATAATTATGTACACTTATTTTTCATGTTTTCCCTAGGTCGAATAAATAATTTCTGGTTTCAAACCTACATTCAAGAGCCAAACGCCAGCACCAGTGAGTGCGCGTGCCAGAGCAGGACATGGGCAGCTTTTGGAAGGAATCAACTAACTCACACACTCGGCTAAATAGTGCCGGTTGCGTTTCCAATTTTTAGAAAATGAATTCTACGCATGATTTACGAGCCGCTGTTCGCAGTACAGCTCATTACTTGGTACGAGGCGAAGCTGCTTTTCAGCTGACGCGGTTTGGCGATGGCGCCTTCCGATGACCTGAACCGCGCAGTGAACAAACTCGCTCTGTCAGTTGCTGGCTTCTCTGCAGGCCTCATATATCAGGGGTGTTTGTCAGGCAGCGGTCTCCTCAGCTGTCGGGGGTTCCCATCCAAAAAGGCAGTTTATTCTTAGCTGTGACCTTCCCTCACAAAGCACGGACTGCCCCTGGGAATTGGTGGTCAACGGGTTCTTTGCTGGGCCTGCAGCATGGAGCACAGTCCCACCTTCCGACCAGGAGCAGGTGCGCAGACCCTGCTGAAAGCCTGCAAAAGGGCAGTACACGTGGGGGAGAAGGGGGTTATACAGGCCGGAGCGGATAAAGGCGTGTGCTATCGTGACAGCCTTGTATTACACTTGGACTAGACTCACTTTATAACTTCTTGACCTCCTAGAACGCTCTGAATGGTTTTCATCGTGCTGTGGTAGAGTGTGAACTCGAACGAGGCACAGTGCTGTGCATACACAATTCACATGTTTATGCAGTTCTCATAGGATGACCCCACTACATGATACCCACTTAGCTTGTTTTAGTCTCTATTTCTGCATTGGGAGTTCCCGCCTGAGGAATCTTGCACCATCAACTTCCACAACGAGAAGAAAGACCTCCCACAGAATCACTCCTCCTTTGTAGATCACCACTAAAGCTGAGAACCTGATGTGTTTAGGAAGCCCCCTTTCACCTACACCAAACCTAAGAGTAATGAAGCGGGAAAAGTTGCACAGCAAGTGCAAGGGATAAATGAACCATTAACTCACTGTCCATAAAGTGCCAGAAAACAAATTTTACAGAAGTTGGAAGTCATAGGAGCCACGAACATGGACGCCCTAACACATAAAAACTCCAGACAGCGAAAAGCACAGAGATCACATGAGCCGGAAGGTATCAATATCCCAGACAGCAGAAGACATCAACATCTTGGACATCAAAAAGTAGTGACGATCCAGATGTCTGAAAACACGGACTCCTCAGACACCAGATGTCCAATGGTACAGAGGTAGCAGAGAACCATCAACACCCCAGAGATACAAGAAGGAATCCATGTTCCCACATGTACGAATGTTCCTGATTGACTGGGCTCCAGTACCCTACATGTCCAAGTATTATTAAGCGAACAGACATCTGTCTTTTCCCATCCGTTTTTAGGCCTGTCCCAAGAGCGCGGTTGTCTGCAACATTTACTGTGACTAATGCATTCAAATACAGACAGAGTGGCACATGGCTCCACCCAGAGAAATATTAATCCCTCACCTTATTGACTATTTGGAGCATCTTTCCACTTTCTTTCGGTGCTTCAGTGGCATGTCTGAACAATTAATTTACATCTCAAATGTTCCTCTGAATTATCAGGCATTATTTATTATCTCATACTTGCAATGTATACACAAAACCAATGTTTTGTTGTTTTTACTAATGCAGGCTTTAAAAAATATTTTAATAAGTGCCCAAAGAGTAAGAAAGACCTATTGGCTTTACCAATGCTCATTTTCCTGGTCATATACATTATTCTTTTTTTTGGTCATAATGCTTCATAGGAACGCCCCTTAACCTAGGATCCGGGAGACCCTAAATTTTCCCCTCACTCTTAAGTCTCAAAGGGGTTGGTTGTCTGTCTTGAAACCTTTGCATAGGGTCTGGACGGTGGATTTAGTGAGGGTCATGCCTACAGGATTCCCAATGTGAAATAAGTCAAGTACCTTCAGGTAAATAGCGCTTCTGGAGTTCATTTTTTAAATGAATGTTCACAAACATTATCTTTTTTGCTTTTGCAATAATGATCATGAACATCAATCAAATGTGAAGTTAGAACGGGTTTACTTGGTGCACCTGTCGATGGGACTACCTTTAGGCAGGCCCACTAGAATTATGTGGTTCTGCGGTCACTGCTTTTTCTCATACTTAGGATTTTGCTGCATTTGCCACATAATCAATCATTTGCTACAAAATCTGCAGATTTTAACAAAAACTAATTGTTTCTAGCTTAAATTAATTAAAAATTACAAAAAATGTGGCAACATTTGTTCTGGTGTGATTAAGGGTTTTCACAAAGGTTAACTGGTCAACTTTCAGTTTATTTCTGAAATTTGGTTCTGAAACCGGTACTATTGAGGTGAAATCATTTGATCAAACAGTATTACCATGTGTAAAATTACAAATGAATGAAGATATACTATTAAAAAAGGTGCCACATTATGCCACATAATTTGGCTTTTCTTGCCGCATAATTTGGTCAACCCTGCTGCACAATTTTGTGCGCCCCTACCACATAATTCCAGTGACCCTGCCCTTAGATAATTGCAAATCGCTGTTTCATCAGCAATTAATGTAATTTGGGGATGGCTCCTACCCACACAGAAACAACAGGGACAGCCACCCCCAGGTCATCTTCCTCTCTCAGCTTCTTCATCATTGTTTTTCTGTCTCCCCTTCTATATTCCAGACATTAGAAGGAATTACCTTCCAAGATCCGTAATGGACTCAACACAGACTACATTAAGACGGCAAAACTTTAAACCATATGGATGCTCTAGGAAGCCAAAGCCATCAACAACCTAGAGGCGAAAAGACATCAATGCCCTAGGTGTTGGACATCGCTATCATCTGAAAACACCAGGAAGGTCTTCATGTTCCAGTCACCTAGGTGTACAATGAAAGGCATCCGTGACCAGACAAATGGAAGGCATTCGCGACACAGACAACTGGAAGGTATGTGTGTCAAGAGAAATGAAAGGAATTTCTGACTGACACACTCATAAGCATTCATGACCCAGAAACTTGGAAGGCATTTTTATTCAAGACAACAGGAAGGCATTAGAGACCCAGACAACTGGAAGCCAATCATAACCAGGACAACTGCAAGACAATCAATACCCAGACAACAGGAAGGCATTTGTGATCCAGCCAACAGTAAAGCATTTTTGACCCAGACAAAACGAAGAAATCAAAACCCAGACAATTGGAAGGCATTCATAGCCCAGGCTACTTGGAAGGTATCGATAACCCATATAACTTAAAGACATTTGTGTTCCACTCAATGGCATATGTGACCCATACAACTGGAAGGCACCAGTAACCCAGAAAACTGTAAGGTATTTGTGACCCAGCCTTTGAAGACGAAGACAAATGGAAAGTATTTGAGTCCAAGACACTGGAAGGAAATTATGTCCTAGAAACTAGAATGTGTGTGGGTTCCAGACAATGGAAGGTATTTGAGCCCCAGACACTGAAAGGTATTTGAGCCCCAGACACTGAAAGGTATTTGAGCCCCAGACACTGAAAGGTATTTGAGCCCCAGACACAGAAAGGTATTTGAGCCCCAGACACAGAAAGGTATTTGAGCCCCAGACACTGAAAGGTATTTGAGCCCCAGACACTGAAAGGTATTTGAGCCCCAGACACAGAAAGGTATTTGAGCCCCAGACACAGAAAGGTATTTGAGCCCCAGACACTGAAAGGTATTTGAGCCCCAGACACTGAAAGGTATTTGAGCCCCAGACACTGAAAGGTATTTGAGCCCCATGCACTGAAAGGTATTTGAGCCCCCTGCACTGAAAGGTATTTGAGCCCCAGACACAGAAAGGTATTTGAGCCCCCTGCACTGAAAGGTATTTGAGCCCCCTGCACTGAAAGGTATTTGAGCCCCAGACACAGAAAGGTATTTGAGCCCCAGACACAGAAAGGTATTTGAGCCCCAGACACAGAAAGGTATTTGAGCCCCAGACACTGAAAGGTATTTGAGCCCCAGACACTGAAAGGTATTTGAGCCCCAGACATTGAAAGGTATTTGAGCCCCAGACATTGAAAGGTATTTGAGCCCCAGGCACTGAAAGGTATTTGAGCCCCAGACACAGAAAGGTATTTGAGCCCCAGACACAGAAAGGTATTTGAGCCCCCTGCACTGAAAGGAATTTATGTCATGGACACTGGAAGCCTTTCCTAACCCAGGCACTGGAAATCATGGACACCTATACCTGTGTGCCAGCCAAAATACATACCTTCTGCCTTACATGATTGCCTCCCAGGGAGATCTAACACAACATGTGGATTTAGGGGCCAGTCAGCAAAGAACTGCTGAAAGAGTATTATTTCCAGAGCTTCTTATTCTTGTTTGGTCCTCAGTTCTACAGTCTGAGAAATCCAACATAAGTAACTGAGATTGGCAAAGTCCTATCATCACGGGGATGCAGGTAAAACCTGCAAATATATATTGATCAACAGAATACAACAAGTATGCAACTTAAATCAGTCTGAGATAGTGAGCACTGGACCACAAGACGGATTTGTGCAGGGCTTATATAAATAACTCTCATTATGGAACATACTGAGCAGGACAGAGTTTCTTTTAAAATTAATTGTGGTTCTTCAGTGGCAACCAGTATGGTGTTCTTAGCAGGTTTAGAAAAAGTTAAGCTCAAAAACAATGACAGATGCTTGGTTCTGGATCATCTGAAACAGATGAGAAGACTTACTGAAGGGGAGACCGAATTATCGCCCCAATCTGTAGCAAAGAGGAGACATTTATAGTCACATTTTGTAATACTTTGAGTTGAAAATGTGCTTACTTTACCACCCCCATCATCTTGGACTCAGAAGAACTTGTGGTCCTCATGTGATCACTGAATACAGAGAAGGCCAGTGACCCAGTCATGCTAATCAGGGAAAAAGGAAGTTAGTTTGAAGCATGAGAGCCACCATCAAACTCATTTTTAATCCGTTCAAGCACGTTAAATGCTTAAGAGGCAGGAGGGAGGTCATAGCAATCTCATTTTTCGGCCATCTTGCCCTCCTCTGCTTGAACCTACCCCATATGATTATGAAAATGTAGACTATACACATGGACACAAACAAGGTCATTAATTTGATGGCTCGCCTGGTTACTCCATTGATAAAAATCTATCCTTCATCAAATGAAGATCCACCTGTGCTCCACGGGAACATGTTTCAAAAGTGGTGTTCCAATCACATGTTGCATGGGCAACAAGCGTCCTTTACAACAAAAGGTTAATTAAGTCACTAATCAGAGATGATTGCGTCAACTGATTAAAGCACTCCTTCCGCTAAATTAATAGTGTTTTATAGAGCGCTTGAACACCCAAGAATCTCTTGGAGCTTTATCCTGATACATAAATAAACTAAGGACATTTCAAATGCCTTTGTAAAAAGCCGCATTTTATTCCGGCGTGTTAACAGAGTGATGCAAGGTATAATATGTAAATGTGACAGATGGGAGTTCCAAATTCCGGAAGAACCAATGGAGAAGCTTTGATCTGCTATCTAACTTCTATACATTTTGAGACATATCGGATTAGCTGGCGATGAAGGGAGGGATCTTGAGGGTAGATAACTTTTTTATTTGCTTCTTGATAATGTTGGAGTGCATCCCTACAGAGACTTTTGCAACAGACAAAATACCTTGAATTAGAAACACTCCCAAACTGCAAACTAATAAAGGAGAGTACAAGAGCGGGCGGGTGGGCAGGCAACAGTATACCGAGAACCTCCTCAAACCAAATATGCAGCCTGATTCTGAATTACTTATTTTGGATCACAATGCTTAGCAGCTCAAACCTACCCCAACGTTAATTATAACGTATGGCCTTGATATCTAGTGGGCGGGGACACCCGTTTCAGAACATTCCTGCCCCGGTATAGCGTCAAGTAGCTCCGTGACCAGAGTTTTTTGTTTTTTTTGTAAAGGGGAAGTACTAACTTTGCAGTGGCATGATGCGTTCCTTGGGAGATGTCTCTCGAGCCTTCAAGGCACTTTTTTTTAAACCAATGAAACCGACACTTGTAATTTTAAATAAGCAACAGAAGCTAACCCTGATGTGCAGTATTTTCCTTCCTTGTTCTACTCATTATAAAGAGGATCATGTGAAAAAGTAGCAATTACATTCATGATGATGGGTTCTTCTTCAAGGACAGCAATATGATCTTAAAGATTTTCTAATTACAAAACAAACAAGGGACCCTACAACCACTTGGCTGCCACTCTGTGTCCATTCAGAGGTTGTTATTTTGTTTTAGGCTAAAGTGGCGAAAATTGTTTTTAGTTGCTGAGGATTCAGAAATGTGAAATAAGTGAATAAAATACAAAATCAATAAATAGGCCATTGAGGTCACATCTCCATCAAATATTATCTGCTGGTAGGTTTAAGAACAGTCACTGGTTTGATGGAAAAATCTAATAATGAACCTCCATATAATCTTGTGATATGCACATAATCAAAGCAAATAAATCCTTACTCTTACCCTTTGAAGACAAACCTAAGAAACATAAACAAGGATAATAAACATGTGAAGTTCAACATTCACAGAATACGTGTCATAGTTAATTATGTGTTTGCCATTACAACGTGTTACCCATAAAAAAAGCATATTCTATTGTCAAGTCATTCAGCAGTTTTACACTTAAGCCAAAGCCATCTAACATGCAATCTAACAAAAACAACATGTCAAGAAAAGAATTACATTATGGATTCAGAGGATTTTTTGGAATCTTAAATGCAAGCCTGCGGTGCTGTATTTATCTACCTGCTACAGACTGGCAGCCGCTGGCAGGAGCTGCAAAACATTCATGATTAATAGGACTAAATAACAGTAAAGTCATAAATACTGAGCTCTAATCTGTTCGTCATTTGCAAATGAGTTTTCATGCTCTCTGCGTTTCTGATGCGACAGAGCAGCTCTCAGCTGACAGACGGGAACAGTCAAATAAGATGTGTCACTCAAAAACAAACAGTAAAGAGGCAAAGCAGCCAAGAAAAGGCTTTGGCATCATGTCCCACCAAGGACACACAGGACAAGATGTACATGAAAGAATTTTGACGCACAAAGGAATTGTATCCTGAATGAGAGAAAGGCAGATATAAAGCTTCATTTACGTTACAAACAAGGCAGCACAGTAAAGAAGTCCATTATTTTTTTTCTCCCTGCAACAAATACGTAGTGTAACAAATTTAAAATTCTAACATCAATACCAGCATTACAACCTTTTGCCACGCACCACCTTAATGACATAACTAAATTCCCCGATACACAGATATATGCTCGCTGGGGGTTTACAAGGAAAGCTGTTAATGGAAAAACTAGACAGCTCATCAGACGACCATAGCCTCGCCCCTAGGCTTGCAAGTGAGGAAATCTTATACAAGTTTTATAAACAACTCCACCTTGAAATTTACTAAGCAAACTTCCAATTTCCACACTAATATCTTCCTCAGGTCGATGAATCTTTGCCACAGTGTTAGAATGGAGCACAACTCAAAAACATTTCTAACATAATCATCAACTTACAGCATTTAAGGTTCAGTCAATGATAAGAGGTTTTATGAACTTTTGAAAGTTTTATTTTGTTATTAAGAGATGTATTTTTGTTCTTTTCGTTCAAGTTAGTCAAATACGTCTGTTTACAGAAATATCGGGAAAAATTTGGTTAGAGACAGCTTACAAAATAACAGCGAGTTCCATAAAGGAATTAGTCCTCAACTTAATCTATAGGACCTGACCTATCCTTGCATGAAACCCATAATGAGTTCCTTTTGGAAAAGAACAAGAGAAAATTCGAGAAACAGTCTAACAACTGTGAAAGGTCTAACTCCTCGTAAAGAGCCGTTGAAACAGGTAGAAGGAAATAATCACAGCAGTAGCTATCATGGGCATGGAGTAAGTCTCCTAAAAGGCATCAGGAAAACATAAAATCACTCCCCGCAGTAGCTTACAGCAATCTCAAGCATAAATAGCACAGTCAAGTTCTAAGGGGCATGGCAGGGTAGGTGTGCATAGAATGCAATGCGATAACTCTCCAACTAGGAATCTGTACTATACAGAAAGCACAAAACATATGTTGTAAAAAACGTGCTCAAGTCATTTCGAGCTAATGAGAAAGGATCTTCCGTCCTCTTCTCTCTCGATTCCCACGGTAAACGTCCATGTCGACATGTTATTTGAATGTGGCTACTGCGTATTATAATAAGATGCATCTTGGAAGTTTCTCATGAGAACCTTTGAGCTTACTCTGTTAGCTGTTCAATGTCCCATTAGGCAAGAATGGACTGCTCTATGAAATGAAGCATTAATATCTGGCATTTCCTGGTTAGATCAAGAAATTCAAATCTATAGCAAGCATTTTCTTTCATCAATACCTAAAACTTAATGAAAACATATGGTGTGAAGAAGGAAATACATTTTGCAGCAAATTGCACATTTCACAAAGATGTCAAGGTCTGCAGTTCAATTATAATGCTAAGTCAGCATTTACAAAAAGGTGTTTATTTAATTGAAGGGAAAGTAAAGAATAAAGAGAAATATTGTGGCCTAGCAGTGAAAGAACGACAGAAATGGGAGATTTCTGCAGAAATAAGCAGCATTATTCTATTTTTGCACGTTTAATAAAAGCACATTTTCTCTAACCAAATTATTGACACGCATTTTCAACGTTAAGGAACATTTCTATATCATTATGAGGTTAATTTTACATCAACATTTTTAACTTCTACAAACTCATAAGACTTCTGTTGCCTGCTTAGTGTCGCTGAGGGGAGACTCGCATCTCTTTGGGCCATTTATATGCCTCCTGGATATAGACAGAATCCCTAATGTGTGCTCAATTAGAAAAATACATGGTTTCTATGTTTCCTGATGGCCAAGGTTACATTTAACATAAACATGGGATTGGTGTCTAGATAGGGTCCATGTCCCAGATGTCTTCTGAAAGGTTGCACTGTGTCAATATTTCAGACCAACTAACCCCATTCGACCAGGTGGCCTAACAAATGTAACAATTTTTTCCAGCACTGGAAGAAGTTCCTAACCTGGCGATGTGAGTTCAGCTTACATACTGGGTACCCTATTGACCTGAGGCAGGCTCCTGTTTATGGACTGATTGCCACAACTGGCAATCATCCCTGGTGCAACACTGAATAATTCTTTTTTGGTCAGTGCAGCAGAGGAAAGAGAGAAGCTGATGTGGAACTTGAGTCGCGACAGGCAGAAGATACCTCACTGCGGATCGCCATCAAGACATCATAAGGGAAGGGACTTTCTTGGCTGTTCTACCACTTCGGTCATCTAGCACATCTGAATTATAGGAAACCAGAGTCTAACAAGTTATTTTAAACACCAGGAACGGAGGCGGCTCATCACTGAAGCAATACATGTACAAATATTGAATTAATAAATAGTCGGGAGCCTCCTTTTCTTTTCAAGTTTAATGGTTAGAGGACCTCTGTGATGTTGCCTAGAGACTAGCTAAAATACAACTGCCCTCAAAGGAACACCACATCAAGCAACAAAGAGAAACAACCTAATAGACTAACATTCTGTTTGAGCTTCAAGTCACAACAAATATCCTGGACGCTTTCCCGACACCAGGGGGAGCTTGAAGATACCTTGGGATGGGTTTGGCGTGCAGAGTTGGCCACATACCTCAACCAACCACAGGTCTTTCAAACTAGTAAGCTGTGGCTACTACAGACATGTCTGCATTAGCAAGATGCCTTTATAAAATGTCACACATGATCTATAAATGGGGATGGGCAGTACACCATATTACATACAAAATGTACTGTCTCCAGTGTAGACATGACCGCACTTCTGTACTGGGACAATGGAACATTAAAAGGTGGACTAGTCGGTCTTTTAATGTAGAGGCAGCACATTGAGAAGGGAGGGGGGGGGGGGGAAGAGGGGTTTCCTCCGCAGTCAGTTGCAGTGTCTGACTACACCTGTCGACAGGAGAATGCTAGGGGCAACCTGGGATCCCCATTATCCTTGGGGTGCACTGACTGTGTGCAACTTCTTAACTATATCACAACCAGTATACCTGCCATCAGCCTCATGGACTCAGTGATTTTGTCTGTATATAGTGTTGATGAAGGGGCAAAATCATATCCTAATTTGCGAAGGGTCACACTCCCATGCAAATGAGGGAAAGCATCCATCAGTTCCTTGGGGTCACCCAGAAGCAACACATGCACTGTGTTGAATATTAAAGAAGGAGTCTCAGGAATGAAATAAAAAGTAATCAAACACCTATTGTGCTCCAAGACCATGTTTAATAATACGACGACGCCAGGCATCCTTCCACATCAGGTTTATATGTTTAATTTTTTTAAAGTTTTACATTTAAAAAAAAAAAGAAAAGTCCCTCAGGGTGTCAGAGCATCTGACATTCTACATGTAGTTTCACATTGTATATACAAAAAATAAATATAAAAAAAAATCCAAATATTGTTACGGAAAATATTATGTGGGGTAAAGAGCCAGGTAGCAGTGTCAAAAGTATTGCCGATTACAAGACATTTAACCATAACGGTCAAAAATACAGCCCAGTAAATTCACACCATTAGTTTTGAAAGGGACTTATGTGGAAAAGGATAATTATGGCACAGTTTCCCATTCTCTAGACCATTGCTTTTACCTACAAGGTCAGATGTTTTATTTCGGCTTCCTTTGACAGGGACAGTGCATTTGCTCAATTTTTATCTAATACCATTCTATATTTTATCTAAAATATCAATTGACTGTCCTTGGAGACATCAATTTGTTCAAGGCTTCTCCTCTGTTAAACAAAACCCAACAATTATGTGATCGAATGTGGCCATATACTGGCAAAAGGAGTGCATCCCTAGGAAGGGCTCTAAATATTTGGGGAAGCTGTGGTTTATAAAATACAAAGTTTGGAAACAATTTTAGATGGAAAAAATTATCTGAGGTGGTCCTTTTTTGGATGGGTTATGATAACTGGTCGAGCAAAGGGGTTAGTAGATGCCAGAGTCAGATGTCTGCCAACCCCCTTGCCTAGCTGGTCTGACCTCCTCTACTTGGGATCATTACCCTGCTGGGAAGGCACCAAGCCTTCTCTCCCCCAACATGAGGGGGCAGGAAGCATCTGCAAACTCCCCTGGAGGCTCAGTCCCTACTATCCACTTTATCTGTGTTGAAAGAAGCATACGCAGTGCTCCTCCAGGGCACTGTTCACACTAAGCACCCGGAATCTAGCATCCTGCCTCTACACACATATTTGTGGTGCCAAATAAATATCCTAGTTTGCACCAAAAGAAATCAATGTGAAATGCGCCCTTAACCTCGAAAAACTGTGGACTTTGCAGAATATCTGGACTCTTCACAACGGTTACACTTTGTAAAGTAATTTAGCTGCTCTCTGTTGTTATTTATTTTGATTGATAATTTCATTATGATGTCTCGCTTCCCATAATTCTGTTATCATTTTGCCCTGACCGTTTCCGAGATATCTGCACCCACCCCAAGGCCTTGCTAGCTAACCAAATCATACAGAACTGAACTATTTCATTCTCTGGCATCAAATGTGCAAGAACGTGGGGCCTTTTCCCGTTCTCTCCCTCCCCTGAGCTAAATACTCGGTTACAGTTATTGAAAAACTGTAAGCTGATAATAGTTATTGAACACCTTTTAGAACACCATTTATGTCATTGGCTCAAAAAAACGCCTAAAGTTAGAGTACTATGAACGATGTTCTTTAATTTTTTTTTTTTTAAAGGGTTTGAAATACATCAGTGGCAAAAAAAAAAGTCAATACCGAATTACATATCATAATACCTTAAGGTACATGCACATCTGAACCAATTAAGCAAGAAATTGGGACTCCAGGACTTGAATGGAGACAGGCCATTTACCACCAGGCAAAATAACATGCCGCCCAGTTCTGGGTTTCAAGCTACAGAAACAGTCATGTTATTTTAATCTGTATGTAACTTTCGGTGCACATAAAGTATAATCCGGTAAAAGAAAAGAAAAAAAAAAAAAAAAAAAAAAAAACACAAGGGCAACGGCCAATGAAGAGGCAGGATTCTGGGAGCAACACACCTGATGTTCCATATGAGCAAATCTGATATTTTTAATGTTTTCTTCAACTTTTATGCTAGGGTTGAAATATTGTTGAAAGGACACAGAATCGATTCCAGAAGGAAATGCATGGGAAAGGCACGAATAAAAAAAAAGAATGCGTGGTTTAGAAGCATCCGTAGTTGTGACAGCGTTGTTGAAGCTCGTGTGGTCTAGCCATGCGAGCTTCTTTCATTCAACCTTGTGAATTGGCCCCAGTGCATCTACTCCTCGACCTTCATTCCCCAAAGATTGCTATCAGGGCCATTAGTCCAAATGAAACAAGCAATCATTATAATTCTCACAATGATGATTGGCTAAATTAAAGTCCTGGAATCGAAACAGTGTCCTTTCAAAAATATGTCAACCAAAGCATAAAAGAAGAAAACATTAAGAATATCAGATTTGTGGTTACATGACAGAAGCTTGTATGGCTAAATCACGCGTGCTTCAGCAACGCTGTCACAACTACGAATGCTTCTAAACCACGCATTCATTTTTTATGAATGCCTTTACCACCCATGCCTTAACAATGCATTTCGTTGTAAAGCCATGCTTGGTTAAAGATCGATGCGTAGTAAAGTTCACATCCCAGCCCCATGACGGATCCCTTAAAACTGGCCCCAAGCAATGCAATACCCCCCCCTCCCAGCCACAGACCTAAACACTACCCGACCCCACCCACCCTGAGCCCTAAAAACCATCCCCAGCCTTGCTATGCAACCCGATACAGCCCCAAAAACTACCCGTGCCCCACACTAAAATCTGACCCCCAGCCCCAAAAAAACCTCCTGCCCCCTTCCCTGGGTCCTAACATAGCCCAAGCCTAATAACTAATCCGACACCTGCTTCCCGCTCCTGAGCCCTAAACTCGCCAAGCCTCAAAAATTACCCCAATGCCTGCCCCCCACACTGAGCCTTAAACCAAACCCAAGCCCAAAATCTATCCCGACCGCCCTTCCCTGAGCCCTAAAATGCCCCCCCCACCCAGAGCTGTAAAACTATCTCCCAATGAAAACTACCCTCTGCTCTGAGCTGTAAAACTATCGCACCCAATGAAAACTACCCCGTCCTCCCTGAAACAAACCCCCCGCCCCTCCTCCCAAAGCCTTACCTACCAAGTCACGATCTCCTCCCAAGTCCGATCCTTCCCCTCTCCTGTCTATAGAACTAAACCGCTGGCTGCCTTAACCATGCATATGCGCGGTTAAGCAAGCAGGCAAGCGGTGTTTAGCTTGCGTGAAAACGGCATGTGCGGCTTAGCCCGCGTGGTTAATGTCATTTCCCAATTCACAAAGGGAATTTTAAATCTGCACACGTACAAATACTATTCCTCACGGGTAGTCACAAAACTCAGCAGTCATATGCCTGGAAAGCTGCTCCAGGTGCAGCTTTGCAGGCTTAGTGATGGTAATGTCATGTGAATTTTGCAAAGGCTACTGGTTCTCCAATGGGAAATTGTAGATAGTGCACAGCTAAACAACATGGAAATGCAACCTGTTATGTAAATGCAAACTATTCCTTTCTATTTTTTCCTCCACTTAGAAAAAAAATGTCACTGTGGAAAACCCCCCTCGCCTGGCCCCTCTCCCAAGTATGTCGGATTCAAAATCGACACCAACATGTTAAACTAGCAAGCTTTCTCTTTGCCACTCCCCTGTACACCAAGGAGTCCTTTAGGCTCGATTATTTCATTCACACTCTTCAACATCTTTATGGAACCTTTTACCTTGATTCACAAAAAATCAGATATTTCATAAAATGTCTACTTGAATGACACTCAACTCTACCGGAAAGTCTCAATCCCTAAGGAATCTGAACTGTTATCCCACCAAAACAAATTCAATGGGTGTGGAAGGTGAAATATCTGGCACACAGCATTTCTCACCACTCCAGGTTACACTCGGTACACAGAACGAAGTCGGGGTCAATATATAGCGATTGGACCCAGGGGCCTTGCGAGATGGGGAAAAATGTCCAAGCCATATGGAGTGCGTCCAAGTTGTATTTTTAGGTCTCGCAGCCCTGCGTTGCAGCACGCATGCGCAGCTCGCCTCTGTGAGACATATTGTGGGTGAGTATATTTCAGAAGGGGGCTTGAAGCCCCGCCCCTCATTTTCATTGGGTAGCGTCACCATTTATGGTAAACATGTGGTTTGCGTAGAAAATGGGATAGGTTTTCTTCACAATTACAAAGTGAATTCAACAGAACCATTCTAGTAGTACACTGACGGTGGAGGGTGGGCAAGGGAAACAAGCTGACAATAAAGGGTGGGAGAGAGGGAAGCAAGCTAATGTAGGGTGAAGAGGAAGGGCTGGGGGGCAAGTTGAAAATGGAGGGTGGATGGGGGACTGGGAGATAAAGGTGACAACGGAGAACGTGACTGCGGCAGTAAGCAATGGAGGGTGGGCAAGAAGTTCTGTCACCATATGACAGGTGGGAGGGCTGTGGCAGCAACCAGACGATGGAGGGCAGGCTGGACTGGCTAGGGCAGCAAACTCACAATGGCGGGTGAGCAGAAGGGGCTGAAGCAGCAAGTTGATAATGGAGGGAAGACTGGAAGGGCTCGAGGAGTAAGCTGACTACGTAGGGTGGGTGGGAGGGACCGGGTCAGCGCACGGTTCATGGAGGGAAGGCAAGAGCTGCTGGGGAAGCAAGCTGACAAATGAGAGTGAGCAGGACAGGCTAGGGAAGCAAACTGACAAAACAAGGTGGGTTGGAAGGGTTGAAGGATGCAAAGAGGCAAGTGGAGGATGGGCGGGTGGGGAATGGGGGAGCACACTGACAACGGAGAGTGTGCGGGATGATTTGTTGGAGCAAGCTGGCAACAGAGAGTAGGAGGGAGGTGCTGGGACAACAAGCTGACAATGGAGGGTTGGATGGAGGTGCTAGGGAAGAAAGCTAACAGACGGTAGGCAGGAGGGACTGAGGAAGCACATGGACAACGAAGGGTGAGTGGGAGGGCCTAAGGAAGCACATGAACGATGGAATGTGGGCAGGAGGGGCTGTGGAGCCACACAGACAACAGAGAGTGGGTGTGATGGGGTGGGGAAGCAGCTGCCTAATGGAAGTAAGGCAGGAGGGGCTGTGGCAGCAAACCGACAGCGGACAGTTGCCCAAAGGGGATGGAGCAGCAAGCTGGCAACAGAGTGGACGGGAAGCATGAATGGCAAGGGAAGGTGGGCAATGAGGAAGCAAAGGCGTCAAGTGAGAGAGGGCGAGAAAGAAGAAAACAGAGGAAAAGTGCACAAATAAAATGGCTGGAAATCACGTGCTCTCTCATAAAGTGCTTAAGAAAAAAGTAGTGCCTAAAAAATGAGCAGTGGAAAGTCACAATGAATGCCCCCTTGTTACAGGGAGGGGACAAACAGAAGAGGAAGGAAAGCATATGGAAGCCGACGACTAAGGAGTGACAATTCAACCAACAGTAAGCAACTGGCAGCCTCTAAGCCAACAAAACGTCATGCAACAGATGTGAGACTTAAAACAAACAAATATAGTTACTCTTCCTCATTCAATGCAAGACACTAGAAGGCAATGCTGCCGATGGTCTTCGAACATGGTCATGACGGCCTGACCACTGCACCGCCTCCTTGCGTCAGGAGGATTTCGTCAAGTAACCTGTGTACTATGGTTATTTCACCTCAGCAGCTCAAGTCACTCCCTTACTGTGCAGGCAGTCCTACAATCAGGCAACGCCTAGAAATGCCACTCAAGGACGCCTCAAAGCATTCATACCACCTGCAGCACCCCCTAGCTTCAGTACTGGTAAACTGCACTCTCAGATTTACAAGCCGAGGCCTGGACTCCTCTTACAATTACATCACTAGGGAAAGGAACACCTAATCCATAAAGATAAGTGCCTGGTTATTATGATCATTTAGCGCATGACGGAAAAGTGGCTCATTAACTATCACCACATATAGGTGCACATTACTAGATTAAAACGGTTCACGTACACTCATTTGACACAAGAAACTCGTGGAAATATTGGCGGTGCTACAAACTGAAAGGTAGAATGTACTCAAAGAATAACACATTTTATTTAATTACATACCAATGCCAGTTAGACATGTAATCTTGTGTCTGTTTATCCTGCAAGGCAAACTTGAGGATCAAAGAAGGCCTGTGAAAGAACTAGATTGTGTAAGAGTGACCAGTTGTACAAGCGTTTCATTTCTACTACCCTATTCTATGCAAAAAGTGACCAGGCATATCCTACTATTAAGCTTCACACATTTTCTGTAGAGAATTCCTCATTAGCAAATAATGAACACGGGGGCAAAGGGGACTATTTTAGCTAAAACTGCATGTCCTCACATCCTTTTACCCATGGAAGGATACACGCTGCGCAACAAGGCTTTACAAAGCTCCTCCAGAAATAAATATATAAAAGCTACATTAAAATCATTGCTGAACTCTGAAATATATGTTAAACAAAGAAAATAAACATGTCACAAAATGCTTGCTACAATTATGGATGCTCTCAACTTATGTTTACCTCTTGTCGGCTCCACACAGATGCAACAATATCGAATATTTGTGTTTTTTGTTGAGAAGCAGTTCTCCACAACGTCTCCAAATGTGCTAAGATACACTACTGTGTGACCTGAACAGACCTGCCGCAATCTACTACCCAACAGGGGTGCATGGAAGGTGTAGGGCGCCTTGCACTTGTGTCCCGAAAATAGGTTTTAAGAAAGTGTCGATGGGCATAGGAATATCAGGGTGCAGCAGGGCAACTGGACGGCCTTCGCACAGGTCATAGGGCTCACGAGCGAGGTTTCTCCACTGCTGCTTCTAATCTCAAATGAAGTGTGCTTGTGTTACTTCGAATATGAATGTGAATTATTGACCCACACTAACAGTTGTAAGCAACAGAAAGCACTGACATGGATTTAAAGGAGTGGCGCACGTAATTATCCCCTCTTAACTACTGTGGGTTTAATGGGGTTGCATGACAGGATTAGAGCAGGAACATATTCCGAGAACGTTACCCTCAAAATACCCTCTCTTCGCATAGAGACGCCGATATATTTGCATAATAGCTCTAGTGACAAGTGGCAGAAAAAAATGTAAAAAAGACGGATACTCGGCACACACGTGTATTTGTAATTACATTTCTTTTGCTTCATGCATTTACTTTGCAATCTATTTCACTTTCAAATCAAAAACTTGCAATGCACGCCGAAAATAAACGGGCAGTCGCCTTTCTACAGCATAATTGCACGCCTTATCTGGGACAAGGTGGCCATGGGAACATGCAGCTCTGCAAAATGAGATTGCTGGAGGCAGTGTGCCAGCATTCAACATCCATCTCACACAGCAGTAAATCTGTCAGTCTTGGCCTCTGCTTTCTACTATGCTAGGGCAGGAGTATGTGCACTAGACCATGGGCCTCGGATTAACCTGGCCTAAAAGACTGGTGTGCATGCCAATGACAGTATTGAGTCATTCTGGGGATTTAACAACCACTCGCCTTGTCAAATGTTATTTAATGAGAAAATACTTTTTACAATTCAAATATTAATAATTTTAATGTTTCACCATTTTTCATACCCAAATATTAGTAACTTATTTACAAAGAGGCAGCCCTCGTGTTATACATATTTTATAGATCGTCAGTAAAAAAAAATAGAAACTCTTTACAGACGCATCCTAAAGGCCCATATAGGATCATCAACCACCATATATACTTTATGTCCCAAAATCACAATATAGGAACCAAATATACTATTATTAAAAATGCACAACAAGGTCACTTATAACAATAACTTAATGCTTCATACCATATTTCTGAAGCTTCTAGTAACAGATGTCACTGCAAAAACTCAAAAACAGACATGCGCATATTGTGGTCACTTTATACTGTTTTGCCCATTTTTTCTTGATCTTGCTAATATTGCCTAAAGGAAGTGCCCGTCTCTGACGTGGAGCTGCTCCTGTGTTTTAATGCCCGAGGTGTGAAAAGTCAAGACGAGCTTGTTCAGCTGAACACTTTACATTCTGATACTAGATGAAGAACACTCTCTCCTGTTCTCATGAGCTCAGCTAGGCCCCTGCTTGAGTTCACTGAAAAACTTCCAATGTGACATACTAGAAAATGGTGTACATTAGGGTATAAAATTGAGTCCTGTCTTCTCTCCACGAACTTGCTTCAACTTAAGTTTGCAGAGGAACATCTGGTTTGCTGACTCAGACTACAATTTTTTTTTGGTCAATAACCCCTTTCAGACTCCAATAGGCATGCGAGGATATGGTTTTTAAGAAACCAATTATACAATGTAATGGTACTCCACTTACTGACCTCAGAACAGGGCTGGACGGGGAACCAAAAGCTGCAATGGCAAAAATGTTCAAATCAGCACCACTTTCTTCCTCCTCTCTCATCCCTGCTGTAATTAACAGGGAGCCCCGAGAAGGAAGCAGAGACACCATCAGTATACCTCTGCCTTAAAAAAAAAACAGACTCCAGCCCATCTGGGAAATGCCTGATGGCATTAATGGCCTGAACAGCCCTGCCTCGAAAGGATAGAAGGCCACGTCTGCCTGGTCAACTCATGTTCCAGATCATAGATCAGATATACTGTTTTTAGTTGAATTGCAAAGATTTTAATTAATTGTGCAATAAACTAATCAGATCACTACTGGCAAGTTTTAACTCCCTGAACAATCATGCTGTGTCCTCTATGCTACATCAAGCTCAGGTGTGTACTTGTAAGGTATTTCAAAGATTCATTCAAACTAGGGAGTAGACTGAGGAAGTTAAGCATCACAATTCTGCTTGCTTCTCCTTATGTTTCAATTGGATTCTTCTTAAGCCAAGATATAACTTTTTCATGCTTTGCCTCCACCACAAAGCTATACTGGAACAAATAAATGTAATAAAAATGCACCCGTACTACTTTTTAAAGAAGAAAATTTAGCCTTTTATAAAAAAAAAAAATAACCTATTTTTAAGTCATTTTTTAATGCTTGTTTTTGGTTTTTCAATTAAACTTATGAGACATAGATGATTTTCTAATATTTAGGATCTTAATTCTGGTTCAGAATAGTTATCTCTACCCTGCTGAGACGTTTCGGTCTATCATGATATTTTTCAAGGCTCTTAGTGCTGGTGTCAGATGTCACCGGATATACAGTAAAACCCCACAGTGTAGAGACTCAGATCTGCAAACACACCGGCTAGGTCATAAACATCATATCTGCATTACGTTTTGCCAGGAGCATGTGCGACTGAGGACCCTCATTAGAACTCAGCTCAGGGTGGTTTTATACCATGGAAAGATATGAGATGTAACCTCAAAATCACTCTGGGTCTCAAAATTACAGTATTTTAGAAGCTCTGGGATTTATGCGTTTTGGACTCAGGATATGTATTACTGCCTGCTAAACAACGAAAATTAAGGTCTGGATGGGCGCAAGCATAGTCTTGCCTATCCACCGTGAGTTTTGGGGAGAAGTCTCCGGACTGCTAGACAGGGATCAGTCAATCGTCATAGGTGACCAGGCTATGACATTTGAGGGGTTATTGGGCTTTTATTATAGCCCTGTTTGGATTTGGGGTGGAAAGACATTAATGTGAGGGAAGTGACAGAACAGGTGATAAGAGCTAGGGGCTCGTAGGCCAAAGTGGATGGTGATTTGAGTAGGGTGTAATGTTATGGTCAGTTTTGTAAGGCACATATCGCCAGGCACATTATTATTCGGTTAATACAAACTTGTCTCTAAGGTTGCTTTTTACGCTAAGCATGTGTCTTTTGGCCACTGCCCTGCCTCGCCCTAAGTGAACAATATGAAAAAATGATTGCTAACAAGGAACGCTGCTCCAATGGTCTTTGAACTCGCTCTACTTTACTTCTAGCATTTTACGTTTCAGCTCTCTCAACCAAATTGTAGGAGGCTGGTCTTTTGTTATAAAAAAGAAAAAAAAAATCCTCAACATCAGAGGGGTCCTTAAAGGTGCATTTTCCTACACGTTCTCTTGAAAAGCCACATGAATTGAGCGTAATGAGCTTCGTATTCTCATCTGCATTCAAATCAGCCGCCTTCCAACTCTGAATTTGGAAGCGACGCTTAAGTTCTCATTAAAAAAAAAGTCCACGGAATTACTCATCGCCTTCAACGTTCTGATGAATCACCGGTTTGTGGACTGAGGAAAACAACACTGCCGGAGAACAGAAGTGCCAGCTAAAATGTCACTTCCGGGGCTGTGGTGGGGCCTCGGGCCATCTAACAAACTAAATCGAGAAAAGTGAAGGCATATGTATGACACGAGCCTATAACTGGGTTTCAAAGCAGGAAGTGTGCAGGAAGCAACAGCGCGAGCTCTCCGCACACAGGCCCGCACATCCGCATCCCTGGATGGCATTCCAGGGCACACATTCCGGCGGCGCCTCCTTCCTCATGGGGAAGAAGCATAACTAGGCCCAGCCGACTAGCAACAACTTTTACTCCTCGGTCACAAAATCCGCACTGTTGTTGTAAACACTTAATATGCAAAGTTGGGTTTACGCTAGGATTTTTTGCACACGGAGCCCAGAGAGTGTGTGAGGGAAAACTGGAGTGCGTGTGCACTAAGTGGGTTTAGGAACGAGCTTGGATTTTGTCTGCGTGCTGCAGGAAGGCGCCTCGCACTCAGATTAAGAACTCTGATCTGCCTTCATCTATTATTTAAGCACGCAGAGGCATTTCAGCGTGCAGTGCCAACTAAAGTGCGTTAAAAATAGTGGTTGGTCCTCAAAAGATGAGGTTGCTCGTAAAAACACACAATACCTTCTAGTGCGCTTAGAAAGCCACTTGGTGCAGTGTAAACATTTCTGCCAGCTTGGGGGAAAAGTCTCAACGACTAGATACGGTTGAAGTCTCACCCCAAAGCACGTTCCAACCCATCATTTCGGACTCGTGCAGCGAGTTTACACGTCTCACACCTCTGTGCACAGCATCACACACAGAATGATATCCTCACACACTGGAACTCCGTGTAGGTCTCCTATGGAACTCAAACTGACATCATGGACCATTCACTGAATCTCAGACAATGGAGACAGTCTAATTGTTGTGTGCGAGTCGCACACCATTGTGGACTGACATCTCAAGACACACTACACTGTCTCCCTGATATGCACTACACCTCAACGTTGGGGTCTTCCAAGGCTAATTTACTTTTAAAAAGTATCACGGATAAGAATTTTAGAGGGGTCAAAACAATCTGTTTTTCCAACCCCTCAAATATTACTTCTTTAGACTCCGAAGGCTCGAGTTTCTGAAATGTGAATTTAGACAGATAAAAGGGGCCGCCAGTGCTCCGGGCTCTTCTTGGCTTACGTGCAGCCCTCCTCGACGTTTGGTGCGCAAACAAACTGGACAGGAGCTGCAGAAGTTATCTTTCTACTGAGATAAAGTAAGACGAGATCTCTAGACCCGGACACCAGATCTTTTCAGTTTACAGCAGCTAACTTTCAGGCGCCAGGCGCTGTGCGTCCGGTTCGAGGACAGGGTTGTCAACAGCACGCACAGGTTCAGCACGTGCAGCCCAGCCAGGTCACCTGGCTCGATGCACTCACCTGGGGGTCAGAGCACGTCCTCCCGGCTGCCAAGATCCCGCAGGCTCGGCGGGGCAGAGCCCGGAACCAGAGCCCCGCTGCCAAGGACACCATCATCCAAGTCCGATCCGCGCCCTGTCATGCGGCGGGCCCGCTGCTCTCCGTGCCGGGGGTCTGTGCTGCCCACTCCGCTTCAGTGCCCGGGACCCCGCTCGCACCACTAACACCGCTGCCTCACGGACCAGCCATGCACTCCTCCCCCTGCCCGCCCCCCTTCCTCACACCGCCGGCTGGTTTAAAGGGGAGGCGGCGTCGCTCGAGCGAGAGATTTTAACCTTGGCCGACACGAATGTCCCAGAGCCCTGTAGGGTAGAATATGTGAATATCGCAGCAAGCAAAGCACGTTTTTTCTCAGAATATTCTGCGCCGTTGCCAACGTCAACTCATGGAATTTAATGCGTTTCCTTGTGCAGAACATGTTAGAAACTGAATGGGTGCTCGCAGTTTTTGGCGTGCAATTTAATCATTACATTGCTAGAACTCTTTGTAAGAATCGTTGTTCATGTTTCTCTATGTACTTTTTAAAACGTAACGCAGCGGCTGGAGTTGTCTGTACTGATAAGGCTTCGCTACTACCCTTAGAATAATTAACGATTGAAAAAAACCACACAGCAAGGTTCAATCTAAACGCATGCCTTTCAGTGTGCATCCAGCTCATTAATGCGGGTTCATAGTCCACTGTGCTATATTAACACAGTAACTTATGAGCAATAAATAATAACAAGAGGATCTCTGGGACAAAGGCGTTCGGTAGGCCAAAATGGTCAACTTAAGCAAAGAAACACAAAAACGTAATTAATACATAAAAATGACTATGCAAATGTTATTCCCTCGCTAATACCCATATGCGTGTGTACTTATCTAGCCAAAGCAACACTCAATGCGGTTTATACTTACTAAATAAAGCACGAATCACAATTACATCACAAAAGCAACATATATCATGCAATATTCTAATTGTTCATCATTAGTATGCGTACAAAATTTAATTCACGTATTAAGTAAGCCATGCAGATGCAGATCCCACGTGTAATTCATATATTAGTAAGGTTGGTAAATATTTTCCACATCACTCCAATCCTTTAGTTCGATTATAATTAATTAATTAATTAATCTAATTAATAAAATATCATGCAAAATGGGGTGGGTATACACATTTTTGCATAACCCGCTCCAGCACTATATTAACACAGTATTCAATAATTCTTTATTCGGTGGTTGAAAACCATCATAAAAGAGTACACATATATACAATTAAAATAGTATTAAATCATTATACAAGAACATTGACTGAATCTCTATACATAAAATAATTCATTATTCACAATAAGTCCACCTTGGTGGCTTAAACAGAGTAACGGGTAGGGAAACCTGCAGGAATCACGAGTGGTACTGGCCTCTGGTTGCCCTTAATCTTAGTGCAAATTTCAAAAAACTTATAACAGAACACAGTGTTAGTGGGTCACTAGCCCTTTGTAAAAAAATCAGTGCCTCTTTGGCTCGAGTGAACCTAGCCTTTTTTAAAATTTCCTTTAAAAATCTTCGTCTTGGTATTGCGTATAGAGGACATAAGAGTACAAAATGAAGGGTGTCCTGCGGAGACCTATTGTCGCAGCCGCAGGCACCCTTCTGCTCAATTGAATGACTAAAACCAGCTGGGTCGGCTAGCAAGTATGATAAAAAATTGAGCCTAAAACGTGACATTAAAAACCTTTCTTGAGCATTATACAAAACACAAAGATACGGTTCCATCCCCTCAGTGGTTTCAAGCTTGCTGTGAGCACTCACTGATGGTTTAACCCCTTCCAGTGTGGTTCTAACAGATGATCTAAGATCCAAAAAAATTCTCTTGAGGTGCAACTTATCCTGTGAGGTGATCACTGAAGGGTTTGAGTAAAACTCCTTGCAACCCATATTTTCCAAGCTAGTTTTGACATAGTTAAGCCATGGAATATTCAGGCTTTTATCTCTGCCAAGGCAGTCTTTTAGGATCTGCCTACTCAGCGCGGCATCCGGGTTTGTCCAAATTTTAAGCCAAGCCAGAATTGGTCTAAATTTGATCAAGTCCTCTAGGTAGGGTCTTCCTAATTCTCTGTGAGCTAAACAGCTGGTGTGCAGTTGGGGACTTTCAATATTGAGCGAAAGAGTTTATTTTCCTCCCTTTGCAGTGACTCAAGATTTGTAAAACCCCACACTTCTGAGCCGTACATGGTTTTGGAACAACACATTGAACCATAAAGGTTCATTGTTTGTTCCGGACACCAGCGGCCAACTCTTCTCCTGTAACGTGCTATGGCCCCAGTTGATGCCACCAATTTGCCACACCTTTCCTGTACCAGAGGGGCAAATTTCAGTGACTCATCAAAGAGCACCCCTAAGTACGAGAAGGATTGCACCCTTTCTAGTATGTGATTTCCAATTCTGTATCGGAAGCTAGTCCGTGGTTTATGACCTGCTGCCATTACATAAGATTTTTTTAAGTTGACAGACAGATCTAACGCATCCATGAATTTGACAAACCCATCAATTAGAATCTGCAAGTTTTTGGGGGTTTGCGCCAAAAGAACCGCATCATCTGCGTACAGCAACACTGGGATGTTGCGTGTCCCCACCCTTGGACAATCTGTTTTTAAATTGGTCAGGGACTGCTCTAGATTGTTAATGTATAACGTAAATAAAAAAGGGGCTAATATGCAACCCTGCCTCACACCGCTAGTGCATCTAAAAGAATCAGTCATCCCCCTTCCATATTGTAACGTACTCTAGCAGAGGTTTCTCTATGCAATTCCCTCAGGGTACAAATTATACCTGGGTCAATTCCCAGGTGGTTCATCATCGCCCACAGCTTATTCCTATTAACATGGTCGAATGCAGCGGCCAAATCCATGAACCCCAGGTAAATGGCTTCATTGCTGGTTTTAGTATACTTTGCCACCAGCATGAAGAGGTTCAAGCATTGGTCACTGGTGGACCTGCCGGACCGAAAACCGTATTGAACCTCCGAGATAATATTATTATCCTCAGCCCATACAGTCAGGCGATTCAGGATTACTCTTCCTAGGATTTTAGCTGTGATGTCTATCAAAGAAATTGGGCGATAACATTGAGGGTTATCTCTGTTGCCCTTTTTAAAAAAGGGAACTATAATAGCCAGCGACCAAGACCGGGGCAGGCCGACCTTAATGGCTGCATTTATTACTCTGGTTAAAATGGGGGCCCATAACTCCACATTACTCAAAAACAGGTCCGGGGGAATCCCATCCGGGCCTGGGGCTTTGTTTCTAGTGAGCCCCTCAATACCCAAAACAATTTCTTCTAGGGAAAACTCCAGTGCCTGTCCCTGCTTAGCCACCCGCATCTCCTCTGCCCTGTCTTCCGCCCCGTGGTTGTACAGGCCCTCAAAGTGGGCTGTCCACTGTTCCGGGAGGATATTTGTAGCAACCACAGGGGCGTTTTTATCTTGAAAACAAGGGGTGTTTATTAGTCTCCAAAATTCTGTGATGTCCCTTCTTTCGGAGGCCTCCCTCAAGGCCGCCCACCCTGCAGTGCTGCTTTTCTTCTTTTTTGCTCCTTCCTATATTTTAATCTGCACATGTTGACTTTTATTGAGTCTCTAGGTTTACTACTAAGGGCTTTTTTTAACTCACTCAATGCTCGTGTGCAGTCCCCGTCAAACCAGCTCGGAAAATTGGAGTTGGTTTTCTTTGGGGCCTTGGTCCACAATAGCCCTTCCACCAGGCAAATTATTTGGCCAAATGCATTCATTAAACGAGCCCCTACCACAGAGAGATCTAAACATTCATCAATGAGTGGTTTACCTTTTTCCATTAAGGACCGGTAAAATCTATCCCCGTCTAATTTTGCCCACCTAAGTCTTCTACCTTGGTCCGTCACTCTTTCAGAGATGCCCCCAGCAAAGCTGTTCTTTTGTTTCGCCAGGTACAAAAACTCCATGACCAAGGGATTATGGTCGCTGAAGGGACTCCACTCAATTCCTACGTCAGTGATCCGGTTCTTTAGACAACTAGAGGCAAAAATATAATCTATGTGGGAGGAGCACCCTCTCCCTTTGAAGGTGGAGTGTGCCATCTGGCCCCAGTGGGATCATATCAACCGTGTGTTCCAGATCATAAGAATGTAGGAGCTTTCCCAGTTCTATACCGCTCAATGAGTGGCTAAAATGGGGACCTTTTTCCACTGGGCATTGTGACCAGTTCACATTAATCGGGAACAACAGGGGGCATAAGTGGCAGTTCAAATCACCCACTACTAGGGTCGATGGGGTCGGGGCACCGTTGACAGACACAAGTTCTTGGCTCAGTCTGGAGTCAAGTTCCCTCAGAATGGGAGTGTCATTTCCTGGAGAACCAGTGTTATACACATTAAACAACACGAGCCTTAACCCTTTATTCCTAAACCTCAGGGCCTGGATGTTCCATGCGAACCAGTCCACACTGGACCATTTACCTTGTATTATTAGGTTAACATACATGGACCATCCTCCCTTGGCTCTGCCTGAGGTGGTTTTTTGTGCTGGGATAAAAAAACATTTATATCCAGCCATGTGAAAGTGGGTGTTGTCTGTTACCCAGGTCTCTTGCAGGCAAATTATATGGAAGTGGGCCATATATTGCCGCCAATCCTCGTTATCAAATTTACCTGCAAGACCTGCTATGTTCCAAGAAATAATTCTCAGACCCTCTTTCTCAGTGTTTTCAGTCCCTGTCCCGGCCATGCCTTGAAAGATGTTAACCAACCCCTCTTGGTTCCTAAGAAGTGGCCTCTGTAAATCCCTGCCCTGCTGTGTTGGATCAGGGGCTATAACTCCTATCCCTGAGGGTACATGCGGGTGTCCCTTGGCAATGGGGTTAGAGGGTTCCATGATCTTTATTGGGGTCCTACACCTTCCCACCCCTAATATTGGCTGTCTACCCTCTTTGATCAAAAAATATGTGGGTGATATTCCCCCAGTCAATACGTCCAAATCAAGATTCTTGTGTACCATGTCGACCTGCTTAACTGGGGTATATGGGGCGATTAGTCAGTCGGTCTCTTCTAGAGACCTTAATGGGCTAAACCTATTTACCCAGCATGGGTGTCCACCTTCCCAAATCCCTGCCATTCCTCGTGTGCAATTTGGGGCCCTATTTGAGATCAAGTTTAATCCCTCCCAGCTTCTCCATGTGTTAAACTGTCCCTCATTGGTTTCCTGCTGCCTCTGATAAAAATAACTAAGTGACAGAGGCCTTATACCACTCCCACTCCCAAGTGGCCCCTGTCTGAGAATATGCTCAACCACCCCCCAATCCCTGAAGTTAGCAATAATACAATTGCCTTCAATATTTTTGGGTCTGATTCCTAACCAGTTCACTCTTCTAACCAGAAGGATTTCCCCATCTTGATTGTCAGCTAGTGGTCTATTTTGGGTCAGCCAATAGATACGTTTATTTTTTAGCTCCTGGTGTGATTCTCTCTGTTCGTATTTTAATTCCGGGACCCCAGCAAAAACTACCACCAGTGGGCATGACTCCGGTGGTAAATTTACAGTGGGTAGTACCTTAATGGGGTTTGTTGTAGTAGCCCTCTCTCCATTATGTACTGTTCTTACTTTGGGGTCAGCAGAGAGTTGGGGTCGCTTGTCCAGTTGTTGGACACCTGGACCATTAAAGAGTGTGCACTCCTTTATCATATGGGTTATTGGGCTTGTACACTTGTGTTTGAGGAGCCGGGGGTATATGGGTCTCTACAGTTATTATTTGTGCATCCCTTGTATTACTGGGGTTCCTATCCCTTTGGGGCACTAAATTAGTGGCTGGGGTGCTAATGGGATTACTTAGTTCCCCTACTAATCTGCCTTTTGTCTCCCTATTTTTTAATTCACTTAGAATCTTGTCCAGCCTGCTTGCCAATGGTTTCAGCTGATTTACAATAAATGTTTCTAGGTGAGCTTGTAGATCTAACGTGATTTGAGTCAACCATAATGGTGGATCTGTTTGAGAGGTTGTCCGTATTGCTCGCTCTACCCCAGTGTTGTATGTACTCACAAAATGGGAGGAACTATCTGTGCTCTTTTTGGTCTTTTGCTTCTTAGGGAAGCCTTTCTTTTTCCTATACAAAGTAGCGCTTTTGGGTGGGCCTAAATCCTCCCTTTTCCTGGTGGTAATCAGTTGAGAGCACGGGATATCCTTCTCGCTAGACTCTGGCGTGCTGGGCGATGGGATTGACACCACCTCCTGGTCCTGATCTTGAGTAGCTACGGGAGGGTCAAATGCTGGGGTTAGGGACAGGCCCCTCTCTGTGCGCTCGATTTCACTGGACACAGCCCCTAACGCTCTTTTGAGCATACGATCAATAGCTGTAGGCTGCATAATAAAAGGGAAAAGGTGAACTAGTATCCACTTTGTGCGCCTGGGGTGCAGAGGGTGTGTTGAGCTTTGCTCTTGTCGAGCGTGTGACAGTTTTACCTGTCATGCTCCCAGCAACAATTGGTCCTTGCCCTTCAAGGTGTCGTGGGGGTACTTGTTCACCCTACGCCAAAACTCACCTTCACTACACCCGGCGTGGAATTAAAACAATTTTATCACCTCCACCCCTATCACGGCTTGCACACAATACAATGCAAGCAAAGTTATTGTACCAAATGGCGAAGTCTCGGATAACAGGACTGACTATATGTCTGTTTTTACAGTCACTAGGTCGCAACAGGCATAACTCACTGTTAGTTTCCGGGATGTGGAAATCAAGGGGGGTGTCCCAGCCCAGCCTCTTCCGGCCCCTGACGGCCACAGACGGCCCGCCCTTTGTCCGGGCTTCGTCCGGCGCGTCCCGCTCGCGTCCCGCGTAGCGGCAGACACGAGATGAAATAGGGGCAAAGACCAATAGGCGAATGGGTGGGCGGGAACACAGCTGGTACCTCGCACAGACTCCTGGGCTCTGGAGTCCCGTGCTATGATCTCCTCGCGCTGTGACAACCCCGAGGCGCCCCCTCAGCCTCCAAGCACATCCGATGCCGGTAACTGCTTCAAGCGTCCAAATGCCCCCAGATGCGAAGCAGGACCCGCGCCAGCGGGTTCCACGAGCTGTAATAACGAGGTAGTGGGCGGGTGGGCGGGAACACAGCTGGTACCTCACACGGACTCCTGGGCTCTGGAGTCCCGTGCTACGATCTCCTCGCGCTGTGACAACCCCGAGGCGCCCCCTCAGCCTCCAAGCACATCCGATGCCGTTAACTGCTTCAAGCGTCCCAATGCCCCCAGATGCGAAGCGGGACCCGCGCCAGCAGGTTCCGCGAGCTATAATAACGAGGTAGTGGGCGGGTGGGCGGGCGGGAACACAGCTGGTACCTCGCACGGACTCCTGGGCTCTGGGGTCCCGTGCTACGATCTCCTTGTGCTGTGACAACCCCGAGGCGCCCCCTCAACCTCCAAGCACATCCGATGCCGGTAACGGCTTCAAGCGTCCAAATGCCCCCAGATGCGAAGCGGGACCCCAACCAGCGGTAACTATTGTGTGCTGTCGCTGTAATAAACGCGAACACCAAACTTCTCACTCTGGGACAAAGGCGTTCGATAGGCCAAAATGGTCAACTTAAGCAAAGAAACACAAAAAGGTAATTAATACATAAAAATGACTATGCAAATGTTATTCCCTCGCTAATACCCATATGCGTGTGTACTTATCTAGCCAAAGCAACACTCAATGCAGTTTATACTTACTAAATAAAGCACGAATCACAATTACATCACAAAAGCAACATATATCATGCAATATTCTAATTGTTCATCATTAGTATGCGTACGAAATTTAATTCACGTATTAAGTAAGCCATGCAGATGCAGATCCCACGTGTAATTCATATATTAGTAAGGTTGGTAAATATTTTCCACATCACTCCAATCCTTTAGTTCGATTAAAATTAATTAATTAATCTAATTAATAAAATATCATGCAAAATGGGGTGGGTATACACATTTTTGCATAACCCGCTCCAGCACTATATTAACACAGTAACTTATGAGCTGCAAATAACAAGAGGATCTCTGGGACAAAGGCGTTAACCCACTGAGCTATCTACAAAAAATTGAAACCTTATGAAGGGGAATTGAGCGCGCCTGTAGTAGAATGGTGTTTGTAGTGACCTGCTGGTCACTGTTCTAGTCTTTGCTGTGTCAGCCACTCTCCAAGGGCTAGCTCACACCCCACCCCACACCCAGGCAACACATGCGTTACAGGACATGTGACCCTGATAATAAAAGGGGCCGGGCGCACGTGCCTTGGGCCATTTCTACCCACTAACTACCTGAGTCTGTGTCATTACTATCTATGCATGGGGGCCTAGGGCCCCGCAGTATTACATTGGCGACGAGCGGGTTAGACCCCTATGTGTAGCCGCCTTGTTGGTGGTGGTTGGGGGAGAGAGCAGCCCGTATCGAGGGCACCCCCTGCCAGCAGGCGTTAGGAAGCGCCTGACTGCCAGCGGGGCATGTGAGAAGCCAGTGGAGAGAAGGAGGTGAGCGGGAGCCCACCCCACACCTGAGATGCCTGTACGTCAGGGGCGTAACACAGGCCCCCGCAGCCCCCGCGGTGCGGGGGGGCCCCAAGCTCCAGGGGGCCCCTTCGGGAGAACAGACACCACAACGCCACACGTGGTGTTTGTGATTATATTTTGTGGTTCTCAATTTCCTATTAATTGAGAAAATCATCCCGCAGTAGATCTGCACTGAAAAAATCGGGAAACTGGGCTGTGCCTCGTGTTGGTTATAATCTCCGTCACTGGCGCCATCCGGCACCATCAGTTTGTACTGCTATCATTGTAGCCAATAAATGATGAAGGCAAATTCAACTTTCGCTTTCTGCCGCAGATTGAGAGCGCATGCGAGGCTCAGGTTCACGTGACAGGTAATTAGCATACGTGACTGGGCCCCCTGATTTGCTATCCTCCCTGCTTCAATGCTGCTTGGCCCGCCAGAAAATAAAATTTTAGTGGTCCCCTAATCACTGAACACCACCGCCAACCAGAGTGAGAGTGTGACTGACTATCCGTGTGCCCTGAGACAACTTTAAACTGCACCCGACTGTGGAATGGGAGCACTAGGGTGAGTCATGCATTTCTGTTTAGTATTGAAATCCTTAGGAGAGAAAATTACGGCCATTAGTTGTATTTTCAAGTCTGCAAAGGCCTGGATCCTGAAAATGACTTATACCAACTGGAAACAAAATTATATTTATTCATTTGTAACTGCAATTTCTGTGTTTGAGTATTAGTTCCTGTAACACATTTAAACGTGCTTTCTATTTATATTTTTTCCGTGATGTATACAGATAAACTGTAAAAATATATATGTACCAGCTGTGATTTTGCTTTTCTTGTACTGGCTGGAACATCAGAATATCCACCCTGTGTTTGTTTGATCTCTACAGCAGGTACTTAACTGTATTATAGTCACTATGTATTGCAATGACATGGGTAGGGGCGAAGTGAAATGTTTTATGATGATTGCTTTTTACTTTTATAGTTTCTTGGTATACAAAGCTTTGTATCAGAATTTTAACCTTCCATTTCAGGGGTTTTGCTGCAGTTGAAAGATATTTTAGGGCTTCTTGTTGATCAAAAAAGTGTAATTTCTAATATTTCTCTCTTACCAACCACTTTATTGCTTGGTTTTGCTCGCAGGAAAATGTTACACTAAGTGACACACATTTGGCATTCGAGTGTCACTCATGCACTGAAACCATGGAAATGTCACACAGTCTGAAAACTTGGGAGCAATGTGTATGAAGCTTTCTCACACCCCTCTGCTTCCCTCATAACCCCTGAAACTGGGGCCTTGCTGCAGCAAAAGCAGTCTCTAGGCAGCACCCCCATGTATGGAGCCTTTTCCCACCTCCTCCTTTCCTCAGACCCCTGAACCTGGGCAGGGTGGGACTGGGAACAGAAACCGGCCCTGAAAAACTGCTCAGCCACCCCCCTCTAGGGTGAGGGGGAGTGCAGCCGAGCAGTTTGCGAGGGCTGGTTTCGGTTGATTTTGTTACAGGGGGCCGATAATGCCGACCCCCGATAACAAAAATGGCCCCCAGGGGCCCAAAAACAGCCCCCACCCTAGCGGCCTACCGGGGTAACGCCCAGTGCCCACTATGGCCAGTCCGGCCATGAACCTGGGGACTGACTGCAGCGACACACAATGTCCAGGGAGCAAACCCATGTATGTAGCCTTCTCACACCTCTTCCTTCCCTCAAAACCCCTGAATCTGGAGGCTGGCTGCAGCGATGAACACCCTCTGCGCAGCAACCCTATGTAAGGGCACTAGGTTAGTGTCCTTCTATTTCTGGTGCTATTTAGCAGTTTTAAGCTCTTCTTAGCGTTTCTGATTGCTTCAATGGGTGTAATTTCTGAGATTTATATGTTTCTCTCGTCTTCCTTGTTAGATTTTGCTCACGACAAAGTGTCACTCATAGTCGCTGAATGTCACTCATAATTACACTGAAGTTATGAAAATGTCACACATAAGCAATCCGAAACCTTGGCAGCTATGATTTAAACCTTAGTCACCAGAGTCGTAGTTATAGATAGTGCAGCAGGTGCACTAGTGCTGGAGTACAAGAGTGTAACGGGGCAGTTGCACCCCAGTACTGTTTGTCTTTTATTACCCAATAGGGGTTTGAAGGCATACATACCTTGCTGGCATTGTGGCCTGTTGTGCCCTGGGCGTGCCACAGTTTGTAGCTATTGAGCTTGCGCAGGCGACGTAGTGGCGACGTGTTTGCTTGACCCAAACTGGCGCATGGCCTGTGTGCATCCCCCACCTGCTTCCACACACAAACTGCCACAACAACAAAACAGGCAGGTACATTAGAAACCAGCACCCCCTTCAACGCATTAGCAACCCACTGAGGTGAAGGAGGTGGAGGCAACCTCAAGCAAAGAGGGCGGTGAGCTGAGAGTGGGGTGGAGGTGAGCAAATGAAGAAGGGGTGCTGAGATGAAACTTCATTGTGGTTTGCAATAAGGGAATACAGCATGTCTGGGGCATGATGCTTAACCAGCCTCATAATAAACAAGAAGCCATGTGCCCGCGGGTTCGCACGCGTTGCTTTGTGAACAAATATGCTTTTGTGCAAAATGTGTAACAAACGGATTCTGAAATGTGCTGCTGACTTTTACCTCTTCTCTGCCCAGGCTAATGAATATTGAGCCAGGCCAGCTTTCAGTGAGCATGTTACTAAATGCTGAAAAACAAGCCAGCATGAGATATGGTTCGAAAGAACAAATACTATTTAAAGCAGCAGTGTTCTGCTTCCACATTCAACAAAATGTTGGGTTTTGGCTTACTATGTATTTTCTGGCCAAGGTAGCATTCCAGGGTTTCAAGATAATTAAAATCATACTATAGACATAGATGGATGTACATATATATATATATGCAGTGCTTTAAATGGAAAAAATGAGTGCAGGTACTCACCATATTAAGATGTGATTAGGGGGTGGGGCTTGGACGGAGGGGGGCTATAGGGCGGGGCTACGGGGATGGCTAAGGGACCTGGCCAGGGGCACACATTTGATTTGATTGAGATTTAATTGGTGTGCAAAACTAGTAACCCACATGTCTATGTACATAAAATACAAATCGGGGATCAGCATGTTGTGTTTTGCAGCAAGCACATGAACCCTCTGTGCTAACTTATGATGAGTCAAAACTGTTATCAGATAAAGCACAGATCTTTTTGGCAAGTACTTTTGTTGGCGTTTGAAAAACGGAACATGTGCAGGTAACCTAATTATTGAAATTGGGGCCGAGCTTAAAATGTCCCAATGGCGCCAACACCACACCTGGCCTCCCAGTGAGGTCTCTGAGCCTTTGCACACTCCCACACCCACCATTGCCTGAATGCGATGGCCTGGCAGAGAGGTCACCTGAAACAAATTGCTTCAGCACCGGGCTAGCCCCTTAGGGCTGACGTGGTAACGGCCCAAAAGGTAGAGCAAAACCTGGCCTTTCAGGAAGGCCTCTGAATAGTATAAGAAATTTAGATCCGCACTCAAATGCAAAACACAAGTCCATCCAATTTGTGTGTTTTTAAATTGTTCTTTATTTTCATATTATTTCTTCTAGTAGCGTTCCTAGTAGCCGGCTACTACTAGGAAGGCTACTAGAAGAAAGAATATGAAAATAAAGAACAATTTAAAAACACACAAATTGGATGGACTTGTGTTTTGCATTTGAGTGCGGATCTAAATTTCTTATATTGCTTTGAGTGAAAGTTTTCTTCCACTTTTTGGGAAGCGAAGGGGTCTTGCTTCTCTGATCCTTGCACCATATATTTACTGATATTCCCGAGACAGGGATAAGTGCTGTATCTATATCCTAGACCTCTTTTGTAAATCTTAGGCCTCTGAATAGTACCTGTACTCCCCGCCTACCACAGGATGCCTCCGTGCAAGGAGTGCTTGGCAGAGGAATACTGCAAAGACACTGCTTTTGTGTTCAGCTGTTCCACCTACCGAGCCCCTTGTCCCGCAGGGGCCGTGTTGTGGATGGCCTAATGACAACCTGCCCCGCCCGACCACATCTATTAAGGCACAGTGTGACGGAATGACAGAACGGAATGTGGAATAGCACTACTTGTGGGGTCTGGGCTAAGGTGAAGACGGTCCAAAACTACAGCCACAAACCTGGCCTCTCGCTCGTCTCGGCTCCCCGCCTCTAAGCACAATCTTTTGTGCTGCGTCCCGCCTAGACATTCCATAGTGTCAGGGCCGGCTCTAGGGCGATGTGATCGGTGCGACTGCACCGGACGTCGACTTTGGGTGGGGGCGTCATTTAAAAAAAATGTATACTATAATTTTAAAAGCACCTGTTGCCGTGTTCCTGGCCTCCAGCAATTTTCAGACATCAATTAAAACGTCAATATAACTCCGGTGATTTATCATCTTCCTGGAAAGAGACTGGAGGTTTGTCTAGTGGAAGTTTTGACTCATCCTGAGGTACTGCAGAGGGACAAGGTGCCTGCTGCTAAGAACGTGTACCATGCAGATAACGAAGTGCATATAATGTAAATAGGTCAGTGGGTTATGGCTTCTGTAAGAGAGCTCCTTTTGTTACTTGTCATTTCTAAGGCAAAATCCTAATATATAACATTGAGCTATTAACTGTCATCCTAGAGCTGCATGCAAACTGCAAGGGATATGTTAGAGCTATTGATTTTTTGCCCAGTCTTTCATCATCCTAATCTTGCCAAAAGGGTTCATTTGGGTAGAAAACAATTCTTTGTATGAAAGAGAACCTCTAACAATGGTGTTATGTTTTAAATTCTGAATTTGTGCTTTTCCAGAATAAGGACTCAAACTATACTGCCTACCAGTATCGATGACATGTCACTCCTACACTACACCTTGTAGTCCTATCTGATGTAACATTTTATATACACTGATTTACACACATGTGATTGTCTCTGTGCAATGTGTGTGTGGTGTAAAGTGCTCTGACACCGTACACTGGTATGAGTGGTGCTATAAATCTAAATGGCACTGTTAAAGGGTGCTAGTGAGGGAATCCGTGGCAGAGGTGATTATTGGGGGGGGGGGCAACAGACATTGTCGCACAGGGCGCCACCAACGCTAAAGCCGGCCCTGCATAGTGGCCTAGTCAGGTGGCCATAGAGGGGGCTGGGTGGCCGGTAGGATATTGTGGTTGGTTGAAACCAGCCCACAAGTGATACTAAGGCAGGGCCCATGCGCTTTGCCAATCCATCCCAGGCTGCTGCCCACATTACTAACCTTGATTCCCATCGGCTGTGCTCCAATTTCACTATCAGCACCTTCCTCCTCAAGTTTCAAGTTTAAGCTTATTTGATTTAGTTCTCTGCTGAGAACAACACCTTCCTCCTCAATCTGACTTCAAACAAGTGCATCCGTACTCTGCTATGCCAGCAGGAATCCTTTCTTAGATTTCCCACAGTGACAATATGCCTATTAGCAGGGCCTGCTCGCACCCCTACAGTGCTATTGACGCCACAGAGCCTGAGTGTCAAATATCACAGTGTGACGCGGGTCCCTCCCAAACTTCCTGCCAGCTCTAAATAAATGCATACGGGCCGCCCCGCAGTTAGCACACTGAGGGCAGATTAGCACTCGATTATCAGAGTGCTTCACGAAAACGGACTGACTAGTCAGGTCTGTCGCGCTTCTTTTTGTACATCCCAAATTGCACTGAGCTTGGCATGCTACCCCATGAGTAACGGTACTCTCTTCGGACACGGAGAGGTTCCGGTACTCAAGACCAGAAAATGTAGAAGTGCCGGTACTTAGTAATGGCGAGTTCCGGCCCATTTAAAGCTCTGTATGCATGTATAAGTATATTAACGACATTATATTGGGACGTGCTATATAGAGTATTGGGGTTTCAGATTCCGCACCTCAAAGGCTTAGTTGTAGATTCCTCTTTTCCCCAAGTTATTCAAACCAAATAACCTCTTTATACTCTACAAACTTGGAATAATTAAGCTGAGTTTCTACACAAGGCTCCGTCTTCCTCGAATGATTAATCAAATGATTAAGCGTAGGCCCTGGCCGAACTTTGCGTGCAGATACATATCTTCTATATTAAGGCACATCTGGGTTCCAAATGCAGCATTCTACTTGGAGTAAACAGAACCGCTATCACCCCAAGAGGAGAAGAGGGAGGCAATTAATTGGAGTCGGTGCTTTAAATGGAAAATGAGAAGTGCTGGTACTCACTAATTAGACTGAGTGGGCTGTTAGGGGCGTGGCTATGAGCCAGGAATTTAACAATAGCCACATAATTAAGCTTTAATGCAAATGTTCTGATTGTCATGTAAAGCACTTGAACGCCCATGGGCCAAATTCACACAATATCAAACTGCCTCCTTACATAGGAGACATGGCAAGCATCAGCTCCAATGTCATAGGTGCAGAGCCTAATTTTTGGCAGTTTGATATTGCGCAAATTTGGGCCATGGACATTTAAGTGCTTTACATGCCAGTTGGAACATTTGCATTAAAGGTTACTTTTTTTTAAGGCACCACTGGTTAAGGGAGTTGTCCAGAATCACAGGATGATGAGCCGACGTCGGGATTCAAACCTGGTTCTCCAGTTCCACTGTTGTCAGTTCTGGCCACATCCTCATTCTCGTTGCGATGCCAATTAGAACGTAACACTGCAGGAGAACCCAAGCGCAGGAATACACTACCCGTTGCCTGCCAGAGCGGCACATAAACATGCTCCATCTGAAAGTGTTATTTTCAGTAGTTTTTGCATTGGACATACCCGTACTTCAGGGCATGAGCCCTGCTGCTTCTGGGAATACCATTACATTCCTTGCCCAAAAACAAGTTCCAGTACTCAGGAGGAGAAAACTGAGAAGTGCCGGTACTCCGTACCGGTGAGTACCGGCCCATTTAAAGCACTGGACCCTAATGCTGATTTTTTTCGCATAGGTGAGCACATATCATGCGGGTGCACCATGACACAGGTCTGTCTCACAGTATGCGGTCTTGTTGGACCAGGAGAGGCACCCAAAGTGCTATCCTTATAGTGGTGGAAGGCTACAGCCTTCGCCAGGTGTTAAGCAGCACAAGGGCGGTGGTGGCAGTATACTGTGTAGTGATCAGTAGTAGTGAAGGAGGTCCTTTTTGCCCTGTCATTGGAGTGAGGCCTACAGGCTCATTCACGTTTTTAAAAGTTCAGCTGCTGTGTGCTTGACTCACCCTTTTCCTACTTCAGGTAGATGTGCAGTACTGCGCAGGAGCAGTGACTGCGCTAGATGTGTGTGTGCGCCTGGGAAGGTTACAGTACAGGGATTTTTATATGCTGCTGCCTGCTGTACTTATTATTGTTTTAACAGTGACTTTGAAATATCAGCACCTTCATGCACAAACCAAAGGCGCATTGGTTGACTAAACTGGTTTGATTGTTGTATGCTGCTGCCTGCTGTACTTGCTATTGTTTAAAAAGTTATTGTGAAATATTTGCGCCTTCATTCACAAACCAAAGGGCCATAGTCTGATTAAACTGGTTAGATTTGATTTTTGTATGCTGTTGTGCATGTTACTGCTTGACCAGCCACTTGTTTTTATCATGCACTTTGAAAGTGTTTTCACCTTGATGCAAGAAGAAAGGGGGATTGCTTTACAAAACACGCTTGAGTTTTGTATATTGCTGGATTGCTGATTCTTTTATTATGCACTTTGAAAGCATTTGCACTTTTCCTTTGCTTCACCAGCTACAGTTAGTGTAGATTCTGTCATTAGGTACTTGCTAATATGGTTTGTTTTTATCCTACATGATTCGGTATTGATGGTGGTGTTTGCACTTGTCTATAGTATGTGCACCTGAAATCGTGTAATTAGCTTTGTTTACAATACAGAAATGATAAATACAGACACACATCTGCATCAATGTTCTGAAGCATCCAAGCAGCTTTCATCCTCAGCTTTGTGTGCCTGCCTGTGTATGCCCTGCTTACTAATAAAGCCCAGATGGTAGATATTGAAATTGCATCCTCAGTTCATTTTAAATACTATAGAGTGGTTAATATCGTACAAAATCCCTGACAGACGCAAGTGTGTGGCATGCAGATAATTCACACCAGTTTATTTCTCTTGGAGCTGGCAGGATACTGGGTTATATCTTGTGTACTGCTCATGTATATTGTCAGTCGAGTCTGTTAAATTGCAGATTTGAGGTTGTCTTTCAAAGTTTCAAGTTATTTTCCATCAATGTCAATTCTAATTCAGACCCTATGTAGTTGTTCCTTGTTCTTCAGCGATAGGCAGTTCCTCAAACAATACAAGCGCTCCTTGGCATTGCTCTGATTCCTGTCTCAGTTAAATAATCTGCTCTTGACAATAATCTTACAAATGGTGTAGCTTATATGGTAAGAGTGTTTCTTACTTTCTTATTCAAATTTTGAGTACGCAAATATAGAGGCATTTCATTAAATGTTGGAGGTTTCAATTCAAAATATACCAGATTTTTCTGCGGTGGGGCAAAATGGTGGGCGGTGGGTCAGGGGGCCCCCTCCATGTGCTTTGCAGGGGGGCCCCCTCAGGTTTCGTTACGCCACTGCTGTACGTGTGTGGCGACACCCAATAGCAGTACGAACTGTGTGGTGAAGGCGAGAGCTCCGTGTGGCGAGGGAGGAAGCAAGTGGCGTGGCCCCTGCCAACGGCCGGTAGAGGCCCCAACTGGAGTGTGAGCGGTGCCGGACTGCCTAGGAGCCGACCAGCCGCCATGTCCGGTGGTCCAAGGAAGACAGAAGAAGCCAAGAGACTGCCACGGAGGGGCGAACGGGCCATAGCATTTAGATTGTAGCAACCCCGTTGCAGAGCAGGCGAAGTGACAGCCGACCCGGCGGGGGCATGAGGTGAGCCTGCGGGTTAAGGGACGCGCAGCGAGGGGATGTTATTCCGATGAAAGGAAGAGTAGTTGAGACCGCCTTATGCCCAGTCGATATTCCTCAGCAACTGCCATCCAACAATGGAAGGATCGAGAGGAGCGACGTGAGGTGTTTCTGGAAAGCGGAGAGACCCGCTGTGAGGGGAGAAAATTTGGAGGCTTCCCGTCTGCAGCTTCAGCCCCTCGTAGCCCAGGCGGTAAGAGAAGCTGCTGGGGAGGGGCGAGAGCAAGCTAAAGGGCAGAGAGGCACCACATTTCGGGGGGGGGGGGCAAAAATTTCGGGGGGGACCTAATTCTTCCAGCGAAATTCAGAGTGGAGATGCAGGGACTCTAAGAATGTGTGAAATAACGACAAAGCCTCTTTAGCAAGTAAATGGTCTTTTGAAGACCTGTGAAGTACTTGGGTGCGGCTGCGTGTGTGCCCGGGAAGCTGTCTCAGCCCGGGCTGCCACACACGACGGGGGTGGGGTGCTGAAGCCCTTTCAGCTCAATGGGTGTTGCGCACCTGAGTGCAGCATATGCAAGGCTTGGAGGTGAGAGCAGGACCCTCCCCCACTCCGAGGCCTGGTGTACCATCGCGCATGGACTAACAAAAGGAAAAAACACGTACCAGGAAAAGGAGGAAAGGCTGCCGCCACGCGAGAGGCCTGAGGCAGAGTGGACCGGTATTCAGCCTGAGGCTGAAGTAAGAGAGTAGACACTTACCAGGACAGCAGGAGTGCTACTGGTAGCACAAGGAGTCTCGAGGAAATGCTGGCGCTGGGTGGAGACTTGCCGCTGCGCCAGCGTGGTGCGAGGCCTCTGCGCAGCATGTGAGGGGAAAAGAGTGCTGCAGGGTATAGTAAGTCTTCCCACACCAGCCCAGCCAGGCAGAGGCGGTAGCCCGGCGGCCGAGGAGAAGAAATGGTGGCAGCACCACCTAAACGTCGCAGGAATCACTGCAGCCTGACGTGAAGTAAAATGAATTATTTTAAAGAGACGGTGCAAGGGCCATGCAAGCAGCTCAGGGACAGCTGTTGCGGCTCAAGTTGATGGGAGAAAATGGGCAATTAACCTAAACTGAAGTTACAGACCCCCCCCCCCCCCCCCCCCCCAAGATTTAATTTTGCTGTGGGTGTAGACAGGACTACAGCATTAGTCAGCAAGTGAGCACTGAAGGAACCTTAAGCGGAAAGGCTGCTAGGGCCTGTGAAGGAGATTTGCAGTGACGACCAGTGGCCATGGGTGGACACTGCAGCTATAAGGACACAGGAAGTTATGCCACCAGGAGGGAAGGTGTGGTTCAGGACAAACGCCCTAGGCAGCAGGTCCCTGAAGAACGGAAGAAAGTGTGCAGCATGTGCGCCAAGTGGCGAAAGGATGCCACCGCAAGTGGAAGAAGTGAGTACGCATGTCGCCCGACGCAGGAGTACCATCCGGTGAAGAATACGAGAGTGCAAGGATAGTTGTGCGCCAAAGATCATACCCTAGACACTGGCGGTACGGGCTGGAGCCCAAGAGCGAGAAGTCAGTGAGGATGACTAACAGGTCAGAGAGAGAAGATGATCTACCAGAGAGAAGATGATCTACCAGAGAAAAGATGACCTGCAAGAGGTCAGCGAGAATGACCTGCCAGAGGTCTGGGACAAGATGACCTACCAGAGGTCAGAGAGAAGATGACCTTCCAGAGGTCAGAGAGAAGATGACCTGCCAGTGGTCAGGGGGAAGATGACCTGCCAGAGGTCAGGGAGAAGATGACCTGCCAGAAGTCAGTGAAGACGGTCTGCCAGAGGTCAGGGAAGAGGTGACCTGAGATTGGTCAGAGAAGCGATGACCTTAGAAAGGCCTGTGAAGAGGACCAAGGAGAGGTCAATGAAGATGACCAAAGAGAGGTCAATGAAGAGGGCCAAGGAGAGGTCAGTGAAGATGACCGAGAAGAGGTCTGACAAAATTGACCGGAAGTCAAAGTATGAAAGCCTACAAGAGGTAGTGAAAGGAAGAGGGTTGCGACGACAGGTCTGGTCACAGAACGAAGAGAATGCATTGTCCTAGGGGTAGGACAGGGAGACCCGTGTGAAGTGCACGTCACATGGAGAGGCCTAGCCAGAGAAGAAGCACAAGACCAGAGGGGACTAGATCGTCTCACGAAGTGAAAGAACAAGAAAGACGAAATGGCATGGCATGAGGCCACCGTAGAAGAGGTTTCAAGAAGAAGAGAAAAGAAGCGTGACTCAAGCAGTGTGTGATCAGATAACTCGCACACCGCAAGATAGAGGACGACTGAGTGCAAGAACATCTGGAAGGGAGCACAGTACCCTAGAGGGACAGCACAAAGGCCTTGAAACATTGTCAGTCCTCACGAACTCAAACGTCACCGCTAATGGAGGGAAACATCGGAGGGGTTGGAGATCCGGGGAATACAGTGACCTTCGCCTGTGCCGGCTTACAACCAGACTCAGCCCAAAGATCGGGGCGCCTGTCGAAGGGCCCATACTCCCTGTAGCCGGCATCGCCAAATACATCCACACCCTGGAAGCCTGCTTCGGCCCCCAAGCCCTCTGGACACCAGAGCTCACTGGCAAAAACTTCTATTCTGTGTTGGATGGCTCTGGATTTTCAACTGAGGAGGCCAGATCAGATGCAAGTGAAGACAAGAGTGATAACTCTTCCAAAATTACTGGAACAGTGCAGCGCTTAAAGAAGACAAGGAGCAAGGCTAAAAGGCGAAGCCAGCTTAAATGAGACTATTCAGACTCACAGATGTCCTATCCCTGCGATGAAGACGCTACCCAGCCCCTACATGGAGAGAATGCAAAAACTACTTTAAAAGATACCGTAGAACCCTCTTTAGCTTTCATCTTAACCTCAATTAAGGATTTTCAAGAAGAGGTTCGCTCTGACAGACGTATAGCTAAAGGGGAAGCCAAGAAACTACAAGGAGGTATGAGAAAACTAAGCAAAATATGGACTGACATTAGTGATCGCGTCACCATGGTCAAAGGCCGTACGGAGAGTCTGGAAACTCTATTAAAGATCTAAGCTCCTCTAATGCTGCATGTCTGACGTACCTGATGACGAAGATGGAAGAGCAAGAAAATCGTCAAAGAAGGAATAATCTTCGCCTGCTTGGTATTCCAAAAGGAGTAGAAGGGGACGATCCAAGGCGCTATATCATTAAACTCCTCCAAGAGGCCTTTCCGGAGCACTCGAACTGGAACTGGGACCACGAAATCCAGCGGGCACATTGGTTGCCTTAACTTGAAGCAACGCCGTGATGGTAGCAGCTTTTCCAGGGGGGAAACCAAAAGTTTTTTTGGTCTTCTTTGGAAACTTTTTCCTTAGACAGCTGGTCTATGACCAGGCTCGTCCAAACTCACAGAAGGGCTCTAATGGGATAATGTTTTTTGCGAAACCTGATTTTTGTCACTCTACAGTGGAAAGGAAGTGGCGCTTGCACCAGTTAATTGCCCCCTTCCAACAAATGGGAGCCCAAGTGTTTTTAATGAATCCTGCCCATTTAAAAGTCATCCTAAACGGGGATTCCCGGGTTTTCCAGTCTGAGATTAAAGCTGGGGAATTTCTGGAGGAAATCAAAGCAAAAAAAGGGGCTGAGTTAGAGCGCAGATGATACTTATGACTTAAGAGTAATCTCTGAACCTACCATCTTTACACTTTGCTTCTCTAATTCTTCAGATATGTTTAATCTCCTCAGCTAATGTGCGTTACCAATGAGTTTTGCTAACCTGGCGTCCTAATAGAAGCCATAGACTGCTTAGTACGAGTATATGGATATAGAGCCATCTCTTGCACATCTTTCTCATACCCTTCTTGTTCGCACGTACTTATCCCTGATCTCTCTTTTTATGACTTTCTCTATGTTTCATTTTTTTTTTCTTGTTTTTTTTTTCTCTTTCTTCTTTCTGCTTCTTTTTTCTCTAACGATATAAGCCGAACTCTTTGTAATGGATCAAATGACGTGGCCTAGCGGTGGGGACCCATTGCTGACAACCATCATTCAGGGTTTTCCTGATTGCCCTAAGCGAGTAGGGGGTGGGTGGGGTGGGGAGGGGGTTTAGGGAAATTACACCATGGTGGAGGGCCTAAGGTTATTTTTCATTGATGTACTGCTTCTGGGTAAAGGAAAAATTCACTTAAAGCTCAACTAAATATTGGTCCGGAAGGGGGGGAATGAAGCTGAGGTAGAGGAATTCTCAAAGTATATTGTATTCAGTGATAATGGGAATGTAACTTTTTTTTTCTTCGCTTCGTGGGGTGCGCAGCTGTAATCTTACTGCCATCTTACTTGGGGATGAATGTATCTTACACAGTGTTTAAGGCTGACCAATTGATAAATTACTTAAATGAATAAGCTAAGTACTCTTAGAAGTGTCTCAGTCAATATACGTGGTTTGAACGATGCCATGAAGAGACAGAAAGCTGCACTGGGCTTGCGCTCATTAGGGGCTAACATCATGTTCCTCCAAGAGACACATATTGAGGGCTCACAGAAACACCTGCTGAAGTCTCTGGGATATAGAGTCATGGGGGGACCACACAAGGAGCAAAAATAAGAAGGGTAGGGGTCTTGGCTGAACATAGATACCATCTAAGATCTATCCGCGCGAAATCTGATCCCCTGGGAAGGTGGGTTATCACAGAATGCTGCTTACCCTCAAACTATTCTTTTACACTATGTTCCATCTATGGGAGCAACACAGATGATCCTGGGGTCTTTAACTGGATTACATGTGAACTCGCTCATTGGCCCCTTCCAATCATTATATGTGGCGATCTAAATATTAATTTACCTTGTAAATGGAAAGTGGATTACCAATGGACTTATGTAGGTAGGAAGCCCAAACATTTCAAGCTATATTAAATCTAATGCAAACACATGGATTGAGTGATGTATGGGCTAATCTATGATCTAATCAGCCTGGGTACACTTACTTTTCAGCCCCACACCTCTCTCTAGCAAGGTTAGATTATTTTTTGGTATCACCTTCTCTGCTTCGCGACTGTTCTGTAGACACTGCCCCATGCTTTATGTCAGACCACAAGCCACTTATTTTAAACATTGTGTGAATGGGAAACAGCAGTGAGATTCTGAAGTTTTGAAAAAGCTTTATTGCAAGATATTGGATACCAAACATATACACAGGGGTGGATTCAAGAATTTCTTGAGCTGAACATAGGGTCAGCTTCAATTGGGACGGAATGGGACACATTAAAGGCGGGCATCCGGGGGGAGACCCTTCGGTTTTCTATAGGGAAAAATAAAAAAGAAAAAACACTGATCTTGGATATCCAAGACAAGTTAAAAAAGGCCGAAGAGAAATTAATTCAGGCAGTCCAAATTGGGGCGGAAACTGAAACCGCGCAACTTGAGGTGACAGTTTATAAAGCCAAAGTGGGGTCGATCTTCGCAGAAAAGGTTGCAGCCAAATTGGTCACCACACGGGAAAAAAGTTACCAATGCAGTGAACTCATTGGCCATCAACTGGCTCTTATAACCAGACAGCAGGTTGCTGCCAAAGAAATAATCTCTATTCAACTAGTAACGGGCGAGATTACCAACAACCCGAACAGAATTCAAAAGGCATTTCGTGAGTTCTATCAGAAACTTTATTCTGAGGAGAACAATGGCCCAGAAGATCAGAGAGAGGACTCGGTAGACGACTACCTGGATAAAATTACTCTGTCCCAACTTAGCGTTGAAGATCGAGACCAACTAGAGGAACCCCCTACCTGGGAGAAAATTGCTAAAGCCTTAGCAAGTCTGCCAGATGGGAAGGCAGCTGGGAATGATTGTATCCCGGTTGAGTTTTATAAAATCTTTGCTCCCCAAATAAAGATTATCTTCACTACACTAGTAGTTTCTAATTTTGACGGGACTCCTCCGCCAGCCTCCTGGTCCAATGCTAAAATTTTAATTTTCCCTAAAAAAACAAGTCACTGCTCGAAATGGGCTCTTATAGGCCAATCACCCTTACTAACTGCGACTCTAAGATCTTTTCCAAAATTTTCGCAGTTAGAATATCTTCAAGAATTGAACCCTTGGTGTCTGAATGGCAACACGGGTTTATCCCCAACAAAGGAACCACCGAACATATACGTCGGACTATTACATTATTTGACGCGGCCCAGGCAACAGGAGACCCGATGTCACTAATTTTACTTGACCCTGAAAAAGCATTTGACTGGGTCTCCTGGCAGTTTCTCTGGGGCATCATGAGAAGGATGTGGCCTAAGTCAATTCAAGCATCCAAGCAAGTATATATCAACCCTACAGCCAGCGTATCAATCAATGGGAAATTAACCGTGCAATTTTAAATTTCACGAGGAACCCGAGAAGGTTGTCCTTGCTCCCCACTGCTTAAAGCTCTATACATAGATCCCCTAATCAAAAACATTGAAAATAATCAAGCAATTTAGGCAGTGAGTAGATTTGGCTGGGACACTAAAATCATGGCCCATGCCGACGATCTTGCCGTGGTAACCCCGGATTCTGAAAGTGCCATTTCGGCACTGGAACAGGAGGCTCCGGAGTTTGTGAAAATCTCGGGGTATGCCCTCAACAAAAAAAAGACCCAGATTATTTTAAACAATGAAATCAGTTGGGTGGATAGTCGGGTCATCCAAAAAGCCAAATATTGGGGGTCACAGTCACCGCAAGTCCTGATACGATCGTAGCAGAAAATGTAATTCCGCTGGCTGCAGATACAAAACAAGCACTAAAACGCATAAATAATTTGCACCTGACGATAGTGGGACGATGCAATGTTATTAAGATGACTTATTTCCCTAAGCTACTCTATGTTTTTAGGGCTATTCCTCATGAGTTCAGTAAAAACATGCTACAGAGTTTTGAACAGATCTTTACGCGTTTTATCTGGGCATATTCATAGACAAGACTAGCTTTTAAACAGCTTTCTCTTTCCTGGGAAAGGGGTGGATGGGCACTCCCCAATATAAGACTATACTGTTGGGCTTTGGGCCTACAATATAGCACGGAACTGTTGTACGACCACTCTTATATTTCTAACACTGGGCTCCCCTATCTCTTCCAATTACTGCTTGGGGTGGAGGCTCGGGGATGTTTGTGGTGTCAATTGATGTTTGGATACTACAAGCGGGTTAGATTTAAGACTTCTCTAATATACGCAGACTCTATGGGCTGGGGAGAATGAATTATTATTCTCCCATTAATGGGAACATCAACCTGCCAGCCATCTTTGGGAAATCCTATCTTCTAGAATGGCATAAAGAAGGAATTTTAAAGCTGAGAGATTTAATCACCATTGAAGGAATCAAATCATTCAATGATCTTAAAACACAGCAGAACCTAAGAGAACAAGAGATTTTTAAATATATTGCCATAAGGGATTTCTTGCTCCGAAAGGCGGATGGGCCCGCGGGATTTGCGAGGATAGATCTAATTGACAAATTTAAAGCCCCCGCCCTTCCTTGGATCGGATATATTTATTCTGCACTAAACAGTCAAATGCCTGATGATCTGCCCAAAATAGCAAGCAGATGGCAGCAGAAGCTAGAGATCTCTCATAACATTTTCTTTGAGGTTCTGAAAGCTGCTCAGAATGATCTATTGTCGGTCAAACTGCAGGCACAATTTTTTAAGACCGCTTTTTTTCTATATATAACACCTAGCAGAATTGCTAAATGGGGTACTGGCAGAGGGACGGTCTGTCCTAGGTGCTCGGAGTTTAGCTCAGACTCAATACATATGTTTGCTACTTGCCCGAAACTTTCTCCATTCCTTGTCAAAATACAGGGCTTCCTAGGTAAAGTCCTATCTCAGGATATTGAGCTAACTCCTACGACCATTTTGCTGGGGATGCAACACAAGGTTAGCAGAAAGAGAGGTGATGCACTTATTTTTGTGGCAATGACAATATTACGGATCTGTATAACTTATCTATGGATAGACCCAGACCCCAATCATTTTCCCAATGGCTGGCCCGACTAGTGTCGACATGCCACCTGGAGACAGCAATATATGCTAAAAAAGGCATTCGGGGAAAAAGGAAGGGCTTAATCATTTGGGAACCTCTAACTTTATGGTTTAGTCAGATACACTGTCAGGCCCTCTGAAAACCAATGTTCATTCTCCATTATGTTTTTGTACAAGACGTTATATACTTTATGATCCTACAATACAATGAGTTGCTAGTAAAAATACGTTTTCTCCACCTAAATATTATACTTTTGGCTCTTCTACCGTAAAGGGGAGGGGGGTGGGGGGGAGGGAGGGGCAGCTTGACACTGCATAAATCTTTGAAATTGTTTGCTTCTTTTTGTATCGTATGTTTTAAAATAAAAAAAATAAAAAATCGTAGGGAACACAGTACCTGAGTAACATCGGTGGCACCATGAGAAGCTAGCTGTCCAGGAGTCTTGGTAACGCAAAAAACCTGGTGACTGCAGAGGTGAACAAGCTGGACCATTTGTGACATCCACCTTTGGGGACACATGGGACACTGGATGGTGAGACTGCTCGGACGTCCTGAGTGACGTCGGATGTGGGGTCTAGAAGAGGATCCAACCACTCCACACCAGACCGTGGATACCCAGAGGCAAAGGCCTCAGGGACGCCGGTGATAGAGGGTCCCACCACAAGAGATGAGTCTACAGCCGCTCCTCTGCAGGTCCCAGGAAGACAAAGATTTCATGCTAGGTGGCAGGAGTAATCCTATCATGAAACAACTACACTCCAGCTGGAGGGAGGAACTTGAAGGTGGGACTCTTAGCTCTTCCTTCACGAACCTATAGGTTGGCGTTTGAGTGACACGGCGAAGCACACCCAGTCCAGTGGAAGCCTAATGATGGGGGCCACCGGGACATCCAGTGAGAGGGGAACACCCAGGAGAGGGGCATCCTGGTGAGAGAGGGATGTTTGTAAATAATCCATCATTCTGTAACTAGAAGCAATGCTGCCTTTGTGAAGATGCAACAACAACCAGGACTGATTGGTGAAAACGTGACATCTACCAGATTCACTATCACTCCACCTGCACCGTCACAGAGACCTGTACAGATAGAGACTTGGTGTAAACTTCCACGCCTTGAGTCCACGGAAGACTGGACCCACAGGGCAACACTGAACTGTGCCAAGCAGAACTGGTGATCATAGCTGCAGTTGTACCATTCTTTTCTTTCTGAAGCAGCTGAACAGACTCAGTGGAAGTTTCTGTTATTGTTTTATTCTCATCCACAGGTTGGACTTTTTTGTTGCAGTTTGAATAAAGTTTAGGAGGGATGTAGTGACCTGCTGGTCACTGTTCTAGTCTTTGCTGTGCCAGCCACTCCCCGAGGGCTGACTTTCACCCCACCCCACACCCACCCAACACAGGCGTCGCAGGACATGTGACCCTGATAATAAAAGGAGCCGGGCGCACGTGCCCTGGGCCAATTCTACCCACTAACTACCTTAGTCTGTGTTGTTACTATCTATGCATGGGGGCCTAGGGCCTGCAGTATTATAGTATTGTCCAGGTCGGCAGGGCAGGGCAACCTAATCCCCACTCACCGTCCCTCTTGTCAAGGCCATGCCCCTCTTAGTTCGATCACTCATTGAAAATTATCTTAAGGTTCGCAGGTTTGTGGTCTTCATACATTTTTAAGACATAATTGTGGCACATATCATCTCTTTACCCAAGAAGGGCATATCTTGTCAATGAGATTTGAAGGAAGACCAAGGCTTTTGTCAGGTAAACAATTTACATCAATCCCAAGACTGAGACATACCCACTGCTCCCTTTTATAGTAGATACAGACAGCTGTTTATTCGCACTCGGTGCAATCTTTTTACAACATCTAACAACAGTCTCTCCATGCATTATTTTCTCCGACACCATATAGATAGAACATAATTACACAATGTATAATATAAACTCCAACTTCTAAAGGAAGTGTTCAGTCATTTGAGACATTGGGGGTCATTTTGATTATGGTGGATCTGGAACATTTAACCCTTATTGACATAGGTCCCATCCATTTAAGAATACGTTTAGGTGTGTACAATTGGCAAATGTTCCATCCGACCTATTTGAAGTGTATACATTGGTTTGCACTCTTAATCGGGCAGACAGGACATCTGTAGAATACTGGCGGATGTCCTGAATCCACTATATTCTAAGTAACCTCCATTATCTGTAGCGAGTACACTTCAAAATAGTGTATACTGGGCCCAAGAACTTGGGATTCAAAGGTGATGTAGTGTGCCAATGCCCAGCATGCATTCTAGACCCTGTTTTTCTCACACTTTAACTATTCCATGTAATTTTGACCTGGCAATCATCATGGCAAAGTCAACACTTTATCTCAACAACAAGGAGAAGAAGACTCATCAACAGGTTCCCCAGTAAGTTTGGTGACACAATCAATGGATATAGAAGAAGCGGCAATACTTCTCAAGAGCATTCAGGACTAAGCCTAGACAAACGACCAGATGATGACACGCGAAGATCCAACAGTATGCAGAAGTAAGGTGGAATTTAGACGTTTTTAAGAGGTTCTTTTGTTTGGCTTGTGGCTTTGTTGATTCGATTTGAATTGTACATCTTCTTCCTTTTCTGAAAAGTAAATGGTAATGGTGGTAATTTGTCATATGGACTTTTCAGATTTCTCTGTCTGAGATCTTATGCATTTTCCTCCAAAGTGGCTTCAATTTGCAAACTTGTTTTTTTCAAGTACAACAGGTTTAGCATCAAACCATTTACTGGCTTGCGTTTTTAGTTCAGAGAGGCCTAAATATTAAGCTTAATAGAGAAGGGGCATCTAATAGATACCGCGCATTCCTGTCCTTTTCCCATCCCTGGGGCACAATGGGCTGCCGTGCGCCAGCGCAGGCACCTTTGCACCATGTTGCATGGGTGCCTGTGTTGCTGGGATGAATGTTTTAGTGCAGGAAGGCAAACCTTCCTGCACAAAAACAATCACAAGAGGCTTTTTTCCTCTTTCTATGTGTGTCGCAGAATGCAGAACACATAGAAAGAAGAAACACGAGGAGAAATATTTCTCCTCGATATGCCTTCCTTATGCTTCCCTAGGGGAGACGTAAGTTTTTGGCGCTGCCTCAGACATACGATTTCTCGTAATTCTGGGACAGTGTCACAAAGCCATGGATGTTACTGGGAACACCCCCGGCAACACCCATGGAATGCCCCTTTGGCGCAGTTTTCTGCATAAAAGGGGCACATATTTATAAGGTCATGAAAAGCCACGCAATGTGGCTTTACGTGGCCTTATAAATATACCACTGGCACATTGTGCCACCGGAAACATCAAAAAAGTGACGTTCCTGTGAAATTCATGTGTAAGTTAAGTAGGGAAAAATGAATCCGTATCAGCTGAGTGAATGGGGCAAACCTAATTGAAGGTTTCTAGGACCTTGGTCATGGGGACCGTCCTGCGGTATTTGCATATATTGGGATTAGCTTTCCTAGAGTTATTGGAGTTCTTGCATTTGCAATGCAAATCCAGCATAATGGTGAGCAGGTAGTGTTGTGACGAGTATATAAATTGGACTGCTTGTTCTCGGTCTTCAGACTACAGGAAAAATCCCAAACAAAGGTATGGCCTGTGGAACGTGTTGCAACCCAAACTCGCTGAGAGAGGTCAGGTTCATGGAGGCGGCAGAAGTGTCCTAAGTAGTCCAAAATATGCTTGCCTCAAGGTACCTATGGATAACTCATATTTTTTTTTTAGGTAATAGGTAATCCTGTGGTCCATGAAACTTTCGCTTTAACTGATGGCAGTTGTAAGCGCCATGACATATAAATAAACCTAAAGAGATGTATAATGCTAACACCTCTATTTGTTCTAAAAAGAGACACCATAAACTGCATTTTCTTTTCTTTCTGAAGATGATTGGCCTTTGAGATAAAAACAACGGATTCAGGGCCAGATTTATCAAGTGTATTCCCAATCGCAAACGGGCCGATTTACAGAATCGGTCCATTTGCAAACTGGAAAAAGCCTTTTGGGATGTATCATTCCAAAAGGCAATCGCAAAATAGGGAATCGCCTTTTGTCCCCTTGCACCCTTGAAATTGCATGCGCAATTTGCGAGTAGCTATTGGGCACTCGCAAATTGCGCATGTAATTCTCATTCATTACTATGGGCCTCTAGGCCCATAGAAATGAATGGGAAGCCATTCCTTATTTGCGAGTCGCAATTTGCGAGTCGCAAATAAGGAATGTGTAGGAATTGCCAAAAAATTGCTGAAACCTACATGCATTGCATTTTGCGAGTCTCTAATAGCGAATCGGTAAAATTCGCTATTATAGACTCGCAAAATCCAGTTTTAGAAATTGAGGAGTCATAAAATGTAGAGAACTGTTAGCTTAATACCTGTGTTCTTCGCCTTAGACCACACATGTGGATAGTCAACTCAGTTAAAAGCTCTTCAGATACCCACAAAGCAACAAGAAAGTTGCTAACCTGTGTGATAAGTGAACTTCTGAGGTAAATAATTTAAATTAAATCACAGATGGATATTTGACATCATTGACAGGAACTGTTGTCCTCCATGTATTGCAGAATTCATTTAGCAATGCTTTCTCAGACGTATCCAACAACGATATCAACCAGTACATCACAGGGTGTCAGGCCCCATTCGGCGGATTACAAAGCACTCACAGGCTCATGGATCCCTACTGTGGTGGTTGAAGGCTTTGGTTACTGGTATCCTGGATTCCTACTAAGGCTCTGTGAACTGAACCAAGTAACCCTTTCCACACTTGACTCTTAGAGCTTCAAGGACGAGCAGTCAAAGGCTTCTCAGAAAGTCTGTGTGCGGACAAGAGTTCAGAACTCAATAGTCAACCAATAGACACAATGATTTATTGTCCAGCCCAGTGTGTATCTTAGTAAAAAGAAAGCACTTTAATAACACAGCAACAAATAATGCTTCACAGCTCAATGATGCTCAGCTACAGGACAATTCAAATTACTATTAATAGGTAAGTATTTACACAGTCTACAATTCCCTCTCCCCTTTCTGGGAGTTTCTCTAGTATCTTTATAACTTTTAGCCAGTTTCAGCAATAAGTTAGACACAGGAGCAGTCCACTTGGTCAGTACTCATGCGAAGTATTTCATAGTTCAGTTTAACAGTTTACACCTAAAATTGGAATGCGTAAGTAAAAGTCAATGTTCCTGCTGCAGAACACAGTCAACACAACTAAGTCAATTCTTTGCATGGAGGCTATGTTACCTGTTCATTTTGCTGTAGTTGTATGGCACCTGCAGGCATTCTCCTGGCTGGCACTTTCAGGGGCAACTCCGCTGACATGAGAGCATGGGGGGGGCTCCACTTGGGACTCAGGCCACTGCTTGTGAGCAGCACAGCAGGTCTGATCAGAAGGCACCCTTCCTGGCACATGCAGCCCCTGGGCCAGGACACAATGGGACTTTATTGCAGGCAGTTGTGGCTTCGGGACAGGATTACACAGGGTACTCATCCAACAGGTGCAGCCTTCTGGCAGGGATCTGCTTCAGCAGTGATGGCAGCTACTCCACTGGACCTGGCCAGGATTTGCTTGGTGTTGGACAGCAGCAACACCAGGTCTTCCAATGTTGCCGGGTTGCCAGACAACACACGGATACTGCTTGGGCTTGATTTCTGTATATGGGCCACTGTGGTGAACATGATTGGAGAATAGGAGACTCTTCATGACTCAGGTTGGCTCCGTTTTTGCTCCCAAGAGCAGACAACAACTTCTGGATGCTTTGTGTTACAGGAACACAGCTGTCTTCTTCTTCGGATAGTCTCTTCTCCTGCAGGATGAGGCACCCTTCTTTCATCTGTGAGCAGCAGGCAGGCATCTAGATTCTAGGCAGACCTTCAACTTCTCCAACAAGTTGTGCAGACTTCAGGTGATGTCCCCTCACTTTTGAGAGACTGGCTGACTTTACATACTCTGTGGAGCACTCCCTTCCTTGGTCAAGAAGAAATTGGAACTGGAACCAAGTGGGATGGTTCAGATTCTACTTTATACATATTTTTCAGACAGTGGATGTGATTCCACTATCCAAGGTTTAGGAACTTGCTCGGTGTGGTGCTCTTTTAAATGTAATTTTCTTACTGCTTCTCAGACACAGCCTTTGTGTAAGGTGGTGGTTCTCACATCAGGGAACAATGGGACTGCCTCCAAATACGAGTACCCAAAACAAGGGCTCTATGAAGTGTGAGATCTCTACTGTTGGCTGTCATTAGCCTTGTGAAACAGTAATCAGGGCTAGACAAAAGGGGTGGGGGTTGCCTAAAATCTTCTTCACTATCAACAACAGAAACTGCAGTCCTGCCCCTGACTCTAACCATCTACCAAATGTCAGTGCTCAGGAAGAACTTCCCATCTGTCTTTTGCCAATGAGGACCTCATTCTATTTCTAAAGGCAGATTAAGTTTCTGGGTTCACATAACATCAGAACTTTACACAAGAGGGTCAGTAGACTACCTTCTCGCTTACACAGAGAAACAAAAAGTTCTGGTCACACTGCTGATTCACAAAAACTCGGTACGCTGCCACCCCTACTAAACTTGATTCACATAGGGCAAAGACAGTAGTGTCAGACATCCAGGACCAGGCATACTACATTAGAACAATTGGATCACCGACAGAATATCGAGGACAAAAATATTGCGTAGACAGAATATTAAGTCAAAAATATTGAGGATCAAAATATTAAGAAAGTATAGACTTACAATTCTTAACTCCACACCTACGTACCTTTAATATATTATCTACTGGCGGTCGCCAGTAGATAGTTATAGTTAGGACCGTGTTTCCATAGGAAATCTGAAAATTCTATTTTGAATAACTTTGGCGCCGGTTGACGGATCCTCGCAAAATTTTCAAAACTAATGGGGCGCTCCGCTCAGCTCCTACCCTGAAAGTCTCGGGGTGATTCGTCAAGCGGGGGCTGAGAAAAAAGGGGGGTCCCAAAACACATTTTCCCCATGCATTTTCCAATAGGACTTTTAGTCGAAGGTACAGCCGAACGGCTGAACAGAATTACTTGAAATTTGGCAAAGAGGTAGTCCTCAGGTCAGGGATGTGCCTTTTGCATATATGGTGTCAATCTGTTCAGTAGTTCCTGAGAAAATTGCAGTTAAAAGCACATAAATATCTATAGCCGCGCACGGTGCCGTGCGTGAGCGTAATTGTGATTGGTGGTTACATGTCAGTCAACATTCGAATCGGTCGAAATCAGGAAGTGTTGTCCGCCATTTTGTGTGTGACAGTGAAAAAGAAAGGTGGAGAACGTGAAAAGGGGGCAGGGTACAGAGTTCCTGACCCCCTAGCTTTTGTCACGGGGTCCCTGAAGGACCATGAAGGGTGAAAAAAACATTTTTTTTTTTTTTTTAAAATTGCGGGGTGCGCACACGGTGCGCGCACGGCGCGCGCACGGCGGAAAAAAAATCATAAAAAAATAGATTTAAAATTCAAATTTAAGTGTTTAGATGTTAGGTGGCTCTAAACAGAGCCGTTATGTTAATAGAGGGACAGAGGAACAGAAAAATGGCAAAAATTATAGGGTGCCGCATGAGTGCTGCTGTATCTTGCTCTCTATTAGGGGAATGCTGGTTTCCCCATAAGAGAGAAGAGCATTGCACGCATTGCACCGTATATGCACCCTCTTAAACAGAGGGTGTATATCCAGAGGAACAGAAGCAGGTGAAGCTGCCGCCGCAGATGAAGTGCTCAGCTGAGCTGCCGATGATGTGCTCGGCTGAGCTGCTGCGGATGTGCTCGGCTGAGCTGCTGGAGGGTTTTCTCTAGCAGCTCGAGCATAAGCCACAGAATGTACATCTCTAACGTGCCTGATCATAGTGAAGATACTAAAAGAGTATTTCTTTTTAGGATCTCCTCTTGATAAGACACGATCACAAAAAGTGCAGGTGACTTTTGGAGCATTCACCCTCTTCTGCCCCTGTGGAAATGTAAAAAATTGCCATATAAAAGAGTCTTTTTGTTTCCTCTGTCTCTGTCTCACAAGGGTCTCCTGCTCACTCCCAGAAGATGACTGCTGCTCTGCCATTCTCAAGTACTGGAGTACTGGAAAAGCTGCTCAGCTCCTTCTCCCAGGGAATCAGAAGTAATAATGAGGGGAGTGGGTGTGGTGTTGGAAGTTTCTGGTACTGAAACTACTATAAACCAATGAAAAGTGTTGTTTCTTAATCACATGACCTGAAACTACTATAAACCTATGAAAAGTGTTGTTTCTAAATCACATGACTTGCCGTGCGCGCACGGTGCACGCACGGAGCACGCGCGCATGCGCGTACGCGCATGGAGCACGCACGCATGCGCGTACGGAGCACACGCACATGCGCGTACGGAGCACGCACGACGTACGCATGCGCACGTGGAGCACGTACGCATGCGCACACGGAGCACGTACGCATGCTGAGCCATTCCATATTACAGGATAAAGTTAATCTATAACTATATATATATAGGTAGCTTAATGTAAAATAAATATTTAAAAAATATAATAATACATTTATAAATTACCATTTAAAATACCTTGCAAATTCATTTAAAAAACCATAGGTTTCACACACGTTATAGTTAGGAATCAGCATTTAAAAAACCTTGCAAATTCACTGAAAAAACCATAGGTTTCACACACGTTATAGTTAGGAATTAGCATTTAAAAAACCTTGCAAATTCACTGAAAAAACCATAGGTTTCGCACATGTTATAGTTAGCTGGACATTTCACTCGTAAAAAACCAATGAAATTCCCCCGTTATAGTTAGTTCAGCTAACTATAACTCGCGCGCCCGCAATCCACTGCTGATGACGTCACATATTACATCACTCATGACATGGTCAGTGACATCACTCATGACATCACTGATGACATCTCAAATGACATCACTGATGAAATCACTGATGACGTCATCCATGTGATAAATAACCACATCTTCTCACACCCTAATATAACCTTTAATACACCGACACAAAATTTCAGAGTTCCATTCTCAAAACCATACATACTCCAATACCAATAACTACATACCCACTTATTAACTGTTAGGTCTACATACACCTCCACTCATTCACCTGTACAGTCACTCATACTTACAGTCACTCCAAACAAGACTATCATATGCATTTATACACCTATATAGACACTCACACACCACCAATTATCCATAGAGGTACTCTCACACCTACTCAGTCATGCAAATAATTACACTTCCATTTACTCACCTATGCGGTTATACACACTCAAGTTCACTTAATCATAAAAATAGAACCACATTCTTACGCTCTTATAGAATCATTGATACAAGCACACACTCATCCATACAGTTACTCTCACAATCACACACTCTCACATCTACCTGTCAGGCTTGAGCTCCTCGGGGTCCGGTTGATGTTAAGTAGGTCCACCTCCCGATATCCCCGGACTCCAACCAAAGGTTACAGAGCCCAGAGGCGATCAGGCGAGGGAAGGATAGGGGAAAGGGTCAGCAGGCAAAGGGTTCTAAAACGACAAAAACATACATACACAAACCATAAGCAATACAGTCTACTCTCAGTAGGTCTCACTAGCGATAGGTGTTCACTTCCCCCCACACCTTCAGTCAAATAAACCAAGAAATCAGCCTAACCAGGCCATCAACAACCATAAGGTGTTCTAACGCCCAATCCCTGTCTAGAGCTAAAACCAACACCAGTTAGCGGAGTACAGGCAATATGGGCTTCCACGGTGAAAGCACCGACGCCAATGAATCCGGCGTTGTAGCGCTCCTTCACTCGGTGAATATCAACACGCTAGGGTTTTCTTGTTCTATGCTTCACCCAGAGGCACTATACCCTAGCTAGTCCCAATGTCTTGCTCTCCCTGTGGTCTGTAGTACGGTCGCGCCCATTGGACGCTGCAAAATCACTAGTGAGCTACTCCGAGCTCTAATTACTGTTGCGTCCTTCCGACGCTATCAATTCCTATGTAAGCTCTTCTGAGCTCTGAATACTGTTGCGCCCTTCCGACGCGGTCAAATCAATAAGGAAGCTCCTCCGAGCTCTGGATACTGTTGCGCCCTTCCGACGCGGTCAAATCATAAGTAAGCTCCTCCGAGCTCTTAGTTTAGGGTGCTTACCAAGCTCGGACAGCCACGACTCTTCCAAGCCGCTGCCTGCCTTGGTGTGTCTGAAATGCGGGAGTGCCGCTGTAACGGTATAGGGCGGGGGATTTGAAAGCTCAGCCGAGCTCGTATCACCGCGCTCACCTGCTACCCCTGACTTCGCTCCGACTCCTCCTCCAATCCCCGCCGGGACGCCTTGCTCCGAACGACGGGGGCTGGAAAAGGTCTTCGCGACTCTCGCTGCTTTCCTTCAAGTATCTTTAGCCTGCAACTCCCGCCTGGACACCAAGCTCAGACGGACGGGGGATGCAATCTCGATTCAAAATAACGCACGCCTTCTGCCGTGCTCGACATCCTCTATATAGACGCCTACTTCCTGGTGCTAGGGCTGCTGGTATTCGTAGTTGTTAGACGCTAGGTAGGCGCCTAGACCCGCGATTCCTCACAGTATGTCCCCTCCCCAAGCGCCTCCTAGATCCAGGCTTCGTCGGATTCCTCTCGTAGAACCTCCTCACCGCAGCCGGGGCATGAACCGCGTCCGACGGTTCCCACGAGTCCTCCTCTGCGGAATATCCCGTCCAGGAGATCAGGAACCACAACTTGCCACCACGATATCGAGCGTCGCGGATGCTGCGTACCTTATATTCCAACCCACCATCCACCCAAACCGGAGGCGGGACTCTTCTGGCGGCAGACACCGCTGGTTTCAGTAAACTGCAGTGAAAAACTGGGTAGATCCGCAGGGAACTCGGCAACCTGAGCTTGTACGCCACGGGATTTATCCTTCGTACGATCCGGTAAGGCCCAATGAACCTAGGGTGGAAGACACTATGCCACTTAAACCGTATGTACCTGGTGGATAACCACACTCTTTCTCCCACCTCATACGATGGACCATCGATTCTCCTACGGTCCTCCCATCTCTTATATTTGTGCTTAGCAGCCTGTAAGGCACGTTGCGTGTTCCGGTGAAGAGTGCGCAAGGACCTCAACCTAGACTGAACAGCAGGGTGATTGCCCTCTTCCTCTGGTACGGACACCGGTAGCGTTTTAGCTTCATACCCGAAATTGGCCCTGAACGGTGACACCCCAATCGAACTATGCCATGCTCGGTTGTATGCTAGTTCGGCCATCCACAGCATGGACACCCACGACTCCTGTGACTGCGACACGTAACATCTCAGATATTGTTTTAGTGTCTGGTTGAGTCGCTCGGTTTGTCCATCGGACTGAGGATGAAAGCTGGTGGATGTCGCGGACTCAATCTGCAACGCCTTACACCACGTTTTCCAAAAGCTGGCTATGAATTGGGGGCCCCTATCTGACACAATTACCGCAGGCAATCCGTGCAGTCTTACCACATGTGTTAACAACAGCTGTGCCGTCTGTCCCGCCGTCTGGAGATTGTGACATGGAATAAAATGACCCATCTTGGTCAGGCTGTCCACCACCACTAGGATTGCTGAATATCCATCTTCTGCTGGTAATCCGGTGATGAAATCCAGGCTTATATTCCGCCATGGTTGCTGCGGTGTGGGTAACGGGAGAAGCTTCCCTTTTCTTTTCCCTCGCTCGCTCTTGTTTCGTGCGCACACCTCGCATGCGTTGACCCATAGACGGACGTCTTTGTTCATCGTTTCCCACCAGAAATGTCTGGTCAGTGCCTCCGTTGTCTTGCGAATCCCTGGATGACCCGCCAAAGGTGAGACATGGCACCATTGAAACGCCTTCCTTCTAAGTTCCTTGGTGGGAATGAACAACCTCTGTCTGTGCAATGGGAGCCCTTCTTGGATGGACCGTACCCCCTCCTTGGCGCACCATCTTTTCCACTCTTCCACAGAGCGACTGAGCCGTATCTCTTCTAAGAACTCGTCCGCTCTCACGATACAGATCACCTTGGCTGGATCGATGATCGCCAGGGGAGCCGGGATTCCGTCCCCTTCCGTCAGCGCCTGTCGAGATAAGGCGTCGGCTTTCCTATTGTCGATGCCAGGCCGGAATGTAATGCTGAAATCGAATTCCGCAAAAAAAAAGAGTCCATCTCATTTGGCGCGGGGTTAAGTGCCGCGCGGTCTTCATATACAGCAGATTACGAGGGTCCGAGTATACCACTACCGGATGTTGAGCCCCCCACAGGTAGTGTCGCCATTCCTGAAAGGCCTTCTTTATAGCTAGGAGCTCTTTTTCGGCAATGGTGTAGTTCACCTCTGCTTTGTCTAGTTTCTTCGACAAATAGGCCACGGGGTGCAGCCGACCTGTATGTTTGTCACGTTGAGACAGCACTGCCCCTATTGCCTCCTCTGACGCGTCCGCCTCTACTATAAACGGGACGTCAGTCTGTGGATGTCTTAGTATCGGTGCTGTGGTGAACTTAGTCTTCAAGTGTTCGAGAGCTGCTGTTGCTTCCGTCGTCCATTGGAAGGACACTCCCTTCCGTAGTAATCGAGTTATGGGTACCGCAATGTGTGAAAAATCCTGGATGAACCTGCGATAGTAATTCGCGAAGCCTAGAAAGCATTGCACATCCCGCACTGACTTAGGAGTGGGCCACTCACGTATTGCCCGTACCTTTCTGTCGGACATGCTCAACCCTTCTGGCTTCAGAATCACACCTAAGAACTCTACAGTGGTCACCCCAATCTCGCATTTACTGAGTTTACAGTATAACTGATTGACTCTTAACTTTTCCAACACCAGCCTGACCTGCCGAGTGTGATCTTCCCCTGCCGCCGAGTAGATTAAAATATCATCTATGTATACGACTACAAAGATGTCCATGTACTCGCGCAGCACCTCATTTAAAAAGAACTGGAAAGCCGCCGGGGCGTTACATAGCCCGAACGGCATTACCAAGTACTCGTAAAGGCCAAACCTGGTTTTAAAAGCGGTTTTCCACTCGTCCCCTCGTTTAACCCTCACCAAATGGTAAGCCCCACGAAGGTCCAACCTGGTATAGATCACGGCCTCTCGCACCTGATCCAACAGGACGCTGATCAGTGGTAAAGGGTAACGGTTCCTTACCGTGTTTTTGTTTAACATCCTATAATCACAACAGGCCCTTAATTCCCCGTTGGCCTTAACTATAAAAAAGAGAGGCGAAGCCGCAGGGGAGCGAGAAGGCCTAATGAACCCCAGTGCCAGGTACCGATCAAGATATTCTCGTAGATGGCGGGTTTCGGGATCTGATAAAGCATACACTCTACATGAGGGGACCACCGCCTCGTCCACCAAATCAATTCTACAATCAAAAGGCCTATGCGGGGGAAGCCCTTCAGCCTGTTGTTTATTGAATACCTCAGCATAATCTGCCAGTGCCTCTGGTAACTCCACGTCTTTTTCTGCTGCCGTAGCCAGGCAGAAGGGAAAGGCTAGCGCAAGGGCGCGTGAGCGAGGGACCTGCATACACTGATCTGCACACCCCTCCGACAAGAATCGTACTGTACGTTCCTGTCAATTCACTGTTGGATTATGTAGTACAAACCAAGGCATCCCCAGTATTATTTCGTATTGGGGTGCCACTATAATATTGAACTCGATCTCCTCCTGATGCTGTCTGTCACCTTCTAGTAAGGTCATCTTTAGATTCTCGGTGTGGAGAGTGATTCTTCCCGATTTCAACGGTTCACCATCCACCGCCAAGACTTCCTCAGGGGATTCCCGGGGCACTACGCCTATGGACAGCGAACTTACCAGCCCGCTGTCGATGAAGTTGCCTGTCGCTCCTGAGTCCAACATGGCTCGCACCTGATGCTCATGGGCCCCTACTTCCAAGCTTGCCTGCAAAACAATATGTGCTGCGGTGTCCGTAGACTTGGTATTAGTGAGGGAAGGTATTTGCCACACCTTATCATCCGGTCGTGTGGGTGCGCGAAACTCAGAGTTACTCGTGTCTGTCGCCAAGGCGGATACTGCTGCCTTCTTGCCTCTATACGGCATTGCTGGGTTCTTGGGCTTAGAAGGGCATTCACGTACAAAATGCCCTTTTTTCCCACAATACATACAGAGCCCCAAGGCTCGGCGACTCTCTCTTTCAGACCAAGATAGAGGGGGTCTTAAGGCCCCTACCTCCATGGGTTCATGAGCTAGGGGAACGGAGTTCTGCTCTTTCCGATTGAATCTACCCGTAGTACCGAGTCCCTTGTATCTGTCTACTCCTCTTTCGGCCATGCGGCCGTCCAGTCTCAAAACCAAATTCATTAATGCAGCGCAGGTAATCGGCTGCGGATCTATCTGTGCCACCACGTCCTTTAGGTCTTCACTTAGTCCTTGATAGAACAAGGACATTCTTTTTTCCTCCGGCCAGGAGGCCTCTGCTACTAACCGGGTGAAAGACGTGAGGTAGGTCACCAAGTCACTCTTTCCTTGCCTCAAGGATAGCAACTCCTTGTCAGTACTAAACGTGGTTGTTCTTCTATCGAACACACCTTCTAAAGCGGCTCTGAAGGCGTCCCAGTCCGAGAGGATGGCGTCGTTATTCCGAACCAAAGGGACCGCCCACGAAGCCGCATCACCCACTAGATAAGATATAGCGAAAGCTACTCTAGAGTGGTTGGAGGGAAAGGACGAAGGTTTGCACGAAAAGTGCAACATTATCTGAGTAAGGAAGATCTGGATCTTCTGCGGGTCTCCCGCATATCTCTCTGGACTAGCCAAAGGGATAGGTGGGGGTACCGTCACATGTACCTGTTGTCCGCTAGAGGACGCTACATCAAAAGGGTTACGGGACATCCTATCCACTCTATCTCGCAGCGCTGTGGTTTCTAAGCGTGAAGCCACCAGCTCCTGCTGAACTAAGGCCAGGCCCTGTACTACGTCCTCTAAGGACGCCATACCCAACACCCCACCCCGGACCGGGAGGAGCACCTAACTTGGGTGCGTTATTCTGTCAGGCTTGAGCTCCTCGGGGTCCGGTTGATGTTAAGTAGGTCCACCTCCCGATATCCCCGGACTCCAACCAAAGGTTACAGAGCCCAGAGGCGATCAGGCGAGGGAAGGATAGGGGAAAGGGTCAGCAGGGAAAGGGTTCTGAAACGACAAAAACATACATACACAAACCATAAGCAATACAGTCTACTCTCAGTAGGTCTCACTAGCGATAGGTGTTCACTTCCCCCCACACCTTCAGTCAAATAAACCAAGAAATCAGCCTAACCAGGCCATCAACAACCATAAGGTGTTCTAACGCCCAATCCCTGTCTAGAGCTAAAACCAACACCAGTTAGCGGAGTACAGGCAATATGGGCTTCCACGGTGAAAGCACCGACGCCAATGAATCCGGCGTTGTAGCGCTCCTTCACTCGGTGAATATCAACACGCTAGGGTTTTCTTGTTCTATGCTTCACCCAGAGGCACTATACCCTAGCTAGTCCCAATGTCTTGCTCTCCCTGTGGTCTGTAGTACGGTCGCGCCCATTGGACGCTGCAAAATCACTAGTGAGCTACTCCGAGCTCTAATTACTGTTGCGTCCTTCCGACGCTGTCAATTCCTATGTAAGCTCTTCTGAGCTCTGGATACTGTTGCGCCCTTCCGACGCGGTCAAATCATAAGTAAGCTCCTCCGAGCTCTTAGTTTAGGGTGCTTACCAAGCTCGGACAGCCACGACTCTTCCAAGCCGCTGCCTGCCTTGGTGTGTCTGAAATGCGGGAGTGCTGCTGTAACGGTATAGGGCGGGGGATTTGAAAGCTCAGCCGAGCTCGTATCACCGCGCTCACCTGCTACCCCTGGCTTCGCTCCGACTCCTCCTCCAATCCCCGCCGGGACGCCTTGCTCCGAATGACGGGGGCTGGAAAAGGTCTTCGCGACTCTCGCTGCTTTCCTTCAAGTATCTTTAGCCTGCAACTCCCGCCTGGACGCCAAGCTCCGACGGACGGGGGATGCAATCTCGATTCAAAATAACGCACGCCTTCTGCCGTGCTCGACGTCCTCTATATAGACGCCTACTTCCTGGTGCTAGGGCTGCTGGTATTCGTAGTTGTTAGACGCTAGGTAGGCGCCTAGACCCGCGATTCCTCACACTACCCACTTATATACTCTTACACGCATATATACTGCCTTTCACATATGTAGTTAGTCACAAATGTACCACTGAGATATACATTCAATCCCTAACACACCCATACATACACTCACTCAACCATACAGTCCATCACAGATGCACTCATAAAACCATGCACACATAGAATCACCCACTCACACATCTATGCATAGAGTCACACACACCCTACCCACACAAAAACTCAGAAACCCATACAGATACTGAGACAAGCAATCAATAACTCATATAGACACTCATATAGGAATTCACAAAACCATGCAGCCACCTATACACCAACATACAAAAACATACAGACATTTACACAGTTTAGTCACTAGTCTGCAGTAAGATACATTTAATGACTCACTTATAGAGTTAATTACGCACCACAGAAAATCATCCATTTACACACTTGTACACCCACTCATTCTTCAACAGGCCTTTCCCTATATATATTAAACATATTTAAATTGTTCAGAAACACATACTCAATGGATGATGTCATCAGTGATGTCATTTGAGATGTCATCAGTGATGTCATGAGTGATGTCACTGACCATGTCATGAGTGATGTAATATGTGATGTCATCAGCAGTGGATTGCGGGCGCGCGAGTTATAGTTAGCTGAACTAACTATAGCGGGGGAATTTCATTGGTTTTTTACAAGTGAAATGTCCAGCTAACTATAACGTGTGAAACCTATGGATTTTTCAGTGAATTTGCAAGGTTTTTTAAATGCTAATTCCTAACTATAACGTGTGTGAAATCTATGGTTTTTTCAGTGAATATATATATATATATATATATATTTTGTTCACACAATATTTTGGAATTCATATGTTGTCTAAACACCAACACAAGGATAGTGTCAACATTTAAAGTCGGGATACCAGTTCCACTTGATCATAATAACAAAACAAAATGAACTTTTATTTTCCACACTGCAAGAGGATCGAAGAGAAAATCCAACATTTAATAAAGAACAGAATGTTGCCATAAATCTCGTCCCACATCTCTGTTTAAATCTGTTCTCATTAGTTATATTTGCTATTGAACAGTTTTACAAATGCAGCCATGAACTGGAATAGGATACAACATCAGAAGAAAAATCAAACTTGCCGCCGTTTACCAGACGCGTTCTCATCTTACATATAATAATGCATCCACCCACGCATCCTTCAAGCATTAAATACATTGGGTAAGAACAACGTTGAGTTGTGAGTGGGGGTGATGCATAAAAAGTTGGTCAGTAAGGTGGGTCATTAATTGACAGAGAGGAGCAGCCTGTCGTGGGTAGATTACCAAGGATAGCTCAGGTACAGAGACGGCACTTTGTTGTTCCCAGTTAACTCTGTAGAGATCCGGAGGCGGGTGGGAAGAATAGGGGAACAAATCATAAATAACAGGAATAACTTAGCCCAACTGTAACAGCATCAGCCCACCCATACCACACACGATGAGACGTTATGCACCACAGAAGCACCTGACATCGTCCCACATCTCAGGTCTCCTGTTGCAGGTCACAGTAGGCCATATTTCTAGCTTGATCAGTATGTGTTCAAATGGCTATTAAGTTGGCTTGGCAACATCAAGACCAGTGGAAATCGTGTATTGTCTTTTACAGGTGTCTTAGTGGCGAACTGATGTACTCAAAATCCTAGATAGAGCTTGCATAATAGTCGGCCATTTCAAACATGAGGAAAATGAGGCCACTGGGCCAGCTATGAAGACCTCCAGTTTCTCAGGATCAGGCCACATATCTTCATGTTAGAATATGTGACCAGAAAACTTCAGCATTGTTTGTTGTAAATCACATTTCTCTTTGTTGAATGCTAGATTTGCTTCTGCTGCGGTTTGGTAAACATCATTGTTCTAATGCCTTAACTCCTAGAAGACCTCAGCTACCAAAATTACACCAAAGCTGGGTCAATTGTACTGAAAGAGATGCAGGTAAGCATCGAGCATGGTGATGTATTGTGGTAACTCCTCTAGTTTCATATGATTATAACCTTTGTTCAAGGCCAGTTTATAAAACAGGTAAGCACCATTCAAGTGATGTGAAATGACATGAATCCTAGGCATCAAGTGTTGTTGCAACTGGATTGCAATATTGTGTTGATGCATTTTCACACCAATGTGAATTTGGCTTCCAGACTGACTTTTTCTTTTTTTTTTAGAACAGGGACAGTTGCAGACACCCTTGCTGTGCAACATTCATCAACGATATATTACTGTAGTTGGCAAATTACTTGATGCTGGCCAAAGCTGACTATAAATAATAAAGTTAACAAACATCCAGTGTCTGCAGGGACTTCAAGAACATACACATCTAATTCACAATGATGCCCTTCAAGTAAAACTGAACCACAAAAGTAGTCTTCGCTGAGAGAGACATATCTGTATATTTTGATATTTACAGGTTTGAGTGAGTTACCACATGGTAGTTGGCAAATTCATTATCAGTCATTGGATTTATGGCAGCTCCGGTACCTACCAAAATGGGACCATTATGATAGAAGGTTTGATGTCCAGTAAAGTTTAGTGAAGTCTTCATCTTCTGTCATCATGCTCTTTTGGATGGAAGAATGACATTCCTAACGGCCATAAACACAAAAGATACTAAGAACGCATTTGTGGATTTTTCGCACCTGTGATCTCCATAGCCAGATGTCACAATTTTCGTGTGCAGCATCTGGACATTGTTTAACACTTTAGGGTTGTATCAGGGGAAGAATGAAAACCATGCAAGCCTTTATACTTTCCTTAAATCACCATTTTTTACATGATGTTGCTAGTGTTAAATGCCTCTGTCTTTGGTGGTTGTATCATTTATTGAGCAAAAACCTCAACTAAAAGCAATAGGGTGCTGTACATTCAACATTTAGGGAAACATTTAATTTAGTAGAGCATATCAAGAGCCTCTGAGATAGAAAGAGGCATTAATTTGGCTTGAGGATTGTTGCTGATTAGTTTTGGTGGGGTTTTGAGATTTTGTAAATATCAACCTCATTAAATGAAGGTCAAAATTGTTAGTGCTTTCAAATGCTGAGCTTGAATGCATTTGATGGTTTGAGGCTTTCTGTATCAAAATGTATTTTCAGTACCTTCAGGGCCTTATCGAATTTCCATGCCTGGAGATCAGGAACCTGCTCCTACCACTCCAAAAAAGTACCAAGATTAGGAGAATCCATTGTAGTTCAACACAGGTAATCGGTCGCCTGCATTGCACACTGTTCTGTCTTGTAAGAAAGAGAACTCTGCCTCTTTCTGGCTTTTTGACTGGCTTTAGCTTTATCCCTTGAGGTTGGTCATGTTTTGTGCGCACCTGAGCGGATGTGAAGTTTCTGCTTCTAGCTTCGGTGGTTATAGGTTGGGTTGTACTTTCATGTTAAAGGCCAGGTGGAGAACACCTGCCATGCCAATTTGCTGTCCAATGCCCTGGAGGATCACCAGAGATTTTGGGTATCCAATTCCACAGAGAATTTGGATATCCGATTCAACAGAGATTTTGGGTGTTCTGTGTTGTGCAACAGCCTCCCACCAACTAAGTAGATTGGCTTGGCTAAAATATTTCTTCCTGGGAAAGGACTTTGAGGTCACAACAAACCTCTAGTTAAGAGTGAAACTGCACTCTTGCGATGTGCTTCATCAATGGTGAAACACACACATGTTAATGAAACTGCAAACCCTTCAGAGCTCTGTATTACGACTGATTATTGTTAAAGGGAAGTTCCAAGCACAAGACCTTCATCTGGAAAGTCCCTCAAAACCTGCCTGTAAAACAAAAATGTCAGTTCTCATCCTCGCCATTGAACACACATCTATACTAGGAAGTGGATAAAAATAAATAACAGCAATACCTGCTGCCTGCTACATTCCACCACCAAGAAGGCATAGGCATTGATCACATTCTGGTGAGCTATGATCAAAGGAAGAGATCTTTCTTTATAAAAGGGCAGAATGTTTCTAACGTTACTCCCGCCCAACGAAAAGAACCATCTATAATCAGCTTTTCATGTTCCACACAATCTGAGGTGAAATGAAAAGTTTGGGAAATTGATTGTCAGGTGTTAAACAGTACTGGATAATATGTTATCTCAAAATGAATGCATTTCTGTAAATTGAACAGAGAAAAAAGTCACACCTATCAATATTTCTATTCATAATCAAGGAGTTTTGAGGACGGGTTGAGAATCTGGGTAATACCTTGTTATTCATATGCCATATCCACACTTGATAAATGTTTGCTGCATGCTCATACTGCTGAACTGTGTCTATGTAGCACCTGTAAGGTGGTCCTGGCAGGTCACATTTCTGGGCTCTGTCTGGAAAGAGTAAAATGAGTGCACAGCGCATGGTGTTTACCTCTCGAGTGCTGGATGCAACAGTCATTTCTTGGATTTGAATTTGAAGGTTGGCTAATCCCTTTGGTCGCCACTTTGGCAGCCGGAGAAGAGGTACAAAGCAGAAGAGTGTTCCCCCTAAAGAATTTGCCAGTTTTGGAGAAAGAAGAAGATGTCACAAAAAGTCTCCAGGCAAAGAAGATGTCACTAGCACAGTAGCTGTGGAACCACCGGTCCACCTTAGGGACTGAACTTCAAAATCCAGGTGTCACAAGGAACACTTACCTGGCATTGAGCTGCAGAACTTCTGATTCCAGACAAGGAACCTAGAGAGAAACAGAAGACAGACTTGAGAAATATTCTATAAAATAGAAGAAACTCTGTGGGCCATTATTCGAAAGGCTCTGGAGGAAAATAAGAGGCTGTGCTGTTGTTTTGTGGATTTCCGGACAGCCTTTGATTCTGTGGATAGGGATACTCTGTGGGAAAAACTTGCCTCATGGACCCTACCACCAAATCTTCTTGGGGCACTCCAATCTCTGCACTCTGGCAATTGGGCTCAGGTGGAGTTAAATAAGTCGGGCGGTTATCACAAAGAATTTCTATTGACAATGGCCTGCGCCAGGGGTGCGTTTTAGCACCCCTGCTTTTAAGTTTATTTTTGGCCGACCTTCCTACCTTTATTCCCCAATCTGAGTCCTTTTCGCCAAAAATTGGGAACCAGCATCTTGATTGTCTGCTCTATGCAGACGATTTGGTGCTTTTGGATTATACTCCAATAGGTTTGCAGATGAAACTAAATGCCCTGGCAAATTATAGCAAGCAGAACCAGCTCAGTATCAATCTGGAAAAGACCAAGATTAAGATCTTTGGGAAAAAAGTACAGAGTTTCTCTTGGAATCTAGGTACGCAGGTGGTGGAGCAAACAGATCAATATACATTTTTAGGAGGAATTTTAAATTGGGGAGCGCATTGGGATGCCACTAAGCAGAAGGCCCTATTGCAGGCCAGTTGTCTGTCAAGATTTAATGGCAGGTTCGGGGGGCTATCCCATACCCCATTACTGAAGGCTTATGACGGGAAGATACCCCGTTAGCCCTGTATGGGGGAGAGGTTTTTTCCCTCGACCCAACTTATGAATGGGAGAGACTGGGAGGGGTGGTGCTCAAAAGACTTTTATCACTCCCACAAGGCTCAATGGTTCAGGCCATAAGGAGAGAGTGCAATTTGGTCTCTTGGAGTATGGCGGCCTCTACCCGGGCACTAAGATATTTTAATACAGTGTCGGAGGATGATAAGGTGGTCAAAGTCTCCAAATTGTGTTGGGAAGAGATCCAAAGTAGTGAGAGGATGTGGGCAAAGGCCGTAAGAACTAGAATAATTGTGCTAAAGAACCTTCATGTAAATAGTGGTACAGTCACATCTTGGCTCCCATTTCCAGGCAAACGAGCATTGAGAGAATCAGCTTCTACGGTGTCAGAATCTATCGACCTGGTGTATCTAAAAAAGAGATCATCCATTAGTTTCTCGCTAGCTACATTGGGCCAGGATACTGTTTTTCCCTATCTATCACGACTTTCAGACCCAGGATTGAGGAATTACATTTTAAGGGCCAGGGTGGGATGCTCAAGTCGAGATTTATGTCACTTTTGAAGGTTAGCAACTTTTAGAAAGTTGCCTTTCTGTGCCCCAGCTAGTCCAGTGGCCTCACAAAGGTTCTGGCACACAGATAGCTCTCTGCCCGCCTGAGGAGATGTGTGGATGACTCCTAGGCTCAGGAACAAAGGCAGTTACCACAGAGTGAGGTGTGACCTCCTCTCCCAGGAAGGCTGCAATGGGTGTTAACCCAAAAGGCGAGCTATACATCGTGGATTTGGAGAGAGGACCAAGAGAGAAGTGTCCTGCTGCCTTTGAAGCTGCACAAAGAGAGGCTGCACTGTTGGAAGGACTGCAGCTGCTACACTTTGGACTAGTGAGATTGGACTGTGCCTGTGGCTCCCAGCTCAGGGAAAACTCGATTGCCAGCCCCAGATTGAAGCAGTGACTCCGAAGGATCAGTCAGATTGTCCCTTGGCATAGCACCAGGGACATCCAAAGCTGGGAAAGCCCAAATCAACGAAGCAGTAGCCACCCCAGAGGGATCACCACTGGTCACCGGTGGGCACACCAAGAGCCAAATCCAAAATAGCCAAAAGCTGCACTCATGTCTGCCAGACCTAGGAGTGCTATCAGAGACCAGATTCACCACCCAAGAGGGACACTATCCCCCACCAAAGATATTAGCTGTGACCGCTGTGCTGTGAGATAGGCAGCCCTGCCGCAGCTGGCCCTCTACTGTTGCAAAGAGTATGTTGTGGAACCCCAAGTGCTGTGGGCAAAGTCGCCTCAACCCACCCGTGGACCAAAGGATCAACCGCACTTCACCCCCGTCGACCGCACAGCACCAGGATCATCTTTGAGTATCTTCTCCTGCATCCCCAGCTTTAGGACCACTTTATTATCGTCTATAGTGATCAAATCATAAAGGCTGTAACTGGTCTGGAAATTTGATTTTTACCAATTTTGAGGGAGTGGCACATAGTGCAGGATAATCAGTAGAGAAATGAGGTTTGCTTCCGAGAGATCTCTAAGTGGCTTAACAACCGGGAGCATGGACGCCTGGCTTGCCCCTGGTGACACCTGGCATTGTCTTTGGAAGAAGAAAGCAGACATTTTCCTCTAACTTAAAAGCTGTTTTTGGATTTAAACAGCAGTTGCTCTTGCTGGGGAAAGATCACAGTTGAAACTTGCAACTTTTAATTTGTGCCATCAGCTAAGGGTTTGCAAAGGTGTTGCCTAGCACCATACCCCTCAAGGACCCCTAGGCCCAAGACTCCACCAGGAAGGAATACACTTCACCTGCAGGGTCAATGGATATAATGAGAAAGAGTTAGGACTCATGTCAGTCTGTGCCATCTTCCTGTATTCTGGACCTCAGCTGTTCCTTTGGGCTTGTGTAACTGTGCTGCCAACAGCCTTCCACATGCAATGAAACAATTGATAGACAGAATGCTGAACAATGCAAACATTCACCCCCAGTCACAAAGATCTGGGTTTAATCCATCATTCTTTTGCTCACTATGTCACCCCAGTTTGGGCCCAGCAATATGCAAACCAGTCTTGACCCTGTTCCTTATGGGAACAGTTCAGCTCGAACTGCCAGGCAAGGTCCTCCCTGGACCGGAAACAAGCATCCTGAGACCGGTTTCGGGGCATCACCCCTCAGCAGACAGGCTAGCTTGAATCCAGTAGCGCAGTGAGCACGGGACCCATGTCTGGGCACGCTCTTCCCACTTAGGGTGACAAATGAAACAATTGATATACTGAATGCTGAACAATGCAAACATTCACCCCCAGTCACAAGGATCTGGGTTTAATCCATCATTATTTTGTTCACCACGCCACCCCAGTTTGGACACAGCCATATGCAAATCAGTCTTGACCCTGTTCCTTATGGGAAAAGTCCAGCCCAAACTGCCATGCCAGGTCCTCCCTGAACCGGAAACAAGCATTCTGGGACCGTGTTTGGGGCATCAGCCCTCATCAGCCAGGCTAGCTTGAATCCAGTGGCGCAGTGGGCACGTGAACTGCCTCTGGGCGTTCCCTTCCCACTTAGGGTGACAAATGCAAATGAAACAATGCAAACATTCAATCCATCAATTGTTCTTTTTGCATTTGTCACCCGAGTGGGGCGGGTATGCCCAGACATGGGTCCCATGCTCCCCATGCCACTGAAGTCAAGCTATCCTGGCTGATGAGGGGTGAAACCCCGAAACCGGTCCTAGGATGCTTGTTTCCAGTTCAGGGAGGACCTGGCCTGGCAGTTTGGGCTGGATTGGTACCATTGAGCACAGAGTCAAGACTGATTTACATATGGCTGGCTACAAACTGGACTGTCATGGGGAGCAAAAAAAGATGGATTAAGACCCAGATCTCTGTACTGTGGTAAATTTAGGGCATTGCTCCGCATTCTGTCCATCAATTGTTCTTTTTGCATTTGCCAACAGCCTTACAGGCAGTCACAGATGGCTCTTTCATTTTTTTCCATTTACGACAGCTGTTAAGTTTTGAGATTGTCCATGTGCCACTTGTCCATGCTTTCAGTCTGCATAGCTGTGTCATTTTGCGGTTGCAAAGCCTGCAATTTGCTAAATCACAGAGTATTCAATCAAAAAATAACTTTCTATTATGCATTAAACCTATTTTGCGACTCAGTAAATGGTGAGAGAATTACAAAATGGGTTTAGAAATACATAACAAGTCTCTATCTGGAAGGGGCATGTTTAGAGCACCCAGTCAAATTGCAATTTGCAATGCAGTGTATCATGTTTTGTGATTATTATCCTGTCCTAAAACATTGTAAAGTTACCAACACCCAAGATTAGGTGGACCTAAACAGCAAAAAGGAAGGGCAACCCTTCCCTTTTGTGAATGTAAAATAAAGTCTGTTCAGGAGTGAGCAGTGGTCCTTGAAACCACTTCCTTCTCTCCAAAAACTTTTCAAAAGAGAATTTTGTTTTTAAAAATGCTGCCCCATTTACTTTAAGGAAAATGGGCTGCATTGAAAAAGAAAAAGCGACCATAGTCATGGTGGCCATTATCTATATGACGGGAACAATTGGACTTACCTCATGAATAGTAATGAGGTAGGTCAGATTGCAAATCACTCTGAATAGAAATTTTGCATCTCGTCCTATTTGCATATTCGGTTAACAAAATTCGATTTCATTCGCAAAAGATCAGTGCATAATTTGTGACCAACTTTTGCAATTGGAATTTTCGTACATGTGGCCTATTATGTTTAAGGCTTTCAGTGGGAAAGGTTGATGCTTTTACTGATGTCAGATACTAAAGTGCCTAAGTCACCACAGCAGTTGTTGTTATTACAGGTTAGTAGCCCATATGCCTAATAAGTTGCAAGTGGCCTAAGTAGGGTTATTTTTTTTCTCTGGCATGATGGTTAAGTGATGCGGCTTCACTGGTGCACTGACACTATACTCGTCACTGCCGAATGCTTTTTGTCATGCCCTGATGTTTTTACCGGTCAATGTGGCCGAATTACCGTGGGTGGATGGACCAACTATCACGGTAAACAACCTTTACAACGCAAGTTTTACAACGCACTACCTTTACAACAAAACTTTTACAACGAACGCGATGTAACCACGCGATGCCATTACAACGCAAGTCTTTACATCGACTTGCGCTAGATGGCGTGCTAACATTACAAATAGTGTAGTTTACTATCCCAACACCTTCCCTACTGTTAAGTGGACTGGAGTTGGAATAGGAAATTACGCTTTTCTAATGTTAGCACGCCATCTAGCGCAAGTCGATGTAAAGACTTGCGTTGTAATGGCATAGCGTAGTAACATCGCAGTCGTTGTAATGACCGCGATGTAACTGCACCCGTTGCAATAACACGTGTTGTTACGTCATACATCCACTATCACCTATGGGTCAAAGGAGCCTGCTTATCAGGTTACAGTCAGGCCTTGCAGAGAGAACTCTGTGCGGTGAAGCAGGGTCAGTCACAGTACAGTCTGTGACTTGCCAATTGCTGCCAGGCTCACCTACCTCATGTAATCTGTGAGTGCCCCATGTTGGAGGGCAACACACTGGTAGTGGTGGGACTATGCCTGCAGTGGCAGTGACTATCACTTGACGGTCAGTCAGAGCGCAAACAAAACCTTGTCTTACGTTGCAGGGACGTTTCCTTATGGTGGCCTGGCAAGGCCATTTGTCATCTAGTCCCACTGGCCAGACTTCTCAGATGGGAAAGGGCCTCTTGGAAATAAGACAGAGGTGCCAATTACGATCCAGTAAAAAAATTCCCCGTGCGACTCGTATCCGGTCTTTTTACCGTACGAATCGTACAAGTGCCGTACGAACTGGCAATCACAATTCGCATGGGAAAAAGACCATATGAATCGCATTGGGAATAATTCCCCACACGTCCTCGGGTCGGAAAAAGTGTCCGACACGTCCTCGGACGATTTACCGTACAAACGTGAAAAGCGAAGTCCGACCGGGGAATCACAATCCGTCCCGGGCGTCCGAATGTACAACCGTATGGTTAAAAGACTGTCCGCACCGAACCCCTATAACAACCATGGAGACGTCCAAACAGGTGCCCGGTACGTGCCGTACCCCCCCCCCAGCCCCCGCATGTACGCGTCGAACCCCCCCCAGCCCCCGCATGTACGCGCCGTACCCCCCCCAGCCCCCGCATGTACGTGTTGAACCCCCCCGTGTATGTACACCCGAGTACGTGTCGAACTGTACGTGTCGAACCCCCGTGTGTGTACACCCGAGTACGTTCGAGTCGTACCCCCACCCGTGTACCCCCACCCGTGTATGAACGGTGTACGTGTATGTACGGTGCGTACCCCCAGCGCGTACGCACCGTACTTGGGTGTACATACACGGGGGGTTCGACACGTACAGTTCGACACGTACTCGGGTGTACATACACGGGGGGGTTCGACACGTACAGTTCGACACGTACTCGGGTGTACATACACGGGGGGTTCGACACGTACTCGGGTGTACATACAAGGGGGGGTTCGACACGTACTCGGGTGTACATACACGGGGGTTCGACGCGTACATGCGGGGGCTGGGGGGGTTCGACGCGTGCATGCGGGGGCTGGGGGGGTACGGCGCGTACATGCGGGGGCTGGGGGGGGTACGGCGCGTACATGCGGGGGCTGGGGGGGTGGTACGGCGCTTACCGGGCCACCTACTCTGGTTGTTTCGCGCCGTACTTCGTATTTCCGGCACTTTTTGGGTGCCGTAAAAATATTGCCGTCCGGACTGCTGTCGGTTCGAATCGTAATTCCTGGGTCGTGAAACGCTGCCTGGAAGCGTCCCGACGTCACGTCGCCGCATTCCCGGATCACATTCGTATGCAGATTTTCGTCGGTCGGTGTTTTTTACGATTCGTACGGAAATGGTGTTTCCGTGCGAATCGTAATTCCATGTTTGTAATGTTTTACAACCGGGTACGACTCGGACGGAGAATACGCTCCGACCGACGGTTCGTACCCGGTTTTTACCGGATCGTAATCGGCACCAGAATGTCCACTCTTCCATAGTTATTTCATCTTACAATTGTCCTGTCCCTTGTTAAACAGCACCACACTTGTAGGGATGGGTCAAGGTAGCAACAATTATCATATAATCAATTCCAGATGAAGGAGCGAAGCCTGCTCAAAAGTGGTTCAGTTAGAATTGAGCCTTAGACTTGGGGGATCATTTCCAAGAAAATGCTAGGAAGCTCTGATATTTTAAAAATGCAGGGATGCGCAGTATTTACAAAAATATATGGCACACCCCTGCGTTTCCCCTAGCTATAAAAAAGCTGCCTAGCTCCAGTTCAGGTACCCTTGTGCCATGTTGCAAGGGTGCCTGCGCTGCAGGGGCATTTGTTAATGTCTAGGAAGGTGCACCTTCCGGCACATAAACAATCAATAATGGCTATTTGCACCTTCTATGTGTTCTGCAGAAGGCAGTACACATGGATAGAGCAGAAATAAAAAAATCCTCCTCGTATCACCATTCTAAGACCAGGTAATACCTTGCCTTAGTTTTTGGTGTTGCCCCAGATGTCAAAAAGCAATGGGTGGGCATTGCTCGCCCCTATGCCGCAGCAGACTGCGGCTGGTAAAGGGCATATTTACAAAGTGGCGTTAAGCCAAGTTAAATGGCTTAGTGCCACCTTGTAAATATGGGGAATGGCGCAAAGCCACCGGAGCGTCAAAAAAAGTGATGCTTCGGTGGCGTTAGGAGCTTGTAAATATGCCCCTTAATGTACTGAATCCTGTCATGACAAGGACGTGATTTCAGGCTAGGGTCTGAGCAGCCATGATGTGTCACTACCCTGTCGGAAATGAAACACTGTTACATCACAACGCTACACGAGAGAAATAACATGTGACGCACTCAGCTTTGTTCACACAGTTGGAACTGGTGACAATCTTCTGTTCTCCCAGGGATATGAGAAAATTGATAAAAGGTGTTAGTTAACCACCAAATGTGTAGCACTTGGCAGAGTTGCTCTTGCAGGACTACATAACTGCTAAGTTTTCACTATTATTATGTGTGACATTTTCATGTTTCCATTGTGACTCTATGTGATGTTGCAACTTCTTACATTTGGCATATTGGTGGATACTTTATAACGCAAACACAACAAAGTGTTGAAACTTTTCAAACACTCACCCCCGGTCACAGATCTGGGTTGAATCCATCATCATTATTTCGCTCACTTTGCCACCCCAGTTCAGACACAGCTATATGCAAATCAGTCTTGACCCTATGCCTCATGGGAACAGTCCAGACCGAACTGCCAAGCCATGTCTTCCCTGGATCGGAAACAAGAATCCTGGGACCGGTTTCGGGCTAACAGCCCTCATCAGCCAGGCTAGCTTGAATCCAGTGGCAAAGTGGGCAAGGGACCCACGTCTGGGCATACCCTGCCAACTTAGGGCACTTTATAACTACAAGTGTGAGAAATTGAGAAGATGAGCGTCACACGGATTCATCTCAATTATTTTTTTAAAGGTGGATCCTGACATGAGAGGATATCCTACAATGCGGAGCGTGGGGAGCTCACATGCCGGGGGGAGGGAGGGTTCGCTGTTGCTTTATTAATGACAGAATGGGGATTGATGGTAGACTGTGTTAAAGGACAATGAAGTGTACTGTACCTGATTGGACTTTCTGCTATGATTTTTGTGGCTGTATCGTCAATATGTAGGGGCGGGAGGGAGGGATGGTTAATTCATCGATGTTGGGGTATGATGAAGGGGGGGGTCTGTATATTGCCACAGTCTATATTAAGAAGTGATGCATATTCTGCTGTATCGTGCAATATTTAAATAAAGGTTTTTGCAAATTTTTTTAAAAAAAAGATATATTTTTTTGAAGGAGAAGAAAAAGAGATTCCCGCAACAGCAAGAGATATCCAGGCACCACTACTGACTGCAAGCAGGCCTCTTCTTCAACTCTGTCACCATGCACCTGTCTTTCCTTGAAGCTGAAAGTCCCACACTAAGAGGTAGAATTCCCAGCAGCCTCCAGGAATACCCCACGAGCTGCAAAGGACTCGTAACAGACCTGTTTGGCAGCCCTTCCAATTGCCATGCATCATAAGCCAGCCTAACGAATTTGGCAATTGTCAACCCTTCATTTTTGGGGTGCTCACACTGGTGGCGCTGATGCCAACCACAGCTCACTTATTTTCACAGGTGGCAATGGCAATGTTAGCGACACATCATTGCTGCTTGGTTCATCGTTGATGTGAAGTCTTACCTTGCTTAGGTAGGGTGGGCCACACATAACTGCCACTGGCCTGCTGTCAGTTTAATTCTGCCCTGTAGGAGGGCTGGACAGGCCCCACATGCACTGCTCACACCAGCATGGCCTACCTGGGACCTTCAAGTAGAGAGCGGTAGTTTTGTAGCAGGAAAGACTGTCTTAGCTTGACAGGAGTAGAACTGAGTCTTGCACCCATTGCTTGAGGAGCTTTGGTACTCACTGACAGAGGGCACCTGAGTGAGTTAGTGTTCAAAGTACATCTGTAGGAAGTTGGATTTGCATGTGGTACTGCCAATGTAATGATCCACTCTGGCAGCTTCTTGGGCACTCATTGCACACATAATTCAAGCCCCATGATATACCTCTGTAAAAAAGTTGTTGTCCAGAGATTTTCATTTTGGATTTGTATTTTTGGATCATTAGAGATGTAATTTAGCTGGGGAAGACATTGCTGATCCGGGCCAAATTTTTCTGGATGCCATTTTTATAAATTGTGGATGTGTTGCAGTGATGATGTAATATTTCAGGAACCATGAGACCTGTATACTTAATTTTGGTGTCAAAACATAGGTTTTGGGGGTCAAATAGTCTTATAGAGACAGAAAGTAACTCCTCAGAGCAACCCTTTCACCATTTTCCCAAAATGGTGGCTATAATAGAGGAAGAAGACTATATAGAAATTAAACAAATAATAATGGTTTTTAATGGTAAATAATGGCTTTTATGTATACACCAAACAATGTTTATGATCTGAATATGAAAAAAAAAGTTTATCTCTCATGGTTTAGACACATTTTCATAGTTAACTTTATTTGTTTCTGTAATCGCTTGTGGTACATTTGCAGAATGTTGAACATTTGAGAAGCAGCAGAAAAAATCCACAGGAGGTTATCCATAGACCCAGTTGAGACCTGGGTAAATCAGGTTTTAGCATACAATGTCCCAACAGGTAATATTCATAGACAATTATGCAAAGCAAGCACATCAATTGCAGAAAAAGGAAACAAGGAGACATCAAAGTGTAGAGAAAACATTTATGGAGCGGTCTCTATCTATGAAAAAATGAATGCAGATAAAGTATCAGCACTATTTACATTATATGTGGGTGTAACCCATATGATCGTGTGCACATCAGTGCTCGTGCAGAAAGGTGAACGACGCAAGTGACACGTGAAAACAAGCATTTGCAATGCAATCGGTCTCGCCTTTCTTACCTTATATGTATTTAGCTATACAGCACATTAGCCTGGGTGCTGAAACATCTACTGTTCTTTAACATGGACGGAAAGTAAGCACCAAACTGCGTGACAGGCCAGTTATGGGAACACATGGAAAGAAATATTACCTTTCAGCTAGAAATGGTATAGTCCAAAGCTCTGTTTTTAATATAAAATCAGGGCCTTCATTGGTCATATCACTGAAAATAAAAGATTTGAAAAAAATATTATTGTCTACGGGTGATCATGGAAGACAATTTCTATGGAATGGAATCTAGAGAATGCTAAAGTGATTCTGGTATTTTGATGACCGCTGCTGGTCGTTTTTATCAAGAAAGTTAAATAGAGGCAGTTGCCAGAAAAATAAAAACAAGAAAGTCCCTCAGCAGAAAGCAATTCTGGTATTTTACTGACCTCTACTGGTGGTTTTCTATCAAGAAAGTTAAATAGAGGCGGTTGAACAGGAAAAAAATGTACCTAAGCGGAAGCAGACAAGTCCTAGGACTGATCTCCGGAGCCCACAAAATACGTACACATATAAGTATATTCTAAAGTATATACAAGAGGTCTCAAACGCTCAACCTACAAAGGAAACAGAAAAACAGCAGCGCAAAAGAAATATACAATTACTTAAATGGTTGCAAAACTTTAAAGTTATTGTGAGAAGGCAGAATCGTCAACAAGTTAGAAAACCAATAATCGGCAAGATTTACGCTGAGTGCTTGACGGCCTTTCAACCTGTATTTCGTTCAGGTCATCTTCTGGTCGGTTTACAAAAGAATCTATCAGTGCTGTACAAGGGGAGAGTGAAAAAAGGGGATAGAATGAGAATAGTGTAAATCACCGGACGAATCAATATGATGAGGGAATGGGATGGAAATGTACACAGTACCTGTTATGCAGCAAGGAGAAGGTCCAAGGTATGATCCATCAGGGACTGCACCCAAGGTGTGGTGTGGAGAGAAATCCAAGAGTATGGACGTTAGTAGAGCACTTCCTGTCTGGTGTGCAATGAGAAAATTCTGAAAGATAAAAGGGAGAAAAGTGAGGTCATGTGAGCCCGGTTACTAAGTGACAGGTCTACAACGGGTGGAGACCTCATCGGGAAACAACTCAGTAAGTGAGTAGATTTCAAGCTATGATCGAAGAGAGAGGGCAGCTTGATCAGTGCACACAGCATGCTGTGTAGAATACAGAATGTGTTCCAGAATGAAGACATATACGACGAATCGGAAGCACTAGTTTACCGTAATGACAGTTCTACAACGGGTGAGGACCTCGTTCGGAAACAACTCGTGAGTTAGTAGAATCCGGGCTGTGATCAAAGAGGGATAGCCTGATCCATGATCACAACATGATGTGTAGAATACGGGATGTATTCCAGAATGAAGCCATGAAATGTGAGTCAGAGGCACTCATCAGCTGAATTGGCTGGGACCACAAATGGCCAGGAAGAAAGTGCTGATGACACGCAGGATCAGGAGACGGGGCAGCGGGCCATGAAACCGGTGCAAAATAGCCAGATAGTTGGCTTACCGTGTAGGAACACAACAGAGCTGGCTTACAGGTCATAGGATCCAGCTCACGTATATGTTATGTTATTTTATCAGATTAGTGAAGTGCATGGCTGCCCCAGCAAAGGGGCATTCCATCGCTAGTTTCGGAATAACCAGACAGTGGAGGGCATCAGGGAAGGTTGATTATTAAGGAAAAAGCCAAGTCTATACTACCTTTCTGAAATCATCATGATTCTGAATGCTCCTAATAGTGCATGGAAGGGCGTTCCAGAGGGAAGAAGCTAAGGCATAGAATGACCGACCTCCAACCCATCCTCTTCTAACCCAGGGAACACGTGCCAGATGTTGGCCAGAAGAGCACAGCACGCGTTTAGGAACATATGGGATAAGAAGGCTAGCTAGAATGGGGTGGCTTGAGCATAAAGAATTCCGTGAGAAATGCAGTGTCTTAAAATGAATTATCTTCTCTATTGGAAGCCAATGCAGCTTATGTATGGAGTTAGAGTTAGAGCAGAATTTAGGGAGGGCGAATAGAGTCCAGGCTGCAGCATTCTGCGCCATCTGAAGATGATTAATTCCGGCTTTATTGGCACCCATATATAGGGAATTATAATAATAAAGTCTAGAGAGTATGGTAGACTGCATAATGGTCTGGCGTGTTTGAGCATCAAAAAACCTGAGTGGGGGGAGGAGCCTAGCACGCAACCAAGATGGCCGCGTAGGCTTGTGGCTCCCGGGGGCCTCCGCAACCTCCCACGTCTATCCTGTCATAATCCTGTTTTTTTCGATGGGCTTTTGTTTATGATCTTGCGCTAAGGTGCCACTCGTTTTCCAAATCGAAATTGGACTCCGGGAACCGGATTGGTGGCGATCTGAAGTTTGCGGCCTTCTCCCCGAACTCGAGTTGGTGAGGTGCCCGGGTGCGAAGTGAACAACAGCGGCATGCCAGGCTGGGCCTGCCCCGGACCCCGTGCTTTCACTTTCGGTTTCGAGTTGATCTGCGGAAATTGACGTCGGGACTTTGGGTGAGCAGCGCCGAGGACGGAGTGCATAGCCTGATTCTTGAACTGTAAACGGGCCTATTTCAGTTGGTGGCCCGGATCTCCTGCACTTGTCGCCTGGCCTTCCTCCGGGTGCTGGAGGGTGCTGACCTTGGTGGTCGCTGACGATGGCGGCGAGAGTGGACGGCGATAAGCTGAAACCCAAGTCTACCCGGAGGGGAGCTTATTCCCAGGCCAACAACATGGACCGCTATGCGCAGCCAAAGGGATCCCCTAGTGGATCACGTAAATCGCCTGAGCCGCCCAAGGAGGCCTCGGGCGCATCATCCGAATTGACTCTGCTGGATGTCATGGGGGCCATTGAGGAGATGAAGGCGACTGTGAACCAGCAATTTGATACCCTGGCTAATAAATTGGACTCGGTGTTGATTGATATCACTTTGGTCAGAGCGGACCTGTCCAAAACAAATGACCGGGTCGACTCATTGACTCAAGCGGCGTCGAGCCTAACTATAGATGTGGCCGCTTTGCAGACGACGGTGCGGAGGTTGCAGCTCACCAGTGACCTGACTGATCGTCGCCTTGAGGACTCCGAAAGCAGGGCCAGGCGGAATAATGTCCGTATTATCGGGGTGCCCGAACGATCGGAGAAGTCTGCTGTGGATCTTTTTGTGGAGGATCTAGTGGTGACTCATCTAGCACCCAAGGGGCTGAGCAAGTTCTTCGCTGTGGAACGGGCCCACAGGATTCCAGGGGGTGCGCCTAAGGTGGGTGCCCCCCCCGGGGCCTATCATTGCCCGATTTTTTAATTTTCGGGATAGAGATGCTATCCTTCAGGCATCGAGGGTGGCTGGGCCATTAAAATTTGAGAACTCTAATGTTAGCTTTTACCCAGACTTCACGCAAGCGGTTCAAAAGCAACGGATGGGATTCTCGGCCATCAAACGGCGCTTGAGAGACATGGAGCTGAAATATGCGATGCTATTCCCGGCTAGGCTGCGGGTCGAGTTAGAGGGTCGCTCACATTTCTTCGACCGGCCGGAGGCGGTGGGAGAATGGCTGGATGCCCTACCCAGGGGTCGAGGTCGGGAAGGTCGGATGGCGGAGAGCGGAGAGGGTTTGACGGAGTAGGAATGGAACTGTGATCCTGGCGATGGACTGGACTGGTAACGTTTTGCACCTGTGGCTGCACTGGACTCCAGTTTGTAACTCTTTGCCCCTTGGTATTTGGAGGTTGCGGGGGGCTTGCTGGGGCCCTTTCCTCCTTCTGGGGTTTTTCTTGTCCTTTCTGTAGTGGGTTTCATATTGGGGCGACAGGCACACTGCATGTTGGGGGGGCTGTTTGGGCTCACGCAGGGGTGCAGGGAGGGGGGAGTTTTGTTGGGGTTGATGGGGTGGGGTTGGGGTTTGTCTGTTTGCTTCACAAGGCGGGGTAATGTTTTCTGTTGTGCTATTATGATTGCGCTCTCCGGGAGGGGGATAGTTTGTGCTGGGAGGGATGGGGGGTAAGGGGTTGAGACTTCTTTCATGGAATGTGAATGGGCTGGGGGACAGGATAAAGCGGGGGTGGTCCTGCAGTTCTTGAAACGTATTTCGCCTGACATTGTGTTCCTGCAGGAAACGCACCTCATAGGGAACTCTTTCCATGCCATGAACAGACGAGGATATCGCCTTCTGGCCCATTCTGGTTTCACCTCTGGCTCGAGGGTAGTGGGCATTTTAGTCAGGTCCTCTCTCCCGTTGGTGGTGGATGAGGTGCTCCACGACGACAGAGGGCGCTACACTGCGCTGGTGGGGAGGTGGGAGGGTAAGTTGATTTCGCTGGTCACGGTCTACGTGCCGCCGGGCCTGCAGACGGCCACCTTTGCTGATTTGGGGCGCCTGCTACTTGGGCTTCCGGGGGGGGGGTTTGGTCTTGGGGGGGGATTTTAACGCTGTGGTTTCCGGAGTTGAGGATCGACACCCCCCTAGGGACCTCCCTCGGGCCCAGAACTGGCTGGGGGGCTTTCTGGATACCCTGGGACTGATAGATTGCTGGCGGTTGAAACACCCTGGACAAGCGCAATATACCTTCCACTCCGGGGCCCACGGTAGTCTTTCGAGGCTTGACTATATGCTAGTGCCTGCGGCCCAAGCTGGGATGATCGGGGAGGTGCGACACTTGGCCCGCGGTATATCTGATCACTCCCCTCTTTTGCTACACCTAGATATCGCCTTGGGGGCGGAGGGGAGGGTGGCGCCGATCAACCCCTGGTACCTGCGAAACCCCACGATCCGTGCAGACCTGGTTAAGTCCCTGGAACACTATTTTAACGACAACGTGGGGTCGGTGTCTTCCGCCATCTCCCTTTGGGAGGCCTTTAAGACGGTGCTCCGGGGCCAGGCTCTGTCTCTCATTTCCCATACCAAAAAATGCGAGGCGAAGGAGGTGGTTCGACTAGAAAATGAGATCACCGAGTTGGAGATTGATTTGGAGCAAGGTGTTACGGATGACAGACTGCATGTGCTGGGGCTTAAGCAGGCCGACTACAAGGCGCTGGTTACTGAATCTGCTAAGAGTATGAGCAGGGAGCAACAGGGGCGTTTGTACGATATGGGTGATAAGGCCGGGAAGTTGATTGCCTGGTTGGATAAGAAGGAGAGAGCGAGTCGAGTGGTGCCGGATGTTGAGAGGGTGGATGGTGTGCGTGTGACGGACCCAGGTGATATTGTTGATTGCTTTGCGGAGTATTTTCACGGGGTTTACTCTCCGGTCTCTGAGCGATCGGAGGAAGACTCTCGACTGCTGCTTCGAGACATTGCTCTGCCATCTCTATCTGATGAGGATAAATTATTGATGGATGCGGCCCCGTCGCCGGATGAGATTGCATTGGCCATTCGCTCTATTGCCTCTGGTAAAGCCATGGGTCCTAATGGCCTTCCCATCGAATTATATAAGTTGCGCCCAGATAAGATTGCACCGTATCTCCGGGACATGTTCCTTGAGGCACAGGCGGCGGGCTCCCTCCCCCCCTGACCAACGTCTTGCTACTATTGTTGTTATCCATAAGGAAGGGAAGCCGCGGGATCGGTGTACTTCTTACAGGCCTATCTCTTTGTTAAACGCGGAGCCCAAAATCCTTGCCAAGGTACTGGCCAATCGCCTGATCCGGGTTGTGGGCGACCTGATTCATCAGGATCAATCCGGTTTTATACCCCATCGCAATACCGCTTTGAACCTGCGGCGACTGCATGGCGTCCTCGCCAGAGCGCCATTCATCCGTGAGCCGGCCATTTTGGCGTCCCTGGACGCTACCATGGCGTTTGACACCTTGGAATGGCCGTATATTTGGGCAGCATTGGCGAAGTTTGGGTTTGGCCCGGGGTTTATCGGTTGGGTGAAATTGCTTTATGATAACCCACTGGCACAGGTGGTGGTCAACGGACGGGTGTCGGCTCCCTTTGTTTTGGGTAGGGGCACCCGACAGGGATGCCCGCTGTCGCCTCTTCTCTTTGCGCTTTGTTTGGAGCCCCTTGCGGAGTGGCTGCGGTGGCACCCCTCGATGGGTGGCCTTAGATGGACGCCGGAATACGAGGATCGTGTCTCCCTATATGCGGACGATATCCTCTTGTATCTTGCATCTCCGCGCAAATCGCTTATTGTATTGGTGGATGTGTTGAGCTCCTTTGGTCGCAACTCCGGATTGGTCATTAACTGGGCTATGTCTTGCGTGTACGTTCTCTCTGGGGAGGCCCCCCCCTTTCCGCGGGGGTGCCCTATCCAGGTTGCGCAGTCGGGGTTCAAGTATTTGGGAATCTTTATAACCCTGGACCCGGTGGCCCGGTATGAACGGAATCTTCTCCCCCCCCTTCAGCGCCTAAGGCGGGTTGGCGGTGGTTGCCGCTCTCGCCGCTCGGCCGGGCGGCGTTGTTCAAAATGATGTCGCTGCCACGCTTTTTGTACGCCCTACAGAACACTATGGACGTAGTGCCGGCCCGCTATTTTCGGAGAGGTGGAGTGTCTTCAGCGTCGATTGTTTTGGGATGGGCGGCCGCGGATTGCTCTTGCCAAACTAACCCTCCCGTGGTATGATGGGGGGTTCGCTCTCCCTGACATTAAACGATATTATTGGGCCTCCCAGTTGGCTGCTGTCAACCACGGGATGTATGGGCCTGCTTTGAACCCGGCTTTTGAGATGGACAAATTGTTATTGCCAAGCGGGGATTATACTCGAGCACTATACTCGGGGTCCCTTGATGCGCGATTGACAGGCCCGACGCGGGTCGCGGTGCAGGTGTGGCATGCAGCAAATGCGGCGATGGGGTGGAGGGATCGCTTGACTCGGGCAACTCCATTGTACGCTTCCCAGCGTTTGGGTTATCTGTGTACTACGAAAGGCTTTGAGAAATGGGATATGATTGGTATCAGCAAGGTAGGGGATCTCGGGACGAAAGGGAAATTTAAGACTTTCGACATGCTGAAAACTGAATATCAGTTGAACGATAGGGAATACTTTCGGTATGCTCAGGTTCATCATGCCTTGTGTTCCGTGTTCCCGGACGTGGCGGCTATTCCAGAGTCCTCCCCGTTGGAAGACAGAGTATTGGACGGCTATGTGCCGGATAGCACCATTTCGCTAATTTATAAGAAGCTTATCAATGATCGAATGGGTTTGCTGACCTCATTGCGGGAGACATGGACCGCTGACGGTTTGGAACTTGATGACGAGGATTGGGTGTCAGCGGTGGCCTCCCCGAAGGAGGTGGCTATCCCGGCCTGCTTGCGTTTCGTCCAGCTCAAGATACTTCATAGAGTGTACGTCACGGGGCCTGGTTTGATGCGTATGGGGTATTCGGTGGATGGTCTGTGTAAGCGAGGCTGTGGACTACTGGGTACTTTCCTTCATATCCTGTGGGATTGTCCGGAGGTGACTCGGTTTTGGAGTAGAGTGCATGCGGTGTTAGAAGAAGTCACGCATGTTGCTTTGTTGCCGGAGGCACGGAGATGTTTGCTGAATGTCTGGGAGCCGACTGATTACAATGTGATGCAGACGCAGTGGGTGACTCTGGGCTATATGGTAACGAAGCGTGACATTGCACAATTGTGGGGCTCCCAGAGGCCACCAACGGTCACAGCGTGGAAGGAACACATGGACTGGTGTATGTTCGGAGAGAAAACGGTGTATGTGGCGAGAGGCAAGCCTGGGAAGTGGATTAAGGTGTGGGGTCCCTGGAACTCCTATCGTGGAGGTATTTGCCCCAGACGCGTGAGATGGATGCTGCTCTGTCTCCCTAGCCCGCGCATTCCTATATGCTCCTGCGACATGCGAATTTGGTTTCTTCTGCCTTTTCCCCCCCTCTGTCTCCCCGGGTTTGTTTACTCCTTCGATACGAGGAGCACATGTTACTGCCATTCACCTCCTCTGCCTTGTGTGTGTGATGTTTTTCGTTTTCTCAAAAATATGAAACCTTTCTTTGCTTGGGTGAGCAGTCTATATATCGACTTTTTAATATCGAGGGACATAAATATCGAGTCAAAAATATCGAATGTACAAAATATCGAAATAGATAATATCGATGTGAAAAATATAGTTTTTTTTTTTTTTACTTATATGTCGATGTAAGTAATATCGTTAGTAATAATATCGACATGTGAAAATATCGTCATTGTGTGTTTAGTACATATTTTGAAGTTGTTTGTATAAATAGTTAAAATGTATATAATATGAGAAATATTTATATTATTTTAGGGGCGGGATGTTGGGTTATAGGGGATAAGGGTGGGGAGTGTTTTAAAAAAGTTAATTAATTTTTTAAATATATTGTAAAATTTAATTAGTAAATTTTATTTAAAATGTGAAATGTATATTTAATTTTAGGAGCAGGATGTTGGTTTATAGGGGATAAGGGTGGGAAGTTTTTTAAAAATGTATATATATTGTTTAATTTAAAAAAAAAAAAATTTAGAAATTGTAAATTAAATTTAGAATTTTACAAATAATTTTAGGAGCGGGATGTTGGTTTATAGGGGATAAGGGTGGGAAGTGTTTTAAAAATGTTTATATATTTGTTAATTTAAAAAAAAAAATATTTAGAAATTGTAAATTAAATTTAGAATTGTACAAAATTTTTTAGGAGCGGGATGTTGGTTTATAGGGGATAAGGGTGGGAAGTGTTTTAAAAATGTTTATATATTGTTAAAATTTTTTAAAAATGTATTTAGAAATTTTAAATGAAATTTAGAATTTTACAAATAATTTAAGGAGCGGGATGTTGGTTTATAGGGGATAAGGGTGGGAAGTGTTTAAAAAATGTTTATATATTTGTTAATTTTGTATTAAAATTATAAATTAAATTTCGAATTTTACAAATATTTTTAGGAGCGGGATGTTGGTTTATAGGGGATAAGGGTGGGAAGTGTTTTAAAAATGTTTATATATTGTTTAATTTTTGTCAAACTTTATTTAGAAATTGTAAATTAAATTTCGATTTTTACAAATATTTTTAGGAGCGGGATGTTGGTTTATAGGGGATAAGGGTGGGAAGTGTTTTAAAAATGTTTATATATTGTTTAATTTTTTTAAAAATTTATGTAGAAATTGTAAATTAAATTTCGAAATTTACAAATAATTTTAGGAGCGGGATGTTGGTTGATAGGGGATAAGGGTGGTAAGTGTTTTAAAAATGTTTATATATTTGTTAATTTTTTATAAAAATTATTTAGAAATTGTAAATTAAATTTAGAATTTTACAAATAATTTTAGGAGCGGAATGTTGGATTATAGGGGATAAGGGTGGGAAGTTTAATTAAAAAAAATAATTATTTAGAAAATTTAAATATAATTTAGAATTTTACAAATCCCATAATTAAATATAGATTTCAGTCAGAATAGTAAATTTATTAAGTTCAGTGTCCAGCACTTATCTTAATTAAATATAGACTGGAGTGGGAATAGTAAATTAATTAAGTTCATTGTCTAGCACCTACTGTAATTTAATATAGTTTGGAGTGAGACTAGTAAATTAATTAAGTTCAGTGTCCAGCACTTATCTTAATTAAATATAGATTGGAGTGGGAATAGTAAATTAATTCAGTTCAGTGTCCAGCACATACTATAATTAAATATAGGTTGGAGTGAGAATAGGAAATTAATTAAGTTCAGTGTCCAGCACTTATTTTAATTTAATATAGACTGGAGTGGGAATAGTAAATTAATTTAGTTCAGTGTCCAGCACCTACCCTAATTTAATATAGGTTGGAGTGAGAATAGTAAATTAATTAAGTTCTGTGTCCAGCAGTTATCTTAATTAGATATAGAGTGGAGTGGGAATAGTAAATTAATTAAGTTCAGTGTCCAGCACCTACTCTAATTTAATATAGGTTGGAGTGAGAATAGTAAATTAATTATGTTCAGTGTCCAGCAGTTATCTTAATTAAATATAGAGTGGAGTGGGAATAGTAAATTAATTAAGTTCAATGTCCAGCACCTACTCTAATTTAATATAGATTGGAGTGAGAATAGTAAATTAATTAAGTTCAGTGTCCAGCACTTATCTTAATTAAATATAGACTGGAGTGGGAATAGTTAATTAATTAAGTTCAGTGTCCAGCACCTACTCTAATGTAATATAGGTTGGAGTGAGAATAGTAAATAATTAAGTTCAGTGTCCAGCACTTATCTTAATTAAATATAGACTGGAGTGGGAATAGTAAATTAATTCAGTTCAGTGTCCAGCACATACTCTAAGTAAATATAGGTTGGAGTGAGAATAGTAAATTTATTAAGTTCAGTGTCCAGCACTTATCTTAATTTAATATAGACTGGAGTGGGAATAGTAAATTATTTTAGTTCAGTGTCCAGCACCTACCCAAATTTAATATAGGTTGGTGTGAGAATAGTAAATTAATTAAGCTCAGCGTCCAGCAGTTATCTTAATTAAATATAGACTGGAGTGGGAATAGTAAATTAATTAAGTTCAGTGTCCAGCACCTACTCTAATTTAATATAGGTTGGAGTGAGAATAGTAAATTAATTATGTTCAGTGTCCAGCACTTATCTTAATTAAATATAGACTAGAGTGGGAATAGTAAATTAATTAAGTTCAGTGTCCAGCATCTACCCTAATTAAATATAGATTGGAGTGAGAATAGTAAATTAATTAAGTTCAGTGTCCAGCAGTTATCTTAATTAAATATAGAGTGGAGTGGGAATAGTAAATTAATTAAGTTCAGTGTCCAGCATCTACCCTAATTAAATATAGATTGGAGTGAGAATAGTAAATTAATTAAGTTCAGTGTCCAGCAGTTATCTTAATTAAATATAGAGTGGAGTGGGAATAGTAAATTAATTAAGTTCAGTGTCCAGCACCTACTCTAATTTAATATAGGTTGGAGTGAGAATAGTAAATTAATTATGTTCAGTGTCCAGCACTTATCTTAATTAAATATAGACTAGAGTGGGAATAGTAAAATAATTAAGTTCAGTGTCCAGCATCTACCCTAATTAAATATAGATTGGAGTGAGAATAGTAAATTAATTAAGTTCAGTGTCCAGCACTTATCTTAATTAAATATAGATTGGAGTGGGAATAGTAAATTAATTAAGTTCTGTGTCCAGCACATACTCTAATGTAATATAGGTTGGAGTGAGAATAGTAAATTAATTAAGTTCAGTGTCCAGCACTTATCTTAATTAAATATAGACTGGAGTGGGAATAGTAAATTAATTCAGTTCAGTGTCCAGCACATACTCTAATTAAATATAGGTTGGAGTGAGAATAGTAAATTTATTAAGTTCAGTGTCCAGCACTTATCTTAATTTAATATAGACTGGAGTGGGAATAGTACATTTTTTTAGTTCAGTGTCCAGCACCTACCCTAATTTAATATAGGTTGGAGTGAGAATAGTAAATTAATTAAGGTCAGTGTCCAGCAGTTATCTTAATTAAATATAGACTGGAGTGGGAATAGTAAATTAATTAAGTTCAGTGTCCAGCACCTACTCTAATTTAATATAGGTTGGAGTGAGAATAGTAAATTAATTATGTTCAGTGTCCAGCACTTATCTTAATTAAATATAGACTAGAGTGGGAATAGTAAATTAATTAAGTTCAGTGTCCAGCATCTACCCTAATTAAATATAGGTTGGAGTGAGAATAGTAAATTAATTATGTTCAGTGTCCAGCACTTATCTTAATTAAATATAGACTAGAGTGAGAATAGTAAATTAATTAAGTTCAGTGTCCAGCACTTATCTTAATTAAATATAGATTGGAGTGGGAATAGTAAATTAATTAAGTTCTGTGTCCAGCACATACTGTAATTAAATATAGGTTGGAGTGAGAATAGTTAATTAATTATGTTCAGTATCCAGCACTTATCTTAATTAAATATAGACTGGAGTGGGAATAGTAAATTAATTTCGTTCAGTGTCCAGCACCTACTATAATTTAATATAGGTTGGAGTGAGAATAGTAAATTAATTAAGTTCAGTCTGTAGTGGGAGTAGTATGTTAATTAAGTTTGGTAAATAGCAAATATTAGAATTAAATATAGAGTTGAATAGGAACAGTTAAATTAATTTGTTTTAATTTACAAAAAATCTGTAGATTTTAGTTTTGGTTGGATAAAAGATAGAAGTTATATCAGAATGCAAATTCCAATTTTTTTTATAAAATAGTAGAAAGGAAAATAAGATTTGTTTTATAGTTGTTGGAATGTATATTCATTAGAGAGAAAATATTGTTTATTATTACGCATATTCTAATAATTAAATCATTGAAATAAACATGTAATAAAATAATTAATATTTAACATTTGTATTATAGTCATAATTTTTTTATAATGGATATATATTTGTTTCATGTATATTTTGGACATGAATATATGAACACACAAAATAATTAAAAATAAAAAAATCTAATTTTTATAGCTGTTTAATATTTATAAATTTATATTGTGTACTCTCAAAATTTTTAGACTTTATTTGAATTTATAAGAAATTGTATGTTTTGAAATATATGATTAATATATTTTAATTATTAATATTTATATTACATAATTAATATTGAAATTGTTTACATTTTAGAATATGTATTTATTTAATTTTTTTGGTATGTTGTAGATACAATATATTAATTATATCATGTTCATCTATTTATTTTGGTAATATATACAGTTTTATTGATATATTAATAAAAATATTTTATTTATTATATTTATTTTAATACGTTAATTAATTTTCACATAGATAAAAAAAATTAGGTATTCTTTTTGAGTATTTTATTCTAATGTTTTACTAATTTTTAAAGTAATGTGTAATGTTAAATAAATAGTTAGGGCATTTATTGGTATTTTTTTAGTTGTTATGTTTGTTTGGGTCTTTTATTTTGTAACCGCTCGCTGTTGTTTTGGGTTATTTTGGTCGAATCCAGGTCGCGGTCGGGAGCTGTTTCGCGTTTCAGAAGGTAAGAGTTATTTTCTTTATTATTAAATAGTTTTAAGTGTTTTGTGGAAGTAGTAATGTTATCATAAGTGTGTATGGATTGATGTTTTAGAAGTTAGGGTGTTAGTAATAGTTTGTATACGGTTTTATAATTTACGTTGTGTTCCGTGTTTGTGGCTTTGTTAGTGTTTTGTTATTTCGGTGTGTTAAAGTTTTATAGTGTTTGAATAACGTTTGTAGTGATGTTGTTAGGTGCCTTATGTGTGTTTGTGTGTGGGTGGGAATGTTTGTTTCTCTTTTGTAGGTTTTACGGAGAAGATATTTTCGTCGGTATCAAACACCTTATTTTTTTTAAAGGAAGTGTGTATTAGTTGTGTTTACTAATCTTTATTTTACACTTCCTTCATTGTTCGGGTTTCCAGGAGCGGTTATTTACCTTTTTAATATTTTTCGGGATTTTTATGGTTAATGGATAGTCGTTTTTTTGCGTAGACGTGGTTTTCTATAAACAGTTGTATTTTTACATTTTATTTGGATTTTTTTTTTATACCTATGGATTTTGAACTACCTGGATTTATTTGGAAGGAATGTTATTATCCCATTGGAGCAACTACACAGGTAAGTTCATTTAAATATTTTAATTGTTGGTGGCCAAACCTTATATATTTAATATTGTTGTTGTGTACTTGGTTTGTTTAATTATGTTGTCTAAATATATGTCCATATAATTGATTTATATATTTTAGACCACATAATTAAATATGTGATATAATAAAGTGGTTTATTTACGTTGTGATAGTTGTTTTAGTAGAATTGTGGGTTAATATTTAGGAAAGGGTTTAGAAGAGAGTTTGAGCTATTATATTTAAGTACTCAAGTCCTCTTGTGGATGGGTATAGCTGTACCTGTTGTTGTAGGTAATTATACATTTGAGTAGTTTGTCTAGATTGTTTTGGTTTTAATTGTAGGACAGATTGTTGCATTCTTAATTCTTGGAAACTTTGTTCCTTTTGTATGGCAATTAGTAGTTTTTGTAGTGTTGGAGTTGTTCTCCCAGTAGAAGTTAGGAATGCATTATGCCAGCCCTCGACGGCGTTGTTAGTTTTGGCTTGTTGGTTGAGTGTACTTACATATACATTCCACCAAGGTATTTGGAACTTGGGCTGACGTCTATGGCCTGATCTGTGTAGTCTCCCCACCCAGGTCTCCTCAAAATAATCTAAGAGGGGAGATAACTTTACTTCATTTTGTTTGTAGAATGGACTTTCTAATAAAAGATTGTAATGTTCTGCAACATCTGTGGTTGGTACATAAGCTAGGGCTGTTAGAAGTTTTATTTGATGTGCAAAACTTATGTTAGTGGCATATTCTACACTTAGTGAAGATTTTTGTAAATGTCTCCATATACATTGGTTTAGATGGAAGTAACATCCTTGGATAGCTGTATGGGGGTACAGTTTTAGAATGCAATTTATCATGGCTTGCTCAAAGTCTATGATAATTCTTTGAGGGTAAAAATCATTTGATTCTTGTTTTAGTTTTCCTAGCATTTCATTATATGTTGTGTTTTGTTTGTTAGGTAATAGTGCATAAATTAAAGGTATGGAAGTGTTGTGATATTGACCGTGTATTGTGTAAAGCTGGTAGAATGGTTTTGGGCATATTGTAAAGGTGCCATCCATCATCCATGTTTGGCATTGTTGCAGTTTAGTTATATTGTTTGCAGTAGCAAACATTATGATTCTTTTTTCTGTGCTTTTGTTATCAAAAAAAATAAAAGGTTCATTATTGTGGGTGATAGTTAATTCTGGTGGAATGATGATCTCTTGAAAAGTTTTAGGGGATGGTATAGTTGTCGTGGTTGCTTTTTTGGTCCTAGCAATAGTTCTTTTTATAAAAGCAATTGATGGTAATTGGCCTCTTGCTTCTTTGGGCACTCTAGGTAATAGTTCTTTTAGGATTACACTTGTAGCAGTATGTGAACCAGTGCTTAATTCTTTGATATTTTCAAGGGTTGATCTGACTTCTATTTCAGAGAGATTGGGTGGATGGTTATGCTCTCTTGTATATAGTACAGTTGTTTCTCTTGTTGTTGCTCGTCCGTAGCATTTGTTAGAATAATATTTAGAACACTTCCAGTTCACTTTTCGGTCCGTCTGCTTTTCTTGGGTGTATGTGTAACCCATGTAACACAATAGGAATTTTCCTTTCTGCGAAGTTATAAATTGGGCTTCTTCTGTCATCGTGATGTGTTAGAAATCTGGAAAAAATGTGTATGAAAATATATGTAATAGTACTTTATATATTTAAATGAAAATAGCAAAAAAGCATTTTTTTTATATATACTTACCAAGTGTTTTTGGTTGTATTTGAATGAAGATGTTGTTTGTAGACAAAATGCTGTTTAGTTGATGTAGTCTCTGAAAGTTAAAGAACATATAGGTGCCGATCACGATCCGGTAAAAAATTCCCCCGTGCGACTCGTATCGGGTCTTTTTACCGTACGAATCGTACAAGTGCCGTACGAACTGGCAATCACGATTCGCATGGTAAAAAGTCCATACGAACCGCACTGGGAATCATTCCCCACACGTCCTCGGGTCGGAAAATGTGTCCGACACGTCCTCGGACGATTTACCTTACAAACGTGAAAAACCAAGTCCGACCGAGGAATCACGATCCATCCCGTGCGTCCGAGGTTACAACCGTAAGGAAAAAACACCGTCCGCACCGAACTCCTACAGCAACCATGGAGACATGTGCCCGCATACGCGCCCAACACTCCCCCCAGCCCCCGTACGTCCGACACGTACCCCCGTATATGTATACCCCCACCCGTCTAGGTACACCCCAGTACGTTCCAGTCGAACCCCCACCCCAGTACGTGTCGTACCACCGTCAATGTACACCCCCCCACCCCTGTACGTGTCGTACCACCGTCCATGTACACCCCAGTACGTTCCAGTCGTACCCCCACCCCAGTACGTGTCGTACCACCGTCAATGTACACCCCCCACCCCAGTACCTGTCGTACCACCGTCAATGTACACCCCCCCACCCCAGTACGTGTCGTACCACCGTCCATGTACACCCCAGTACGTTCCAGTCGTACCCCCACCCCAGTACGTGTCGTACCACCGTCAATGTACACCCCCCCACCCCAGTACGTGTCGTACCACCGTCCATGTACACCCCAGTACGTTCCAGTCGTACCCCCACCCCAGTACGTGTCGTACCACCGTCAATGTACACCCCCCCACCCCAGTACGTGTCGTACCACCGTCCATGTACACCCCCCCACCCCTGTACGTGTCGTACCACCGTCCATGTACACCCCAGTACGTTCCAGTCGTACCCCCACCCCAGTACGTGTCGTACCACCGTCCATGTACACCCCCCCACCCCTGTACGTGTCGTACCACCGTCCATGTACACCCCAGTACGTTCCAGTCGTACCCCCACCCCAGTACGTTCCTGGCGCACCCCCAACACAACCTCCTAAGTACGGAGCGCACCCCATGCCCCAACATCACAACCGCATGTACGAGTCGTACAAAGCCACACACAAGGACATAATCGTACAACCAAATGGCCCATGTACACACCGTACACACACTCAAAACGCACGTACACAACAAGGACAAAACAAAACAACACAAGAATACACCATTCGAAAGGCACACAGCCACTAAACATGGCCAACAACCACTAAAATAACACAATCACTGACCTGCAACTGTCAAAAACAAACAGAGGCCCAATACACCACCACTCCTTATAACACACCCACCCTAAATTCAAACACTGCCACACCCACCCATGGACCAATGAAAAGGGCCCACACACACAAACCATGAGCCTTTGCAACAGACCCACTGCTGCCAGACACCACAGTACCAGACTACAAGCTACACCACATCTTACACTTGCACACCTTCACACGACCACCCTCACAAACGCCCTCTCATCACATTCACACACACACACAACCATCCACACCCCCCCCAACATCCACACACCCCCCACACCCACACCATCCCCACCCACACCCCTCACCATGCCCACTACCAAGAATCCAAAGTTCAGTCACCGAGAGTTGGAGGTCCTTGTTGATCAAATCCTCAGAGTCGAGCCACAGATCTTTGGAACATTGGTCAGAAGCACCAGCCAGGCAGCCAAAACAGCCATGTGGCAGACCATCGTCGATGCTGTGAATGCTGTTGCGGACACCAGGAGGACCAAGCAGGATTGCCAGAACAGGTGGTACGATCTGCGGAGGAGGGTCAGAGCCAAGAGACAGGAGGAACACGACCAGGCCAACGCCACCGGAGGAGGGCCCTCCCGCAGAGCCGTACAGTACCATCCCTGGGAGGAGAGGGTGATGGCCATACTGCCGGTGGAGGCAGTTGAAGGAGTAGAAGGACTCCGAGACCCGGGTGAGTACACAAACAACGCACCTCACATGGGGGGAACTGCAACCACAACCAAAATTAATAACAGGCACGCAACCACCACAAGCCATCGCATTACTCAACCACACTCCATGAGCAGGCACATGCCACTGCTGCCACCATGCCCCATGCACCCAGCTGGACAATGTCAAGTCACAGGCCACAGAAGACAACAACACATGACACGGTAACCCGGATGGCGGGAGGCTGGGCACCAAGAATCACATAGTGCGACTCCAAAGCAGACAACAATGCCCTCTGCCCATATGGCCTAGGTCACAGCCAGACAAACACTGTGTCCCAACACAGGAATGACTTGCCAGCAAATGGCGGACGCCTTGCATCAACACATGGGGGTGAAGGCACTGTTTTGCACATGCCAGCAGCTAATGAACAGCCAACAGTGTGAAAGAGTGGCAGCACACACCACCACAGCAGCAGCGCACAGACACACAGCAGACAAAATGGGTGCCTGGAGATCAGAAACAAACTCACATCAACAGGCCAAGGGCCACTCAAAGATCTGCTAACAGTGTGTGCCCAGGAAGCTGGGCCAAGGTGACAGAGGGTGACACACGGAGGGAGGGAGAGGGGGACACAGAGGGAGGGAGAGGGGGACTGAGAGGGAGGGAGACGGACAGAGGGAGGAGGCTGACACACAGAGGGAGGGAGAGGGGGACAGAGAGGGAGGGAGACGGACAGAGGGAGGAGGCTGACACACAGAGGGAGGGAGAGGGGGACAGAGAGGGAGGGAGAGGGGGACAGAGAGGGAGGGAGACGGACAGAGGGAGGAGGCTGACACACAGAGGGAGGGAGAGGGGGACAGAGAGGGAGGGAGAGGGGGACAGAGAGGGAGGGAGACACAGGAAGATGGACACAGGGAGGAGGCTGACACACAGAGGGAGGGAGAGGGGGACAGAGAGGGAGGGAGAGGGGGACAGAGAAGGAGGGAGACACAGGGAGAGCAAATCAGTCTTGTGGTGTGTGGGAATGTCTGCTCGTCAGCAGGTGGACTGCGTGCATGTAGACAAGGGTGGCCAGTGCCAGAACCCCCCCTCTTCATCATGGCAAAACGCAGGGCCATGTCACAACCTGTACACGAGCACAAGGACAGCCACCTGCATCATATAAGTGTGTGGATCCACTCCATGTGCACATGTACAGTGCTACAAGGAAGGCGCAAATGCATGGCTCGCCACACATGCACACTCCACTGCTGACTGCAGTCACACTTGACGCAGCAAGTAAGACTGTGCCACACATAGTTAAAGGGGCCAAATTGGTGCCCAAGGGACACACACATGCACAAGTGCACTGTGAGTGGAATGCAAGACAGATCCTAATTTCAAGAGGAAATGTGCCAACTTTGTAACGGATGAAACATGGATGTTGCATGGATCAAAATTAACATTTTCTCTCTCACACACAGGTCAACGTCGTGCTGCACCCCCCAACACTGGGGGGGAACACTCACAGGACCCGGATCTGCAGGAGACCGATCCCACCGGCAGCGACCACTCTCACCACTCTGCGGACGACCCCGACCGACCTGGCCCCTCTGGTGTCCAACCACCTGCAGCACCTGCGTCAGGTACAACCGTGCCAACCACCACCCCCACTCCTGCCACATCCCAGGAGACACCCAGGATCCCTGCCCCAACACCACAATGCAGCCAGGCTCGCCAGGAGGGACACGGTGTCCCGGGCACCCAGGAGGAGGCAGGCGACAACGCCAATGCCACCCCTCAGGGGTCCCGGAGACCCGATGTGCCCACAAGTGCAGGCCAGACGCAAGTGGGCAGGGGTGGTGGGAGTGGAGGACGGTGGAGGCGCGAGCCTGACCAGTTGGCTGGGGATCCGGTATTTTCCCATGTCCGTAACATCCTGGACTCATACCGGCAGGACACCACGGGCATGGCCCAGGTTGTGTCCGTCCCCGAGGGGATCAAGGTCCAGCAGGCCCAGCAACATGCGGAGCTAATAGCCTGTCTACAGGTACACCAACGGAGGATGGAGGACAGACAGGCTGAGCAAGTGACGGCGTCCCAGGGGATTCACGCTGAACTCCGTCGGATGGCCGACACCATGGCCGACCCTCCCTGTGCCAGAAGGCGGAGAACATCACCACCCACAGGGAGGGATCATGAGGAGGAGGAGGAAACATCCGACGGAGCATCCCAGACGTCGTCACGGCCTGCTGCTGAGGTTCCCCGCAGGAAGCCGGGTCGTCCACGGAAAGGACCGTGAGGGTGGCTGCTACATCACCATCTCCCAGGACACCTGGCCTGGCACCTGGCCCACTGGAGCAACAGCATCACAGCATCAAGAGACATTCTCTGCCACATGGCCCTGCTGGTCACTGGCTGACCAATGTTGACAAAGACTGTGGCATGGACTCTGAGGATTTCCAATGGCAAGGACACCAACTCCCCTACTGAACTTTGGATTCCCTAATCCCGGAAAGCCCCTCACTTTGCCCCCCCCCCCAATAATAAATCACACTATTAAGAGTAGATGCCTGCTGGTAGCATTATTACCTAACATGTGTCTTGTACAGTCTAAACATGCCTGAGTCATCTGTTCACTTCAACCATCCACACCCTGGGGCCTGAGTCTGGCACAGGACACATGGGTCACAGTTCATTAGGCAAGACAGACATGGAGCACCATACACACCCGTGATGGTCAGAACCAGCTGAGGGGGTGGCCGAACAACCGTGCTGACAGACACATTGAGTACAGCAACAGTCATGCGCAGAGGTCAGGGATCCTGGCCCGTGTCCTGGGGGGCACCCAGGTATGTGTAGACAGGTGGCAGAACCATGTCCTGCAAGCTTGAGTCCGGTGGATGCAGAGAATGGGGTCATGGACAACGTTGGATGCATGGGGATGGCACATGTCACAATACCCACACAGTCATGGACATCATGCCCAATACACAGTCTCAGCACACACACACAGCTTGCATCTTGCCACTCGACACATTGACACATAGCCACAATCAGGGAATACCATGCCAGACATGCAGGATGCACCGTGCCAACACACCAGCATTGACTGAGAAGAGGCACCTTGGAGGCATAGGGACACCTTTAATAGTCATGTTTTTGGGATTGCAGAGGCAACTTGAAGTACACATGAACACATCATGTGGAGTAACATGTGGCTCCAACACTGGCACCCCCCTTCTGCAGCACAAATGCGTGATAGCCATGGAACTGGCACACAAGTGTCGGCTAACAGCTAAATACCCACAGCTGCTCACGGAGAGACTGCCATACACCATACATCCGCTGATGTGGAAGTCCCACGCCATGTCAAGACAATGTCAACCGTATGTGTCCGAGGGCAGTGTGACACACATTGATGCCATCATCACAATCCACTATCCCATCACTGATGACTGACAACCAGGCAGCCCATCTATTCAGGTGTACCCAGCTGCATGTCGTGTCCCATGGGGATGCCACATGTCTGCAGAGGAACCAAACCCCGACCGGGGCAGTGTGCACACATCGTGAACAACTGCCACACCCAATACACCCCAGATGCATCCCTTACCCCATGGAGACTTCCAAACGTGTCCGTGCCTGTAACGCTGAGTCAGCCCACGATGTCATGTCCATGAGGAATAGCAGTGCCACAACAATGCAACCAGCAAACGGCATGCGCAGGTACCTGGGGAAGAGAGACACACAAGAAGTCAGCCACAAAAAGCACAGCCACTTGCATGTGCAGTTACTCGACACATGTATGGATGACAACATGCTAGGTCACAATTATGACTGGGGAAATACTACCATCACTGCCACCATCACTCCAGTGACACACCCACACACACCTCTGACCCACGTGCCATACATGCAGGTGGAGACACACATCACAACGCATGCCACACGGGGACCAATGCGTGCACACTCAGACCCTGGTACTCACCACTAAGCAAAGAAGTCGCGTATGAGCCGAGTCCGGATGTCCTCTTGCGGCTCCACATCCTCCACATCACTAGCCCCATTGCCAAGCCCTTCGTCCTCCACGGGTGGATGGTCCTCGTCATGTTGATTCAGGATGAGTGGCACAGCTCTTTCAACTGCCATGTTGTGCAGCATGCAGCAGACCATGAAGATCTTGCAGACCTTCGCCGGGGCATAAGGGAGTGCACCGCCGGTCTTGTGGAGGCACCGGAATCGGCTCTTCAGCATGCCAAACGTCCTCTCTATCACTCGCCTTGTCCGGCCATGGGCGGTGTTATAGCGGAGCTGGGCCGGCGTGATGGGGTTGCGGAGAGGTGTCAGCAGCCAAGGCATGTTGGGATAGCCAGCGTCCCCTACAAGGAAAGCACATGGATATCGTTAGAACTGGCGAAGCGGTCGTGCTGCTCGGCTATACAGAATACAGGACAGACAGACTGTACCCACCAACAACACATGCCCGTTCGTTGCGCAGCTGCATCATCATATCAGGCATCCCGCTACGCCTCATGATGTAGGCATCGTGTGCTGATCCTGGGAAACGAGCACAGACATGTGAAATCACCATATTGGACAGACACACCACAAGGGCATTGATGGAGTGGTAGTGCTTCCGATTGCGGTACGCCACCTCCCGTGCGTGTGGTGGTACCAAACCTACATGTGTCCCATCTATGGACCCAATGACATGGGGCATCCCTCCCAGGGCATAGAATCCACGCTTGACCTCAGTCATCTGTTCAGGGGTTGGGAACTTGATGAAGTCATCCAGGTGAATCAACATGGCCTCCAAGAAATCATGCAGCACACCGCTGAACATGCTCTGGGACATGCCACCAACATGAGCTATGGTATTTTGGAAGGTACCCGTGGCAAGGAAATGTAGGGCAGCCATTACCTTCAGCTGGGGTGTCAGTGCCGTAGGATACCTGTGCTGCGGTTGCAGGTGTGGTGCCAGTCTCGCCGTCAGCTCCAGAATCAACGGTTGGGTGAAGCGGTAGAGCCGGATCCTGTCATTCTCCTGCATGGTGGCCAAGTCTGGAATTCTTCGGGCAACAGGAGGCGCTCTGCAGTAATTTGGAAGTGACAAGGAAGAGTGAGTGCACTACGAGAACAACTCATGTCTAATGAGCACATGTAAATCTGGCAATACACACATGCCACATAGGGAGTCAGGCATGTGCTACATGCCCAGGACACGTATGGATGCAAGGTGACACTCCTTCCAAGACCCAGCTACACACGGTGATTGAGAACCTCCCCATGCCATGCCATGGAAATAGCTGTGTCCCAGTGCAAGTGCACTGCCCGACGCAAGACAGGAGTGACATACACCCACACATCAGCAGAAGTGTGATGCCGATTGCAGAGACTGGTAGCGGAACACTTGAGCCACAGGTCACATGACATTACACTAGTCCAGCCCACACACCTTGCCATGAAGGTGCACATGTCATGACTCACCACACATTCCTTGTGAGTTTGCTGACATGGCCTTGTCACGCCACTCCGTGTCCCATGCATACATGTGCACCTCACATCCAATAACACATGTGGCATGGTGTTGGGAACAGTGTGCAATGACAATCTACACACAGCCACATGTTGGTTGCTGCAACGGCTGCAGCTTTTGAGGGTGCTACAACATCAACCTGATGTAAATCCCGGACACATATATGGCATAGTCACATTGTGCACTGTGGGTAGTGACAAGTCATGTGTCATGACCCCTGTACCGGGCATCATGGGACACTTCCGTGTGTTGGTGTCCGTGCCATGCCAGTGACGCTCACCCCAAGTGCGCTGTCCCACATGCACACATGTCAAAGGAGTCAAGGGCATGCCTGGCACACATTGCACCCTCACACAGTACACATGTACACATCTCATCATACATCTGGTGCCTTCTCCACTCAGGAGGCATGTTCCACATCACAGCCTGTGACACCTGTGCCCCACACATGTAGTAATGCACAGACGATGCCTTGATGTCCATTCCTGGACAAGTATGTCCATCCATGGACAAGTATGTCCGCCCTATTCCTACATGTGTGTCGCCTATCACCACAGTGATGTGTAAAAACCGCCGTACTGCTGCTGAGAGGGCCTGTGCATGTTCCCAAATCACTGTGGGAGTGCTGCCGTATGTGTACCCATCGTGATGGCGAGCGTACAGGCATTTGTACGGTCCGTAGCACTACGGGTACGCATACGCGTGCAGACCCAGAGTGATAGTGAGCGTAGATGCGTGTGTACGTTCCGTACCACTACGGGTACGCATACGCGTGCAGACCCATAGTGATAGAGAGCGTAGATGCGAGTGTACGGTCCGTACCACTACGGGTACGCATACGCGTGCAGACCCATAGTGATAGTGAGCGTAGATGCGTGTGCACGGCCCTATCACTATGGGTCTGCACGCGTATGCGTACCCGTAGTGGTACGGACCGTACACTCGCATCTACGCTCTCTATCACTATGGGTCTGCACGCGTATGCGTACCCGTAGTGGTACGGACCGTACACTCGCATCTACGCTCTCTATCACTATGGGTCTGCACGCGTATGCGTACCCGTAGTGGTACGGACCGTACACTCGCATCTACGCTCACTATCACTACGAGTACGCATACGCGTGCAGACCCATAGTGATATAGAGCGTACATGCGTGTGTACGGTCCGTACCACTACGGGTACGCATACGCGTGCAGACCCATAGTGATGGAGAGCGTAGGCATGCATGTACGGGCCGTTGCCATGCATTTGGGGTGCCCTAGGGCCCCCAAACGCAACGTACCTGTGTGTGATTCTCCAAATTACATAGGGGACAAGTATTAAGGCCTACATGCATGCTGGTTGTCATGGAGACCAAGTTCAAATTTCGAAATTGTTCTGGAAGGTGCACAGCAGAAGTCAGTTGGAATTCTTCTACTTTGTTGCAATGTGTATGTGGGGCTGACATCATGCAGGAGAATGAAACCGATAGAGAACCCACAGACTGCTAGGTTTGAAGGGATTGGTGGAAACATAGGATGCAAATGTGAGTGACCAATCACTCTGTACTCCTGTGCATGAGACTGGGCAGAAGGGCACATATAAGGCAGCCAGGTCCCATGAGGGAGCACTTGCCTGCACATCTTTGCATTCGTCGACCCAGCTGCTGCTACTGATTCCCTGGAACCATGTCAAGGGCTGTGGAGAGGACACAGCCATTCACCCTGGAGGAGAACATGGCTCTGCTGGATGTGATCCTCCCACAGTACTCCATGCTGTATGGGCGACCAGGGTATCAGGTGAGTGCATAGGCCACTGCCACAGACTGTCCCTATGTTGTGACTGTGACTTCTGCCATTGCGTCCAGGTGTAACACACATGCCATGTACTGTCGGGGGAGTCTCAGGGGGGGGGTGCCTGATGTCTCCCAGCAGTGCCCTGAGACAGGAGGGGTGGGGGCCTATCACTCACAGCAGTGCCCTGAGACAGGAGGGGTGGGGGCCTATCACTTCCAGCAGTGCCCTGAGACAGGAGGGGTGGGGGCCTATCACTCACAGCAGTGCCCTGAGACAGGAGGGGTGGGGGCCTATCACTCACAGCAGTGCCCTGAGACAGGAGGGGTGGGGGCCTATCACTCACAGCAGTGCCCTGAGACAGGAGGGGTGGGGGCCTATCACTCCCAGCAGTGCCCTGAGACAGGAGGGGTGTGTGCAGAGTCCTCCCAGCAGTGCCCTGAGACAGGAGGGGTGGGGGCCTATCACTCACAGCAGTGCCCTGAGACAGGAGGGGTGGGGGCCTATCACTCCCAGCAGTGCCCTGAGACAGGAGGGGTGTGTGCAGAGTCCTCCCAGCAGTGCCCTGAGACAGGAGGGGTGGGGGCCTATCACTCACAGCAGTGCCCTGAGACAGGAGGGGTGGGGGCCTATCACTCACAGCAGTGCCCTGAGACAGGAGGGGTGGGGGCCTATCACTCCCAGCAGTGCCCTGAGACAGGAGGGGTGTGTGCAGAGTCCTCCCAGCAGTGCCCTGAGACAGGAGGGGTGGGTGTGATGCACAGTGTGAGCCTTGATCATTGATTGTGACATTGCCATCATTCCACCTGTGTACCCACTGTGGCACGTACTGCTTCTTCCCTCACCAGGGGATGATGTCCCTATGACAAAGGTGCAATGCGTTGGCTGCATGACATGCCTCGTTGTAACCAGCTAATTTGTACCCATATGTCTCTCTGTGACATGTGGCTGGTGTATTGATGTGGTGTCACTTGTTCCTCCTCACAGGTAGGCGCCACTGCCAAGGAGCAGATCTGGCTGACCGCCGTCAGTGCCGTGAGGGGTGTGGATGGTCGGAGGCGGAGCCTGCCCCAGGTGAGGAAACGCTGGCAGGATATCCGGTGCTGGACGCGGAGGATTGCACGGCTCCTGCTGGGGGACTCACCTGAGAGCCACAAGAACCGCGGCCGCCGCCGTCTGAGCCACCTCCACAGGCGTGTGCTGCCGGTGGTCTTTCCAGACCTGGAGAGGCGCTTACAGGCGATGCAGCAGCCGGAAGGGGGTAGGTACATGTGTGTTTGTTGTGTGTCACCGGCATTTGTAAGGGCACAGTAGCATGAATTCACTGGCAGGGTTTAAAGGTGCTGTGCAGATCCTGTTTGCCCCAGTATAGCGCTGTGCCCCTGCCACCCTTCCCCTCCTTGCAATGTGTTCCCTGGTCTGTGTGTAGTCACTCCTTCACAAGGTAATGTAGGCTGGCGCTTTGTCCACGAGAACAATGACTGTAGCATCATGTGTGGGGGTGGTGTGTAACAGGTTGTGGGACCTTGCCTGTGCACTGTCAAGTTCACTGCATGTGGGTTCCATGTCAGTTGGCACTGATGCTGACTCCAGACATGGGAGTTGGTCTCTCATGTGTCATGCCTTACAGCGCGCATGTCCTATGTAGTGGCCTGTGACATGATGTGCATGAGTGTGCGATACACATAGTGCAGGGATGGTGACGTGTGTTGCAGTCATTACCATTCAGTAGCATGTAGTTGCGTGCCCACTACTGTCCCCTGGGGCACCTTTTCCTCAGTGGTGTATGTGTCATCATAAACGTGGCCAATCTCAGTGTCTACAGCGTAGGTTGTGCTCTGTGCCATTGTCCCCTGTCACCATGTATATAGACGTGCTATTTTGTACAGGTGTCCACTGTGCAGCCTGACCTGATTGTCCTTCTTCATACTCACAGTTGCCAGTGCCTGTGTGTCTTGTTATACTCATCTGAGGATGGGCACTGGTACCTCATTATTTGTACAGGCGCACCTTGGCTGTTTGGCGTCCAATCTTGCTTTTTGCCTGCCCCTGTGTGTATCACCCAGACTATGGAATGTTGGTGCCACCTGTGTCTCAACAATTTGCCTCGTGTAGGGTCTTGTTGGGGCGGGCAATGCCTATGTGTTAAATCCTGATTTCCACTTGCTGGGTCTGGGCAGTGTGTGATGTGTCTGGACACACACGCAATGTGCAGTGACCGAGTCATGTTGTGCATGTTTTCAGCATTACCTATGCAGCATGTGTCTCAAGTTCATGGATATGGTCCCTGGTCATCGGTATTTTCGCCAACGCTGTGTGGTGCAGATGCAGTGCTGGATTGTCCCCAGGGCCTGGGTGCTATGTCAGACTCCGTTTCCTGTGTTTAGCTATTGTCTCATGCTCTCCATGGTATTTCAGTGGCATGGTGGCTCAACCAACTGTGTGTTTCATGCCCTACATCGGTACCCTGTTCAGTAGATGTTAGGGATCTTCCTTTTCAGGCCATGCAATGTTACCTATGTAGATTGGACTCATGTGACAGATGTGTACAGGTGTCTGATTAATTTCTGTCTCTCCACCCTGCCCACAGCATCGTCGGGGGACACAGAGGGAGACATGGACACAGACCAGGCGGAGGGACCGAGCACCAGTGCCAGCCGTGACATCGGGTCTGGCACATCGAGTGGGACAGAGGCGGAGGAGAGTGTGGCCGAGGACCTGTCGACTGGCACATCAGACTACAAAGCTGACAGGTCCGAGGACGATGTCTCCGAGTGGGCGGGGCTGCACCAGCAGCTGACAGCGGAACAACACCTCGCACCGCCCCCTCAGTTTCCACCAGCCGCCTCCCACTTGCTCGTGTCCCTTCCCAGCGTGCCCGGTCACAGCATGTCTCCTTCCTGCCAGGCACCGCACCCCCTGCCCCTGTCTCCACTGCTGCCGCCAATGCAGAGTCTGTGGACATCCAGCGGCAACTGCAGGTTGGTCAGGCTGCGATCCTTAATGTCCTCCATGCCCACGGCAAAACCCTCACCAACATCGAGGCTTTCTTGGAGGGCATTCATTCATCGCAGGCTGACCAACGCAACTTGCTGAGGTCCATAGACTCCACACTGACTGCAGCAGTGGGTCTCCTGCAGCGCGACCTCCCCCCACCTACCCCTGCCCCATCCACACTTCCCACTCCCATGCCTGTCCCACGTACACCCAGACGTCGGCATGCACCCACATCAACGGACACGGGCACCACACCAGCAGGGAAGGTCCACCGCACTCCTCCTGACACGCACACACAGGGTGAGGTAGGCACACCCACTGGGTCGGGGGGCAAACGTGTGACACGCAGCCATAGTGGGAGTCCGCATTCTACCCAGTCCACTCCCTCCAAATCCCCTCCCCTCAGCTCTCCTGGCCACATCTCCCCCAAGGACTCCTTCATGGCCGCTCTGTCCCTGAGCCCCACAGTTACACCACCACGCAAGCGGTCAAGGAGGTCCCCGGTCAGGGTGGTTGAGTCTCCCCCCCCTGTCTCCACCCTCCCCCGGTGGCACTGCGACCCATCCCTCTGACCCCCCCCCTCCTTGGGGCCTGAGGTCCCTTCGGGTGCAGGGGACTCCCTGGAGGACCTTGCAAAGGTGTGTAGTGCCATCCTGGCCTCCGCCTTTGGCACTGACCCACCCCCTGTGGTGGAGTCCTCCATCCCTGCACCCACAACGCCGCCCCTTTGCCCTGATGTCCCTGCGGTGCCTGTTGCTTCCCCCCCCCCCTGATGCCCTCACCAGTGTGGAAGACGATGCCATTTGACTGTGCAGGCAAGGTAGGGGGCACGCATCCCACTGTGTCCCCCATCCAGCTGAGAATCATTGACTGCCCTATGGGCTTTGTGAAGATTGAACTGCCTGCGATCCACGGACATTGTGCTCATGCTGAATAAAGCTTACTTTTGTTTTCATTATCACACTACTGCTATGCTGGTATTGGTGTTGGTGGGGCTGCTACATGGTTTTGGGTGGTGTGTAAGGGTTTGGGTGTGTGGGATATGTAGTAGTGTACTGCTCATTGGTGGGACCCTGTGATCTGTGTGCCATCACAAGGTGTTGGCTAACTTTCTTTGTTCATGTAAGCAGTTACTGCATGGTGCACTTGTCCCAGGGTGTATTCCTTCCTCTGTGTACCCAGCTTTCTTCCCTGCAGGGTGTTCCCAATGTTTAGCGCAGAGCTGTGTCTACATGAGCTGTGTGTGTGACGGAGCCCTTCTACTTTGGCCATGCATGCAGGGCCATGTCTCCACCTGCAACAATCGTGGCATCCTTGGTGATCACTGTACTTGTGTGTGGAGTCTGTTGACATGAGTTCATGGGGACATGTTCCCTTGTAGCCAGTATGCATGTGGATAATTCTGGCCTCACACACATGTGTTACACCCCTCCTGTCTCAGGGCACTGCTGGGAGGACTCCACACCCACCCCTCTTGTCTCAGGGCACTGCTGGGAGGACTCTGCACACACCCCTCCTGTCTCAGGGCACTGCTGGGAGGACTCTGCACACACCCCTCCTGTCTCAGGGCACTGCTGGGAGTGATAGGCACCCACCCCTCCTGTCTCAGGGCACTGCTGGGAGGACTCTGCACACACCCCTCCTGTCTCAGGGCACTGCTGGGTGGACTCTGCACACACACCTCCGATTTCAGGATATGTACGCTTGGCACATACACGGTGGGGGTACGCTCAATGCATTCGAGGTGAGGGTACGAGTCTACTGACACTGGTGTGGTGGGGGTACGCTCCGTACGTCCGCGGGTGGGGGTACGGGTCGTACTGACACTGTTGGCATGGGGGGTACGCTCCTTGCATACGCGGGTGGGGGTACGGGTCGTACTTACACTGTTGGGCTGGGGGGTACGCTCCTTGCATTCGCGGGTGGGGGTACGGGTCGAACTTACACTGTTGGGGTGGGGGTACGCTCCGTACGTCCGCGGGTGGGGGTACGGGTCGTACTTACACTGTTGGGCTGGGGGGTACACTCCTTGCATTCGCGGGTGGGGGTACGGGTCTTACTTACACTGTTGGGCTGGGGGGTACGCTCCTTGCATTCGCGGGTGGGGGTTCGAGTCGTACTGACACTGTTGGCATGGGGGGTACGCTCCTTGCATACGCGGGTGGGGGTACGGGTCGTACTTACACTGTTGGGCTGGGGGGTACGCTCCTTGCATTCGCGGGTGGGGTTACGGGTCGAACTTACACTGTTGGGGTGGGGGTACGCTCCGTACGTCCGCGGGTGGGGGTACGGGTCGTACTTACACTGTTGGGCTGGGGGGTACGCTCCTTGCATTCGCGGGTGGGGGTACGGGTCTTACTTACACTGTTGGGCTGGGGGGTACGCTCCTTGCATTCGCGGGTGGGGGTACGGGTCGTACTTACACTGTTGGGCTGGGGGGTACGCTCCTTGCATTCGCGGGTGGGGGTACGGGTCGTACTTACACTGTTGGGCTGGGGGGTACGCTCCTTGCATTCGCGGTTGGGGGTACGGGTCGTACTTACACTGTTGGGCTGGGGGGTACGCTCCTTGCATTCGTGGGTGGGGGTTCGAGTCGTACTTACACTGTTGGGCTGGGGGGTACGCTCCTTGCATTAGCGGGTGGGGGTACGGGTCGTACTTACACTGTTGGGCTGGGGGGTACGCTCCTTGCATTCGCGGGTGGGGGTACGGGTCTTACTTACACTGTTGGGCTGGGGGGTACGCTCCTTGCATTCGCGGGTGGGGGTACGGGTCGTACTTGCACTGTTGGGCTGGGGGGTACGCTCCTTGCATACGGGGTGGGGGTAGGGTCCGTACATACCCGTCCCCACGCTATGTGATGTTTGTGCGGCCCGTACCCAGGCCTTTGCCACGTGGGTGCGATCCGTCCCGCCATTGTTGGGGTGACGTGTGTGGGCGTGGTCCGACTCGTACCCACGCTCTTCAGGCGTGGGTACGGGACGTACCTGTCTGGTTGTGTTGCCGGTTCGCGTGGTGACGGACTTCCGTTGTGGCGGTCGCTGGCTTATCAGGACACGCCCCCACCCCCTCGTGGTGACCAGGGCATGGGTGTCAGGTATGTCCAGGCCATGTGTGGTGTGTGACTTATGTGGTTGTTTTGTGGCCTGCCCTGGTCGTGCCACCCCCACCCCACCCCACTTTCCCCCCTCCCTTAGTTATTCTGACCTTCTGCGGCGTCTGCGTCGTAACCTGTAGAGGAGGTGTACTGCTATGAGGGCAGGGATGACTCGTAGGTTCGGGTCCATGTCTGTCCGTCGCGTACTGGTGCTCCTTGCTCGCGTCGTCCTGTCGCGTACGGGTCCTCCTTGATCGCGTCGTCCTGTCGCGTACGGGTCCTCCTTGGTGGCGTCGTCCTGTGTGTCCGTCACGTACTGGTCCTCCTTGATCGCGTCGTCGTCTGTCCGTCGCGTACTGGTGGTCCTTGTTCGCGTCGTCCTGATTTCCCGGCAGTTTTTGGCTGCCGCAAAATATTCACCGTGCGGGGTGACGTCGGTGCGAATCGTGATTCCTGGGTCGTGAATGGCTGGCTGCGAGCGTCCCGACGTCAGGTCGGCGCTTTCCCGGATCGCATTGGTAGGAGTTTTTTTGTTCGGTCGGGCTTTTTTACGATTCGTACGGTAATGGTGTACCCGTGCGAATCGTAATTCCTTGTTTGTGAAAATTGACGACCGGGTACGCGTCGGGCGGAGATTGTGCTCCGTCCGACGGTTCGTACCCGGTTTTTGCAGGATCGTGATCGGCACCATATTGTTTTGGTTGGTTTAGTTTTTTAAGTGGGGTGGTATTGCTGTTTGGTATAGACTATATATTTTTTGTTGAAACGTATTTTATTGTTTTACAAATCAACAACTCAAAAAACATTCCCCCGCCTTCACCTGTCCCGGAAGTACCACACATTTATCATCAAGACCAATTATTCAGGAGAAGGAACAACCTTCCCACCCAGTTCTCTACCCCCCCCCCCTCCCCCACCACATGTCAATGTACCCCACGTCCCCTACCCCTCTTACTATGTGCCCCTCCTCCCTAATTAATAAGATGCAGTAGCCCAACCTCTCCCTAAGCAAACAGAGCCTTCCCTCATGCCCAGTGGTATAGACTATAGGTGTTAATTTATACAGGTTTTTTAAAACTTAAAAAAGAGAACATGGATTTGTTTAGGGGTTTAGGATGTTTTGGGGTTGGAGTAGGATTTAATTATTATTTTATAAAGTATTTTGATAGTATACTTACTTTTTAGTGAGTCTTTTCTAGCAATCTTCAATATTTTCTTTAGCTGTTTGGAGTAATATCTGTAGTGGAAACATAAAGAGATGGAATATATAAGTTAGTTATTTATTTGAGTAAAGATAAATTAGTGTTTTAGTTTAATTTCGCAGTTTAGTTAGAAAAGAATATTTACTTACGTTTTTAGAATAGTAGTAGGATGTAGGTTTCTTCTGTTTAGCAGAGTTTCTTCTTCGTTCAAGGCTTTGGTTTAAGGCACAGTAGAAGACTTGTTTTAATTGGTTTATATAGTGGTTTTAAATTGTTTCTTGAATGTTATTGGTTGTTTTCTGTATGTGGCCTTTCTATTGGATGGTTTGAATTTTTTTTAGTTAATTGGTTTCCTTTTATGGAAAATGCTAATTAAGAGTATATTTAGTTTTAAAGGAGGAGAGTTTTAAATCATTATATATAAAAATATTGTTTATAATGTGTAGTAATTTTTTTTAAATGTGTTCGAAATGCCAATGTGATAATTATTTCAGTGTTTTTTTATTATGTTGTTAAATATTGAGATCCCTATAAATGTTATGTTTATGTTTAAGTAGAATCTCATTTGAAAATGTATGTTTTGGGAAAATATTGTCTTTATGTTGTTTAAAGTATTGGTTTTATTAGTATTAGAATTGTCGATATATTTTAAAAAAACGATATTATTGATGTCTATATTTTGGTTATCGATATTTGTGACATGTGTCATATTTATTTACTCATGTCGATATTTAGTATTGCGATATTTATGTGTGCGATTTTTGTGTGATCGATATAATTGTATTACGATATTGTAGTGTCGATATTAGTGTCGTTTTTTAAATAAGTATACAATGTCGATATTTTTGATGTCGATATATTTGATGCGATATTTGTGTAGTTCGATAATGTGTCTGTCGATAATATGTCAGAGATCCCTTTGCTTGGTTATGGACTGCGGCTGCGGCCGGCTGAGTTGATTAGCACTCCAGTAGCTCTCTTATTGCTTCATCGATGTGATTGTTAAGCTGTGTCTAGGTTTACACTGTGCATTAGCGGCCGGCCTGTTGGTTGTAGGCCCATACTTGTATGTCTCTGAAACTGTAATAAAGGTTTTTAAAAAAAAAAATAAATAAATAAAAAAAAAAAACCTGAGTGGTGGCTAAAGACCGCGTAAGAGACCAAACAAACACCAGCCACTGATTTTGTCTGTGCCTGACAGGTTAGAGTACAGACACCCAGATTTTTTATGATTTCCTTAGATGCTGGGGGGACTCCCAGTGCTGCGGGCCACCAGCAATCACTCCATAAATGTGTGTCTCTTCCCTGGAGAAGAATCTCAAATTTGTTGGCATTCAGCTGCAAGCAGTTGGCTTCCATCCAGTCCGCGATAGCCGTCATATCATTCTGGAACTTGACCATGTTTTGGTCTGAGTTGTTAGACAGAGAGATCACAAGCTGAGTATCATCAGCATAGGAGACCAGGGAGAGGCCCCTGCTGCTTGCAACTCCCGCTAGGGACAGTTGTTTATTAAGCACCAGCTGATATATGAACTGCCGTGGCTGTATTCCATTTGGTGTTTATTTCAAATATGATGCATGGGACAGCTGTCATGAGCAAATAAATTTTGCCTGATTTATAAGAAATGTTCGTTACACCAGCATTTATTGTGATGTCCCTGATGCATTCTGGAACTTATATGCACTACGGTCATGTGATCAGAAATACACCTATAAAATGCCTGCACGTATGCACTTTTTGTTTTCAGCTTCCTAATCCGTGATCAAGGCAGTCGCCGAAACTAGTTGGATATTTGGGAGCAAATGTGCTGCATTGTCCTGAAATAAAGCGTCTTGTCTTCAGAGATGGGCCTCTGTTTGTTCTCTCATGTGGCATGAAGTTACGGGCCTCTCCGTGCCTGCCAGAGGCCGCCCTGAAGGGTTGGAGGTTCCTTTTTCGGAGGTTTCTTTGTGGATTTAAATTAAGGAACATGACCCACTCGCTGTATTTCGCAACCTAACAAGGTAAAAGCCATTTATGCAAAAAGATTACAGCACTGCAAGGGATTTGGTGCAGATGATTTCTGACACCAATCGCTCTGGGGACGGAAGCTTTTGACCGGGACAGTTGTTTATTAAGCACCAGCTGATATATGAACTGCCGTGACTGTATTCCATTTGGTGTTTATTTCAAATATGATGCATGGGACAGCTGTCATGAGCAAATAACTTTTGTCTGATTTATAAGAAATGTTCGTTACACCAGCATTTATTGTGATGTCCCTGATGCATTCTGGAACTTATATACACTACGGTCATGTGATCAGAAATACACCTATAAAATGCCTGCACGTATGCACTTTGTTTTCAGCTTCCTAATCCGTGATCAAGGCAGTCGCCGAAACTAGTTGGATATTTGGGAGCAAATGTGCTGCATTGTCCTGAAATAAAGCGTCTTGTCTTCAGAGATGGGCCTCTGTTTGTTCTCTCATGTGGCATGAAGTTACGGGCCTCTCCGTGCCTGCCAGAGGCCGCCCTGAAGGGTTGGAGGTTCCTTTTTCGGAGGTTTCTTTGTGGATATTTATATATATATATATATATATATATATATATATATATATATATATATATATATATATATATATATATGTATATATATATATAGATATATTCACTTAAAAAACCATAGGTTTCACACATGTTATAGTTAGCTGGACATTTCACTCGTAAAAAACCAATGAAATTCCCCCGTTATAGTTAGTGCAGGCAACTATAACTCACGCGACCGCAATCCTCTGCTGATGACGTCAGATATTACATCACTGTATTTAGACACTTATTTACCCATGTCTTCTTCCATTAATCTTTAGCTATACATATATTACAAATATTTATTTTTCATAAAGACACATATGTCATCAGTGATGTAATATCTGACGTCATCAGCAGAGGATTGCGGTCGCGTGAGTTATAGTTGCCTGCACTAACTATAACGGGGGAATTTCATTGGTTTTTTACGAGTGAAATGTCCAGCTAACTATAACATGTGTGAAACCTATGGTTTTTTAAGTGAATTTGCAAGGTTTTTTAAATGTTAATTCGTAACTATAACGAGTGTGAAACCTATGGTTTTTTCAGTGAATTTGTACGGTTTTTTAAATGCTAAGTTATGTATTTATTATTTTATTTTTTTTCCAGGTTTTTCACCGTGCGCGCACCGTGCGATCGCTGTAGGCGCTCGGTGCGCTTAGCGCACCGAGCTCCCACGGTTCGCCGTGCGCGCACTGTGCGCGCACCGCGCGATTTTAAAAAAAAATTAATAAAAAATTCGCCCTTGGGGGTTCTTCTGTGACCCCCTGACCAAGGCTAGGGGGTCAGGAACTGTCCACTCTGCCCCCTTTTCACGTTCTCCACCTTTTTTTTTCACCCCCTCAGACTGCGAGAGACAAAATGGCGGCCGACACTTCCTGGTTTCGACCGATTCGAATGTTTACCGACATCTAACAACCAATCAGAATTGCGCTCACGCACGGCAGGGTGCGCGCACAGTGCACGCACGGTGCGCGCGTATAGATATTGATATGCTTTTAAATGCTATTTTCTCAGGAAATACTGAACAGATTTACACCAGACCTGCAAAAGGCATTTCCTTGACCTTATGGCTACCTCTCTGCCAAATTTCACGTAATTCTGTTCAGCCGTTCGGGCTGTAGCTGCGACTAAAGGTCCTATAGAAAAATGCATGGGGAAAACGCGTTTTGGGACCCCCCATTTTTCTCGGCCCCCGCTTGACGAATCACCCCGAGACTTTCAGGGTAGGAGCTGAACGGAGCGCATCATTAGTTTTGAAAATTTCGCGAGGATTCGTCAACCGGCACCAAAGTTATTGAAAATAGAATTTTGACATTTCCTATGGAAACTAGGTTGTAACTATAACTATCTACTGGCGACCGCCAGTAGATAATATATATATATATATATATATATATATACACACACATATATTTATATTCACTGAAAAAACCATAGGTTTCACACATGTTATAGTTAGCTGTACATTTTACTGATAAAAAGCCAATGAAATTCCCCCGTTATAGTTACTGTAGGCAACTATAACTCACGCGACCGCAATCCTCTGCTGATGCTAATACTGTATTTAGACACTTATTTGCCCATGTCTTCTTCCATTAAATTTTAGCTATACATATATTACAAATATTTTTTTTTCATAAAGACACATATGTCATCAGCAGAGGATTACGGTCGCGTGAGTTATAGTTGCCTACAGTAACTATAACGGGGGAATTTCATTGTTTTTTTATCAGTAAAATGTACAGCTAACTATAACATGTGTGAAACCTATGGTTTTTTCAGTGAATTTGTACGGTTTTTTAAATGCTAACTTACTTTACGCCATTCGTGGCGTGCGCGCCCAGTTAACGCAGTTCGTTCCGTGCGCGCACGGTGCGCTTCGCGCACCGTGCGCGCACAGTGAGCACGCGGTGCGCGAAGCGACCGCAATCCTCTGCTGATGACGTCAGATATTACATCACTGTATTTAGACACTTATTTACCCATGTCTTCTTCCATTAATCTTTAGCTATACATATATTACAAATATTTATTTTTCATAAAGACACATATGTCATCAGTGATGTAATATCTGACGTCATCAGCAGAGGATTGCGGTCGCGTGAGTTATAGTTGCCTGCACTAACTATAACGGGGGAATTTCATTGGTTTTTTACGAGTGAAATGTCCAGCTAACTATAACATGTGTGAAACCTATGGTTTTTTAAGTGAATTTGCAAGGTTTTTTAAATGTTAATTCGTAACTATAACGAGTGTGAAACCTATGGTTTTTTCAGTGAATTTGTACGGTTTTTTAAATGCTAAGTTATGTATTTATTATTTTATTTTTTTTCCAGGTTTTTCACCGTGCGCGCACCGTGCGATCGCTGTAGGCGCTCGGTGCGCTTAGCGCACCGAGCTCCCACGGTTCGCCGTGCGCGCACTGTGCGCGCACCGCGCGATTTTAAAAAAAAATAAAAAAAATTTCGCCCTTGGGGGTTCTTCTGTGACCCCCTGACCAAGGCTAGGGGGTCAGGAACTGTCCACTCTGCCCCCTTTTCACGTTCTCCACCTTTTTTTTTCACCCCCTCAGACTGCGAGAGACAAAATGGCGGCCGACACTTCCTGGTTTCGACCGATTCGAATGTTTACCGACATCTAACAACCAATCAGAATTGCGCTCACGCACGGCAGGGTGCGCGCACAGTGCACGCACGGTGCGCGCGTATAGATATTGATATGCTTTTAAATGCCATTTTCTCAGGAAATACTGAACAGATTTACACCAGACTTGCAAAAGGCATTTCCTTGACCTTATGGCTACCTCTCTGCCAAATTTCACGTAATTCTGTTCAGCCGTTCGGGCTGTAGCTGCGACTAAAGGTCCTATAGAAAAATGCATGGGGAAAACGCGTTTTGGGACCCCCCATTTTTCTCGGCCCCCGCTTGACGAATCACCCCGAGACTTTCAGGGTAGGAGCTGAACGGAGCGCATCATTAGTTTTGAAAATTTCGCGAGGATTCGTCAACCGGCACCAAAGTTATTGAAAATAGAATTTTGACATTTCCTATGGAAACTAGGTTGTAACTATAACTATCTACTGGCGACCGCCAGTAGATAATATATATATATATATATATATATATATATATATATATATATATATACACACACATATATATATATTCACTGAAAAAACCATAGGTTTCACACATGTTATAGTTAGCTGTACATTTTACTGATAAAAAACCAATGAAATTCCCCCGTTATAGTGACTGTAGGCAACTATAACTCACGCGACCGCAATCCTCTGCTGATGCTAATACTGTATTTAGACACTTATTTGCCCATGTCTTCTTCCATTAAATTTTAGCTATACATATATTACAAATATTTTTTTTTCATAAAGACACATATGTCATCAGCAGAGGATTACGGTCGCGTGAGTTATAGTTGCCTACAGTAACTATAACGGGGGAATTTCATTGGTTTTTTATCAGTAAAATGTACAGCTAACTATAACATGTGTGAAACCTATGGTTTTTTCAGTGAATTTGCAAGGTTTTTTAAATGCTAATTCCTAACTATAACGTGTGTGAAACCTATGGTTTTTTCAGTGAATTTGTACGTTTTTTTAAATGCTAACTTACTTTACGCCATTCGTGGCGTGCGCGCCCAGTTAACGCAGTTCGTTCCGTGCGCGCACGGTGCGCTTCGCGCACCGTGCGCGCACAGTGAGCACGCGGTGCGCTTCGCGCACCGCGCGCCCACTTTACGCAGTTACTGGCCCACATTATGCGAGATGGGCCATGTACGCACGATGCGCTTCGCGCACCGTGCGCACATGGGGGACATATTATGCGCATCGTTGTGAAATGTTTTGTTTATTGTTTTCATTTATTTCATAAGCCATGCACAAATGGCATACGGTAAGCGTAATCGGCGATTTTTCGAAAAAAAAAAAAATTTTTTTTTGGCCTTCTGGGTTGTTTGGGGGCCCGTATATCATTGCTGGGTGAATATTATCTCAATATACTGGCCCTTTACACATTTTTGGGCTCCATTTATGCAGCCCCACTCAGAGTGCGAGAGAGAAAATGGCGGCCGCCGCTTCCTGGTTTCGGCCGATTCGAATGTTTACTAAGATCTAAGAGCCAATCAGAATCGCGCTCGCGCACGTCACCGTACGCGTACGGTAAGCACACCGTAAGCGCACCGTAAGCTGGCTCAGATATATATATTGATTTAAAGGCTATTTTCTCAGAATCTACTGAACAGATTTACACCAAACCTACAAAAGGCACTTCCTTGACCTGAGGACTACCTCTCTGCCAAATTTCAAGTAATTCTGTTCAGCCGTTCGGGCTGTAGCTGTGTCTAAAGGTCCTATGGAAAAATGCATGGGAAAAACGCGTTTTGGGACCCCCCTTTTATCTCAGCCCCCGCTTGACGAATCCCCCCCGAGACTTTCAGGGTAGGAGCGGAGCGTAGCACCCCACCTATTTTGAAAAATTCGCGAGGATTCGTCGACCGGCGCAAAAGTTATTCAAAATAGAATGTTGCGGATTTCCTATGGAAACGTGGTCCTAACTATAACTACCTACTGGCGACCGCCAGTAGGTAATATATATATATATATATTAAATAGTGTAGGGCTCAAAGCTGAACCCTGTGGGACCCCGTGACATACAGTGTGTACTTAAGAGCCATAGGGAGGAGAAATCCCTTGAAAGGATCTAGCTGATAGAAATGATGCAAACCAATTTAGTGTAAAAACAACAATTGATGGACAGAATGCAGAACAATGTCATACATTCACCCCAGTACAGAGATCTGGGCCTAAATCCATCGTTTTTTTGCTCACCATGCCATTCCAGTTTGAACCCAGCCATATGCAAATCAGTCTTGACCCTGTGCCTCATGGGAACAGTCCAGCCCGAACTGCCAAGCCAGGTCCTCCCTGGACTGGAAACAAGCATCCTAGGACCGGTTTCGGGGTTTCACCCCTCTTCAGCCAGGATAGCTTGATTCCAGTGGCATGGAGAGCACGGGACTCACGTCTGAGCATACCCGTCCCACTCGGGGTAACAAATGCAAAAACAACAATTGTTGGACAGAATGCAGAACAATGTCATACATTCACCCCAGTACAGAGATCTGGGCCTAAATCCATCGTTTTTTTGCTCACCATGCCATTCCAGTTTGAACCCAGCCCTATGCAAATCAGTCTTGACCCTCTGCCTCATGGGAACAGTCCAGCCCGAACTGCCAAGCCAGGTCCTCCCTGGACTGGAAACAAGCATCCTAGGACCGGTTTCGGGGTTTCACCCCTCTTCAGCCAGGATAGCTTGATTCCAGTGGCATGGAGAGCACGGGACTCACGTCTGAGCATACCCGTCCCACTCGGGGTGACAAATGCAAAAACAACAATTGATGGACAGAATGCAGAACAATGTCATAAATTCACCCCAGTACAGAGATCTGGGCCTAAATCCATCGTTTTTTTGCTCACCATGCCATTCCAGTTTGAACCCAGCCATATGCAAATCAGTCTTGACCCTGTGCCTCATTGGAACAGTCCAGCCCGAACTGCCAAGCCAGGTCCTCCCTGGACTGGAAACAAGCATCCTAGGACCGGTTTCCGGGTTTCACCCCTCTTCAGCCAGGATAGCTTGATTCCAGTTTTCGCCCTAAGTGGGATGGGTGTTCCCAGACGTGGGACCCGTGCTCACTACGCCACTGGAGTCAAGCTATCCTGGCTGATGACGGCTGATAGCCAGAAACCGGTCCTAGGATGCTTGATTCCGGTCCAGGGAAGACATGGCTTGGCAGTTCGGGCTGGACTGTTCCCATGAGGCACAGGGTCAAGACTGATTTGCATATGGCCATGTCTAAACTGGGGTGGTGTAGTGGGCAAAATAACGATGGATTTAACCCAGATCTCTTGACTGGGGGAGAATGTCTGCATTGTCAGCATTCCGTCCATCATTTGTTTGTTGTAACGCTTTTCGCCCTAAGTGGGATGGGTATTCCCAGACGTGGGACCCGTGCTCACTACGCCACTGGAGTCAAGCTATCCTGGCTGATGACGGCTGATAGCCAGAAACCGGTCCTAGGATGCTTGATTCCGGTCCAGGGAAGACATGGCTTGGCAGTTCGGGCTGGACTGTTCCCATGAGGCACAGGGTCAAGACTGATTTGCATATGGCCATGTCTAAACTGGGGTGGTGTAGTGGGCAAAAGAACGATGGATTTAACCCAGATCTCTTGACTGGGGGAGAATGTCTGCATTGTCAGCATTCCGTCCATCATTTGTTTGTTGTAACGCTTTTCGCCCTAAGTGGGATGGGTATTCCCAGACGTGGGACCCGTGCTCACTACGCCACTGGAGTCAAGCTATCCTGGCTGATGACGGCTGATAGCCAGAAACCGGTCCTAGGATGCTTGATTCCGGTCCAGGGAAGACATGGCTTGGCAGTTCGGGCTGGACTGTTCCCATGAGGCACAGGGTCAAGACTGATTTGCATATGGCCATGTCTAAACTGGGGTGGTGTAGTGGGCAAAAGAACGATGGATTTAACCCAGATCTCTTGACTGGGGGAGAATGTCTGCATTGTCAGCATTCCGTCCATCATTTGTTTGTTGTAAAACCAATTTAGTGTGGCATCTCCAAATGCCTATCTCTTGTAGACGTTGCAGCAAATCTTATGCGATACAGTGTCGAATGTGGCACTGAGGTCAAGAAGGATCAGGTATAGCAATATCATCCAAGGGGAGGCGTGTTTTACCAAACAAGGGCCGGCGTCATGATGAGGGCATCCGGGACTTGTGGTAAACGAATCCAAAGGGAAGTAACTAGAAAAAAGAAAAATAATTAACTAGAAGGAGAGGGGAGAGGGAAGGAGAAGCGCGTGGAGGTGTAGGGCTTGAATAGGGTTATGCTCACCCCTGTAATACAGCTTCTGAGAGTTTGGAGGCTATCCAATGAATGGGAGTGTACTCTTGGTTGAAACGTCAATGTGCATTTGTGTCGCACAGAGATTGAGGCAGTTACGGCGGGGATAAAATTGAAAGAGCCAGGTGAAAACACTAGAGCAAACAGTTGAGTAAGGAGGGGGCATACCAAAAAGTACCATGGGGAACAGCCCAAGATCAAGAGGATATTACACAGATATTTGTTTACATGTTGTAAACCAAAGTGGTGCCCATGAGATGTATTGTAGCATGATCAGCACATATTCAATTACATGACAATATAAAAATGATGAAATGAATGAATACATATAAGCATTTGGGGAAGACAAAAATTGTTGCAAAAATAAATAATTAATTAACAAATTTTGATTGTCCAAGCCGCAGAAAGTAATGACATGCTGGGTAGTGGTGTAATCCTCATATGTATGAACTGAAAAAACAGACAAATAGATATACACATGAAGTACAATACTTGATCAATTGTCAAATGTCGTTTGGTAAAATGTCTTAACAAACTGTAAGGTGGAATAGTCCAACTAAGTATGGAAAACATATACAAACAGACAGATATACATATACAAAAGATTGAAGAAGCACTCTCTGGTGACAGTGTGGGTAGGGGACATCCACAGTGCAACATTCAATGTATAGACCACAAGAATGAAAATAAATAAACAGAAGATCGCCTCAAACGGGTATCAAAGCGGAGTCAGTCTGAGGCCAAACGGGGTAGGAGCCTTTAGATATGGATGGTGTTAATCCATTCAACTAAGGTGTTTAATCTGTGATTGACTGAGTCACAGCATGTTCTCCACCTACATTCACATCTATTAAGGAGTGGTTGTAGATCTCCTCCGCATTGAGGCAATGTAGGCTGATCAAATACTTGCCACACAATGTCTGTTTAGGAGTGATTTTTTCTTAATGTACTTTGAGACAAGGGGAGCATTTTCTACTCTGCATCGGATGCGACTCTTGTGTTGAATGATGTGTTGTTTCACCATCTGTGTGGTCTGAGCTATATATAATAGGTCACATGGACAATGTATAGCGTAAATCACATTCATGGTGCAGCAATTAGTAAAATGCTTCAATTAGTAAGAGTGATCCCTCACTTTAAATTCCTTTGTATTAAATGTGAGTGGGCACACGACACAGCTCTGGCATCTGAAGTGTCCAAATATTGGGGGGAAGACCCCATGCTGAGGTGATGGAATCAGTGTTGTCAGACTTATTGGGCCATGTGATTGCATGTACCAAATGGTCTGCCAAATTGATACCCCTTTTGAAAGAAAACAGGAGGTTGTTGGAAAGAGGTATGTGTATACAATATGTACCAATTTTTCCTGATGATTTTGTTAACTTTATTGCTTGATGGGCTAAAAATCGATACAAATGGAATACGTCTATTTTCTCGTTTCTGTCTGGGTGTCAAAAGAATATCTCTGTGGTTATATCACGCCCTTTTGCATGCCTGAGACATCAGGCAGCGTGGGTAGGCATGTTGATTGAGTTTTTCAGAAAGAATTGATGTTTCCCAGAAATAATAGTTTTTTCACTTGCAGTTCCTCCGAATTCGGAGGAACTGACCATAGGGGAGACTGTCACGGACACCACGAGGATGGCAACTGGAGTATAGTAAAATTGTGTTCCGTTCTGTGGGTTTTCGGAATAGTGAGGTACCGATCTTTCCATTCTCTAAGTGAAGAGTAAGGTCCAAGAAAGGTAGATAATTATTTTTGGAATCTGAAGTGAATTTCAAATGGGGTCGACAGTTATTGAGCCCTTCCATAAAGGTAATCAAGATGTCATTGCTTCCCTGCCAAAGGAGGAGAATGTCATCAATATACCTCCGCCAGAATGTTATTAGATTAAAAAAAGAGTTAAGTGGTGTAAGAATACAAGTCATTTCTAGATTGTGTAGACACAGGATGGCAAAGTTGGGTGCAAAACATGCGCCCATGGAAACATCTTTGATCTGCAGGTAAAAGGTGTCTTTGTAGAGGAAGTAGTTATTGGTGAGAGCAATCTTAAGTAAGTCAATTACAAATTCAGTCGGGATACAAGTGGGTTTAGTTTGGGCATTTAACAGATTTTGAATAATCAGTAGGGCATCATCATGTGGAATTTTTGTGTATAGGGACTCAATTTTCAAGCCTACCATGAAGTCCGTATTGGTGTTGAACATTCTGCCCTCTATGAGATTAATGAGATTGATGCCATCTCGTCGTATCCGTAGATGGAACAAATTTCTTGATGATGTTATCCATGTATTTGCCTAGTGGCTCAAGAATGGAGCCACAACCTGAGACTATAGGTCGGCCTGGGGGTTGGTGTCATCCTAATGTATTTTGGGTAATACATAGATAACTGGGGTCTGAGGACCGGGGTTATTGAGGAAAGCATGTTCTTTTTCTGTTATTACATTCTGAAGTCTGGCCTGGTTTGTTACTATTTGTTTTTTGGAGTGAATGTCGGGTAAAGAATCAGAGGATAGAGTGCGGTAGTGAGCATTGATTGGTAGTTGTCTCATTATTGCCATGTCATATTTGTCCATATCCATGATTATAATCCTGACACCTTATCAGCTGGTTTAATCACAATACTCGAATTCTCCTTAAGATTGTGTAATGCCTGTTTTTCTGCAGGAGTAAGATTGTAAGGCACAAACTCAAATTGGTTTTTAATTTCAATGATTTCATGGAGAACTAGTCTTTCAAATGTCAACACTTCCGGGGCCATGGTTGCGGCTGGTGGGATGAACGTTGAAGGAGGATGAAAAGGGAATTGGAGCAATTGGTCCCTAGGTGCTCCATCAGAAAATAATTGCTTTAATCTAATGCGTCAGAAGAACTGAAGTAAGTTTTCCTGAAGGTCAAAACAATTACATCAATCCATAGGGAGGAATGATAAACCCTAACTTAAAAGAGAAATTTCTTGAGAGGACAAATTATGTCTGGAAAGATTGAAAATGGGGATCATTTTAGTGTTAGGTTCTGGTGTAGTTTTAGGTGTAGTTATTGGGGTGGTTCCCATTGGTGAAACTTGTGTTGGGTCCGGTGTTCCCCTGAGTATTGGTACTGATATTTGGGTCTGGCACTGCCTCTGCCACGTCTGCGGTTCCCGCCTAAAAAACGAGTGGATAGCAGTGGTGGTGTTCTACTCTGATTTCTGTCTGTGCTCGATCCCTCGCCTGGCTCGGAGTCCTCAACCGATGTGTTGGAGGAATCTCAGAATGGTATTGCTTGATTATTCCTATATCCACCACAATTTCGTGTTCTTAGTGGTTGATATGGTAAAGAATTTGTCTCATAGATAAGGATAAGTCTTTTCTTTGTTGTAGTTCTTAATATCCTTTTGTATTTTAGTAGTAGTAGGCGTTCCCGAGCAAAAAGCCACGACAACACCACACCTCAACATTCTCAACGACCAGCCAGATCGGCAATGAGAAGACAAAACATGCGATAAGGCGCGTTAGCAGCAGGAAATTAACACCTGCTCTGACCTGGTGTAAAGTCGGACGACAACCTGACCATCAAAGGTAGCCCAGTCCTGAAGCCACACATGAAGAACAACATATGCCATGGAGCCACTGACCATGCATCCCGGAGCCCAAGAGGGCAACAACACCCACCGCCACCACCCCCAGGACCACACCACCCCCCTCCGCCCCCGGGGCCACACTCCGGGCCCCCCCACCCACTCCCGGACAAAGATATGACACATCAACGTTACGAAATCATGAACAAAACAATGTGCCTGATGACACACAATTACAACACCTAACATACATGTGTGGTCAGAAAAATGAGAATCATACATTCATCTCAGAAGTTCCAAATAATTTGTTTCATACAGAATAAACACAAAACAACTATTTAGAAGAGTCATGGCAGGTCCTCACAGGACAATCTGTAAGTCACAGCCTGCAAAACAAAAGTCCAGATAAGAAGGTGTGTCATGCGCTCATCAAAGGACAGAGAGCGCGAGCGAAAGAGAGAGGGAGAGAGAGATAGAGATAGAGAGAGTGAGAGAAAGAGAGGGAGAGGGAGAGGGAGAGAGAGAGAAAGAGAGAGATTGTACAAGGAGTGCAAGGCCAATCAGGCTCTTGGCTCATACATGCCAACTGTTGTGTGTGTATCGCTATTGGTGCACACTAAGTCAAAGACCTGGCATCAATTACAACGCAAAGGCCACATCACATTTAAAAAATGCAAGTAGTAGCCTGACTAACATTAGGTATAAAAGCTCCTTTGTCTCAATACACAAGGCGGAAGGACATCTGAACCCCCGACCTTGGTCTTGAATGTGGCTGGCACTCCCTGCGAGAGATACCATACCAGATCTTGATGACTCCCACACCACGAACTGCGCAAATGAAAGATCAACATGTCCACACCCCACACACACTTGTTCCTGCTTGAGGTACACCTGCATGGCATGCCCCTGACACATAATTAAAAAACAACCCATTCATCCAAACGTTGCACACAAATACGACTCATTGCACCGAGCAGTGGCATATCATCAAAATAACTGCCGCCTGTCAGAAGAGTGCCAATGCTGCGAGGCCAACAAAGGCAATGGCTGGCAATCCCAGGCACATGCACAACCCCTGTCACTTGGAACTGTACCCTGCACGAATGCTGCATCTGTTGGGATCACTGCCACTGGCAGTGTTGCGCACCAGTTGCCGTCTGAGTTTCCGACTTGCGTATGTCACCTGCGTCCAGCCCTGGTTCCACTGTCGATCATGCACATTCGAGTGGCCCATGGATGTCTGCCTATAAAACACAACGGTAGCTGAACTGGATTATGATTTGTGTGTGCGCCCCTTGTTGGCCCACGAACAGGAGTGTAACGGGGATACCCGTGCATGGGATGCCTTGATATTTGGCGTATGTGCAGGCAGTTGGGCATGGGAGATTGCACAACTTCTCGTGTGCAGTGACCACATCGAGGCGGTCCCCTATTGGGCTGTGTTGTGGATTGGTGAAACGGTGTGGATGGAGCACAGCTGCCCGGACCAGTTAATGGATTGGCTCGTTCTCGTGTTCCTTGAACTCGACAACGATGTACTCTTGGAACAGATTGCCCATGAAGCTGCGCTCGCATTCATGGACGAGTAACTACGTTCCTGCAGCCACAACTGCTTGTCACCCACTGCACAGATCCCCACACCTTGTAGCATCTTGGAGGAATGGTCACATATCCGACCACAACAGTGGACATGTCTGCCATTGCCTGGACTCAGAATGCATGTGCGTGGACCGATGCATGTGTACACACACCTGTGCAAGGTGATGCAGTCCAAAGGGCGGAGCTGCACAGCGTCGTTTGGCAACGTTCCAAAATCGGAGAAACTGCTGGGGGGAGAGTAAACACATGGCAATGTAGTACGATATGTGACCCTATAGGACCCTTTCACCAGCACACTGTCAGCAGAGCACACAGTTGGCGCAGTCCGGTGGTACAGCACTATACAAATCTTTTGGGCTGTGAGTCGTGTCCCCTGACACGGGGCAATGAGCAGACGCCAAACATCACATGACTCGTCCAGCAAGGCAAGGTGGGCTGAGACTGTTGACATCCGGAATGATTTGTGTTCATTTTTCGCAGCCCATTTCTTGCAACTCAATATGTTCCTAAGCTGCCTGTAAGTGTCTTAAACATTGGTCTGTATGTTGTGGCCCGTGCCTTGCCCGTACTGACACGCACATGCTAATAAAGTCTACGCAACTTCACTAGTGTACAACTGTGATGTGTGTTGATTAAAATGACAAATCGTGTGCCTCCATGAGCATTGTCCGTACACAGGGAGGGATTGACTGACGCTTGTAAATTGGGGGTGAGTCCCTAATGACAGCTCCACCTCTGTGAGCCAGACATTGTGGTTGGGATACTTGCTGGCAGACTTGTGCTCTTACGTATCTCCAGCAATGTGAGTATGGTGTCCAACTTATTTGCATGTAGATCAAGGTTATCCATCGAAACAGACTGTGTCCACACAGATGTGTGTGAGTGGGTATGCGAAGAGACATTCTGTTGTCACATGTGATGGGTGACACCACTTCAGGACTGCTACCGAATTTGACATTTCTACACACAGCCCTATTTAATACATGGATGTGGGGCTACATTGGGGGGAACAAGACTGTTGGTCATGTGCAATGAGGCCACAGCTACTTCACACCTTCACAGTCATCTAATTGGCCATGTAGGTCAGGGTCAAACATGCGCATAGTTGACATTCACCAGGGTGTACCTTTTAGTGCAATCAATGTCCCTATATTCATCCATACTTTTATACATGAGTGAGCATAGACATGACACATCTGTGTGATTTGGAATGTTTTATTCACATTCTGGGGAGTGTCGGCGCTGGAGCACTACATGGCCATTTCAAGCCCACATGACATGGTTGCCCAGTGGTGGGCCAGCCAGAGTCCTTGGGGGAATGCAAAGTTAATCTGTAGAGGAAGAGTTCAGTCTGCAGCCGGATTGCTGTGTCATTGGTACCAGAGCAGATATGGCAGTCCATGTCGGGGTCCCGGGTGAATGTCACAGAGTGTTTTGGGGGACATTGGGAGGTGTTGTTTCAGGCATGATGCATAGGGCTGAACCAGGCCGGGACAGGCCATATGTCGGGGACGGATGCTACTACCTCCTTCCTCACACAGTCATTACCCTCCACATCTTGCTCCTCTGAGACGTCTTCTGTGTCCGGTGTGTCAGGTGTGTGTGGTGGTGTTATGGCTGCATCACTGTGTGCCACTGACACATCATGGTGCGAAGGTGATAGGACTGCATCACTGTGTGCCAAAGACACATCAGGGGCGGAAATGTGTGTGTCGAAGTTCCTTCAACAGTTATCTGTGACAGGCTCAGTGGCAGCAATGGCAAGATGAGGAACTGCAAGGCATGGAAGATCCCAGCTACATTTCGCTGGTGTTCAGCTGTGGCAGCCATACTTCCAGCCTGCCTCGACTCCATGGTCTCCATGTCCTCCACATCTGTGCCAACTCTGTGCTGTCATTGCTGGAGCCTGTCTGACTAGACAGTTCTTGTATCCGAGTAATGGTCCCAGCGATGTCAGCCAAGGATTGTTAGAGAGCATGGTGCGGACAGTGGGTGTCCGTTAGGGACTCTAAGTGGTCCCTGATGGGACTCAGATACTCACGTGTGGCATCAAGTTTGGCTGCCACGAGGTCGAACCCCACCCGCAGCTGATCAGCCATCTTCTCCTGGCACCCTAACACACGGCATTGGAATTCCATGTGTTGTTCGTGGGGATCCTGTGAGCCAGCCGTGGTGGTGTGTGCTTCCTGCTGTGTGGTCTGTGCAGGTGGTGGGGTCACCGCAATGCAGCTGGGCTGCCCTGCTCCTTGGGGTGGGGTGTGGAGGCTGTCCATTACTCGTTGGAGGGTGTCTGAGCAAATGGGCATGGTGTCCTCTTCATCATCACTGAATAGATGTGTGATCTGCTCAGCATGAGGTGTTGATTGTCCCTCTGCAATATAAAGGGGAGATGCAGGTTAACAGTGTGGCCCATGTATGTTGATGCATTGTAGATGTTTACATACAGACTGCATGACAATATACATTGTGAATGTTTTGGTGAAGCTGGCTATTTGATGGGAGACAGTGGACATTTCAACTACATGACGGATGTGTGATTGTACTCGCACATTATCATCTCACAGTATCATGCAATGTGATCCCCCCCCCGACCACCCCGGATCAACGGAGGACACAAACAACCCATAGGAAAGACAACATACCCAGCAGCGAAGGCATGTGCAGACCCGGTCCCCCGGCTGGGCGTTAAATGGCAATCCGACCACCCGCCCCCTCCCTTCCCCCCTGGGGAGCCTTCAAGCACACCACACACACCTACCACCAACCCGTACATACTGTGTCATAGGAGCACCTCGCCCGCCGGCCTCACATCCCCCCTCCCCCCCTTCCACACTTCACGCACCTCCTCCCTTCCTCCCATAACATACCCAGTTTCGGGGGCCCCCCCCCTACCCCAGGGCCCTTTCCAAACAGCCTCACAGGCGTAGATGATCCCAGTTGGCGGTTTACATTCTGTTGTTCTAGTTACACGACATGCTAGGGAATGTGAGACAAGAGGAGACGCTAGATAGACCGAGATAGGAAGATAAATTCACCCCTGATCGAGACGGCAGATATAGACACGACCAGGGCATTAGACAGGGAGACCAGATGACACCAGCACAGGGGAGGACAGATCTCTCGAACCATCGGGGAAGACCCGATGGCTAATGGACTACAGCTTCCACACACTATGTCTTTCCCAATGACCCAGAATGTTACAATACAGCGATTCAGACTCATATCTGTGAATGTTTCATATGATGTAATATATGCAAAACCCTAATAAAAACATGTCAAAAAAAAAAAAAAATCATGCAATGTGATTGGCCAGTTTCTACGCACAAGCGACACCAGTTGTGTCCTCTGTCCTGTGGTGTGAGTGTTGCACTTTGTACCACATTGTCGTCAATGTTGATGTGCTGTGATTGCTATGTGTGTGTGCTGCATTGTGGGAGAGTCGCCCCTGCAGCTCTGACTTATCGGCCCCTTATCCCTTTGAGGCGGTGTGCCTTTGACTTGTGTGCTTTTCGGGTGCTGGGATGTTTGCGACTTGGGTAATTTGTGCTCTTGGACTGATGTTGTACTCTTGTGCATTGTTTGTCTGCAGATGTATCTTTGACGTCATGGATTGTAGGTGCACGTGGATGTGTCAGAGTGTGACCTGCTCCTTTTCAGATGTGGTCCACACTCAGCCACCTCAATGTCGTCTCGCGCACCATGTCATGTATTTTGACTGCAGCCGTGCTATCGGTCATGCAGTGTCACTTGCATTGTCAGTGTGGCTCACAGGGCATCTGCTTTACTGGATAGAACACATGTGCATGGGTAGGTTGTGTGATTGGTGATTTGGAGGGGGGCCATTTGTGCACACGGTGGACGGGGGCCTACTTGGTGTTTCTATGTGTGCTGCAGTGTGCCAAGGGTATCAGGAACATGTTCCACACTCATTGTGCGTGTGCAGTGTGCTACACATGATTGTACATGTGTGCCATTGTGCCCATCTCCCTCCGTCCCCCCAGTCCCTGGTCGTTACTCACCCTGTTGCTGTTGTGTCAGATCATATCGAGCTGTGTCCAGACCCCCACTCCTGCCACCGTCTCCACACTGATGACTGTGGCCACCATTTCCTCCAGCTCATCCAGCTCCTCCTGTGGCGCAGGACTCCCACCTCCAGTCGCATTTGCTGCCTTCCTGTTGGCAGCGAGTTTATGTTTGGTTTGGCTTTGCACATCATGCCAGCGCCTCTTGACCTCCTCTATTGACCTCCTCGACACTTCAACTGCATTCACGTTGTTGACGATGGACTGCCATATTTCAGTTTGTGTTGCCAATGACGCAGTGGAGGTGACGAACAGTTGTTGGTGGTGTTCTATCACCTCTGTGACGATGATCCTGTCTTCCTGCGGACTGAACCCCGTCTTCCTCTTCCTTGTCTTCTTGCCCTTCCCCGAGCACGGTGTTCCTGGCTGGTCCTCCGTTGGGCTTGTGGTGTTCGGGTTGTCCTCTGCACTCGGTCCAGGTTTTGCTTTTATAGTGCATTTTCCCGCATTATGCGTGGGAATTGCAGGCCTGGAGCTGGTTGTCGCTGACTTTTGTATCGCAACTTTTTTCGCGATCGTGTTTCGCATTTTTGCAGCGTCGCATTGGTTTTAACGCGGTCATTTGATGCGTTATCGTGGGACTATCGCTTGGTGCCGACGGCTTGAGAATACCACGTTAACACAGAGTTATTTTCCCGCGATAGACTGCGATGTGTAGAGTTGAGTTAACCTAATTTTGCAATGGTTATCACACGTTCTTGAGAATATGCCCCTCAGTGTATAGACCAAAAAAATAAAAATAAATAAACTGAAGATCACCTCAAACGGATATCAGAGCTGTGTCAGTCAGAGGCCAAATGGGGTAAGAGCCTTTAGATATGGATGATGTTCATCCATTCAACTAAGGTGTTTTATCTGTGATTGACTGAGTCACAGCGTGTAGTCCACCCACATTCACATCTATTAAGGAGATGTTGTAGATCTCCTCCACTTTGAGGCAATGTAGGCTGATAAATTACTTGCCACACAATGTCTGTTTCGGAGTGATTTTTCTCATTTTAGTGTGAGACAAGGGGAACATTTTCTACTTTGCCTTAGATGCGACTCTTGTGTTGAATGATGCGTTGTTACACCATCTGTGTGGTCTGACTTATATATAATAGGTCACATAGAATATATAGCGTAATTCAAATATATGGTGCAGCAATTAGTAAAATGCTTTAATTGCTATGACCCACACGCCCTCACTCTTCCCCCTTTTTTATCTTTCAGAATTTTCTCATTATGCACTGCTAACGTCCATCCACTTGGATTTCTCTGCACACCACACCTTGGTTGTAGTCCCTGATGTACCGTACCTTGGACCTTCTCCTTGCTCCATAATAGGTACAGTGTACATTTACATCCCATTCCCACATCATTTTCATTGATTTGTCTGGTGATTTACATTATTCTTTTTTATCCCCTTTTTCACTCTTCCCATGTACAGCACTGACCGACTCTTTTGCAAGCCTGTCCTGAAGATGACCTGAACTAATCACAGGTTTAAACGCCGTTGACCACTAAGTGTAACTCTTGGCATTTATTGGTTCTCTAACTTGCTGACAATTCTGTGTTCTCACAATAACTTTGAAGTTTTGCAACCATTTAAGTAATTGTATTTCTTTTGTGCCGCTCTTTTGCTGTTTCCTTTCTCTCACGTGTCACTTGTGCCGTTCACCATTCTGCACGAGCACTGATGTGCACATGATTGTATGGGTTACACCCACATATAATGTAAATAGTACTGATACTCTATCTGTATTCATTTTTTCATAAATAGAGACCGCTCTATAAATGTTGTCTCTAACCATTGACGTCTCCTTGTTTCCTTTTTTCTGCAATTGCTGTGCTTGCTATACACAATTGCCTATTATAATTACCTGTTGAGATGTTGATGAACATTTTAGAAGAGTCTTTAGAAATTTCAAAGGTTTCAATATCTTCCCAACCAAATTCACACATATATTTCTCTAAATATGAATGATTCAAAACATTTACACATCTTCTGATCAAGCAGAACACTCTTTTGACGTCTATGATGTTGGTGGAAGGTCACTTAGGGGGACTGATCTCTTGAACTCACTGTACCGAAGATAGTCAAATGTGTGACTGTCAGAACTTGTTTTCCACACGCCCACAAGGAATGTTTTTACGTCTTTAAAGTCACATTCTTCTTCTGTCTCAGCAAATCCATTTTAGAAACTTTACAGGTTCAGCAGTTAAAGCTCCAAGCTTTGTTCCAGTTTTGCCCATAGTGTCATCACCCATAAGAATATGTGCCTTGATAAGTTTGTTCTACAGAATATGAAGCAGGATTAAGTGTCTTTTCTTGCCTGTTCCATAAAGTATCCAGTATAAAGTAACAAATCTAAGTAGCAAAATAATGACATCTGTGTCATTGGACAGTACAATGACTTGATTGGAACCATTTCAAACAGGCAGCTTTGTCTAAAATGCTGTTAAGTTCTTGAACAATATGGCCTGTACCTTTTGATTAGATATTTGCAGGCACCAACTCCTCACTGACAATCATTCCACTTGCAATAATTGGAAATTCAGTATCAGCAATGGTTTGGCAAGTTAACAGCCCAGTTTCATCTTGTTCGATGTTGATGATCAGAATGTATCAAGTTGCACAAGTATAGGTGTTGAATGTTTGTTGCAGGCAAGGGCAATTGTCCCACTTGTAGATATTCATCTGATTCTCTCACATTCTTTGACAGATGGTTCAAGATAACAGTCAAAGACAATGTGCAGTTCTTGCATGGTGCATGCTGACTTTCATATCTGTAGAACAGTCTGAACGGCCTCTCTGAGGTTTTCATGGATGAAATCTTCACAGCAGTTTTCAATGAAGACACATTTCCAAATTGAAATTCATCAGGTGAAAGTTTTTAGGGGAGTTCTTGTATGAGTTTATGCTTCACTGGTTTGGTTGCAGCATCTCCATCAAATAACGCTTGATAAATTCACCCCTTTCTTTTGCTACAAATTCTCCATGTGCTTGCGAAAGTTATTTTTTTGTAACTAGCTTTGTAGTGGCTGGTTAGACAAAACTCTTACTATGGCACTTAAAGCATGGAAGTTTAGCTTTAGTCATTATGTCAAACAGCTTTTTCTCTTTCAATTCAAATCTCTCCTGCTTTAGTTCTGCGTATAGTTTTGAACCATGTTCCAGGACATCTAGTAGACATGTCTTTATATCATTATCCACATAATGTTTGGTCACAAAGTTGTGTAGTTGCACAGGCTCAGTAATTTCAAAGGGGTTTCCTTGCTGCTACATTAAATGAAGAAAGCTATCAAAGTGTTTATTAAAACGTTACCCTCTCTTTCCCACAAGTTCGTGATGAGGAACAGTTTCACGATGGTCCATTAATTTTAAATTTGTCATCCCTCTGAAAACAATGCAAATAGAAAGGACTTCATGGTAAACTAGTTGCTATTAAGCAACATATTCACTTTTACATGTCTGACTAACAATTCCTCTGGAGCTTTTCTGTGATCTCTGGATCGTCTGTTCCAGTTTCATATCTGGAGCCACAGCATTGAACCTTCCCTCTCTGTCTTCCACCACAAAATGTCTTTGGATACATTTTCTGCAGAGGTGAGGTGTTTCCACCTTTAGCTTCTTCCCTCTTTCCAAATACCAGGACCCATATCTTAGGTAGTTTATGCAATCAATTTGGGAAACGCAGTAGTCAGTGACTCCACAGTCTTCACATACAGCTCCCAATCACCTTCCTAATCAACATGTACCAAGTTTTTCACTAGAGCTATCATGTGTACAACATTTCCATAGTACTTGCAAAGTTCAGGTTTTTCTTCACATTCTTTGACAAACTCTATGAACTTGGTTTTTTGGTTTTGAATTGCCTGGCTTTGCATTATGGTGCCGATCACGATCCGGCAAAAACCGGGTACGAACCGTCGGACGGAGCACAATCTCCGCCCAACGCGTACCCGGTCGTCAATTTTTACAAACAAGGAATTACGATTCGCACGTGTACACCATTACCGTACGAATCGTAAAAAAGCCCGACCGAACAAAAAAACACCTACCAATGCGATCCGGGAAAGCGCCGACCTGACGTCGGGACGCTCGCAGCCAGCCATTCACGACCCAGGAATCACGATTCGCACCGACGTCACCCCGCACGGTGAATATTTTGCGGCAGCCAAAAACTGCCGGGAAATCAGGACGACGCGAACAAGGACCACCAGTACGCGACGGACAGACGACGACGCGAACAAGGAGGACCAGTACGTGACGGACACACAGGACCACGCCACCAAGGAGGACCCGTACGCGACAGGACGACGCGATCAAGGAGGACCCGTACGCGACAGGACGACGCGATCAAGGAGTACCAGTACGCGACGGACAGACATGGACCCGAACCTACGAGTCATCCCTGCCCTCATAGCAGTACACCTCCTCTACAGGTTACGACGCAGACGCCGCAGAAGGTCAGAATAACTAAGGGAGGGGGGAAAGTGGGGTGGGGTGGGGTGGGGGTGGCACGACCAGGGCAGGCCACAAAACAACCACATAAGTCACACACCACACATGGCCTGGACATACCTGACTCCCATGCCCTGGTCACCACGAGGGGGTGGGGGCGTGTCCTGATAAGCCAGCGACCGCCACAACGGAAGTCCGTCACCACGCGAACCGGCAACACAACTAGACAGGTACGTCCCGTACCCACGCCTGAAGAGCGTGGGTACGATTCGTACCACGCCCACACACACGTCACCCCAACAATGGCGGGACGGATCGTACCCACGTGGCAAAGGCCTGGGTACGGGCCGCACAAGCATCACATAGCGTGGGGACGGATATGTACGGACCCTACCCCCACCCCGTATGCAAGGAGCGTACCCCCCACCCCCACCCGCGTATGCATGGAGCGTACCCCCACCCCAACAGTGTAAGTACGACCCGTACCCCCACCCGCGTATGCATGGAGCGTACCCCCCATGCCAACAGTGTAAGTACGACTCGAACCCTCACCCGCGGACGTACGGACCGTACCCCCACCCCCACCAGTGTAAGTACGACTCCTACCCCCACCCGCGGACTCACGGACCGTACCCCCACCACACCAGTGTAAGTACGACTCGAACCCTCACCCGCGTATGCAAGGAGCGTACCCCCCACCCCAACAGTGTAAGTACGACCCGTACCCCCACCCGCGTATGCAAGGAGCGTACCCCCCACCCCAACAGTGTAAGTACGACCCGTACCCCCAACCGCGTATGCAAGGAGCGTACCCCCCACCCCAACAGTGTAAGTACGACCCGTACCCTCACCCGCGTATGCAAGGAGCGTACCCTCCACCCCAACAGTGTAAGTACGACCCGTACCCTCACCCGCGTATGCAAGGAGCGTACCCCCCACCCCAACAGTGTAAGTACGACCCGTACCCCCACCCGCGTATGCAAGGAGCGTACCCCCCACCCCAACAGTGTAAGTACGACCCGTACCCTCACCCGCGTATGCAAGGAGCGTACCCCCCACCCCAACAGTGTAAGTACGACCCGTACCCCCACCCGCGTATGCAAGGAGCGTACCCCCCACCCCAACAGTGTAAGTACGACCCGTACCCCCACCCGCGTATGCAAGGAGCGTACCCCCCACCCCAACAGTGTAAGTACGACCCGTACCCTCAACCGCGGACTCACGCACCGTACCCCCACCACACCAGTGTAACTAGACCCGTACCCTCACCTCGAATGCATGGAGCGCACCCACACCGTGTATGTTCCAAGCGTACATATCCAGAAATAGGAGGTGTGTGTGCAGAGTCCACCCAGCAGTGCCCAGAGACAGGAGGGGTGGGGCCCAATCACTCACAGCAGTGCCCTGAGACAGGAGGGGTGGGGGCCCATCACTAACAGCAGTGCCCTGAGACAGGAGGGGTGGGTGTGGAGTCCACCCAGCAGTGCCCAGAGACAGGAGGGGTGTGTGCAGAGTCCTCCCAGCAGTGCCCTGAGACAGGAGGGGTGGGTGTGGAGTCCTCCCAGCAGTGCCCTGAGACAGGAGGGGTGGGGCCCTATCACTCACAGCAGTGCCCTGAGACAGGAGGGGTGGGGGCCCATCACCAACAGCAGTGCCCAGAGACAGGAGGGGTGGGGCCCTATCACTCACAGCAGTGCCCTGAGACAGGAGGGGTGGGGGCCCATCACCAACAGCAGTGCCCTGAGACAGGAGGGGTGGGTGTGGAGTCCTCCCAGCAGTGCCCTGAGACAGGAGGGGTGGGGCCCTATCACTCACAGCAGTGCCCTGAGACAGGAGGGGTGGGGGCCCATCACTAACAGCAGTGCCCTGAGACAGGAGGGGTGGGGGCCCATCACCAACAGCAGTGCCCTGAGACAGGAGGGGTGGGTGTGGAGTCCTCCCAGCAGTGCCCTGAGACAGGAGGGGTGGGGCCCTATCACTCACAGCAGTGCCCTGAGACAGGAGGGGTGGGGGCCCATCACTAACAGCAGTGCCCTGAGACAGGAGGGGTGGGTGCGGAGTCCTCCCAGCAGTGCCCTGAGACAGGAGGGGTGGGTGCGGAGTCCTCCCAGCAGTGCCCAGAGACAGGAGGGGTGGGGGCCCATCACCAACAGCAGTGCCCAGAGACAGGAGGGGTGTAACACATGTGTGTGAGGCCGGAATTACCCACATCCATACTGCCTACAAGGGAACATGTCCCCATGAACTCATGTCAACAGACTCCACACACAAGTACAGTGATCACCAAGGATGCCACGATTGTTGCAGGTGGAGACATGGCCATGCATGCATGGCCAAAGTAGAAGGGCTCCGTCTCACACACACAGCTCATGTAGACACAGCTCTGCGCTAAACATTGTGAACACCCTGCAGGGAAGAAATCTGGGTACACAGAGGAAGGAATACACCCTGGGACAATTGAACCATGCAGTAACTGCTGACATGACCTAAGGAAGTTAGCCAACACCTTGTGATGGCACACAGATCCCAGGGTCGCCCCAATGGGCAGAACACTACTACAAATCCCACACACCCAAAGCCTTAAACACCACCAAAAACAATGTAGCAGCCCCACCAACACCAATACCACCATAGCAGGAGTGTGATAATGAAAACAAAATTAAGCTTTATTCAGCATGAGCACAATGTCCGTGGATCGCAGGCAGTTCAATTTTAACAAAGGCCATAGGGCAGTCAATGATTCCCAGCTGGATGGGGGACACAGTGGGATGTGTGTCCCCTACCTTGCCTGCACAGTCAAATGGCATCGTCTTCCATACTGGTGAGGGCATCAGGGGGGGGGAAGCAACAGGCACCGCAGGGACATCAGGGCAAAGGGGCGGCATTGTGGGTGCAGGGATGGAGGACTCAACCACAGGGGGTGTGTCATGGCCAAAGGCGGAGGCCAGGATGGAACTACACACCTTAGCAAGGTCCTCCAGGGAGTCCCCTGCACCCGAAGTGACCTCAGGCCCCAAGGAGGGGGGGGGTCAGAGGGATGGGTTGCAGCGCCACCGGGGGAGGGTGGAGACAGGGGGGGAGACTCAACCACCCTGACCGAGGACTTCCTTGACCGCTTGCGTGGTGGTGGAACTGTGGGGCTCAGGGACAGAGCGGCCATGAAGGAGTCCTTGGGGGAGATGTGGCCAGGAGAGCTGAGGGGAGGGGATTTGGAGGGAGTGGATTGTGTGGAATGCGGACTCCCACTCTGGCTGCGTGTCACACGTTTGCCCCCCCGACCCAGTGGGTGTGCCTATCTCACCCTGTGTGTGCGTGTCAGGAGGAGTGCGGTGGACCTTCCCTGCTGGTGTGGTGCCTGTGTCTGTTGTGGTGGGTGCATGCCGACGTCTGGGTGTACGTGGGACAGGCATGGAAGTGGGAAGTGTGGATGGGGCAGGGGTAGGTGGGGGGAGGTCGCGCTGCAGGAGACCCACTGCTGCAGTCAGTGTGGAGTCTATGGACCTCAGCAAGTTGCGTTGGTCAGCCTGCGAAGAATGAATGCCCTCCAAGAATGCCTCGATGTTGGTGAGGGTTTCCCGTGGGCATGGAGGACATTAAGGATTGCAGCCTGACCAACCTGCAGTTGCCGCTGGATGTCCACAGACTCAGCATTGGCGGCAGCAGTGGAGACAGGGGCAGGGGGTGCGGTGCCTGGCCGGAAGGAGACATGCGGTGACCGGGCACGCTGGGAAGGGACACGAGCAAGTGGGAGGCGGCTGATGGGAACTGAGGGGGCGGTGCAAGGTGTTGTTCCGCTGTCAGCTGCTGGTGCAGCCACCGCCCACTCGGAGAACTCCTCCTCGGACCTGTCAGCTTCGTATTCTGACGTGCCAGTCGACAGGTCCTCGGCAGCACTATCCTCCACCTCTGTCCCACTCGATGTACCAGCCCCGATGTCACGGCTGGCACTGGTGCTCGGTCCCTCCGCCTTGCCTGTGTCCATGTCTCCCTCTGTGTCCCCCGACGATGCTGTGGGCAGGGTGGAGAGACATTAATCAGACAGCTGTACACATCAGTCACATGAGTCCAATCGACATAGGTAACATTGCATAGCCTGAAAAGGAAGATCCCTAACATCTTCAAAACAAGGTACCGATGTAGGGCATGAAACACACAGTTGGTTGAGCCACCATGCCACTGAAATACCATGGAGAGCATGAGACAATAGCTAAAGACAGGAAACGGAGTCTGACATAGCACCCAAGCCCTGGGGACAATCCAGCACTGCATCTGCACCACACAGCATTGGCGAAAATACCGATGACCAGGGACCATATCCATGAACTTGAGACACATGCTGCATAGGTAATGCTGCAAACATGCCCAACATGACTCGGTCACTGCACCTTGCGTGTGTGTCCAGTAACATCACACACTGGCCAGACCCAGCAAGTAGAAATCCGGATTTGACACATAGGCATTGCCCGCCCCAACAAACCCCCACACGAGGCAAATTGTTGAGACACAGGTGGCACCAACATCTCATAGTCTGGGTGATAAACACAGGGGCAGGCAAAAAGCAAGATTGGACGCCAAACAGCCAAGGTGCGCCTGTACAAATAATGAGGTACCAGTGCCCATCCTCAGATGAGTATAACAAGACACACAGGCACTGCCAACTGTGAGTATGAAGAAGGACAATCAGGTCAGGCTGCACAGTGGACACCTGTACATAATAGCACGTCTATATACATGGTGACAGGGGACAATGGCACAGAGCACAACCTACGCTGTAGACAGTGAGAGTGTCCACGTTGATGATGACACATACAACACTGAGGATAAGGTGCCCCAGGGGACAGTAGTGGGCACGCAACTACATGCTACTGAATGGTAATGACTGCAACACACGTCACCATCCCTGCACTATGCGTATCGCACACTCATGCACATCATGTCACAGGCCACTACATAGGACATGCGCGCTGTGAGGCATGACACATGAGAGACCAACTCCCATGTCTGGAGTCAGCATCAGTGCCAACTGACATGGAACCCACATGCAGTGAACTTGACAGTGCACAGCCAAGGTCCCACAACCTGTTACACACCACCCCCAGACATGATGCTACAGTCATTGTTCTCGTGGACAAAGCGCCAGCCTACATTACCTTGTGAAGGAGTGACTACACACAGACCAGGGAACACAATGCAAGGAGGGGAAGGGTGGCAGGGGCGCAGCGCTATACTGGGGCAAACTGGATCTGCACAGCACCTTTAAACCCTGCCAGTGAATTCATGCCACTGTGCCCTTACAAATGCCGGTGACACACAACAAACGCACATGTACCTACCCCCTTCCGGCTGCTGCATCGCCTGTAAGCGCCTCTCCAGGTCTGGAAAGACCACCGGCAGCACACGCCTGTGGAGGTGGCTCAGACGGCGGCGGCCGCGGTTCTTGTGGCTCTCAGGTGAGTCCCCCAGCAGGAGCCGTGCAATCCTCCGCGTCCAGCACCGGATATCCTGCCAGCGTTTCCTCACCTGGGACAGGCTCCGCCTCCGACCATCCACACCCCTCACGGCACTGACGGCGGTCAGCCAGATCTGCTCCTTGGCAGTGGCGCCTACCTGTGAGGAAGAACAAGTGACACCACATCAATACACCAGCCACATGTCACAGAAAGACATATGAGAACAAATTAGCTGGTTACAACAAGGCATGTCATGCAGCCAACGCATTGCACCTTGTCATAGGGACATCATCCTCTGGTGAGGGAAAAGGCAGTACGTGCAATAGTGGGTACACAGGTGGAATGATGGCAATGTCACAATCAATGATCAAGGCTCACACTGTGCATCACACCCACCCCTCCTGTCTTAGGGCACTGCTGTTAGTGATAGGCACACACCCCTCCTGTCTCAGGGCACTGCTGGTAGTGATAGGCACACACCCCTCCTGTCTCAGGGCACTGCTGGGAGGACTCCACACCCACCCCTCCTGTCTCAGGGCACTGCTGGTAGTGATAGGCACACACCCCTCCTGTCTCAGGGCACTGCTGGTAGTGATAGGCACACACCCCTCCTGTCTCAGGGCACTGCTGTGAGGACTCCACACCCACCCCTCCTGTCTCAGGGCACTGCTGGGAGGACTCCACACCCACCCCTCCTGTCTCAGGGCACTGCTGGGAGGACTCCACACCCACCCCTCCTGTCTCAGGGCACTGCTGTGAGGACTCCACACCCACCCCTCCTGTCTCAGGGCACTGCTGGGAGGACTCCACACCCACCCCTCCTGTCTCAGGGCACTGCTGGGAGGACTCCACACCCACCCCTCCTGTCTCAGGGCACTGCTGGGAGGACTCCACACCCACCCCTCCTGTCTCAGGGCACTGCTGGTAGTGATAGGCACACACCCCTCCTGTCTCAGGGCACTGCTGGTAGTGATAGGCACACACCCCTCCTGTATCAGGGCACTGCTGGGAGACATCAGGCATCCCCCCCCTGGGACCCCCCTACAGTACATGGCATGTGTGTCACACCAGGACACAATGCCTGAAGTCACAGTCACAACATAGGGACAGTCTGTGGCAGTGGCCTATGCACTCACCTGATACCCTGGTCGCCCATACAGCATGGAGTACTGTGGGAGGATCACATCCAGCAGAGCCATGTTCTCCTCCAGGGTGAATGGCTGTGTCCTCTCCACAGCCCTTGACATGGTTCCAGGGAATCAGTAGCAGCAGCTTGGTCGACAAATGCAAAGATGTGCAGGCAAGCACTCCCCCATGGGACCTGGCTGCCTTATATGTGCCCTTCTGCCCAGTCTCATGCACAGGAGTACAGAGTGATTGGTCACTCACATTTGCATCCTATGTTTCCACCAATCCCTTCAAACCTAGCAGTCTGTGGGTTCTCTATCGGTTTCATTCTCCTGCATGATGTCAGCCCCACAAACACATTGCAACAAAGTAGAAGAATTCCAACTGACTTCTGCTGTGCACCTTCCAGAACAATTTCGAAATTTGAACTTGGTCTCCATGACAACCAGCATGCATGTAGGCCTTAATACTTGTCCCCTATGTAATTTGGAGAATCACACACAGGTACGGTGCGTTTCGGGGCCCTAGGGCACCCCAAATGCATGGCAACGGCCCGTACCTGCATGCCTACGTTCACTATCACTATGGGTCTGCACGCGTATGCGTACCCGTAGTGGTACGGACCGTACACACGCATGTACGCTCACTATCACTATGGGTCTGCACGCGTATGCGTACCCGTAGTGGTACGGACCGTACACACGCATGTACGCTCACTATCACTATGGGTCTGCAGGCGTATGCGTACCCGTAGTGGTACGGACCGTACACTCGCATGTACGCTCACTATCACTACGAGTACGCATACGCGTGCAGACCCATAGTGATAGTGAGCGTACATGCGTGTGTACGGTCCGTACCACTACGGGTACGCATACGCGTGCAGACCCATAGTGATAGTGAGCGTACATGCGTGTGTACGGCCCTATCACTATGGGTCTGCACGCGTATGCGTACTCGTAGTGGTACGGACCGTACAAATGCCTGTACGCTCGCCATCACGATGGGTACACATACGGCAGCACTCCCACAGTGATTTGGGAACATACACAGCCCCTCTTAGCAGCAGTACGGCGGTTTTTACACATCACTGTGGTGATAGGCGACACACAAGTAGGAATAGGGCAGACATACTTGTCCATGGATGGACATACTTGTCCAGGAATGGACATCAAGGCATCGTCTGTGCATTACTACATGTGTCAGGCACAGGTGTGACAGGCTGTGATGTGGAACATGCCTCCTGAGTGGAGAAGGCACCAGATGTATGATGAGATGTGTACAGGTGTACTGTGTGAGGGTGCAATGTGTGCCAGGCATGCCCTTGACTCCTTTGACATGTGTGCATGTCGGACTGCGCACTTGGGGTGAGCGTCACTGGCATGGCACGGACACCAACACACGGAAGTGTCCCATGATGCCCGGTACAGGGGTCATGACACATGACTTGTCACTACCCACAGTGCACAATGTGACTATGTCATTTATGTGTCCGGGATTTACATCAGGTTGATGTTGTAGCACCCTCAAAAGCTGCAGCCGTTGCAGCAACCAACATGTGTCTGTGTGTAGATTGTCATTGCACACTGTTCCGCACACCATGCCACATGTGTTATCGGATGTGAGGTGCACATGTATGCATGGGACACGGAGTACCGTGACAAGGCCATGTCAGCATCCTCACAAGGAATGTGTGGTGAGTCATGACATGTGCACCTTCATGGCAAGGTGTGTGGGCTGGACTAGTGTAATGTCATGTGACCTGTGGCTCCAGTGTTCCGCTACCAGTCTCTGCAATCGGCATCCCACTTCTGCTGATGTGTGGGTGTATGTCACTCCTGTCTTGCGTCGGGCTGTTCACTTGCACTGGGACACAGCTATTCCCATGGCGTGGCATGGGGAGGTTCTAGATCACCGTGTGTAGCTGGGTCTTGGAAGGAGTGTCACCTTGCATCCATACGTGTCCTGGGCATGTAGCACATACCTGACTCCATATGTAGCATATGTGTATTGACAGATTAACATGTGCTCAGTACATATGAATTGTTGTCGTAGTGCACTCACTCTTCCTTGTCACTTCCTCATTACTGCAGAGCACCGCCTCTTGCCCGGATAATTCCAGACTTGGCTGCCATGCAGGAGAATGACAGCATCAGGCTCTACCGCTTCACCCAACCGTTGATTCTGGAGTTGACGGCGAGACTGACACCACACCTGCAACCGCTGCACAGGTATCCCACGGCACTGACACCCCAGCTGAAGGTAATGGCTGCCCTACATTTCCTTGCCACGGGTACCTTTCAATATACCATAGCTCATGTTGGTGGCATGTCCCAGAGCATGTTCAGCGGTGTGCTGCATGATTTCTTAGAGGCCATGTTGATTCACCTGGATGACTTCATCAAGTTCCCAACCCCTGAACAGATGACAGAGGTCAAGCGTGGATTCTATGCCCTGGGAGGGATGCCCCATGTCATTGGGTCCATAGATGGGACACATGTAGCTTTGGTACCACCACACGCACGGGAGGTGGCGTACCGAAATCGGAAGCACTACCACTCCATCAATGCCCTTGTGGTGTGTCTGTCCAACATGGTGATTTCACATGTCTGTGCTCGTTTCCCAGGATCAGCACACGATGCCTACATCATGAGGCGTAGCGGGATGCCTGATATGATGATGCAGCTGCGCAACGAACGGGCATGTGTTGTTGGTGGGTACAGTCTGTCTGTCCTGTATTCTGTTTGGCCGAGCAGCACGACCGCTTCGCCAGTTCTAACGATATCCATGTGCTTTCCATGTAGGGGACGCTGGCTATCCCAACATGCCTTGGCTGCTGACACCTCTCCGCAACCCCATCACGCCGGCCCAGCTCCGCTACAACACCGCCCATGGCCGGACAAGGCGAGTGATAGAGAGGACGTTTGGCATGCTGAAGAGCCGATTCCGGTGCCTCCACAAGACCGGCGGCGCACTCCCATATGCCCCGGCGAAGGTTTGCAAGATCTTCATGGTCTGCTGCATGCTGCACAACATGGCAGTTGAAAGAGCTGTGCCACTCATCCTGAATCAACATGACGAGGACCATCCACCCGTGGAGGACGAAGGGCTTGGCAATGGGGCTAGTGATGTGGAGGATGTGGAGCCGCAAGAGGACATCCGGACTCGGCTCATACGCGACTTCTTTGCTTAGTGGTGAGTACCAGTGTCTGAGTGTGCACGCCTCGGTCCCCGTGTGGCATGTGTTGTGATGTGTGTCTCCACCTGCATGTATGGCACGTGAGTCAGAGGTGTGTGTGGGTGTGTCACTGGAGTGATGGTGTCAGTGATGGTAGTATTTCCCCACTCATAATTGTGTCCTAGCATGTTGTCATCCATACATGTGTCGAGTCAATGCACATGCAAGTGGCTGTGCTTTTTGTGGCTGACTTCTTGTGTGTCTCTCTTCCCCAGGTACCTGCGCATGCCATCTTCTGGTTGCATTGTTGTGGCACTGCTATTCCTCATGGACATGGCATCGTGGGCTGACTCAGCGTTACAGGCACGGACACGTTTGGAAGTCTCCATGGGGTAAGGGATGCATCTGGGGTGTATTGGGTGTGGCAGTTGTTCACGATGTGTGCACACTGCCCCGGTCGGGGTTTGGTTCCTCTGCAGACATGTGGCATCCCCATGGGACACGACATGCAGCTGGGTACACCTGGATAGATGGGCTGCCTGGTTGTCAGTCATCAGTGATGGGATAGTGGATTGTGATGATGGCATCAATGTGTGTGACACTGCCCTCGGACACATACGGTTAACATTGGCTTGACATGGCGTGGGACTTCCACATCAGCGGATCTATGGTGTATGGCAGGCTCTCCGTGTGCAGCTGTGGGTATTTAGCTGTTAGCCGACGCTTGTGTGCCAGTACCATGGCTATCACGCATTTGTGCTGCAGAAGGGGGGTGCCAGTGTTGGACCCACATGTTACTCCACATGATGTGTTCATGTGTACTTCAAGTTGCCTCTGCAATCCCAAAAACATGACTAATAAAGGTGTCCCTATGCCTCCAAGGTGCCTCTTCTCAGTCAATGCTGGTGTGTTGGCACGGTGCATCCTGCATGTCTGGCATGGTATTCCCTGATTGTGGCTATGTGTCAATGTGTCGAGTGGCAAGATGCAAGCTGTGTGTGTGTGCTGAGACTGTGTATTGGGCATGATGTCCATGACTGTGTGGGTATTGTGACATGTGCCATCCCCATGCATCCAACGTTGTCCATGACCCCATTCTCTGCATCCACCGGACTCAAGCTTGCAGGACATGGTTCTGCCACCTGTCTACACATACCTGGGTGCCCCCCAGGACACTGGCCAGGATCCCTGACCTCTGCGCATGACTGTTGCTGTACTCAATGTGTCTGTCAGCACGGTTGTTCGGCCACCCCCTCAGCTGGTTGTGCCCATCACGGGTGTGTATGGTGCTCCATGTCTGTCTTGCCTAATAAACTGTGACCCATGTGTCCTGTGCCAGACTCAGGCCCCAGGGTGTGGATGGTTGAAGAGAACAGATGACTCAGGCACTGTACAAGACACATGTTAGGTAATAATGCTACCAGCAGGCATCTACTCTTAATAGTGTGATTTATTATTGGGGGGGAAGGGGGACAAAGTGAGGGGCTTTCCGGGATTAGGGAATCCAAAGTTCAGTAGGGGAGTTGGTGTCCTTGCCATTGGAAATCCTCAGAGTCCATGCCACAGTCTTTGTCAACATTGGTCAGCCAGTGACCAGCAGGGCCATGTGGCAGAGAATGTCTCTTGATGCTGTGATGCTGTTGCTCCAGTGGGCCAGGTGCCAGGCCAGGTGTCCTGGGAGATGGTGATGTAGCAGCCACCCTCACGGTCCTTTCCGTGGACGACCCGGCTTCCTGCGGGGAACCTCAGCAGCAGGCCGTGACGACGTCTGGGATGCTCCGTCGGATGTTTCCTCCTCCTCCTCCTGATCCCTCCCTGTGGGTGGTGATGTTCTCCGCCTTCTGGCACAGGGAGGGTCGGCCATGGTGTCGGCCATCCGACGGAGTGTAGCGTGAATCCCCTGGAACGCCGTCACTTGCTCAGCATGTTGCTGGGCCTGCTGGACCTTGATCCCCTCGAGGACGGACACAACCTGGGCCATGCCCGTGGTGTCCTGCCGGTATGAGTCCAGGATGTTACGGACATGGGAAAATACCGGATCCCCAGCCAACTGGTCAGGCTCGCGCCTCCGCCGTCCTCCACTCCCACCACCCCTGCCCACTTGCGCCTGGCCTGCACTTGTGGGCACATCGGGTCTCCGGGACCCCTGAGGGGTGGCATTGGCGTTGTCGCCTGCCTCCTCCTGGGTGCCCGGGACACCGTGTCCCTCCTGGCGAGCCTGGCTGCATTGTGGTGTTGGGGCAGGGATCCTGGGTGTCTCCTGGGATGTGGCAGGAGTGGGGGTGGTGGTTGGCACGGTTGTACCTGACGCAGGTGCTGCAGGTGGTTGGACACCAGAGGGGCCAGGTCGGTCGGGGTCGTCCGCAGAGTGGTGAGAGTGGTCGCTGCCGGTGGGATCGGTCTCCTGCAGATCCGGGTCCTGTGAGTGTTCCCCCCCAGTGTTGGGGGGTGCAGCACGACGTTGACCTGTGTGTGAGAGAGACAATGTTAATTTTGGTCCATGCAACATCCATGTTTCATCCGTTTCAAAGTTGGCACATTTCCTCTTGGAATTAGGATCTGTCTTGCATTCCACTCACAGTGCACTTGTGCATGGGTGTGTCCCTTGGGCACCAATTTTGCCCCTTTAACTATGTGTGGCACAGTCTTACTTGCTGCGTCAAGTGTGACTGCAGTCAGCAGTGGAGTGTGCAGGTGTGGCGAGCCATGCATTTGCGCCTTCCTTGTAGCACTGTACATGTGCACATGGAGTGGATCCACACACTTATATGATGCAGGTAGCTGTCCTTGTGCTCGTGTACAGGTTGTGACATGGCCCTGCGTTTTGCCATGATGAAGAGGGGGGGTTCTGGCACTGGCCACCCTTGTCTATATGCACGCAGTCCACCTGCTGACGAGCAGACATTCCCACACACCAAAGGACTGATTTGCTCTCCCTGTGTCTCCCTCCTTCTCTGTCCCCCTCTCCCTCCCTCTCTGTCCCCCTCTCCCTCCCTCTCTGTCCCCCTCTCCCTCCCTCTGTGTGTCAGCCTCCTCCCTCTGTCCGTCTTCCTGTGTCTCCCTCCCTCTCTGTCCCCCTCTCCCTCCCTCTCTGTCCCCCTCTCCCTCCCTCTGTGTGTCAGCCTCCTCCCTCTGTCCGTCTTCCTGTGTCTCCCTCCCTCTCTGTCCCCCTCTCCCTCCCTCTCTGTCCCCCTCTCCCTCCCTCTGTGTGTCAGCCTCCTCCCTCTGTCCGTCTTCCTGAGTCTCCCTCCCTCTCTGTCCCCCTCTCCCTCCCTCTCTGTCTCCCTCTCCCTCCCTCTGTGTCCCCCTCTCCCTCCCTCCGTGTGTCAGCCTCCTCCCTCTGTCCGTCTCCCTCCCTCTCAGTCCCCCTCTCCCTCCCTCTGTGTCCCCCTCTCCCTCCCTCCGTGTGTCAGCCTCCTCCCTCTGTCCGTCTCCCTCCCTCTCAGTCCCCCTCTCCCTCCCTCTGTGTCCCCCTCTCCCTCCCTCCGTGTGTCACCCTCTGTCACCTTGGCCCAGCTTCCTGGGCACACACTGTTAGCAGATCTTTGAGTGGCCCTTGGCCTGTTGATGTGAGTTTGTTTCTGATCTCCAGGCACCCATTTGGTGTGATGTGTGTCTGTGCGCTGCTGCTGTGGTGGTGTGTGCTGCCACTCTTTCACAATGTTGGCTGTTCATTAGCTGCTGTCATGTGCAAAACAGTGCCTTCACCCCATGTGTTGATGCAAGGCGTCCGCCATTTGCTGGCAAGTCATTCCTGTGTTGGGACACACTGTTTGTCTGGCTGTGACCTAGGCCATATGGGCAGAGGGCATTGTTGTCTGCTTTGGAGTCGCACTATGTGATTTTTGGTGCCCAGCCTCCCGCCATCCGGGTTACCGTGGCATGTGTTGTTGTCTTCTGTGGCCTGTGACTTGACATTGTCCAGCTGGGTGCATGGGGCATGGTGGCAGCAGTGGCATGTGCCTGCTCATGGAGTGTGGTTGAGTCATGCGATGGCTTGTGGTGGTTGCGTGCCTGTTAGTTATTTTGGTTGTGGTTGCAGTTCCCCCCATGTGAGGTGCGTTGTTTGTGGACTCACCCGGGTCTCGGAGTCCTTCTAATCCTTCAACTGTCTCCACCGGCAGTATGGCCATCACCCTCTCCTCCCAGGGATGGTACTGTACGGCTCTGCGGGAGGGCCCTCCTCCGGTGGCGTTGGCCTGGTCGTGTTCCTCCTGCCTCTTGGCTCTGACCCTCCTCCGCAGATCGTACCACCTGTTCTGGCAATCCTGCTTGGTCCTCCTGGTGTCCGCAACGGCATTCACAGCATCGACGATGGTCTGCCACATGGCTGTTTTGGCTGCCTGGCTGGTGCTTCTGACCAATGTTCCAAAGATCTGTGGCTCGACTCTGAGGATTTGATCAACAAGGACCTCCAACTCTCGGTGACTGAACTTTGGATTCTTGGCAGTGGGCATGGTGAGGGGTGTGGGTGGGGATGGTGTGGGTGTGGGGGGTGTGTGGATGTTGGGGGGGGGTGTGGATGGTTGTGTGTGTGTGTGAATGTGATGAGAGGGTGTTTGTGAGGGTGGTCGTGTGAAGGTGTGCAGGTGTAAGGTGTGGTGTAGCTTGTAGTCTGGTTCTGTGGTGTCTGGCAGCAGTGAGTCTGTTGCAAAGGCTCATGGTTTGTGTGTGTGGGCCCTTTTTATTGGTCCATGGGTGGGTGTGGCAGTGTTTGAAGTTTGGGTGGGTGTGTTATAAGGAGTGGTGGTGTATTGGGCCTCTGTTTGTTTTTGGCAGTTGCAGGTCAGTGATTGTGTTATTTTAGTGGTTGTTGGCCATGTTTAGTGGCTTTCTGCCTTTCGAATGGTGTATTCTTGTGTTGTTTTGTCCTGGTTGTGTACGTGCGTTTTGAGCGTGTGTACGGTGTGTACATGGGCCATTTGGTTGTACGATGATGTCCTTGTGTGTGGCTTTGTACGACTCGTACATGCGGTTGTGATGTTGGGGCATGGGGTGCGCTCCGTACTTAGGAGGTTGTGTTGGGGGTGCGCCAGGAACTACTGGGGTGTACATAGACGGTGGTACGACACGTACTGGGGTGTGGGTACGACTGGAACGTACTGGGGTGTAGGTAGACGGGGCTATGACACGTACTGGGGTGGGGGTACGACTGGAACGTACTGGGGTGTAGGTAGACGGGGCTATGACACGTACTGGGGTGGGGGTACGACTGCAACGTACTGGGGTGTAGGTACACGGGGCTATGACACGTACTGGGGTGGGGGTGGGGCTCGAACGTACTCGGGTGTACATAGACGGTGGTACGACACGTACAGGGGTGGGGGGGTGTACATTGACGGTGGTACGACACGTACTGTGGTGGGGGGGTGTACATTGACGGTGGTACGACACGTACTGGGGTGGGGGTACGACTGGAACGTACTGGGGTGTAGGTACACGGGGCTATGACACGTACTGGGGTGGGGGTGGGGCTCGAACGTACTGGGGTGTACATAGACGGTGGTACGACACGTACAGGGGTGGGTGGGTGTACATTGACGGTGGTACGACACGTACTGGGGTGGGGGTACGACTGCAACGTACTGGGGTGTAGGTACACGGGGCTATGACACGTACTGGGGTGGGGGTGGGGCTCGAACGTACTGGGGTGTACATAGACGGTGGTACGACACGTACTGGGGTGGGGGTACGACTGGAAGGTACTGGGGTGTAGGTACACGGGGGTACGACACGTACTGGGGTGGGGGTACGACTGGAAGGTACTGGGGTGTAGGTACACGGGGGGTACGACACGTACTGGGGTGGGGGTACGACTGGAACGTACTGGGGTGTAGGTACACGGGGGGTACGACACGTACTGGGGTGGGGGTACGACTGGAACGTACTGGGGTGTAGGTACACGGGGGGTATGACACGTACTGGGGTGGGGGTGGGGCTCGAACGTACTGGGGTGTACATTGACGGTGGTACGACACGTACTGGGGTGGGGGTACGACTTGAACGTACTGGGGTGTACCTAGACGGGTGGGGGTATACATACACGGGGGTGCGTGTCGGACGTACGGGGGCTGGGGGGAGTGTTGGGCGCGTATGCGGGCACATGTCTCCATGGTTGCTATAGGAGTTCGGTGCGGACGGTGTTTTTTCCATACGGTTGTACGCTCGGACGCACGGGTTGGATCGTGATTCCTCGGTCGGACTTGGCTTTTCACGTTTGTAAGGTAAATCGTCCGAGGACGTGTCGGACACATTTTCCGACCCGAGGACGTGTGGGGAATGATTCCCAGTGCGGTTCGTATGGACTTTTTACCATGCGAATCGTGATTGCCAGTTCGTACGGCACTTGTACGATTCGTACGGTAAAAAGACCCGATACGAGTCGTACGGGGACATTTTTTACCGGATCGTGATCGGCACCTATGTCTTTTGAATAAAGTGCACCCTGTGCCTTGTTCACTTCTGAGATAAGATATGCAAAACCTAATTTGTCATTCTTGTTCCAGAAAGCATTACAACACAATGTTTCTATAGCCTCAGATATGATGAGCATACCTTTTAATGAAAAAAACATAATGAGTTCCGCTGAATACTGACTGGAGATTTTTGCTTCCAAAGATTTCAGCCACAATAAGTGCATCGTACGCCGCCGGACGAAGCCCGGACAAAGGGCGGACAGTCTGTGACAGTCCGGGACTGTCCGTGGCTGGGCTGGGCCCTACCCTGTATGTCGACCTTAGCAGCTACAGAACACTGAAGACTTCCAAGCTGGTAATTTCGTCAAAGGGTTGACTGTACAGTCGAACTATTAACTGGTGTCAATTGCTCTGGCTATTGTCTTTTGTCTTTTTGTTTGCCTTGACCATGCCTAAAAGCTTAAGGGATCCAGGGCTAACGGGGACCGGCCCTCTTGATAACTATTTAGTTAAAAAGGTCAATAAAATTAACAGTGACCGACGGGCTTCCCTGGGGAAGGATTGCCTCCAGGTGAGCCCCCAAAACCCTTTAACTAATGAGAGTTCGCTTTTGGACAAAGTTATTTGTGTTTCCCCTCCCCTTATTCAAGCAAGCGCTACGATTACGGCCACTGCCCAGGTTCACAAGGGCCCTTTAGATCAGGATTTGGATGTGAACTCTGCAAGTGATGAGACAGTTGAGGATACATATGTTCCCAGACCAGTTAGGACCTGCAGAAGGAAACAAAGGAATAAGGGGGGGGCTTCTACCAGAGGGAAAAAAAGGGAGAAAATTGGAGAAAAATCTCATGTCGAGCCAGACGAGCCTTTAAACAGCAGTCCTGGTGCAACAACTACTTTACTCCCTGACCATTTTTCAAAATTGTTCAGCTCCTTTGAGGTTTTACTCGATACAAAGCTAGATCTACTTTTTCAACCTCTGGTAAGGAAACTCGATATGGTCGCTGACGAGGTAAAAAGGTTGGGAGGATTATTAACAAAACATCTTGATTGGGTTGACTGTAACAAAAAGAAGGGGCAGTGTGTAGCTGGGCACGACAATCTGGGTAGAGTAGAAAACCCACAAACTTCTTCTCAGCCCGTTAGCTTTAATGCTAGTGTCACGCCATCATCACCTATGATTACTATAGCCTCAAACACAGCTTGCCCAATAGAAAAGGAGCGGGTTTCAGTGTCTAAAGGTGAGGCGGTAACGAAAGCTAGACCTATTAACCTACCCCCGGCTTGCTCTCCTTACGTTGTGATCTTAGCCAATGTTCCTCCCCAGGATAGGTCGGCAGTTCCCCTGCAAGAGGAATCGCACGACTCACTTAAGCAAAAGACAGTGTCGTGGTTACATAGGAAGTGTGGGTTCCCTTTTAATATGGCGAACGATATCTTAAGTACTCGCAGGGTAAACTGGATTGGGCCTTCCAAAAAAACATCAAATGGAGATTGTGTTATAGTAAATTTTAAACACACACAACATGTGGCTACTGTTTTACTGAGAGCAGCTTCACTGCCATTAGATATTAATAGTATTCAAGTACGCCCCCTTGGATTCTTCTACTCTCAATTTCCACGGAGAGATAGTTTCCATCTGATTAGACAGAGAAACTTCATCCCAGCATCAAATTCGTTGCCTCTTTTTCACCAGGGGGCAGGTGCTCCCCACCAGGTTATGGGTGGGCTAAATATACCCACATCTAATCGCTTTGAGGCACTCTCCCTGTTAGATACGTGCGACTGACAGGAGGTTGGTATACAGGGGGGGGACGAGTCATCCTCGGTTAAGGCCCTTCACGTAGAGGATCAGCCCCCCGCATTACCTACAGAGATTGTTGTTAGTCATCTGCCTGCCGATGACCGCAAGGGGGGTTCACCCAAAAACTTGATCAAACTGTTAACATGGAACATTGCCGGTTTACGTGCTAAGAGTGATAATTTATTTTGGTTAAGCTTCTTGAAGGACTTCGATATCTTGGCATTTCAAGAGACCTGGGAAACAGAAAGTAATTTTTGGCTAGATGGTTTTACTTCTCATTTTGTTCCAGCTTCTAAATCAGTTTCCGGAAGGGCCTCAGGAGGCTTAGTGGTTTTGCTCTCGGTGAAATGAAAAGGAACCGTTAGCAGGATAACTTGTACATGTAACAACTTTCTTATTCTGGAATTTAAACTCCCCAATGATAGGAAGTTGTTACTGATAAATTGTTATAATTCTCAACAAGAGGTCGTGCCGAATGAACACTTGCTATGGTTGGCGAATTTTTTAAAAATGTATTCTTTGAAGCAAACCACTTTTTGTTATTATATTTTGCTTGGTGATTTTAACGTACATTTATGTAGTCATAACTGTTGTTTAACTGATATTGATGGACCTGATCTGACTTCACCCCAACATTTTGAGCACTCAAGTAAGGGCGAAGCTCTGGAAAATCTTCTTATTGAAAACCAGCTGTATCAACCAGGCTTCCACGAACAAACCGTACGGGTGCCCACCTTTATTGGAAGGGACAGTAACACCATTATTGACTACATATTTCTTTCATCTGGACTTTTACAATTTGTATGTTTTTATAACGCGATTCCATCTATTTTTAGTGACCACAATCCGGTGGTAATCGAAATGTTAGATGGCCTCTCTCTCTTAAATTCCCTTGCCTCACCCATGTTGGACAATAATCTTAGGGCAAAGGATCAGGGTAGAAGGTTAAACTGGTCTAAGGTAGTTCCAGAGGATTTTTTTAACTCAATAAAGCTAGAGGCGGCCCTAGACTTGGAAATCTGTGGGGACCAACTTTCTACAGGGAAGGAAGTAATCTCCTCGTTTGAAGCCGTATGTTCCCTAGTGTCAAAGGACCTAACTAGTAAAAGTAGACCAGTACAAACTAAAGTAGTCTCCGGCTGGTTTGACCATAACTGCACTAAAGCTCATAATAATCTCAAAATTGCACTTCAGGCCAGCCCGAGGAATAAAATTTTAGTGTCGCAGTTAAGGTGCGACTATAAAGAAGCACTGTTGGTCCGGAAAAAAGAAATTAAACTTAACGCCTGGGCCGATCTTATGGATAAGGCAACTCTAAAAGACAGTGCGAAATTTTGGTCTATTATCAACACTCCTTTATTCTCTGATGTTAAAAATGGAGTGTTGGATACTAATATAACAGAGAAGGACTGGTTAAGCCACTTTAAAATTATATATGGTAGCGACTTAGATTTAGAACCCATAAACAGGCAAGATTCGGCTTCTACTTTAATTCCAGTTAATTTTCATTTAACTGAAGTTTTAAAAGCAATTGAAGACTCTGCGGGTAAGAAGGCTCCCGGACCGGATGGGGTCCCCACCGACCTGTATAAGGCAAATCCGGTTTTTTGGGCCAATATATTAACCAATGTATTTAACTCCTCGGTTATCGCAGGTTTTCCTAAATCCTGGTCCCATTCTACCATAATACCGGTGTTCAAGAAAGGCCAAAGGGCAGACCCTAAGTGCTATAGGCCCATATCCTTGATAGACTCCTCTATAAAAATCCTGGGGAAAGTCATACTTGCTAGGATAACCAATTGGGCCTCGGACAATAACATCTTGTCCGATGCTCAATATGGCTTCAGAGCTGGCCGGAGCACGGAGGATCAATGTCTGAACCTCCTATTAGTAATAGATAAATATACTAGGGTGGCCGGGGGCTCTTTTTACTTGGGCTTTATGGATCTGTCCACGGCCTTTGATCTTGTTAATAGGTCAAAGCTGTGGACAATGCTTTTGGATTTGGGACTCGACCCCCCACTTGTGTATTTTCTTTCAGAGCTCCACCAAGATTTGAATGCATCGATAAGGATGACGACGGATGGGAAGTGTACGGCCAGCTTTAAGTCTAGCAGAGGGGTACGACAGGGATGCATTCTTGCGCCCATGTTGTTCACCCTATACATAAACTCCCTGGAACAAAATCTGCTGGCCGCAACGCAGGACATCCCGCGCATGGGAGGTATCCCGATACCGGTCCTCCTATACGCGGACGATGCTGTCCTGCTGGCTAGGACTCCCCTGGCGCTGCAAAGATTGCTGGACTCGTTCGGGGACTTTATGCATAGCCTGGATTTGGTGGTTAATAACGGCAAATCTCACGCTATGTCGTTAGGCCTTGCGAAAAATAAGGTAAAGCCTTTTTATTGTAGGGGAGCCGTAATCTCAAGAGTAAAGACTTTCACTTACTTGGGAGTAGTCTTTGACGACAAGGGCTCATGGTCCCCCCAGCTCTCTATAAAGATAAACTCAATAAAAACCTCAACTGCGGCTGTACTTGGCTTTGCAAAAAGGCTGGGGGGTAAACCGACAGAGGCAATACTGACAATCTACAAAGCCAAAACAGTTTCCATTGTAAGGTACGGGGCGCCAATCTGGGGTTACATTAAACACGATGCGATCCAAACGGAAGAAAATAAATTTCTTCGCACCCTCCTCGGCCTCCCACAATCTACTGCTTCTTTCTCAGTCCATTTGGAACTCGGGTTAGGATACATAGCAGACATGATTAAATTAGCCCCTTTATTGCTATGGATTAAAATTTGGCTAAACCCGAAACTTACTCTAAACCATAAAATACTAAAGGACTGTACTCGACTTGACAACATGAATAAAATTCCATGGCTGTCAAATATCGAGAGGTTATCTGCCTACATTGGGAGACCGGAAATTTTTTCTAGCCCTGAAACTCTCTGTAAGGCAGACCTTGACTGGGTAAAATCCAATTTCACGAAGTTAAGGGAGGCCGAGCGGGAAGAAGTTGAACTACGTAAACCTTCCGTCAGGGGACACGTCCTGGTATCTCAATCCTCAGGGTTGTCTTTATATCTTACAGTGGTAACCCATCCCTTTCACAAATGGTTGTTGACCAAATTCCGGTTCAACCAATTACATCTTGTACTTTGGGATGTGGCTGGTTGGCATAAGCCTGAAGATGCTGCACCTTGCAAGTGCGATGATATTTCTCCACAAGACACCACGCACTTTATGTTATTCTGCCCCTTTTTCAAACATGCCAGGAAGAGGTTTATTATTCCCTTGCTAAAGAGTAGGAATTTTACTCAGTATAAACCAGCTTTATTGTTCCTAAGCATGCTTGATTGTCCATTAATTATGTTCTGTGTCGCTAGTTTTCTGGTGGCAGCTGTTAGAGAAAGGAGGGTCAGACTAAAACCTATACAGGATGTGGAGCCTATCTGATATATGGAATTTGATTCTGTATTATTGATTGCACGTTGTTTATGGTCTTTTATGAATTTTTATTAGGACCTACTTTTAACTGTAGATTTGTGAATCGCATGATTTTATGTATTTATTTGTGTAGTATACTTTTATGATTTTAAGTAATCGAATAAAGTGGTTTTGACTTGACTTGACTTGAAGTGCATCGTATGTGCCACATCCACTGAGATAACTTCCTGCACACTGCAACACAACTTTTGTAATGTAGAAAATGCCCATCATTGGATAAAGATCATCAAATGCTACTGGATTGCTCATTAAAATGTCAGCTACAATACGGACCTTCATTGCAGAAAATTGTCAGGATAGGCTGGTCTTCAAGGTGAGCTGCGTATACTGTTGTGTACTTTGTGACTTGAGATGGTATTAGTGGTAAAACCCTAACCTTCTTCAGTAGGACAGTATTCTGGGAGTTCAGATAATAAATTCCAGCCCGTGGAGGAACTGGCTTTTCTTCGTCCTTCAGTCTGCACCGAATAAGCAATATGGTAAATTCAGTTAAATCAGCTTTGCGGACCGCAGAATCAGGTAGAAGAAGATCCATGTCCTCAGCCACTTTCAAATTTTCAGGTAGACTGGGACGTGTTAATGGCTTGTAGTGATATTGCACACGTTGGCGAGTCAGTTGTGTTAGAAGTTTGCAGCTTCGTTTGTTTATACCTAGAGCTGACACAGCTTGTTGGTATAGTCTTGAAAAAGTATCACTGCGGTATTATGTGTGCTGGATGTTCCAGACAAAGAAGAGCTGTCTTCAAAATAAAAATTATCAAGAGCAGCAATTGTAAATCCTTTCCTGGTAAAGTGACTTGGAAGTGGTGTGCTGTCGGATTCACAAGATATTAGTGCATGAGCTGCTAACAAGTTCCTGCTCCTTACTATGTCATTATAACTTGTTGATACACCAATCCTATTCATTGAAGTGACTAGCTCTCTACTTTTGTACTTGTCATAGATTGCATGAACAGTCATCATGTGTATAGGAGTTTTCTTTTGGCCGTGATGTAATTAATAAAACATGATTTGGAAAAGACAGTACATTTGCACAGTATAAGCCTGTCAGTTTATGGGACTGTCTTCCACTTCTTCCCTTACGTCTTCAAAGTCATATTCAATGTTGTCGGCTTCTGTTCCGAACTCAAGAACTTTAGTTCGTAACAGTTTTGCTTTGCTGATATAAAAAATTATGTAATAAATGTTAAGACAACATCAGGCATTCTTGTTGACCCCCATGATTTGTGGAGCTCTGGGGCATCACAAAATTTGTCATTAAATCCAAAATCTAAATCTTTAAGGATGTTTCTTAAAATGATTCCTGCTGATTTTATTGCATTCTGTGATCTAATTTTGGCAGCAAGAACTTCAGGAGTCAAATCACTGAGAACATCATAAGTGGCTAATTCTTTTTGTCAGACTGCCAAAAACGAATTCAGTTGTTGTACAATCTCACCAGAAAAATCTTAACTTCATTATTATGGATCAATATAGTTTCATCAATTTTGACCATTATTTTTCTGATCTCACAGTGTGAAACTGTAGCCAACACTCAAGAGAAGCTTTAAAACTTAATTTGCTATTTCAAAGAGCACAAACTTAACTGAAGGCTGGTGGTTACGCTGCTGCTGGGAGCTCTTCATTCATATTTTCGAATGTTTGCACACATGCAGTTCAGGTGGGCATACAAATCTGCTGAAACTACATTAACCTCGCTGTTTAGATCGGCTACTCAGCTGAAAACTGCATCTTGGAAGAAACTAGCTGCAGATAAAAACATGTTTGCCCTTTGAGATTTCCATACTCTGGACTTTGTTTTTTCGTCAATCCATTTGGTCATTGTTCTGGCTAAACCACAGATAACACATTAAAGATCCTCTGCTTTCTGATCAGTTAGAAGTGAAAAAGGGGTAGCCATCGATTTTCTAAGTGGATGGGCATTGGGTTTGGTTGTCAGAAGACTAGGATTCTTGTTGTGATTCACTGGTTTCTGATATTTTTTGATGATTTTCCTCTAGGCTTTTTTCCATTATATACGACTTGTAACACTTGTTGTTACAATGATCAAATATTTGATCCTCCTCACCCATCAGTTTCAATCTTTTGTATTTCTACAGCATCTCGAACTCTATTCGGTCTAGCCGCAGTTGTTGTAAGCCTTAGAGGGCTCATGCGCAGTTCAGTGTGCCCACCACCTGAGAGCAGAGCAGCCCGACCCACCGATCGCAAAGCAGCTGGAAAAAATAAAATGATAATAACATTTAGTTATTATCATTTTATTTTTCCTTTAGTCACACTGCTTAGAAGCAGTAGGGCAATGCTTCTCCACCTTAGCTGAGGAGCTGCAACTGGTGCTGGACCAAACAACAAATTTGTCCTAACGACAGGCGTATAAAGTTTTCAGCGAGGGATGACTGGCTGCCAAGATGATATCAACCACCTTCTGTGGAAAGTTGAAGGTGTTCAATTGTCGCTGGTAAATCTCCAAACATGGAGGAGAAGAATGCGATGGCTCTGGTGCAGCACCCTGCCCTATTGCTGTTATAGCAGGTTCTCCCAGAGGGACAGCCTGTTAGGAGGACAGATGCTCAAACCCAGTGCCTGGATGCCAAACTCTCCAAGCTCAATCCGGATCTACTGGGATGAGCTGGTCCCGGTTGTCTCTGATCTTCTTAAGAACTCAGGGCAGGAACAGTATCAGTGGAAAGGCATGGAGAAGTCTTGAGTTCCACTGAAAGCAGAATGTGCCTCCAAGAAAGATGTCACACTCCGTGATCGCCGGCACCGCCACGAAGATCCCGGAAGAACTACATGTCCCAGAGGCGCCGCGGCCGCCCGATCACGTGACCTCCCATCAGCGATTAAAAGACCACAGCCACCCCGGGGGCGTTGCTTATGATTCTTGCAATCTTCCTAACGGCTCCCCGACTGCCAGCTTCGCGGTTTCCAGCCCGCCAACCTCTGCAGCATCTCGGAACTTCCAGCGGCCCTCCGAGCCATCGAGACTCCGCCCTCCTGTTCCGGTGTGGTAACAGACGCCGTCACAGCGAGGTGAGTGACTCTGGGCTTGCCGCTCTCCTAGCTTCGCCGCCCTCACCCTTCTGCGAGAAGAACCTCAGCTTCGTAGAGTCTGGTGTACCAGGTACCAGGGTCTTTTCCACTCGACGAAAGTTATAGGGAGGGGTACAGGTGTCCTCGCTCCTCTTCTCACCCTGTGCTTCTTTTCTTCCAGGTCTCTCTCTTCCGGCAGTTCCCATCCCGTTTTCCCTCGCTCACCCGTCTCCCTAGTCCGCGTGTATACTGCATTCTCCGGGCTGGGGACGGATGGGAGGGGGATCCACACACAGCATCAGTGCCATCCCGAGGAGAAGATCGTAGATCGCCGTGACAGAATCATAGGCCCACGACATACCTCTCCTCTTGATCGCACTGATCGCTCGCCATGGCCACGTTGGACGACGTTTTAGCAGCGTTGGCCCAAGTCCAGCTGGAGTTAGCAACATCACGAGCAGAAACAGCAGCCCTACACACACGCCTGGACCGCCTCCAGCGAAACCCGTTTGATGACGGGCTCGTGCTCCCGTCCTCGACCCCGCAAGTAGTGGTGGAAATGCCTTCTCATGTTCCGTTGGCCCCTCCGGAACGATTTCACGGGGATATCCAGAAAGTCCAAGTCTTCATGACCCAGGTGCTCTTGCACTTCCACTGCAAACCGAAACTTTTCCTTACGAACCAGGCCAGGGTGGCATTTCTGATTTCCTATTTGACGGGGGAAGCGGCGCAATGGGCTGTCCCCATCGTTCGCAGAGACGACGCACTCCTGTACGATTGGGACACCTTCCGACAGGAGTTCGAGAAGACCTTCGATCGGAGGGCGGACACCTTCTCTGCGGATCGAGACCTCCTTGAACTACGCCAAAACAGTTCGGATTTCTTAGGGTACATCAATAGCTTTCGGCGACTAGTGGCTGAAACGGATTGGCCCGAAACGAAACAGACCGCTATCTTCTACCGGGGACTCACCGAGGACCTGAAGGACGTGATCGCGCAGATAGACCCACAACCCAGCACCTGCGCGGCCATGATAGAACTGGCCTCCCGATTAGAATATCGGCTGAGAGAGAGAAAAGGGGAACATAAGCGCAAGGATAAGACTCCCGTGTCCTTTGAACACCCTCGTCTGCAGGAACCAGCATCGCAGAGACCAGTTCCCATGGAAATCGGAGCGGTGAGAGCCTCCCTCACCCTCAGCGAAAGGGACCACCGGCGCACACAGGGGCTCTGTTTGTATTGTGGCAAGAAAGGCCACTTCCTGAGGGAATGCCCCGTCCGCCCAAAGAACAGCCGACCCCGGGTGGGGCAAGCCGCCACCGTAGCCAGCGATGGACCGGTGGGAAACCTGAACGCTTGAATGAGCAAGGAGGGGCTCCTTCAAGCTGTCATCACATCCCTTCTCTAGAAGCAGACACCTCCCATGAGCCCGACCACTTCTACCTGACCGTGCAACTTGCCATCGGCCCCGAAATCCACCTAGTACGGGCTATGATTGACTCGGGAGCAACGGGCTGCTTCATGGATATCCGCGAAGCCCACCGGTTGGGAATTCCGCTAGTGGCGAAAGACACCCCTGAACTCGTCTACGCCGTGGACGGCAAGGAGCTGGAATCAGGTCCCATAAGGTATACCACCCCTACCCTGAAGGTGTCCATAGGAGAGGAGCACAGCACTGTGAGGTCACTCCGGACCCAGACAAACCAACCGCACACCACGTAGCCAAAGCTGCGCAGAAGGACGTGACGCTTCCTACCTGTTACTCCCACTACAAAGGAGTGTTTGATCAGCAGAAGGCCGAGGTCCTCCCTCCACACCGCGACTACGACTGCAGGATCGACCTAACCCCCGGAGCCACCGTCCCATGTAGCCGGGTGTACGCTCTCACAGATCCGGAAACCCGTCATCTCCGTGAATATCTGGATACCTACCTGCGGTTAGGATTCATTCGCCCTTCCAGATCACCTGCAGCATCTCCCCTCTTCTTCGTCCCGAAGGCCAACGGGGAGCTACGCTGCTGCATAGACTATCGCGCTCTCAACGCCATGACCATCAAGAACCAATACCCACTGCCACTGATCCCCGTGTTGTTGGAACAGGTGCGAGGAGCTCGATTATACACCAAATTGGACCTCCGGGGGGCGTACCACCTGGTGCGAATACGAGAGGGGGACGAGTGGAAGATGGCGTTCAAAACAAGATTCGGCCTGTTCGAATATTTGGTGATGCCGTTCGGGCTCTGCAATGCCCCGGCCGCCTTTCAGTTCTTTTTGAACGAAGTATTAAGGGACTTTCTGGACATCTATGTAGTGGTATACATAGATGACATTTTAATCTTTTCATCCTCGGAAGAAGAACACGTGGGACATGTGACATCGGTGTTGCAGGCCTTAGAGAAACACCACCTGTTTTGTAAACTCACCAAATGTGAATTCCATGTCACCACGGTGGAGTTCCTGGGTGTCCTGCTTACCCCCGATGGACAAGTCATGTCTGATCGCAAGGTCCAGGCGGTGACCCAATGGCCCCAGCCGAAATCAGTGAAGGAGGTCCAAAGCTTTCTTGGCTTCTCAAACTTTTATCGGCGATTCATCCACCACTTCTCACAAATGGTGACACCTCTCACCAAATTAACACGAAAAGGAATACCCTTCCTCTGGTCGCCTAAGGCCCAAACAGCATTTGAACAGCTCAAGAATGCCTTCACCACCGCTCCCATCTTGCGCCACGCGCAACCTGATCTTCCGTTTATAGTGGAAGCCGACGCCTCAGATGAAGCAGTGGGAGCCATTCTTTCCCAACGCCACCCTGACACGGGCCAACTCCAACCGGTGGCCTTTATGTCCAGGAAGTTGAATCCAGCGGAACGTAACTATACCGTCTCCGAGAAGGAGCTACTTGCCATCAAAGAAGCGTTCATGGAATGGCGTCATTTGCTAATGGGGGCCCGCCATCGGGTGACGGTGTTCACGGACCACCGCAACCTCCAGTTCCTGCGGTCAGCCCGACACCTCTCTCCCCGGCAGAAGCGATGGGTGCTCTTTTTTGCGGAATACCACTTCTTGGTCACCTACCGGCCAGGAACGCAAAACAAGAAAGCCGATGCCCTCTCAAGACAAACCCTCCCACACCTCCCGTGTGAGACACCTGACCAGCCCATCCTCTCACCTGAACAAGTTATCGGTAGCATGCACACCGAATCCTTCCTGCAAGGGGTGAAGCGAGGAATACGAACAGGGGCTTGGTCCTCATGGTTAAAAAGGCACAGGGAATGGCGCGTACAACAAGGCCTCCCGTTACACGGATCCCGGATACTGGTTCCTACTCTCAAACTCCGTAAACTCGTCTTTACCTGGTGTCACGACCTCCCTTGTGCAGGGCATACGGGAGGCGCCAAGACCCTGGAGAAAGTGATGTGGCAGTTCTGGTGGCCCTCCGTTCGACCCGACGTATTGCGGTGGGTGAAAGAATGTGCCATCTGCGCCCAAATGAAAAGCGACCATCAAAAGACCCAGGGCCTCCTAATGCCACTACCCACGCCTCAGAACCCCTGGGAACGCATTTCCATTGACTTTGTGGTGGGGCTACCGAAAGATCAAGGGTGCACAGCGATAGTTGTGGTCATCGACTATCTCACCAAGATGGGACATTTTATTGCCTGCAAACAGGTGCCCACAGCGGGCGCATTGGCAAAACTCCTCTTGCAACATGTGGTGAGGCTTCACGGACTACCGACGGGAATTGTGTCCGACAGAGGGGCACAGTTCACTGCTAGGTTTTGGAAGGTGTGGTGTGAAGCGCTGGGCATACACTCCTCCCTCTCTACAAGCTTCCACCCGCAGACAGACGGGCAAACGGAGAGGCTAAATCAGACACTCAAACAGTACCTGCGGTGCTACGCAGACCAAGCTGCGGGCACCTGGGTGGACTTGCTATGGGTGGCTGAGGTGGCATACAACAACTCTCAACACTCCTCCACCCGGCAGTCTCCGTTCTTTCTCGCCACGGGGTTCCATCCCCGCTTCGTCCCCTTCCTTCTCCCTTGCCGAAACATCGGCCTTCCCGATCTCAAAAGCCGGCTTCAAACCATCCACTCATCCCTGAAACAGGCCCGTGCTCACCTTCGGGTTGCTAAAGCCAGATACAAAGCGCAGGCTGACAAACATCGCAGGCCCCCGTCGGTTTATCGCAAGGGTGACAGAGTGTGGCTGTCCACGAGGAACCTCCGTTTTCGGAAGCCCAGTGTTTTCAACCCCAAGTTCATAGGGCCCTACCCAGTGGTCAAACACATAAACCCCGTAGCAGTGCAATTGCGTCTTCCGCCACACATGCACATCCATCCTGTTTTCCACGTCTCTCTCCTCAAACCCTCGCACTGTCCAGTACGGAGGGCTCCTGCTCCGGTGTGGATCAACCAAGACCGGGAGTATGTGGTTCGCCGCGTGCTGGATTCCAAACTGGTGAGGGGGAAATTGTGGTACCTCTTGTCCTGGAAGGGGTACGGCCCGGAGGAAGACTCCTGGGAACCCGCATCTGCGGTGCACGCCCGCCGCCTGGTGGTGGACTTTCACCGTCGCTGTCCGGCCAAGCCCGGGGGCACCTGTGGCGGCGGTGGCGGGTGAAGGGGGATGTGCTGTCACACTCCGTGATCGCCGGCACCGCCACGAAGATCCCGGAAGAACTACATGTCCCAGAGGCGCCGCGGCCGCCCGATCACGTGACCTCCCATCAGCGATTAAAAGACCACAGCCACCCCGGGGGCGTTGCCTATGATTCTTGCAATCTTCCTAACGGCTCCCCGACTGCCAGCTTTGCGGTTTCCAGCCCGCCAACCTCTGCAGCATCTCGGAACTTCCAGCGGCCCTCCGAGCCATCGAGACTCCGCCCTCCTGTTCCGGTGTGGTAACAGACGCCGTCACAGCGAGGTGAGTGACTCTGGGCTTGCCGCTCTCCTAGCTTCGCCGCAAGTCGAGACCCCCGGCCCGTCGACAACTCAACGGGCATCTCCACTCCAGACCCCCGACACTCCCACAGCCCTTGGATTTCCGGGCGCGCAACACCGCGGAGTGCGCTCCTCTGCTCACGGAGGAGCCGTGAGCATCGAGTAGAAGCGCGGACATCTCCGACGGGTTTCCCGCAACCCCTCTACAGCTTGCTGCTCGTTTCTCCCCAGACAATGGCTAAGCTTGTCCATCCAGACCGTCAAAGATCCTGCCAGGTGATTCATCAGCAGGAAATTTCCTTGGTAGTTCAGCCACTTCCAGAGGTGTATGGCCTCCTGGCACAGGGTCTGTGGCCCCACCCTGCCCTGATTTTTGCTGTAGCATATGTTAGTGGTGTTGTCTGTGAGCACCTGCACTGCCTCCCCTTGATGGATGGAAGGAATGCTTGAAGCGTCAAGCGTATGGCCTTGAGCTCCAGAAGGTTGATATGGAGTAGGGACTATGCCGGAGAGCAGAGGTCCCTGATCGCCATCACTCGCAGGTGGCTACCCCAACCCAGAAGAGATGCATCAGTTACCACTGTCAGATTTGAGTGAGGAAAGGATTGGGGTCTGCCTCAGGCCCATTCGACATCCAGCAGCCACCACTACAGATGCTTTGCAGTCTGCTCTTAAATTTGAACGTGATCAGAAAGGTCCTCTCAATGTTGAACACACTGAGACTTCAGATCCCACTGCAGAGCCCGCATGTGGCAGCTGGCGAGCTCGACCAGCAGGATGCAGGAGGCCATCTGACTCAGCAGCCACAGAATCCACCTCTCTGAAACCCAGGACTGAGTCTGAAAGATCAGGATTCTAGCCTGAATGTCCTGGAATCTCTTTCCCTGGAGAAAAGCACAAAACTGAACGATGTCCAGAATGGCTCTGATTAAGGAGAATGTCTGAGAAGGAGTCAGGTATGACTTTGGCATGTAGATACGGAACACCATAGATGAGAGTAGGGTCGGCGTAGTCTGGAGGTGGCTGATGGCTGCCTGAGGTAAGCTCGCCTTCAACAGCCAGTCGTTGATGTAGGAGCACCCCTGGCCCCCAAAGATGTGCTGCCACCACTGCCATCACTTTCGTGAACCCCCGAGGGGCATTTGTGAGACCAGAAGTAAGCACAGCAAACAAAAAATGCTCCTGTCTCACCATGAACTGCAGGTAAAGCCGGTGGGTAGGCAGGATGCGGATATGGAAATAGGCATTCTGTAGGTCCAATGCTACCATTAAGTCTCCAGGCTGGAGGGAAAACAAGACCTGGGCCAATGTGAGCATTTAAAATGTTTCCTTCCGGATGAAGGCCTTAGGAAGGCACAGGTCTAAAATAGGCAACAGGTCTGCATCTTTCTTGGACACTAGGAAGTAGTGTAAATAGCAATCGTGACCTAATTCTGGCACAGGCATGCTCTTGATAGCCCCTTTGCCAAAAGGGCTTGCACTTCCTGCAGAAAATTGGAGGAATGGTCCCCTGTCAGACACTGGGGGGACAGTAGGAGGGGCATCAGGAAAGAAAGGAAGGTTGATGCATCACCCCTTCGTCTTATCTAAAAACCTCAACAGTTTGAAGTTATACCTGTCAGCCTGGATAGACGGATAGAATGGATGAATTCTGCTTCCATTGGGTGACCGTGCTCCTATAATCAAATAGTGTCATGCTAAAAAGGCTTGGTAGGTGGGGCTACAGGGGTGCGAGGCATCGGACTGGAGCTGCTCATTGACCTTGTTCATGGGGCAATGCACCATGCCCTTAACTGCAAAACTGCTGGGTTCCCTGTAGAGCCGGGTCAGGCTGGAGGTAGGGGACACTGCGGGAAAACCAAGAAAGGAGCGGTGGAAATGTTGTGGGTGGAGATGTTGCGGGTTGAGATGTGGAGCAGAAAGGGCCTAAAGATCATGTAGCAGCCCACCACTCCTTAAAATGCTCTAAAGAGAAATCAGCCTTGTCCCTGAACAGGTGAATCCCATCGAAGTGCATCTCCATCAGGGAGGACTGGACATTGCTTGAGAACCCAGTCGATCCCAGCCATGAATGGTACCTATAGATCACCCAGTTACATAAGTGGTGTCCAGGTCACACAAATCACGAACTTCCAGCCATCTTGAATTGCCTGAGTGAAAACAGGCCGAAAGTCTTTGGGTATGTCAGGGAGGATTTGCATCACCGAATCCCAAAGGGCATGGGACTAACAGCCCAACAAGCAGCCGACTTTAACGGATATGAGGGCCAGGCTGGCAGAAAAAAAACACACATTTGGCAAATGTTTCTACCACTTTAAATTCCCTGTCAGGGGCAGTGGTAGGAAAGGTGTTAGGAATTGAATGACTCGTGGAAATTTGTGCCACCAGGTTGTCTGGCGAAGGGTGCTGGGAAAAAATAGCAGGGTAGCTTGAAGCAAGGCGATGGCGCCTGGCAATTTGTGGATTGACTAGGAGCGGGAACAAAGTTTCGGCCCACGATCCCAATAAGGTATCTGTCAGTGCCTTGGTAAACAGAGAGAAGGGCTCAGAAGATTTGTGTCCCAGTTGGAGGACTGCTGTCAAGACATTAGTCTTAACCTCCATGGTGGAGAGTTGGAGATCAAGGACTCCAGCTGCCCTACGCATCACCATTTTATTTTTGCAGTTTTATATAGCACGAAGGCAACCCAAAGATATTGGAGCGCTTTAAATGAGCACTAGTTATATTACACAAGGACACATTAATTTTGGGTGGGCACGAGGAGATTAAGTGATTTGCCCAGAATTGCAGGATGTTGATGACGAGACTCAAACCTGGTTCAGCAGCTCTGGCCGTAGGAAGCAGATTCCTCTGTGGCAGGTTCAGGGGGCAAGAGGAGACCCTTATCAGAGGAAGGATTGAGAACACTAGTCTTCTGTAGATCCTAGTACCAATTGATATCCTGGTAAGGTTAAGTGATCTCATCACCTGGGTCATAGTCATTGTCCAAGTCAGTCCCTAAAAGGGAATGTCAAGTGTGTTATTTCCCTTGTGGGGGTGGCAAATCAAGTGGGGGAAGAGGAGTCTTTAGTGAAATCGGGTGTTAAACCAGATTGGTCGCACACTGCTACACCTACCAGGCGTGTTCCCCCAATGAAAATGGTCCCTGAAGGTCAGCGTCGGCGGATACACCTATGCTAGAGTGTGAATGCAAGTATGCGTGGCGTGTGCCATCCCTGGACACGTGTTTCGAGGTAGTTGCCTCTCGTCAGCAGGGAGTAGGAAAATGTGTGGGGTTGCTGTGTAAGCTGCTAAAATCGTTATCAGGTCTAGTACCTCTCGTAGCGCGCAGGTGCGTAACCATGAGTCCGTCGACTCCACCGGCTCAAGGGAGCCTGAATATAAAGTTAAACCAGATTGGTCGCACACTGCTACACCTACCAGGCGTGTTCCCCCAATGAAAATGGTCCCTGAAGGTCAGCGTCGGCGGATACACCTATGCTAGAGTGTGAATGCAAGTATGCGTGGCGTGTGCCATCCCTGGACACGTGTTTCGAGGTAGTTGCCTCTCGTCAGCAGGGAGTAGGAAAATGTGTGGGGTTGCTGTGTAAGCTGCTAAAATCGTTATCAGGTCTAGTACCTCTCGTAGCGCGCAGGTGCGTAACCATGAGTCCGTCGACTCCACCGGCTCAAGGGAGCCTGAATATAAAGTTAAACCAGATTGGTCGCACACTGCTACACCTACCAGGCGTGTTCCCCCAATGAAAATGGTCCCTGAAGGTCAGCGTCGGCGGATACACCTATGCTAGAGTGTGAATGCAAGTATGCGTGGCGTGTGCCATCCCTGGACACGTGTTTCGAGGTAGTTGCCTCTCGTCAGCAGGGAGTAGGAAAATGTGTGGGGTTGCTGTGTAAGCTGCTAAAATCGTTATCAGGTCTAGTACCTCTCGTAGCGCGCAGGTGCGTAACCATGAGTCCGTCGACTCCACCGGCTCAAGGGAGCCTGAATATAAAGTTAAACCAGATTGGTCGCACACTGCTACACCTACCAGGCGTGTTCCCCCAATGAAAATGGTCCCTGAAGGTCAGCGTCGGCGGATACACCTATGCTAGAGTGTGAATGCAAGTATGCGTGGCGTGTGCCATCCCTGGACACGTGTTTCGAGGTAGTTGCCTCTCGTCAGCAGGGAGTAGGAAAATGTGTGGGGTTGCTGTGTAAGCTGCTAAAATCGTTATCAGGTCTAGTACCTCTCGTAGCGCGCAGGTGCGTAACCATGAGTCCGTCGACTCCACCGGCTCAAGGGAGCCTGAATATAAAGTTAAACCAGATTGGTCGCACACTGCTACACCTACCAGGCGTGTTCCCCCAATGAAAATGGTCCCTGAAGGTCAGCGTCGGCGGATACACCTATGCTAGAGTGTGAATGCAAGTATGCGTGGCGTGTGCCATCCCTGGACACGTGTTTCGAGGTAGTTGCCTCTCGTCAGCAGGGAGTAGGAAAATGTGTGGGGTTGCTGTGTAAGCTGCTAAAATCGTTATCAGGTCTAGTACCTCTCGTAGCGCGCAGGTGCGTAACCATGAGTCCGTCGACTCCACCGGCTCAAGGGAGCCTGAATATAAAGTTAAACCAGATTGGTCGCACACTGCTACACCTACCAGGCGTGTTCCCCCAATGAAAATGGTCCCTGAAGGTCAGCGTCGGCGGATACACCTATGCTAGAGTGTGAATGCAAGTATGCGTGGCGTGTGCCATCCCTGGACACGTGTTTCGAGGTAGTTGCCTCTCGTCAGCAGGGAGTAGGAAAATGTGTGGGGTTGCTGTGTAAGCTGCTAAAATCGTTATCAGGTCTAGTACCTCTCGTAGCGCGCAGGTGCGTAACCATGAGTCCGTCGACTCCACCGGCTCAAGGGAGCCTGAATATAAAGTTAAACCAGATTGGTCGCACACTGCTACACCTACCAGGCGTGTTCCCCCAATGAAAATGGTCCCTGAAGGTCAGCGTCGGCGGATACACCTATGCTAGAGTGTGAATGCAAGTATGCGTGGCGTGTGCCATCCCTGGACACGTGTTTCGAGGTAGTTGCCTCTCGTCAGCAGGGAGTAGGAAAATGTGTGGGGTTGCTGTGTAAGCTGCTAAAATCGTTATCAGGTCTAGTACCTCTCGTAGCGCGCAGGTGCGTAACCATGAGTCCGTCGACTCCACCGGCTCAAGGGAGCCTGAATATAAAGTTAAACCAGATTGGTCGCACACTGCTACACCTACCAGGCGTGTTCCCCCAATGAAAATGGTCCCTGAAGGTCAGCGTCGGCGGATACACCTATGCTAGAGTGTGAATGCAAGTATGCGTGGCGTGTGCCATCCCTGGACACGTGTTTCGAGGTAGTTGCCTCTCGTCAGCAGGGAGTAGGAAAATGTGTGGGGTTGCTGTGTAAGCTGCTAAAATCGTTATCAGGTCTAGTACCTCTCGTAGCGCGCAGGTGCGTAACCATGAGTCCGTCGACTCCACCGGCTCAAGGGAGCCTGAATATAAAGTTAAACCAGATTGGTCGCACACTGCTACACCTACCAGGCGTGTTCCCCCAATGAAAATGGTCCCTGAAGGTCAGCGTCGGCGGATACACCTATGCTAGAGTGTGAATGCAAGTATGCGTGGCGTGTGCCATCCCTGGACACGTGTTTCGAGGTAGTTGCCTCTCGTCAGCAGGGAGTAGGAAAATGTGTGGGGTTGCTGTGTAAGCTGCTAAAATCGTTATCAGGTCTAGTACCTCTCGTAGCGCGCAGGTGCGTAACCATGAGTCCGTCGACTCCACCGGCTCAAGGGAGCCTGAATATAAAGTTAAACCAGATTGGTCGCACACTGCTACACCTACCAGGCGTGTTCCCCCAATGAAAATGGTCCCTGAAGGTCAGCGTCGGCGGATACACCTATGCTAGAGTGTGAATGCAAGTATGCGTGGCGTGTGCCATCCCTGGACACGTGTTTCGAGGTAGTTGCCTCTCGTCAGCAGGGAGTAGGAAAATGTGTGGGGTTGCTGTGTAAGCTGCTAAAATCGTTATCAGGTCTAGTACCTCTCGTAGCGCGCAGGTGCGTAACCATGAGTCCGTCGACTCCACCGGCTCAAGGGAGCCTGAATATAAAGTTAAACCAGATTGGTCGCACACTGCTACACCTACCAGGCGTGTTCCCCCAATGAAAATGGTCCCTGAAGGTCAGCGTCGGCGGATACACCTATGCTAGAGTGTGAATGCAAGTATGCGTGGCGTGTGCCATCCCTGGACACGTGTTTCGAGGTAGTTGCCTCTCGTCAGCAGGGAGTAGGAAAATGTGTGGGGTTGCTGTGTAAGCTGCTAAAATCGTTATCAGGTCTAGTACCTCTCGTAGCGCGCAGGTGCGTAACCATGAGTCCGTCGACTCCACCGGCTCAAGGGAGCCTGAATATAAAGTTAAACCAGATTGGTCGCACACTGCTACACCTACCAGGCGTGTTCCCCCAATGAAAATGGTCCCTGAAGGTCAGCGTCGGCGGATACACCTATGCTAGAGTGTGAATGCAAGTATGCGTGGCGTGTGCCATCCCTGGACACGTGTTTCGAGGTAGTTGCCTCTCGTCAGCAGGGAGTAGGAAAATGTGTGGGGTTGCTGTGTAAGCTGCTAAAATCGTTATCAGGTCTAGTACCTCTCGTAGCGCGCAGGTGCGTAACCATGAGTCCGTCGACTCCACCGGCTCAAGGGAGCCTGAATATAAAGTTAAACCAGATTGGTCGCACACTGCTACACCTACCAGGCGTGTTCCCCCAATGAAAATGGTCCCTGAAGGTCAGCGTCGGCGGATACACCTATGCTAGAGTGTGAATGCAAGTATGCGTGGCGTGTGCCATCCCTGGACACGTGTTTCGAGGTAGTTGCCTCTCGTCAGCAGGGAGTAGGAAAATGTGTGGGGTTGCTGTGTAAGCTGCTAAAATCGTTATCAGGTCTAGTACCTCTCGTAGCGCGCAGGTGCGTAACCATGAGTCCGTCGACTCCACCGGCTCAAGGGAGCCTGAATATAAAGTTAAACCAGATTGGTCGCACACTGCTACACCTACCAGGCGTGTTCCCCCAATGAAAATGGTCCCTGAAGGTCAGCGTCGGCGGATACACCTATGCTAGAGTGTGAATGCAAGTATGCGTGGCGTGTGCCATCCCTGGACACGTGTTTCGAGGTAGTTGCCTCTCGTCAGCAGGGAGTAGGAAAATGTGTGGGGTTGCTGTGTAAGCTGCTAAAATCGTTATCAGGTCTAGTACCTCTCGTAGCGCGCAGGTGCGTAACCATGAGTCCGTCGACTCCACCGGCTCAAGGGAGCCTGAATATAAAGTTAAACCAGATTGGTCGCACACTGCTACACCTACCAGGCGTGTTCCCCCAATGAAAATGGTCCCTGAAGGTCAGCGTCGGCGGATACACCTATGCTAGAGTGTGAATGCAAGTATGCGTGGCGTGTGCCATCCCTGGACACGTGTTTCGAGGTAGTTGCCTCTCGTCAGCAGGGAGTAGGAAAATGTGTGGGGTTGCTGTGTAAGCTGCTAAAATCGTTATCAGGTCTAGTACCTCTCGTAGCGCGCAGGTGCGTAACCATGAGTCCGTCGACTCCACCGGCTCAAGGGAGCCTGAATATAAAGTTAAACCAGATTGGTCGCACACTGCTACACCTACCAGGCGTGTTCCCCCAATGAAAATGGTCCCTGAAGGTCAGCGTCGGCGGATACACCTATGCTAGAGTGTGAATGCAAGTATGCGTGGCGTGTGCCATCTCTGGCCGTAGGAAGCAGATTCCTCTGTGGCAGGTTCAGGGGGCAAGAGGAGACCCTTATCAGAGGAAGGATTGAGAACACTAGTCTTCTGTAGATCCTAGTACCAATTGATATCCTGGTAAGGTTAAGTGATCTCATCACCTGGGTCATAGTCATTGTCCAAGTCAGTCCCTAAAAGGGAATGTCAAGTGTGTTATTTCCCTTGTGGGGGTGGCAAATCAAGTGGGGGAAGAGGAGTCTTTAGTGAAATCGGGTGTTACTTCGATTGGGGTCAGACAAGTGTTGACTTGGCATCGCAAAGAACAATCTGCATCCCCTCTTCTGGCACCAATGGAGTTGGCATCAGCATCGAAGAGCCCATGGCTGGCGTAGGTTGTGTTGCCGAAAGCAGGGTTGGAATTGGAGCCGAAGGCAAAGGGGACTCCGAGGGTCCAACTGACGTCAGAAGTGAGCCCGGTGGGGGTATTCTAGGTGGAAGGCCTCTCGACTCCTTGGAACCCCAGGATGTGCCAGAGGAAGTCAGTAAGGATCCGGAGAGCATGGCAGCATGGAACTATGCAATCTGTTGCGATGTGGATGAAAGTCCCAGAAACTCTGGTTGTGCTGGATTCAATCGTGGGTTCGGCTCTGGAGTAAGCTGATTTTGGGAGCGAGATGTGTGGTGCCACTATCGTGCATGCTCTGGTGAATGCGAGAGGCTCGAGGGAGCGGAATCCTGATTCAATTTCTTGTGCTTCTTCTAGACTTACCTAATGATTTTGACAACGAGGAAGATCAACCTCTCGAGCAACTTTGAGAACTCTGGGAGTCGGAATGGGTCAGAGACCAAACTTTGGACGGAGACCACGACTTGGAGCGGTTCCGTCGAGGAGCGTTTTTGTGCTTGGCGATGTTGAGCTTTGCTTCAGCGGTTCCTTAAGGCATTCAAGTTCATTGACGTACAGCTGATACACGCCTTGGAGTTCTGGCCCGATCTCAGATACCACAGGCATACCTGGTGGGGATCTGTCACACACATTTGTTTGTGACAGTGATTGCGACTCGTGTTGTGCTCATGCCACTGCTCGTGCCACTGTGTCGTATTATTATTTGTAATGCGTTCTGGTTCTAGGGTGTTATGTGGGGAGGCAGGGACGGCAGTTGAATACTGGACAGGTTGCTGTACGGACCGCGTCCTCTTTGCTCTGTACTTTGGCAATAAGGTACTTATACCTTAAACTGAGTCAAGCACTTACTACAATTTGGCGACGAGCGCCAAGGTACAGCAACAGACCCATGGCATGAGGAGGTTGTTGTCCTAGATATTGGGAGCGGCATCATTGAGGTGGCCGGAGGCGTGTTGTTGCTTGTGGGGACGCGTTGTTCAGTGCGGAGGTCAAGTACTTACTACTAAATATGTCCTTTTGGGGGTGACATTCTTTGCACACTGGAGAACTATTTCGAGGGAATGTCTCACAGAGAAACAAAGGGAGTTCCAGATGCGCATCTGATGGTGCAGAAAGAAAGGAACTGACATTAGTGTGCAGTCGTGGTGCCTATATGGGCCCTGCACGTCATTTCTGGATCGAATTTGCATTAGTGCAGATGTGCACAGCGCAACTTAACGCCGCTCTGAGGTACTACTGGAAAGGTTCCAGATCAGTCTGATGCCTGGGGAATATACAAAAGGTGAGGAATCTGCAGCTAAAAGCCTCTTTCAGATAGTCCAATTTGCGAATACGGGGTAATATCCCTAATCCTGATCCCCCACCACCCTGTGGGTGCTACAATCGCCCCCTCTCCTTTCCTTCCTCTCTATGCTCTATTCGCCAGCACAAGGTGTAGGTTTGAAATGACGATAATGATTTAAATCCTAACTTGCACATGTTGTGTGATCTGTGGCAAATCGCTTAGGTCTGCTATGCTCAATTGCATTCATTGCTTGTTTAAAATGTTAGTCCACAGAGGCCAGTCAGTGTGTAATGTGTGTTAAGCAGGTACATTCATTCATTTGGATAACAGCCAATCCGCTACATGCCAGGATGGTCATCTTCAGCTTCCCTTATATTTTTAACAGCCTCCCGCATGAAGCAAAACTACAAGTCCATGAATCCATTTTTTTGGCTGAAGACAGGGAGACGAACACTTATCTGCTGGGAGATCTAGGTATCTTTTTCCTTTCCTTATCCCGCCCACTTCCTAACAAATTCTCAGCCATAATATGACTGCAAATATACTTGGAAAGTACAGAATGTGAAAATAATAGGACATTAAAGATAGAAAAGATGTTTCATATTGTGTGGAAAATGATAGACCTTGTCAAGATGCAATCTTTCTTGTGGAGTCTTTCGAATGCTTCGTAAAGGGCGATTTTCTGCATTTATCGGTATGATTCCCCAGATGTCATTTTACAAGAATTGGCTGCAGGTGGTATGGTGAAATTGTTTAGAATGGAACTGTGTGCCTAACTTGGGGTTTGAGAGACTGGCATCTAAGTGTCTGCCACAATAGGCCATTCTGATGCTGGCATTTGGAAACTGAAAGGTTGGCACTTTAATCTGTCTGTGATGCTGATATTGTTTCACATCCAAAGTGTTGTCATCTGGAACTTTTAAGAAGGACCATTTTCTTCTGTGGGTGAAAGAAAGACTACCCTAAGTGGGTCCAGCCTATAGCAGGCGCAGGCATAAAGGGTTGCACTGGTACTGCCAGGTCTGTGTCAGCTTTATGTGATGAGGGGCGTTTGAACGGCTGCTACCTTTCCTGGATATTCTATGAATATGATTGAAGCCTGCACTGCTGCAGCAGTTGATGCAATTCCTGATCTCTGTACACCTTCCACAGTTGTGTCTTTTCATATTGGGCAGTAATTGCACCATGGGTAGCACAGCGTCGACATCTGGCAAACGATGGTTAACTTAGGGTGTGGGCTGGTTTCATCTCTGACATGATAGCAACCCTGTTGGTATATATTTATTTATAGGCTTGTAACTCCTCTCCTCTAGCAACTTTTTGTTATTTTATTAATCCTGAACACATTGTTTAATTTTGCACTTATTGTACTTTTTTATTATTTTTGTGATGTCACTTCCTTTTATGGCATGGCGTCAAATGTCACATTATATCACTTCCTTTTATGCCACCAGGATTGAGGTTCTGTGATATCATTTCCTGGAAAAAGGGTGTGTGGCGTCACTTCTGGTCCCCTGACATTTTGGTGAATCGTTCATGCCAGGGAGATTACCACTTACCTATTCAATTCAAATAACATTATTTCGGCTTAAGCCATAATAGTGAGCAGAGTAAATAATCAATTATCATGTGATCAAAAAATTATTTTGGAGAGACTTGGGATAGACTCTGAAGCCTACATAGTGCACTTTAGAAAAGAATAATTGGTTGCAAGAGAGACTTCAAGAGTTTTATACCATTGACATGTGCAAGTCAACTTGCTGCAGAGGGCCGAACCCGAGTTATAGGCCCGAGCTGCAGGCCAGGGCCTATAACGAGGGAGAGGGCCTTTTACAACTGATATAGTCTGAGGCAGAAGGGCTATACGCCTATTAGAATATTCCACTCAATAAGGGTAGAATGTCTTCATGTTTCTCCCTTTATAATTTTGAACAAACATTGGGATGTTAGAGCTCCCGGCTTATATCAGGCATTAACAGCCCAGAACTGTCTTTAATGGAGCTCTCAACATTCCAAAGTTCTCTTTTATATTCTTATCTTTTGGTGGTTTTTCCCCTCTGTATACCAGCTTGCATTGGCATATGATTACGTAGATCACATGTTTTAATTGCAATTCGTAAACTCCTTATAACGCATTTGAACGCCATTGCATGAAAAACAAGTCCCTTCAGTTGTTTGTCGCCACACATTTGTGCTGCTCCTCTGGTGCTGAATTACTTCAAGGGTGTTGATCTGTTTCTAGCAGGATTTCAGGTCTCTTATCACAAGTAGGATTTTTAGGTTTTATTTTGTGCATAAAACAAACATTGCTTTTTTTATTTGTGGTCCACATTGTCAAGAATGCATAATTTTTTCTCCATTAATTTCTGAAACGTGCTGGCATAATCACAGAAGGTAGTGGCAAAAACTATTCAGTCAGGTTTGTCTTTTTATCTTCACTAAAGAGAATATTCATGGGGAGTATACCAGGCTTTTTGGTACTTGTGAGTAGAACCTGTGATGAAGCATGATTTTTGCGAAATAATCCTCCTTGATCAAATCTGCTCATATTTATGTTATGAAAACAAATGACTAATGCTGTGAAATTAGCATGGGTGACTTTTCACAAATTTACATGAAAATGTGCAAGACAAAGCACAACATATCTAGTAATAAATGTAGTATTAGACATGTAGAAAGCATGAATGATATAAAGTCGTTTTTTTTATGGACTAAAACATTATGAGAGAGTCTTGAATAAAATGTTACATTATAAAGTTTTCACGTAGAAATATGAAATAATAATAACAAGAACGTTTTATGGAAAATGTTTTGTGAAGTGCTTATTTCCTTTCTTTATAACACGAGAGAGACATAATTATTATTAATGAGCTTAATTAGACTGCGCTTATGAATTTAATCAGAATAATTAATCTTTTGCCATAACAATTTCCTTATGTATTTTCTTTATATATGTCTTTTATAATGAAAATGTGCTTTATTCCTTAGAAAAACCGTTGGATTTGCAGTTCTGATTTTCCTATGAAGGCCTAAAACTCTGCTGGAGAGATTTTCTTTCTTAAAATGTAGGCCGAAAAAGAAATGTATTTTGTCCTTCACTAGTTCTGAAATGCGGTTTAGTTTGTTTAGTTGTGCACAAAGTAATCTCTGGGAATTTCCTCTCCGTGCTAATTATTTATTCTTTTATAAATGATTTGGTCGACAAATGTTGCAAGCTGAGGTGGAGCGTGCACGAGGACGTGGATAAAGTTGCAAGATTCTTTTCCTGCTTCGGCGGAAGGATGACAGCTTTCGAATTAACAATGGACTGTCTAAGGAACCTGGATGAACTGAATGGGATGTTGATCACCTCATTTTTGAAAGCCAATGAAATCGTGAAGAATTTGTGAATTTAACTTTAGGGAGTTGGGGGGGGGCAGACCTAGCCTTGCCCGAAGGTGGCCACGCTCTAGGCGAGCTCCTTCAGCCGCTACCAAATAAACAGCATTATCCTGCGCCCAGAGTAATATTGAGGAATTAAAAGACACTGACCTGAACTCCGTAGGAGGTCGAGCACACAAAACCGGCTCCAGGCGCCGATGACTCCCCGGATCGCCTCTGTAAGTGTGCAGCGGGCGGGGTCCTGTGGTCTGGATGGGGAGCACGCGGCCTGCGGACCTGTGGAGGCGAGAGTCACTCTGCAGATGCTGTTGTAGACCGCTGGCTGTGAGCTGCTCCTGTGCTGGCGGGCGCTCTGTGGTGTGGTTTGGCGTCCACAGGGCTGATGACTGCGGCCGAGGGGCCGACGGAGCCGGGGGGCTGCTGCCATCCTGCGAGGACGACTGGCGGGGTCTGTGTGTCTGCGGCGGCGGCCCGATAGGTGTACATGACTTGCGGTGGACTGCCTGGTGGTCTTGCTGTGGGCTGCGGTTGCAGGGCCGAGGGTGCAGCCGCAGTGCTGCAGACTGGATGCTGGGCTACGCCGGCCTCGGAATACACTGCGGGGGGCATCCGCTGCGGGATCAATACAGGCTGCGCCATTCCCCAGCCATGAAAAGTACGAGCAGCCTGCCTGAGCTCCAGAGAGCCTCGTGATGTGTGGGGCAAAGCGGAGCAGATAAAGGAACTCTATCTGTGTGCCTGATGGCATGGGGCAAAGGACACTTGTGTCACAGTGAGCCAGTTATACCGCAGAGCTAAGCACTGGAGCGTACCAAGGCACTGTATCCCTGCTCTAAAACTCCCAAATAAAATACTGTACATAACATGTAAGCCTGGGTACCTAGAGGACTACAGGAAGAGTCTGATCCTGCGGAGTGAGGCCCCACTGTGCTAAAGCATTATTTGCTACTGCCAGCCACCACGCTTGCGTGACAGCGGCACGGCTGAGCGAAAAGTCGGCGCTGGGTGTGGGAGAGGTGCTGCCCACGCCTCACTGTACTGCGTCGGTCCATTACCACCATAGGAAAGGTGGATAAGATGCAGTTGAAGCTTAAGTTTGATTGCCAAGGGGCCAGGGGTAGCTGTACAGCAGAGCACGAGGGCCCAGAGAGGCCGGCCTTGGCTCCAGAGACACAGAAGACACTCAGAGCAGCATGATGGAGGCCCAGCACAAGCTGGAAATGGCCTTGGCGGGGCAGCAGACTAAGGCAGAGGACCTTGAGGTGCGATCGAGGTGCAACAACATTCGGGTACTTGGCGTTGCAGAGACCACGAATACCGGAAATATGGAGCGCTTTGTCAAAAAGCTGCTAGTTGAACTGATGGGTGCTGAGAGCTTCTCTAATATATTTTTAGTAGAAAGAGCACACAGATCAGTAGCGCCACAGCCACCGCCAGGAGCAAGACCTTGACCCATCATTGCAAGCCTCCTGACCTATAGAGATAGAGTCGCCACGCATTGTCGGGCCAGATAGCTGCGAAATCTCCGATACGAAGGTATGACAGTCTCTATCCATCCAGACTTCATGTCGCAGGTCCAGGAAGCACTAAAGAAGTTCTTACCAATAAAAAAAAAACGACATGATATGAAAGTGGAATACGGAATGCTATACCCCGCCAGGCTCACACCCACCCTTGAAGGCACTCTCAAGATCTTCAGGGATCCCAAGGATGCGCAGCAGTTCCTGCTGCACAGGACCAAGGCAAGCAGCCAGCGGAAAACACCCAGGTGCATCGAGGATGAATCAGGCCACACCTCGGGTCTGGATGATCCAGGCTAAGACAGTGAGCCGTGGTGTGGCCTACCTAATTGCCCGCTTCTCCTAGCGAGGAACTGTAACAACAAGTTTATATGTACTTTATAAAGAGGAGGGCGTGTGTCTGTATTCAACGCATGGGGACATGTGCAGTGGGTGCATTAAAGATGTTAATTAAGCGGCCCCCCACAGAGTAACAACGCGGGAGTGAACAGCAGGCCGCTATCGCCACTAGGTATGCGTCACAACCTATAATTAAAAGTGTGGGGTGGGTGGGGGGAGTTCTGGGTATTGAGTTAAGGGAGGGCTATGTCTCTGATGCATTTGGGGTTGGAAATGGGTATGGTTTGTGTTTGCACCAATCATTATGTCGCAGTTGAGGAGCCGTTCACCTATAATATGCAAGCCTTCACATGCCAAAAGAGCAGCACAGTAGGACTCTATTATGGCACAAGTTAGTAGGCCCCTAACCTTGCTCACCTGTAACGTCAGAGGTCTGAATAATACGCAGAAAATTTGAAAGGTAATGGCTTACTTGGACAGGCATGGTGTGTAGGTAGCCTGCTTGCAGGAGACCCACCTGGCGACGCATACGGAATTGAAGGTGGGGGCTCGCTGGGCATCCACACGTATTGCATCATCATACTCGTCATATGCCAGGGGGGTGTTGTTGATGGTCAGAAAAAACATCCCATTCGCACTGCTCCACTCCATTACTGACACATGTGGTCGTTATATTATTGTGCAGGGCATTTTCAGCGGAACGACACTGACACTTGTCAATGTTTACGGTCCCAATTCCGACAATCCAACCTTTTTTGCACAAATATGGGCGCGATTGCACAAATTACCCCCAGCGGCAGTAGTATAGGGGGACTTTAACACTTGTATAGATCCAGCGCTTGACAGGTCAACTAATATAGATAGATATGGTAAACAAGCAGCAAGGGTTCTTAAAACAGGAATGGAGGAGCAAACTTTAATTGACATCTGGAGGCTACTGCATCCGGGGAGACGGGAAGGCATGTGCACCTCTGCCACCCACAACACATGGCCCAGAATAGACTTCTGGTTGACGTCACAGGAGGTCAGCACATGGACGCGCAATGTCGAACACCTGCGTAGAACCCTCTCAGTTCACGCCCCTGTCCCCTTGGTTCTGTACCTCCCCACACACACGCACCTAAACAAGTCACATGGCGCTTCCCAGCGCCGGCATTGCTAGAACAGGTTTTTAAAGTTGAGCCACGGCTAGCCGATACAGAATATTTTGAACATAATATGGGATCAGTCACTAGCGAGTCCACATTATGGGAAGCTTTCAAGGTGACGGTGTGGGGAGTATGTGTTGGAAAACAAAATGGTGTATTACAAGACATTCACCAGCAACTTACTAAATTAGAAGTGCCGCCCAGGGCACACGCATGCAGCACGGTTACAAAATATTTGCACTCCAACACACTTAGTCAAACTAGTGGACGCCCAGGGCGGTGAGCACTATGACACATCAATGATAGCGGGGGTGCTCACAGACTACTACACACAGCTTTAGGACTCAAGCCAGCCTGCCCCGGATGTTGAAACTATAGAATATCTGGAGGAGGTGGCTCTGACGTGGCTGTCGAATGCGCAAAGGGAATACTTTATGAGGTCAAGGAAGTGATAAGGTCCCTGCCTAATGGGAAATCCCCGGGCACTGATGGCCTGACAGGCAAATTCTATAAAGAATACAGCGATATCCTGGTACCCTATCTTCTCATGATGTGCACGGAGGCCTACGAGCAAGGAGTGCTCCCGCCGACCCTCAGGGAGGCCTTATTAATAACGCACCTTAAACCAGACAAAAAACCTTACCAGTGTGACTCATATAGGCCTTGCTCTCTCATCAACACTGACGATAAAATCTTAGCTAAGATCTTGGCCACCAGAATGCAGCCATTAATGCAGCATTTAATCCTACCAGATCAATCAGGATTCATTCCCTCGCGCTCCACTACTCATAGTTTGCTCTTCTCCACCAACTGGATCCCGAGTTGCCTGCTGCGGCGGCGTTACTTGATGCTGCCAAAGCATTCAACTCTGTTGAATGGGCATACATGTTTATGGCTCTTAGACAAATGCGGTTCCCGCAGAGCTATCTCCGATTAATTAAATTATTATATAGTAGGCCGGTTGTGAGAAAACGGGTGAATGGCATTACAACGGATACCCTGGCCATCCGTAGAGGTACTCGGCAGGGTTGTCCATTGTCACAGCTGCTATTTACGCTGGCTTTAGACTAGAGCCTCTGCCGTGCAAGATACGGCAGTGTCACATGGCTGTGGCACCTCAGTTCAGGACACAACTTATAGGAATATCGCTATATGCCGACGAAATGGTTTTATACGTTTGCAATCCGAAGGAAAATCTGATTCCCTTACTAAGGGAATACATTCAGTTTGAACGATACTCCAGATTATGTATAAATTGGTCCAAGTCGACGGTCATCCCGCTAACGCCCTGTACCATACAATTCCCATTGGACTTTCCTTTGCTTTGGCAGTCGAATCTGGTTAAATACTTAGGAATCTGGGTGCATAAGGATCTTGAGCTGGTGATCTGGGAAAATTATGGAAGAGCCCTTACCAAGCTAGAGCACCAGGTGACCCGCTGGATCCGGCTGCCATTGTCACTGGTGGACCGCACTGCGATCCAGAAAATGATAATTCAACCGCTTTTTTTGTATCCATTCCTCAATATCCCCATCCCACTAACGCAGCAATTTTTTCGGGAAGTACAATCTCAGCTCAACACACTCACATGGGCAGGCCGCCAAGCGCATGTTAACTGGAAAGAAGTGACACGCCCATGTGCCCAGGGGGTGTTCGGAGCTCCGGATCTACAATTATATTACCTATGCGATTAGGCACACTATGCACATTATTGGATGCATCCACATAACTACCTTACACAGTGCGGTGGGAAATTATATTGCTCACCCTGTACCACCGGCCACCCTTATTCCACAGGTAGCTACTGGGTGGGGCACCGCATGCAGGGATCAATCCAGTCCTGAGCACTATAGTGGCTTGGTGGGCGCTGGGGAGGGGAGCCCCAAAGCTCCCACTCTATGCTCCAGCCCTCCCATTAACACAAACCTCAAACATATCCGTTACGCACAAGCAGGGGGCGAGGACAATTTTGTCTGAAAATGGCTGGCGTACTATGGGTGACTTGTTTCATGAAGAACTCTTCATTACTTCTCCAGTTACTGCCCAGGACACTAGGACCTCACATCTGACTGTCTTCACTTACCTAAGACTGCGTTTGGCAATAAAACAGATATATTCATCATTCCCCCGGGAACCACCAACTCTCCATACCCTGCAGTTACTGCTGCAAGCACCCACACGTGTTCGCCTTGTCACAAAACTCTATGCTGCAGCACAGCAAGAGCAACACAGGCAGGCTGAAAAGGCTTTGGATAAGTGGAGTGCTATGTTGGGCATACCACTATCAACTGCAGAGTGGACATTCTGCTGCTCCTTAACTGAAATGCTCACACCTAACTGTAATTTGCGCATTATCCATATAAAATTTCTGCAGCAAACACACTACACCCCAATGCAACTGAACAGATATGGCCTCCGTTACCATGATACATGCAAGCGATGTGCAGCTGCGCAGGCAGATTTTTTACACATAGCATGGGCATGCCCTATCATAAAGGAATATTGGGATAAGGTGCTAAGGGTCCTACTCAATATGGTATCGGAACCATTAACCAACACCCCACAACCCTGCTTACTAGGGCTGTTAAGGGTTAAGTCAGTGTTAAATTGCAGATTGGTATCCGTCGCTCTTTTGCTGTCCAAACGATGGGTTGCGATGAAGTGGGGTGGCAGGAAAGCTCCCAGTATTTAAGACTGGATAACAGGCTTAGTCTATTGCAAAAAACTAACAACGTATGCAGAAGAACTGCCATCAGCCTCAAGAGCAAAAGACATTTGGGGACCACTGGGTCAATATCTGCAGGCACAAGTTGTGGATTAGGGTGGACGGGGCCTGATTGCATGCTGCTTGCTGGTGGGATATGTATTGCATATGTGTATAGGCTCAATATGGAAATTGCTGTCAACGGCTCTTGAATTATACCAAACTGTACTGTACATGTGGTGGTGGTGCAAAGATATACATAATTGAACAGTGTTTATTATCTGTAAAATCATTAAATAAAATATAAAAATTAAAATTAAAAAAAACTTTAGGGGTTTGGACATTTGACATTTAGGGTATGATTATTACTGGGAAAAAGATTTAGGTAGTAGCTGTTTCTATGAGAGGAGAGCCTTGCTGCTATTTCCCTGCGCTACTCTGGCTGGCCGCTGTCTTAGCAATGTCTGACTGAGGCTGTCCTGATTACTTTGCACTTCATCGGCTGATGATGTTGCCTTAAGCTATACCTGTTCGGCCGAAGGATTAGCTCTTCCTAACTATTGCATGTTGTGCATTAGTTCTCATTGATCTAGGTTTGTATGAAAATCAAAATTGCATATTGATATTTGCAATGAACTGTTTCCTTTTGTCTCTCTTTCTCTCCACTCACACCTGTTATTGATATTGAAATGAATTCATTATAAGCTGTATTTCTCTTATTTGTGATTTTACCTGAAACATTGAACTAATAAAGGGGCATATTATCAAGGGCAGGCAATAACATTATCGCAGCTTTAGCGTCCGTTTTCGGGCGAAAAGCGGCGATAATGTTATCGCCTTATTAACAAGGACACGCTAGCGCGTGTTTCCTTGTCTTAGCACCCGGTTTCCTATCGCCTCGCCTCGCCTCGCTAATGAGATGCAAGGTTGACGTGCCCCTTACAACTACATTATGAAATATGGCTAACGGTGCTTCGCTGTATTTACAGCAAAGCCCCGTCCGGTTTAGCGCTGATTTTTTTCGCGCTAACTGGGCCTTAATGCTGGAATTTACTGTCTGTTTCCTTTTATATTTGTGTATTGACAATCCATATTCAGAAATATTAGATAAAAGTGATTTGATAAGTAATCAGAGTTTGTCATTATTGACAGAATTGGATTATTGTGACAATGTTTGTTAGTTAGGCATTTCCTTCATTTAGGTCCTCATGAAGGGAATTTTATTTGTCTTTTCATTATCGAATCCCTATTAGCTCTACAAAAAGGTTCATCGGAGGAACTGGTTTTGTAAGAGATTATTGAGTTCTTATGGGCCCGAACTCCTAGTTATTAAAGATCCAGTATAATGAAAATAGGGTTATTATAAATGGTTATAAAAATTTTACACTGCTTCCGCTGCATCAGTTTCTGGTAGTTGCATCGGATGGTTAGTTTAGGCTAATCATACTGGATAATAAAGAATACGGGATTTGTAGGGACAGACGTTTATTGACTACGTACCTTTATGTTATATGTTGTGGTCCGTTGTTGACCTTAAGGGAAGTAAACATCCGTTGTTGGCCTAAGATCCCAGGATTAGCCTAAGGGCAGTCTTAGTGTGGCATACACTAAATGAAGTGCGTTGTCTGCTGTTGATGCAGTACTGAGCAATGGTCGTATTGCACAGGGAATCTTGAAGTAAGAATAGTGGAGATTTATTTGGGTACCTTCGGAAAGCACATCTGGAGTAGTCCCAAGAGGTTTCACTTGAGTGAGGGTAAAACCGCACTGGCCGAGATTTTGCTGAAAGCAAAAGGAAATCTCAGAGTATATGTTTCTATCAATGTATTTCTTTTAGTAAGCAGACAAGCTAGTTTTCATGTAGTCTGTTTTATTAAAAAGACTTTGAAAAGACGCTGATGCTGATTTTGTAAAGGGAGGGTCTGTCGCAGGAGTTATACTGATGTCACAAAGTGGTGTGCTGGTATTGGTCAGCTGATGTGAAATCATCACAGAAAGTGCCACGCTGGTATTGGTTGGTTGGTGTGAACAGTGCTGGGGTTGGACAGAGAAATTGATTCTGATTGGTAGTAGAGAATCATAATATGGAAGAAGAATAGTTGAAGAATTACTTATATAGTTTAGTGTTAGTGTCTAATAATCATGAAGTTACTAAAAATGTTGAAGACTTTATTTAGTACAGATGAGTCTATACCCATTAGAGAAGGAACACCAGCTTCTTTTATGTCATTAGAAAGGGGAAAACCATACGTGTACTTGGTTAGATAATTGGATAAAATATGCTGAGAAAGATGGTATTTTAGCATTTCCAGAGAATGGTACTTTTAATACTAGAATTTTAGTGTATTTAAGGAGACAAATGAATGATTTGAGACCTAATCCTAGACCTATGCTGTATGATGCTCTTGAAGAATGGGAAAATGAAGCATACAAAAGAGAAAGATATAGGTACCAAAATAAATACAAGAATACTTTGGGTAGATATTCAGAAGCAAAATGGGATGCTCAAATGAAAATGTGGAGAGATGTAGCAGAAGGGGCAGGAATGTTTCCGGTTATGGTAGTGGAGACTAAAGAAGGAGAAAAATGTAAGGAGGAAAAGAAAAATGTTGAGGAACAAAAATCTAAAAATACTGATTCTTTTGAAGGTAATGATGATATAGATGATGAATTTTTAAATGAATTATTAATTAATAGATCACCCCCATATCAAGAAGAACAGGACAGGATAGAGATACATTCTTTACCAAGTGGTCCATTGATTCAGATAGAAGTCCCCCCAAGAGAAAAATTCTGTAAATGTGAGTCAGAAGGAAAATTCAGTTAGAGAAGATTTGGTAAGAAAAATAACACAAATTAATCTGAATCCTGATGTTTTGTCAGTTCCAGTAACTATTGCTCCGATAGTTCCATGGTACAATGATGGACAAGGTATTTCTCAAGTGCATGCTTTAACAGTACCCGATAGAAGCATGAATGGAGTTCCTACAGTTTACAGAAAAATTAATGAGACTTATTAAGGGTTAAATAATATTAGTGGAACAAATGTTAGTGTAATTACGGGAGAATCAGAATCATTAATAATAATTTCAGAAAGATCAGTGGAAACTCCAAAACGAGCTATACATCTAGATCCAAAAAGATTATTGCTAAGTGGGAAAAAATGACACGACATGAGGGTTAAGAAGTGAATCGACTGAAAATACTCAGAAATCATTAGGTCCTATGCCAGAAGAATTAGATGAATGGATAAGAGAAATAGCATCTGGCGGTAGTGTACAGAATAATAATAATTCAGGTGTAGCTGTGAGTACATTCAAAAAAATATATATTTTATTAGATTTTTTCATACCCAAAAAAACATAAGACTCAGTTATAGCATGTGGACACATTCTATCATATGACAACTTGTTGGCTGTTCCCGCCACCCTCCTCCCCCAGTGCCAGCCCACCATTTATGGACCTATTACCAGTTATGTAATGAGAGTACGCAACAGGGGAACCATCCGTAACTACCGACAATGGCACCCTGGGCCTTGTACCAGCACCAGACTTGTTTAAGAGAACTATACATCCAATCCAGTCTCACTTGGTGCCTGTGGTATAACAACAGTGGAATTATCGTCACCATTTCTAGTTATGCGGTATGCGGCATTTAAACCCCAGAAAGTTTTAGGTCTACTGCGCGGGGGCAGTACGTCACTATAATTCTCCGTTTGGGTGCAGCAATATAGCATATCTTTCTCCCATTGGGCTATCGTAGGGGTGGGTCCTCTAGACCAACAAATCGCAACCCTGCGTTTGGCCAGAAACAGTCCCATATCTATCAACCTGCGCACACCTATAGGTACTGGCTTGGAGTATCCCAGCAGCGCTAGCGCCAGATCCGGCGCGAGCACCACCTCAGTTATATCTCCCAACTTCTGAAAAACCAGTTCCCAAAACTTAGATACCCCCGGGAAAGTCCAGGCCAGATGTAAGAAATCAGCTAGCTGCGCGCCACATCTTTCACAGCTCGCTTCGTCTCTAAGGCCGCAATGGTGCAGTCTTTCCGGTGTGTAGTAGACTCTGTTTAAATACTTAAAGTGAATCAGGCGATGTCTACCGTTTAGTGAAATGCGTTTTATACTGGTGCATCAATACGTCCACATGACGTCATCAATGTCTCTATCTAAATCTCTCTGCCAAGCATAACTCGCGTTAGTGTAGTGGTGCTCCCTATAGGACATGGACAATTTATATATTTTGGACACAATCCGCACCGGTGACTCAGTTTTTATGACATGGGTCAAGGCAGGGAGCTCCGGTGGTTCCATCAAGTCTCGTCCCAGGATATTCAGCAATGCCTGTCTGGTTCTGTGAAATTGAAATCTAGTAAGTGGCGATACTGTAGTTTTGTTTGTCTCCATGTCCTCCCAGTGTCGTGCCGTGCCCCCTTCAAATAGTTCCCTATGACCCATACTACTATCGAGTTAAGGGCTCGTGTGACCCCTCCTTCTATACACGGGGGTAACCAGTGACACCAATTCAGCAGAGTGAGCGGCGAATACAGGATGGCTCCCGCCTGTAGCTTCAGAAGGTAGTGCCAAGCATGTGGTGTGGCGTTCACTGAGTCTAATATCCCCATCCTGCGGTCCGCAGGAAGGAACATCAAAGCTGGTAATGAAAGTGGAGCAGCCACAATGCTCTCTATACGTAAGTGGGGGGATCCGGGGCACCATGCATCTAGTGATAAGCATGTGCACTTTGTGCTCCCCTGTAGTATAAATCCCCCCATGTGATACGGAAGGGTAAGTATTTGCCATCGGACCCATGACTGCTTGCCCGCCCAAGCTAACTTAACCATCAATGTCGTGAGTCGCCTAAAAAAAGAGCATGGGAGCACCAATGGAATGTTAGTGAAAAGAAACAAAAATCGGGGTAGTACTACCATCTTCATGATGGAAACCCTGCCCATCAATGACAACGTCAGCCGGATCCAGCGCTCAACTTCGTCTTGTAATTTGCTAATAGCCACTCCGTAGCTTTCTCTGAAAACAACCTCAGAATCAGTGTGTACTTTGATCCCTAGGTATCTGATCGTGTAAGTCGACCATTGCAACGGGTACTCAGGTTCAAACGGGACTGTAGCTGGAGTAAGAGGAAATATGATAGACTTAGGACAGTTAACACAGAGTCCTGAAACCGCACCAAAATGCACCACTTCACGGAGCACAGAGGAAAGGTTCCGCTCAGGCTCTTGGACATACAGGAGCGTGTCATCTGCATAGGTGGAGTCAATCAATTCATAACCCGGGAACCATATACCCTTGTACCTGTGGTGTTCTCAGAGTGCGCAGGCCAACGGTTCTGCCACCAGCGCATACAAGTTCGAGAATAGCGGACAGCCCTGTCGTGTGCCCCTAGAAATAAATATAGGATCTGTCACTAGATTACCAATTTTGATCCTGGCAGTGGGTGTATTGTACAAAACTCCCATCAACTGTAAGAAAACTTCCCCTAAACCCATTCTCGTTAAAACCTGTCGCATAAAAGGCCATTCAACATAGTCAAAGGCTTTCTCCTTGTTGAGAAAGACTGCGACCACCTGGATCTCTGGACTAGTGTGTTGTACCGCGCCAAACACCGTGCGCAAATTATAGGTTAGGTTCCGGTCTAAGACGAACCCCGCTTGTTCCGGTCGACCAGGAGTGGGATCAGTGGGGTCAACCTGTTTGCCAGGATCTTTGCTTAAATGTTCGTGTCTACATTAAGCAAGGAAAGCAGGCGATAGGATGCGCACTCATCTGGAGGTTTGCCTGGTTTCAAAATGGTGACAATAATAGCCTCTCTCATTGAGGGCGGCATAGTACCTGATACACAAATTTCGTCAAATAGCGTGGCCAAATGCGTGACCAACAGGTCCATGAACGCCTTATAAAAGGTAACTGTTAGGCCATCCACTCCCGGGGCGCTACCCACTTTCATGCCTGCTAAAGCCATGGTTATTTTGTCTTTCTCTATGGGTCGCATTAGGAATTCGCGATGCGTGTTTGGAGACGTGGAGACGCTCCTCCAAACCAGCCAAAGTTTTCTCCAAGTCCGCGAGCTGTCCCCGTATTGCTCAAAGAATACAAGAGTGCTTAGACATAGTGATACCTCGGATTTGAACCTTGAACGCCTCCAACACCACCTGAAAGCTATCCACCGACCCCACATTCGTTGCGAAGAACGTTTCAACCGCATCCGCTAATTTCTCTTTAAAAACCGCATCTAATAGAGAGTAAGGTGGGAACCTCCATGTAAAGGGAGGAATATTTTTCCGGGGAGTGTCGAGCACTATTAATACCGGGGAGTGGTCCGAGAAAGTGCGGGCAGAACCTCGCAAACCCGGATTCTCTCCTGTAACGGCCTGGCCGCCAGCCAATAATCTATTCGTGTATGCAGATCGTGATACGATGAATAATGTGTGTATCTCCCTTTCTTCGGGTACCTCTGTTTCCACACATTGCACAAATCATATTGTAACATTACGTCCATCACCGATCGGGCTGCAACCGAGGTATTTTTAACCGGTCCTCTGGATCTGTCCTTCTGTGGGTTCAGAACCAAATTAAGGTCTCCACCCCAGAGTTGGTGCCCTTCCCAAAGTGTGCAGACCCTTGCCGACAAAGCAGTGTAAAATGAGGGATTGTCAAAATTCGGACCGTATGTATTAACAATGAGCAATTCCATACCCATACCCTTGTACCTAGTGACTGCAAATCGTCCGTCTGCATCTGTATCTAACGGTTCAAGCTTGAGAGCCGCCCTAGGATTCGCCCAGGTAATCACGCCCCCCACATGTGTGGTTAAACCAGCCGCGTGTATATTACCTAACAGTCCCTTTCTTTGTAACATAGGACTATTTAGGGGGAGGTGTGTCTCTTGCAGTAGGGCAAGGTCAATGTCGTGTCGCGTCAGGTAGGCTAGAACTTTACGAAGCTTCCTAAAGTCATTTAGGCCTCTAACGTTCCAAGTAAGTGCTTGAAGTTTACAACAGGTTGTCACATTAGAGGGTGTGCTAAGGACTGCCATGGAAATGTGTATCGTCTGTCGCCCGCGCCTGTAACTAAAGCACATAGATTGTGCAGAAGTCTTACTTGGAAATGTACTGCTTAGTAAAAATGACATGCTACTGAGTCTCCAACTTTTCCCTCCCCCCACCCACGCCAGGCGAGCCCCAACTGTGCCTGAGCGATATACCTGCAGATCTACCCCTTCTCCCATCTGAAACATCAGCAAATCAACTCAGCATAACCTTGAATTAAGATACCCCTCCCTCTTCCCCCTTGAAGAACTTTCCCCAAGGTGTGTTTCACTCGTGGGTGGATGTTGCTCCCCTAGCAGGGTAAAAGAGACCCTAACTAGATGTCCACCCCTGTTGCCATCTAACAAATATTGTGCATCTGCTATAAAAAGAAAAAGTAACATCCCTGTCTCACATTTATACATAATAGCTAGGTTCCCAATCATCGCAATCAAATCTCTCACCCAGAACAAAGCCCCCCGCAGCTAACGCCATGACCCCATCAGTGTCTGAACAATCCCCAACTTCTCGCTTCACATACAGTAAAAGAAAAAAACATCCTCACAATCCCACAAGACATCAAGCGTGGCCTCCCCGGCCCACCCCACCAATATCTTTCTTATCCGTGTTACATGTAGAGCAGTGGTCAGTCCTGGTCGTCTAAACGTCCGCCTTCCGCTCCCACCGAGGGCTCTCGATCCGGGCTGCCGCGTCGCTCTTTAGACCAGTCCTTCAGTGCTTTCTGTAGAGCTTGTGGATCAGTGAAGATTCACGAGTGTCCCTGTAGATTGACACAAAGTCTAGCCGGGAACAGCATGGCATAGTCTATATTCTGGTCTCTAAGTTGCCGCGTCAGCAGGGCGAACTGTCTGCGCGCTTCCTGAACACGCATCGTAAAATCCGGGTATAGAGATATATTAGAACCCTCATACTGCAATGTTTGTTTCTCCCTGGCAACTTTGAGTGCGGAATCACGATAATTCAACAACTTCGCAATTATAACCTCGGGGGAGCACCAGGGGAAGGGTGAGGGCCCAGGGAGCGGTGTGTCCTTTCCACCACAAAAATAGGGGAGAAGGTTTCACTTTCGAGTAATGTTATCAGTAATTTCTCCACAAACTTTTCCATTTTGCCAGTCTGTGTTGACTCCGGAAGGCCTGTAATCCGTAAGTTGTTGCTATGGTAGCGCGCCTAAAGGTCTTCGGTCTTGTCTTGTAGCACCTGCAGCACCCTACCCATTTGCTTGTGCTCAGTGTCCATCGTGGCCTGTGCCTCTTCCACCTCTGTAACCCGTCGTTCTGTCATGTCCAACCTTGCTGCTTGTCTAACCTTTCAGACATTCTATCCATCTGTGTCCATCTTGGTGCCTAGCACGGAGAGACTACTCTGCAACCCTTTTTCCATGGCTGTCAGCATAGTGCGGTTATCATCATCTGCTTCCTTCTGAGGGGGATCTTGCGTGTTATCCCCTTCATCTACAGTATTGTCTCGCATCCTGGCTTTCCTTTGGTCGAATGTTATTTTGGGCTGTGATTTGAGTACTTTGCCCATCTTGACAAGACCGCTATGGCCACCAAGCTCTGCACACTTCGACCACCAAGATAGTCGGCCACAGTCACACAAATTTGTCCCGGGTGTAGTCAGTGCTTCTCAACCTAGTCCACAATGCTGTGCACTTACAGGGTGATCCTGGAGTGTGGAGAGCTCGCAGACGTACCTCTTCATCAAGTAGCAATAACAATGCACCAGATCCCATACGACAATCAAGCGCCTCGTCTACTGCTGCTGTTCTGGAAAGTAAGCCAGCCTCAGTATACTATGTGTTGAGGAGATGTTGAGGTGAGCACCTGTAGCAGCCAGGGGGACCCCACTGCCACCCAGCCCAGGTTTTATGCTTTTTATGTGCCACCCTGCGCAGCAGAACGCTTCAGGAAGTGTTGAATAACACTCAGTGTGAGACCAACTAGCTCCAATGTCATGGGGCCGTCTGTGTCTCTAGGGCTCTAGGCTATGTGCCCGTCACCTCCGGCCCACAGCGTGAAGTGCAAAATGGTGTTGTTACCGTCGAAGCGTCCCCGCAAGCTCCGTCCAGGCAGCAGGGCACTTCCAGCCACACACTCTCGGCAATCAGCCTCCGGTGACCTCAGGATCAGTAGATCCACGGTGCAGTCTCCACCGTTAAAGACCGCACACATCCAGTGGTCATCTCTACCAGGGCCCGCAGAGGTTATACAGCATTTCACTCAGTGGGTCTCCGAGTTTCAAAATGGCCGGCCCCCCCGGCCTCGCTCTTCCCTGGGGTCATATACACCTCACCGTGTTTGTGGCTCTCAGGGAGCTCTAGCCGCTTTCCCTTTGCATTTGTGCGCCCATGGCGCCTCTACGACCAGTCAGCACACCTCGTCGTGCCCCCAGGGAACCTCCTCCAGCACCCGCTCCCGGCAATGGAATCTCACCTGCGCCGCGGCGCCGAGCACTAGGGCAATGTCCGTTTCTTCGACGTCGTACGACCCAGAGTCCCCCAGGCACACGACACGCCAGGTCTCAGGGCACTTCGCCACCCCCGCATTCAGCAGGCGAGCGCTGTTCTTCCTCTACGGCTCCGGGTTCACAAACCACATGGCAGCCGTCGGATATCGGGCCGCACCGCCTCCATTACGTTCGCTCGGGAATCACAGCCCCGTGCTGGGGCGCCACTAGCAGGGTCCGTACACTCACTCGTTTGGGGGATTTGAGGGATCGGAGCTGGTTCCCCACACTCAGCTCTTCCAAGAAGGGGATCAGCCAAAATCGTGCCGCATTCAACACTCAGATGCCGGATATTTTAAGGATTGTGCAATGACGACGCGGAGCTCTTTGCTCAGGCGGCCAGAATCGTTGTGAGCAAGCTCCGCCCCCCCAGATGTGAGTAAATTAAAAGCAGATTTGGAAGAAATGATTCTTGGTACGATCAGCCCAGATAAATTAAGTAAATATCTGGATGAAGAATTACTGTTTACGTGTAAAAACATTACAAAGAAAGTGAGGAATCTTCATGAAACGTTTGCTGAAACATATGGAGTTGACATAGAGAAATCTAAAGCTCTACAAAAGACATGTAGATTAGATTTCAGTGATAAAGATTTGGAGAGTTTGAATGCTTCAGGGAAACGTTTACAAATTAAGGAGTTAATTAGTACACTAAAACAATAGGGAGAGTTAGATCGTTGGAAAGGAAGATGGGCTAAAAGGAAGGAAGATACAACAGTGACTACAGTAGCTTTGCTATTGTATCTGGTGAGGGAGACAGGAGCAAAAACAGTTGATGTAAAGATATATCCTATGAGAGAAGTACCAGGAGGTGGGTATGTTCATGTCCTATGGTCAAGGCAGGATATATTATTATTTGCAAATGATTTCCCATGGTTGATTGAAAAACCAGTGGAATGGTCCAAACAAGTGGAAAGGTTTGTGAAAGTTTCTAAAGTTTTGTGGAAGGATTTGGATGGCCTGTTTGATATTGTAGTTCCAGCTGATTTGTGGGTTGGGTGTACAATTTTCAGTGGATTGGCCAAAAGAAGAATATCCAAGAGATTCAAAAACAGGAGCACCACCTGAAGAGGTTCTGAAACAATATAATTAGGTTACTACCTATTTGAAGGAAAAGATTTCACCAAAAGAAACGGATTGGGTGAGAAAATATAGAACTACCTAAGAATTGGAAGAGTCAGTGCATGCTTATTATGAAAGGCTTCTACAGGTGTTTAAACAGTACAGTGGTATTGAAAACGTTACTGAAAAAGATATGGGACATTTTGTATATAGGTTTGTGTGTGGATTGAGAGCAGAAATTAGTGTTATGATTCAGCAGCATTTTTATTTGTTGGCAGAGTAAGACAATTGATTAAATTCTTCGTTATGCGAAATATTGTAGTGATGATATGATACAAGACACAAAAAATTAAAAGAAAAACTAATGTTAGCTCAAATGAAAGCGGCGAAGAAAGGAGGATATGTGAATACAGATTATGAAGAAGGTGACCAAGGAATTGGTCAGAGTACTACAAGTATGAGAGGTGTAGTATCGAATGGAAATACTGTGACACAAATGATACCGATTCCACAAGGGAGAGGTAGAGGTAATAGAGATGAATAGAAGAAGAAATTTCCTTGTCATGCGTGCGGCAAGTTGGGGCACTTGAAGCGCAAGTGTAGAAGTCTATTGATAAACAATGTTGTTATAGGAGTAAATTAAATGAATCCGATGCAGATGAATCAAAGGAATCAGAATCTGCAAATGTCATTTGGAAGAGGACAGGGTCAGCAGATACCTCAAGCTCCTATGCAAAATCAAAATGTGAATGGTCAAGTACAGAAATACAGTGCAAATATGGGTTTCCAGACAGATGATCAAGTAAATGTGCAGGTGGTTTCACAGTATTTGATGCAGTGGCCACAAAATGATTCAGATACATCTCAGTGAAGGTGCCTGAGGGGGGAGGAGGAGTGCGTGCTTGGCGCATCCTTAGAGGTTGATCAGAACTGCTGGCATGGCAACTTGGCCCTCGAAGGATAAGCACAGCCAATAAATATAATTACCTGAGCACACAATTCTCAGACACAGGCAAACCAACCCTGCAGGCCAAGGCATTGCTAGTCAAGGCGGCTAAGAGCACATACGCACTATGTAAATTACATTACAAGCTTCAAAGTCACTCTGCAGAGGGAATCCGACGAGTCCTAAAGGCAAATTAATACCAACAATAAGTTATGGACATCTTGCCCTCCCTGGCCTTCTCTCGGAAACCATGGAGCATCATCACACAGCTGCATTCAGAAAGATATTTAAACTCAGCGCACATTAATCCGGCTTGACTTCAACGATGGACATCGAATGTAAAAAGACTTGGTCTTTGGTGTTTGTTTTTTGTTCAGAGACGTAAAATTACGATGGAATGTAAACAGATATTCAGACAGGTTTATGCAATAAATAGATATGGAAATAATTAATTCAGATTAGCTGTACATTCCAGTGGAAATTAATCATTTCATTGAGGTTCAATGGTGTTGTATGGATTTGTCCCTACGGTACAACAATTTATTTTTAGTTTTGAATATGTCACTGCCCAGGTGATGTGGGGTGAAATGGGCAAACCCCCTTTTGTCCTTTTCACACAGTTCTAAACTCAGCAGGGGGAAAGCAATAACTTGCCAAAATAGCAGGCACTAAAGCATTGACAACTGACCACTGCCAACACAGCAGAGATCGGTGCTGCAACAACAGTTTCCACAATCAGAACCTGCCAGGTGCCACGATAGACAGCGCCTCAGCAGCAAAATCTGCTGGAGAAACAACAGCTGCAAGCACAACCAGACCACAGCAGACAAAATAGGATGCCATAATAGCCACCACCTCAGCAACAACAGCTGCCAGAAAACAACAGCTGCAAGAACAGCAGGGAGCACATCAGCGACCGCAGTTGTAATTCTATCAGGGCCCACAGCATACCACAGTATGGATTACAGTAGTGAGCACAGCTGCAACAGCAAGGACAGCAGTAGTGATTTCAGCAACTGCAGAGCCATTAGAAGCAAAAATAGCTATAACCACAACAGTTGTGACAGCTGCCATTACAACAGTGACCACATCTTACGACTAACAAGAGCATCAACCACAGCTGCCACCACAGCAGCAACAACAGTATTGACAAGGTTTCTACTAGAGCAGGGATCACAGCATAAACAACAGTAGCCACAAAAAAGCGACAACAGTAGCCAACACCGATAGAAGAGCAACAAGAACTGCAGCAATAGTTGCAAACACAGTATGGACTCCAGCAAAGATGACAGCTTTAATGACAGCTGTAACAACAGCAGGGACTTCTGTAGAGCTAGCCTTCACAACATAGACAACGGCACAAAAGCTTCCAGCAAGGCAGGGCCAAAAGCACTAAGAAAAGAAACAAGCATTTGTATTGCAATAGGTCTCGCATTTACGCGGGTTTGAGCTATTGGCATTGTAAGTGACAATGCCTTTTATTTATGTTTTGGTTTTTAAAACATTAAAAAAGGCATTGTCATTTACGATGCTAATAGCTTAAACTCAAACACGAGAAGGCCTGGCTTCCATTGTTCTGCCGCTGCCTCAGCGCCCGGGAGCAGTCCCTGCCTGGCAGCTCCTTCTTTCAGCCCGTTCTGCTGCTGCTAATGCCCGCTGCTGCCCTCTGAGATTTCATCCAAAGCAAACAGTCGGCAGCATCGCTCCCATCTTAAAACAAGCATTTGCAATGCAATAGGTCGCGCATTCACACGATTTTGAGCTTTTGGTATCATAAATGGCAATGCCTTTTATTTACGAGTTGGTTTTTAAAACATAAAATTCATTGTCATTTACAATGCCAATAGGTTAAACTGTTGCAAATGCAACTTAAAGAATGCCCGCTTCATTTCCTTCTTCTGTGAATCTTGTATCGTAATGGTACTACTGGGCGTGAAGCCCATTGCCAAGCGGGGGCTACACCAGGTAGCCCCCATGCCAGTGGTGTAAAATAAAACGGTGCCTCCCTCTGCAAAAATTTGATGAGCCCCCCCCTTCCCCCCGAGTCTCCCATATCTTACGGATATTCCTTGGGCTTAATAGGGGCACCCTTTAAGGGTTGAGGGGCTCCTGCCTCAAGCTTCGCCAGTGGGTAGTGAAAGAATGAATGGTTTAACCAGAGAGAGAGGAGTACTCTGGTTGCTCACCTTTAGAGATCAGAGTAGTAATTAGTCTCTAGGATGCGTAAGATGCCCTCTAGCCTCCACTTGAAAACAGGGGTGTATAGTTTGCGGGGGGTGGGGAGGCATGCAATACTTTAACACGGGTAACTGTTGTATGTTCTTCCTTGGATGAAGTGGGATGACGGTTACTGGGTTTTAGCCAGACTCTTCAACACTTCGTCACAGCTCCTTTCCTGATGGACCACTTTGCAGCAGCACTGCTCTATGAGAAGGTATGTGCTAAGACGGTTTGCGGTCTACAAAAGCAGGTCTATTAACCTTCCACTTCTCAAGGCTCCTACCTTGGGGTCTTTCTCATAGTAGTACTGCTGGGCGCGGATCCACCTCCCTACCAGGTGATCGCGCACAGTGTGGGCTAGGGCGAAGTAGTAGTCGCGGGGGTGGCTACATTGCAGTCCTTCACCAAGGTGAAATGTAGGTGCTGATTGAAGTTCTTCTTCAGGTCTGTCACGTTCTCCACACCTGCCAGGCCGCGCACGCTGATTTGCTTGTGCTTCTCTTGGTCAGTCAGAGGCTATGACATGGTGCTGGAGGGTGGAGGACACGGAGGCAGAGGAAAACCGACTGCGGCGGTGGAGCTAAAAGCTGACAACCGAGAGAGGGAGCGAAGGGGGTCTAAAGAATACCCCCGGCCCAGCAAGCCTTGTCCAATTACAGCACAGGCTGCTGCAGGGCAGGAAACACTAGCCAACCAGTACTAAGCCCCGCCTATAACCACCCAGGTCAGACACAGCCCTGCGAGCAGCAAGTCCAGACAAATAACAGCCGTTCCCTGCACATTGCCCCACCAATCATGGTCTAGCTTTAACGTAGGACTCCCTGACCAATGACAGCCCTGTGTGAGTCCTACTAAAGACCAATGGAGGCTTCGCACGGAAAAAAGTCAGGATATCCACAACGGAATACACATACAATACTGATCAGCACGACATTACAACTGGCCATATCTGGCTGCTCACATATCTGCTGCATCCAGAGGGGGAAGCAATAATCAATAACAGTCATGGTTATTAAGTGATATCAGCAAATACTCGCCGTAAAGCGCTCCGACTTCTCGCCAGGGGTAGTAAGCGCTGTATAAATCCAATTACAATTCAGTAGAGGTCGCCCCTGCACTAAAACACACATGCACTCTTGTCCGATAGAAATAATTTCTTCAGTCCATGCACACTTATAGCCAGTTTTCACTTTTTCCAACGCTTCACTATCAAAACCATGCCGTTTCCGAACATTTTTGCTGCTGTCGATATTAAATAAAGCTGCTTGGGCAAAAGGGAAGCTTTTTCAATTTAACCACGTATTGCTCTTTTTCTACAAAGAAAGACATTAATCTCACTAAAACGTATTAGGCATAGCTATGACCAGCCCAGGGTGACAGTCAGAAAATTAAATATGCCAGTTAACAACCTCTGCGGATATTTGACAGGTTAGCTAAACAGAACAAGCTGTCGCCACGCAATGGAATTATAAAGTGAAAGCGCGCCATGCACGTTGTGCCTGCCTGCAGCCCTGCCTCCTTTTGGGACGGCCCATCCGGACTGGATCACGGCTTGTTTATATAACACTCCTCGTGAAGATAAGAAAGTGCTTCACGACTGCCGTAAACCAACCATCCAGTCTGGAGGGGACGTACCAAAAGGCGGCAACCAAAAAAGCTCATTTCCAATGGCAGGCCACCGTTTAGCATAAAAGGTGACGCCAGCCAATGGAAATGAGGGACAGGGCTTAAAGTCCCCTTCTGAAAGTCCTCATCCACAATATATCTCGCTGGCGAGCAACACATGCGCGCTGCAACGCTAGGCGAGACCTAAAAACATCACATGGTTATTTTACGATGTTGCTGGGAGCGATGCTGCAGACACTTTGGTTTGGTTGAAATCATGGATGGGAGAAAGGTATGCGACTGCCCTGATTTTATGTTAAAAAACAGAAACAACGAGTTGGGCGAGTTGCGCACTACAAAACGTGCAGGCGCTATTATTAGTGTAAAAATATATAAAAATCAACAAGTTAAGTGAGCTGCGTGCCCGTCCTTCGAGTGGTGGGCATGTCCCCATTGAGTAAGTGAAAGCGCGAGTGCGTTGCAAATACAAACAACAAAAAACGGTCCCCATTGCTAAAGCGCGTGTCCCACCAGTGGTGTTTCCATTAATTAAGCAAAGAGTTCTTGCTGAGGGCTAATCCAAGCTATACAGTAAGGACACCAAGATCCAAGACAAGGCGAAACTAAGGAGAGACTAACAAGCCTATTAACGAATCAGAAGCCCACGTTTAAGAAGGACAATGACATAAGCCAATGAAAAACATGGGCTGAAAAACATGGACGGAGAGTAGGCGGGGTTTAAAATCCATACTCCAATACAGCATGCCTCGCAGAGAAGCGCATGCGCTGTCCAGGCTCGCAGTAGAGGCTCACATAGGGCATGCTGCAGGGTGGTGGGGTGTGGTGGGGTAGCAAACACAGACATACGACAGACCGGAGGAACGTAATAATTACTTTCCTCTGTTCCGTCGTATGTCCTTGTTTGCTACCCCCCCCCACCCTGCCCCTCCCGCACCCTGCTCCTCTGCCCCGCAGCACGCCGTATGTGAGACGCTACTGCAGGCTCGACCTAAAGAACTGATGAGTTGAATTAGTCGCAGCGAAAGGGGATTACTCGGGCCGAATTTCTGTCATTTTTAGGTCTCGCCTGAGCCAGCGCTTTAGCGTTGCTCTGGCGAGAGTTTTAGTAAGCGGGTTTTGGAAGTGCAAACTAGTGGCTTTTCAGGCCGCCACCTACAGTGCATGTACGCTGGGCGCGCACACCATTTGGCAGCCTGCGTGATCACTTTCGCGGCCGCTTTAATGTTCCCAGTGAGCCGCGCGGCTACTGAGAACATCAAAGCGGCAGCGAAAGTGCACACCATTTGCTTAGGGTAGCAAGACAGACCTGATGGCGTGCTAGATCTAGGGACTTCCTGTTAGGATTAGGTGAAACACTGCCTGCCAGAACAAACCTTTCTGTAAGGAAACCTCACGACCTCCGTGTGGTTTACTTTTCCTCTACCTTATATTAAAATTTAATGCACCTTCTATCGAAACATAAATATTACACTTCAATATGTGACATCATTTTCTGCCGACTACCATGCACTCTTTCAGACTCTAATTTGTGAATCCTACACACTACTGGGGCTCCTTTATAGTTCTCTCAGATCTCAAGCCAAAACACTTCCTTTCTTTCGTCAGCCGACCGTCTTCGGTAGAGGCCAGACTAGTCCTACATGGTGGTCTGTGACATGGCGCCCCTAGAAGCGTTATTGATGTATTGACCAGCTATATGCCTGCTACTTAATAAAGACATGTCCAAAAATACCTACTGGTTGACACACTGGATGGTGCAGCAAGGTCAGGAACCAGCACGAGGAGACAGGAAACAGTAAGAGTCCGAAAAAAATGCATGTGCAGAGGGAACTATTCATTGGTCGAAAATGACACTGAAATGTCCCAGCAGCTGACAACTGACTCCAGGAACTCCAGTCATTTTGTAGACTTGATTTTCTGAAGGACCAACAATTTCGAGCACGTGGCAGAATGTACTACACATGACATGGCGCTTGTTTACAGATGGGCATTCCCAGCAGACTTCGATTATTGCCGGTGTTGACAATTAGGTGCCGGTGCCGAGCACCGAAAACCACTGGCTCAAATTAAGCGCCCTCCCTCTGACCCTCAAATTAACAAGACATGACAAGTTCTTACGAGCGCGGATCAACTTTTCAATAGAATACCAGCTAGTTTGGAAAAAGTCCCAAATATATAACACTTCATTATTATAAAAATAATGTAAGAAAACGTGTAAAGCAAACAGAGAAGCTGAATCCATCTGTATCTGACCCAAAACTGATCTTTATAATTTATCTGATTGGCCAGCTCACTTGCCATTGGACTTGAACTGACAAAGAAGCTCGTGCATTAGTATTACCTTGAACGTCTAAAGAGAGAAGTTTTTAAAGAATTAAACATCTCAACATTATATGCGTTGGGCCGGCTTGGCAGTCGCATCGTGAAAACATCAGACGTTACCTAGCTCGTTTCAGCACCCGGTTTTTCGGAGGACGACGAACACTTTTTCAGTTTCGTTTGCTTTTTATAACAAGCATTGGCATAGCCAATAGGTCTCGCCTTTGAGACCTTATAAGTGTTTAGCCATGCAACAGTTGCATAACTAAATACTTATAAGGTCCCAAAAGCGAGACCTATTGGCTATGCTAATGCTTGTGTTACTGTCTGTGCATGTACACACAGAGGCTACCCAAGTTGCCTTGGACCTACTCCAATAGGAACAGTCCCTGAAACTGCTTAGCACGTCCCCTTCCACTTCCCCTTCAAGCAACCCCAGATTGGTTTCAGCTATGCTGAACCTCTTCACTGATATCTATAGCTTTAATCCTATAGCAAAGTGAGCATCGGACCCATATTTAGGCATATCATTTTCACGTAGGGCACTTCACTGAGAAAAACAAATCAGAAATGGCAAATCAAATCAATCCAGCTTTATTGTACTAACTCATATAAACACAGGCACAGACGAATATGCACATTATTTGCGCCATGTCTCTTTTCAACCGACCTCTTTCTCTGGTGCTATGCCCGATTTTCATTCTCCAAGTATGCAGGTTGCACAGTGATTCAGCACAAACAGACTGTGCTCATTTGAGAGTGCCTGGTTTTGCTTCATGTTAGAACATAACAGCCAGCCAGGCCTATTGGTGAAAATCTGCTATGAAGAGGCTTTCAAATAATCAAGTTGAGGTGATTTTTTTTTCTTTTTTACCTTCACATGAAGTGAAAGGGAAATAAAGTTGATTTGTTCCCTGCATACGGAGAAGCTCGTTTTATGGAATAAATGGTCTTAATGACCAAGACATGCAGATGTGAACATCTCAGAGAGATTTTTTAAGAAAAACCTTTAATCACTAAAACCCTCTTTGGCAATGTATGCATGATCTGCTCAGTCATCGGGTCTGGCAGGCAGGTTAAAGGACGTTGCTGATTGCAGTCAGACACCGTCACACCAAAAGTCATGTGAAAGCAGGGCGGCTGCACCCACAAAACTGACGGCCAGCCCCAGAGCAAATGCAATTGCAAACTGGACAAAACTCTGCAAATACAGAAAAAGAAAAGTTGGCGTTTCTCAGTTGTTACTTAGATACTCGTGCCTGATTTTTTTTTAAGCAAATACCTGTATTGAACTTTTAGCCAGACTATGGTGGAATTACAAAGGAACACAGATACTGAAAACATAAAACATTAAAATAAGCAAGACAATGTATTGCAGAAAACAAGATCGTGATCTTTTAAAATGACCATTCTCAGAGGTCCTAAAAGTACCAATGGGGGGTACACAGACCTTTTATAACATCCAAAGCCACTTAAAGAAATACTTCAGAGATTTTCTTTTTCTTAAGAATGATGACAAAAAGGATGGACATTTTTCATTTGTAAAATAATTTCTTATCGACATTTTGTATTTTTATTTAATAACTTCTGAATTTTTCTATTTATTTTCTCTTTTCTTTTTTTGGAAACCTGCAAACAAAAGACGGTGGTGTAGGTCTTCCTAATGTAAAAACCCTCCCAGCTGGAATAAGATACAAAGGGTAGGGCATTGTTGCTTATCCCAAAATTCAAGATCAGAGATGGCACAGCCTTTGTGATCCTACATAAGGGGCTGTCCTGCACCTGAGTGATAGATGGTAACAAGAGAACTACAAATGCACAAATCAGAAAGTTCCGCCTTGCTCCTTACATAAAAATCAAAAAAGCTTTAAGGACAAAAGTCTGTGAATTAATGTACTACGGTCTCACCTCTATCTTTCAGACTTCCTTGCATTTTTCACTTTTTGGCTCGTCTTCACGGGGCCATTAATAACAAAACATGCTATCCAGGCACCTCGTTCATTCACTCTTAGATGGAGAGGCCCAAGCTCAGTCTCCTTATGCAGTAGCCTTGAGGCTCCTTCATTGAGGTCCTGCCTTGAGCCTGCATTACTCTAGTTTCAGGTGCTGTAGCTGCACCTAGGTTGGATCTCTACAGCCTTTACCATGTAAATTAGGTCCACTGAACTCAGGTCGTCAAGGCCGTTTTGCTTTTTATTTGTTTGAAATGAATCTGAATGTTTACACACATTATCTAAATTACACTAACCAGTGTAGAAGGCTGACTGATCTCGATCACCTTTGGTACACCTCTGTTATGTTATGTGAATATGTAGAGTGCAGGGTATCCAGGTGCTGTAGGGCAGGCGTGAGGGAGAAAGGAGGAGGGGAGATCATGCCAGTTTCATCTGGAAGAGCCATATTTTGAGTTCCCCCCGGAAGTCCATGAGGGAGGGGGAGGTTCTGAGGTGTTTCAGGAGGCTGTTGCAGGTCATAGCTGTGATGTATGAGAAAGAGCATCCTCCGCATCTGGTCTTCTTGATCCAAGGGAGGTGTGCTCTTGCCAGGGCCTGTGTCTGCTGGGTTGGTAGACGTTGAGGTAGTGGTTGAGGTAAGCTGGACTGGTGTTGTGGAGAGCTTTGTAGGCGTGGGTGCGTAGCTTGAACTTATATCTTTCCTGGACTGGGAGCTAGTGGAGAATTTTTAAGGTGTGGGGAGATGTGGTTATTATGGGGGATGTTCAGGAGCCTGGCGGTGGCGTTCTGGGTGGTTTGGAGGTGGCCTAGGAAATGGGCTGACATTCCGATGTAGACGGTTTTTCCATAATCAAGTCTACTTGTGATAAGGGCCATGGGAACCGTTTGTCTGATGTTCAGTAGGATCCACTTGAACATCTTGCTTATCATTTGCAGGATGTGGAAGCATGAAGAGGGGACAGTGTTGATCTGTCTGCTCATTGAGAGGTTGGTGTTAGACCTGTCATCTTTAGGGTGGCCTTCCCTCAAACCTTTTGCCTGCTTATCTCCTCTTATTGCTGATTCTTTCTGTTGGCCTTAGGACTCTGAGCACTTTATCACTGCTCACCCATGTTAAAGTGCATGTGCTTCTCCCCTAAACATGGTAACATTGGTATACACAACTGGTATATTTAAAATTTACTGGGAAATCCCTTGTAAAGTGGTATATCATATAGACAGGGCCTGTAAAATAAATTATACTAGTGGGGTTGCAGCACTAATTGTGCCACACCCTCAAGTAGCCCTTTAAACATGTCTTAGGACTGCCACTGCAGAGCCTATGTGTACAGTTTTCCTGCCACTTCGACTTGGCATTTGAAACCCTTTGCCAAGCCTTAAACTCCCCCTTTATTACACATACGTCACCCCTAAGGTAGGACCTAGGTAGCCAATAGGTCAGGGTGTTGTGTAAGTGAAAGGTGAGACATGTACTTTTAAGTTCTGCATGTCCTGATAGTGAAAAAAACTCAAATTCGTTTTTCACTACTGTGAGGCTTACTCCTCTCATATTGTAACTTTGGGAATTCCTTATTCAACTTTTAAGCTGCAATTCCTGATTGGAAAGAAGTAGCTGTGTCATGTTTTATATCTTTGGAATGGTAATGATAAATCCTCTTTACTGGTAAAGTTGAATTTAATGTTTATATTTTAGAAATGCCACCTTTAGAAGGTAGACATTTCTCTGCTCTTACAGCTCTTTGTGCCTGCAGCCTGTCTTCAATACATTTCTGGGGAGGCTTCACTTTGTGCATCCCTCTAGACAGCCGGCTCAAACACAGGAAGGTTAGGTGTGTCTGAGTGCCCATCCAAATTCTGATGACTCTTCCTGGGTGGGAAGAGCTGACACTTACATTTGAATAGGCAATGTCCTGTCCCCACATAAAAGGCTGATTACCCCCTACTGATAGTCTGGAGCTAGGACTGGGAAGAAAAGGACATCTGTGCACTTCAAAGATCCTTTTTTGAAGTCACCCCCACTTCAAAGAGACACAGAATACAGGAATACCCCGTTACCCCAGTTGAGACCGGGTAGACTGTATAACAACAATAACAATATCTCAACCAGTATTTCATTCGCGAAGGACTGTTTGAACAAAGGTGTCGTAATCACACAGGAAGGGGAAGAAAGGGGGAGGGAGACCAAGGTAGAGTGGAAAGGTTGTTATTTGCATATAGTTATAACAGCACTATGATACAATTAGATTTCAGTAACCATAACAACCAAATGTGTACTGAAAGTGTTGGTGTAAGTGAACGGCGCAGTGACACAAGTGATTAGAAAACAAAGTGAGGCGGCGAAAGACAATAAAAACAATCAATTATGAGGGTCACACATATGACTTAAACAAATGCAGGTACAGTTTCATATTATGCAAATGATCCTCTGGTAGCCGCGAATAGCGTTGTAGAGTCAACGCTGTTTCGACCTATTCAATTAAAGGTCATCATCAGGACGATGGGTACTAATTTGGGGTAGTGCTGCATAGGATAAGAAAGGAAATGGAGCAAAAATCAGATTAAGTTGGCCCTAAATAAACATGTCAAAGGTAAGAAAGGCGCCAGGTAGGTGAATAGAGGATACCTGGTGGCACAATGATAAAGGAAGAATCCAGGAAAGTAGAAATTCGGTAGAAAAGACCGCTGTGGAAACAAAAAGGAAAGGGGCATGCAGTCAGGGTTAAAGATTCACGGGTTGCCGGCATATGTGGATGACAAGTGTCGGCATAGAAAATTCCAGGGGAACGTCAATTGAATGGAGGCCAGGAGAAGTTAGAGGTCTGTAAGAAAGGAAAGGAACAAGGAATGTAATTGTTATAATTGGTGGGCGACCGGAGAGTAGAGAGGGTTAGAACAGAAGTAGATCAAATCAGACCTACCTTGGTGTGTAGAAATAGCTGCCAGGAAAGAATCGAATTCAAGGGGCTGAGTAATCAGGTCCACATAGTAGGGCATGTTGGGAGTCGGAAGAGTGCGAGCCAGCGCGACATGTCAGGCTTCAGTTCAATGGGCTGAGGAATCAGGTCCGGATAGTAGGACAGGGAGTGTGCGGTGTAAGAGCCAGCGCGACCCATCAGGCTCGTTGTAAATTCAGGGGCAAGTGAATCGGGCAAGACAAATAAAGCGTCTGACATGCTGGTATATGTGTCCGGGGAACCGATCACATGGGACTGGAAATGATTTGGGAGCTAATATGGGTAGAAAGCCGTAATGCGTGCCCCGGGGGACCAGGAAAAGAAAGATGGCAGGAGGAAGATGGCCTTCGAAATACAGGCACCGAAGCAGTGTGACATTCAGATTTACAAATTTTACATGGCGATGATGAGGACAATATACCATAAATGGTCCACATCTAATTGGATTAGGATACAACTGTAATTGTATTAATTAAGAAAAGGAGCACAGGGGGATGTTTAAAGCTTTCAGATCTATTTCACAATTACGACATACTAACGTTTGACAGCTGCAAAAGAGAATTTGGGATCCCCCACAGCGAACATTACCATTATCTCCAGCTTAAACATTGGGCCATTCTCCCACACGTAAGAGAGGCTGCCACCAGAGAGTTAACGGCTATGGAGAGGTTGGCACTTCACAAGGCAGGCATCATGAGGGGGGCCATTTCCTCACTCTACACCATGCTATTGACTACACTGCATACACCCCAGGCACGCTATATGTCTTTCTGGGAACAGGTTGTGGGGCGGGACATCACCGAAAAGGGATGGAAACACGTGTGGGGCGATATCTCCAGACACACCAAATCGGTGGCCCTGAGGGAAGCCCATTACAAGACGCTGCTAGATTGGTATCTCTACCCTACTAAACTTTGATGGATCTTCCCTGACACCTCCGATCTTTGCTGGCGGGGATGTGTTCTTCAGGGGGACTTTCGCCACATCTGGTGGGACTGCACAGGCATTCGACCCTTCTGGGAAGAAATCCTCTCACACCTCAAGGACATGCTGGGTTACCCAATTCCGGTCACCATCGAGGGGGCTTTACTGGGCACCAGGGACCTGATGTTGGAACACCAAACGAACGCGGACAAGGCGATCATGTGGCATGTCAGGGGGCGGCGAAACTCACAATAGCGGCTGCATGGAAAAAGAAAGACACACCGGCAACATCGCTATGGCATGCCCGCTTGTGGAGAATCCTTTCCATGCAACGCCTGACAGACATCTTTAGAGACGATTGCACGGCTTTTTTTTTTTTTTTTTTGCGAAAACCTTTATTGTACATAAAAATCAATACAAACATGGACCTACAACCACCAGGGCCGGCCGCTAATATGTACATGATCAACAACATCAGGGCAGCAACAGGCCCTCTGGGGCCCAGCCGAATTAAGGATTACTGAGTACACCTCAGAAATTATCAGATTTTAGAAATACAAACAAAGAAAAAGAAAATAACACCAAAAAGCAAGGCGGAAACCATCGAAAAAGGGGGCGTCTAACCACATCCGGGGAACTACACAATACATACTCCACCCTCAGGTGGACAATGAGGATGAGCAAGAGGGAGGTGGGGGCGACGGGAGAGCCACAACCGTCTACAGGTAAAATGTAATAGTCCGGCAACCTCAGGATCAGGGGGACAAGGCAGCATCAGATGTGTCCACGAGGGGGGGCGTGCAGATGTTCCCTCGGTACGCGTTCCACTGACCCCAGATTCTACCCCACGCCCCCGGCTTACCCCGAGACACATACACAGTCTTCTCTCTGTACATGCACCAATCCATGTTCTCCTTCCATACTGACACGGTGGGAGGCCGTCGGGAACCCCAACGCTGTGCGATGTCCCTCTTAGCAATCATGTTCCCAAGGGCCGCCCACCGAGCCTGAGCCGCATTATAGTCATTAGGCTCCCACACGTTCAACAAACATCGGCGAGCCTCGGGCAACAAAGCGACCCCAGTGACGCATTCCATGACAGCATGCACCCGGCGCCAATACTCCGCTACCTCACAGCACTCCCAGAGAACATGGAGAAAAGTGGCGCTGAGCCCACAGCCGCGCCTACAGAGCCCGTCTTCAGAGAAACCCATCAAAACTAAACGAGGGCCCGTCACGTAGACACGGTGGAGAATTTTAAGCTGGACAAGACGGAGACGCGCGGGTATGGCCACTTCCTTAGGGGAGGACAGCGCAGACTGCCAGTCCTCATCGTCCAGTTCCACACCATCCCCGGTCCACGCCTCCCGAAGGTGCATGAGGAGATCCGCCCGCACGTTTATTAGTTTTTTATAGATAAGGGAAATAGTACTGTCGGGCAAGTGACCGTCAAGTATGCGGTCCTCGAGTGGCGAAGACACAGGGACTGCAGTCCCAGCCCCGAAGGCCGAGAGCAAGGCGTGCCGAACCTGGACGTACCGAAAGAACTCCCGTTCACTCAATTCGTACTCACTCTGCAACGCAGCAAAGGATTTAACCGCACCCTTCACCCAAAGGTCACCTACTCTACTGATGCCAATCGTGTCCCAACGCTCGAAGCCCTTCGTCGTCCAGAGGCTTCCCAATCTTTCAGACGCAAACAAAGGGGTCGCACCCGTCAAACGCTCATTCCAGCCCATGGCCACATTCGCAGCCCTCCACACGCGCACAGCAATCTTAGTGGGACCGGTTAAGTTCCTCCCAGCCGATCGAGAGTAAAGCGCTCTGTTAAAGTTGCCGCCAGGCAACAAAAATCTATCCATTTCGAAAGCCGGATTCGGACCAGGTGCGTACGTTGCATGGTTAATAGCAGATAGCTGGGAGGCCCAATAGTACCTCCTGATGTCCGGGAGCGCAATGCCCCCGTCATACCAGGGGAGAGTCAGTTTTGCAAGAGCAATACGTGCACGACCATCCCAAACAAGCCTCCTCTGTAAGCTCTCCACCTTCCGGAAGTAGGCCGCCGGAATAATATCAAAGGAGTTCTGAAGTTCGTAAAGGAATCGGGGAAGAGACATCATTTTAAAAAGCGCCGCACGACCGAGGGGAGACAAGGGAAGCTTACACCAACGGGCCACATCTAACCTCAATCTCCGAAGTGGAGAGAGGAGATTATGCTCGTAGCGGACCGCCGGGTCCAATGAGACGTACACCCCCAGGTACGTAAAGCCGGAGTGGGACGCCTTAATAGGAAAAAGAGAAGGCAAGAGAGGAAAGTCACCGGATATAGCATAGACACAAGATTTGGACCAGTTAATAATCAAACCAGAGTTCTTACCGAAGGAAGTAAGGATGTCAAAGAACACATTGAGTGACTGACGTGGTGAGGTACAAAAGAATGTCATCCGCGTACAACGAAACTCGATCCTCGAAGCCAGGGGCCCACTGGATCCCTCTTATCGACGGTTCCCAACGAAGCCAAGCAGCGAGCGGCTCTAAAGCCAGAGCGAAGAGCAGGGGAGAAAACGGACACCCCTGCCTAGTGCCTCTCCCAAGAACGAAGGGCCGGGAAACCCTCCCATTAACGACAACCTGAGCCAACGGAGCAGCGTATAAGAGTTTAACCCAACTAATAAATCCCGCCCCAAGTCCAAACTTTGCCAGGGCGGCCCAAAGATACGGCCATGCTGTCGTATCAAAGGCCATCGTGGCGTCTAAGGAAACCAAGATGGCCGGCTCTGAGAGATATTCCGCCCTTGCAAGTACGCCATGTAGGCGCCGCAAGTTAAGGGCCGTATTCCGGTGCGGGATAAAACCGGATTGATCCGGATGCACCAGGTCACAGATAACAGTAAGCAGGCGATTAGCAAGAACCTTGGCAAGGATTTTCGGCTCAGCGTTCAACAGAGAAATAGGCCTGTACGAGGTGCAACGGTCCCGAGGCTTACCGTCCTTGGGAATCACGACTATAGTGGCCAAACGCTGGTCAGCAGGGAGTGAACCAAGTTCAAGTGACTCCGAAAACATACGACGGAGAAATGGCGCAATTTTATCCGGTTGCAGTTTGTAAAGTTCAATAGGGAGTCAGTTGGGGCCCATAGCCTTGCCTGAGCGAAGGGAACGAATCGCGGTAGCAATCTCGTCGACCAACAACGGGGCATCTAACTGCTCACGCTCATCCACCGACAGGCAGGGCAAAGCAATATCCTTCAACAAGTGACGGGAGTCAGCCTCATCCCTATCAGACACCGGGGAGTACACAGCACGGAAGTAATCAGCGAAACACTCCACAATCTCACCAGGGTCAGTCACACTCACTCCCTCCGACGTCTGAAGCACGGGGACCACTCGATTCACTCTCTCCTTCTTATCAAGCCAAGCAATCAATTTACCCGCCTTATCCCCAGCATCATACAGTCTGCCCTGCTGTTCCCTATACATTGTTCGAGCAGCCTCCGTAACAAGGGATTTATATTCGAATTGCTTCAGGCTGAGAGCGTGGAGCCTGTCCTGAGTGACAGCCGTCTCCAAGGCAGCCTCCAACCCCGATATCTCGGCCTCCAACGCAACCACCTCCCCGTTCTTAGCTTTCTTGGCCTCCACGATCAGGGATAGGGCGTGTCCTCGGAGAACCGTTTTGAAAGCCTCCCACAAGGACACAGAGGACAAGACGGACCCCTCATTCTCAAGAAAATACTGGTCAAGCGACTTAATGAGACCCTTGCGGATCTTGGGGTCACGCAGGTACCAGGGGTTAATGGGGTCGACCCGCCCAGCGGATCGCATCCCGGTATCGAAGAGGAGCCACAATGGGGAATGATCGGAAATGCCCGGGCCAGGTGCTTAACCTCCCGGACCCGGGTGGTCTGGGCCGCTGGCATAAGAAAGTAATCTAGTCTGGAGAGACTCCCATGAGCCCCGGAGTGAAATGTGTACTGACTCTGTGTCGGATGTATCAACCTCCAGCAGTCCACTAGGCCAAAAGTGTCCAAGAACCCGCCGAGCCACGCCTGGGCGGCAGAGAGGGCTCTGGGAGGGTAACGATCTAACTCGCCAGAAATCACAGAATTAAAAATTAAAATCCCCACCCACAAGCAAGAGACTATCAGGAAGTTCAAGTAACATACGACCCACATCAGAGAAAGTGGAGGTCTGGAGGCCCGGGGGAACATAGACCGAGACCAATGAGAGAGTCTGACCCTCCCACCGTCCAGTCAAGGACGCATAGCGCCCTCTATCATCAAGAGTAACTTTGTCAATCTCAAGCGGGAGGGAAGATCGCAGTAAGATGCCCACCCCTCTGGATCCAGTGGTGAAGCCAGAATGCGCGACCAATCGGTAGCCCCCCCTGTTCATGGCATGACATACATTACCCACCAAGTGCGTCTCTTGAAGAAATACCACATCAGGGGCCAATTGGCGCAAAAATTGCAACACCACCCCACGTTTGATACGATCCCCCAATCCGTTGACGTTCCAAGACATGAGTTTCAACCCGCCCCCCCCCATCCCAACACAAGAAGCTGGAGTCCCCGGGCACGCAGCCAGACACCTAAAACTGAATGGAAACAAACACACCGCCTTGAAAAGAAAAAACACACAGCCCAACAACCACTGTCCCCCTCCCACCCCCACGACATTACAACTCCCCCACCCTGCACCCCTGCGGACTATACAGCCCCCCCAACTTGCAGTGTGCCTGTCGCCCTAACAATCCCATGCTACAAAAAGACCCTAGAGGAGGGAAGGGACCCGTCCCCGCCCGCATCCAAACAGCACATTAATAGACAAAATATACAATTGAAGTAGAACCTGGCTGGGCGCAGAAGGAAATGTCAAAGTAGAGGACCAAGAATCATTCCTGCGGAGGCCCTCCGCCCTCAGCACCGCCAGTACGCCCAGATCGTTCGCCCCGGTCCGGCAGGGAGTCTAACCAGTCACTCACAATATCAGGGCGTTCAAAAAAGATAGTCCGATCTTCATATTCCACACGAAGCCTGGCAGGGAAAAGCATAGAGTATTTAAGTTCCAAATCTCGAAGACGGCGCTTCACCCCCTGAAAGCCCATTCTCTGTTTCTGAACGAGTTGGGTGAAGTCCGGAAAGAAGTTAACGGAGGCATTCTCATAGTTAACTGGGCCGTGTACCCTCGAGGCCTGCAGGATCGCATCCCGGTCTCTGTAGTGAAAAAGTTTAGCAATAATAGGCCTCGGTGGAGCTCCTGGTCGAGGCCTACCGCCCGGGACACGATGAGCACGCTCCACGGCAAAGAACTTGCTCAGGCCTGAAGGAGCAAGATGATTGAGGACTAGATCTTCGACCATGAGGTCCACTGGACGATTGTCGAGAGTCTCCGGCACACCTATGACGCGGATATTATTGCGTCGTGCCCGACCCTCGAAATCCTCCAGCCAGCGGGACATCGTGTCGTTCGCCGACTTTAGATCGCCAAGAGTTGCCTGGAGGTCTGATACATCCGTGACAAGAGTGGATGTCCTCAAGTCCAGCGATTGAACCCTCTCGTTAGTCTTAGAGAGATCCGCCCGAATTAGCGTGACATCAATGGCAACCGTGTCAATTTTACGGGCCAGAGCCTCGTACTGCAGGGCGATGGTCTCCCTTATGCCGTTGATGGCACCCATAACGTCTTGCAGCGACAATTCCGTGGGCACGGACGGGCCACCACCAGAGTCCTCCACGGCGGCACTTGCTGGCCCGGGGGATCCTTTACCCTGGGTATAACGATCCATGATGTTACTCTGGACTGGTCCCCCATGGTGGGATGTCTTGGTCCTCCGTTTCTCGGGATCCCCCTTGCCCGCCATGTTAAGCGATGCTCACCGGAGGGGTCCGCCAGGACCGATAGCAAAGGGGTGCCAGCAGATCAGACTCAGACTGTCCGAGAGCCCGCTCGGAAAAGTGGAGAAAAAGGCACAAATCAGTCCAGTACAAAGGCCGGAGGACGCCCCAGTCGCGCGAAGCAGCTCCTCAATCAGGCCATGCAGAAGTGCAAAAGTGAAACCGAAAGTGGGGGCGCGGTCATTGGCAAGGCTCCGATGCCGTTGTTGTTCAACTACTCCCCGGCCCCACAGTTCACCAAAGCACCGGGCACAGCTTCCAGGTGGGCCTCCAAAATGCAAGACGCTATATTTCAGGTCTCCCAGGTCCGATTGTCGTTCTGAAAAGAGTTATGGATTCAGCCAAGGCTCATCTTCCAGAATCCGTTCACAAATCCAGGATAATGTCAGGATAAGTTGCGAGGAGCGGCAAGGGTCCGGGGAGCCCTGTGCCTACGCGTCCATCTTGGTTGCGCGCTAGGCTCCTCTCGATTGCACGGCTTTTGAACATAAATGGGGCCCTCTAGTTAGCTACTTATCCCTAGGCTTACCTTCCGCAGTGTGTGCATCCTCCGTGAGGGCCATGTACCTTTGCCAGATCTAACCTATCCGGGGTGGGTGGATGACCGGGGTGTCCCCGGCCCCCTGATAGGAGGGGGACCCGCCACTGTTAGTCTGTACATCATCGCTCCTGCATAAGATTATTTTATTACACACCATCACCACCACCAGGGACGAGGAGGGAGGGGGGGGGGTGTTGGGGAGGGTAGTTTGTTTTTGTTCTCTTTGAATTTATGCTCCGATCTGAGGACTTAGCTCATGGGTTATTTCAAATTTGGCATCTTCAACTTTAATTGTGGGGGGGGGGTTATATGGACCTATAGATGATTGCAACTGTGCTCCAACTAGATGAATGTTTTGCGACCCTGGACCCTGCACGCCCTACTCTATCTCTGCTGATACTTTGGCTTTTGATGCTCAATAAAAATAATTTTGAAAAAAAAAGAAAAAGAGCACAATATACAATTTCAAATGATGTCAATAAAAGTAACATAAATTTAAAAACAAATTTAACCGACATGCAAATAGCGGCCTGGGCAAGTGTGACCAGTGAGTTTAAAGCCATACGTGCATTAATGTCGGGGCTCTAATGGGGGCCGAAATAATACATACGGTATGGACAAACTCAAGGGGGTCTTAAATTGTGATACAGGAAAGTTCAAGTTACGTACATGAAAGTTCATGTTAAGTATACAGTGCATAAAAACAACAAGAAATTGGCATTTAAAGATGAGATTAGTAGATTTAAGACAATGGGTACAATTACAATGGGTATAATTACATCAAGGTTCTGAATAATAAAACCAGAATAATTACTTCTAAGATGTTGTGATAACTGTGTTCCACTCATCGAGAGAGTTGAGCCCATGGGTAACAGAGTCGCAGCGTGAGATCCATCTACATTCACATTTATTCAGTAGCAGTTGGAGATTGCCTCCGCGGACTGGTAGTACAGGGCGATCTATGACCTGCCATGTCAGATCTGTGTCAGAGTGGTTATGTTCTTTGAAGTGAGTAACTAATGGTGCTGTGGTGACATTGCATCTGATGTTGGGCAATGCGTTGCTTCACCATTTGGGTGGTTTGACCAATATAAAGTAAATTACAAGGGCAACGGATCGCATAGATAACATTGGTCGAGCGACAGAGAATTGTTTGAGCTGATAGGTATGCGCAGTAGTGACAAATACTTTGGTGTCACTGGTGAGGTCACATACGCTGCATGTCTGGCATTTGAAATGGCCTAAAATGAGGGGATGCCCCCATAGTGATGTCACTGATAGACTGTTGTTTTCTTTTTTTTGGCCTTGTGATGGCATAGACAAGTTTGTCTGAGAGGTTGTTGCCTCTTTTGTATGAGAGCAAGGGAGGTTCCTTAAAGCATGGAAAAGTACGGAGCAAGGTCCAGTTTTTAAAAATTATCTTACGACCTTGTTGCTGGACGGACTGTAGGTAGAGACAAAAGGGATGCATAGGTTGTTGCGTTTTACTAATGGTGTTAGGAGTATTTCCCTATGGCTGTACCATGCACGTTTGAGGGCCCTTCTGACAAGATGTTTTGGGTGCCCCCTGCTGGTCAATTTTTCAGACAACATTGCTGCCTCACGGAAATAATCTTTACGCCATTTACAATTCTTGCTGATACGGAGGAATTGTTCATATGGCAAGCCCTCACGTAAATCCCGGGGATGATAACTAGAGTACAGTAACAAAGTTTTGCGCTCTGTGGGTTTGCAGTAAAATGTGGTGCCAATAGTACCGTCTTCTACGTGGAGTGTCAAATCAAGGAAGGGTAAGTCATTTTTCCTATTGTCAGAGGTAAAGGTTAGGTGGGGTTGGTTGTCATTGAGCCAGGAGACAAAGGAAGATAGGTCTTCCTGTTGGCCGTGCCACAAGAGAAGAATGTCGTCAATATAATGACGTCATAGTGCAATGTTATTTAAAAAGGGGTTTTGGATAGACAAAACGAGTGTGGTTTCTAAATGATGGACATAGAGAACAGCAAAATTTGGGGTGAAACAGGCGCCCATCGAGACTTCTTTTATCTGGAGATAAAAAGGTGTCTTTATACAGGAAAGTAGTTGTTAGTCAAAGCAATGTGAAGGAGGTCGATTATAAAGTCAGTGGGAATATGCATGGGACTGGGTCGGGTATCCAAAAGGTGTTTAATTACTGCAAGGCCTTCAATCTGGGGAATGTTGGTATACAACAATTCTATGTCAAGACCAGCCATGAGATCAGTATCAATATTGAATGGAAAATCTTCGATGATGTTAATCAAGTGGGTACTATCCTTGACAAAAGTGTTGGTGAGTGGGACAAAATCCTTCAGGATCGCTTCGATGTACTTGCCAACTGGTTCCAGGATTGAACCACACCCGGATACTATCGGGCGGCCCGGTGGTTCGGAAGGATTTTTGTGGACTTTGGGTAGTATATAGATAACAGGTGTTCTGGGATGTAGGTTGTTGAGGAAAGCATGTTCCTTTTTTGAGATGATGGCAGAGTGGAGTGCTTGGGTAGTGACTGTAGATATTGTGTCCTGAATATTTGTAAGAGGATCTGATGTCAAAACACGGTAGTGTGTAGTGTTATTTAATTGACATAGAATTTCGCCGTCATATTTTTCTTGATCCATGACAACTATGCCACCGCCTTTGTCGGCGGGTTTTATGACTATATTTTTATTCTCGCTTAAGCTGTTTATAGCCTGTTTCTCTGTGAGTGGCAGATTGTAGGGAACAAATTCGGACTGATGTTGTAATTCTTTTATCTCGTGTAAAACAAGTTTCTCAAAAGTCAGGATTTCAGGTGGCATCATGGAAGTAGGTGGTAAGAAGGTAAAGGCTGGTTGAAATTGTTTCTCATAGGGCCTGTTAGTGTCAGGTTTATCGGAGAAAATTTGTTTGAGACGAATATGTCTAAAAAACAAAAGTAGATCTTGTAATTTGAAAAAGTTACTGCGTTCAGTTATGACAAAGGAAAGTCCTTTACTGAGCAGAGAAATTTCATCAGAAGATAGAAAATGAGTAGTAGATAAATTGAAAATGGGTATGTTGGTACTGGGGCATGATATCGTATTTTGTACTAACAAGTTGTTCATTCCGGGTCGTGAAGGCCCTGTGGTAGTTGCTATGTTTTGAGTATTCTCAATGGTGGGCGTGGTAATCATGGCGGTGTCTATAGGTGCGGCTTGTAAGGGTACAACTAGACGAGTGTCAGTTCTCTTTTTTTTTTTATTAGACTTTTATCTTTTCAAGCACAGCAGCATAATGAAATAAATATACATAAATCATCTGAGATATATACATAATATCATGATAACTGGAGGAAAACACAGAAATTATACCGAAACATCAAAAGAAAAAGCAACAGAATTTCCACCTATAAATTCATCAACCATATTGATCATACAAAAATAGGAATAAATCCCCAGTGTGTACAGATATTAATCATTACTTCTTCTTCTTCCAGTTGTAAATAGGTTCTCATATGCGCTTCCCAAGTGCTCTCCCCCTTTTGCCCTTCCTCGCATAAATTCCTTTCTCAAGATTATAGGCTGAGAGCAACCTGGGGAGCCATTGTTGAAATGTTGGTGACAGTTTATCCAACCATGCCGATGCAATACAAATACAAAGTACCGACATAGCCACGAATACAAAGTAATGTGACGGACATTGATTATCTTCGCCATTTATCCCTAGTATTATTATAGCTGGTGTGAGAGAGATCTTAATCCCTAGCATTCTATCAAAAAAGGATTCTATAGTGCTCCTCAAACCCTGAAGGTGAGGGCAGGGTGCAAACATATGCACTATTTCAGCATCCAAGCTATCACACCGTGGACATGTAATACCCGTGGCGACCCCCCATTGTGCTATCCTTGCAGGCGTGTAATACAAGGAGTAGATTGTTTTATACTGCTGGGCTTGAAGCCCTGCGGAGCATAAAATGGTCTGACCTAAATCCAATGAATCTTGAAAACAGTCTTGATCTATCCCAAGTTTATCTGCCCACTTATTTCCATATTTTCCAAGATCGTCATTTTTCAAAGCAGATAGCTCGGCATAGAACCTTCGTATGGTGCAATCTACACCAGCCTTAATACCATCCATTATTTTGTTTTTACCAAAACCAGAGGGCTCAGTTCTCATTGTTGGGGCCCCCATTGGTAAAATTTGCGACAAGTTTGTCTCTCGCCTGCGTATTGGTATTGGTAGTTTTGTCTTTGACGACCACGACCGCGTCCGCAGTCTACTCCTAAAAAACCAGTAGGTAGTAGTGGTGGTAGATGAGGACGGTTATGTGAGCCTGAGCTCGGGCCTTCACCTCCATCCGAGTCCTCGATGGATGTGTTTGAGGAGTCTGAGAAAGTAATGAGCTGATTGTTACGGTATCTGCCCCAATTCTTATTTCTAGGTGGCTAATAAGGGGTATTGTAGAATGTGTCGGCTAAGTATGGGTAGGTCGATCCTTGTTGAAATTTTTAATACCTCTTTGGATTTTTATTTATTTTCTTGTTTTCTTCAAATGTATGAAAAGTTGCGATAGTGGCGTTGACCTTATCTAGGAGAGTTCTCACATCCGCGATGGTTGTGTCAGCTAGGATGAGTTTATCTAGTTCTGCTATCTCCTCCAGTTCTTTTTTACTGTGTTCTATCGCTGTGTCAATGCCAAGTACCATCCAGTGCCTGGAGCAGGTTGTGGCTAGATGACTAAAGCCATTACGAAATTATGGATCCTAAGGGAAAATTGCAGGAACGTTACGTATTTGTAGCCCTAAAGGTATAGTATTGGATTTAAGATATTCTGTTAGCATGTGAGCATGCGAGCATGCAGATCAGTTAGAATCTGTTTTTTCTTGAGATTTTCTAGTCTCTCTAGTAACACCCTGGAGGTACTCGGTGCTGAGGGAAGAGGGGTAGAGGAATAAGAAAGTATAGAGGGGCCACTAAGAATGCGTTGGATGTAATCATCCGAGTAAGAGGGGGTCTCCCTGGAGGACATGTTATGCAGATTAGTTGCACATCATATGACACGGTAAAGTGTACAGTATATATAAAAAATATATACTCGCGCAATCCAGCGATTGCTCAATAACAAGACACAAAATATGGGAGTACACCCTTTACCCCAGTTGAGACCGGGTAGACTGTATAACAACAATAACAATGTCCCAACCAGTATTTTATTCGCAAAGGACTGTTTGAAAAAAGGTGTCATAATCACTCAGGAAGGGGAAGAAAGGGCGGAGGGAGACCAAGGTAGAGTGGACCAATGCCTATGCAGCACTACCCCAAATTAGTAACCATCGTCCTGATGACCTTTAATTAAATATGTCGAAATGCCGTCGACTCTACAACGCTATTCGCGGCTACCAGAGGATCATTTGCATAATATGAAACTGTACCTGCATTTGTTTAAGTCATATGTGTGACCCTCATAATTGATTGTTTTTATTGTCTTCCGTCACCTCACGTTGTTTTCTAATCACTTGTGTCACTGCACCGTTCACTTACACCAACACCTTCAGTACACATTTGGTTGTTATGGTGTTGGACTTGGCCCTTTTTTCAGGGTCATCCCTGAAATTGTTACCTTCCTCCTGTATTTTTTCTGACCTGTTGTTGGCTATTCTATGACTCTGGGCACTTTACCACTGCTGCTCAGTGCTAAAGTGCATATGCTCTCCCTATGTAAAATGTATATGTTGGTTGGATTCCATGATTGGCTTATTTGGTTTACTGTCAGACCCCAGTAAAGTGCACCAGGAGTGCCCAGGGCTTGTAAATACAAATGCTGCTGGTGGGCTTGCAGCACTGGTTGTGCCAACCACAAAAGCGGCCTGGTAAAATGTATCTAAGGTCTGCCATTGCAGAACCTGCGTGCAGTCTGGTACTGTCATGCTGACTGGGCAAGTGCACCCACTTCCCAGTCCCTAAACCTTCCCTTAACTTCATATTAGTCACCCCTATGGGCAGTTAGAATTGTTACATCCTATGATCCTAACAGACCCAGGGAACATGGTAGAAAAGCGAGTTTAGTATGCCTGAACTCAGAATAATAAAATACATCTTTTAGTAAAGTTTATTTTAATATTCTGTGTTTGCAAATCCCACTTTTAGAAAGTTGGTATTTGCTTGCCTAACCATTTCAGCCCGCCTCTGCTATGATGTGTATCTGCCTGTCTGGTTTGTGTGAGTGACAGGGCTGGGGAAACTCAGAGGGGCAGGGCTAGGTAGCCTGGTGGTGAATAGAGAGATTGACATCCAGATGGGTGGGAGGAGTGCACCTGGACTCTGAATAGGTCTGTGCTCTGCCACCACAATGCTGGCTCCACCTCCTGTGGAGCGGCTGATGTCTCTGCCCTGCACCCTGAATAGAAAGGCAGAGTCATGTCAACAAAGTGCTCAAGAACTGGTTTGGACTACCCCAGAGGAACAAAGGAATTAGGGGTATAAGTATTGGGACCTTGCTCCCAAGAAATTAGATCCTGCTTAACAAGAAGAACCTCTGCCTGAGGAGAAGGAACTGGGAAAGCTGTAAGGAGGAGTACTGTCCCTGACCTGGGGGATTGGCCTGCAGTGGTTGCCTTGCTGCTGAAAGGAGAGGAGAAAAGACTACAAAGACTTTATTTCAATTTGTGCTTAAAAGATCTCCAAGGGCTTGAGCTGAGCTTGCCCCCTGAACGAAGTCCCAGGACCAGTGGACTTCACCCTCCAACTCCCCAGAGTCTTTTGGAAGTGCCTACTGCTGTTGTTGGGCCTTCTGAGGGACTGCGTGTCGCAAGGAGCTGGAAGCGCGACTTGAGAAGGAGAAGCGTGCCGCCGTCGGAGCTGTTGTCGTCGCATCTCGCAAAGGGTGTCGCCGCTGCAGCATCGCATCGAGCGGAAGCGTCTCGCATCATTCCGGAAGTGTCTCGCAACGCCGAAGAAGCGTGTCGCCATCGCAGCCATCGTAGCTGACGCATTGCACCGCATCAAGAGAAGAGTCTCGCATCGGCGGAGAGGCGTGCCGCCGTCGGAGCTGCTGTCGTCGCATCGCGTAAAGGGGTGACGCCGCTGCAGCATCGCATCGAGCGGAAGCGTCTCGCAAACGTCGGAGAAGAGTGCCGCTGCCAAGGCCGCTGTCGTCGCATCGCGTAAAGGGGTGACGCCGCTGTAGCTGACGCATCGAGTCGAGTCTTCTTGCAACATCGGAGAAGCGTAACACATCTGGAAGATCTTCACGTCTTTATTTCTTTGCACCAAAAACTTCATCGCATCAGCGTCGTTGCAACACTTTCGTTGCCCTGCGTGTCGCATCTAAGGTACATTGACGTAAAGTGTCGCATTTAAGAACTGAAGAGAACTAAGCAAACTTCTACCATCTAAAGTAACAGTATTGTGTATTTTTGTCGTTTAATGGTCTTGTGGTAACTCTATATAAAGAATCCTTATTTTTAATATAAAAACCTGTGTGTGGTGTCCATCTGTAATGTTGTCACTTGGTTACTGTATGTGTTCACAAATGCTTAACCTATAACGCTCTGAGATAAGCCTTGTCTGCTCGTGCCAAGCTACCTAGAGGGTGAGCAGGGGTTATTTTAGGAGTGTAACCCCTTACCCTGAGTGGAGGAAAGGTTCCCTGCTTGTCACAAGTACCTACCTGTGCCAACCAGAGAACCCGGATTCTAACATATGGTTACTGCAATCTAATTGTATCATAGTGCTGTTATAACTATATGCAAATAACAACCTTTTTTCAAACAGTCCTTTGCGAATGAAATACTGGTTGAGACATTGTTATTGTTGTTACCCACACTTCAAAAGCACAATTGGATATAAGTACTGGGTCTCTGACCCTTCCAAATCAGATGGACCTGTAACCACACTCTGTCAAAAGGACTGCTGTGCTGCTTCAAGGACTGTCACTCTACTGGACTGCTGATCTGGAAGACCTGCTTTTCTGCTGAGTTGCCCTGCTGCTCTCTGACCCTGCTGAGGGAGAGCTGGGCACAGCCTTGCAACCAAAGGATCTCTAAGGGCTTGTTGGATTGCCTCCTGTTGCTTGAGACTCAGGGAAGTCAAAGTCTCTCCCCCTGGTCCTGTGCCTGGTTCACTGGAAGTGGAAACAGATGCTTGCACCAGAGAAATCAACCCATCTCCAGTCTGCTTGGAACAGAACTGGCACATCAACCCTATTGCGGGACTAGAATTGGTGCATCGCACTCAGAACCATGCATTGCTTTCGGAAGCTGATGCATCAGACCTGAGAATTCCTGCCACAGCAGGGTGGAGGGATCGATGCATCCCCTCGACTGTGTGGAGAAACCCAGTGTATCGCATCGGAACCAAAGCCTCTCTGCTACAGTGGCTCGTCTTCGGAACTGCTGCCTCACCACCATTGTGGGATCGACATTGACGCATCGCTCGACTGTACCCTACATCTCGCTGTTGCGACCAGGATCGAGGTACTCTGTTCCATGGGCCTGCATGGCTCTTGTATCCAGCCCGTACACCATCATGGTTGACCTGAACTGTTGCCAAGATAACCCCTGTTGGCGCTTATTGATTCTAAGTGCTAGAACTCTTTTTATTCTTTAAAAATTCACACTCGACTTATACTTATTGGATTTTTGTTGTTTTGGTCTTGATTTATTTATAAAGTTATTGGCTATTTTTCTAAACCAGTGTGGAGTCTTTTTGTTGTGTTTTCATTGTGCTACTGTGTGTTGTGTTACACAAATACTTTACACATTGCCTCTTTAGATAAGCCTGACTGCTCTTCACCAAGCTACCAGAGGGGGGCACAGGTTATCTTTTAGTGTGTATCTGACTTACCCTAACTAGGAGTGTGTTTCCTGTTTGGACAGGGTTCATATTTCTGCCAACCAAAAACCCAATTTTTAAAAGTTGGTGTCCAGGATGATCCCGAGGTTCATGGCATGGTCCACATGGGTGGGTAGGAGGCCAAGTTTGGAGGGCCACCATCAGGCATCCCAGGGGGAGTGGTTGTTGCCAAAGATTAGGACTATGGTTTAGCCTGTGTTGAGCTGGAGGCAGTTATTTTTCATCCAAGCAGAGACATTGCTCATGCAGTTGACGAATTTTGTTTGCCAGTGCTGGTTGTGTCGGTAACAAAGAGAATGAGCTGTGTGTCAGCGGCGTAGGAATAATTGTTTTTTTGTTATATCAGTATATTGCCCTTTCAGATCTTAGCAAGTCAATTATACAAGACATATAACATTCGCACAATTGTCGCATCTCCGCAGAAACGGATAGCAAATGATTACAACAAATTGTGTTAAAAAGCACAGAGCATTACTCATTAGACAGGTCTTCACACCCATACTTAGCCACTGGTCAAGCTGCAAGCAATGACACAAGAGATGAGAATTGATTCTTACAGTCATATCAACTGGGGTGTACAATATCATACGAAGCGAGAAATAAACATATGATTCTGATTTTTTTTTAAACAAGTGAGGAAACCCAGACCCACTCTCCCTCAACATAATAACATGTTGTGTGAGTTAGCAGGAGAGCACATGAGTACGCAAGGCAAAATACCGTATCAATGTCATGGAATATGCGATAAGGGGGGGTGGCAGCATGCCTCGTTAACCCATGCAGCTAAAGGGTCCCCTATTTGTTTGTTACCCATACCCCGGCCTCCAATCAATGTACCTGAGGGTTATTCACTTGCTGTATGGCAGCCTGAAAATCAGTCAGGATAGTGTCCCAATTGGCCGCAATGGGGTATTTGTGCAGCCCCAGTCTGTCTTTCCTATCCAGGGCGACACTCTCTGCTTGGGCCCATGTGGTAACAGATTGTGTCAAGGCTGCAAGTGCTGGAGAATCATGTGACTTCTATTTCCGAGTGATTAAGGGTTTGGCCAACAATTAACCCAAGTCAAGGAAGCGGGATATGGCCCCATGTCTATTATTCCTGTGGTGTAGGTCTAAGAGACATGTTTTTCACCTATGCAACGAGGGGCGCCATGTGCAGGTGGATAGGTGTAGTTTAACCCCCTGCCATTTCTGATGAAGAGACAGGCAGGCCCACAACATATGAAGCAAATTCACATCGACCTGATGGCATTGGGGGCAGGCAATATCAGTGTGGCGGAAATAGCAGTTAATCTTAGCAGGGGTGAGGTAGGCTCTGTGTATAATGTAAAATAGGATGAGTCTGAAATGAGTGTTGCATGGAATCTGGATGGGGCTTTCCAGGTAGGCAGACCATTCAGAGTGCCAGTGAGCCAGGTGTCTGCCCATTCTGATCACAAGAAGATGCTGTATAGTAAGATGCGTCTGGTGTTCTTGTGCAATGTCACCCCACACCTTCCCCCATGCCCCAATCAGGGAGAGCCCCTTTTTGGTGTAGATCCCCTAGGGTGTGAAGATCTACCTCCAAGCAGCCAGCTAGTTGTCTCAAAGCTTCATGGTAGTTGTTGTTTCTATGTTCTCTTGACTTCTGGTATTTAAATAAATGCAAGATTAGAGAAGCATAATACTCGCCTCTGTGTCTTTAATAAAATTAAGACTTTCCTACATAAATGATTAGGAAAATCTACATTTTACTGCAAGGCCAGAGGCTCCCTCCTATTATGCTTGTTCAAAGCATGTTATTTACAACAGAAGAGGCAGTAGATACAGCTGTACAATAAAATGTGCAAAAAACATAAGCACTAGACCAATCAGTTGATTTTAAAATGCCCTCGAGACGGCTTTAGATTCCAAAGCTCCTCTAGAAGAGTTAGCACCAAAAATGGAGGTATCAATCTCAGCAGGAAACATCACCCACTTAACCCAGAGGGCGAGAGTAGGGGAGGATACAGCCTTGTGAGTTTTTCTGAAGAAAATGAGAAGTTGGGTATCTGAGGACGTTCTGAGATGCTTCGTGTTTTGTGCATAAACCTTAAGACATTTCCCAACACAAAGTTTTGGCTGATATGGAAAAAAAGGACAGAACACAGCAGTTAGGTTTGTTTTCGTGCACTTGCTTATAGAAAAAATAACACTTGTGGGATTAAATTGGCGAGTTGAAACTTCCAACGCTTTAACATCATACAGATGTTTTATTGATATCAAACACAATAACATTGTAAGTTTTGCAAAATAACATTTTGAGTGAAATATGATTATTAACTGACCAGGAAATGAACAATTTGAAAACAACATATACATCCCCCAGTTGACTGTGTTTTCAGAATAGGAGGGTTACAAAATGGCGGCAAACAAGCGGATGTTCACCCACAGGTTTTCCATTGATGTAGGGATGGTTCACAGAAAGGCTGTCCTGTAAAGTTTTATAGTTTGATAAGTTATTCCTCTGCTAGCTTCGCCTGCCAAGAAGTTGACAATGAAAGTTATGTCTGCTCAAACGGGACTAATAGATTTTCCCAAACACCAGCTTGACCATAAAGACCAGGCTGATTTGTAAACCTTGGTGGTACACAGAGCCGCAGATTTATTGATGTCCTCAGTTCCCGCTATCTTCCAGGTAGAGAGAGTGAGGGAGTTGTCTAGAACTAGGTTGTGAGGAGGCCCTGCGAGTCCAGCAGGAGATTGGGGAAGGAAGTTAGAAAGATCAGAAAATCGATTGCCAGTTTGCAGAGAGGAGGGAACCATACCTGTGATTACCAAAACGGAACTACCATGACTAAGGTTGCTTGTTGTCAACTGACTTGGGCCAAACCTCTGTTGATCATAAGAAAAGGAAGGAAGGCATGGTCGATTGCTGAGGACGAGTTTTTTAAAAAGGCATCTGAAGCTAACACTAAAGCATCTGGGTGCCAGCTGAAGAATTGTGGAAGATGAGAATTAAGTCTGGACGCGAACAGATATATTTGGAAAGGATAGGATAGAATAAAATGTATAAGGAGAGGATAAAATGAATGAATCGCACTAATACCCGAAGGTGTCAAGGCGCTAGTGCGGAACAAAGGAGTCAGCAGAAGCGAGATGGCCAAGAGAAGGGGCACTAAGATGTGAAGAGCCAAGTTTTCAATGTTTTTTTAAAGACCAAAGAGAGTCCGCATCTGAAATATACGTAGGTAGGTCTTTCCATAGTCTGGTGGCTGCTACCGAGAAAGAGCGACCATCCCGTCTATTCTTACAGAATCTAGGGATCCTAAGCTTTTTGCAAGAAAAGGATCTCATGTCCTCCCCAGAACGTAACATTAAAAGAGCGTATTCAAATGTGAGGAGCCTTTGTGTTGCAGAGCCTTAAAAACCAGACATAATGCCTTAAAACCAATGCGTTTTTGGACAGGAAGCCTGTGAAGGGAACAAATCCCCTCCCTAGAGGAGTGTCACCTGGGAGTGTTCAGAATGAGACGAGCTTCCGCATTCTGAACAACCTAAAGTTTATTCAGGGAAGAACTATTAATGTACAGATACAACACGTTGCAGAAGTTCAGCCGTGAGGTAACCAAGGCAATGATGACTGCCTGGTGCAGTTCCGGGTGGATCTAAGGGATGACATTTTTCAGGGTCCTATAATGTAGAAGCAAGTGCTGACAGTGCGACTGACCTAAGCATCAAAACTTAGAGAATCATCAATGATGACCCCCATGTTTTTAGCTGACCTGACAGGGGAGGGGAGAGGTCTGCACGTAGCTGGCCACCAAGTGTTTGACCAGATGGAGTTTGGAGAACTGAACACAAGCACTTCAGTCTTGCCTGCATTAATCTTCCGGTAGTTCACCTTCGTCCAGCAAATGATGCTGGACATACTCTGATTGAAATTCCCCGTCACCTCCTGCAGGTCATTAGAGACGGAGATGATGATTTGCATGTCATCAGCCAATGACATCACTTGAAAACTGAAAGAACAAATCAGGTCAGCCAAAGGAGCCACATAAAAGATTGAAAAGGGTAGGACTCAGAGATGAACCCCATGGAACCCTACAGGGAAGACAACTGATGATTAAGAGCTCTGTTGGACAGAAATGAGTGGAGTTGCTGCAAGGCTCTGCCACTGACCTCTGCTTGCTGCCGACACTGAACCATCCATGCCAGTGAGATGGTATCCACTGCTGCCGAATGATCAAGCATTATCAAGATAGCTGCTCCCACCCTGATCAACCTGGGTGTGGATGCTATCAGTGGCCACAATGAGGTCAGTTTCCGTGCTGTGACCAGCACAAAACCCATAGTGAGAGAGATCAAAAATCCCCTGTGTATCAATAAATTTCATCAGCTCCTGATTGATACATTTTTCACGATTTTAGCAGGAGCTGGCGGTAGGGAAATGGGGCAGAGATTTTACATGTTGGCGGGACTGGCGTTAGCTCTCTTAAGGAGCGCCGTGATAATCGCTTCCTTCCACATGCCAGGATAAGTCTCAGATTGGTGCAGACAGTTAAACACCTTCCACAGAAATTTGGCAATTGGATCCGGCGCAAGTTGAAGTATGGAATGCATACATGGGTCTGAGGGGGCTCTTGATTTTAAACTCAGCAATAAGTTCTCAGTTTGCCAGTTAGAAATCTGGTGGAAAACACAAAGGAGATTCTCAGTAGGACAGTGAGCAGGCCCATCAAAGGAGATTTCCTCAACCATAGGGAGGTCGAGATCTCGAATGATGTTGAGAAAGTTTTGGGGAAATTCACTGCACCATTGTCGCAAATGTTTGGGAGGTGTTAAGCGCCTTTTGCGTCGGAGGCTCTGATAACTTTTTATTGCTTAAACAGCTGATTAGAGGAGTTATTAGTCGATCTACTCTTCTCTGTAAAGAAACAAGCTTTGGTCTGTATTATGGCCTGTTTACAATTCCGGAGAAGTTATTTTTGTTTCTCTTTTTCGCTGGAGAATGGGTTACCCCTCCACTTCTGTTCTTGTCTGTGGCATTCCTGCCTAAGGGACTTGAGTTCAGTAAAAGACCAAGGGACAAAGGGTTTACTTCTTATGGCAGCCTTGTTTTTATAAGGAGCAGCGATGTCCAGGGCAGCATAGACCCTGTCACGAAAGCGTTCCGCAGAAGGGGAATGTGAACTGTCCCTTGCAGCTAATGAAGATTCCAGGGCTGCCTCCCATCCTTCTGCTGTAATCTTCCTACAGCGTAGTAGCCTAGGGAGGGATGAGCTCGAAACCAATAGTGGGAAGAGGACACACTAGCTTGAACAGAATCAGCCAGTGATCAACCCAGCTAAGGGGTTGGACCTCCTCAATGACCAGATTGTTGTGATTTGTAAAAATCCCATCTAAGGTATGCGTGGGGGATCGCACCAGTTGATCAAATCCAAAGTTGGACATAAGTTCCAAGAGGAGGGCTGAATTCTTGCTTAGGTAGTCATCAAAATGAAAGTTAAAGTCCCCTAAAATAGTACATTGGGCGGCAGTCAAGTATGGTTCCAGGGTCTGGCACCAAACCTCAGTGAAATTGCCTCATGAGCCTGAAGGGCGATATACCAGGAGACCCGCAAACGTATAATTAGCTGAAACCTTCATACCTTCATTTTTTTTCATGGTCATTTCTTATTTACTATGTTTTGCACACATGTATGCCACATTCAAGCATTTTTAAGATTTGTACATTTGAACCCCTTTTTATTGTTTTATTTTTAATGTCTATTGCATGTTTACAAGAAAAGAAACGACTAAAACATGGCTGGCTTGCCAAGGCCAGAACTTTTGGCTTTCTTTTGAGATTAGCATTGAAGATGTTTCTTAGTATATTAGTTATTGAACACAAAGAAGTTACTCCTAGAATTTACGCTTGCAACAGTGCAGATTAGTTCAGTACTATCAGGTTATAGTCACATTTCTTAGGGAAAGGTTGCCCACTGGATGAGTCCAACCTAACTCCCATAATTATTCATTATATGAATATTGTGAGAGAGTATGAGCATGATTCACAAAGGTAACTTGCACATTTGAGGAAGTTTACACTTTTGAGTAACAGTACTACGTTTCAGTATTCACGAACTCCGGTCCTGATTTACAAAGGTAATTTGCACGTTTGAGTAAATTTAAATTTTTGATTAAGTTTACTACTTTTCAGCATTCACAAACTACGAGTGTAAGTTACTACTAAAAAAAACCCAGTAGTAAACCTAGCACTTCACACGGCCAACGATTGGTACATCAACACCTTTCTATGGAAAATAATGGAGGTGGGACTTAAAATAAAACCAATAGGAAATGATGTTAAATTAAATTACTTAAATAATTCCCAATATAAATAAATATAAATCAATGTTAAAAACAAAACTAGTACATACTTATTACTTAAGTACAAAATAATGTAATAACCTATTTTGAATTAAAAGAAATTATTTAACAATATATTTTATTAAAAATACCTAAATTAATTTTAATTCTATACATCACTTTTAATTATTAATGCACATTAAAAAGAAAATTTCCATTATTTAAAGTTTCAATTCAAAATTAATGTAATATTGCTGTAGTATTTGTATGTAATTCTACATTTAAAGTAAATAAACAAAATGAATTCATATCAATATTTAACATTAAAATATTTATATTAATGATATTTTGAGTTAAATAAACATATTTATTTTCCCATGAACTTTACCATGCGGAGATCTCTGCTCCAACTGTGGAGTCTACCTATGGGAAGGTATAGAGAACATTTTAAAAAGAAAATGAAGAACCTAAAAATGTAAAACTGAGTTAGATTTAAAAGATTGGGGACCTAATAAGTTAAATGCCACAAATTTGATAAAGCGATCAAAGGTTATGGCAAAAACGAATTTGGGATAAGGGGTGCTGGAGAGCTAAATGGCTGCCCATTAGTGTGTCTCCTTAGGTCAGGCTCCCAATGTGTAAACATGAAACGTGAAATCCTGTCAGTGAGCCTCCTGCATTGCAAAATGGTAAATACAAGATGACCCTGCCTCATGTAGAGTAATTCTTCTAGCGTACTGATGCAGGCAAAATGGAGAATTTGAGTTTGAATTAGTACACCTTCCCCGTGGTGACCTGCTTCATGGATGTCTGACAGCAAACAGAGCTCCTGATGAGCCTGTGTGTGGGTACCATCCCAGTCCCTGAGTGATGCGTAAAAGAAAGGAGTCCACCACTGCCACCTAGCAGTGCTATACCAGCAAACAGAGAGCTGGCCGTATGAGGCAAATGGTCAGCGTGTGGCAATGAGGGCCTGATGGATTGTGAAGAATTATGTGGAGACATCACAAGAGTGGAGGACCAGCTCGGATGAGTTAACCATAGATGCTGCTGAGCAGCCTTGCACCACAGCCTTTGGCAGGGAGTTTAATACAGACACTGGGGAAGCAATGTACTGAGGCCTATAATTTCTCCAGAATGCAGATAGCCTTACAGTGGACTGGTGATGAAGAAATCATTGGAGGTCATGGGCGTGAGGAGTGAGGAGCAGAGAGTAAGCCTTGGTGATGGGTTATTGTTGGTTGAACATCCCAATTGATTATGTGCAGACTATGAGGTGGTGGACACATGGGTGTAGAGCCGACTCATCTGGGACAAAAATCATATAAATATTTCTGGCACTTCCTATCTCTTGGAAGATTGTTGGTGTTGTGCTATATCTGGGTGCGTCTTCCAGATCAAGGCCTGGGGTGGGCTTCAGGACTAATTGCCCTTTGAGATTTGGTATATTATGCAGAGATGACTTTAAGGCCACCGGGATTGAGTTGAATGACCCTCTTTTGGCGTGAGTTATGATGGGAGTATTGCAGATGGGTCAGTCCTGGTGCCTTGGCCCCTAGGCAGGCAGCTACAGAAGTGTTTAAGGAAAACATGAGCTGCTGGGTATACACTGCTGAGCGATCTGCCCTAATCACACTAGAGGCATCTTGTCCTGCTTCAGAGCTTGGCATTTTCTCCCTCAGAAGCTCTACTTAATGCAGTTTTTAGTCCAGTGTTTCAGTATGAGATTGAGGACTATTTCTGGTTGAATGGTGTGGAAGCCTTTAAAGCCTACATTGGCGAAGTATGACAGCCAAACAAATGGTCATCTTAAAATCAATAACAGACATACTAAACATGCTGGAATCCCGTCTTCATGCCCTGGAGAGGCGTCATGCACATACCAAGGACAAAACCATGCTCTCGGGGAATCACACAGAGTTGAACAAGTTACTTCCCTCTACTAATGCCTTACCTGGTAGAGACTCTATCTAGCCACAAATTCCTTACCTCAGAATATTACCCAGACGTCAGACTGGATTCGGAAGCTTTTCGAACAGTACCTCTGTGCACCGGTAGGTAGTGTCATTCTGCTCTACGTCAGCCGTGCCAAAAAGATACATACGCAGTGCATATATAGGAGCCACCCCTGCACGCTGAATTCCATTTCTTTTCTCAACCTTTCAGCGCCAGAAGTGCAGAGCCATGAAGTATGCTGATATGCTGGTTTGCAGGCACTAAGGGCCTCAGAAGGGTTTACCCTATGCAGAAAAATCATTTGCAAAGTGGCGTGGGTGGGAGGGTCAATAAATAATCTGCAGCTAGATAGAGTCTCTGCCAGATGAGGCGTTACCGAAGGTGAGTAATTTGTTCATCTGATAGAGACTTCAAGCTGCAGATTATTTACCTTAGAATAGATATCCAAGCAATCTCTCCCGGGAGGTGGGTGGACCAACAGACTAGACTAAGAAGTTGTGCAGAACCGTGCAGGAAAAGTACCCATCATGATGGACCCGAATGTCCAGCCTTTTGGATTCTCTATCTGGTGGAGTAGTAGGGAACAGGCCAGTTTTGACTCTGGAGGTGGAGGTTTGGACCACTAATCTCTCAGTGTGGAGTGCTAGGTGAGGACACTGGGGTTACCATGAGTGGGCGATTGCGGCAGACAATTGTCCTATGCACAGGAGCCCCTGTGCAGGGCTTGGACCAGACCCCAATAGGATATCCGTAAGGGCTTCATTAAATGGGAGGAGAGGTTCAGAAGGGGGCAACTCCTGGCTTCAGCACCTCTGTCAAGTTGTGCGCTTGACTGCCACCAACAGCAGCTGAAGGTCCAGGACCTCAGCCACCCTCCGCTCCACCATGGCAAAGGAAGCCCCTTCCTTCATAGCCACATTAGGAGGAGAGACCAAGCCAGTGTCTGGTGAGGTATCCAATCCACTGACATCCACCAGCTCCTCGTTTCAGTTGTCCTCAGGTTCATCAAGGGGGTGAGAGTAACCATAGGGGTCCTGAGACCCCTGCAAACCATCTCCCTCTCAAGGTTTGTCAAAAGAAAAAGGCACTTGCTCCGACTCGGAGGGCAGGGTGCCAAAATCAGGCCACACCCATCCGGTTCCGTATCGGAGTCGGGAATGACGATGGGGCCGGTGCCGCCATGGGTCATCGATGGTGCGGAGAATTATGTCACTGGAACAGACTCTGATGAAGGCCACGGTCTCGCAGGCAGAGTTGCTCCGGACCCAGCACTTGATCAATGGGGCTCAACTGGCTCTGAGGGCGAACTCGCTATTGGGAATCCAGTGGGGACCCCCTCCAAATCCATGGGGCCTGAAGGTGCTCTAGAGGGCCTGGGCCACCCAAATATGAGGTGCAGGCCTCATAAAACTCTTTGAGTTGAGCGGGGGTCACTCTAAGAAACTCTGAGAGGTACAGTGCGGACCCCTGCACAGGTTCCACAGTGAACCTGTGTGAGCGAGGCCCCGATTTGTGTCATTCTCCCCACACCTCGTCCAAAGACTTGGACTGGCACTGTGCAGTCGAAGAATGCTTTGACGTCTTGCACTTTTGCTTTTTGTGGGACTTACCCGATGACTTTAACTGAAATGAGGAATGTCCAGAGCGGCTTTGCGAGTGATCCTGGGACCTTCCACATGACTGGGATTTGGATCGTCATGGGGTCAACGGACATCGGGCTGCAAGGAGCTCCAAAGAGTGCTCCTGTAATGTCATCGGGTGTATGGCACAACAGTCCTCACAGGTCTTGGAGTCTTAGTTCTGCTACAAGCAGCAAAGTCAAAGCAGGTGTGGAGATCTGTTACAGACATCTGCCTGTGACAGGCACCACAGGATTTAAAACCCGCTGGCTTTTTAGGAAACATCTCTATCACACCAGGGGCCAAAATCTAAAAAAAAGCTTGACAAAGGATGAAAAGTCAGCCAAAAATTGACTAGAGGTAGCTCTCCCAGGGTCTGTGCTGGTTGGCGTGGAAAGAAAAGAACTGTCAGCATGCTGGGGTGGCGCCTATAGAGGCACTGCACATGTCTCTTACGGCACCGACGTCAGATACATTCATTTTGTGATACCAATATTAGTGAACTCATACATTTGGGAAAATATGCCAAAGCCAGATCTTATGGAGAAGTTAATGTTACATTAATTTATAAATTAAAAAAAGGTTGTTAAAATATTTTATAATTAAATATTACTTTTTAAAAATATTTTGTTAATTTAAATAATTGAATTTAACATTATTTTCTAAGGGGTTTTATTGTAATTCCCTACTGCTAGTATTTTCTATGGGAGGCTGTTGCAGTATCATTGATTGGCAATGTGTGGTGCTGGACTTACTCCAGCAAGACCTGAAGTCATTTACTACTGTTTTGGGTCCCTTTTTGGCTGTAGTAACTAGTTGTGCCACTCCCAGACCTACGCTTAAAACTTAGTTGTGAATGACAACAGACCGGCTGGAATGTGATTTTTTTTAGTTAAACACTGTAGATGTGCTTCTATAGAGTACATTCCATATTTCCAAATGAATAAAGCACTACAGTTAAAAGACAAAGTAATACGATGATCTTCATTCAGGAATACTTCCACACTGTGATACCCTGTAGGTAGCAGTGGGAAACGTTTATCCTTCGCTTCAGCACCCCATATCTACACGGTGTACAAACCCTCTACGCATATAAAGTCGAATTGTTACAGAAGCAGGTATAGCAACTTTAGCCTAAAAATGGTTGTCTATTTACACAGAGCACGTGCAGCCGTGGCATTAACAGCATACGTCAGCCTCTGCATAGTTTAAAAATGTGTGAAGAAAATAGAGGACCACATGGCAAAAAGATTAACTTCTTTAAGCATCTTTTTTTATACCAAACAACAAGGAAACTTCCTATATTCCTGAAATAAAGTTTCTGGTCTTCCTGTGGTTAGAAGCAGTAACCCTCCACAGATGCATCAGACAAATCTGGTCTCTGCACCTCAGTATGGAGGAGAAGAAATATATATAGAGTTAATGTCTACCCATTAGGCAGTTTTCCTCCAGTGATCCTTGCTTCATCTTTTCTATGGAGAATGGTTAATAGGTACCATGGGCCAGAAGTACAAAGCATTTCACAGAAACGGGTCATTTCCAATGGCAAAAATGCTTTTTCAGATGTACAAAAGGCAAAATGTAATTCTGTAACTTGTTACTGAATCGCAATTTGCATTTGATATTCGGCATTTAGAAGAGGCATGTTTAGGGCATCCCTTCCAAATACCAAATCGGCATGGTATGTTTCCTGATTTGCAGCCCAATTCCATCGCAAAACAGGAATACTTTATCACCAGTTTAAAACTGGTGCTAACCCATTCACAAAAGGGTCTTTGATAATGTAAAAAAAAGCATATTTTTTAAGGACAAGCAGTGGTGGCACAGACCACTGCCTACTTTTAAAAATTAAACTGAAAAGTTTCATTTTTTATTTTTCATCGCAGCCTGCTTTCCTTTAAGGCAAATGGGCTGCATTTAAAAAAAAATATAGTTTTATTAAAAAGCAACCGTGGACATGGTGATCTGCTGACCTCAGCAGCCCACCATCCCTGTGATGGCTGCAATTTCTAGTGGGTCACAAATGGCAACCTACCTCATTAATATTCATGTGGTAGGTCGATTTTCAACCCACTAGGAATCGTTATTTAACAGATGTAGGTTTTCTTACATCAGGAATTGCAATTTCCTAAATGTGATTCAGTAAGAATCTCTTTTACAAATTCAGAATTCTAGATTTTTGTACATCTGGACCCATGTCTTGGTTGTTGAGAGCACAGAAACAGAGCAGAAGACCCCTCAAGACTCCTCAAAGATACAGATGTATGTATGGCAGCAGATAGAAGCCCTGAAAACAAAGCAAGCGAGCTGCAGGCAGAAAGAAGACAAGCATAGTCTGGAAAGAATGAAACTAAGCAGATGCTGTGTTTGCTTGCTGCCCAGCTGTGAGGAAATAGAAGGATGTTACAGAGCAGGAAAACATGCAAATGTGAGCCGAAGAAGGATACAGGTCATTCAATAAAAAGGATGGTAAAGAAGCTATGCTCCAGGGAAGACAAACATTAGAAAATAAAGGAAAGCCATAGAATAAGACACAAGCAAATCCATTGAGAAGAACACCAACCAATGACAAGCACTGTGCTGGCCCAAAGCCCACTCTAAGTATTGATACTGTTCCCAATAGGTCTGCGACAACAAAAGATGTCTGTAGGCGAGACCTAAAAAGCGCCTGCACTGTGTAGTAATCCTAAGTGAAAATTCAATTTCCGCTGCTTTTTGAGGATTGAACCTTACCACTCATCTCTAAATCAAACCCTAAGTACTAATTTGCAGAGGATTCCATTCCACACTATGCAATCTTGCTCTGTAATTATGGAAGCCATAATAAAGTTAATATAATTTCATTTTGTTCATTTGGAATTACAATGCTCCTCAAATGAACTGTGTGGAAATGCGTGCATTGTCAAATGCTGCCTTACCGCAGGACATGATCTCCATCCACTGTGCATGTTAATTTAAAAGATGATGGGGGCATATTATCAAGCACTGCGTTAAAATTATCGCCGCTTTAGCGGCAGAAAACTGCAGCTCAAGCGACGATAATGGGCTTGATAATATGCTGCAGAGAATTCCCATAGAAGCCCATGTTCACACCAGAACATGGGCTTCTATGGGAATTCTCATAATTTTTACGCCGTTTCTTGATAATATGCCCCGATATCTTCTGCAATTCCGGTGTTCTGCTTCTCAGCTCACTGGATTGAGTGAGGCAGTGGGTGAACATGAATCACCTGCGGCTGAAGAGTGCTGGGTTTACTTGGATGCTTTGCATCCCAGACTGCTAATCTAGGGGCATATTATCAAGAAACGGCGTTAAAATTATCGCCGCTTTAGCGGCAGAAAACTGCCGCCAAAGCGGCGATAATGGGATTGATAATATGCCCTTGAGAATTCCCATAGAAGCCCATGTTCTGGTGTCAACATGGGCTTCTATTGGAATTCTCAAGGGCATATTATCAAGCCCAATATCGCCGCTTTAGCGGCAGTTTTCTTCCGCTAAAGCGGCGATAATTTTAACGCGGTGCTTGATAATATGCCCCACAATGTTCTTAGCAGCGATGTGTCTGCTTTCTCTGGTGGAGATTTCATGCAGGGTAAAACCTATTTGTGGTTTATTTCCAAGAAAGCGATTCTTACAATCGTGGGGATAGTAACGTTTCATTATGCCTTCCATGACCAATGAACCACATAACGCAGCAGGTCTTAACCATTTGAGTTCTGTGGGCTCCCAGTAAATCATTACTGGAGCTGGGGCTCTTGGCTTCAAACATTTCTACGATTTGAACTTCAAATAAATACACAAAACTACAGAAACAAATATAGATCAAACAAATACAAAACCTTTTCTTATATTTATAAAACATAAAGGGATATGCTAGACTTTAGCATATCACTTTGTCTTTTTTGCTCATAATGCATCTTCTCTTAGTCAGTGCACACAAGTGCTTCAATTGAGGCCACCAATCATCCATATTACTGAGTTGCTGTACGTGCTTTTTACCCACGAATCAAGCTAAGGATAGCAACTTCATTTTTATCCCCAAATTTTTAATTACAACACATTTACTGAGTGTTTCCAAATGTTCAGTTTTATATTTTGCTTTTTTTTATGTGTTCTGCTGTCACAATCACTCTCGTCTGTCTTGCATGGTTGACTGGCTGCACCTGCACCCCGTCTGTGTTTTTTACATTTTATTTACAGAACTCGAGTCCTGTAATGAAGGCCGCACCATTTCTCCTTATGTTGCAGCCAACCAATCACATTGTTCAGTCCCATGGGACTAGACAATCTGAACGCTTTATTTCCCAGTGGGAGTCCAGTAGCACTAGATATTGCTATTTTTTACCCTTCATTTCTCTAAAAGAGGTGACCATATTTACAACAAATTACAAAAAGCATGCTTTCTGACAAGTATGGTGTATTTCTGTTCAGCTGTTTTCTCAGCCCCCACTTAATGGATCACACCAAAACTTTCCAGGAAGGGGCTGAGGTGGATAAACTTAAATTTTTTGGAAAGTTTCGTCAAAATCCATCACATGGCACCAACGTTATTAGCAAAACAAAACAAGCATTAAAAATGCAATAGGTCTCGCCTTTCATTAAGTTAAAGCCATTTGCTATACTATACAATACCATTAGCAAAGCAAATGGCTTTAACTTAATCAAAGGCGAGACCTATTTCATTTTCAATTCGTGTAACTCTCCCATGTCCTCTCCCCCTACAATCCTTGCCAAACATCCCTTCTACCTGCACCTGCGACTATCCTTAGTGAGGGCCGAGCAGCCTTAATCTGCTTTGTAAAGCCTCGTCCACCCGGTAGCACCCCTTGTCGTCCATCTGCACTACGGAGCTAGTTGTTTCTTTACATCAGAGCTCTTGCCTCCCCTACGCCACTTCTTTTAGTTGCACCCACCTTCTTATCGCCTGCCCACGTAACTCTGCTTTGGGATCAAATGGATTTCGTCCTGGTCTTTCATGCACCTGTCTAATGTTCCTCCTATCGTAGCTGTGCTGGCAGCTTTTTGCACCCTCCTCCTTGTCCTGACTCCTTCAGATGACGTGGGTCTGTCCTGTGCATGCCTACCTCTTCCAAATTAGGCTGCATTGAATTCTGCCTTCCTCACTGGGCCGCACAGCTGCGGAGTGTGAGCAGTGGAGTGTGAGCAGTGGAGTGTGAGCAGTGGAGTGTCAGCAGTGGAGTGTCAGCAGCAGTGGAGTGTCAGCAGCAGTGGAGTGTCAGCAGCAGTGGTGCGTCAGCAGCAGTGGCGTGTCAGCGGCGGCGTGTCAGCGGCGGCGTGTCAGCAGTGGTGTGTCAGCAGCGGCGTGTCAGCAATGTGTCAGTAGCGGCGTGTCAGTAGCGGCATGTCAGCAGCGGTGTGTCAGCAGCGGTGTTTCAGCAATGGTGTGTCAGCGGTGGTGTGTCAGCAGTGGTGTGTCAGCAGCGGTCTGTCAGCAGCGGTCTGTCTGCAGCGGTCTGTCTGCAGCGGTCTGTCAGCAGACAAGGATGCAGGAAGGACACAGCCTGAGGAACATGCAGCAAAGATATTAGGAACAACAGGGTGCTTCCGATGGGTTCTGTGGTAATTGGAGCAGCAGCAGTGACCAGAGGAAGAACAGGACTGGGCACGTGGGTCTCACAGTAATAAGCTTCTAAAGTCCATACGTCTTGTTCATGTCATGTTAGGTAGGGGGTGGCCTCCCCCAACCAAGCGAGCTGGGTTAGTCCTCGAGCTGGAATAAACGCCACACATCCTACTGTTGCCAAAAGATGGCGTTTCTCTATCTCGTATCTTTCTCAATTACAATTTCACCGTCTCTCTCAAAAAAAGAAAAAAGTACTGATCAGTGTCGTCAGGGCCGCTGAAAAAAAAAAATTCTACCATAAACACTGAGAATAACCTCCTTTTCAACTCTTGGGTGAAGTTTTCTCTCAAATGAATATTCCATTAGATTTCGACAAACTTGTCATTAATACTGCAGCCGATGAAACCTGAAATGCACTAAACGGTATGCTAGCACCTTCAGAGCTGAAGCTAAACTACTATGTTGTATTCGAGATAGTTTGGCAAGACTTCAAGTGAAGAGTGGCCTTCAAAAATGTGTTTTCTCGGCAACCAAGGGTAAGAGACGTGCTAAACCACATGCATGACGTGTTGCGACAACCTAACTGGTCACATGTTGTTACACTAATTGTATCCCAATTACTTACATTTTGCCATTGGATGGAAATCACGTGCTGGACTTCTGCAATCGGTGCCGTCAATTCAACCATCACCCTGGGAACCTGGTCGCATTCTGCACTATAAGGATGCTTTACTTCTAAAGTTATGAAATCAGATAACATATTTCACGATTTGTGTATCTGTTTGATGTATACCCATTTCAGCATTTTGGTGCATTGATTTCAGGTTCAAAGAGAAATGCTTAGGCTGAGTCCCCAGGCTTACAGTAGTGATTCGGGAAGGGGGGGGGGGACAACATAAGTCAAAAGATTAAGAACCGCGGGTGTTCTGTATTACTCGGGCTGTGCATCAAACAGCACTCACAGTCTAAACTTCCTCTTTAGCACATACCAACAGCTTACCAGAGGCGCCTCGTTACTCTGTTCCACAATGCTCATATTAATTAAGAGAACATAGGCACTGCAGCAACTGAGCGGACCCAAATCAACTTTAGGGAAAGGAGCAACCAAGTGACCTGGCTGTGAAACTAAAAACCTACAAGGGGCAGGAAGGATTACAAGTAGAAAGTACAGAAAACAAGCATCAACCTCTTGTCTTTAAAGGGCCATGTGTTTCTAATTAGAAAACACATGGCCCATAAAGATAAGAAACTGCTTTGACGCAAAGCAGGCCACTGAGTCCGGCTCGGAGGCCAAAGGGCGTCCACCAAAAACCCTAATTTCGAATGGCAGGCCACTGTTTACCATAAACGGTGATGCCAGACAATGGAAATAAGGGGCAGGGCTTAAAGCCCTTTTCTAAAACTACTCATTAACAGAAAATCTCGCCGAGCGTGCTACGCATGTGCACAGCAACGCTAGGCGAGACCTAAAAACGCTCTTCCAATGGAAACTTTGACTAATATGTAACTGCACTGTGGCAAACGTCAATGTGTTTTTGTGTGTGTATAAGTGGGATGTGTATAATTATATATATATATATATATATATATATATATATATATATACATATATATATATATATTTTCCAGAAAAAACCATAGGTTTCAGGGGCGTTATAGTTAGCGGGACTTTTCACTCATACAAAACCATTGAAATTCCCCCGCTATAGTTAGTTCAGCTAACTATAACTCGCGCGCCCGCAATGCACTGCTAATGACGTCACATATTACATCACTCTTGACATGGTCAGTGACATCACTGATGACATCTCAAATGACATCACTGATGACATCATCCAGTGAATGTGTGTTTTTCTGAAAATTACATAAGGTCGATGGAAGAATAAATGGGTATATAAGTGTCTAAATGGATGATTTGTTTTTAAAAAATTCTTTGTATAACTGACTGATTAAGTGTATCTTAGTGAATACATGGCTTAGTGAGTAATGTTTAAATATCTGTATCAGTCTCTCACTTTGTGTATAAGTGGCTGCATGGGTTGGTGAGTAGCTACATGAGTGTCTATATAGGTTATTAGTTGTTTTTTTTAGTATCAGTATGAGTGTCTGAGTGTATGTATGGTTCGGCGGGGGGTATTACGTAGTGCATAGGTGCATGAATGAGTGACTCACTGTTTGTATGTGTTGAAGACAGCATGTGTGCAGGACTGTATGGGTGGATGAGTGTGTGCATGGGTGTGTTAGTGAGTGAATGACTGTCTCAATAGTGTCTTTATGAGTAACTACATATGTTTTAAACTAGTATATGTGACTATTGGTGTATATAAGTGAGTATATGTGAGAGTGAGAGATTGGAAAAGTTCCTGTATGAATAAGTATGTGTTTCTATAAGTGATTGTTTAAAAGACTAAGTATGTGTAAGTTTCTATAGAAGTAAGTGTGGTGGTGTGTGTATAACTGTATATGCAAGTAAATGGATGTTTGATTCTTTATTAGCATGAGTGACTTTGTGTGTGAGTAACTCTATGGATGAGTAGCGTTGTGTAACAGGATGTATAGGTGTATGAGTACATATGATGAGTGAGTACATGTATGAGTGACTGTATAGGACTGTTGGTGAATGAGTGGATGTGTATGTGGATCTTAGAATTACTGAATAGGATGTTGTAACTGGTATTGGTATGTACATTGTTTTGAAAATTTTAGTTTCTATTTTTGAATGTGTGTATTAAAGGTTATATTAGGGGGAGAGGAGGTCTGCCACTCTATCACAAGGATGATGTCATCAGCGATGTCATGAGTGATGTCATTTGAGATGTCATCAGTGATATCATGAGTGATGTCACTGACCATGTCATGAGTGATGTAATATGTGACGTCATCAGCAGTACATTGCGGGCGCGCGAGTTATAGTTAGCTGAACTAACTATAACGGGGGAATTTCAATGGTTTTGTATGAGTGAAAAGTCCAGCTAACTATAACGCCCCTGAAACCTATGGTTTTTTCAGTAAATTTTTAAGGTTTTTTAAATGCTAATTCCTAACTATAACATGCCTGAAACCTATGATTTTTTCAGTGAATTTCAAAGGTTTTTTAAATGCTAATTTCTAACTATGCCTACAGAGATAGGACATGTGAAGAAAGAAGAAAAAACGCACAGAAAGAAAAAAAAGAAATGCAGAAAGAAGCAACAGAAGTCCTCAAAGACGAAGAAAAGTGCAGGAAGAAGGATAACGTGCAGAAAGAACAAACAGAAGAGCAGAAAGAAGCCTTGTTGCAAAATCATCCTGTACCCTCAACTTTTTCAGACGGATACTGGCGGTAACTGAGTCTGACTAACCAGTCCTAGAGCCAGTGCTATGTTAAAAGACACTCAGAATACAGTGAAAACACCTACATACACTAGGGAACACTATGCGTTGGGGTCCCCCTGTGATCAGCATGACCTCCTCTGTAAGCCCCTAGTATATAATAGGGCAGGGGATTAAAACTACCTCTTAAAACGCGCCACAGGGCGTGTTTGCACACGTCACCTCAGGCCCCGTCCCCTCCCTTCCCCACTGTGTAAACACGCCCTGTGGCCGTTTTAAATTGGGAGATTAAGTCCCCTTGAATCCTGAGGGTGCCTAGGGTCCAACTAGACCACTAGGTACCTCCAGTAAGCGCCACAGAGCTGCATTGCAGAGAGGTGTAAAAAGTGGTACGGCCTGGACCACCTCTCTGCAACGCAGCTCAGTGGCGCTTACTGGAAGCACCTGGTGGGCTAGTTAGCCCCCTGGGGCCCTCAGGATTGAAAGGGGAATTATTTCCCCAACTTAAAACACGCCATAGGGCGTGTTTGCACACGTCACCTCAGGCCCCGTCCCCTCCCTTTCCCACTGTGTAAACACGCCCTGTGGCCGTTTTAAGTTGGGAGATTAAGTCCCCTTGAATCCTGAGGGTCCCTAGGGGCAAAATAGCCCACTAGGTACGTCCAGTAAGCGCCATTGCAGAGAGGTGTAAAAAAGGGAAACGGCCTGCACCACCTCTCTGCAACGCAGAGCAGTGGCGCTTACTGGAAGCACCTGGTGGGCTAGTTGGCCCCCAGGGTCCCTCAGGATTGAAAGTGAATTATTTCCCCAACTTAAAACGTGCCACAGGGCGTGTTTGCACACGTCACCTCAGGCCCCGTCCCCTCCCTTCACCACTGTGTAAACGCACCCTGTGGCCGTTCTAAGTTTAGAGATTAAGTCCCCTTGAATCCTAAGGGTCCCTAGGGTCAAGCTAGCCCACTAGGTACCTCCAGTAAGCACCACAGAGCTGCGTTGCATAGAGGTGTAAAAAGGGGCGTGGCCTCAGAACACCTCTTTGCAACGCAGCTCCCTGGCGCATACTGGAGATACCTGTTGGGCTAGTTGGCCCTCAGGGACCCTCAGTATTGAAGGGGAATTAATTCCCCAACTCTGGCCAGGGGCGTGTTTGTAGAGTGCTGCAAGGAGGGGGCGTGGCCTCCAGCGCAATGCCTGTCTTTTATTTATTTTAATTTTTAAGAAGGAGGGCTGCGTGGCCCCCCTTCTTTTTCTAATTTATTGGCCCTGGGTACCTCATCCCCCAGGGCCTGCACCCAAATTTTTTTTGTCGAAAAAAATTAATTTGGAATGGGGCCGCGTGGCCCCCCTCCCAAGGCTTTAATCGGCCCTGGGGACCCCAACCCTCGGGTCATGGCCTTTTGTTTTTTTAATTCTTTAAGAGGGGGGCTGCGTTGCCCCCCTCCTCAGGCCACTTATGGCCCCAGGGACCCCATCCCCTGGGGCCGGCCTTTGTTTTTTATTATTTTTCAAAAATATATATTTATAGAAACACCTAGGACATGCTGGACAAACCGTATGTACCTATCACCGTGATGATTTGCGTGATATTCATTAAAAGGCGACTATGCATACAATGAATCCACGTGGAATGTATTTACACCGCTAGTGAAGCTCTGACGTGTCTGATGCCCTACCGTGCCTAATCCCGGCGCCCCCGCCGGTGGGTACTCTCCAAGTAGACACCCTTGTTGTTTATTTATACAAACATGGGTAGCTATTGACGGGCACATTTAATACACACGCACACCAAGCCATTCAAAGGGGATTCGACAAAAATTTTGCCAAACTATGCAAGAAACCCTCCTCACGGTTAATAAAGCACACATCCACCGCCGAATGTGTAATACTTTTTATTTTACACTCTGGAAAGGAGAAAAACCTCACTTGAGAGTCACAGCGTGCTCCTGGCTGAGCCCAATGCTGTGTTACACCCACCAGTGCCCGCTGAGTGCCACACACCTCTGTGTTGTATTCCACCAGCTAGTGCGTATGCTATGACAGTCTCTAGCCCATGTGCACTGTAACACCACCCCGTGAATATGTCATGCCACACTTGCCTCCGCACGGGTTATATTGCCCCATCTAACGTGCCTTCCTCGATGCCTATGTTATAACGCACAGCGCTATGCCATACATATTACAATGTGGGATCCATATCTTTGTCACAGTGCATATGCAACGTTACACTCCCCAGCACATATTTTATATTACAACTTTAGAGACTAGTTAGGTTACACAACACTGCCCTGTGCATATTACACTTCAAGGTGCATATCGCATAGCACGCGCTAGTGCCTGTGCTATCTCGCGCTCTCCAATGAATCTGTTATTGCGCACAATGTATTGCATATTATATTTCATGCCCCGGTTCATCTTATATCACACTTTTTGGTGCATAGTTTATACCATATACTATATCTGGTTTTCATTTTCAATCGTGCTCTCAGGACTATGTTCTATATAACACTGCGTCCACCTACCCTTTTCACAAGCATTACATTTTACGATGGGGGGTGGAGGGTCAGGGGGTGTTTCTGCCAAGTGAGCCCGGAGTCACAGTCACAAACGTCCTCTTCTTCCTGAATAAAAGTGAGATTATGCTGCATGCTTGTTCATATTTTAAGTAGTTCGCACAGACACACATTTTAAAAACAATAAAGTTCCTAATACCCACCTTCTCTGAACAGTTAGCTTGCTACCCCATCCACCTCCTCCCTATCCTCGGTTGTCTGAATCCATGGACTAGCCTCCTCCCTCCTGCCATGCATGGTCTGATGTGCTGCCACTGCCCTCCATTTAGCATGATGTACCAGTCCACTCCTCCTGCCCTCCATTGCCCAATTCTATGGCCCATCATTGACCTCCTGCTTAGCCTCTGTGCTTAGCTTGCTGCCCCTATTCTCCTTCCCCCTGCCCTCCGATGTCTTTGTGCATGCCCCTGCTCCATCCTTTTTGCCCACCATGTTCCATGGACCTGCCACTCCTATCTACTCTGAGTGTTCTGTTGAGCTGCCACTCCCCTCCCACCTGCCTAGCATTGTCAGATGACTGTAACCTGTCCCTGCCACCTCCACCCTGCCTGTCCACATGCCATGCCCCTATCCCCTTCCTCCTGTCCTCCATGGTCCATTTTACTGCCACACCATTCTGCCCTCCCTGGTCTGTTGTGCTGCAACTGCTCCTCCTGCCTGCCCCGTGCGGTCTGTTGTGAGGCCCCTTCCCCTGAACTCTCTTGTCTGTGCCCAGGTCCTGACCCTCCCTTCTATCCTCCATGGTCCTTTGTGCATGCCCCTGCACCCTCCTTCTTGCCCATCATAGCCATTGTGCTGCCACTAACCCTCCCGCTTGCCATGCATGGTCTTCTGTGCTGCCATGGCCCCTCCCACCTTCCCTGTGTGGTCAGCTAGCTGTCCCTGACCCCCTCCCACCTTCCCTCCATGGTCTGTGTGTATGCCATCATAGTCTCACTGTTGCTCTCCATGGTGTGTCTTGTTTCTAGTGCCCATCCTGCCTGACCTCCATGGTCATCTTGCTGCTCCTGCCCTGCCCCCTTGCCCCCAGCCCTCTGTTTCCATGTGCAGACCCCTATTCCCTCTCTCCTGGCTTGTCTGTTCCATTGTAATGCCCCTGATCCGTTCCTCCTGCCCTTTATGGTCTGTTATGCTGCAGCATTCTCTCCTGTCTGTCCATTATGGTCAGCTAGCTACCATTGCCTCTTTCCCCTCTGTTCTCTGTTGTCCATGTGCATGGTACTGTCCCCTCCCTATTGCTTTCTATGGATTGTTGTGCTGCACTCCCGTCCCGCATGCTCTGTGTGGTGTATTGTGCTGCTGCAAACCCTGATGTCTGCCCTGTAGGGTCAGTTTAGTGCACCTCTCCATGTCCCTCCTGTCCTCTGTTATCAAAGTCCATGTCCCTACCCCAATTCCTCCTGCCTACCACGATCCAATGTACCATACTTGCGAACATTTTGAACTTGGTAAGAGGGAGATGTTGAAAAGTAAACTGGGGTATTGATTTCCCCCTTTGAGTTACATTGAAAAAGAGGAGATTGTAGACAGGAGACAGATCAAATAAAGCCCATTTGAGCTCAAAAACATTGGACGTTTCCTGGCTGAAACGGGTCTGTTGGCATGTATCGTTGTACTACCACTGCCTCTTCCTTCTGCCCACAATGGTCTATTATATTGCCACAGCCTCTCTTGCCAGTCCTGTATTGTTTTTTTTTTTTTTTTATTTTTTTTTTTTAAAACCTTTATTTGTGCATATGAAAAGAACAAATACGGGCCTACAACCGTCAGGCCGGCCACGGTACGGTTAAGCACTGGTACAAACATTACATCCCCTGCGCATCCACGGTCAAGATTAGCAACGAGTCATGAGGTATACACTGGAGAGATCCTTGACACCAGGGGAAGGAGAAGTGAAGGTTAATTTTAAGGTTTTCAAAATAATTTTATCAGGGAAAAAATCAGTAAAGAATAAGAACCAAGGAGATTCGAGTCCGCAAGATAGCTTCACCACACGGGAGAGCAGCAGCATCATTAAAACGGTCATGGAAGGAAAATCTCAGGCAGTGAGGCGATGCAGTTATATAACAGGATAGTCACATGAGTAAATATGCACCCCTCCAGAGCCGCCCCCACTCAATCCACCCCACACCCGGACCCCGAATCGAAACAAGTATAGCGCAGAAACATAAAAGAAAAAGGCCCATAGAACTAAGTAGAAACAGTGAATTACCCCCCCACCCTACACCAATGCGGAGGCTACGGCCTGCCCCCCCCCCAGCATAGTGCCTGTCGCCCAATGAACCCGAAATATAGACAAGAGAGAAAGTAGGAATAGAGTAAAGAAAAATAAGAGAACAGAGAGGTAAGTGGGGAGGAGCCTACGTTACCCCAGAGCGCCCGAAACCATCGGCCAGCTATGGCCTCCACACACTGAGAACCCACTACGCCAAAAGCGGTCGTGTGAAGATAACGTGTCACAACAATTTAAATGAAGGCGGACAAACCGCGACGAGTGCGCACAACATATGCAAACAGTTCCAGTCCCAGTCCAGCCCAACCGTGAAACCATGGCGATATAAATCAGTTCAGCCCTGGCCCGATCGCGGGCTTAAGATTACACCAGCCCCTACATGAAGGCCCCGCACCCCGTGCAGACAAAGACAATATGGCTGCTTGGGAGAAGATGGTGAAGTAGAGTCACAAAATGGCCGCCGACCATCTATTGAGGTCCCCTTGTGCACCACATAAAGTCCAGACCTGGCATGTAAAGTACAGGAGTTCCACAGAAAAGAAGCAGTAGGCCACCATGAACGGTTCCTCGAGGACGTCAGGTGTCGCTCTGCTGGATACTCCTGCGGGCACGGTGAGGCAGGCAACAACGAAGCAGGCAGCAATGAACGGGGAGACAAAGTATCCGCAATTGAGCTGGAGAGCGATTGATCCTGGGTGCCGGTAAAGCCAGATGCAGGCACCAGTGTAGCACGATCATAAACAGCCATTGCGTCCCCGCAAGAGGACAAAAGCACTGGCAGACCCACGCCTCGTTGATGACAAACGGGGTGCTCACGACCCGCAGCCGACAGTATGGAGTCAAACCGCTCACTCAGCGCTTGCAAGCCAAGAAACATTTGTAGACGAAAGTCCCGCAGGGCAGCCAGAACGGAGCCGCATGTCAGCGGAGGCTGCGCCCCCACATCGGTAGCAATCCGGGACGGCACTGTGGAGCTGGTGTCTGGTAGAGGGAGGGCGAAGCGGGCAGCGGGCGAGACCGGAGTAGCATCCCCCAGTCGCGAGCAGGCAATCAACGCCATGTTTTACCGCAGAACGGTACAGTGGCCAGGGGGGGGGTCGTAGCAAGGAGGCAATTCCCCTCAGGTCTGCGCCGCAACAGGGAAAAGCCAACAGTCGCTGCCCTTCCCTCGGGTTCTCTTTGCAGCCGACTAGGCAATAGAAGAAGGGGGTCTGCAGCCTCCCACAGCGCGGTCCACAGAACGGGGCAGGAGACCCGCCGCACCGGGGCTTACCCTATAGCTCCAGCCCATCAGGTGCGGGGTGCAGGAGGTGTCCGGGCGTCCCTCCCCCGGCTCATCCGGCGACAGTCCGTGGTGTGAGGTGGGACCGGGACCTCGGGGCTCAGGTTTACGCTAGCGGGTCCGGTAACTGCGGAGCTTCCAGGGGGCCGGCCAAGGCCACAATAGAGCAGGGGTCCAGTGCGGAGAACAAAAGCACCAAGAACTCCGGCGTCCGGGCGGGCTAAGACTCCGGGAAAGCGGCGGCGCGGTCAGCGCGTCGTCGCACACGTTGCACCTCGAAAATCGGCGAGGATAGGAGTCAGGATGATAGTCCGAGGCCAAGGGCCGACGGAGCCGGGCGCTCAAGCGTCTGCTCCGGTCGCCATCTTGGCTCCACCCAGTCCTGTATTGTTGGTTTGTTGCCTCTGCCCCCCTTTTTCACTGTCCTCCATAGTCTGTTGTGCTGCCACTGCCCTTCCTGCCTGCCCAGTGTGGTCAAATTGTTGCCTCTGCACTCTCCTACCTGCCTTCAATTTTCAGAGTCCGTGCCCCTGGCCTCTGCCTCTCAACAGTATCCCAATGAACAACTAGATTGCTAACATTCTATATTTATTACAAAAGTGTGGAACGCCTGACGCCATCTTGATGTAATCAAAACTGTAATACCTAGAGCATTTCCTTTAGAAATTACATATATGAGAGGGTCTTATTTGCATCAAAATTATGGTTAGTGCTCTAAAAAACTAAAATGAGGACATATTTTCTGAGTTTTCAAATAGCGACAAAGAACTTTTTAAATTATTGGTAATCTTTATGGTTTTTTTATCCAGTTGACCACTTGATTAAATGTTGAACTTAGGGGAGAGGATGTGGTGTTACTTCCTGAGCTGCAGACCTTGCAACTGGGGAACCAGGTTGGAGTTTCTGCTTCAGCTCAACATTCTGTGATTCTGGTCAAATCACTTAATCTCCCCATGTCTACAACCAAAATGAATTTGATCTTGTGTGATGTAACCAATGCTCATGTAAATCACTCCAATACCTGACAAGTCTGCACTATATAAAACTTCAAATACATAAAAAATAAGTGTTTTGCACACTTCTGTCATTGGGCTACATGTGGGCTACATCTGGGTGATATTTGTGCTGCATTTGGGCTCTTTTGTCTCTGGTGGCCATCTTGGGAGATTTATTTGTTATGAAGTTTCCTAATTTCCTCATTTACTGCAGTCTCCTCAGTAGGAAATGCTTTCAGTTTCTTACTTTGATTCCATCAAGAAGGTATTCAGATATGTCACACATTTGCCATAAATTCTGAATGTTAGCACTCTAGTTGCTCATTAGATCACTGTAGTAAAGCTACTGCTCACCACGGAAGTCTGCTGCTGGTATTAAAAGTGCATGTTTCAGTCTGCATATCAGAATTTTTTAAAGAAATAGAAGAGGATTTGAGAAATCACTCAAAATGTGCCCTAATTTTTCTTTCTTCAGCACTAATCATAATTTCTGTGCCAAAATGAACCCCCTCCTTGTGTTCCTTTTTAAATTAAATGTTTTAAGTGTTACCAGTTTATTCCAATCAAGATGGCTTCAAGTGTGCCCTCTCGTTTGTCATAAGTAAGACAGTAAGCGCTCTAGTTGTTCTTAAGAACACTCTGGGACATTCTGTCATTGGGCTATACTTGGGCTACATCTGGGTGATATTTGGGCTACATTTGGGCTCTTTTGTCTCTGGTGGCCATCTTGGGAGATTTATTTGTTATGAAGTTTCCTAATTTCCTCATTTACTGCAGTCTCCTCAGTAGGAAATACTTTCAGTTTTTAACTTTGGTTCCATCAAGAAGGCATTCAGATGTGTCACACACTTGCCATAAATTCTGAAAGTTATCACTCTAGTTGCTCATTAGATCACTGTAGTAAAGCTACTGCTCACCAGGGAAGTCTGCTGGTGTTATTCAAAGTGCATGTTTCAGTCTGCATGTCAGAATTTTTTTTATGAAACAGAAGAGGATTTGAGAAGTCAAAATGTGCCCTAATTTTTCTTCCTGCAGCACTAATCATAATTTCTATGGCAAAATGAACCCCCTCATTTTGTTCCTTTGTAAATTAAATGTTTTAAGTGTTACCACTTTATTCCAATGAAGATGGCTTCAGGTGTGCCATACTTTTGTCATAAGTAGGACTGTTAGCGCTCTAGTTGTTCTTTAGAACACTCTGGGAAGCTGCAGTAGAACACAAAGGAATCAACTGACAGTCTCTGCCCTTGTTGGATGTACATGTTTTACTGAGAATGTCAGACTTCATTCTCACATGACTGAGAAAGGTAATGTGAATTTACAGAAAATATGCTCTCAGTTTAGCTTATAGATCAACTTCCAATCCTCAGTGGGAAAGGCATGAGAAAATAGTTTTCTCTCAAACATGATTCATGATATCACAGCAGAAGGCTTTTTCACATGGTAAAATCACCTTAGAACACACCACAATTCCTAAAATGAGTATGGCACCATCAACAAATGATTTATAATGTAACTAAAGTCTTAAAACCTTCTATTAACTGCAATACTTTTTAATGAGGTGCTATCATGTATATTGGTCCCAAGATGGCTGCCAACACTTCTTGGATGAAATACTGACAGCCAATCAGATCTCACGATGAGATGTGTGGTTAGGCTCCGCCCAGATATATCTATCTTTTTAACTATAATTTTCTCAGGAACTACTGAACGGATTTACACCATTTAAGCAAAAGGCATGAGTCTGAACTGAGGACTACCTCTTTGCCAAATTTGGTGTAATTCCGTTCAGCAGTTCGGGTTGTAGCTGCGTCAACAGGTCCTATGGGAAAATGCATAGGGAAAACGTGTTTTGGGACCCCTCTTTTTTCTCGGCGACCGCTTGACAAATCACCGTGAAATTTTCAGGATAGGAGCGGACCGGAGCTGGCCAAAAGTTTGGAAAATTTCACGAAGATTCGTCAATCGGCGCCAACGTTTTTCCAAATAGAATGTTGCGGATTTCCTATCGAAAATAGGTCCTAACTAGAACTACCTACTGGCGACTGCCAGTAGGTAATATATATTACCTACTGGAGTCCTAACGCGTTGGGTGCACGATTTCTCTCAAGGTAGGGTGCGCGGTTCCTAACGCGTTGGGTGCGCGACTCCAAGGGAAAAAAACTGCAATTTTTAGGAGATAAACATCACGCATATGACGTATCGTGGAAGAGCGCAAGCGTCACGTAACGTGCTTTGTACGTGTCGCGTATAGGCTTGGAGTCACGTACAGGTCACATAGCAATCGCGCACGAAAATAGGTACACAAAGCACACCGTACGCGGATGCTTTCGCGCAGGGATCGAGAACGGTGCGCATAGGGTGCGCGAATCCAAAAAAATATATAAAATAAAGTTTTGAAAATATAGTTTAAAAAATTTGAGAAAATATTTAAAAATATTTTAATTTGTTTTTACCATTAGCCGAGGCGCTAGGCAGGGATGTCCACTGTCGCCTCTTCTTTTCACCCTGGTTCTCGAGCCATTGGCGGTTTGGAAACGGGGAGATCCGGGGATCAGAGGCATGAGATGGACGGAAGAACATGAAGATCGAATATCATTATATGCCGATGATATTTTACTATACCTTGCCTCCCCAGCGCAATCATTACGCCGGGTACTCCATATCTTTCATATCTTTGGGGCGCACTCTGGGTATCAAATCAACTGGTCTAAATCCCAGATGTATTCCCTCTGGGGAGAACCTCCTCGAAGTCCTCGAGGATACACTATCCCGGTGGCTAGCCAGGGTTTCCTCTACCTGGGGATATTTATCACCACCAATACCACATTGTTTTTTGAAAGGAATCTACAGGGGTTGTTGCGGCGGTTTCGTACAGATGTCGTACATTGGAAAACTCTTCCATTAACATTACTGGGCCGTGCGTCCTTATACAAGATGCTAGCTCTGCCACGTTTCCTTTATGCATTACATAATACGCCCAATCCGGTCCCCAATTCCTATTTTTCACAGATTGAGGCCGTATTGCGAGATTTACTGTGGGACAATAAACCGCCCGCAGAGCTATGACTAAGTTAACAATGGGATGGTATGATGGGGGCATAGGATTGCCGGACCTGCGCCTTTACTACCAAGTCTCACAACTGACGGCCATTAACAATTGGGTGTTCGGGAGACATGATGATCCGAGCTTCCGCGCGGACCGTTGGTTGTTGGGGAAAGGGGTCTATAATAGAGCTCTGTACACAAATCATAAGAAATTGGGACTGACCGGCCTGACGGCGCGCACGGTGGAGGTGTGGCATGGGGCGCAGAGACGGATGGGATGGTGGGGACGACTAACAAAGGCTACCCCACTATGGGAGCCGGATATTCTTGGGAGGCTAAGCGCATATGCGGGGTTCGATAAGTGGGAGATGATCGGAATCTCCAAGGTGGGCGATCTATGGGTCAAGGGCAAAACGGCATCATTCCCGGAACTTCAGGCCAAATATCAATTCGCTCCATCGGAGAGGTTTCGATACCTGCAGATAAGCCATGCCATAGAATCGGCCCGACCTAAAAACACACCCCTTCCGGACTCCTCTCCCCTGGAGGATAGGCTCTTGTTGGACCCCATGCATCGTAAGGCCATATCATTCACATACAAGAAACTGATCAATAACAGGGTGGATCCGATGTCAAAGCTCAGGGTGGCCTGGGAAAAAGAACTAGGGGACTTGGCCGATGAGGACTGGCGGGAGGCATTGTCCTCACCCAGAGAGGTGGCTATCCCGATGCGTCTTCGCCTGGTGCAGCTTAAAATCCTGCATCATGTGTAGTTTGATGCCATTCTGCTGCACATGCTTAATAGGCGACCAGACACACTCTGCCTCTGGCATTGCGCTCAGACGGGAACATTCTTGCATATTTTATGGTGCTGCCCCCACATACAGAGATACTGGGCTAATGTTACCAGGCAATTGGCTAGGACATGTGGTAAGACAATTTGCCCGACACCCACGCTATGTCTCCTTCATATCTGGGATGCGACGGACCTCACGCAGACTGAGCAAGAGTGGGCCACAGTGGGGTGGTGTGTAGCTAAGCGGAACATTGCCCGACGGTGGGGAGTGGACACCATACCATTGATGACAGATTGGGCAAACGACATGGATCACGCCATGCTCGCCGAAAAAACAGTATTTAAAGGGAGGGGGTGTCCGCGCAAATGGGACCACAAGTGGGGGAAATGGAATAAGTATAGAGGAGAAATATGTATCTCTTCGACGATAGAACTCAGAAGGGAGAGGCCGCTGGAAAATGAGGGGTGAGCGAAGGATTGGCTGGCACATAGGGTGAAGGGTCATGAATAGACGGAGTGATAAGCAGTCTCCTGACCCATGGGCATGCAATGGGCTTATTAAGGGGCGCGACTGGCGACGTCTGAATTTAGATAACCTGGACTCCAGCGAGGTAGAGGGTCGCTGAGGTTGATTTGTAATGGTATGGACTGGCTCATCTACATTGTCAAGGTAATTGTCACTGCTGCTGTCTTGGTTTCTAATAAAAATTGTTTATACTTTTTTTTTTTTACAATTGTTTTAATAAAAACAAAAAATATTTTTAAATTTTTAAATGCATTAATTGAAAAAATAAGTTAAAAAAATGGTGAAAAAAAAGTATTTTAAAAAAACATAATTAAAGGAACTGACAGACTGAAATAGAAAAATTTAGAAATCCAATGAAAATCATTAAACATCATAGCTTTAGAGATAAATTATAGATAGGAATTAGCATTTAAAAAAAAGTTTGAAATTCACAGAAAAAACCATAGGTTTCATGCACGTTATAGTTAGAAATTGGCATTTAAAAAACCTTAGAAATTCACTGAAAAAAACATAGGTTTCAGGGGCGTTATAGTTAGCTGGACATTTCCCTCGTACAAAACCCTAGAAATTCCCCAGTTATAGTTAGTTCAGCTAACTATAACTCGCGCCCCCGTAATGCACTGCTGATGACATCACATATTACATCTCTCTTGTAAAGCGCTCTGATGCCTATGGGACATGCCCGTGCTACATCAAATCCGCAAGAATTTTTTTTAAAAATAATTGTCCCTGTCCCTGTCCAGGAGAAAGAGACGGAAGGAAGACCAAGGCCTTTGGACAATGCCTAACTCAGGGGAACTGCCCCTTCTCTCGGGCCTATTATCAGATTGTGACCTACTTTCTCCATCTCACAGTAAGGCTCCCAGACCTGGCACCTCTGCACAGAGCAACCATGCCCCAGCCACACCAAATCAAAATATTTGAGAAAGTGCCTTCTAAAAGTTTTGTACACTGAATATTATTGTTGTATACTTTCCACCATGCTATATCCTAACTTGCTATGGCGGCAAAGGTTGGAAGTGTACAGTCTCAGCATGTTTTGCCCACCTTGCTTCTAGCAATGGGTAGGCAGAACACTGCTAGGCGATGCTGGCTGTGCTGGAAACAGCAGGTGCTGTGTGTCCGCACTGCTAGAGATCCATTCCAAGCACTGAATACAAGATGCCCTCCAGTCCATCTCTTGTAGCTCTACCTTTCGGAGACTTTGTAAGAAGTGTGTGGCAAGAATTACAAAGGAGGTAAAGCCAATAGGTCTCGCCTATGAGATGTATTGGCTTTGTCAATGTTAGTTTGGACATGTTGTGCAGCAGTGCGGCTGCTGTACAACGGGGCTGAAAGTTACATTAAAAAAATTATTTTAAAAAGCAGAGGGCTGCGGTGTCATAGAGCTTTTTGTTACATTTTGAGTCACGTTGCACAGTGGTGGCAGTGTCTGTACAAAATGAGCAAAAAACATTCACAAAGCCAATAACTCTTGTAGACGAGACCTATTGGCTTTGCCAATGCTTGTTAGACATTGGGGCCAGGTTTGTCAATAGTTTGATGGCCCGAACCTGCGGGACAATAAAACCTATAAATGACCCTTCCCAGCTATATGGCCGTGGCCCGCGGGTAGGGCCCATAACTGCAGAGATAGGGAATTAAACTCACTGAGCCCTTCTACCAGCCTGAGGGACAGACAGTCACCCGGCAACGCATAAGTAAATCTTACTTTCAGACATAGCAAAAAGCAGCTGTACTGTCTGTATAGACGAGGCCCACAAGATCAGAGAGCAAGGATGCCTGAACCAGGTGGGCCATTTTTTCTTTAGCAGAACTTTGATGCTTTTACGGAAGGATGCATACAACAAGGAGATTCACAAAGCATAGTGACCAGATGGACTAGGGTTAACATTTTTTTTTTCTTTTTAAATTTATTTTTATTTTCCAGTTGAACAAATAGCACAATACAATTCTTGCAGTGAGCATCGCCAGTGAACAATCCCGTGTAGATGAAATACATGGTCATCATGAAGAGGGCCACTTCCTCCCCCATTAGATTGACTCAAGTTTGTATTCTCCAATCGTGACAACTCATTGTGTTTGTATGGATTCAATCGGAATCAGGGAACAACCATAGATGAGCACCAGGGACGCTGCCTAGGGTAGAATTCTGTTGGGTCCCCTTGTGGAAGTCTCCTGTGTCGTTTGCGTTGTGGACTATTGTGTGTCACCTCTCATGTCCAGCCCAAAATGTCTTCTCCATGGGTCCCATATCTTGTGAAATTTCTTAGGGCACCCCCTGCTACGATATGTGGTTTGCTCCGCCGCCATATATATGGCCATTCCTCTCGTCCAGTCCTGTATAGTGGGCTTATCAGCCACCTCCCATCGCCTAGCAATATCCTTCTTTTTTTTTTTTTATTCTTTTTATTAAACCAATTCAACAGTCATTCCACAAATGTTGAGTTACATGCGAGAGCAAGGTACAAATGGCCACATAATACACATAGCAAGACATTTGAACAGCAATTTTCCCTAGCGGTCAGGGGGATGCACGAGCCTCGTCTACCGTCTGTCTGCTCGGTGGGGAACATATATCGCCTCTATAGTGGTTCCAAGCCCCCCATACCTTGACCCACTTTCTGGGGCAGCCCCTGGCAACAAACACCGACTTCTCCCTCCACATGCACCAATCGAGATCCTCTCTCCACTTCCCAAGCCCGGGTGACTGTGCCGCGCCCCACAACTGCGCGATGTTCCTCTTCGCTACCATAAACGCCAGCGTAGCCCACTGCTGAGTGTACGCGTTGAGGTTAGTTGGTTCCCAGACATTTAGCAGGCACATTCGCGCCTCTGGGTGGATGTCTACGCCCAGCACGGTCCGCATAACCCGGTGCACATCTCTCCAATATGCTTCTATCCGCCGACAACTCCAAAGGGTATGAAAGAAAGTCCCAGTTTCACCACACCCCCTCCTACACAACTCGCTATCCGCCCGCCCCATGCGGACCAGCCCAGGACCCGTTACATACAAAGTCTGGCCTGAGTCGCCACCACCCTGAGGGAGGAGACCGCCTCCTGCCAGTCCTCATCATCGAGCTCTAGACCTTCACTGTTCCAGTTGCCCCCAAGGCGCACCAACGGATCCTCCATGTTATTGATCAATTTCTTATAGATGAGAGAGATAGTTTTCTCGGGAATATAGCCATCTAATATTCTGGCTTCCAGCGGCGAGGCCTCCGGCAGCGATATCCCCCCCAGGGACCCGCGCCCGCAACGCATGTCGGACCTAGCAATATCCTTCTTGACGACCACCAGCCCCAGAGATGCAAAAATTAATTGTGTTCTAGTGACGTCTACCTCGTTTGGAATCCCTTATAGCACAAAGCGTGGTTCCATCAGCAGCGTCTCTCAGAGGACGGGTACCCAGCAGCTCAATCACCTGTGCCCAGTATGTCTGAAGCTCAGGACAGGCCCAAACAGTGTGAAAGAAGTCACTACGTGCCGTAGTACAAGTGAGGCAAAATGGTGAATCTGACCTCCCCATTTTATGTAGCCTATCCCTGTCGTAATAAGTACAGTGTAATATCTTGAACTGAATGAGCTGAAGCCTTGCTTTTATGGCAACCTCTCTGGGGTGCATCAATGCAGCTTCCCAATCAATGTCCTCCATGGAACCCACCTCCCCCTTCCACCGTGCCTGGAGCCCAACCAGTCCATCCAGGATGTTGTTATTGATCGTTTTATAGGTAAAGGAGACCGCTTTGTGGATCAGTTCCTCTTGCAGAAGCCGCCCTTCTAAGGGTGCGCACTCCGGGAGGTGCTCACTGGGGATATTCTCTTTCTGCCATGCATGACGTAGTTGCGCGTATTTAAGAAATTGGGAGTTGTTCATATCGTATTACCGTTTAATTGTCGCCCATGTTTTTAGTTCCCCTTTTATGATTAAGTCCCCTATTGTGGAGATCCCCAGGAGATCCCATGTCCTACTAAGGTCAACATTGTGCATTTGAGGAAGTGACATAGGTTGTAGAGTTCCAGCGTGGGTTGGGAGACATCTTGAGAGTAAAATCCCTTTCCTTACCACTTCTCAGGGAGAAATGGTATAGCGCCCCGATGTCCTTGAATCCCTTAGCAAGTACGAGGAGTCCTTTAGAGATGGTCACAGGTATGTAAAGGGGAAGCGGGCAGAGGGACGGAGCCGTCCATCTCGATGATGCCCAGGACTACTAAATCCTGGGGGTAGGTATTCATTGATGGAATTGTCATGTCCTGTCCTCAAGGCTAGTCCTGTCTTGTATACACCTTTTTACATACATCTGTCCCATCCACACGACAATAACGATTCTAAACAGGTGACCTTTACCTAGTAGCTTGCTCCTGCGCCCCAGAAGCCTATGCTCCCTCCATTGTCAGCAATCACCGAGACACTGCCATGAACGAGACATCAGGTAATTGCTTGGGGAAAAGAAAGGCTTAGAGCTGTTTACAGAATGGCATCTTTTATGGGTTTGAATCTAGTTGCCTCCTGACCTTTTGGCTTCAACCTACAAGGATGCTATTAGGGATTCGTAAGAGGACCTAAAGACTTAACAGTCACCTTCACGATGGTAACAGACCGCCCTCCTTGAACAGGGGCTGAGAGCACAACCTAAATAAGTAGCATTATCGCCAATTTACCCCATTAGCCACGTCAGCAGCCAAGCTAGAATGCGCCACAAGGTCACAGGATACCCTGGAGTCGCACTGAGACTGGAAATCCACAGCCGACGCTCGCCTGCTGAAAATGTAGGCACCCAGGCATTTGAAAAGATATACGGCACGTCCGCAAGAAAAAAAGATGTCCCCTGGGGTAGGCAAGTCATTTCGGGGAGAAAACGTACTGTAAAAATGCTTGAGCAATGCCTCTCAGTTTGCAGCTCTTTTAAGTTGGTTACAAGTTAAAGTGGAAATGTGCTAAGCACATGTGCTGCGTGATGCAAGTATTTTGATGACTACTGCATGCTTTTCTTTTCCTGAAAACAAATTCCAATAAATGCATTTAAAAAAAGTAAAAACCTTCACCTTACATAGTTTAAGTACCTTAGTGTTTATAAGAATATTGTGTAGCCATTAAATAAAAATACATTGATTATATATTTAGAAGGCGCGTGGCAACTAAGAACCATGGGACCAAGACTGTCTCAGAGTCACTGCACTGGGTTCACTGTGTGTGAGGCCCTGGGCACTATTGAACACTTCTGTGCATTCTGAGAAAACATTTCTCTTCTATGAGTGATTAGGGGGAAAGTTTTTCTGTTTCCACCTCATCCTACACCGAAAGATGGTAGCGGTCACCAACTGCTGCTATCATTTTGGTAAAATATCGGGTTTTGTGCCGCATAGGCTTTGGATTCCTCCTCTGACAAGGCGACGTGGCGATGCTAGGTCTTTGTCCAACACAATCACACCTAATATGAAAAAAGGTTTCTCCCTGGCTTTCTGCATTTCAGATAAACAAGTTATTTACCTTCGATAATGCATATTCTGGTGGGTACTCTAATCCTAGATCCCCCACCTTAGAATAACCCAAAGTGCCAGTCTAGATCTGGACATTTTTTTCGTGGCAGTGCTCACGCGTGCCAAAAAGTGGAGTCGAGGAGCTCCACACTGCCACAGATGTGATAGAGCGAAGCATCATAAGCACCACCCCTGCAAGCCTTTTCCCTTTCTGTGCCCCCACACAAGGCACAAACTATTGTTGGTAACAGTTTGCTGAATACTAACTTGGGACCCTTTTACATGTTAAAAGGAGGCCACTGCACAGAACGGAAAGGAGGGAGGCTAGTTGGGAATCTGCAGTTAGACAGAGTATCCACCATCTTCTGATGCATACTTCCAACTGCAGATGCCTCACCGTAGAATAGATACTAAAGCAGATTTCTTCCATAGGTGGAGGGTCTGTGGAGTGGGCTTAGACCAAAATGTCTGGAATGACCAAGTAGGCAAAATGCCCTTTCCACCAAACATCGCTGTCAAGGCAGTAGTGCTTTGTGAAGGTAGGCATTGACACACGGCACAGCCTGGCAGATATCAAGGTCATACAACCCTTGTGCCAATACAGTTGTAATGGCCTTGGCCCTCGTGGAATGGGCTCTCAGACTCACTTGGGGCTGTTTCTTGACCTGTGCATAGCGGATCTTAGTGCAGATAGTCTATTCATCTCAACATGGTTCTCTTCTGCAGTTTTCCATTTTGACGCTTTCAGAGAATCCCACAAAATGTTGATTGTCAACACATCGATCCTTGGTACGATATATATTAAAGCCTTTTTAGATCCAAGCAATGGTGCCTCTCCTCTTCTTTTGAGGGGTGATGGGAGCCAAAACCACTGGCAGAGTGATGGATTGCCCAACATGGAAGAAATATATGCCTTCTAGCACCAATTTGTCTAGGTAAAACATGGTGGAGACAGTTGAGCTGATGATGCCTGCAGTTCACACACACTCACAATGAGCTGACATGATCGCACTGAAAGCAGCCTTCAAGTTTCGGCCGCGATGGAGCATGTTTTAGATACAAAGACCAGGTAGGTCCCAGTCAAAGAGCTACCTTCAAACTTGGAAAATTTCAGAGAAGTTACAGTCCTCAGTGGGGCAAGGCTGCAGGTTTGTTGAAGATGGATTGACGAAGGGCAAAGTCTGTGTGAAGCCATCGACGAAGGCTGGAAATACATACAGCAGGAAATGCCCGAAGTTCACACTCAGGAATTCATCGACATTGATCGATTTTGGTCAGTGTTGGGCCCAGAGAAGATTTCTACCTCTAGACTTGGGGCCCAATTTAGATTTGGGGGATCAGGCAATCCTCTGACAGGGCGACGGAGCATTTTACTGGCAGAGGTCTCAATTGTTACATTTAGACATGTGTCGGGCCGATGAACAATTCTAGCATTCTCAAGAAATGTTTTTGAAAATAAAAATAAAATACCAATGCCCCCCCTCGCTATGATTGATATCTCCCATGGTGAGGGGGGCATTAGACAGTTTTCACAGCCCCTTACTGCCAGGGTTTTCCTGGTGGTGGGCGAACACAGGTTTCAACCTCTGGCAGCCCTTACTTCTTCATCTGTTGGGCCATCAGTTGGTGCAACGATGGCAGAGACAGAGTAGTCTCTGCTGTGGTTACATCAAAGATTTGCCGCATTTAAATCTCAACAAAAACAAATAAAGCTGCCCCTTAGCCTCTTCTAGAAGTCGGATTTCCTCAGTGAGCAAGGCTGCAGGTTGTAGCCAGAGAGAGTTTGACATTGTCAAATGCTGGTCAGAGTCAGGCCTGTTCAATCGTATTTGCTGCTGTTGACAAGAATGTAACGGGTGCAACAGCAAAGTCAGGCCCAACAGCGAAGCACCCTCAGCGGATCGGTTTGACAGGTTGATCCTGGTCTTCTTGAGGTTCACCAGGCATAAAGTATTGAGAAAGTTTCTAAGTTCCAGGTTTTTAGTGTGGGTAGGAGGAGTACACTCTGACAAGCCAAGGTTTCCAGAACCTCAGAAACAGCAATTAGGGGTGAGGTATCCTTCCTACCAGCAGGAAATAGGGAAGGTCCAGTTGAAACTGGTCAGCTAAGCGCCTCCAGAAAAGTGGGTTTCTTGCAGCTTTTGTATCCCTGTAGCTTAGCTTAACAGGAGATCAGCCAACTGACTCTTGGAGTCAACTTCTTTGTCATTGGTACAAGTGGGAGAAGGTCCAGCTCTTGCGGTTTGCCTCAAAAGAACAAGTTACTTACCTTCGGTAACGCTTTTTCTGGTGGATACAGTATCTGCCTGTGGATTCCTCACCTTATGAATATCCCCTGCGCCAGCATCCACGGAAACTTTTTCTTAGCTCTACACGCCAAGGTTGTCACAATGCTATGGCTCCGCATGACATCACTGGAGCCATAAGAGGGCCACGTCGGCGTGATCACGTCAGTTCCACCCATTTTTTCCGTGCCACCGAGGTGAAACGGGCGGACCGACCATATAGACAATGCATACATAGTACTCACACAAATACACATAGTGTAAAGTGAAAAAGGAAAGCAAAATAAATCAAGCATTTACTATAAGCCTACACAAAGGCAAATAGAGGCAGTACATAATGACAATATGAAATAACATATTAACAAATACCTCTTTTAAGGTATAAAAGAATGGACAACGGGGAGGCGGGTGGGTCAGTGAGGAATCCACAGGCAGATACTGTAAGTAACTTGTTCTTCTGATGGATACATCTGCCTGTGGATTCCTCACCTTATGAATAGAATCCCACAGCAGTCCCACTCCCGGAGAAGAGCGTCCACCCTTCTATACCAAAAAGTCCTGCAAAACAGAGCGCGCAAAATGGCCGTTTCTCCTCACTTCAGAATTTAAGCAGTAATGCTTTGCGAAAGTGTGGAGGGAGGCCCAAGTTGCGGCCTTACAGATGTCTAGCCCAGGAACACCTCTGGACAAGGCAGAAGTAGACGATTTAGCCCTGGTGGAATGAGCTCTAATGCCATCAGGAGGCTCCTTACCAGCCAGAGCGTAGCAGATCTTGATGCACAAGATGATCCACCTGGATAGTGCGCTTGTGCACCGCCTTGCCCTTCAAGCGCCCAACGAAGCCCACAAAGAGCTGAACGTCCTGTCGCAAGTCCTTCGTTCTATCCAGATGGAAACTAACCGCCCTCTTAGGATCCAGGCAGTGAAGCCGCTCCTCCTCCTTGGAAGGGTGAGGGGGAAGATAGAAAGTAGGGAAGCTAATGGACTGCCCCAGATGGAAGGGAGTTACCACCATAGGTAGAAAAGCAGCCCTGGTCCTGAGAACCATCCTTTCAGCATGAATGGTCAGAAACGGAGGCTTAGAACTCAAAGCCTGAAGCTCACTCACCCTCCTAGCTGAGGTGATAGCAACAAGGAAGACCGTTTTATATGACAGCAGCCTCAAAGGACAACTATGCATAGGTTCGAATGGGGAACCCATTAAGAAAGTTAAAACTAGATTTAAATCCCACTGGGGCATAATGAAGGGAGTAGGCGGAAACATATTAGTAAGGCCCTTAATAAACCTTAAAACAACCGGAGATTTGAAAAGAGACAGCTGATCAGGCAAACAAAGAAATGCAGATAAAGCCGACAAATAACCTTTAACAGTAGCCAAAGCACAACCCTGCTGGGCCAAATGCAGCGAAAAACAGAGAACATCAGAAAGATGAGCCTTTAAGGGATCAATATACCTATCTCCACACCATTTAACACATTTTCACCACCTGTAGGAGTAAATGGACTTATTGGAGTGTCGCCTGGCTGATAAGATAACATCCACCACGTCAGGAGGGAAAGAGAAGGAACTCAGGTTGCCCCGTTCAATCTCCAGGCATGAAGGTGCAGGCTCTGGAGGTGGGGGTGAAGAACCTGCCCCTGCGACTGCAAGAGGAGGTCTACCCTGAGAGGGAGACGGAGCGGAGGGTGCGATGAGAGGTGAAGTAGATCTGTGTACCACACCCTTCTTGGCCAATCCGGGGCGATCAATATGACTTGTGCCCGGTCTTGGCGAATCTTCCTCAGAACCCGAGGAATCAAGCGTATGGGAGGAAACGCGTAAAGGAGTTGACAGCTCCAACTAAACTGAAACGCGTCCCCCAACGCCCCCTGCATCGGCAACTGGAGACTGCAGAATGACGTGCAATGCGCGTTCTCGAGAGTGGCAAACAGGTCCACCGGAGGAGCCCCCCACGTCCGGAAGATGTGCCGAACTACCTCCAGATGAAGCCTCCACTCATGGTCGACGGAGAACTGCCGACTGAGACTGTCCGCACGCATGTTCAACATCCCGGCCAGATAATTTGCCAACCAGCAAATCTGATTGTCCTGAGCCCAGGACCAAAGTCGCAAAGCCTCCCTGCAGAGACGGTACGACCCTACTCCTCCCTGCTTGTTCACATACCACATCGCGGCAGTGTTGTCCGTCAGGACTTGAACCGACTGACCGCGAAAGGAAGGGTGAAAGGCCTTGAGCGCCAAACGTATCGCCCGCAATTCCAGAAGACTGATATGAGACAATCTTTCCTCTGGAGACCAAAGACCCTTGATCTCCAGATCCCCCAGTTGAGCATCCCACCCTAGGGTAGAGGCATCCGTTATCACTGTGGCCACCGATGGAGGAAGATGAAAGGGCTTTCCTTGAGACAGATTGCCCTCCACACTCCACCAAGACAGATCCGCTGCAGCATTTCTGGAGATCCTGACAGACTCCCTGAGATCTCCGTTGTGCTGATACCACTGCCTGCGGAGGCACCACTGGAGCACCCTCATGTGCCAGCGTGCATGGTTGACCAACAGAATGCAGGAGGCGAGCAGGCGTAGGACCTTCAGAACTGGAACAACCGCTCCATTGTGGCACAAAGGGATCATTTCCTGAATGGCGAGAATCCTTTGCAGTGGAGGAAAAGCTTGACACACAGTGGTATCCAGTACTGCACCTATGAACAGGTTGCGCTGAGAGGGCACCAGGTGAGACTTGGGCACATTTATCAAAAAACCCACTCTGAACAACAACTGAGTTGTTACCTGCAGATGACGACGTACCATCTCTGGCGACTCTGCCTTCAGAAGCCAGTCGTCCAGGTAGGGGAATACCGGGATCCCCGGCTTCCTGAGATGGGCAGCCACCACCGCCATCACCTTGGTGAAGACTCGAGGAGCAGTAGTAAGACCAAACGGAAGGACCACAAACTGGTAATGTTGCGAACCAACCGTAAACCGGAGATACTTCCTGTGCGACTCCAGGATTGGGATGTGAAAATACGCATCCTGCAAGTCGATGGACACCATCCAGTTCTCTTGTTGCAGCGCCTGAAGAACCTGCACTAGGGTGAGCATCTTGAACCTCTCCTGCTTGAGAAACAGATTCAAAATTCTGAGATCCAGGATAGGACGTAACCTGCCATCCTTTTTGGGAACCAGGAAATACCGGGAGTAGCATACCTGACCCCTTTCCTGCTCCAGAACCAACTCTATCGCACCTTTTTGTAACAAGGCAAGAACCTCCTTTTGAAGGAGAAGTAAATGAGCCTCCGTACAAAACCCTTGGCAAGGAGGGTAAGGAGGAGGGAATTCCCTGAAGGGAAGGGCATACCCATTTTCTACCAGATTTAGAACCCAAAGGTCCAAAGTGATCAATTTCCAATCTTGTAGGAAATGAGTAAGCCGACCTCCCACAGGACCTACATGAGCCAGGATGGCGGATCTAGGGCTGCTTTCCTGCGTTACCAGGAGGGGCTGGGGAGGTAGAGGAGGAGGAGGAAGAAGGCTGACGCCCGGCTCCACGAAGGCGACCTCTGCCCTTACCCCTATAGGACTTGCACAAGGGGTTTTGTTGCTGTTGCTACTGTTGTGGCCATCTGTAACCACAAAAGGAAGACTTTCCAAAGCCACGGTATTGTCTATAGCCATAACTTTTCATCTGAGACTGCAGGCCCAAAGATTTCGCCGTGGCCTTACTGTCCTCAAATCTTTGTAGAGCAGAATCAGCTTTCTCTCCAAAAAGTCTACAGCCATCAAAAGGCAGATCAAGAATGGCAATGCATGTCTTCTTGTTGCAATGGATGAACCCATTACCCTGGCAACCCGAATCCTGAGTGTTCAGGCCAGACTGGATGACCTGGCGAGCCGCAGCCTGAGAGTCGGCCAGCACCTCACTCAGATTACCCCTATCCTCCTCAGACAATTTAGGAAGAAGTTGTTTGGCAGAGTCCATAAGAGCATGAATGTATCTACCCAAAAGACAAGTGGCATTGGTAGACTTCAGAGCCATGCTAGCCAATGAAAAGACCTTCTTTGCAGACTGTTCCAACTTCTTGGAGTCCCTGTCAGCAGGAGCCTGCGGATAAGCACCTGTGGACTGCTTGGAACAAGAAGCCTGCACCACTGAACTCTCAGGAGAGGGGTGGGATGAAAGGAACACCGGATCCCCTGGAGCAGGTCTATATCTTCTGGTCAAAGTCCTTGAAACTGCAGGAGCAGAACGTGGGTTGCGCCATACATCCAGGATTGGCTCAGTCAATGCTTCGTTGAAAGGCAAAAGTGGTTCAACCACAGAGGAAGGCGAATTAAGCACCTATGTAAGTAAATTAGGCTTATACTCAGCCATAGGAAGCTGCAAATCCAAAAGTTCAGCAGCCTTCCTTATCACAATATGGTAAGGTGCAACTTCTTTCGTGGGGGAAGCCTTCTGAGAAGCAAAGTCCCACTCTGGGGAAGTATCAAGTCCACTTGCCTCACACAACCCCTCAAACAAATCCTCCGTATTATAAACTTCCCTTTCCTCCTTCTCCTCACCCTGTTACTGTTCCTCATCTAACAACCTCTGCGCTTCTCTCCTCGAGCGTATCTTCGGTTGCGGCGTGGGCGGCGCCACACGCGACATCGATGGCTCCGGGAGCGGCGTCGAAGGAGGATCCGCTGTAGCAACCGGATCGAATCTGAGAAGGTTCACAGGATGGTGCCGGGGAATGCCCATACTGCGTTGACATCCTCGGAGCCGAAAACTGCCAGAACGGCGTCGTCGGCATAAATGGCACAAAGGGGGCCTGAGGATACTGGTGAGGCACACCCAAACTAAAAGCCATAGGACCCATGGGACCCGAAGGTGCTCCAGAGGGGTACGAGGCCCTGGCGAACACGCCCTACATCGCATAAAAAAATGCGATGGATCCGAACCCGGCACCGGAAATTGTGGGTACTGCGCCGGTTCAGGATCCAAACGAGGCACCTCTGGAGTCGGTGCCGCCGGAGCCACAGGCGTAGCCGCAGGAGCCGAAGGAACCTCATCACCAGCCGGATTCGACCCATCCTCTGGAGTCAGAGAAAATCTCGGCATCGGTGACTGCTCCGGAATCCCTTTGTAAGATGGAGAATGAACCGGAGTCACCTGAGGACACACTGAAGGAGGAGAGACAAAGTCCTTTACTCAACGTCGCTGGGCTGGAGAAGGCGACCTCGAAGCCACAGCCTTCGACGATCGGCGCCGAGATGCATGTCTCTTTTTCTTATTATGCTTTCTCTTGGAGCCACGCGACGTCGCAGATCTTGAGTTCGACCCCTTTTTTCTTTTCTTGCCTTAGCCATATACAGCTTTGCCTCCCGCTCCTTCGGAGCCTTCGGATTCATATTCCTGCAAGAAGAACAGCCCTCGACGTCGTGGTCAGACGACAAGCACCAAAGACAGTCTTCATGCGGGTCAGTAATCGACATATGTCCCCCGCATTCTTTACAGGGCTTAAAGCTTGACTTCCTCGGGGCCGACATGCCAAAACAGAGAAAGATACAATGCAAAACACAATGTATCCAGAAAAAAGTATGGAGAGTCCCAGAAAAAAACGTTAGCGTCGACAGCGTGGAAAAAGGGAACTGACGTCATCACGCTGATGTGGTCCTCTTATGGCTCCAGTGACATCACGCGGAGCCGCGTGCGGAGCCATAGCATTGTGACGACCTCGTCGGCGTGGAGAGCTGGGAAAAGGTTTCCGTGGAATGCTGGCGCAGGGGATATTCATAAGGTGAGGAATCCACAGGCAGATGTATCCATCAGAAGTCTCAACTGCAGGTGCTGTCCTTCTGTCTTCCACAGGTTCAGTAGTGTCCAGTAGTGTTCTAATGAAGGGAACTAGGAGGCCACACTTATGCCAGGCACAAGCTTATAGGTGTGGGTGACACCCCTAGTCCCACCCTAACCAATAGGGAGAAAAGTTCCTACGGATAACCCTGCACACTTTCAGCAGTTCCTATGTGCTCTACTGCAAACAATCCCAAAGTGCCCCTCTTTATCTAAATCCAACCTGCAGAGCTCCCGTGTCCACCCTAGAGGTGTGGCCAGGCAAGTGAGGAAGTCCTCCCCTGCGGTCAATGAAAACTGGTCCTGGAGCAGCTCTTCTGCTACTTTAATTTATGCCTGGCTGACTAGAAGAGCAGTAGAGGGGGCAGGCCCAGGTGTGAGCTACATTTGCTTGTAACAGAGCAGGCTCCTTTGAAGATAATTAAGCTCCTGGGCACTGTCCAGATGGAAATCTCGCCAGAGGAACACCTTACCACACCCAAGCCCTTTGTCTCAGCTCTGGGAGCCAACTCAAAATTCCTCAATGAGCTATTTTGCTCCTAGGTGATTTATGCAAAGCTAGCAACTACTTCTTGCAATCGGTGACATACAACTTTACCTCTTGGACCCGGATCACCTTCAGGTGCATAATGGCGCAAATATCACATAACTGAAGGGTTGTCCCCAAAGTCCATGCACCAAAGACTCCCCTTGTGTGTTTCTGTGACCGACATATGCTTCCTATAGTCGTGGCATGGCTTGAAACCTCTTGTTTTCCATGTGAAAATCATTCCCTAGCACACTGTGGAAAAGTTTGGAAGTAATAAAACTGATCTATTCAGGAGCGGAACTCCAGATCTGCACCAGAAGGCACCAAAACCAATAAACTCATGTCAGCAAATAGTTGTAGATTTTATATGTAGTTCCACTCCAACACTTTGGGGGCGGTATGGAGCTGCAAGAAACCACAAGGACCAATGTTCTAACCAGGTCCTCTAGTAGTTTCAGAATTCTGTTAAATAAAACTGGGCATACCTTGAGGAATTGTTAATGAAGAGGGATTGTGCACTAAGTGTCCTATCTTTATTATTTTCCATCTGTCTTCTAGAAATGATATGAACGGTTGTGTCCATTACCACAGCCACCCAAGTTAAGCTGAACACTAATTTGTCATTCTATAAAACTCAATGGAATGACAAATCGAGTAAGTTCCAGACAGAACTGTCTCTTACCTTCAGAGTAACGTGTTGTCTAATGTTCAGGCTGGTGGTTTACATGACCCTTTTTGGCGTCAATCTTGATAGAGACTAATTTTGCAGGTTTGGCATCTGATAGGTACTGGAGGCTTCTTCACTACTTGCCTTACAAGGCAAGGCAGCTTCCAAGGAAAATAACCAACATATTCCCAGGGTCATTCACGAGAACCGTTCCCTTCTTGGATGCAGAAGATGGTGTGGCTCCAGAGGGAACATTTAACCCTGCTAGGCACTGCATGATAAAAGAAGTGATGATCTTAGAAAATTGTAGATTGAAATAATTTCCTGCTTTTCTTTAGAAAACAAAGATTTTAAAAAAATCGTTCATTTTCTGGCCAGCAATTGTTCAGTTGTAACTTCTGTCTATTGGCAATTACTTTTACTGTGAAAGAGCTGTCCGGTTCATAACTTTTATTTTACACATTTGCACCTTGTCAATCATTTTAGGATTTTCTCGAATGCACTCCTCATGCTCAACACTTTTCTTTCTTTGGCTTACTTGCCTCTAGGCTTACAGTAAGGAGTTAGATAGGTGGATGGAAGAAACAGAGCCACCCCTGAATCGAACCGCAACCCAGAATCAACACCCTGTTAAAGGGGCATTTGAAACAAGGACCACCAAGGCTGGGGAAAGGGAACCCATAAATGCGAACATTTCAAGGTGGAACGAGCATACATACCCTTCACATACAGGTTTGGGAAACCCTTACAGGGGTGGTGTCGAGAAGCCTGCTTTACTGTAAAATAATGGTTGGTAGATTTGGGAAAACAGATAGCGTGTGCACTGTAGAACGCTGAGAATGCCGTTGCCGGGCCACAGAAGTAGGGGACAGGGCATACAGTTTTGTCAGAGGTGTGGCTACAGATGTGAAGGACCAATAGTGAAGGGAGATTCAAGAATGTTATGGGACGAGAAGGCAAAGGAAAGAGGGGAGTGCCGGTATAAACAAGCATTTGCAATGCAATCGGTCGCGCGTTTGGGACCTTATATGTATTTAGCTATGCAGCACATTATCCTGGGTGCTGAAACATCTACTGTTCTTTAGCATAAAGAGAAAGTAAGCACCAAACTGCGCGACACGCCAGGTATGGAAACACATGGAGAGAAATATTGCCTTTCAGCGGGAAATGGTATAGTCCAAAGCTCTGTTTTTAATATAAAATCAGGGCCTTCAGTGGTCATATCACTGAAAATACAAGATTTGAAAAAAAATATTGTTGTCTACGGGTGCTCGTGGTAGACAATTTCTATGGACTGGAATCTAGAGATTCTGGTATTTTACTGACCTCGGCTGGTCGTTTTCTATCAAGTAAATTAAATGGAGGCAGTTGCCAGAAAAATTAAAAAAAGAAAGTCCCTCAGCAGAAAGCAATTCTGGTATTTTACTGACCTCTACTGGTCGTTTTCAATCAAGACAGTTAAATAGAGACAGTTGAATAGAAAAAAAGTCCCTAAGCGGAAGCTGACAAGTCCTAGGGCTGATCTCCAGAGCCCACAAAGTAAATACACATAAGTATTTACAAGAGGTCTCAAATGCTCGACCTAAAAATCAGGATTTCACGTGGGAAGATGCACATCTACACAGCTTTCTTTAATTAGCACACATTAAGGATGTCACGTGAGGGAGGTGCACAGCAAGGTTATCTGACCTTGTTCGTCGTAGGGGTTCGATCCTCTAGAGCAGAAAGAGGATAAAGAATATAATTTAGAAAAGGACGTGCCTACTTTGAATAAAATTAACACGTGTCTTACTTTATGTAACGTTCTTTCTAATGGATTATTCCGCTCCTACAGAGTTCTTAAATGAACCTTCTTCTGAGGCACAGACAGGAGCCAACATTTTTTCTAGATATAGAAAATTAACGGCGCCACATGGCACTGTGTTGTCTGTGGAACTAGGAGGCCACTGGAAGTGACGTCTGCAGAGTACATAAGCCACCATATGAAAACTGATCTCAGTTTCATCTCTTGATTCCATGACCCTATGGGGGCCGAGACTCTAAGGACGAAGCTAATTTGTAATAGCAACTTAAAAAAAAAAATGTTTGTTATCCTCAAAGGGGCTGGCGAGAGGTGGTAGGTATCTGTGGAAACAATTATAAATCAGAAAGAATAGTATCAGACTGTACAGAAGGAGATTCCTTATATATACCGCCACTAAACCACTCCGAAAGGAAGGAGGATGGGTACATTCCTAACTAAATTCAAACCAGAGAGCACCGTCCTATGAAACAGAGCATGGGCCCTCCCAGCACTTTTCAAACAGTAATGCTTGGCAAGAGTGCACAGAAACCCAAATAGCGGTCTCACACATTTTATGAAGTTGAACACCGTTAAGTAAATTCGATATTGCTGCCCCAGCCATTGTTTAGTGGGAATGCAATCCTTCTGGTGGGGTTTGCTTATCAAATGATAAGAATGTATTACTGTGAGTTTTACATCTAGAAATATTTTGTTTCTGACATTTTTGCTTAGTGCATGCTTCAAAGGTCCACAAACACGCTATTACCAATCCTGCATTTTAAAGTCAATAGAAATGCCACCTTCCAAGTGAGAAACCTGAAAGGGCAAGAATGTATCCCATGAGTGGAATATCTATCAAGGACGTTAGAAGTAGGTTTTGTATTTACCTTTTTGCATTTTTTTTTGCTTGCAGACTTTAATCTTCACTCTTCTGTTGAGACTTTTATGCTTCCTCTTTACATTCTCACAGAACCTTGAAATCTCACTTTCTTGCCTTCATCTCCCACTTATCTCTCAGGTACTACACTACATATTAATTATTTCCATCTTCATTTAAGTCTACCTCTTCGTCCTCTCTCTGACCATGTTCTTGTCTAGTCAAATTTTACGGTTTAACTTTGTTCTATTCCTGTGCTCGCCACATCTCCTTATGACTTTTCTTCGCAAGCTATGTTATATCACACCAGGTCAGGTTGCCTCTGATGCTCCTACTCTACTTCATCCAACAGAACGTTTTCAACATTTTCTCTTCACTCTGCTGCTTCATGTCTCCCTAACTCCTTGGCTTCACATCTGGAGTCAGTCACTTCTCTCAAGGCTTTTAAATCCACTTTCAAACCACAGCAGCCCTGGCTTCCATCAGAACTATAAGCTTATGTACTGCAGTCTGCCACTTTAAACATCTTTGGAGCAGGCAAATGTCCTCTACTCACCTGCCTACATTCTTGTCGGGCTCATGGAAAATACACATTACAAATTAAAGATGCTAAAAGGAGTCATGATTCACGTCACCTATTTGCTACACTTAATCTGCTATCTACTCAGGATCCTGCTCAGCTGAAGACGGTCTACTTTATATCCACCAAAATATGAGACACTGATGCCCCTTTCGTCTTCTTCAACCTCTCAACTTTACACTATTATAATGAGGAATTTCCTGGGTCCTTATCAGACCATGGTCCAATCCTCAATTGCTTTCAGACTTTTTTTCCAATAACGGAAGCTGAAGTCTTGGCTACTCTTTAAGATGCTAAGACCAAAGCATCCCCTGCTTACCCTTTACTGTGAGGGCTGAATAAACCGGTATTTTCACTCTTCTGTCTGTCTCTCTCTTCAGGGGTCTTCTGCCTTCATCAAAACCACTACAATACTTTTTGTTACAAAAAAAAAAAAATCTTCTTTGAACTGTAATGAGCTTTCGAGCTATGTCACTTTGCTCCATTTCTGGCTAAAATCACAGAATATCGTCTCAGCTCTCACTCTTCCTTTACCCCTTTAATCTCTTTTCATCAGTCCAATCTGGCTTCTCTACTGAAACTGCTCTTCTCTCCATTTCTAATTCTCTTTTTCACAATTAGCATAATTTACAATCTATCTTAATTGTACTTGAGCTTTCTGCTGCTTTTGGCATGGTTGATCATGCTAATCGTCTTTTTTTGTTTGGTGTTGGGGGTTTTCTGTTCCCTCTTCGTTCTCTTCTTAACGAACAAGTTACTTACCTTCGGTAACGATATATCTGTAAGAAACATTAGTTAGTTAGATTCCTCACCGTAGAATATCCCCAGGCGTCAGGCTGGATCCGGAAAGATTTTTCGTCAGCAATACCCTTTGCGCGTCGCTAGGCGTCGTCTGCGGTTCCCCGTCCGTCGTCGGGTGCCGGAATGACGTCGGAGTACTTAGACGCCGCCCTCGCGCGCTGACGTCAGTTCTTGTACATAGCTTTCCGCGCCAGGAACGCAGAGCCATGCAAGAGACCGACACTGGTGCCAAAAAAGTCTAGGGCCCTGAAAAGGATAACCTTAACCCTAGATGTCGGTTCACAGAACGGGGAGGATGGGTGGGTCGGTGAGGAATCTAACTAACTAATGTTTCTTACAGATATATCGTTACCGAAGGTAAGTAACTTGTTCATCTGAAAGAAACATGTTAGTTAGATTCCTCACCTTAGAATAGATACCCCAGCAATACCAACCCCGGTGGTGGGTCTGCGAACCAAGTTCACACCAGAAAGTCCTGGAGAACAGAACGGCCAAAGAACCCGTCTCTCTGGACTTGGATGTCCAGGCAATAATGCTTGGCAAACATGTGCAGCGAGGCCCACGTTGCTGCCTGACAGATGTCCTGCAAGCGGACTCCCCGACCCAGGGCAGTTGTCGCCGCCGTGGCCCGAGTGGAATGGGCCCTCAGTTGTACACGAGGTTCCTTTTTAGCCAAGGAATAACAAGCTTTGATACACAATACGACCCACCGAGAGATAGTTCGCTTGTGTACCGCCCTCCCCTTCTTAGCGCCCACGTAGCCCACAAAGAGCTGGTCATCCACCCGGAACTGCTTGGTGCGTTCCAAATAAAAGGACAGCGCCCGTTTTGGGTCCAGACAGTGGAGCCTCTCTTCCTCTTTCAAAGGAGGCGGAAAGAAGGTGGGCAACGTGACAGACTGCCCAATGTGGAAGGCAGTCACCACCTTAGGAAGAAAGGAAGGACGAGTCCGGAGCTCAACTTTGTACGGATGGACAAAAAGAAAAGGAGGCTTAGAAGATAGAGCCTGGAGCTGACTCACCCTTCTAGCAGAGGTGATGGCAACCAGGAAAGCAGTCTTAAGAGTGAGAAGACGAAGGGGGCAATTATGAAGTGGCTCAAAGGGAGCACACATCAGATATGGCACTACCAGGTTCAAATCCCACTGAGGCATTACGAAAGGGACAGGAGGAAACATGTGAGTAATGCCCTTGAAGAAGCGAGAAACAACAGGGGATTTGAAAAGAGAAGGCTGATCAGGAAGGCGTAAGAAAGCAGAGATAGCTGAAAGATAACCTTTAAGAGTGCCCAGAGCAGAGCCCTGCTGGGCCACGGAAAGGAGAAAGAGGAGAACCTCAGAAAGAGGGGCGGAAAGGGGATCCACAGCCTTTGCTGTGCACCATTGCACAAATTTGTTCCACCTGCAGGCGTATACCGATTTTGTGGAGGGACGCCTGGCTGCCAGAATCACATCTCAGACTTCAGGAGGCAAGTCAAATGGCATCAACTGTCGCCGATCAATCTCCACGCGTGGAGACTGGACAGGTTCGGGTGGAGGACCGTCCCCCGCTGCTGCGACAGAAGGTCCTCCCGAAGAGGCAGTCGTATCGGGGATCGATCGACAGACTGAGTAGCTCGGGATACCAGTACCTTCGTGCCCAATCCGGAGCCACCAAGATGACTTGGGCCCGGTCGCGCCTGATCTTCTTCAGCACTCTGGGCAGAAGTGGTATAGGCGGAAAGGCGTACAACAGAGCGAGTGCCGCCTTGGAAACTCCAATGAGCAGAACTGCTGACATTGCGCGTTCTCTTCGGTGGCGAATAGATCTAACCAAACCTCTCCCCACTGCCGAAAGAGGCCTTGCGCCACATCCGAGTTGAGACGCCATTCGTGATCCATCATGCACCGGCGGCTGAGTTCGTCTGCTCTGGCGTTCAGAGAGCCCGCCAGATGTTGAACCACCAGGGTGATGCCCTGATGTTCCAGCCATGTTCAGAGACGCAGACAAAGGGTCCACGACCCCACCCCGCCCTGTTTGTTGCAATACCACATGGCGGTGGTGTTGTCCGTGAACACCTGCACTACACTTCCCCGGACAACGGGAAGGAACGCCTTCAGTGCAAGTCGGATCGCTCTCAGCTCCAAAAGGTTGATATGGAGCCGAGACTCCGCCAGAGACCAGAGTCCTCTGATCTCCGCCTCCCCCATGTGGCCCCCCATCCCAGGAGGGACGCATCCGTCACTACTACGTGCTCCGGTTGGGGTAGGGAGAGGGATCTGCCACTGACCCAATCGCGGTCCGTGAGCCACCACTGCAACTGTCTTGCAGTGCCCTCCAAGACCAAGACATGGTCGGACAGGTTTCCCCGATGCTGGGCCCACTGAAACTTCAGGTCCCACTGCAGAGCCCGCATTCGCCACCTGGCGTGATGCACTAACAGGATGCATGAGGCCATCAGCCCCAGAAGCCGCAGCACCAACCTGACCGAAACCCGGGATAGAGGCCGAAAGATGGGAAGCAGAGCCTGAATATCCCGAACTCGCTGTTCTGGAGGATAAGCCCGGAACTGCGCCGAGTCCAGAACTGCCCCGATAAAGAGGAGCGTTTGGGAGGGACTCAGATGCGACTTCGGCACATTGATGGAGAACCCCAGCAAATGCAGGAGGTCGGCCGTAGTCTGGAGGTGGGAGACGACTTGCTTGGGCGAGCCCGCCTTCAACAACCAGTTGTCGAGATAAGGGAAGACTGGAACCCCTGATCTGCGCAGATGAGCTACGACCACCGCCATCACTTTCGTGAACACCCGAGGGGCACGGGTGAGGCCGAAGGGGAGCACGGTAAACTGAAAATGCTCCTGACCCACCGTGAACCGCAGGTAACGCCGGTGGGTCGGCAGGACGGGGATGTGGAAATAAGCGTCCTGCAAGTCCAACGCTACCATCCAGTCTCCAGGGTCTAGGGCAGCCAGAACCTGAGCTAAGGTGAGCATCTTGAATCTCTCCTTCCGTAGGAAGGCGTTGACGCTCCTGAGGTCCAAGATAGGGCGTAGGCCCCCTTTGTCCTTCTTGGGAACCAGAAAGTAGTGGGAATAACAACCACGGCCTACTTCTGGACCAGGAACGTGCTCGACGGCCCCTTTGGCCAAGAGGGCCGCACCTTCCTCCTGTAGAAGATTCAAGTGATCCCCCGACATGTGGTGGCACTGCGGTGGCATGGCTGGAGGGGTCGTCTCGAAGGGGAGGGAGTAGCCCCTTCGGACGATTTGCCGCACCCACCTGTCCGAAGTGATGGAACGCCAGTGGAGCAGGTGATGTCGAACTCTGCCTCCAACTGGCGTGGAATGGGCCTGAAAGCGCGGACTAGGAGGGCTTTGAGGCGGATGCTGCTGGGGTGGATGTGGATGGACCGGCACGTTGTCCCCCTGTACCGCCTCGGCGGAATCCATGTCCGCGACCGCGTGGAGATTGGTTCTGCGGCCTGTGGCTAGGTGGATGTGAGGGGGCGCCCCTTCCTTGGCCACGAAAGGGGGGAAAAGCTGAAGTTTGTGGATGCGGGCCGAGAAACCCAAGGACTTGGCCGATAGCCCTGGAGTCCTTAAAGTGATGCAGTGCACTGTCCGCTTTGTGGCCAAAGAGGCGACTGCCATCAAAGGGCATGTCCATGAGGGTGCTCTGGACATCCCCGGAAAAAGTCGTGGACCGCAGCCAGGCGTGACGACGAAGCGCCACTGTGGACGACATTGCCCTGCCTAGCGAGTCCGTCGTGTCCAAACCACATCGGATAGCATACCGCGCTGCATCCCGCCCCTCGGCAAGAGCCTGGGCGAGCCGCGTCCGGGCCTCCTCCGGACACAGGGGCAGCACGTCCTCCACCGTATCCCACAGAGAGTGGGAGTAACGTTCCAAGAGACAAGCGGTGTTAATAGACTGCAGCCCTAAACTAAGGGAGGAGAACAGCTTTTTACCAAACTGCTCCAGTCTCTTGGATTCCCGATCCGGGGGAGCAGACGGGAAGGAGGTCTGGGAAGTAGAGGCCTGGATAACCAGGCTCTCAGGCGTGGGGTGTTGAGACAGGAAACTGGGGTCGTCCGGTGCAGGGCGGTGGCGCCGGGCCACGTTCCGGTCCACAGGAGGTACTGTGGAGGGCTTGGACCAGGTGCCCTTCAGAACGTCCATCAGTGCTTCGCTAAATGGCAGCAGAGGCTCCGAGGAGCTTGCTGACGGTTGGAGCACTTCAGTGAGGAGGTTAGTCCTCACGGCCACAGTAGGGAGCTCTAGCCCAAGGGCTTCGGCCGCCTTACGCAACGCCACAGAAAAGGTAGCACCTTCCTCCGAAGCCACAGTCGGAGGAGAGATGAAGCCAGTGTCAGGGGAGGTGTCAAGGCCACTGGCATCCCCCAGCTCATCTGCCCAGTCCTGTGATAACTGACCCTGGCGGGTCAGAGGGTCATCAGACCCCTCCCAGTCGCCACCGTCATCCGATTCCTGGTAAACAGGTGGAATGATCGGAGCCGGACGGCGCCGCACCGGCCCCGGACCGGGACTGAACCGGGGAACGGCGTCATCCGGAGACGGTGCGAGGGTGGCACCGGTGTCGGCGGAGGAGGGGTCGCGAGGTCGACCGGCACTGAACGAGATCCAGGCCTGGATTCCGCGGGGACCTGCGGTGTCGGGATCGAAGTCGACGGCGCCGGAGCGCTAGGCCTCCCAGTCGAGCCCGAGGGGCCTGAAGGCGTGCCGGCAGGCGTCGACGGCAGAGCCAGGCCCCTCATGGCCGAGAGGAAGGCACTGATCTCCGCCGGAGTCTCGTAAGTCCCAGGGACCGGCGGGTATGGGGACGGACGCGGCTCCTGCGGCTCTAACGGAACCGCGGGGTGGTACCACCCGGACCCTCGACCGAGTCGCACGACCGGCGAGGGGAGTCCGAAGAGCGATGTCGTCTCTTGGACTTCTTACTATGCTTCGACTCACCCGAAGACTTGGAACCCGACGAGCGGTGATGATGGCTGCGGCTCCGCGACCGGTCCCTCGACCTCCTCCTCGACTGGGACCGTGAACGGCGTGGAGCAGAGTGCCGGAGCTCGAGAAGCTTGCGGGACCGCTCCCGCCTAGCCTTCGAGGTCAAGGTCCGGCAGTTGAGGCACGACTCCACATCGTGGTCGCCCCAAGGCAGTAAAGGCACCGGTGGTGGTCCGTTACCAACATCAGTCGGTGGCAGGAGTCATAGGCTTTGAAACCAGGTATCCTACCGGCACTAGTATCGAGTCGACAAGAGTAGACAAAAGAGTCCAAAAAGTTTAGTCTAAAAGTGACTAAAAGGGTAAGCTCTTCCCGGATCGGCGCAGTCTGGCGCGGAAAAAAGGACGGACGTCAGCGCGCGAGGGCGGCGTCTAAGTACTCCGACGACGTCATTCCGGCTCACGACGCAGACGACGGACGCGGAGCCGCAGACGACGCCTAGCGACGCGCAAAGGGTATTGCTGACGAAAAATCTTTCCGAATCCAGCCTGACGCCTGGGGATATTCTAAGGTGAGAAATCTAACTAACGTGTTTCTTTCAGATGTGCCATGCACACATTTCCTGTGTCCTTGAAAGGTCAGGTCTTGGCCAAGTCATTTGGTGCAATACAGCGTTCATCAAGGCACAGTTCTCTGTCCCGTGTTATTTTAATAATACACCGTTTTGATATATTTATTGTCTCAGCCTATAGACTTCTTTCTCATTTCAATATCAATTATATTCACATTTTCTTTTCCTCTTTTTGTACCACTCTCCAGGATCAGATGTCAGCTTGTTTAGTGGCCGTCGAATACTGGATGTCTGTTCACGATGTAAATCTTAACCCCAGTAAAACGGATATCCTCTGTTTTTCTGCCTTTTCATCTTGTCCTGCTCCTCCTCTGGTTCATTTTACCCCCAATACCTTGCCCTACTCTAAAACTGCGGAAACTTGGATTTCATATCTAATTCGGCTCTGGACGTCTCACTCCAACTTGCTTCACTTGTCAAATCGTGCCGGATCTTGCTCATTAACATGTGCAAAATCATACTTTTTATTGCTTTAATCACCTATTCGAAAAACTTTGATTCTCTTGCGTCTTAATTATTGGTCCCCCTTGATGTTGGATTGCTAAACTATCTACTAATTCTGCTTCACGTAATCAGACATTCTTGTGTACATCTACTTTTTTCTCTTGAACTTCATTCTCCCATTTCTCCTTATCTGTAACTCCTTTGATGTCTTAACTCCTTAGCTATGCTGCACCTATGTACTTTAATGTTGATTTATGTTCCTAATGCACAAGTTGTGAGAAGTTGGCCTGATGTATGATGTCACTAGTTCTAGTGTACACCTTATATCAGTCCAAACAACCCTTATGGTGATTGGTTGTAAAGTCAACCTTATAGACCAGCTATCCTAGTGGTAGCATGGACAAGAGCAGTCTTAGGCTAAACTCTGAATGGCATGTGAAGCCAGCTGTGATACCATATATAATCCCTTGAATACCAAATGAAAGGACACCACAACAGATATATATATATATATATATATATAAAATAAAGTGTATTTATTCTAGTCAAACCCTCAGCACTCTTTATGAGATTCGAGGTAAGTACAACACAGTCTTAATTAAGCATACATTAAGTCACACAGGTAAGTAATACAGTTAGGCCCTAGGGGCCACGCAAACCATATACTAAAGAAGTGGTATAAGGACCACTGTTACAGAAATAGGATAGGCCTAGGCCTAGGGAATCGCTGGGGCTACACTACACTACCAACAGTTAGGAAGTGGGAGGCCCACGGGATTCAGGTGCAGAGTGGAAACACTCACGCGTAATGCGTATAATCGATAGAAATAGTACAGTTCTGAAATAAGCAGTTTTAGGACCCTTCTGGAGTAGCTAGAAAGTCGACACTCGGAAACTAGACCCTAGGATAGTCACTACCCTTGTGAGCACCGAAGTACCCAAGTTACCTAGCCCACAGGCTGCGGGTGCATAGGTGTGAACTTGCGTCGGGTTTCGTCGTGGACTTCTATGGATGCCTGAAGGAAAGTTGCTGACAGGCAGTCAGTGCAGAGTGTCCGGTGGATCCCAAGGCCGGGATCAAGAAGGAAGGGTACCTGCAAGCAGAAGGGACAGAGTCAAGGTCACTAGCCAGTGACCACGTGGAACCAGGAAGGAACCAGGTGATGTCGTGAAGATTGCAGGCGAAGAGGTGACGCTTGTCGCGGCAGCCACGGGTACCAGGAGACGTCGAGGACGACCAGGACCAGGAGGCGAGCTGTCCCACGAAGGGGACAAAAGGGTAAACTCTTCCCGGATCTGCGCAGTCTAGCGCGGAAAAAAGGACGGACGTCAGCGCGCGAGGGCGGCGTCTAAGTACTCCGACGACGTCATTCCGGCTCACGACGCAGACGACGGACGCGGAGCCGCAGACGACGCCTAGCGACGCGCAAAGGGTATTGCTGACGAAAAATCTTTCCGAATCCAGCCTGACGCCTGGGGATATTCTAAGGTGAGAAATCTAACTAACGTGTTTCTTTCAGATGTGCCATACACACATTTCCTGTGTCCTTGAAAGGTCAGGTCTTGGCCAAGTCATTTGGTGCAATACAGCGTTCATCAAGGCACAGTTCTCTGTCCCGTGTTATTTTAATAATACACCGTTTTGATATATTTATTGTCTCAGCCTATGGACTTCTTTCTCATTTCAATATCAATTATATTCACATTTTCTTTTCCTCTTTTTGTACCACTCTCCAGGATCAGATGTCAGCTTGTTTAGTGGCCGTCGAATTCTGGATGTCTGTTCACGATGTAAATCTTAACCCCAGTAAAACTGATATCATCTGTTTTTCTGCCTTTTCATCTTGTCCTGCTCCTCCTCCGGTTCATTTTACCCCCAATACCTTGCCCTACTCTAAAACTGCGGAAACTTGGATTTCATATCTAATTCGGCTCTGGACGTCTCACTCCAACTTGCTTCACTTGTCAAATCGTGCCGGATCTTGCTCATTAACATGTGCAAAATCATACTTTTTATTCCTTTAATCACCTATTCGAAAAACTTTGATTCTCTTGCGTCTTAATTATTGGTCCCCCTTGATGTTGGATTGCTAAACTATCTACTAATTCTGCTTCACGTAATCAGACATTCTTGTGTACATCTACTTTTTTCTCTTGAACTTCATTCTCCCATTTCTCCTTATCTGTAACTCCTTCGATGTCTTAACTCCTTAGCTATGCTGCACCTATGTACTTTAATGTTGATTTATGTTCCTAATGCACAAGTTGTGAGAAGTTGGCCTGATGTATGATGTCACTAGTTCTAGTGTACACCTTATATCAGTCCAAGCAACCCTTATGGTGATTGGTTGTAAAGTCAACCTTATAGACCAGCTATCCTAGTGGTAGCATGGACAAGAGCAGTCTTAGGCTAAACTCTGAATGGCATGTGAAGCCAGCTGTGATACCATATATAATCCCTTGAATACCAAATGAAAGGACACCACAACAGATATATATATAAAATAAAGTGTATTTATTCTAGTCAAACCCTCAGCACTCTTTATGAGATTTGAGGTAAGTACAACACAGTCTTAATTAAGCATACATTAAGTCACACAGGTAAGTAATACAGTTAGGCCCTAGGGGCCACGCAAACCATATACTAAAGAAGTGGTATAAGGACCACTGTTACAGAAATAGGATAGGCCTAGGCCTAGGGAATCGCTGGGGCTACACTACACTACCAACAGTTAGGAAATGGGAGGCCCACGGGATTCAGGTGCAGAGTGGAAACACTCACGCGTAATGCGTATAATCGATAGAAATAGTACAGTTCTGAAATGAGCAGTTTTAGGACCCTTCTGGAGTAGCTAGAAAGTCGAGACTCGGAAACTAGACCCTAGGATAGTCACTACCCTTGTGAGCACCGAAGTACCCAAGTTACCTAGCCCACAGGCTGCGGGTGCATAGGTGTGAACTTGCGTCGGGTTTCGTCGTGGACTTCTATGGATGCCTGAAGAAAAGTTGCTGACAGGCAGTCAGTGCAGAGTGTCCGGTGGATCCCAAGGCCGGGATCAAGAAGGAAGGGTACCTGCAAGCAGAAGGGACAGAGTCAAGGTCACTAGCCAGTGACCACGTGGAACCAGGAAGGAACCAGGTGATGTCGTGAAGATTGCAGGCGAAGAGGTGAAGCTTGTCGCGGCAGCCACGGGTACCAGGAGACGTCGAGGACGACCAGGACCAGGAGGCGAGCTGTCCCACGAAGGCTCTTGCTGTCGGCGGCGTCGAAGTCGAACTAGGACTCACCAAGCCTTGGCAAGCAGAACCCACGAAGAATGGAGGACTTGCTTCTGGTGCAGACCAGGAAGGTCTGGGGTGCTTCTCTTTTGCAAAGAAGCGGGAACCAGTCTGGAGGAGCCAAACCAGCAGTGAAGATTTAAAGGTGTGTCGTCACAGAGGCCGCTAGCCAACGGGCAAGCAACCGGACAGACGCGGCAAGCAGGAAAATGCAGAAGGGCCCCACGCAGGACTCGTGGAGTGTGAGGGGCTGATCTTCGGTGCAGATGGTGCTTGGGGTTGGGGCTTCTCAATCCCCGGTGCACAACTTCGAGGGTGCCTCAGAAGCTGCGCTGGAAGATACTCGCCACTTTTCCCAGGTAGCCGGTCCCACGTCTCTCGTCGCCTCCACGGATCTCAGCTCGGCTGAGGATGTGGATCAGGGTCGGAGAAGTCTGGAAGTCAAGGCTCTGGTCGGGCTCTGCAGTCGGTCCCTCGTAGAACTTCAGCAAAGCAAAGGGTAAGTCTCTTGATGGTGCCTGTTTGCGCAGGGTAGCCACTCCTTGGCTACAAGGGAGATTCTTCAGTCTTTTTCTTTCGTTGAATGTCGAAGGTCCAGAGTTTCTGTTCAAGATGCAGGTTCAGGATAATCTAATCTCCTGGGGCCCAGCTACCACTCTTATACTAATCTGGGGGGCTGGGTTGCCTGCTAGGTCACGCCTTATGGGTGGGACCTGGGAGGGGGGTGGTTACACCCCCTTCCCTTTGTCCAGTTTCGCGCCAGGACTGGGGCTGGTGTGCCCCAGCACCGGTTTGAACTGGACTATGCATGGGACACCTTGTGTGCCCCAGGCAGTGTCTCGTTTCATTCATCCCTCCCTGCCCCAATACACTAAGGCCTGTCTGGAGTGGTGCTCGCACCTCCCAAGGCAGGAAACCTATTGTCCAAGCCTCCCGTGCCGGGATCACTCCCAGCAGCAGGAGGTCAGACTTGTGTCGTGGCAGCAGCATCCATCTTGTGACGCTGGGGCTCTGGTTAACTTTAACCGGGTAAGTAGGTTTCCACATGTCTTCTCCCTCTAGAAGGGAGGGATAATATCCTCATCCCCAGAAATGGGATGGGGGTATTATTCCAAAGTGTTAGATACCTTACACGACATGTTTTGATAAAGCCAAACCATAGTTAACATAACCGTTTAAGATTATAAGGCACTTTAAGAGTATATGGTAGGCTATATCATAGACCAGCTATAAGGACATGGTTCCGAAAGTTGCAGACAGGCTCAGCTCATGCTAGAGCACCATCTCACATGTTACCAAGCACTCTGCCTCCAGGATTGTTAAGGCCTGCCATAGGAGTGGCTGATAGGTACACATGTGTCTATATATAAGGTAGGTATCGGAATACTACACCTAAGCAAGGGGTGATTACACGACCTTGCCCCAGCTGAGGGATCAGCCAGTTGCGTCATAATGGAAGGCCAGGCCAGGGGTGGCATAATACATGCGGCAGCCCCTGGTAGGCCTAGGGTACACCTATGCCCTGGGTACCTAAGGTACACTGTACAGGGGCCAATAAGGTGACCCTATCCAAATGGGTTATGCACCTAAAGTACATAGTATTAATTTAGAGAGAGAACAGCAGGGCTGTGGGTCTGATTAGCAGGCCCACAGCCACATCTAAGTCGAAAACCAGTAAAGCAAAAGCAAAAAGTGGGGGTGAACATAGAAAGCAGACCCTACTCTCCTACACAACCCCCCCCCCCCCCCAACTTAGGGACATTAAACTAACCTTGACCAGTTGAGTCTTCATGTTCTAAGTGGAAATATCTGGAGAGTCCATCTGCATTGGCATGGTCAGTCCCAGGTCTATGTTCCACTGTGAAGTCCATCCCCTGTAGGGAAATGGACCACCTAAGAAGTTTGGGATTTTCACCCTTCATCTGATTTAGCCACAAGAGGGGCTTATGGTCTGTCTGAATCTTGAAGTGAGTGCCAAACAAGTATGGCCTCAGCTTCTTCAGGGCCCAAACCACAGCAAAGGCCTCCCTCTCAATAGCTGACCAACGTTTCTCTCTGGGGGCCAGCCTTCTACTTATAAAAGCAATGGGCTGGTCTTGACCATCTACATTAAGTTGTGAAAGAACAGCTCCCACACCCAACTCAGAAGCATCTGTCTGGACAATGAATTCTTTGGAGTAGTCTGGACTTTTCAGAATAGGTGCACTGCACATGGCCTGCTTCAGGTCATCAAATGCTTTTTGACAGCTTACTGTCCACTGAACTTTCTTTGGCATTTTCTTGGAGGTCAAGTCATTAAGTGGTGTCACAATGGACCCATAGTTCTTAACAAACTTTCTGTAGTACCCAGTCAGGCCCAAGAAAGCTCTGACCTGAGTCTGGGTAGTTGGAGGAGTCCAGTCCTTTATGGTCTGGATCTTGCTCTCCAGTGGTTGAACCTGACCCCCACCAACTAGGTGGCCCAGGTATACAACCTTGCTCTGCCCTATCGGGCACTTAGTGGCCTTGATAGTGAGGCCTGCCTTTTGCAGGGCCTCTAAAACATTCCTCAGGTGGACCAGGTGATCCTCCCAGGTGGAGCTAAAGACAGCAATATCATCAAGATAAGCTGCACAGTAATCATCCAACCCAGTAAGGACTTGATTCACCAACCTTTGGAAAGTGGCAGGTGCATTCTTCAAACCAAAGGGCATTACCACAAATTGATAATGTCCTCCTGGGGTCGAGAAAGCAGTTTTGGCCTTTGCATTCTCAGCTAGTCTGATTTGCCAGTAGCCTGCGGTCAGGTCAAATGTGCTCAAAAACTTAGCAGCTGCCAGTCTGTCAATGAGCTCATCTGCCCTAGGTATTGGGTGGGCATCTGTCCTAGTGACAGCATTGAGACCTCTGTAGTCCACGCAAAACCTCATCTCTCTCTTACCATCTTGGGTGTGAGGTTTTAGCACAAGAACTACAGGACTAGCCCAAGGGCTCTCTGAAGGTTCAATGACTCCCAGCTCCAACATCTTTTGTACCTCAACTTTTATGCAGTCCCTGACATGGTCAGGTTGCCTGTAGATTTTACTCTTCACAGGCAGACTGTCACCAGTGTCCACCTCATGGGTGCACCAGTTTGTCTGACTTGGGGTCAGAGAGAACATATGTCTGTAGGATTGCAGAACCTGTCTGCAGTCCTGTTGCTGATGGACAGTGAGGCTGTCAGAAAAGACCACATCATCAAATGAACCATCATCAGGGTTCTGAGTCAACAGGTCTGGGAGAGGGTCACTCTCTTCCTCCTGCCCCTCATCTGTAGCCATGAGTAAGCCCATGTCTGCCCTGTCAACATATGCCTTCAATCTGTTGACATGAAGCACCCTGTGGGGGCTTCTGGGAGTCCCAAGGTCCACCAAGTAGGTGACTTCTCCCTTTTTCTCAACAATAGTGTGGGGTCCAGACCATTTGTCTTGGAGTGCTGCTGGGGCCACTGGCTCCAACACCCACACTTTCTGCCCTGGCTGGTAAACAGTCAGCACAGCCTTTTGGTCATGCCAAGCTTTTTGGAGTTCTTGGCTTGCCTCAAGGTTTTTAGAAGCCTTCTTCATATACTCTGCGATCCTGGAGCGGAGACCAAGTACACAATCCACTATGTCAAGTTTGGGTTGTCTGAGAGGTCTCTCCCATCCTTCCCTTACCAAACACAGGGGTCCTCTTACAGGATGCCCAAACAAAAGCTCAAAAGGGCTGTAGCCAACCCCCTTTTGTGGGACCTCTCTGTAAGCAAACAGAAGGCAGGGTAAAAGGATGTCCCATCTTCGCCTAAGCTTATCTGGTAAACCTTTTATCATCCCTTTTAGGGTCTTGTTGAATCTCTCCACAAGCCCATTGCACTGTGGGTGATAGGGTGTGGTGAACTTGTAGTTCACACCACACTCCTTCCACATTGCAGTCAAGTATCCTGACATGAAGTTGGCACCTCTGTCAGAAATGACCTCCTTTGGAAAGCCCACTCTGGAGAACACTCCAAGTAGGGCCCTTGCCACAACAGGAGCTGTTGTGGTCCTCGGGGAAATAGCTTCTGGATACCTGGTGGCATGGTACTCTATCACCAGTATGAATCTGTGCCCAGATGCAGTTTGTGGGTCCATTGGTCCTGCAATATCTATGCCAACTCTCTCAAAGGGAACCCCCACCACAGGTAGTGGTATGAGGGGGGCCTTTGTGGTGCCACCTGATTTGCCACTGGCTTGGCAGGTGACACAGGGGCGACAAAACTCCTTGGTATCTTCTGACATGTGAGGCCAGTGAAAGTGAGGGACAAGCCTGTCCCAAGTCTTGGTCTGGCCTAAGTGTCCTGCAAGGGGAATATCATGGGCCAAGGTAAGAAGGAAGCCTCTGAACTTCAGTGGTATGACCAACCTCCTGGATGCACCAGGCTTGGGGTCTCTAGCCTCTGAATACAGCAGCCCTTCATCCCAATACACTCTATGGGTACCTTGAGCATTCCCTGCAGCCTCAGCAGCAGCCTGCTGTCTGAGGGGTTCAAGAGAGGGGCAGTCTAGTTGTGCCTGCCTCAGATCTGCCCTTGAAGGTCCCCCGTCCCAAGAAACTCAACCTGATCAGGTTCAAGTTCTTCTAGGACAGTTCCTTCAGGGCTCTCAGAATCATCCTCCTGTGAGGGCTGATCCAGGGCCTGAGGCAGGGGGGAAGGCACAGCCTTTACCCTACTGCGCCTTCTTTTATTTTGTGACTGTTCCATTGTCCCAGGATCCAGCACTTGTTCAGTGGTGCACTTTTTGGCCTGTGACCTGGTCACAGCAAGGACATGTGCATCTATCCCCAGCATCTCTGCATGGGTCCTATACTCCACTTCAGACCAAACTGAAGTTTCAAGATCATTGTCCAGTAAACACTCTACCGGAAGGTCTGAACTAACAACAACTTTCTTGAGGCCAGTTACCCCTCCCCAGGAGAAGTTAACAATAGCCACACTATGGGAGGTAGTGGCATTGCTAGCGTTGGTCACTAGGTAATTCTCACCTAGTATGATCTGTCCAGGGTCCACAAAGGCAGGTGTCACCATTGTGACACTAGCCCCAGTGTCCCTGTAGGCCTGAGCCATTCTTTGGTTAATAAAAGGAGTCTGTCTGTACTTGCCCAGGTTACTGGGGCCTACAGTAGAGGACAAAGCTATGTCCCCATCACAGATCAGAACAGCCTAGTAGGTATCCTGACTAGGCCAGAATCCTCCTCAGTTCCCAGGGTTAACCCTACTACACCCTTTTGCTGGGGACCACCACTTACAGCTGTACTAGGGGGTACAGTTGCCTTAGGGGCAATGGTGGCTGGGGGCTTATCCTTTTTGGTGCACTCACTAAACCAATGTGAGTTGGACTTACAATAGTTGCACCATGGTTTCTTTTGGCCATCTTTCTTCTTATCCTTTTTGGGACCACCCTCCCCCTGAACCTTTTGGGGGCCTGGTGAAGACTTCTGGTCTTTTTGTTTCTGATCATTACCCTTCTGGTCTGCCTTTTTCTGATCACCGCCCTGGTTCTGGTTTTTCTGCTTAACTCTAGTCCTGACCCATCTATCTGCCTTCTTTCCCAATTCTTGGGGAGAAGTCAGATCAGAATCAATCAGGTGTTGATGCAGTAGCTGGTTTTGACAGTTGTTAAGGATTTGTTCTCTCATGATCAAATTATACAATCCTGTATAGTCCTTAACCTTACTTCCCACTAGCCAGCCTTCCAGAGCCTTAGTGGCACAATCTACAAAGTCAGTCCAGTCCTGCGCCTGTGTCTTCTGGGTATCGCTGAACAACAATCTGTATTGTTCAGTGGTTAGGCCAAACCCATCAATTAGAGCACTCTTCAGGACAGTGTAATTGTCTGCATCCTCATCACTAACTGTGAGGAGCTTGTCTCTACCTTTCTCAGAGAAGGAGAGCCACAAGATAGCTGCCCACTGACTCTGGGGTACCTGCTGTACTTTGCAAGCCCTCTCCAAAGCAGTTATCCATTTGTGGATGTCATCCCCACACTTGTAGGGAGGGACAATCTTGCTCAGGTTTCTATTATCATAGTGCCTGTCTCTATCCTTAGGGATATTGCTGCCACCAGTGGGTTCTAACCCTCTTAACTTTTGCTCTCTAGCCAGAGCAAGCGTCTCCTTGGCAAGGGCAAGTTCTTCCCTCTCAATCCTCAGATTAGCTTCCCTCATTCTGGCTTCATGTTCTTTTCTCTGGGGGGGGGGGGAGTCATTCCCCTGTGAGAAGAGGCATTAGAGATGCTAGAGACATGGGAGTGGATGGATTCCCTTGAAGGGGATCTGTCTCTACTGTTTCTCTGGTTAAGCCCACTTGGGGGTCTGTATGGGGGGACCCCATGCAAACTCCCATGTAAGCTTAGGTTAGCCTGGCTAAGTCTTCCTACTTGGCCCAGGCTATCTACCTCTTCATCTGAAGTCCCATCTGACTCATCTGTAGCGGGTAGACCCTCCCCTGTACTTAGGGTACCAGCCTCTGAGGCCCTAAGAGCATCATATTCCTCTAGGATCTGCACTAGCTGAAGGAGGGTAGGGTTTGAACCCTGTTTTAACTTTCTGGAGGTACACAATTGTCTCATCTCCTGAAAAGTTAGGGTATCATATCTAGAGGCGATCTTTCTCAGACCTACCCCTCCTGAGAGAGAATCTACTTGATCTCCTCCCAGAGACATGATCTAGTGAGGGTGTGGTGTGTGCACCTACCTACACTAGTTGTTTCTACTAAACCTCTCTAGTAGTTGTAGTCAGGGTGTGTTACTCTCTTCAACCTACAACCACTAAGTCCAGTAGGACTTAACCCCTTCCATGCTCATGACGGAACGGTTCCGTCATGAGCGTCGGTTGAGCTGTGCTCATGACGGAACCGTTCCGTCATGAGCCCGCCCGCGCAAGAAACGGTCAGCACCGCGGCGGAATTTGCGCCGCATGGAAGGGGTTAAGTATTATAATCTATGTTATATGTACCTAAACAATATCTGTGTGATCTTTCAATTTAGTATCTCAAGATTACAATGGTATTACAACAGCAAGCTCAGATCCCAACTGCTGCTCACCAATGTGAGAAGTTGGCCTGATGTATGATGTCACTAGTTCTAGTGTACACCTTATATCAGTCCAAACAACCCTTATGGTGATTGGTTGTAAAGTCAACCTTATAGCCCAGCTATCCTAGTGGTAGCATGGACAAGAGCAGTCTTAGGCTAAACTCTGAATGGCATGTGAAGCCAGCTGTGATACCATATATAATCCCTTGAATACCAAATGAAAGGACACCACAACAGATATATATATAAAATAAAGTGTATTTATTTTAGTCAAACCCTCAGCACTCTTTGAGATTCGAGGTAAGTACAACACAGTCTTAATTAAGCATACATTAAGTCACACAGGTAAGTAATACAGTTAGGCCCTAGGGGCCACGCAAACCATATACTAAAGAAGTGGTATAAGGACCACTGTTACGGAAATAGGATAGGCCTAGGGAATCGCTGGGGCTACACTACACTACCAACAGTTAGGAAGTGGGAGGCCCATGGGATTCAGGTGCAGAGTGGAAACACTCACGCGTAATGTGTATAATCGATAGAAATAGTACAGTTCTGAAATAAGCAGTTTTAGGACACTTCTGGAGTAGCTAGAAAGTCGAGACTCGGAAACTAGACCCTAGGATAGTCACTACCCTTGTGAGGACCGAAGTACCCAAGTTACCTAGCCCACAGGCTGCGGGTGCATAGGTGTGAACTTGCATCGGGTTTCGTCGTGGACTTCTATGGATGCCTGAAGGAAAGTTGCTGACAGGCAGTCAGTGCAGAGTGTCCGGTGGATCCCAAGGCCGGGATCAAGAAGGAAGGGTACCTGCAAGCAGAAGGGACAGAGTCAAGGTCACTAGCCAGTGACCACGTGGAACCAGGAAGGTACCAGGTGATGTCGTGAAGATTGCAGGCGAAGAGGTGAAGCTTGTCGCGGCAGCCACGGGTACCAGGAGACGTCGAGGACCGCTCAGCCCTCCACAGGGCTTGGTCGCCCCACTCACTGCTGCCGCTCCTGCCTGCCTTTGCCGCCTCCTGCCTGCAGATTCCTTCGCTCGCTGCCCGCTGCTTCTTGGAATTTCCCGCCGCTGCCTCCCTGCGGCCCCGCCCCCCTGTGATTCCATTCGCCGCCCGCTCCCGCCACCCAGCTGCTCCTCCCTCCCGGCTCCTTACTTATGACGCCCCCAGAGCGACCGCGCAGCGGACGCGCGTAGCGGGAGCGCTGATTGAGCGCCGAAGGTGCGCCAAAGGTAAGCCCGTCTGCGCCCGTCCGCGCCTGGACCGCGCCCAGCGCCAGACCCCCTGGTCCTCACCAGCACACCCTGCACATCTACGACGCCAAAACCATCCACGCACTCAACGCCGGCCGAAACACCGCCTGCTTCCGAGCCACCCCGAGACACACCCACGGACCCTTCACCTGCCTGACCTGCAGCTTCACCGGCCTCCGACCCAACACCGCACCTGCTAAACCGAGCCCCAGCAACAAACACCTGATGTGCATCCTGCTCAACACCCGCTCCGTTCACAGGCATGCCGTCGAACTCTGGAAACTCCTCGACTCGACAGCACCAGACATCGCCTTCCTGACGGAAACCTGGATGAACGCCTCCTCAGCGCCCGCCGTCGCCGTCCCAGAAGGCTACAAAATCACCAGGAAGGACCGCGTCAACCAGACAGGAGGAGGCATCGCCATCATCCACAAGAACACCATCCGCATCACGACCAACTCCGATGACACCTTCACCTCCGCCGAACACCTCCATTTCCAGATACACACCGACCCCAAGACCACGCTCAGAGGCACCCTCGTCTACAGACCACCGGGACCACGCACACAGTTCAGCGAAGACATCACAGACTTCGTCAGCCCGCACGCCATCAATTCCACCGACTACATCCTCCTGGGGGACCTCAACGTCCACCTGGAGGACAACAAGGACCGCAACACCACTGCTCTGCTGGCCAACCTGGCCAACCTCGGACTCAAGCAACTGGTTACCACCCCCACCCACTACGCCGGCCACACGCTTGACCCAGTCTTCTCATCCAGCAAATACGTCACCTTCAGCCACTCCACCAATCTCCAGTGGACTGACCACAGCAGCGTCCACTTCAGCTTCAGTAAAACGACGACCCACCACCACCCTCAACAAGCCCCCCGCAGGAGCTGGAACAAGATCACCGGCGACCAGCTCACCACCATCCTCAGCCAGAACCCCCCCACCAGCTCAACGGACCCCAACGAAGCCGCCAACAACCTCACACAGTGGATCACCAACTGCGCAGATGCCCTCGCACCACTGAAGAAGAACCCCCCCAGCAGACGCGGCAGCAAGAAAGCCTCCTGGTTCACCGACGAGCTCATCACCTCCAAGAAGAACTGCCGCTCCCTGGAGAACACCTGGCGCACCAACCAGACCACAGACAACATGACGGCCCTCAAACACGCCACCCGCAAACACCACCAACTGATCCGCGCCACAAAGAAGACAGCCTTCAAGGAACGACTGGACAACAACACCCACAACAGCAAGGAACTCTTCAGCATCGTCAAAGAGCTCTCCAACCCAGACGCCGGAAACAATGACACCACTCCCTCGCAAGACCTCTGCGACTCCCTCGCAGCCTTCTTCCATGACAAGATCGCCAACATTCACAACAGCTTCGGCCCACCAACCACGAACCCCTCCACCGAACCGATGCCCCCCACCGCCACCCTCCGCACCTGGACCCCAGTCAGCACCGAAGACACAACACGCACAATGAACACCATCCACTCCGGATCCCCTACGGACCCCTGCCCACACCACATCTTCAACACGGCCGACCACATCATCGCACCCCACCTCCGCGACATCATCAACGCCTCCTTCAACACCGCAACCTTCCCGGAGTGCTGGAAACACGCCGAGATCAGTGCCCTGCTGAAGAAACCAACTGCAGACCCCTCCGACCTCAAGAACTACTGCCCCATCTCGCTCCTCCTGTTTCCTGCCAAAGTCATCGAGAAGACCGTCAACAGACAGCTAGCCGCCTTCCTCGAGACCAACGGATCCCTCGACCACTCGCAATCCGGCTTCCGAGCCAACCACAGCACGGAGACTGCCCTCATCGCAGCCACAGACGACATCAGATCCCTAATGGACAACGGGGAAACAGCGGCCCTCATCCTCCTGGACCTCTCCGCAGCGTTCGACACGGTCTGCCACCGCACCCTGGTACAGCGCCTGAACAACACCGGCATCCAGGAGAAGGCCCTGGAGTGGATCACCTCATTCCTCGCCGGAAGAACCCAGAGAGTCTGCCTCCCCCCGTTCCGGTCAGCGGCCACCGAAGTTATCTGCGGCGTTCCACAAGGGTAATCGCTCAGCCCCACCCTCTTCAACGTCTACATGAGCCCCCTCGCATCCATCGCACGTCAACACAACCTCAAGATCATCACCTACGCCGACGACACCCAGCTGATCCTCTCCCTCACCAGCGACCCGGACGCCGCCAGAGCCAGCCTACACGAAGGGATGAAAGACGTCGCCGAATGGATGAAGAACAGCCGCCTGAAACTGAACTCAGACAAGACGGAGGTCCTCATCCTGGGATCATCACCCTCCGCCTGGGACGACTCCTGGTGGCCCCCCGCCTTGGGAGCCACCCCCAAGCCAACGGACCACGCACGCAACCTAGGCTTCATCCTGGACTCCTCCCTCTCGATGACCAGACAAGTCAACGCCGTCTCGTCTTCATGCTTCAACACCCTGCGCATGCTTCGAAAGATCTTCCGGTGGATCCCCACCGAGACCAGGAAGACGGTCACCCAGGCCCTCGTCACCAGTCGGCTGGACCACGGGAACGCCCTCTACGCCGGCACCGCCGCCAAACTCCAGAAGAAACTCCAACGGATCCAGAACGCCTCAGCACGACTCATCCTGGACATCCCCCGACACAGCCACATCTCCGGACACCCGAGAGACCTGCACTGGCTCCCCGTCAACAAAAGAATCACGTTCCGACTCCTCACCCACGCACACAAGGCCCTCCACGACCTGGGCCCCAAGTTCCTCAACAGCCCCCTGACCTTCCACAAGCCCACCCGCCAGCTCCGCTCCGCCAGCCTCGCTCTCGCCACCGTCCCCCGCATCCGCAGAGCCACCGCCGGAGGAAGATCCTTCTCCTACCTGGCAGCCAAGACATGGAACTCCCACCCCATCCACCTCCGGACAACGCAAGACCATCCCGCCTTCAGGAAGCAACTCAAGACCTGGCTGTTCGAGCAGTAGCGTGGATCAGGGTCGGAGAAGTCTGGAAGTCAAGGCTCTGGTCGGGCTCTGCAGTCGGTCCCTCGTAGAACTTCAGCAAAGCAAAGGGTAAGTCTCTTGATGGTGCCTGTTTGCACAGGGTAGCCACTCCTTGGCTACAAGGGAGATTCTTCAGTCTTCTTCTTTCGTTGAATGTCGAAGGTCCAGAGTTTCTGTTCAAGATGCAGGTTCAGGATAATCTAATCTCCTGGGGCCCAGCTACCACTCTTATACTAATCTGGGGGGCTGAGTTGCCTGCTAGGTCACGCCTTATGGGTGGGACCTGGGAGGGGGGTGGTTACACCCCCTTCCCTTTGTCCAGTTTCGCGCCAGGACTGGGGCTGGTGTGCCCCAGCACCGGTTTGAACTGGACTATGCATGGGACACCTTGTGTGCCCCAGGCAGTGTCTCGTTTCATTCATCCCTCCCTGCCCCAATACACTAAGGCCTGTCTGGGGTGGTGCTCGCACCTCCCAAGGCAGGAAACCTATTGTCCAAGCCTCCCGTGCCGGGATCACTCCCAGCAGCAGGAGGTCAGACTTGTGTCGTGGCAGCAGCATCCATCTTGTGACGCTGGGGCTCTGGTTAACTTTAACCGGGTAAGTAGGTTTCCACATGTCTTCTCCCTCTAGAAGGGAGGGATAATATCCTCATCCCCAGAAGTGGGATGGGGGTATTATTCCAAAGTGTTAGATACCTTACGCGACATGTTTTGATAAAGCCAAACCATAGTTACCATAACCGTTTAAGATTATAAGGCACTTTAAGAGTATATGGTAGGCTATATCATAGATCAGCTATAAGGACATGGTTCCGAAAGCTGCAGACAGGCTCAGCTCATGCTAGAGCACCATCTCACATGTTACCAAGCACTCTGCCTCCAGGATTGTTAAGGCCTGCCATAGGAGTGGCTGATAGGTACACATGTGTCTATATATAAGGTAGGTATAGCAATACTACACCTAAGCAAGGGGTGATTACACGACCTTGCCCCAGCTGAGGGATCAGCCAGTTGCGTCATAATGGAAGGCCAGGCCAGGGGTGGCATAATACATGCTGCAGCCCCTGGTAGGCCTAGGGTACACCTATGCCCTGGGCACCTAAGGTACACTGTACAGGGGCCAATAAGGTGACCCTATCCAAATGGGCTATGCACCTAAAGTACATAGTATTAATTTAGAGAGAGAACAGCAGGGCTGTGGGTCTGATTAGCAGGCCCACAGCCACATCTAAGTCGAAAACCAGTAAAGCAAAAGCAAAAAGTGGGGGTGAACATAGAAAGCAGACCCTACTCTCCTACACAAGTTACTACTTGTGTAATGATACATCTGTAAGAGACATTAGTTAGTGATAGATTCCTTACCTTAGAATATCCCCAGGCGTCAGACTGGATCAGTAAAGTCGGCAGTACCCCTGCGCGTCGGAAGGTGGCGTCGTGCGGTTCCGCGTCCATTGCTGGCGTCGTAAGCGCCGAGATGACGTCACGGAGACTACTTAAGCTCCACCCATGCGTGCTGACATCAGTTCTGTACACGACTTTCCGCGCCAGGAGCACAGAGCCATGCAAGAAACTGACCACTGGTGCCATGAAACTAGGGCCCTGAAAAGGATGACCTTTACCCTAGAAAGCAGTTCCCAGAGCGGGGAGTATGGGTGGGGCGGTAAGGAATCTATCACTAACTCATGTCTCTTACAGATATATCATTACACAAGTAGTAACTTGTGCATCTGAAAGAGACACGTTAGTGATAGATTCCTTACCTTAGAATAGATACCCTAGTAATACCTACCCCGGAGGTGGGTCTGCGAACCAAAATCACACCAGAAAGTCGCGGAGAATCGAACGGCCAAAGAAGCCGTCTCTCCGGACTTGGCTGTCCAGGCAGTAGTGCTTCGCAAAAGTGTGCAGCGAGGCCCACTTAGCTGCCTGACAGATGTCCTGCAAGGGAACGCTGCGTCCCAAAAGCAGTAGTGGCTGTCGTTGCCCTGGTAGAATGGGCACGTAGCCCCACAGGAGGCTCCTTCTCAGCCAACGACTAACAGGCTTTGATGCAGAGAACGACCCACCGAGAGATTGTCCGTTTGTGCACGGCCATAGCCAACAAAAAGTTGGTCATCCACCCGTAACTGTTGTGTACGCTCCAGATAGAATGAGAGCACACGTTTTGGGTCCAGACGATGGAGCCTCTCTTCTTCTTTTGAAGGATGCGGAGGCGGAAAGAAGGTGGGCAAAGTGATGGTCTGCCCGATGTGGAAGGGCGGGACAACCTTTGGCAAGAAACAAGGACGAGTCCTTAAAACCACTTTGTCCGGATGAACAGAAAGAAAAGGAGGTTTAGAAGAAAGAGCCTGGAGCTAACTTACTCTTCTGGCAGAGGTGATAGCTACCAGGAAAGCCCCCTTTAGAGTGAGAAGACGTAAAGGACAGTTATGAAGTGGCTCAAAGGGCACACACATAAGATAAGTCAAGACAAGATTTAAGTCCCATTGAGGCATTATGAAGGGCATGGGAGGAAACGTGTGTGTAATGCCTTTCAGGAAGCGATTAAAAATTGGGGACTTAAAAAGAGAAGGCTGATCTGGAAGCCGTAGAAAGCCGGTAATGGCCAAGAGATAACCTTTGATAGTGCCCGAGCAGAGCCCTGCTGGGCCAAAGAGAGAAGGAACAGAAGGACCTCAGAAAGAGGGGCAGCAAGGGGATCCACAGCCTTTGCTGTGCACCATGCCACAAATTTGTTCCACCTGCAGATGTATACGGTCTTAGTGGAGGGACGCCTGGCTGCCAGAATAATGTCACAGACTTCGGAAGGAAGGTCGAAAGCTGTCAACTGCCGCCGTTCAATCTCCACGCATGGAGGTGGAGGCTGGGCAGGTTCGGGTGGAGGACCGTCCCCTGTTGCTGCGACAGAAGATCCTCCCGAAGAGGAAGTCAGATCGGGGGAGCGATCGTCGTGCTGAGTAGCTCGGGATACCAGGATCTTTGTGCCCAATCCGGAGCCACAAGGATGACTTGGGCCCGGTCGCGCGGAATCTTCTTCAGCCCTCTGGGCAGAAGTGGTATAGGCGGAAAGGCGTACAACAGACCGCAGCTCCACTCGTGACGAAAAGCGAGAGTGCCGCCTTGGAAATTCCAACACGCAGAATTTATGACATTGCGCGTTCTCTTTGGTGGTGAATAGATCTAACCAAGGATCTCCCCACTGCAGAAAGAGACCTTGCGCCACCTCCGAGTGAAGACGCCATTCGTAATCCATCATGCACCGATGACTGAGTTAGTCTGCTCTGGCGTTCAGAGAACCTGCAAGGGTTGAACCACCAAGGTAATGCCTTGATGTTTCAGCCATGTCCAGAGGCGGAGAGCCTCCTGACATAGGGTCCATGACCCCACCCCACCCTGTTTGTTGCAATACCACATGGCGGTGGTGGTGTCCGTGAATACCTGCACTACACTTCCCCGGACAGAGGGAAGGAATGCTTTCAGTGCAAGTTGGATCACCCGAAGCTCCAAAAGGTTGATATGGAGCCGGGACTCCGCCAGAGACCAGAGACCCCTGATCTCCGCCTCACCCATGTGGCTGCCCCATCCCAGAAGGGACGGATCTGTCTCCACTGTGTGCTCCGGTTGGGGAAGGGAGAGGGATCTGCCCTTGACCCAATCGCAATTCGTGAGCCACCACTGCAAGTTGTGTGCAGTGCCCTCCGAGATCTGGACGTGATCGGACAGGTAGCCCTGATGCTGCTCCCACTGGAACTTCAGGTCCCACTGCAGAGCCTGCATATGCCATCTGGCATGTTGCACTAGCAGGATGCAGGAGGCCCACGAGCCGGAGGGTCATCCTGACTGAAACCCGGGATCGGAATCATAGCCTGAATATCCCGGACTCGCTGCTCCGGAGGCAAGGGAGGGCCCTCAACTGGGACCCCGGGGAGCGATGACGATGGCACCACGAGCGATTCCTCGAGTGACCCCAGGACCTCGAATGGCGCTGAGACGACTGCCGGGCCTCCAATAGCTTACGGGACCGCTCCCACAAGGCCTTCGGAGCCATGGCCAGACAGTCGGAACATGACCGGGAGTCATGGTCGCGCTCCAGACAGTAGAGACAGACGCCATGCGGGTCGGCCACCGTACGGCGACAGGCCCTGCAGGATTTAAATCCAGGCATCCCTACATGGTACCAGGAGTTAAAGCCTCAAAAATGGAAGACAAAAAGTCTCAAAAGTTTAGTTCAAAAGTGACTAGGGTACGTGCTCTAACCAGATCTGCGCTTGCTGGCGTGGAAAAAGAAAGAACTGATGTCAGCGCGCATGGGTGGGGCCTAAGTAGTCTCCATGACGACATCTCGGCGCTTACGACGCCAGCGACGGAAGCGGAGCCGCACAACGCCACCTTCCGACGCGCAGTGGTACTGCTGACGAAAATTTTGCGGATCCAGTCTGACGCCTGGGGATATTCTAAGGTAAGGAATCTATCACTAAAGTGTCTCTTTCAGATGGAACCTTCTGTTACGCCTTTGAGTTTAGTAACGGTTCCTTATCCTCTCTGCTTCTTCTTGCTTCCGTTCTTTTCAGCAGGTAGTCTCCTGACTACAGAAAAACTCCCTGCCCTCATTAGATTGCCTAAAATCTTTCGAACTTTAAGAAACTATTGAAAGAGAGCATGTTATTTCCTCATAATTTACCTTGTCAGTTGTCACGTTCTTGATTTACTTTTGATTGTAGAGACTAATGTTGGTATGTAACGCTTTGGATAAAGCCGAAACTAAAACAGGAGAGAATTGGCCGTGAAAACAACAAGCAGCTTAAACAACAAGCTTTGGTCAGGCAAACAGATGCCAGCAGATATAGCTGCCATTTTCAGGCATTGATGCTACATGTTTGCAAGGCTTGAAGTTCGAGTGCTTGGGAGAAAACATTGTTAGCAAAATTGGTAAAAAAAAAAAAAGGGTCAATTCCTTCGAGAAAAAGACTCAGAACCCTCAGTGGCTATGAACCCACATCCAATAGCGCCTTATGTACTCCACATTGAAGTGGGTTTGCGGCTCTACATAGACTAAACGCTGTGCCACCTTATGCCTGGGATTTACTATAGCTGGAAAATTTTCAGATGCTGTCTGGCACTTTGGGAGCAACTTCACTTAAACAATCTGCAGTAACAAGCATGCATTAGAATCTGCTGGTTTTAAAATACATTAACGAATTCAATTTGCACAGCTCTGCGCTGTGACTTGACGCTGATTTAGGAACTGTGTGAACTGTTGTCGACGCAAATACTGATTCAGTCGCATCTCAGTTTATGTACATCTGTCTGCAACAGTGAACATGATGAAATAAAAGACAAGTATAGAATTTGATATTTGCAAATAGTTAAATGGACCCTCGTTGAACAAATCGGCGTTGATAGGAAGTGATACACAGAGTCACTTGGAATTTTGATATGATGTTATTTACTCTTGGTAGCCAGTAAAATAAAAAAAACTTAATTACATATCTTATATATTCAACAGTGGATCTGGGTTTCAGCACTATAGACTAGGTTATTAAAATCCATTACTTGCATAAATAAGAAAACACATGATCGAAAAAAGTATTTTTTAATTAGTAAGCCAGTCATAAATAAATTCATCTAAAGGATAGAACTGAGTTACTAAGTGAAATTGGATTGTGTTTCTAAGGAGGACTCCCAACTTTAGTAAACACATTCTAGAACAGGGACAGAATGATTCATCATTCAGTTTCCAACACTGTGTCAGGCTCAATGCAATTCTTCTTCTGTAGTTACATTTTTACATATTGTTACAAATGTAATACTGCTATGTACAATATATATTATATTTCTACAATTCATCTTTTGATATTGTACTCAAGTTAAACGTCAAAATTAATTACTGATGAATCAGTGCTTTAAAAAGTTATTTTTATAAACACAGATACATTAAAATTGCTGCCCTTTGGCATCTCTGTTTCTAGAGTAATTATCAAACGTAAGAAATACAAGCTGTATTTAAATTTACATCTTATTAACACATATCGCATACAGCGATATAATCATCTATGTTGATACAAACAATGCTTTAGTGCATAAAAAAGGTTTAAACTAGTTTAGGTTCTAGCTTATGAGACAGCATTGAACTTTGACAACAGTACTGCAGGCCAGTCTGCAACGATAAATTTTTCCATGTAAAAGAGCAGTGTTAATGGTGAGACCTTAGACATCACTTGCATCAGGCGGAAAAGCAGGTTTTTAGAAACGAGTCACGTATTTAGGTTCCAGTTGTGTGGGGAGCAGCCGCGGGTTATTTTTCTTCATTTACTAATCTGCTGCTGAATGTGGAGTAAAAAATCATGGTAAGAGAATGACGTGCCCGTCTTGTCTTCGATTAAATTCTGTAAAAAATCAGTTGTGGCAGCACACTCCTCCCTGAAAAGTGAAGGGAAAACAATGTATAAGAAGCAACCTACACAATCAGTAAAGGTGAGCATGCTGGGGAAGACACAATAGGCGTGTTTGCACTGGTCACCTAATGCATGAAATACGTAAAAATAGTATACTCGACATCTGCTTATTACATGTAGGGGTGGGCGGAATTTGCGTAATCGCGTTACGCAAATCTCCGCGAAACGGTAAAAAATCTCCGCGAACATGCAGAAATTCCGCGAACACGCGGGATTGCTTGTTCGCGATGCTTTTTTCCTGTTTACAGTTGCTGTTTGCGTGCTCGGGGAGAAATATCTCGCGAACACGCATTTTGAGAACGCGAACAAGAAAAAATTTCGCAAAGTCGCGGAAAGCAGAATTTTTGGCAATTTCGCGTTCTCCGCGGAACGCGAAATTACCGAAATTCCGCAAATTCCGCGAGCGGAACGGAATTTACCACCCTGGCCTAATTACATGTCACAGAGGTTAAAAGCATACAAATCGTTATAAACGGTAACCACCATCTTAAGTACTATGAAAAGAGCAACATCCCGAATTCTTTCAGTGAAAATTAAGGACTCCCAAAAAAACAGTTATTTCCTTTTGGCACGTGTTTCTGTCACTCCCTGTAAACTGCTCCTTTAAATGTTACTACAACAAGGGGAATTGGTACCCTAGAAACTCTTGTACTAGTATTTACGACCCCCTCCAAATTCATGAGACTGTTGGACAAGTTACTTACCTTCGGTAACGCCTTATCTGGTAGACACAATCTAGCCGCATATTTCTTACCATAGAATATCCTAGGTGTCACGCTGGATCCGGAAGACGTCATTGACATCGTCCGCGCCGGAAGTAACACAAGCAACACCAATATAAGCGCCACCTCGGCACACTGAGGTCAATTACTTTTCAAAACTTTCCACGCCAGGAGCACGGAGCCATGAAGTGCATTGACAGTGATGTGTTAAGAATAACTAGGGCCCTAAAAGGGATCAGTCCTGACCCTAAAACATCTCTGCAGTGGGGGTAAGGAATCTGAGGCTCGATTATGTCTCTACCAGATAAGGCGTTACTGAAGGTAAGTAACCTGTCCATCTGCTAGAGACATCTAGCCGCAGAATCCTTACCTTGGAATAGATACTTAAGTAATACCAACCCAGGGGAGGGACTGAGGACAAGTTTAGACCAGGAAGTCCTGCAGGACACAGTGGCCAAAAAGGCCTTCCATGTGGACTTGAATATTCAGGAAGTAGTGCTTAGTGTGCATGCAGTGATGCCCACGTTGCTGCCTGACAAATGTCAAGGACTGGAACACGAGGTTGCAGCACTGTGGTCACAGCCTTAGCTCCAGTGGAACGAGCTCTTAAGCCTTCAGGAGGCTGTTTCTTGGCCAGAGTGTAGCAAATTTTGATTCACAGGACGACCCATCATGAGATAGTCCCCTTCTGTACTGCACAATCTTTCTTTGAGCCAACGTACCCCACGAACAGTTGGTCGTCCACCCGGAACTCTTTAGTGCTGTCAAGGTGGGACGGCAAAGCTCTTTTTGGGTGAAGTTGCTCCTCTTTAGAGGGGTGCAGAGGAGCATAGAATGTTGGCAAGGTGACTGATTGCCCCACATGGAATGGTGTTACCACTTTCGGCAAGAAAGAGGTCCTAGTACAAAGCACCAACTTATAAGGAAAGATGGTCAGGTAAGGAGGCTTGAATCACAGAGTCTGCAATTTGTTCACCCTTCTGGCAGAAGTCATTGCCACTAAAAAGGCAGTTTTAAAGGAAAGCAGCTGGAGGGGGCAGTTGTGCAGAGGCTAGAAACAGAGCACACATCAGAAAGGTGAGAACCAAATGAAGGTCCCACTGAAGCATGATGAATGAGGCAGGTAGAAACATATGTACAAGCCCCTTAAGAAATCACTTTACAGTAGGGGATTTAAAGAAAGAGGGTTGATCTGGCTGCCTCAAGAAGGCAGACAAGGCCAAAAGGTACCCGTTAATAGTGCCCAAAGCAGAGCCCTGCTGGGCAAGAGTCAAAATAAAGAGAAGGACTTGAGAGAGGGAAGCAGAAAGATGATCAATAGACCTTTCTTTACAATGGTTTAGAGTGGCAGACATACATGGTCTTGATTGAGGGACGGGTGGCTGCCAAAATCACATTACAGACTTCAGGAGGAAGGCTGAATGCTGCCAACTGCCGCCGCTCAATCTCCATGCAAGAAGGCTTAGTGTTGACAGGTGTGGGTGGAGGACCCTCCCCTGCTGCTGTGACAGAAGATCCTCCTGAAGGGGCAGCCTGATCGGAGTATCGATGTTCATGTGGAGAAGCTTGGGATAACAAACTCTCTGTGCCTAGTCCTGAGGCACAAGAATGATTTGGGTCAGGTCGCTCCTGTTCTTCTTAAGCACTTGGACAGGAGTGATATTGGTGGAAAGGCGTTCAGGAGGTCAGAGATCCACTCGAGACAAAAAGCGTCACTGAGCATGTACTGTCTTGGAAACTTCAGTACACAAAACTGCTGACATTGCTCGTTCTCGGCAGAGACGTATACATCTCCCCACTTCTGAAAGAGACCTTGCGCCACCTCCGGATGGAGACGCCATTCGCAGCCCGCCCTGGCATTCAGGAAACCTGCCAGGTGTTGAACCACCAGGGAAAGGATCTGCTATTCTAGCCATGTCCAGAGACACAGGGCCTCTTGGGAAAGAATCCAGGCACCACACGCCCTGTTTGTTGCAGTACCGCATGGTGGTACTGTCCGTGAACACCTGAACCAGCTTTCCCTTGAAGGAAGAGAGAAAAGCTTTCAATGCCAAGCAAATCGCTCGGAGTTCCAGCCTGTTGATTTGGAGTCTGGATTCTGCAGTAGACTAGTCCTCTGATCTCCACCTCTTGCAGATGGCTGCCTCATCCCAGGAGTGACAAATCTGTCACTACTGTGGGATCTTGTTGGGGAAGGGAGAGGCTCTTCCTCTGACTCAATTGCGGTTTGTCATCCACCACTGCAGATCCTGTGCAGTTCCCTCCGAGATCCGGACAATGCCGGAAAGATTCCCCTGATGCTGTGCCTACTGGAACTTCAGAGCCCGCATATGCAATCTGGCATGAGTCACTAGCAGGATGCAGGAGGCCATGAGGCCCAGCAGCCTCGGAGTCCGCATCACTGAGACCCAGTATAGAAGCTGAAACATCAGTATCATAGCCTGAATATCCTGGACTCGCCAATCGTGAAGATAGGCACGAAACTGCACTGTATCCAGAACAGTTCCGATGAAAGGAAGTGTCAGAGGGAGTCAGGTGTGACTGTCGAGTTGATAGTGAACCTCAGCAAAAGAAGGAGATTTGTTGTAGTTTGGAGGTGAGAGAGGACAGTCTGGGGGAGCTTGCCTTCAACAGCCAATCGTCGAGATAGGGGAAGACTGGCACCCCTGATCTGCACTGATGAGCTCCAACCACCGTCATCACCGTGGAGAACACCCGGGGGGCACCGGTAAGCCCAAAAGGGAGCACTGTGAACTGAAAGTGGTTATGGCTTACCTTGAACTGGTCCCGCCAATAGGCAGGCAGGGCAGGAATGTGAAAATAGGCGTCCTGCAAGTCCAGCGCTTTTTTCCAGTCTCTGGGGTCTAGGGTAGACCAGACCTGAGCCAGAGTGAGCTCAGATCTTGTGTTTTTCCTTTTTGAGGAATTAGTGCGGCTGGTCCCGGACGCAGCAGTAGGGTGGGGAGGGGAGGAACAGGGTGGGGGACAACAAGGGGAGGAGGGGCTATAAAAAAACCACTTACCTGCTGGCCAGCCGGCTGGCTGGCCACCGCCTCTTCTCCGTCCTCTTCCTGGTTTCTTCTCTTTAAACAGGAAGCACCTGTGCTCTCCATAGTCAATCACAACGCTGCAATGCAGCGTTGAGATTGATCTGAGCGCTGTGGTACGGCGCTCAGCCAGGGAATGGGAGCCTGGGCATGTTCTCCACCCAGGCTGTAATGCAGCCTGGGTGAAGAACACGCAAAGTGCGCATGAATGTTTGGCCGGCCCAAGAGGGACGGCCAAACATTCATGCGCACATACACAGCGCCCACCACTTCTTCCCCTGCTCTGAGAGTAGAGCAGATTAGCCCCGCCAAGATGTTGCAGCAGGAACAAATAAAATAATAACGTTGAGTTATTAATATTTTAGTTTTCCTTTTTTTTTTCACTGCGAAGAGCAGTGGGGAGACGCTTCTCTGCCTTAGCGGAGGAGTCGCCACTGGGGCTTGCAGATCTAGAATACAACAAAGGCCTTTATCCTTTTTCAGGACCAGAAAGTAGCGGAAATAGTAACCACATCTTACTTCAGGCCCCGGAACCCTCTCTATGGCTCTCTTGGCCAAGAGAGTCCTGACTTCCTCCTCAAACAAGTTCAGGTGGTCCTCTGGCAGCAGGTCGTAAGTCAGAGGCATGGAGGAAGAGGTAGTCTGGAAGGGGAGGGAAAAGCCCCTTCGGACTATCTGAAGAACCCACTTGACCGATGTCATGTTTTACCAGTGGTGGAGGTGATGGCTGATCCTGCCACCAACCGGCTACTCCTGATATTGAATGCCTGGACTAAGAAGGTTTAGAGGCTGCAGGTGGAAGAGGGGACTGAGGACCTCTGGCCGCGTGACCACGGAGTCAAAAGGAGCCGAGCCCACGGCCGTGCAGAGGTTGCAGTACTTGCACAGTCTTGTGGTTCAGTGGCCATGAAAGGGGCGAAAAGCAGACATGGGACGGGTGGTCACCGAAAGGCCCAAGGACTTAGCCATAGCCAGAGAGTCCTTAAAGCACTCCAGGGTCATGTGCGCTTGGTCTCTGAAGAGACGGGTGCCATCAAAGGGCATGCCCATAAAGGAAGTCTGGACATCCCCAGAAAAGCCAGAAGTTCTCAGACTGGCATGGCGTCCATTAGCCACTGTCGAGGACATAGCTCTGCCAAGCAAATCGGTTGCGTCAAGCCCACAACGGATGGTGAACCTTGCTGCATCTCTCCCGGCTGATACCGCTTGGGAGAAAATGGCCCAGGCCTCCTTCGGAACCTGTGGCAGCACTTGAGCAGCAGTTTCCCACATGGAGTGGGCATAACAGCTCAATAAGCATACAGTGCTCACTGACCACAAAGCAAGGCAGGTGGAAGAAAAAATCTTCTTGACCCAACTATCCAGCCTCTTGGATTCCCTGTCTGGGGGTGCGAAGGGAATGCGCCTTGTGAGTTAGAGGCCTGGACCACCAAACTCTCGTGGGTAGAGTGGTTGGTGAGGAATTTTGGGTCGCCTGCGGCAGGGCGATGGCGGCGGGTGACTGTCCTAGTCACAGGAGCCACTGTGCTGGGTTTGGACCAGGTTCCCAGAAGGACATCAGTCAAGGCCTTGTTGAAAGGCAGAAGCGGTTCCAAGGAGGAGACATCTGACTGCAGGACCACTGTCAACATGTTCCCCTTGACTTCCACCGAAGTGAGCTGAAGGTCCAGGACCTCAGCGGCCCTTCTCACCACCATAGCATTTGAAACTTTCTCCTCTGTAGCCAGGGTAGTGGGAGAAAGCAGGCGACAATCTGGAGAGGTATCCAGTCCAGTGGCCTCACCCAATTCCTCATAGCAGTCCATTTCGAGCTCAGGCTGGTCTTGTAAAGGGACCAGCGACCCCCACTCAATCGATCTCCATTCCTAGCCCCTCAAAATAAGGCTGAGGAACTGACCTAGGATGGCCAATCCGTGTAGTCCTTGATAAGAATGGAGCGGTCGTCGGTGGCCTAGGGAGTTGCAGCATGGGGGCCGGTGCCAGAGAAGGTTGCAGGGGTATGAACGTGCTGATCTGGATCCACCACCGGATCCATTGGCGTCAGCGCCACAGGTGATGAACCTGATTGAGCCCCCTCTGAGCCTCTTTGGCCTGAAGATGCACCGGGGGGGTCAGGTTGCCCCAATATGAAGCATGTGGCGTCATAGAATTCTTTAACTGGGCAGGGTTCGCTCCGGCTCCTGGAAAGGCAGGTAAACGCTGAGCTGGCCCAAGCGCAGGTTCAGCAGAACAAGGCCTAGAGTGTTGAGACTCCTCCTTCACGTACAGACTGATTTATTTTATTTATTTATTTACTTCATTTGTAAAGCGCTCTGTCACCTAACAGGAATCCTGGCACTAGCAATCTCAGAGTACAGTGTAAAAATGTACCAGAAAAAAACATACAACTTACTAGACTTTGGGGAACAACCAGGTTTTTAGTCTCCTTCTAAAAAGAAGGAGATCGCTGATTTGTCTCAATTCCAATGGGAGTCCATTCCAAAGTCTAGCACCTGCTACACCAAAGGTTCTACCACCCGATTTAACTTTCTTGAACCTTGAAGTCTTAACCAGTCTCGCCGATGAAGAGCGAAGGCTTCTAACTGGAACATACCACTCAAACTTCCTCTGCATAGAGATAGGTTGCAGCCCATGCAGGGCCTTAAACACTAAACAGAGGGACTTAAACTGAATTCTCTGTCCTAACGGGAACCAATGGAATTCTGCCAGGGCCAAAGCGGAAGAGGACCTTCTGGGCCAGCCAAAGACTAGCTTGGCTGCCGTTGACTGAACCCTCAAAAGTCTGTCCAGAAGAGATTTCGGAGACTCTAACAAAAGGGCATTGCAGTAATCTAATCTGCTTAGGATGGTGCTTCGTGCCACTAGCACACGCACATGGGGAGGCAGCAGTGGAAAGATTTTCCGCAAAGATCTAATAGCCAAACAGCTACCCACTGTTCTAGTAACCTGAGCCTCCATTGTAAGTTTATTGTTGAACATAACGCCCAGGTTACGGACCGTTTCAACTGGTCTAACTACGGTCAAAGTTTCGCTGGGCCAAACGTTGCTGGGCAACACAGAGGGAACCCTGTCAGCCGAACAGTAAAGCACCTCGGTCTTACCCGCATTAAACTGCAACAAGTTTCCCTTCAGCCACAGAGCCGTGTCACACAGGCAGCAGTGAAACACTTCCAATGAGGTCGACTGATCTCCCTCCAAGGAGAGAATCAGCTGTGTTTCATCTGCATAATTTACAATGTTAATATTATGCTCTTTGATGACCGCAATCAGGGGTTTCATATAGATATTAAATAAAATAGGGCTGATTGCCAAGCCCTGTGGCACGCCATGCGAGATGTTAATAAAGGCAGATTGGTAAGGGGGAGGGACACTGCTTGCTTTCTGTCCGAAAGAAAAGACTGAAACCACTTAAGAGCACAGCAGATCACCCCCACCTCGCTCAACCTACTCAGCAGAGTCCCATGGTTGACCGTGTCGAAGGCGGCAGACAGGTCAAGCAAAATAAGAATAGCTGCCTGACCCCTGTCTTGCACGGAAGGGGAGAAGTTGAAGCACACTTTGACTTCTTGTGTTTCCTATGCGTCTTACCAGAGGGACTCAAAGACTTGAAGTGGGAGGATGAGGACGTAGGAATCCTGGAGCGGTGCCCGGAACTTCAGCTCGACAGGAACCGGGAACAAGATCTCCAGGGAGAACGGCGTGGAGGCGAATGCCGAGCTGCAAGCAGCTTTAGGGACCGCTCCCTCACAGCCTTCGGAGCCATGGCCAAGCAGTCTGAGCATGACCTTGAGTTGTGGTCACAATCCAGGCACCAGAGACAAATTAAATGTGGGTCCGTCATCGACACGGCAGGAAGGCAGGTGCCGCACGGTTTGAATCCAGAATTCTTCTTTGACATTGAGGAAAAAACCTACACACCAAAAACGGGCAACAAAACGTCGACAAAAAGCCTGTCAAAAAGTAAAAGAGGGTATCTCTCTTCACGGATCTGCGCCAGCAGGCACGGAAAGAAAAGAACTAACAGCAACCCAGCCACGAGCACAAGTAGTAAGGAGTGTTGTTCGTTCTGAGTTGTCTGGACTATGGCAATGCGTTGCTGCTGCAGTCCCCAAGGTATCTGATTGGGAGACTCCAAAGAATCCAGACTGTGGCGGCAAAGTTTGCCCTATCGAGACCACGACGATCATCCACATATCTGGCACTGGCGGAGCTGAATTGGCTCTCTGTATTCCAGAGGATACAATTTAAATCACTCTCTATCATCTTTAAGGCGCTGCACGGGACTGGGCATAAACCACTGAAGAAAAAGTTTAGTTGACATGTCCTCACCTGCAGTCTTCGCTGATCCTCGGCTAACCTGGTAAAAGTACCCAGGATTAAAAGAGTAAAATCGGGGTGGAAGAGCTTTCAGTTTTGCAGCAGCGCGGCTCTGGAATGGTCTCCTAACTGATCTGAGACAGATGCAGGATTTGTTGAAGTTTAAAAGGAAATAAAAACCTGGTGATTGCCCAGAGCATAATCTTTTTTATCGTAACATGTTCCTTGTAGCACCATGGTGGCAGTGCACATGTATCTCTGCGCCAGGATGCCCGTAGGGTGACAAAGCGCTTTACAAATCTGGATAACAATAACAGTGCACCAAGGTGGCTCCTATATAGGTGATGCGACATCACTTCAAGCGCAGATGACGTCACCCGAGACTGACTGACGACGCCTACTGGTACGCAAGGGTATTGCTCGGGCAAAAGTCTTCCGAATCCAGCCTGACGCTTGGGATATTCTAAGGTAAGGAATCTGGGGCAAGATGTCTCTATTAGATAAAGCAGACAGTCTACAGTACATTTAAGCCCAGCACAAAATAGTTTTTAAAAAACTCATCTAGTCTGAACACATGCCTCACTCGTATGATTTTCTGCCTTCTGGTCTCTCATGGTTACTGGACAGTACCCACAGTGGATACTGCCGTTTAACACTAGCATCTCAGGGTACTACTAGGCTCCCATTAGATAACCACGTAACTCCCTTTGTACACTTGACCCTCCCAAGCATAAGTTGTCGAGCTATCTCGGCTTACTTTTAGGAGAAGGAGGAATGGCTGCAATGGAGATACGGTATGACACAAAGACAGACACTCACCGTTTAGTTACATCTAGCGGTTTGAAATTGCCTTGTCTGCATATAGAAAAAGTAAAAGCAGTTGAAAAAATAATGACAAAATCTCCAAGCACCTTCCAGGTCAGGAACTGCCTATTCCCCTACAAATAGCTAGATGTGTCCTTCTATCCCCTGTGACGCTATTAGAAGTGATACTAAAATGACACGGTGTTAGTCAATGGGGAAGCATTGGGTATTCTGTAAAGTTTAGTTTACTATAGTTTTTGTTTACAAACAGAATGGTAGTGATGCCGCACAGATTGTATGAGTCATTGTAGGAAAGTAGGATCTGCTTTATGGTTACACCCACATTTTGCTTGGTGCTATGCTGTTTCTGACTCGTCTGACTGGGATCCTGCTAATCAGGACCCCAGTGTCTGTGCTTCCGACCCTTAATTTGTATGGTAAATACTTAGGTACATCCCAGATTGGACACTGATGTACCTTTATCAGTCCCTAGTATATGGTACCCAAGACATAGGTACACTAGAGGTCCCCATGGGCTGAAGCATGCATTATGCCATCCATGGTAGCATGCATTATGCCATCCATGGTAGACCACTCAAACTGTAACTTCAGGCCTGCTATTGCAGCCAGTGTAAGCTAGCTTGCTTGAATCCAGTGGCAAAGTGAGCAAGGGACTCACGTCTGAGCATACCCTGCCAACTTATGGCGAACAAAGAACGGTGATGGATTAAACCCAGATCAGTTGACTGGGGGTGAGTGCTTGCAATGTTCAAAACTCCGTCCATCATTTCCTTTGGTTTTTGCTTTGTTCGCCATAAGTTGGCAGGGTATGCTCAGACGTGAGTCCCTTGCTCACTTTGCCACTGGATTCAAGCAAGCCTGGCTGAAGACGGCTGAAATGCCAGAAACTGGTCCTAGGAAGCTTGTTTCCGGTCCAGGGAAGACATGGCTTGGCAGTTCGGGCTGGACTGTTCCCATGAGGCACAGGGTCAGACTGATTTGCATATGGCCATGTCTGAACTGGGGTGGCAGAGTGGGCTAAAGAACGGTGATGGATTAAACCCAGATCAGTTGACTAGGGGTGAGTGCTTGCAATGTTCAACACTCCGACCATCATTTCCTTTGGTTTTTGCTTTGTTCGCCATAAGTTGGCAGGGTATGCTCAGACGTGAGTCCCTTGCTCACTTTGCCACTGGATTAAAGCAAGCCTGGCTGAAGACGGCTGAAATGCCAGAAACCGGTCCTAGGAAGCTTGTTTCCGGTCCAGGGAAGACATGGCTTGGCAGTTCGGGCTGGACTGTTCCCATGAGGCACAGGGTCAGACTGATTTGCATATGGCCATGTCTGAACTGGGGTGGCAGAGTGGGCTAAAGAACGGTGATGGATTAAACCCAGATCAGATGACTGGGGTGAGTGCTTGCAATATTCAACACTCCGTCCTTCATTTCCTTTGGTTTTTGCTTTGTTCGCCATAAGTTGGCAGGGTATGCTCAGACGTGAGTCCCTTGCTTACTTTGCCACTGGATTCAAGCAAGCCTGGCTGAAGACGGCTGAAATGCCAGAAACCGGTCCTAGGAAGCTTGTTTCCGGTCCAGGGAACACATGGCTTGGCAGTTCGGGCTGGACTGTTCCCATGAGGCACAGGGTCAGACTGATTTGCATATGGCCATGTCTGAACTGGGGTGGCAGAGTGGGCTAAAGAACGGTGATGGATTAAACCCAGATCAGTTGACTGGGGGTGAGTGCTTGCAATGTTCAACACTCCGTCCATCATTTCCTTTGGTTTTTAATTCTGAAACAACCAGAACCTTTAATTGTGGAGAACATTGTAGGAAAGTAGGATCTACTTTTATGGTTACCCCCACTTTTTGCTTGATGTAATGAGGTTTCCGACTAGTCTGACTGCTAACCAGAACCTCAGTCACTGTGCTTTCTCCCCTAAATTGGTTTGGTGAGTACTTAGGTTCATCCCACATTAGACACTGGTGTAACCTGATCAGTCCCTAGTATATGGGAATGAGGGCCTGTACCATGAGCTTTCTTGCCAGGAAAGGGAGAAGTGGAAGCACTTTGCAAAACATTCTTAGGAAGCCATAACAGGAAGCCGCAACCCTCCGGGCCTGGGCCGTGAAGCTGAGCTCTTGATCAAGCCAAATACCCAGACTCATTATCTGGGTCTAAAGGACAGGGGCAGGTACTAGCCTTCTAGTCCCGGGCAGCCCAAAATGGCTGCTGCCGACCAGAGAAATATTTCTGCCCTCCTGCTGCTGAGCCAAGCTCGAGGTGGGGAGGCAGAACAATAGTCATCCTGTTGCACACCTCCCAGACAGGATTTAGTGCATTAGGGCTGGGTGGGTGCGCTTGCCAGTGACCGAAAATCTGCATGAGGGGCACATTTGGTGTCCCTGTGCATAGTCAAGTTCAAACCAGTCCTGGGAGCCGTTGGCTCCTACTCTGGCATAAAACTAGACAAAGGACATGGGAGTAACCTCCCGACTGTCCAGACCCTCCCCTGGAGGATCTCCTGAATCTGTCCAAACCTCTCCTGTGGGTACAAAATTTCTAACCTGGCTATAGGACCCTAGATTCGACGTGGACAAGATTCTGAACTAGAAACCACTAAGCTTCGACCGTCAGGAGTTTGCTTGGGCCGACTTCATCTCCCTCTCAGTATGAAGCATCCCCTGTGCCTGTGAACCATACAGACTACGTGCAGGACCTGTGGAGCATCAAGGACATCCGGAGATCTCTCCCTTGGAGTGAAGGAGTCACTCCCTTGCATTCGCAACAGTGCTGTCTGGCCTGCTGACCCTGAGCTCCTACGGACTTCGAAGGCTTCAAGAAACACAGGAGGTGGGTTTCTACGTCCCTCGAGGTCCGACCTGCTCTCTCACCAAGTTTGAGGTCAGAATCCCATGTGCGGGGCTGCAATACCCGAACCTCTGTGCACCGCGTACATTTGCAAGTGCATATGGTTGTTGGAGTTTCCCGAACAAGTGTATGTGGCTCTGAGTAGCCCCGACCTATGGCACCATTTCCTACTAAGAACTTTGGCCTCTTGGCACCGAGTGCTCCGTGGGCTGCTGTTTGGTGAAATCGCTCTAGGTCATCTTGCGAATCCTGTGCCTCCGGCCTGTGGGTCTATTTGAGGGTCAACTTTGCTTTTCTTGGGCTTCCCTGGTTGCTCCAGGCTTGCCCTGACTCCCCTTGCTGTGGTGAGTCTTCTGGACCTTGCTGGTCTGAACCGTACCTGCAGAATCAACGCACCTGAAGCACCCGACATCGGTGGGCAGTCGTCTACAGAGCCCCTGGTCACTCCTAAGTGACCCAGACTCTGTCCCCTCTGCTTTCAGGTACTCTTGAACAAGAATCCACCTTTGGATTCCAATGGACTCTTTTTTTCCTTCCAGCAATGGCTCTTCTTCAAAGTCCTCCATTGGGTTCGACTGTGGTTTCCGATGCCACTTCAGACCTATGCACCCGGCCTCCCTGGGATAGGTAACTTGGGTACCTCAGTAGCCACAGGTGGGGTGGCTCTCCAACCTCCTTACTTCCACTGGGTTTCTTCGAAGTCCACTGGGAAGGGTCCTTAAACTCTAAAACTTCAACTGCGACTTTCCTATAGAATTGTACTGAGCATCCAGTCGTGTTCCCACACTGCACCCGCCCTCCGTGGGGTCCCTACTTACTCACCTTGGGCGGTTCCTTGGGGTCCCAGCGATTCTATGTCCTCTAGACACTGTCTTGACTTGAGTCACAGGTGTTTTTTATTTTATTTTTATTTGTTTATTGAGCTTTTTTTAGAAGGTAGACAGTACATTACAGCAATAACAAGGGTCACATAGCTAGAACACAGGAGAATTACATACACACCATATCATGGTTCAATACATTAAGGCCATCAAACAGGAATTGAGGACAATTACATGGACAATTCCTCATTTACGGAGAATCAACCGGGTGACAATGTAAAGCGAGACGATTGTTACAGCAACACATTCCCAATGCATAATCACACACTGCAGCAGTTTTTGTGGACGTCAGGGGGGATTTTCTATTGCAAGACTGTCTATTGCAGAAGTCAGCCTCATAACAAGTATGTTCTCCATGTGGCAGAGTCATAGCATGCACATAAAAATATCGAAAACTGGAAACCCCGAAAATCAGAAACACAGGAGAATTACCCACGCTCCATAGCATGATACGGTACAGTGAGGCCATCAAACAGGAATCTAGCGCAGTTACATGGACAATTACACAATTATGGAGAAGTAACCATGAGTCAATGTAAAGCAAGAAGAATTTTTCCGTTGTCACATTCCCAGTGCATAATCACAACCTGCAACATTTTTTCTTGGTTTGAGGGTGGATATCAGGGGGGACATTCTATTGCGGGACATTCTATTGCGGAAGTCAGCCGCAGCCCAGTATGTTCTCCATGTGGCAGAGTTACAGCATGCCCAGCGAAATACCGAACATGGGAAGCCAGTAGAATTCCTACAGTGAGTGTGCATCACTAATGGAATGTTCTAATAAGTATGCCTGCAGCGGGCCCCAGATGTCGCGTGGGCGGGAAGAGCGTGGGAGCAGTTCAGCATAAGTGCAAAGTTGATCCTGCTAAAATATCATATCTGACAGCCAGTCCTTAAATTTGGGCGCTCTACCCCTTCTCCACCTACAGGGTATTCGCCGCTTAGCAATAGCCAGGCTGAAGGAGACAATTTTACGGCTTTGAGCTGGCATGTGCTCAGTATACCCCAGCAGGGCCACAAGGGGGGGATCTGGGGATGGGTAGTGGGATCATGGCATCTAGAGCCGTGGAAACATGGCTCCAATTAGTGTGGACATCTGAGCATTCCCAAGCCAGGTGCAGGAAGTCAGCATTTTCCATCCCACACCTATCACACCTAGTTGTGTCCCGCAACCCAAATTTATAGAGCTTAACCGGGGTGTGGTAGCTACGGTGCAAGAACCTATAATGAATCAGTCGAAGCCTGCTATTAGAGGAGATGGGCTCTGTCTGTTTGCAGCAAAACAGCCATTGATCGTCAGTGATGTCTTATTCCAGTTGCAGTGCCCATTTTGCTCGCGCTGCACTTGGAGGATACTCAACATCACTATACAGTGTATGGTAAAGAGTGGACACAAGGTGCGACGCAGAGGGTGCCCGTAGAATATGATGTAAAGGGGCCAGTGTTGCAGGCTCAGAAGGGTAGGAAGTGGTACTAGCCTGAATACCATGACGAAGGCGAGCATACAAAAATGTTTCCATGGTGGACGGCGGTGGATCAGGGCATATCTGTGGGAGTGTGCGAAATTTACCATTGATGTACAGGTCTCCCCAGCAATGGAGCTTCCTTGCGCGTGCTACCTTTCTAAAGATGCCCTCCTGTAGCAGGGATATATCCGGATGATACATGAGCGGAAGGAGAGGGGAGTATAAGCAAGGGGCATGCATATGGTCACGGATACGGGACCAGGTCATAATCATGCAGTTCACTGAGGAGGGGCATTGTGCCCGAGGGGAAATGTTGGTGAGGAGAACACCATCAAGCGGGGTGGGATCAGCCAGCCAATGTTCTGTGGCTACATGGGGGGTATATAGAGGCTGATGGAACCAAAAATGAGAAAAGTGGGCCTGAGCGCAAACATAGTACAATTCGAAGTAGGGTATGTCAAAGCCCCCTTGGGAATAGGGCCTCATGAGTGTATTCCATTGTATACGTGGTTGCTTGCCACCCCAGACCAAGTGTATCAGTTCCGAACGCAACAAGGCGAAAAAATTACGTCCAGGATCGTAAGGAATGTTAATGAAAAGGTATAAAAATTTAGGGAGATCACCATTTTTAGAAGGGACACCCATCCGGCCATAGACAATTTGAGGGCAATCCACCGAGTAATGCAGCTCGTGATGTGCTCCATTGCGCACCCATAGTTTGTTCTCATTAACTCATCCCGATCTGCCAACACACGGATACCTAAATATTTGACATCAGTATCACACCATTTGAGTGGATAGTCCGTATCAAAGGGGAGAACAGCGTTAGTCAAGGGGAATATCTGTGACCTGGTCTAGTTTATATGAATCCCTGAGTAACCACTGAATTTGATAAATTCCCGCAGTAAGGAGTTAAGATTGTGTTGCGGGTCTTTCACATACAAAGTAACATCATCCGCGTATAACGAAATAAGGATCGGGCGTAATAAGCACCTAAGGCCTTCATGATTATAATGCTGTCTAATCTTCGCTGCAAGGGGTTCCATGATTAAGGCGAACAGGAGGGGAGACAGCGGACATCCCTGGCGTGTGCTACGGGATAAAGAAAAGGAAGAGGAGCTTTGGCCATTAATTAAAACCCTCGCTTTGGGGGCGGTGTATAGTAACCGAATCCACAAAATAAAGCCCACAGGTAGGCCCATATTCTGCAAAATGGTGAAAAGATAGTCCCATTCCACAGAATCAAAGGCCTTGGAGGCATCCAGGAACACTGCTGCCAAGTGCAATCTAGGGTCAACCGCCTGTAAAATGGAAAACAGCATTCTAAGATTATGGGATGTGGCCCTACCTGGGATAAACCCAGACTGGTCTGGAAGCACCAGCTTATCCATAAGTAGACAAAGACAGTTTGCCACTAGTTTGGTCAGAATTTTTGTATCCGTATTGATAAGGTATAGTGGCCATTAAGATTCGCATTGATCTGCAGGCTTGCTGGGTTACAGCAATGACGTGATCAGCGCTTCTCTCATCGTTGTGGGTAGGGTCTGGCCCTCCTGGGCCTCTAGGAAAACCTCCTTAAGCACGGGGAGTAACTGATCTATATATGCTTTGTAAAAATGAATGGGCAGGCCGTCTGGAGCCTTTCCTTTTTTTTTTTTTTTTTTTTTGAAACCGTTTATTACATTTTAAAAAAGGGGTTACAAGTATGGGCCTACAACCATCCGGCCGGCCGCTAGAGTGGCAGAAGTATATGACATACATACAGTAAGAATCTTGTGGCGGTGCAGATCGGTAAATCAGGAGATATCAATAGCGCAGGCCACATAACTCCAAGCCCACAATACGGTTTCCTTTCTTCAAAACATAACAACACAAAAAACCACACCCGCAAGGCAACCCGCCATCCAAAGTGACAGCACGTGCTCCTTAAGTGGGGGATCCCAACCAGCAGCCAAACTCTGAAGAGGGGAATGGGAATAGATCAGGGACTGGGGAACCACATGCCCGTGGCTGAGGGAGGGGGTCGGCTAGGGGGACGGAGCTGGTGAGGCGGCCGGCAGCAGTGGCGGCTCACAAATACCCCCGCGATAGGCGTTCCAGGGGCCCCAGATTTTCACCCACGCCCCAGGCTTACCCCTCGCCACATACACTACCTTTTCACGAAACATACACCAATCCATATGTTCTTTCCAGGCCAACACCGCTGGGGGCCTCTGGGATCCCCACAATTGAGCAATGTCACGCTTAGCTATCATATATCCCAGAGTCACCCACCGCGTCTGCGGGACCGAATAGTCATTTGGTTCCCACACATTCAGCAAGCATCTCCTCGCTTCAGGCAACAGCGCAACACGCGTCACCACACGCAGGACCTCATGCACACCACGCCAGAATCGCTCCACCTGTGGGCATTCCCACAGAATATGCATGAAAGTTGCCAAGGCACCACAGCCACGCTTACACAATCCGTCACCAACAAAGCCCATACGTAGAAGCCTTGGCCCCGTCACGTAAACCCGGTGGAGGATCTTAAGCTGGACGAAGCGAAGGCGAGCCGGGATGGCCACCTCCTTCGGAGAGGCCACCGCGGAAATCCAGTCCTCGTCGTCCAGTTCCAGCCCGTCGGCCACCCAGGCCTCGCGGAGACTAGTCAGCAGGCACGATCTGTCGTTGATCAGTTTTTTATATATAAGGGAGATCGTGCTGTCTGGGACATGGCCATCCAGCACTCTGTCCTCCAGGGGGGAAGACTCCGGAATGGACGCGACATCAGGGAAGACGGAGCCCAGCGCATGGCGGACTTGTAAGTACCGAAAGTACTCACTGCCTTGCAGCTGAAATTCCGTCTGCAGCGTCTCAAAAGTTTTGAATCCACCCCTCGTCCAGAGGTCTCCCACTGTGCTGATTCCGATCGTGTCCCACTTCTCGAAGCCCTTCGATGTCCACAGGGAGCCCAACCTCTCAGACGCATATAGCGGCGTCGCCCGGGTCAAACGGTCCTTCCACCCCATAGCTGCATTAGCCGCGTGCCAGACACGCACCATGACACGCGTCGGTCCCGTCAGACGGGAGTCGGGCGCGCCAGAGTAGAGCGCTCGATTGTAGTCGCCACCGGGCAGGAGCATCTTGTCCATTTCAAATGCCGGGTTCAGGGCGGGCCCGTAAAGGCCATGATTAATCGCAGCTAGCTGGGAGGCCCAGTAATACCGTTTAATGTCCGGGAGGGCAACTCCCCCATCGTACCACGGGAGCGTCAATTTAGCCAGAGCAATACGCGGCCTCCCGTCCCAGAACAGGCGCCGCTGCAGGCTCTCCACCTCACGGAAGTAGCGCGCCGGAACCAAGTCCATAGTGTTCTGAAGCGCATACAGAAAGCGCGGCAAGGACATCATCTTAAACAAGGCCGCTCGGCCAAGCGGCGAAAGCGGAAGACGCCGCCAACGCGCAACGTCCTCCCGCAAGCGCTGGAGGGGGGGTAGCAAGTTCCGCTCGTAGCGGGCCTCCGGGTCTAGAGTAATATATATACCCAGGTACCGGAACCCCTGGGAGGCAATCTGGATCGGGCAGTCCCGTGGTAGGGCCGGAGCCTCCCCGGAAAGCACATACACGCAGGATTTCGCCCAGTTGATGACAAGGCCTGAGTTACGACCGAAGGAGCGCAGAACATCAACCAGGACAATCAGCGAGTTACGCGGGGAGGCGAGATACAAAAGGATATCATCGGCGTAGAGGGACACGCGGTCCTCATGCTCGGGGGTCCAGCGGAGACCACGGATAGAGGGGTGCCACCGCAGCCACCCCGCCAAGGGCTCCAAGGCCAATGCAAACAAGAGCGGTGACAAGGGGCAAACCTGACGCGTGCCCCGCCCCAGCGCGAAGGGGGCCGAGACTCGCCCATTCACCACCACCTGCGCCAATGGGCCCGAATACAACAATTTGACCCAGCTAATGAATCCCGGTCCAAATCCAAATTTCGCCAGCATCGCCCAGATGTATGGCCATTCAAGCGTGTCAAACGCCATAGTGGCGTCTAAGGACGCCAAGATGGCCGGCTCCCGCACAAACGGGACACGCGCGAGCACCCCGTGCAAGCGTCGCAGATTAAGAGCCGTGTTACGATGGGGTATAAAGCCAGATTGGTCTTGGTGGACCAAATCGCCCACCACGCCAACCAGTCGGTTGGCCAGCACCTTGGCGAGGATTTTGGGCTCCGCGTTCAAGAGCGAGATAGGCCTATAGGATGTAACCCGCTCACGGGGTCTCCCCTCCTTGTGGATCACCACGATTGTGGCCAGACGCTGGTCCGGCGGGAGGGAACCCTGCGAGTGGGCCGCCAGGAACATCGCGCGCAGGTGGGGCGCCAGTACATCCGGTCGCAGCTTGTAAAGCTCGATGGGGATACCATTGGGGCCCATGGCCTTGCCGGATGCGACCGAGCGAATAGCCAGGGCAATTTCGTCCGAGGTGGGAGGAGCGTCCAGCAAATCCCTGTCCTCCACCGTAAGGGAGGGCAGCGCGATATCCCGAAGCAGGGCATGAGAATCTTCCTCCGAGCAGGGAGAGACCGGGGAGTACACCTCGCGGAAGTAATCCGCGAAGCAGGAGACAATGGCTTCCGGCTCGGTGACAGGCACACCATCCATCCCCTCAAGCAAAGGAACCACACGACTCGCTCTCTCCCTCTTGTCCAACCACGCAATCAATTTACCAGCCTTATCACCCACATCATACAGTCGCCCCTGTTGCTCTCTACTGAGGCCCCTGGCCGCCTCCGTGACGAGGGCCCTATAGGCCGCCTGCTTGAGGTGCAGAACATGCAACTTGGCGTCTGTGACCCCGCTCCCCAGGTCCCCCTCTAGTTCCACAATTTCGGCCTCCACCCGGGTTACCTCCTCCCGCTCGCGCCTCCGGGCATGGGAGATAAAGGAGAGGGCCTCCCCTCTGAGAACTACCTTAAAAGCCTCCCACAGGGAGATGGCCGAAGGGACAGACCCCACATTCTCATCAAAGTATCGCTGTAAGGATTTGATCAAGTCGGCACGAATAGTGGGGTCACGCAAGTACCAAGCATTGATTGGAGCCACCCTGCCCTCCCCCCTAGGGAAGACATCGAAATGGAACAGCAATGGGGAGTGATCTGAAATGTGCCCCGCGCCAGATGGCACACCTCTCCCACCCTCCCAGCATAGGCCGCCGGGACAAGGATGTAATCAAGCCGCGAGAGGCTACCATGGGCACCCGAGTGGAAGGTGTATTGCCGCTGTGCGGGATGCTTTAGTCGCCAGCAATCCACCAGGCCCAGTGTATCTAAAAGGCCGGACAGCCAAGCCTGTGCCCGGGGGAGGTCCCTAGGGGATGGCGGTCCATAGACCCAGAAACTACCGCATTAAAGTCCCCCCCAACCACCAGCAGGCCACCCGGGAGGTCCAGGAGGAGGCGCCCCAAGTCCGCAAATGTAGTAGATTGTAACCCAGGCGGGACGTACACTGATATAAAAACAAACACTCTACCCTCCATTCTACCCACCAGAACAGTGTAGCGTCCCCTCTCATCATGGCGCACCTCATCAATCTCCAACGGGAGCGAGTTCTTAATCATGATACCCACCCCCCGCGAGCCCGAGGTGAAGCCCGAGTGGGCCACCAATCGATAGCCTCGCCGATTCATGGCATGAAAGGAGTTACCTATAAGGTGTGTCTCCTGCAGGAAGATAACATCTGGTGAGATACGTTTCAGGTACTGCAGGACCACACCACGCTTAATCCTGTCCCCCAGGCCGTTAACATTCCATGACAACACAGTCAAATCCCTACCCCCCATCATACGTAGAAGCAATCAGTCGTCCCCCACAGAGCATCCCGAGAGCAACAATACAATAAAGGGCTTGCCTTGCGGTGCAAACAAACAACACATCCCCCCCACCCCCCCATCCCAACAGAACTCCCCCCTCCCTGCACCCCTGCATGAGCCCAGACAGCCCCCCCAAAGTGCAGTGTGCCTGTCGCCCCATAGATGAAAAACTAACTAGTCCCCCAGAGGAGGAGGGAAGCCCCCAACAGACCCCACACGACCTCCATAGGAGGGGAACATAAACGATCCGTAAATGGTAAAGGAATGTTGTCCAGAGCCAGGCCTATTCGTAACCCCTCAGTTCTGATCCGGCGGGCCCTCCCCGCCAACCGCACCCCCCCCACCCCCTCGGCCCCGATCTCCAGGCAGAGCGTCCAACCAGTCCCCAGCCGCCTCGGGTCGGTCAAAAAAGTGCGTGCGCCCATCCACCTCCACCCTTAGCTTAGCTGGAAAAAGCATTGAGTACTTAAGGTTCAGGTCCCGTAGGCGACGTTTAACTCCGAGAAAACTCAATCTCTGTTTTTGGACCGCCGGAGTAAAGTCTGGGTAGAAATGCACATCCATGTTATCAAGCTTGACCGGTCCCTGTTGCCTGGAGGTCTGCAGGATAGCGTCTCTGTCCCGAAAATTAAAAATCCGGGCAATGAGAGGCCGCGGAGGGGCACCGGCCTTAGGTCTGCCCCCAGGGACCCGGTGAGCACGTTCCACCGCAAAAAGCTTGCTCAGCCCCCGGGGCTGGAGATGGGTAAGGATCAATTCTTCCACAAAAAGATCTGCCGCCTCCGCCTCTCGTCCCTCCGGCACCCCCACAATGCGAACGTTATTCCTCCGGGCCCGACCCTCGGAATCCTCCAGTCGCCGGTCCATCAGGGCGCTCGCCTGGCCAAGCCGGCGCACCTCCTTTTGGAGGGCCACCACGTCCGTCGTGAGGCTCGTTGTGGTGTGGGCCAGGGAATCGACCCGGTCGTTGGTTTTGGACAAGTCAGCCCTCACGAGGCTAACATCCACCAGGACCGAGTCTATCTTTTGCGCTAGGGTGTCGAAGCGCTGGTCCACCGAGGCCTTCATCTCTGCGATGGCGCCCATGACGTCCCGGAGGGTCAGATCCACCGGTTGAGCAGATGCCTCCGTCGGGCCCGCCGGGGATGTGCGCAATGTCTCCGGAGATCCCTTCTGGAGGGTGTAGCGGTCCATACTGTTGGATTGAGGCGCCGGGCCGCGGCGGGTCGTCTTCACCTTCGCCCGGTCGCCATCTTGTTTGGTGGACATGCCTGCTCTCCCACCGTCGTGCCAATCTCCTCGAAAGGGCCGATAAACCAGTTCACGGGTTCCGGGGGGGGGAGGGCGACCACTGGGCCGCAGGACGACTCACGGCCGGCGGGTCAGCCGGGCACCTGGACAAGGCCACACCACCGCACCCCGCTCCGCAACCCTACCTCGCTTGAGGGCAAGGAGAGCGCAAAAGCGAAAGTGAAAGCACGGGGTACGCGAGTCGCCCAGCCCTGCCCGCCGCTGTTGTTGTTCGCTTTGTCCCCGGATCGCCCCACTACTCCAATCCGGGGGGCCAGCGCGGAGAAGGCCGCAACCTTCAATCGGTGCTCCCACCGGTGTCCGGGGTCTGATTCGAAAAAGAAAAACGGATGGCGCCTCAGCTCGGGTTCACCGATGCAGTCCCCTCAACAAGGACAGGATCTAGGCAGGATTAATTCAGGAGGTCGTGGTGGTCCTCGGGAGCCTCGCACCTACGCGGCCATCTTGTTTGCGCGCTAGGCTCCTCCCCCCCTGGAGCCTTTCCTGACGCCATTTGCATTATGGCTTTGCATAGTTCGTCGTCCTCAAAGGGTGCCGCTAGGAATTCACGCTGGGAGTCTCCCAGCCAACCAAGAGCTATGTCCTGCAAGTAGGGAGTGAAATCCGGAGGGGAGGAGTGTTGCGAGCTGTACAAGTCCTTATAATATTTAACAAAGACATTAAGTATGTTGAGACCGTCTCTGTGCCTATTTCCGTCACCGTCCACCACGTCCAACACATAATTAGAGAACCTAGGCTTCCTGATGGTATTCGCCAAGGCCCGTCCAGGCCTCGAACCCTCCCCATATCTACGGGCAGAAAAGTATTTACCTCAAAACTTCACCTCTCTAGACGCAATGTCAATGTAGTCAGTGAGTTTTCCGCGGAGGGTAGCACGCGGAGTGTTAGAGTTAGCCTCCCACATATTGGTTTCCAGTTGCTTTATCTCTAGTTCAAGGCTGCGCAGTCTATTCCTAATGTCACGGAGCACTCCAAAACTCTTTGATATGCAAACGCCCCTGACCGTGACCTTGAAGGCCTCCCAGAATATACCCATGTCGTCGACAGTACCCTTATTTCTAGCAAAGAAATCCTCGGTCTCCTCCCCCAGCTCAGCATGAAACACCGTATCCAGTAATGCCTCGGGTATGAGTCTCCAGCAGGGGTCGAGGGACAATAGAGGTAGGGGGTAGCAGTTCAAGGTATACCGGTGCATGGTCAGAGTGTGTACGAGCTAAGTGCGCTACACTGCGAATCCAGGGTGTCACTCCTCGGGAACAAACCCAGTAGTCCAGCCGGGCCCAAGTAGAGTGGCCCGCCGTATAAAAGGTGCCTTCCTTATTAGCGGGATGTACATACCGACACGCATCAACAAGTCCATGTTCGTCGAATAAACCTGATAGGGTCTCTCTAGTATTGGTATAGTGATGTGGGAGGGGATTAGAGCGATCCATGGAGGGGCAAAGAGCAGTGTTGAAATCCCCACCCCATATGACATGCATGGAGCCTATTTTTAGTATTTGACCCCAGAGGGCGGTGAAGTAACCTGGATCGTCCATGTTAGGACCATAACTGCAAGCAAGTGTGACAGACTGCGTAGCCAGCGTACCCCAGAGTATACAGCTGCGGCCAGAGGAGTCAATATATGTTTCCCCCCACAATGAACGGCGTGTTTTTCTTTATTAGGATAAGTGTGCCATGGGAGTAGGTGGAATATGACGCATAGACACATGTTGAGGCCCATTTGGTACCGAAAAAGGGAGGGTGCCTAGGGTCCATGTGCGTTTCCAGAAGGATGGCTATTTGGATGCGATGCCTGTCTAGATATGCTAATACCTGTCTGCGTTTGTGAGGGTCTCGGAGTCCCCTGACATTCCACGTGAGCAATTTGAGGCATGGGGAATCAGTGTGCGTCATCTATGCGGGTGTGTCGGTGATGTATATTGAAGCTGCCAGTGTCGCAGAAACATGTGTCCAATTACGTATAAAGACCCTGTCTAGCTGTATATGTCCAATATGCACAGGAGCAATTAAGAAAAGTCCCAACCCATACCCCCCCTCCCTACCACGAAACATTGAAACAAACAGTCCCCGCAGAAACTCAGTACAACCCTTCCCACCCCCTCCCACAACAGCACCCCAAACGTGCCGTCATAGCGTAGCCCAATGTTCTGCTCGATTTTCCCGGCCTTCTTGTGAGGAAAGGTGATTGAATGTGACTTCAGTCTCTTACCATTCAAGTCTAAGAGTTAGAGTAGTGAATGGAGCCTATTTACTAGGCACTTCGACATGATCCTGTGCTCTTCCCCATAGATCAGGGCTTGCACACATAGCCTAGGGGATAGATTTGTTAGTATTAGGGATAACCTGTCCTATAGTGAGGGTATTTCATGGAGCCGTGCTGAATTCAGGCCTGGTAGGCCTCAAACGGGAGAGACTCCATCTTTCTTTCTGCTCCGGCAGCTTGGGATGCTTCTAGGTCAAATGTAATGTTTTAGTTATGAGGTGTTATTCGCTTGGAGAGAACCGGTTCAGGCCGGCCCTTATCGAAGGATTGTATTTTTCTTCATGCCGAAGACACTACATCAGGCCGGCCGGCTGGGAACGTGTCCTTGGTATGGGGAGGTACAAGAATTTGGTGGGCGGCAGGTTACGGGCCGGAATTTTCCATGAGGAAACGTACCTCTATATTAGTGAAAGTCTGAGGCAGTGACAGGTTCAGTCCGTAGGCGGCATCTAGCCGTTAGCAGTAAAGCTACTACTTATTCCAGGGAAGACAGACGCCATCTTGAGGGCGGAGAAAAACCGAGAGACAGATACTCTCCTAGCAGAATAGCCAGAGAGGAGAGAGTAGCCGATAAGGAAGAGGTCCCAGTGACTCGGAGAAGGGTGAAGGGAACAGCGCCATGACTGCGGAGGTGTGACTTCCAGGCGAGCCGAGGCACAGACGAGAAGGGAACCTAGATGACCACTGAGTGCAGGCTACACACTACTAAGGTGATGTCGACCCTTTCTTATTAGAGTGTACAACTTAATCTTTCACTTTTCTTTGCAGGTTATGCGTTATATTGTAATGTTATGTGATTGCGTATGTAATGAGTAATAAAGTACCCAGTTTGTAGTGAACCAACATGTGCTGCGTGTTCTTGTATGGGAGGGTAGCCTATTCTTCTAGTCAGCTGCGGCTACATGCAGGTAAGTGGTAACTGAATAAGGGAGAGAGGAGCCCCTCGAACCGGAGAACAGGCTATGCTCGAACTAGCAGTTCTTGTGTGATCTGATGAATAGTGAGACTGATTTCCTTCTTGTATGTTATGGTGATCATAGGATGAACTGCCGTCTGGGTAGAGAGTTCTGGATCCGTATGGGATCGCGAGGCCGCCACTTGTGCTGAGACTGCCGTCTGGGTAGAGAGTTCTGGATCCGTATGGGATCGCGAGGCCGCCACTTGTGCTGAGACTGCCGTCTGGGTAGAGAGTTCTGGATCCGTATGGGATCGCGAGGCCGCCACTTGTGCTGAGACTGCCGTCTGGGTAGAGAGTTCTGGATCCGTATGGGATCGCGAGGCCGCCACTTGTGCTGAGACTGCCGTCTGGGTAGAGAGTTCTGGATCCGTATGGGATCGCGAGGCCGCCACTTGTGCTGAGACTGCCGTCTGGGTAGAGAGTTCTGGATCCGTATGGGATCGCGAGGCCGCCACTTGTGCTGAGACTGCCGTCTGGGTAGAGAGTTCTGGATCCGTATGGGATCGCGAGGCCGCCACTTGTGCTGAGACTGCCGTCTGGGTAGAGAGTTCTGGATCCGTATGGGATCGCGAGGCCGCCACTTGTGCTGAGACTGCCGTCTGGGTAGAGAGTTCTGGATCCGTATGGGATCGCGAGGCCGCCACTTGTGCTGAGACTGCCGTCTGGGTAGAGAGTTCTGGATCCGTATGGGATCGCGAGGCCGCCACTTGTGCTGAGACTGCCGTCTGGGTAGAGAGTTCTGGATCCGTATGGGATCGCGAGGCCGCCACTTGTGCTGAGACTGCCGTCTGGGTAGAGAGTTCTGGATCCGTATGGGATCGCGAGGCCGCCACTTGTGCTGAGACTGCCGTCTGGGTAGAGAGGTCTGGATCCGTATGGGATCGCGAGGCCGCCGATTATAAGAGGTCTTGGTATGTATAGTAGGAATTCCCTGTCCTTAGGTGGTAGATATATGTGGTTACCTATTGTAAATAGGCCCTAGGGAGAGGGAGGGGGTAACGTTCTGGCTGGGTTAGTGAGGCCCTGATGAGCGGGTTCTATCTGATCCGAAAACCCAAGCAGAACACCCGCCAAAAAAGGTAAACAAAGACAGTCGATCTTGTACAACCAACTGCGGCCAGCATGAGGATGGCTTTACGTAGGAAAAATAAATACTAAGAAAGCACCAGCAATATAGGGGAACTCCCATAGGGGGGCGCCAGGGGACAGTACTCCCTTCCAGGGCCTAACTCTAACTGCAGTGCAGTCCCTGGGTGTCAACCCATGGTGGGAAAGAGTGAGGCATTTGGGAAGGGTGCTTGGCAAAGTGGCTTTTGGTTCATCTACATAGCATGCGGCAGGCAATATAAACATGCAAACTGGGTATCAATCAATAGAAGAGCGTCTTAGGGCACTTATCTGTTCAAGTGACTGTTCAGAGGCAGCGAGCCGCCAGAAGGCACAGTGGTGGGCAGACAAACGTTACCAAAGTGATAATATAGCTATTGATATTATTCCACCCCACATTGAACACTAAGTGTATAGTGCGGAGCAGTGCATGTTAGGAGGCAATCCAGCGCAGAATTAGCCAAGTGGATGGGAAGAAGATCTGGAAGCACTGCCCTGACGTGGAGAGAGTCTCAAGATGGTTTTCAGCAAGTCCTCTACCTGCTGTGGGTTGGTACAGAAGACATGTTTCCCATCGTGTGTAATTCGGAGCCGTGCAGGGTATAAGAGAGCATATTCGATCTGAGCCTTCCCAAGTTTCTGCTTGACAGCGAGGAATTTCCGACGTGGCTCCTGCACTGCCAGGGTAAAGTCTGGATAAATTGTGAATGCATTACCTTTAAACTGCAACGGTTTCAAGTCACGTGCCTTCTGTAATGCCACATCGCGATTTCGGTAGTTGAGAAGATGAGCAATGATGGGCCGCGGGGCTTCCCTGGGGTGGGGGTGGGGTCGCGGGCCCAAGGAACGATGCGCACGTTCAACCACCAGGTGCTGCAAGAAGGATTCCTCACCAAAGGAGCTTTTCAGAAGACGGTCAATGTATACCTCCATACGTCCTGTATTTGTGCTCTCAGGAATGCCTAGGATGCGAATGTTGTTGCAGCGGCTCCTAGCTTCAATGTCCTCATTCTTAGCCGCAATAACTTTGAGAAGTTTATCCATCTGAGCGACCTGAGACTGCATCCGAGTAGTGACGTCTTCATTCTCCGATACGCGTCGTTTCGCCTCTTTTAAGTGCCCATCATGCTTGGCGACCTTGTGCACCAAGAAGTCAAGCCGAGTGTTGATAGTATCCATCTTTCTCAATAGGTCCGACAGGCTATGTTGAACCGCTAGGAGCAATGTTTTAACATCATCCTCAGAGGATTGCGGAGTATATTGTGTGCGGTCCATAGTTTCAGAGTCTGCACCAGCAGAGGTGGACCGCGTCGCAGTTTTTTTTTATTCGGAAAATAAGCGAGACTGACGTCCATCAGGCTTCCCCATCCCAGCCGTCCGCTGCGCTGGCAACTCCACAGCGCGAAGGTAGCTGCAGGGAGGCACAGGTTAAAGGGGCTATAGGGCTGCACATTGGGGCGACAGCTGGGGCCGGCTGCGGAGTGTAGAAGGGTATCTAGCGTGACAGGGTCAGGATTGAGGTGTCCGCAATGTGCCGCTGCGCACAGTCGCCCGTCAATACAGGCCACCACCCTAGCGAGTCATGATGGAGGCTCACCAATGGTATGCAAACAGGCCCTGGGCTCTGTAAAGGGCGGAGGGCCCCTCCGAGTGCAGCGTAATGATGAGAAGGTGCAATCAAGAAGTTTCTGTCCCTGTGCGTCAGGATATAAACGCCGATCAGTGTCCCAGAGTGATGCGCGTCAGGGGGGCGTCGGCAGTGCAGCCGGCAGGAGCTTAGCGACATAGGACCGCGAAGGCCCTAGCACAATGCGCAGCAGTCGCCGCAGGGGCCCCCGCGGAGGACGCAGGAGCCGCGCCGGTAGAGTCCAGGGAACCAGCGCAGTGCGTAAAGCGCCACTGATAAAGCGGGCCACAGGAGTTGTAGTGCGTAGCGTGCTGCGGGTAGTGTCCTATGCCCACGGTTATAGCGCTATCTGTATAAGGAAGCACACCCAAGTCTGCGCCCACGCGGCCGCCACTGCCCCGGACCGCGTGCAAGGGTCACACCACGCAGAGCAGCCAGTGCCTCGAGAACTTCATGCGCCGCTCCCCCGAAGCGGGGAAGGCATCGGCCGATTCAGCAGGGAGCCAGCAGGGTCGAGTCAAGGTGTAGTGCCAGAGCCGCAAGTAGGTGTGCAGCGGCAGCCTCAGGAGCAGCAGCGACCGGCAGGGATCCGGTGCAAGGTCGCAGGGCTGCGGCACAGGCCGGCCGATGGTGATGAGGCCCACCTCCAGCGCCAGATCCGCAAGCAGGTATGGAGCATAGCGGGGAAAGAGGGTGCGCTGCTATTTATCGCCCTCCCGCCGCTCCGATGTCCGGGACAGATACAGGTCTCCGCAGGTGGGTGGAGCAGCGGCAGCCTCAAGAGCAGTAGTGACCGGTAGGGATCTGAAGCAAGACCACGGCACAGGACCGCTGATGGTGGTGAGGCCTACCTCCTCGTGGCAAGCCGCGGTCCTCGCGTAGACATTACAGCAGAATCAGGGCTCCAGCAGGCAGATCTGAGGTAACCCCCGCTGTCCACACCACCGCATAACCGGAGCAAGACCGCCCCGGAATCCGCAATTTCTGGCTCAGTGGTAGCGGAGCAGTCAAGGAACAGCCATTACGCCGCAGCAGTATAGATTAGGATAAATTGCGGATGCATTCACCAAGCTTCCCGAGCCTCACAGGTGTGCGGCCATCTTGGATGCGCGCCACCTAGCGCCGACTTGAGTCATGGTTCTTATACCACTATTTTAGTATATGGTTTGGTCCCTCCCCGGGCCCACTGTGTATTAGTGCTATTTACTGTCATTTCTGTGATTAAGTATTGTGTGCTTTGTGATTATCTCCATGTAGGAGATACGGTGTCGTACTAGATAGTGTTATATTACTAAATACATATTTTTATAACTATTGTGTGGTTCTCCTTTCATTTAACCAATACTGTACGGTTGCATTCTGGTAAAACAAGCTGCTTAACATTCCTTCAAGCCTAAGCCTGAAGGCTGCTCTCCACAGCTACCACGTGGATAGCTTCTAAGGTTATCTTAAATCACCATATGGGTTGTTTGGACTGGTGTAGGGTGCCCACTTGAATTAGAAGACAGAAAACACCATCTCTTCTGATCGGTGCAACGAAATTGCAGACTACTTTCAAGGAAAAATTCAAACTATCTATAACACTTTCCCCACCTCACCATTGCCTAGTGACATCTCTGCTCAAACTCCTCTTACTGACTCGGATGAGATTAATAGAGTCCCAAACAATAAAGGGCACACCTTGGAGAATTTCCCTCTCTTAGATCTGGCAACGCTTACAAAAATCTTTTGTCGGATAAAATCGGGCTCACCTTGTGACCTGGCAACCCCCCCATCAGATGGATAAGGTCAAAGAGGTGGCGTTATCACCAATAATGGGAGTGCTAAATCTCTCCTTTACTAATGCCCAGGTTCCAGGTTCCACTCGCAATGGTAAGAGCGCTTCTTAAGAAACCAACCCTAAATCCAGATGTTCTGAGTAACTACAGACCCATATCTCTATTACCCATGGTCAGCAAGATTGTGGAAAAACATGTCAACGCCAGTCTTTCAACTTTACTAGAACCCCATAATCTCTTACACTAGTCTCAGACCGAGTTCCGACCCCAGTTGGGCACGGAGCCAGCTCTGATTCCGGTGGTGGAGGAAGCTGAGAAGATCATGGATCAGGAAGGTGCAGTTGCCATTATCCTCCTCGATCTAAGTGCTGAGTACAACACTGTCAATTTTGACATCCTTCTGAACCAGCTGGGGAACGTAGGAGTAGCAGGGGATGCCATAGCATGGATCCAATCATATCTCAGTGGTAGAACCTTTCAAGTCTTTTCAGGAGAAGCTACCTCAAGATGTTGATCTCTTGGGTATGGAGTGCCTCCGGGATCATCCCTGAGTCCTACCCTATTTAACGTTGACATTAGGCCATTAGCGGACATTGTCCTTCCTTTTGGGATAAAAATCATCACCTACGCCGATGACACCCACTTAGTGGTTTCATTAAAGCACCCGCATAATGCCCCCTCCGACCTAGAATCATGCTTGGAGAAGGTGGCTTTATGGATGCAAAACTCATGCCTTAGGCTCAACGGCGAAAAATTGGAAATCATGTATCTGGGCAATCTACCCAACACTGACTTTAAACTACAATGGCGTACATGCCTAGGACAAGCGCCCATCCCAAAACCTAAGATCAAATGTTTGGGAGTGTGGCTTGACAAATCACTTAAATTTGAACAGCAAGCGGTTGAAGTGGCAGGTATGTGTTATGGCATTATAAGAATGCTGAGGAAAATTCTCCCCCTTCTTCCCAGTGGGGCAAGGAGAACGGTGGTCCAGGCCCTGGTCCTATCGCGCCTGGGCTATAGTAACTCCTTGTACCTGGGAGCACCCAAAGCCAACATTAGGAAATTCCAAGTTGCCCAGAACTGTGTGGCAAGGATGCTGCTAGGAGTGCCAAGAACGCAACCTGAGAAGCCATGCCTGAAAGACCTTCACTGGCTACCGATTCTGGAAAGAGTCAAATTTAACGTACTTTGAATAGCCCACAAAGCCTTGATGGGAAAAGGCCCCACCATCTTTAACTCTCTATCACATTTTACCAACCCAGGAGATCGCTCCGCTCTGCCAGTATGAGCTTGGCCGTGGTGCTGAAAATCCAGAGAACTCGTAGCGGGGGCAGCTCCTTCTCTTATAGCATAGCCAGGTTGTGGAACGCCCTACCCTTGAAGCTACGCTCGGAGATTAATCTTCTCACCTTCCAGAAACATCTGAAAACGTGGCTATTTCAAAACATTAGTCTGTGGACCCTCCCTCCATTTTACTTCTATTCCGCCAGCGCTGGGATGCCTCTGGGTAGCTACGCGCTCTAGAAATTTTAAGTAGTAATAATAATAATAATATACCAGGTCAACTTCTCACACCATCTCTAAAGTGGCTGTAACGAACCCTTTGGGAGGTATTGGTACACCACAGGGAAGGGTGAAAGATGTAGATCTGTGACCGTTACATTCCACGTACTGCGTTCTGTCAGTGAGAAATGAGCTGAGGAGCTTAAGAGCAGTACCTCTAACTCCTATCTCGAATACCTGATTGATAAGGAGTTGATGGCTAACAGTATCTAATGCTGCCGAGATCTAACAAAATTAGGGCAGCGTTGCCTCCTTTGTCTAAAGTTGTTCTGACATATTCTGCGTCTGAGATCAATGCTGTCTCAGTGCTCTGTTGGCTTCTAAAGCCAAACTAAGAAGAATCAAGTATGGAAAATGCTACTTACCAGTATGCATCTGTTCTTGGCATGTAGAGCTGTAGATTTGTATACTTGTGCATAGATCACCATCTGGTGATGGGCTCGGATGTTTGCACTTTGTTTTTGTCTTGGAAGAAGTCATTTGTAGTCACAAGGTAGGTGACTCCTCTTTAGGACGATAGTGCGCATGGGCATCACTACATCTCCAGATTGTTTTGCCATGGAGGGTCACGATGGAGTTAGTAAGAAATAGAAAAGGATGTCCATGTGTAATGTATCTAAGTAAGATAGTACTGGAACAGATAGAGGTATCCGGGGAGGCGGGTGGGCGTATACGAATCTACAGCTCTACATGCCAAGAACAGATGTATACTGGTAAGTAGCAATTTCTGTTCGAGGCATACGAGGTGTAGATCATATACTTGTGCATAGACTATATAGCAGTTACCTCCTTAGCGGTGGCTACCTGTATCTGTTGCAGTGGTTTGAAAAAGTGTTCGTAATACAGCCTGGCCCACACTAGCTTGTTGTTTTGCTTATACGTCTACACAATAGTGTTTTTTGGACGTGTGTGGTGTAGACCAAGTTGCTGCTTTGCAGATGTCATCTAGGGGAATGTTCCCTAAGAATGCCATAGATGCCCCTAGTTTACGTGTGGCGTGAGCCCTAGGGGGAATGGTTAAGGTGCGTTTGACTTTAGCAAAACATATTTGGATGCATTTAACAATCGACCTTGCAATCCATGTTTTAGAGATAGGATTGCTTTTATGAGATGGGGAGAAAGCCACAAAAAGTTGTTTAGTCTTTCTAAAGGATTTTGTTCTTTCAATGTAGTAAAGTATCGCTCTTTTTACGTCTAGCGTGTGAAGAGCACCATTCTGCTACTGAGTCTGGTAGAGGAAAAAACACTGGGAGTTCTACAGACTGGTTAAGGTGGAAACCAGAGACGACTTTAGGTAGAAATTTTGGGTTAGTCCTAAGAACCACTTTGTTATGATGGATTTGGAGAAATGGTTCTTGTTTGGTTAATGCCTAGAGTTCACTGACTCTTCTGAGAGATGTGATTGCAACCAGAAAAGCTACTTTCCAGGTGAGAAATTGTAATTCGCATTTATGCATAGGTTCAAATGGGGGACCCATGAGCCTGGTAAGTACCACATTTAGGTTCCATACTGGAGAGGGTGGAACTCTAGGTGGAATTATTCTTTTAAGTCCTTCCATAAATGCCTTGATAGCCGGTACCGTAAACAAAGACAAGTGTTGTCTGTTTTGGAGATAGGCTATTATCGCGAGATGTAGTCTAATGGATGTATAGGCTAGGTTACATTGTTGTAGATGCAAAAGGTAACAGATAATGTCTTGAATAGAAGCATCTAGTGGGTTGATTTTGTAATTTGTACAGTAAATTACAAATCTTTTCAGATTTGTGGCATAGCAAGCTCTAGTGGTAGGACGTCTAGCCTCTTTAATGATGTTCATGCAGTCTGGCGGGAGATTAAGGTAGCCAAACTCTAAGACTTCAGGTGCCAGATAGCAAGGTTGAGTTGAGTGGGATCTGGATGCCTTATCTCTCCATGGTTCTCAGTGAGAAGCTTGGGTGAGAGGTGTAACTTTTGATGAAGAACTACTGATAGTTCCAAGAGGGTTGTGAACCATGGCTTTCGGGCCCATGTTGGAGCAACCAGGATCATTGTGAGGGAATGCTGTTTGAGTTTCCGAACCACTAGGACAATGAGTGGGAGAGGCAGAAAAGAGTAAGCAAATTTGCCTGACCAGTTCATCCATAGAGCATTGCCTTTGGACAATGGGTGTGGATACCTGGAGGCGAAGCTTGGGCATTTTGCGTTTTGGTGTGTGGCGAACATGTCTATTTCTGAGTGGCTCCACATTTGAAAGAATGGAAGCAGAACTTGAGGTCCCATTCGTGGATCTGCTGTGTTTGGCGACTGAGCAGATCCGCAATTTGATTGTGTACTCCTGGGAGGTGTTCTGCAAGGAGATATATATTTTGGGGAAGGCCCCATCTCCATATGCTTTGAGCTAGGTGCGAAAGCTGCAGAGTGTGCCCCCCCTGTTTTTGTATGTAATACATTGCTGTCATGTTGTCTGTACGGACCAGGACAGCTTTGTTTTCGAGGTGGAGTTGAAAAGATTTCAACGCTAGGAAGATCGCCAACAATTCCAGGTAATTTATGTGGAATTGTTTTTGTTGAGGGGTCCATATGCCCTGAAAGGTATGGGTTTGAAGATGAGCTCCCCAGCTGGTGAGCGATGCGTCCGCTGTTAGCACTACCTGTGGAACCGGGTCGAGGAACGGCCGCCCTTTGTAAAGGTTTTGTGTTTCCACCACTGCAGAGAGCGATGGGTGCGGTCGTCTACCAACACCAGATCTATTAGCAGACCTTGAGCCTGGTTCCACTGACGTGCAAACACTCCTGTAAGGGACGCATTTGGAGTCGTGCATACGGGATGTTGAGGATGCAAGAGGCCATCATCCATATTAGCTGCATGAACACTTGCGCTGGTAGTGAGTGAGGAGGGTGAAAGTTTGCTATTAGAGCTTGTATGGTGCTTATCCTGTTTGGGTTGGGGTATGCTAGAGCTTTTTAAGTGTCTATTGTAGCCCCCAGATATTGTTGTTTGTTGGATGGTTGGAGATGAAATTTGGTGAGGTTTACCGTGTATCCCATGTCGTGAAGCAGTTGAATTGTTTTGTGTGTGTGTTACACACAGTGGCTTTGTGAGTTGGCTTTAACCATATTGGATAATTTGTCTTACCCACCTGTCTGTTGTGATTGAATTCCAGACAGGTAGAAACTGTGAGAAACGTCCCCAGACATGAGTGGGATTATCGGGGGGGAAGTGCAGGGAAGTCACTGTTTGGTGGTAGGGGAGGTGCGGTTATTGTTGCAGCGATCTCTTCCCTTACCATTGTTGCCTCTGCAGCCTCCGGGAAAGTATCCTTTGGAGGACGTTTGAGTGGGGCTCTTTTAGGACAAAGAGGGGTGTTCTGAGCCAATGGTTTTGGAGCCAGCTCTGTAAAAGGAGCAGCGAAAGGAGCCTCTAGGGGAAGGGAATTGTAAGGCCCCCATGGATTTAGCAGTTTCCGTATCTTTTTTCATCTTTTCTAAAGATGCGTCCACTGAGGGGCCGAAAAGAAGCTCTTGATCAAAAGGCTGATTTAGAATAGCAGATTGTACCTCCTGTTTGAATCCGGAGACCCGGAGCCAAGCATGTCTGCGAAACAAAACTCTAGTGTTAATAGCGCGAGATGCGGTATCCGCCGCTTCAAGCACACATTTAATTGAGGTGTTTGTGATCAATTTCCCCTTTTGTATAAGGTTGTTGGCTTTTTGTTTGTACTGGTCAGGAAGGTGTTCCATGAGCTTCTCCAGCTCGTCATAGTGAGCCCTGTCGTACCTGGCCAATAAAGCTTGGGCATTGGCAATCCGCCAATGATTTGCAGCCTGTGACGCAATACGTTTACCAGATGCGTCTATTAGCTTGGACTCCTTATCAGGAGGGAGGGGGGGTGTCGCCTGTACTCTGCGAGTTTGCCCTCTTGCGTGCATTAGACACCACAAGAGAATCCAAAGTGACCTCACCTTTAATGTAAATTGGGTCATTGGGAGCTGCCTTATACTTTTTATCTATCCTGATGTTTAGAATCCTGGCTCTGACAGGGTCCTTAAAACTTCGGGGGCATGTTTGAGCATGCCTTTTAACATTGGCAAGGTGTGAGTGGAATTTTGCGAGGGTGCAAAGGTTTCGAGTAAAAAATCATCCTCTAAGGGATCAGAATGTAACTGTACCCCGTGGTATTGGGCAGCCCTATTGATAAGTTGAGCAAACCCAATACTGTCAACCGGTGGTGATGGCCTAGATGGATAGAGGTCCGGGTCATTATGTGGGTCGGGATCTGTGTTGTAGTCATCCCAAGAGTCTACATCGTGTGGGATGGTATATGCATCATCATCCCCATGTGGATCTATATTCCCACCCCCATCGGTATGATCATCCTCAGTATCGGACGTTTGAGGTGAAACAATATGTGGGGAGAGTGGTGGAGAATTGAGAAGATTTTAATCAGGAGGTGGTGGGGAGGTGTTAGTACTCTTCTCCTTTCTTTTTAAGGGTATTGCAGGTTCCTCTGAAGTGTCCATTTTCCTCTTTTTTGGAGGCTTGGCGACGACTTTGCCAGTCTCTGGATCAGTAGAAAGAGTTTTTTGTTTGGGATCCATAAAATCAGGTTAAGGTTGTATGGGTAAAATGTCTTTTTTCGGTGCCGAAGATTTTGGGTCAAAATGTTCTTTGGACTGAGTCTCTGTGGTTTTTTGTGGGGTCTTGGCCTCCTTAGGTTTGTTCTAGGTGTTTGTGACTCCACACTTTTTTCGGTTGCGACGATTTTTTCAGCTCCGAAGATTTTTTCGGTTCCAAATGTTTGTCTTTGGTATGTTTCGACGCCAAGGCTGTCTTCGGTGTCGACGAAGAAGGGTGTGGCACATCTGTGGTTTTGTACTTCGGTGCCGAAGGTGACTTTTCAGCACCGGAATGGGGTTGGCTCGAGCCCAAGCCGGAAGGCTTATGTTTAGGTCTCATAGCCGGGTCCGAGGGAGGGGCGTCTGAGACATGTTGTCGGTGTCGACCTGCGGGCGAGGGTGTTACCGGAGCCTTAGGTGTGGTTTTGGCTGGGAGAGGGGTTTCGGTACTCACGGACCGCTGAGCCGGGGTGACTGTTTCGTCGTCAACGCCGGAATCGGAGATGGAGATGTCTTCTTCATCACCGTGTTGCTCCGGCTGGACATTGGGATCTGCTCTGAAGATGTCTGGAATTGAGCTGCTTCCGCGAGACATTTCGAGACGTCGAGCCCGATGATCACTGATGGTTTTCTTTTACCTGAAAGATGAACAGGCCTCGCAGTTCTTGTCTTCGTGATCCGGGGAGAGGCAGAGGTTACAGACCTCGTGCAAGTTCGTGTGTGGGAACTTAGCACCACACCCGGGGCATGTTTTGAACGGAGTCCTTTCCATTGACTGCAGGCGTGGTCGGCGCGGACAGGCCCAACGGTTTTTAAAGATGCGTGTTGAAAAGGAAACGCGATCGAGACAATACTGTCCAGTGGAGAGGGATTGCGCGTCGAAGGGAGATTCAGAACTGATATTGACCCGGAGCACAGCAAGTCACATCCGAACCTGATGGCGGAAACAAACAATCTGGAGATGGAGTTGATGCCCATGCGCACTATCATCCAAAGGAGGAGTCACCTACCTCTTGACTACAAAAGACTTCTTCCAAGACAAAAACAAAGTGCAAACATGCAAGCCCAATACCAGATGGCGATCTATGCACAAGTATACGATCTACAGCTCATATGCCTCGAACATCGTGTTCCTGGATATAAAGAGAGAACTCGGTGTTTATAGCTTTCTCTATCAGTTTGGCCAGAAAGGGAAGTCGAGATATTGGCCTGTAGAATTTCAGCCCCCAGATTAGGTTTTTTTAAAAGAGGAAGAACTGATGCGACTTTCCAACTTTTTGGGAAGTAACCAGACAGGAGCATTTGATTAAAAATCCCCAGAAGATGTCCAGGCACTATGACTGATCCCAGCTGCAGAACTCTAGGAGGGCATGGGTCGAGAGGTGAACCTGACTTAATTTGCCTGAACAAGTTGGTTACTTGGTCTATTGTAAGGGTGGAGAAAGCCAAAAGAGTGGGATTCCAGATCCGGACAGCAAGCCGGGGCTGCTGCCGGCCAGAGACACGTTTCGGCCCTCCTGCTGCTGAGCCAAGCTCGGGCAGGGGAAAGCAGAACTATAGGTATCCTGTCACAGGAGGGTTTAGTGTATTGGGACAGGATGGAGGCGCTTGCCAGCGCCACATAGTCTGCGTGCAGGGCTCACTTGGTGACCTCCATGCATAGTCCAGTTCAAACCAGTTAAGGGAGCCATTGGCTCCCGCTGTGGTGCGCAACTGGACAAAGGACAGAGAAGTATCCTCCCCCTTGTACAGCCCCTCCTTAGGGAGGGACCCCTGAATCGTCCGAACCCTTTCCTTAGGGTATTTAAGGGCTTACCTGAGGGTGGGTCCCTAGATTAGTCATGGGACAAGATTAATTTCAGTCACCACTTCTGCTTCAACCATCTGTGCACTCTGGACTGTGGGTCCTCTGGAGGGTCCTCTTTGAATCCTTTGGACTCCCCTGATTGCTCGGGTGTGCCCCGACTCCCATGCTTGTGGTGAATCACCTGGACCTTGCTGGTCCCGACACTGCACCTTCTTCGATTTCTACGTTGTTTGCAGTTGCCAAGGCTTGTTGGTGTTCCCGCCGCACACAGACCCCATAACTCTCGACATCCGACGTGGAACTGCTCATGATCGGCTCCTGGTCTTCCACAGCGTTGCTTGCACCTCACAGCTGCAGCTCCAAGGTCACTGTCAACTCTCCTTCAACACCTAACCGGTGGGCATTCGTCTTCCACACCCAAGTGGCATAGACTCTGTCCCCTCTGCTTGCAGGTACTTTTCGACTTGAATCCACCTTACGGTTCCACCGGACACTTTCACCTTCCACAGCAGCGGCATTTTCCTGAAGTCCTCCAATGGGCTAGACAGCGGTTTCTGATGTCACTTCACACTTATGCACCTGGCTTCCCTGGTGCAGGTATCCTGGTTCCAATGGTATACATGGGTGGGGTGGCTCTCCAACATTCTGTCTTCCACAGAGTTTCTTCAGGGTCCACTGGAAATTGTGACCGCGACTTACCTATCGACTTGCATTGCTCCCGCAAGTGCTCCCACTCGGCACACAGCCTCTGTGCTTCTCATGGTTACTTACCTTGGGTGGTTCTGTGGGTCCCCGACACTTCTACATCTTCTGGGTATAGTCTTGACTCGAGTCGTGGTCCGCATACTGCTATTTTAGTATATAGTTTGGTCTTCCCCTTGGGACCACTGTTTTACGTTCCACTTACATGTTTCTATTGAAAAGTATTGTGTGCATTGTGTACATCTCTGGCTAGGAGATATCTGTATGTGTTAGTGAGTGTCTTATAATAAATAAAAAAAAAATTAATAACCGCATTATAAGATTATGTTCCGGTAAAACAAGCCGTTTTACACTCCTTCTGGACTAAGCCTGAAGGCTGCTCTTCACAGATATCACTTAGAGAGCTTTCTAAGGTTGTCTAAGACCACTAAAATCACCATAAGGATTGTCTGGATTGGTGTAAGGTGCCCACTTACATAAGTGTGCACCATATACCAAGCCAGTTTCTCACAACGATTATCCCCATTTGGATAATTTAGTCCAGGAGATGTGGAAAGACCGTACCAACTAGTGGTCCTCTACACCTTTTGCTCAGGACTATCATCACGAATGCCCCCCACCCTTAAAGCCTAGGAAAATCATATGACAGAATAGAGAAGAACACCCCGACCCGTGTGTCTTACGTATGCTGATGGATAGATATGGGACACAGATAGAAACTTCAGGTCGGCCCAACACGAAGACCCCACCTTCAAAGAAGAATGGAATAATGCTACCGATCAAGTCAACCATTTAAAAGGAGGTCCCCAATTTTTCGTAAAAGGAAGGGTTTCTATATCATAAGGGAAGGAGAGGAGAACCATCCCAGCTGTTGGTACCGGACCCTTTCAAAAGAAGATGTTATTTCTAGCAAACATTCACCTGCTTGAAGGTCACTCTAGGACAGAGAAAACAGAAAAATCTATATTAGGTAAGGTTTTATTGGGCAGGCATTTACCGGTAGGCAAAGCAATACTGTATGGAATGCCTTATCTGTCAAAAAATAAATAAACGTAGACACAGACCAGCTAAAGACCCCTTAATGCCCTTGCCAATAATAGAAGAACCTTTCACTAGGGTAGGTATGGTTATCATGGGCCCTCTTCCCTCCGGTTGTGGGTGTCATAATGTATTAGTCCTTGTTGATATGCCACGAGATTCCCTGAGGGCGTAGCCCTGCGACACCCTAACAAGACCAATGTAGCCAAAGCAACGATTAACATATTTTTCAGGGTAGGATTCCCTAAAGAAATCCTGACAGACCAAGGGACAACTTTTGTGTCCAAATTGATGAGAGAAGTGTGTCAACAGCTATGGATTACGCAAATCTGGATAGCAGCCTACTACCCTCAAACGAATGCTATGGGAGAATGTTAGAACTCCACTCTAAAAACTACCCTAAAGAAACTACTTGACGTAGAGACATGGAAGTGGAACGACATGTTACCCCTTGCGTTATTTGCTATCCGATGTAAAGTACAAAGCAGCACAGGTTATTCCCCCTGAAATGACTTTTTGGAAGACAACCCCGGTCCCTCTTAGATATGGCCAGGAAAGGTTGGGAAGAGGAAAAGGATGGACCCCAAACCCCTACTAGAATATGTGACAAGACACACTTAGGACAAATCAGGGAAATAGTAAAAAAAAAAAAAAAACCTTGAATAGGCACAGATGGCCCAAAAAGTACAATACGGTAAAAAAGCGAAAGAAAGGTCCTTCCAAACAGGAGACTACACATTACTTATGTTAGCTCCATCCAACCCTAAGCTCCTGAGCCAGTAGCAAGGCCCCTATCATGTATTGGAGAAGGTCACACCAGTTACTTACCATATTGAGTTGGACTCAAACAAAAAGACAAATTAGATTTACCATATCAGTCTTTAAAAAACAATGGGAGGCTCCAGAGCAAGTACTTGTGGGAATCCCTAATGACATAAAACCATGTTCCTGCAAAGCATCGATCCTGATCTTCCATGGACCCTTAATCAGGAATTACTGCTACAACTCCATACCTGTCAGGAGGTGTAATGGATTCGAACCGGTAAAACTACTATAACAGAACACCCATCAATACCCTACCTGGAAGAAATGTGTAGACTACGACCTTACCGTATACCAGAAGCAAGGGGAACTGCGGCACTGGTGTTACTTGACCTTAGTGCCGCGTTTGACACGGTCTCACACGCGATACTATTGCAGCGACTGGGTGAAGCAGGTGTTTCTGGCGTGGCACTGAAATGGTTTCGGTCATTTTTAGCAGGTCGTTCATTCCGGGTCGCTACACCTCCATTTGATTCTAAACCCTATTTCATCGAGCAGGGAGTGCCCCAGGGGTCGGCTCTTAGCCCCACGTTGTTCAATCTTTACGTGCAGCCGCTGGCTGCGGTCGCCAAGCAATGGGGCCTGACTATGGTTTCCTATGCGGACGACACGAAGCTGGCGGTTGCACTTAATGGGGTTTCCGACTCTGAGGCACTAAGGTTTAGGGAGGGTTTGTCAGCAGTGGCTGGCTGGTTGACGGCCAATTGTTTACAACTTAATGCCAAGAAAACGGAGGTCCTTATTGTCGGTAAGCTGAGCAACCTCTGGGGTACTCAGTGGTGGCCCCCAGAGTTGGGTTCAGCCCCTATCCCGGTTCCCGAGGTTAAAAATTTGGGTATCTGGCTAGACCCCGCCCTCCGCTTCTGTGGACACACTAAAAAAGTGGCGGCTACTTGCTTTGGTATCCTGCGTGGGCCAGCCCTTAAATTTTTGACGCCCCCACTAGACAGCTGATAAATCAGGCCACTATACTCTCCCGGCTCGATTATGCGAGTTCGCTTCTGCTGGGGGCCAATCAGGCGGAAGTTACCCGGATGCAGCGCATACAGAACGCGGCGGCCAGAGCATTGGTGGGTTTACCTAGGTTTTGCTCTGCTAAGGAAACCATCCGGAAACTTCATTGGCTGCCCATGGCTCAAAGGATTGAGTTTGAATATGCTACTTACCAGTATGCATCTGTTCTTGGCATGTAGGGCTGCTGACATTCATATCTGTGCATAGATCGCCGCCTAGTGTTGGGTCCGGATGTTTGCACGTTGTTGTCCTGGAAGAGTCTTCGAAGTATCCTTGGATAGGTGACTCCTCCCCTGGACTACAGTGCGCATGGGCATCCTCAGATTGTTTTTCGCCATTGTGGCAGTGATGGAGTAGATACAGAAAGTGATGACCATGCTTGCAGTAATTCTGAGAGCTGCAGCTGCGACAGGCGCCGGGGAGGAGGGAGGGCGATATGAATGTCAGCAGCCCTACATGCCAAGAACAGATGCATACTGGTAAGTAGCATATTCAGTTCGAGGCATGTGGGCTGCTGAATTCATATCTGTGCATAGAATACATAGCAGTGCCCTCTATTGGCGGCGGCTACCCGTGCCAGCTGCAGCGGTCTGAAAAAGTGTTTTGAGAACAGCCTGTCCTACAGCTGCCTGCTGTTTTGACTGCACATCTACGCAATAGTGTTTTGTAAATGTGTGTGTAGTGGACCATGTGGCTGCTCTGCATATATCATGCAGGGGAATATTTCCTAGGAAGGCCATGGAAGCCCCTAACTTACGTGTTGAGTGGGCTCGTGGTGGAATAGTTAATGTGCGTTTTGCTTTTTGATAACAGATTTGAATACACTTAACTATCTATCTGGCTATCCCTGCTTTGGAGATGGCGTTACCTTTGTGGTGTGGGGCAAAGGCAACGAACAGTTGTTTTGTCTTCCTGAAGGGTTTAGTCCTATTGATGTAGTACATGAGGGCCCTCCGCACATCTAGTGTATGTAGTGCCCTTTCTGCAACAGTTTGTGGGTTTTGGAAGAAAACTGGCAGTTCAATAGTCTGATTCATGTGGAACTGCGATATTACTTTGGGCATGAATTTGGGGTTGGTACGTAGTAAGACCCTGTTGGTGTGAACCTGTATAAATGGCTCTTGAACGGTTAGTGCCTGGAGTTCACTAACTCTTCTCAGGGAAGTGATCGCTACAAGGAAGGCCACTTTCCAGGTAAGGAATTGAATCTTGCATGAGTGTAGAGGTTCAAAGGGTGGACCCATCAGGCGTGTGAGGACCAAGTTGAGGTTCCACATTGGAGCCGGTGGGTGGCTTGGTGGAATGACTCGTTTGAGTCCTTCCAAGAATGCTTTGATGGCAGGCACTCTGAATAGAGAGAGGTGCTGCCTGGTTTGCAGATAGGCTGAGATTGCGGTCAAATGGACACGTATAGAGGTGTACGCCAGATTGCATCGATATAGGTGTAAGAGATAACAGATGATGTTTTGGATGGATGCGTCCAGCGGGTTGATGTCATTATTACCGCAATAAATGACGAACCTTTTCCATTTGGCTGCATAGCAAGCTCTGGTAGTGGGTCTCCTGGCCTCCTTGATGATGTCCATACAGTCAGGTGGCAGGTTGAGATAGCCAAACTCTAGGACTTCAGGAGCCAGATCGCCAGATTCAGCTGTTGCGGATCTGGGTGCTGAACCTCTCCATGGTTCTGCGTCAAATGCGCGGGTTTGATCCGCAGCCTTTGATGCGGCACCACGGAAAGTTCGAGGAAGGTGGTGTACCACGGCTGGCGTGCCCACGTGGGAGCAACTAGGACGAGTGTCAGGGAGTGTTGTCGGAGTTTGCGGGCCACTAGCGGTATCAATGGCGCTGGGGGAAAAGCGTACGCAAATCTGCCGGACCAGTTCATCCATATCGCATTGCCCTGCGACTGCGGATGTGGGAATCTGGCGGCGAAGCTTTGGCATTTTGCGTTTTCACTTGTCGCGAATAGGTCTATCTCCGGATGACCCCACTGCTGGAAGTACGGTTGGAGTACTGATGGGTGTAACTCCCACTCGTGCATCTGGTGGCTGTGTCTGCTGAGCAGATCCGCCATCTGGTTGTCCTTGCCAGGGAGGTGTTCCGCCATGAGGAACATGTTCCTTTGAATGGCCCACTTCCACATGCTCTGAGCCAGATGAGACAACTGTGGAGAGTGTGTTCCTCCCTGTTTCTGTATGTAGTACATTGCGGTCATGTTGTCCGTCCGGATCAACACGACCTTGTTGCATAGATGTACTTTGAATGCCTTCATGGCTAGGAAGATTGCCATCAATTCCAGAAGGTTGATGTGCAACTTCTTTTGTTGTGTTGTCCATAGTCCTTGCACTGTGTAGTGGAGTACATGAGCTCCCCATCCCTGGAGAGACGCGTCCGCTGTCAGTACTATCTGTGGGACAGGCTCTTGGAATGGTCGGCCCTTGCAAAGGTTTTGTGGATTCCACCAATGCAGAGAGTTGTATGCCCGACCGCTCACCAACACTAGGTCCTTTAACTGTCCTTGAGCCTGATTCCACTGACGTGCTAGGCACTCCTGAAGTGGGCGCATATGTAATCTCGCGTGCGGGACTATGAAGATGCAGGAGGCCATCATGCCTATCAACTGCATAAACACTCGTGCTGGAAGTGAGTGATTGGGTTTGAACTTGGAGATCAGCAGTTGTATGCTGTTGATCCTCACTAAATTTGGCTGAGCTGTGGCCGCCAGAGTGTCTATAATCGCACCTAGGTACTGTTGTACGTGTGCGGGCTGGAGATGGGACTTTGGATAATTTAGTGAGAACCCCAGACTGTGAAGAAGGTGAATGGTGCGGGACATGTGGCTTGCACATTGCTGGGCTGACTTCGCTTGAACGAGCCAGTCGTCTAGGTAGGGGTAGACGTGTATATGCTGCCTCCGTAGATGTGCTGCCACCGTAGCTAGGCACTTCGTGAAAACCCTGGGCGCTGTTGTCACGCCGAAGGGAAGGACTTTGAACTGATAGTGCTGCCCCTGAACAGTGAACCTGAGGTATTTTTTGTGTGAGGGGTGGATGGGTATGTGAAAGTACGCATCCTTGAGGTCCAGTGTGGCTAGGAAGTCTCCCTGCTTGAGAAGCGGAAGGACTTGCTGTAGAGTGAGCATGTGAAAGTGCTCTGAAAGAATTTACTGGTTCAGGGGTCTCAGGTCTAATATAGGTCTGAGCGACCCGTCCTTTTTTGGAATTAAGAAGTAGAGGGAGTACACTCCCGCACCCTGCTCGTGGATGGGTACGACCTCTATAGCGCCTTTTAGAAGCATACTTTGCACTTCTTGCTGTAAGAGCGTTAAGTGCTCTGAGGACATAGGACGGCTTCTTGGTGGTATTGTGGGTGGAGTGGAGGTTAACTCCAGACAGTAACCGTATTTTACAATATCTTTGACCCACCTGTCCGTGGTGATGGAATTCCACGTGGACAGGAACCTTTGTAGCCTTCCCCCGACAGGTGTTATGTGGTCGGGAGGAAGGGAGAGGGCGTCACTGCTTGTTCTTGGGGGAGGACCTGGTGTTGCCGTAGCCGCGTCCTCTGCCCTTTGTGCTGGAGCCACGATATCCACCTCGGGTGTTTTTATCATAGGTGGTCTGTGTATTGCCTTTGTTATATGTTTGTTGTGACCCCTGTCCTCTACCTGCTCCCTTGTTTCCGGGGCGACGAAAGGAGCCGCTCCGAAAGGACTGAGTTTGTAGGGCGCCCATGGACTTTGCAGTGTCCGTGTCCTTTTTTATCTTTTCGAGGGTGGTGTCAACCTCTGGCCCGAATAAATAGTCGGGGTTGACGGGCTGGTTCAGTATATTGTTTTGTACCTCAGGCTTGAATCCTGAGATCCGCAGCCAGGCATGTCGGCGCAGCATGACGCTTGTGTTTATGGCTCTGGCAGCCGTGTCTGCAGCATCTAGTGCGCATTTGATGGAAGCGTTCGTTAGTAGCTGTCCTTCTCTGATGAGCATTTCTGCGCCTTCCTTGAACTGGTCAGGGAGATGTTGGAATATTTGCTCCAGTGTGTCATAGTGCGCTCTATCATAGCGAGCAAGGAGCGCTTGAGTGTTGGCTATGCGCCATATGTTGGCAGCTTGGGCGGCAACTCGCTTGCCAGAGGTTTCTAACACCTTGGACTCTTTGTCCGGGGGAGGAGCGTCACCTGTCGTTTGCGAGTGTGCCCTCTTGCGTGCATTCGCTACGACGATGGAGTCGAGTGGTAATTGTCCTCTGATGTAAGTAGGATCCCCAGGTGCTGATCTGTATTTTTTATCAATCCTGGGGTTTATCACTCGTGCCCTGGTGGGTTCTTTGAAAATGTCCTTGGCTGGTTTGAGGACCCCCTTCAACATTGGCAGAGTCTTTACATGTCTTTCTGAGGATGCAAAGGTGTCCATTAGAAAGTCATCTTCGATGGTATCAGAGTGAAGCTGTACCCCATGGTTATTTGCAGCACGTTCAATAAGAGCGTTGAACGCCGCAGTATCCTCCGTAGGAGATGTTTTTGCCCCATAGAGTTGTTGGTCCTGTGCATCGAGAGGTGCACTGGGGTCTGCAGGGTCGCCCCAAGTTTGATCAGGGTCCTGCTGGTCATCAGGGTCCGTGTCTACATGGTAGGGGACTTGGTCATCCATGTAGTCCTCCAATGCATCCGTATCGGAGCGTGTGGGGGAGAACCGGTGTGGATCCTGGTAGGGTGAATGGAAGGGTTCATAAAGGAGAGGTTCCGATTCTGCAGGCAACTTCCTTTTTAGTGGGATCCTGAAAGGGTCCAAAGGCGGCTCCGAAGTTATCCTTCGGTCGTGGAGAATCATCCTGCCAGTGTCGGCGTCGATGATACGTGCCGGAGACGTCTCAGCAGGTGTGACCGTAGGTTGGGTGACACGTGTCCTGAGTTGGAACATTTTTGGGATTGTCGACGGAGGCAAGCTGAAGGTAATGTTGGCCGGCACCGAAGGGGCTGCTGGAGCTCCGATCGAACCGGAACCCGACGTGTCCTGGAGGACAGCTGTGGTTTTGCTGCCTTGCGTCGCACCAGGTCGTACTTGGGGCGCCTTCGAGGCTTTGGCACCGGCCAGGCTCGTAGAGGCGGCCGTGGATTTTTTCGGCGCCGGCGGTTCATCGAGTCGAGGTGCAGAGAGCACCGTCGAAGTCTTCGATACCTGAGGCTTAGGTGTCGTCGAGGGAGCGATGCGAGACACAGCAGGCGGTACGGCCCTTGGTGTCGTTGGTGCCGGTAGCCGAACAGGTTTGTCGGTGCCGATGGCTTTTTTCCGTTTGTCGACTCCAACGTCGCCCGCTTCAAGTTCGGCACCGAAGTCCCTCTTGGTGCGGTCGGTGCCGACGCGGTGCGCTGGCGTCGAAGGCCTCGATCCGACCAGCGCCACTTTCAGTTTCGGTTTCGGTGGAACCGGAGCAGCTTTCGGTTTCGGTTTTGTGGTAGGGAAACCAGCCTGTTTATGTAGTAATGGCTGCCGCTGAACGTCCGAGGCCGGGCCCGAGGGCGGGGCCGAAGAACTGCGGGATGGGTCTCGGGTAAGGCCCGAAGGCGATCCCTCGACCGGAGCCATAGGCTGTGGCACTGGTGTTTCAACGGTTTGAACAGGTAGGCCTTGTTCATCATTGGAGCTACTCTCTTCGGCCCCTAAGGCCTCCTCGTCGTCTCCTACCTCTGTGTCGTCTTCACCTCTGTGGAAGAGTGACTCGTCTACCTCGTCCGATCCGGGTTCGTGTTCGGAAACGGGACTGGAGGGCAAGACTTCTAATTCCTCGACGTCTTCGGCCTCGTCGAAGATGTCTGTTGGGGCCGGTGCCGCGTGCTGCGCCTCGAGTCTCGCCGCTCGTCGATTCCGCAGAGTCTTCTTGGAACGGAACCGGGCACAGGCCATGCATGTCGATTCGTCGTGGTCCGGCGAAAGGCATTTGTTGCACACCGGATGGACGTCGATGTGTGGGTACTTCGCATTGCATACCGGACACCTTTTGAATGGCGTCCTCGATTCCATCGTCGAAGTAGTCGATGGACAGGTAAATGCGAAAAAAGTCGGTGCTGAAAGTTAGTAAACTAACAGGATTGTATCGAAACCCGATCGATAAACAGTACCGACGCAAACTAAAGGCCTTTTGGCCTCGAAAAAATATTTTCCTAACTTGAGCTAAGATAGCACATCCGAACCCAATGGCGGAAAAAAACAATCTGAGGATGGAGAGGATGCCCATGCGCACTGTAGTCCAGGGGAGGAGTCACCTATCCAAGGATACTTCGAAGACTCTTCCAGGACAACAACGTGCAAACATCCGGACCCAACACTAGGCGGCGATCTATGCACAGATATGAATTCAGCAGCCCACATGCCTCGAACTAAGACATTATGTCTTTCCTTCAAGATTCTTAAGTTGTCCTTTCCCCCGATTTTAGAGCATCTTCTTACCCCCTATGTCCCCTCCTGGCCTCTGAGGTCATTGGGTCAAAATCTAGCAGTAGTTCCACGGTTCAAACGCTGCAGAGCGGGAGGGCGCTCCTTCCGCTACTTGGCGGCTAGGCTCTGGAACTCATTACCTGCACACATTCGTGCCTTGGATGATCTGCTTACGTTCAGGAGGGCTATTAAAACCCATCTTTTCCCCTCTGGATCGTAATTTCTGTTTTGGACTGCTTATCCTGCCCGTTGCTTCCTCTTTCTTTCTGATTTTCTTCTTCTTTTTCTGTCCTATGTATCCTTTTCTGCTAGTCAAAGCGCCGGGACGCCCCTTTGCTGGGGCAGCTGTGCGCTCTAGAAGCATGATTAACATAACATAACTGTTACAGCACAAGAGGTGAATCAAATGCTGCAAATGGGTGTTACTGAGCCGCACTATAGTGAATGGAACTCCCCAATTGTATTGGTACCTAAACTGGACGGATTCATCTGGTTCTGTATTGATTTCCGTGAGGTCAATAACATTTCCCAGTTTGATGCTTATTTACTCCGAGTGGATGAGATGGTGGAGCGATTAGTCGAACCCCAATATATTAGTACCCTAGATTTATGCAAATGGTACTGGCAGGGTCCCCTAAGAAAATGTGACAAAGAAATACGGTATTCTCAACCCCTGGTGGACTATACCAGTTCAAAATCCTACCTTTCGGACCTTAATGGGGCTCCAGTGACATTTCCGCGCATGATGAATTCTATACTACAGTCTGATGAACAATACACAGTGGCCTATTAAGATGATGATATCTTCTATAGCTCCTCCTAGGAACAGCATTTACAACACCTACAAGTAGTCACAGAAGACTTAGGCGAGTGCGACTTTAAAATCAATCCTACAAAAAGCCATTTACTCGCAAGCAAAGTTAAATACTTGGGACTCCTCTTGGGTGAGGGGTATATTAAACCCCAGGTTGTAAAAGAGGCCACCATTTCTAGAGTTCCTTTTCCTTAAACAAGAAAAGAGCTCAGGGTCTTCTTAGGACTCCTTGGGTATTATAAACGGTTTATACCACGGTTTTCTCTGATAGTGAACCCCTTGACTGATTTGTTACAGAAAAATGTAGAGACAGAACTTGTGCGAAAAGCTCCTACCTCAGAAATATTAGATGACTTGCATACGCTAAAGCAGGCCCTGGAACTCAGAACCTGTGCTAATCGGTCCTGATTACTAAAAACCCTTCATAGTCCAGACTGCTGCCTCAGACATAGGTCTTGGGGGCCATCCTCTCCCAGAATGGTAACAAAGGGACGGAAAGACCCTTTGTGTTCATTAGTCAAAAACTCTTCCCTAGAGAAAAACATTATGCTGTTATCGAAAAGGAGGCCCTTGGCATTAAATGACTCACTCCTTTATTATCAGGAAGGAAGGAAGGAAATTCACACTTTACAGATCATGCTCCCTTAGAGTGGATGGCCCGGAACAAGAGTAACGCATTTTTCACTATCTAAAGTACCACCTCCGTGCGTCAAGCGATTCATTAGCAACGCCGTCCACTGGATGTGCCATCAACAGACATCAGTTTCTTCCTTTCCATGCTTCCAAGTGTATCCAGAGAGCGGTACCTCTGGCCCTTTTTGGCCTATCTCGATGTTAGTCGACAACACAGTGTGCCTTCTTCTCGATTTTTATTGCTGTAGAGAAATTCTCTGGATCCAGTCTGGCACATGGGGATAATTGAAAGGTAAGGAATCTGCGGCTAGCTGTCTCTATCAGATTTATGGGTGTAATCTTTCTAATAAAATGTCTTAAATTAATATACAAGCCAATTAAGGTGTTATGTTTTTTTTTTTTACGACCTGTATACCTAGCTCACTATTAATGTAGTTTACTAGTTATTTAAGGTAGCAATTCAAAAACAATGCTTTAAAAGAAGAAGTTACTTACCTAGGGTAACGCATTATCTGGTAGAAACTTTGATCTAGCTGCAGATTCCTTACCTTTGAATTTCCCAGGCATCAGGCTGGATTCGGAAACTTTTGCTGGGCAATATCCCTTGAGCACGCCATATGGCGTACCCATTTGGCTCCGCTTGACGATGTCGGCATCGGTTATGATGTTGCGGTTCCTATATAGGCGCCACCCAAGCATGTGGATGACGGTTTTTACATGCCAGAAGTGCAGAGCCATGAAGATGCTGACAGACGTGTGCAAATCTAGGGCCCTGAAAACGGGTGAGTAATCCTAGCCCTACAACATCAGTCCGCGAGGCGGGGAGGCATGGGTGGGGCTGTAAGGAATCTGCAGCTAGATAGAGTCTCTACCAGATAATGCGTTACCAAAGGTAAGTAACTTATTCATCTGATAGAGACTTCTAGCTGCAGATTCCTTACCTTTGAATCGGATACCCAAGTCATACTATGCCGGCGGTGGGTTGCGCCCAATACTTAAAACTAGGAAGTCCTGCAGGACCAAACGGGTAAAACGACCTGCCGAACAAGTTACTTACCTTCGGTAACGCATTATCTGGTAGAGACTCTATCTAGTTGCAGATTCCTTACCTTTGAATAAGATACCCGAGCCATTCCTTCCCGGCGGTGGGTTGGGGACTCGCATCCTATACTAAAAAGTCTTGCAGGACCGAACGGGCAAAATGCCCGTCCCTGCACACCTGACCATCCAGGCAGCAATGTTTTGCAACCGTGTGCAAAGATGCCCACGTTGCTGCCTGACAGATTTCCTGGACTTGGACACCCCGAGCCAAGGCAGTAGTCACAGCCTTTTCCCTGGTGGAAGGGCCCTTAATCCCTCTGGGGGCTGCTTCTTTGCCAGGGCATAACCTATCTTGTCGCAGAGAACAACCCAGCGAAAGATGGCCCTTTTCTGCACTGCCCTTCCCTTCTTTTTCCCACGTACCCCACAAAGAGATGGTCAACCACCCGGAACACTTTTGTGCGGTAAAGGTAGAACGACAAAGCTCTTTTGGGTCCAGCCAGTGGAGACGCTCCTCTTCCTTAGAGGGATGTGGGGGAGCAAAGAAGGTGGGCAAAGTGATGGACTGACCCAGATGGAATGGGGTTACAAACTTTGGCAAAAAAGATGACCTGGTGCAAAGCACCACATTGTACGGAAAGGACAAAAGATAAGGAGGCAAGCAAGATAACGCCTGCAACTCACTCATCCTCCAGGCAGATGTAATCGCCACTAAGAAGGCTGTTTTGATAGTCAACAGCCGGAGGGGACACTTGTGCCGAGGCTGAAAAGGAGCATGCATCAGATGGGTAAGGACCAAATTAAGGTCCCACTGTGGCATCACAAGGGCGTAGGTAAAAATAGGTGAGCCAGCCCTTTATTGAAATCTATGCATAATGGGAGATTTGAAGAGGGAAGGTTGGTCTGGCAGGTACATAAAAGCAGACAGAGCAGAAAGGTAACTCTTAAGAGAATGTCCAAGGCAGAGCCCTGCTGGGCAAGGGTCAGGCTGAACAAGAGGACAGTAGAAAGGGAAGCAGATAGAGGGTCAATAGACCTCTAAGTGCAGTACAATACATATTTCTGCCAACAGCAGGTGAATACTGTCTTGGTGGAGGGACCCTGGCTGCCAGAATAATGTTACAGGCTTCAGGAGGAAAGTCAAAAGCTAGCAAATGTTGCCACTCAAGAACCCTCCTCTGCTGCTGCAACAGAAGATCCTCCCAAAGGGGCAGCCAGATCAGAGGATCGATACTCATTATCCAAAGCTCTGGATACTAGACTCTCCTTACCCAGTCCGGAGCCAGAAGAATGACTTGGGCCCAGTCGCTCCTTATCTTCTACAGAACCCTGGGCAGGAGTGGTATAGGCAGAAAGGTGTACAACACGCCTGAGCAAGGCGCCGCTTTGGAAACTCCAGCACGCAATACTGCTGACACTGCACGTTGTCTTCAGAGGCGAACAAATCTAACCAAGGTTTTCCCCACTGCTGAGACCATGCGCCACCTCTACCATGCGCCACCTCCGACTGGAGATGCCATTCGTGATCCTCTAGGCATAAACAGCTGAGTTAGTCCGCACTGACGTTCAGAGAACCTGCCAGGTACTGAAACATCAGACCTACGCTCTGCTGTTCCAGCCATGTCCAGAGACGCAGAGCCTTTCTATGAAGCGTCCATGACCTCCACCCTGCCCTGTTTGTTGCAGTTCCACAAGGCGGTGGTGTTGTCTGTGAACACCTGCACTAACTTCCCCTTGACAAAGGGAAGAAATGCTTTCAATGCCAACCAAATAGATCGGAGTGCCAATAAATGTATGTGGAGCCCCGTCTTTGCCAGAGACCAATGTTCCCTAATCTCCACCTCTCCCAGGTGGCCTGCCACATCCCAGAAGTGACGCATCTGTTATGACTGTGAGATCTGGTTTGGGAAGGGAGAGAGGTCTGCTGTTGATCCAATAGCGGTTCATTAGCTACCACTGCAGATCATTTGCAGTTCCTTCCCAGATCTAAACCACATCAGTGACATTTCTCCGATGCTGTGCCCATTGGAACTTCAAGTCTCACTGCAGAGCCCGCATACGCCACCTGGCGTGTCTTACCAACAGGAGGCCCAACAGCCTCAAAGTCAGTCTCACCGAAATTCAGGACAGAGGTTAAAATATTGGAATCATAGCCTGAATATCTTAGACTCGCTGCTCGGGAGGATAGGCCAGAAACTGCACTATGTCCAGAACTGCTCCAATGAAAGGAAGCGTTTGAGAAGAATTCAGGTGTGACTTTGGCATGTTTATAGAGAACCCCAGCGAATGCAGGAAGTTCGCTGTAGTCTGAAGGTGGACGACGACTGCCTGGGGTGAGGATAGCCAGTCGTTGAGGTAGGGGACAACCCTAACCTGTGCACATGAGCTGCGACCACCACAATCACCTTGGTGAACACCCGGAGGGCACTGGTAAGGCCGAGGAGGAGCATGGTAAACTGAAAGTGCTCATGGCCTACTTTGACCCGCAGTTAACGCCTGCGGCCCTGCAGGATGTGAATATTCGCATCTTGCAGGTCCAACGCTACCATGCAATCTTTTTTTTTTTAACAACAAATTTTATTTGGTCATTTTGCAATATATCGGGCAAAAGCCCCACAATGGCATACAAAATCAGTTGGAATGCATATGCGATGACCCCTATTTCCACCAAAATATACAGCCCCTGCCAAACATGCAGGTAAACCAAAAATACAAGCAACATAAGCAATATACAGACAGTGGTCAGATCCCAAAATATAGTACGTAATACACCAGAGTCCCAATATTCAGTCCGATAAGGCGGTGATATAGGCAAACAACATAGTTGGGGGTATTGGAGGGCGGTGGGTTAGGGGTAGCTTTTACGAATCTTCCTCTGGGAGAGGGGGCAAGTCAATTCCCCGAAACGTCACCCATCGTGCCCAAATCTTGCGGTGTTTCCGGGGGCAGCCCCGAGCCACAAAGACAGCAATCTCAGCACCCATACACCGATCCAGTGCAGCCTTCCATTTACCCATGGTCGGAGGAGAGGATGCCCTCCAACACTGCGCTATGTCCCTCTTGGCAATAGTAGGGGCAAGAAACAGTAGATGCTTTTTATAGCGATTCCCCCCAATGTCGTCTGTGGAATGTTGTAGAAACAACCGGGGATCTAATGGGAGCACCCACCCCAACACCTCGCTGAGACATGACCGGACTCTATTCCAAAAGGGCTGCAGGGCTGTGCAAGTCCACACGGTATGGAAGAAGGACCCCTCCTCACAGACGCACCGCAAGCATACAGGGGGCTGAATGACCCCCATCCGCCACAGACGAACCAGAGTATAATACACTCTATGCAGATATTTGAACTGGATGAGCCTATGGCGTGTGGAGACAGCTGCGCCCCTGGGGCTGGCTATCGCCTCAGCCCAGTCGTCAGGCCTGTCAGGTCTTGTCTAAAGTAGTGGGGGTGTGTGTCGTCAGTGTCTGATAAATCTGTCTAATTTTATGCAATCCGAGGTCCCCCATTAATAAACGGCCCTCCAAAGGCTGGAACTCAGGGAGGGTTTCCAAATGGTGGATCTGTGGGGAGAGCGCATGTCGGAGCTGCAGATAATTGTAAAATTGGGACTTGTGGAGGCTGAAATCTGATTGTAATAGTTGAAAAGATTTTAGTGTGACACCTTTCGTTACATCCCCTAGATTCGAGATCTCCACCAGGTCCCATCCTCGAAATCCCTTCAATGCAGTAGCAGACTTGAGGCTTGTACCCCGCCACAGGGGGGTCTGTCGAGTCAGTCGCCCCTTCCATCCCATCTGCCTGGTCTTAGCCTGCCACAGCAGTATAGCTGTAGATGATCTAGTTTTGTATAACTGTATAATAAATGGAGAAGGGGAACCTGCTCCATGCAGGCATGTTCAATAGCATACGCCGGGTCTGTGGGGGAATTGTACCATAGCTCATTAATCGCAAGGATGTGAGATGCAACATAGTAGGAGTAGATGTCAGCTGCCGCGATCCCTCCACAGTACGATGACTGTGAGCAGGTACGAAGCGCCACCCGAACAGCCCCGCCTCCCCATAGGAAGTTATTTTGAATTGTGTTCACCTGCGCGAGGGATACGGTATGGGAAATTTTGGAGGCGATTCAATATCCGAGGCAAAGACACCATCTTAAAAATGGCTGATCGCCCATAGAGGGACCGCGGGAGAGCAGACCACACCGCCGTTTCGTTTTTGAGGCTAACCATTAACGGGGAAATATTATGTGCCCACGAGATTTTGGGGCATGGGGAAATGTAGATCCCCAGATATTTGAATCCATCCGTGGCCCTGGACAGCTGCGCAGCCCACGATTCACGGCCCTGGTGCCCACACACCGGGAAGAGAATGGACTTAGCGGGATTCGTGTGGAGGCCGGTGGTGCTGCCAAACACTCGGAGGATCTCCAGGATACGGGGCCCTGAGTACCAAGGGTCAGTCATAAAAAATAGGGCATCGTCAGCGTATAACGCTATACGATCTGACCGCGAGCGGGACCAATCGAACCCCCGGAACACCGGATCGCCCCTCACCCAGGCCGCCAGGGGCTCAACCGCCAGAGCGAACAACAATGGAGAGAGCGGGCAGCCCTGGCGGGTACCTCTCCAGATCGGAAATGGGCGGGAGCGGTGTCCGGCAATACGAACGGACGCTGTCAAATTCGTATACAGCAAGCGAACATAGGTCAGGAATCGAGGACCGAGATTTACAGCTTCAAGTAGTTGGAAAAGATAGACCCCAGCTTAAGGAGTCGAATGCCTTGTCAATATCGGCCAATAATAGGGCGGCGGGGCAGCCCAACGTAGGGGCCGCAGCAACAGCATTATGAACGCGCCTGATGTTATGTCTTATAGCCCTCTGTGGCATAAAGCCCGACTGGTCGGGGTGGATCAGGTCGGTGATGCACCCGCGAAGGCGATCGGCCAAGACCTTCCCCAACAATTTGGGTTCGAAATTAATAAGAGAGATGGGGCGATAGGAAGACGGGTCTTCAGGGGGGTCTGCCAGGTTTAGGAAATAGCACTATGTCCGTGTGCCGCCAGTCCTCCGGCAGACTCCACCGGTCGGTTGCATCCCCGATAGTTGCCAACAAGTGAGGCCCCCAGAAGGGTCATCTGGGACCGAAGGAATTCCATGGGGAACCCATTGGGACCCGGGGCGCGACACGGCTGGATCGCACCAAGGGCAGTAGGCAACTCCATTGTAATGGGTGCCTCCAGGTTCTCTCGCACTGAATCGGGGAGCCGACGAGGCGAAATGTCTCGGAGAAACTCCGCAATGAGCTCGGCAGATATCTGCTCTTTGCGGGCATACAAGGTGGTGAAGTGCCGCGCAAATTCGTCCGCCACCTCTGCCGGCGACGTGTATATCGACCCGTCTAAGCCCTGAATCGCAGGCGTGACGGCCGGGGCACCATCTGCCTGGCACAGTCTATGCAGCATTTTGCTTGACTTGTCCCCCCCACTGATATATTCGATGTTGAGATGTCTCCCAAATCTCCTTGGCTTCATCCAGGAGGTGTTGACGTAGTTCTTGCTGCGCTAGAAGCAAGTTCGGCGAAGGATGGGGCAGGGATTAGCATTGAGTTGGGCAGATAAGGACATCTGGCGCTCTTCTAGGGTGGCGAGTTGCTCACGCCGCTTCCGTTTCTCCTGTGTGCAGTAGCTAATGTCGGAACCCCTCACGGTCGGTTTAGGAGCCTCCCAAAGGGTAGTGTTCGAGGGGGCGGATGGGCCATTATCGGTGAGATATGTAGTGATCGCTGTGTTGAGCATGTCCTGATAAGCCGGACAACGGAGGTGCCATGGAGACATGCACCAGCGGAATGGGGGTCTGCGTGAGCACGTGTGGAAGCGCAATGTGACTGGGGAGTGGTACAAAAAAATTGTTGAGTCGAGACTGTGATCCGTGGGCCGCAGACATATGTGTAATCATGTTCCGTAGGGTGGAGTTCGTGCCATATGACTGCCCAGTCTAGCGTCGATGCTAAGGTATGCAGCTTAGTTGGACCCTGAGGTATAGGGGTATCTAAGGTGCGCTGTCTATCGGAGGGTCCCATCGTGTCATTCCAATCGCCCCCCATCAGGGTCAAGCCAGTCGGAAGGGATCCCCAGACCCCCAATAAATTGTCTATGAAGGTGGCGCCTAGAGGCGGAGGGGCATAGATACTCCCTATGGTGACCTGCTCGCCATGTACCTTGCCAGTGACGAAAAGGAACCGGCCCCCAGGGACTGCTCTATGTGCTATATATTGAAACTGGACTCTGCGGTGTATAACGACAGCCACCCCTCTGGAACCCGCATGGTAGATGTAATAGAAGCCAAACCGAGCAAGGCACGGAACTTTCGTGCCCAGCATGTGGGTCTCTTGCAGAAGAGGATATCTGCCCCATATCTCTTTGCCTGTCACAAGACAGCCCCCCGTTTCACCTTATTTAGTAATCCTCGAACATTCCAGGAGACCACCGTTAAGTCCCCAAGGAGATATGCCTCACCGGACGCCATTGGGTTTTGGAAAGATGTTGAATAAAGCAAGGGATCTGTATAAGAGACCATATGTAACATAACGCACTGCCTGTATGCATGAGCCGAACATAAACAAAATAAATCAAACTTTCAAAAAAGAGAAAACCAGACCCCCCACCCGACACTACCAGAAACAAGGAGCATCTGTCGCGGTGTAGAGGACGAAGGACCCCAACTGGGGACCCTCCGGTACCACACCAAAGGTACCCAACCCACCCACTCAACCTAAGAAACCGGGAGGTGCAGAACAGTCATGGCCTAGCAGCCCGCGAAGCAGGCCCCACGCCCCCTCGAAAGATGACATCTCTTATGCAAATTTTCAGAAAACACATTGCCTTATGAAGCACCGTTGGGGAAGTGGAGTAGACGGAAGCCATCAGGGAGGTCGCCCGGGGCTCGGCGAAGCCCTCTCTTACGCCGGGCCCCGCCGCTTCTGGGACTTGTTGCGTCGCGGCCGCTGAGATCTAGAGCTGCGAGAGGAGTCCGAATCCAAGGCCGATGGGGAACCCACACGGATCCGTGGGCGCTCATCGGCCCATGCAAAGACCGCCTCCGGGGTGTCGAAGAAATAGGACTTGGAATTATAGATTACATGCATGCGAGCCGGATACAGCAGCATATATTGTACATTCAGTTCTCGTAGTCTACGCTTCGCGGCCTTAAAGGATTGGCATTGTTGCTGGACTAAGCGCGTGTAGTCCGGGAAGACCAAGATAGACCTAGATTCATATACGAAGCTGTCTTTATGTGTCCTCGTGAATCGCAGGATAGCATCCCTGTCGGCGTAGTTCATGATTTTGGCGATAACTGTCCTCGGGGCCTCACCCGGCGGTGGCCTCTGTGTCAGGGCCCTGTGCGCCCGTTCCACGATGAAGGCAGAGGACAGGAGATCAGGGGGCAGGATATCCTTAAGCCATTTAGTTATAGAGTCCGTCATAGATGCCCCTTCGCAACCTTCGGCCAGGCCCACAAAGTTCAGGTTGTTCATCCGGGCCCACCCCTCCGCATCCTCCACCCTAGAAGCCAATTCCTGTGTGACGACAGTCAGCTTATTGACTTTCTTTTGGAGTGAGGTTACAGAATCCTCCACCGTTGAGACCCTCATTTCCGCCTCTGTGATCCGCTCTACTGCTTTGCTGAGATCGGAGAAAGGAAACCTCTGACCCCACTGCGCCAATTTTTGCATCCAGCACATCTCGGGCATTGTTGATGGCAGCCAGCAGGGCAGCGTTATCCGGAGCAGAGCTGCTCCCACCCCCACCCGTAGCGCCCCCGGTAGCCGTAGTAAATTGGTCCATGGTGCCCTGCTTTGGACCGGCACCGCCGCCCCCCCCCATGCCCATCTGGATATACAGCCGTAGGCTGTGCAAAGGACTGGGGAACGAGGAGCACGCCCCGCTGGGCAGGAGGCTGCCACGCCAGATGGGACCAGAATGCCAAAGGCCAGGGGGATAAAGTCACGGAGTGTGCAGCATAACCAACCAAGGTAGCAAATCAGGGGGGAAAAGGAGACCACGAGCAGGGAGGCGCCCACCTCCAACCAGCGCACAAAACAAGCACCCCGGCAAGTTGACGTTCACAGGGCTCTTTGGGCTGATGGCGGAGGACCGCACCCCTTTGCCCCACGCACAGTCAAAGTCCACTCAAGGCCCTCGTGTTCCAGTCCAGGTCCGTCTTCGCCTGAGGAATCTGCCAGTGAAATGGCATAGGTACGGCCCTAAATCACTGCGATGGTAGCATAGGCGCCCCACAGCATGCAGGAAAAGGCCCCCGAGCACAGAGGCCGCCAGCGCCGGGAGGTAGTGAAAGGACGGCAGGCCACTCACCGTCGGGAGACTCCTGTCAGTGCCCCATCTATTTACAGTTCCCCCAGGGCACCCACACGTCCGCTCCAGGCGCCTCAGCAGAAAATCCGGGCAATCTTCTTAGGAGCGTCGCCCACAGCAGGAGAAACAGGCAGTAAAGTTGCAGGCACCCCACAGTAGCGCGACTCCGCCGGCCTCACCAGAACACCCAGGAGCGCCGCGATGAGCCAGGCCGCGCCGATCCGCCGGTGTGGACGTGCCCCAGACCCCGCCGGCAAGATGGCGGCCGCGAGGTCGATGGGGGCGCGTCAGGATCCGCGCGCGTCCGCACAGCTCCGCACCTCGGGCCGCACACCAAAAGCGCTGGGCTCCTCCGCTCCAGGCCCTAGGACGTCAGGATGACCCCGGCCGCGAGGACCACAGCCGCCGTCCCTTCCATCCGGCCCGAGCGGGCCGCGGTGCAGGAGCAGCGGTCGACACTAGCCAGAGGAGCGGGCGAGGGAGAGCTCCGCAACCCCCACGCCGGGAGCCCAGCCGATGACACCGTCACGCTCCCGGTCTTCTCCGGGAGGCAACGAGGCAAGGTAAGTCGTCTACGAGCCAGGATACTGTAGGATATGCGGCGGATAATGGCGTGGGGACCGGAGCTCTAATAAGCTGCGTCCGCCACGATGGCCGATCAAGCCACCCCATGCAGTCTTTTTGATCTAGGGCAGACAAGACCTAAGCCAGAGTAAGCATTTTGAATTTCTGCTTCTTGAGGAACAGATTGATGGTCCGAAGATCCAAAATGGGCCGTTGCGGGAATAACAGCCAATGTCTACTTCTGAAACTGGGACCCTTTCTGTAGCTCCCTTAGCCAAGAGAGCTGTAACTTCCTCTTGGAGCAACTTCAAATGATCCTCCATCAGCCATTCCTGATTTGGCTGCATAGCAGGAGGAAAACGTAGAGAATAGCCCTCCTGGACGATCTGCAAGACCCACTTGTCCGATGTTATGGATCTCCAGTGAGGAAGATGAACTGGAGTTGTGTGGCCCTGCATAATCAGCCTAGGAGTGCTTGGAGGCTACAGCTGCTGGGGTCAGTGTGGTTGATGACTTCTGGCCTCCATTGGGGGATCAGAATGCACTGCGACCACGTCCTTGCATGACTTGGGCAGTCTGTGTAGGATGGTGGCTGTGATAGGGCTGACAAGGCTGGAAACCCATTCCGTTTGTCAAAAAAGAGGGGCGAAAAGAAGACTGGCTCCGGGAGGGGGTGTCGAAGAGGCCCAAGGATCTGCCCGTGGCTCGAGAGTCCTTGCACCTGACCAGGGTCGAGTCTTCCTTTTCCCCAAAAAGATGGGTTCTATCGCCCGAGAAGTCAGTTGTTCAAAGCCAGGCATGGCGCCACATGGCCACTGCCGCTGAAATCGATCTGCTCAGTGAATCGGTTGTATCTAGGCCACACCATATGGTGAATTTTGCTGCATTTCTCCCATCCTTGACAGCTTGGGGAAGCACAGCCCGGTCCTCCCCTGGGACTTGTAGCAGCACTTGCGCATCTGTCTCCCAAAGGGAATATGAGAAATGACCCAATTAGCATGCGGTATTCACCGACCACAATGCCAGGCTGGAGGAAGAAATTATCTTCCTCCCAAATGTATCCAGCCTCTTGGATTCCCTATCCGGAGGAGTAGAAGGGAACGTGCCCTGTGACGTAGAGGCCTGCACCACCAAACTTTCTGGGGTGGGGTGTTGGATGATGAACTTTGGGTTGCCTGGAGCTTGGCGATGGCGGAGCGCAACTGTCCTATTCACAGGAGCCCCTGTGCTCGGCTTGGACCATTTGCCTAGAAGGATATCAGTGAGTGCTTCATTAAAGGGCAAAAGGGGTTCTGAGGTGAAAGCCATAGGCTGAAGCACTTCAGTCAGGAGAGGAGTCCACTGGACTGAAGCTGACCCCCACTGAGCGCAGCTCCAGTCAAGGACCTTGGACGCCCTCTAAACTACCATGGCATAAGATGCCCCCCTCCTCCCTAGCCACAATTAGCGGAGAGAGCATGCCAGTATCTGGAGAAGTATCCTGTCCACTGGCTTCCACAAGTTCCCCATACCCGTCAAACTGCTCTTCAGAGTCACCCTGATGTTCCAGAGGGCCCACAGACCCCTCCCATCCTTCTCCCTAGCTTAACACATCCACAAAGTATTCAAGCGACAACACAGAACCCCTGGGTTCAATCGATGTCGGAATCAGCATCGAGCGACTTCGTTCTGAGTCTGTGTCATCGGGGATAAGGATGGGGATGGAACAGACAATGGGCTCCGGCTGCCCCCGAAGGCACCGACTTTGGGTCCGACGCCAGGTGAGGTTGCGGTGGCATGACTAGCATCGACCCAGATCAGATGTCTGAGGGGGCCGTGGCTGGAGCTCGTGGCGTCTAATCCGACGGGCCCCTTACCACCCCAAGGCTCACCAGAGGGGTCAGCCCGCTCAAATATGCGGTGCATATCTGAGCTGTGGGTCGCTCGGCTCCTGGAAAAGCAGGGAGGCGCGAAGTCGACCCCGGCTCTGGCTCCGTAGGACAGTGCCTAGAGCAGCGGCGCTCCTTACCTACTTAGTCGACGGATGACAGTTGAGGTGAAGATAAGGTCCACTTGGACTTCTTCTTCTTGTGCCTCATCCCACAGTGTCCCGACGACCTCAAGTGGGACGAGGAGGACTTTGGGCTCCGAGAGCAGTCCCGCAACCTCCTCTTCTTCGACCGGGACCTCCACGAATTCTCGCTGGACGATGTCTGCTGTCGGGCCGCAAGGAGCTTCAAAGCCTGCTCCCTTAAATTCTTAGGAGCCATGGCCCGACAGTCCGAGCAGGACTTCGGATCGTGGTCCTGCTCGAGACACCAGAGGCAGACAAGGTGGGGATTGGTGACAGATATTGTTGGGGGCTTAAACCCCGTCATCCTCATAGACATCGTCGCACATGATGGAAAAAAAAAAAATCAGGAAGTCGACAAAAAGTTGAGAAAAAGCCTGTCAAAATGCTGCAGAGCGGTAGCTCTTCCTGGATCGACGCTTTTACTGGTGTGGCAAGTAAAGAACTGACATCCGTGATCGTGGGTGGTGTCTATATAGGTACAGCCAGACAGCAACACAAATAGCTTGGAAGAGCAAAAGATAACGGAATGCAAGACATCCCAAAAGTGCCAGAATGGTGCTACACCATATCAGTATAAGCATGAAAGATAGAAACGGTACCAGCCATATACCATAACAAAAGAAAGAGCGAGAGGACAGAGGACGGAGGACCCTTCTCAGTGTAATGGCGCACTATGTGAATACTGACCAAATGAAGAGAGGCAACCAGAGCCTACAAGGCTAGCCCACGGAAGGAAGGCCGGAGAGGCTACGGCCAAAGGCTAATAGGTAGAAACCAGCAACGTTTCTAGAATTGCAGGCAGGGACAAGAACCCTGTTAATTGCACACCCAGCCCAAAATGGGGGAAAAACAGGGTGAACAGTGACAATGTGTAGCACGCAGATGCAGACCACCATAGAAACAGGCACAGAGCAAAAATAAGCACAAGGCTGCTCGACCAGGCAGCTGGAGGGCCAAAATGATAGCCAGCACATGAAATACCGATACGCATGGCGTAGACCTAGAGACGACTGACAGTAGAAGTGTTGTTCTGTATGCCCAGCTGATATCAAATCGATATCAAATAGGGTGAACTGCAAGAAAGAGGCACCTCCGAAGGAAGGAGCAGGAGAGCCACCAAAGTACGAAGGCGTAGAGATGCAGAATTGCAGACCACACCCTTCGAAGGGAAGGAAAGCAACCTCTATCCAGAAAAAGATTGTCTAGGAACTGGAAACAACTCCAGTAAGAGGAACACAAAAGAGTGCTTTGCAAAAATGCCGTATGCATGACCGAATAGCTCCCTGAAACATGGAGACTTTTGATCATACGTCGCCACCTCGAAGAGAGGGGAAGAGGTAGGAACAAGAGTACTTATGGAACTTGCATGTATACAGAAGTAAACCATGCACAACCATGGAACATAGTTGTAGAGGAACACATCCAGTACATGAATGGCAGACAGAAGCTGCCATCAAGCGTGAAAATCCTCCTAAAAGCTCCCAAGGAGGAGAAGGAAGCAGTAAGTAAAAGGATCTATGATGTACATATGATGACGCCAAGGCCCAACAGTGAGTGCCGTACAATTGGCAGACAAGAGTACCAGAGGAAGCATAGAGGCCAAGGATTCTCCTAGGCCCAGTTGACCCAAACGGAGCTATATAATAGCAAACAAGTACCCCACAGCGAGTATGCACACCCCAACAACGGGGAACACCCATCAGGACAAGACACAGACCGAGGAACAATCTGTGGAACACTGCCACGGCTGGAAAATTGTCAGTTTAAAACGCATAATGCACCCAAAGGATGCCAAGGAAGGGGTAATCACCCCTGACCATACAAAAGAAAGACCTGAGGCTTACCACCAGCTAAAAACACATAACACATCAATTGGATGCTGAACGAAAGGGTACAACTCCAAGAAAAATGCCTGAGAAACACAGGTCTAAGGTGGGGGGCGAAATCCCGCAAGAAGACGCCAAACATCTGAGTCGGCGTGTGCGTCAAACAATAAAACCCCATCAAAGGGCAAATCGACAAGTCTTTCCCGGATATTTTCCGGAAAGACGCTATCCCACAACCAAGCATGGCGCCGCAAGGCGACTGAAGCAGCCATAGCCCGGCCCAAGGAATCTACAGTATCCAAGGCGGAGCGAATGGTGAACTCTGCAAGGTCCCGGCCGTCCCGGTGAAGGAGGTCAACACGGGAGCATTCAGTGCTGGCGGAGAGCAAAGACTCTGCAGAGTCCCAAAGTGCAGAAGTAGCCCGAGCCAAGACACACACCGTATTTAGTGACCGTAGTGGGACACTAGTGGAGGCAAAGATGTTCCGACTCCATCATGAATCAAGCCATCTGGCCTCCCGGGAGGGAGGAAGGATCAGCAGTGGCAGGGAAGGCAGTTTGCACAACAAACCCTTGCACGTCCGGCTGCACAAATAAGCAGACCAGATCATGTGGAGCAGGACGGTGGCGGTGCAAGACCGAACGAGCCACCGGGTCACCAGGAGCTGGCCGAACACAGGTACCCAAAAAGGTCATCATAAAGAGAGGCTTCAAAGGGCAGAAACGGCTCCACATTCCCTGACCCACGGTGAAAGACACCAAGTAAAGGGTCCACAGAGAGGGGTACCGAAGGGGGTTGCATGTTCAGAATCAGAGTGGCCAAAGAGACCACTCGCAGAAAGGCTGCACCAGCCTTGTTAGTTCTCCGAGGAGGAGACAATAGCTCATCATTAGGTGAGGGCTGTAGGCTAACCCTCCCAAGACAGTGAGGGTGCGACCAGTGCTCCACTGAGGGGTGCCCCATTGAGGAATGGAGGTCCTGAGGAGGCTCCTGAAGAGGCGAGGAGTCAGTCAGTTGTGGATCCTCTTGAGGAGCCGGGGATCCTGTTGGCTCCACATATTCTAAAGGAGGCACAGGCAAGAATACCACCGGCGTTGACGGGGGTGAGTCTGTCGCCACGCTTTCTACAGCTTACGTCGATGCGGCGCCAAAACAACCGCAGCCGGCGTGAACTGCACTGCGTCCAGCGCCGACCCGACTCCATCCGTCGCTGAATCTGCTCCGTCCGCGCCGAGGAGGCTCAGTCCGTCGCCGAGGAGGCTCAGTCTGGCGCCTAATCTACGACCAGCCCCCCTTCCGAAGAAGAGGAAGGAGCTGGATCCGGGGAGGCAAGCCTTCGGCACCGGCGCCAACTCGGTCTCGACCAAAGAAGGCCCTGACTCCGGAGAAAGAAGCGGAGGCAGAGCCGGGGAGACGAGTCTACGGCGCTGGGCCAGGGCTGGCCCCGGCGTCCGCCTGTCCGGAAGGCTGAGGCGTGCACAAAGCGAGGCTTTGGGCACTAGCAACCGCCTGTGATGTCACAGGGAGCCTTGTGGGACTATGTGGTGCGGCAGGGGTGCAGGGGGTCGCAGAGGGGGACCGGGCCGCACTGTGACGACGCCCTAGGGATCGTACAGGGGGACCCAGCCGCGCCGCGCCCTGACGATACCACATCTTCGACGTCCCTGGAGGGCAAGAGCTCGTGCGACGCCAGGGGCGAACCACCCCGCCAGTCCATCGGGGACCCCACGGATAGCGGAGGCCCCGAGGACGCCCCAGGAACGGGAGAGGATCCATGTGAGGCCTGCAAGGCTGTGGCATAGGCCTCCATTTGGGCCCGAGTCGCCCTCGCACCCGAATAGGGCGGGTAGGGCGAGGGTGACTTGTTGGGGCACGGGACCGGAATGTCCCAGGAACCAGCGCCCCTGAAGGATGTGGAGGTAGAGGACCTCTGCGACATACGTCGCAACTTACCAAGAAGTGGTGAACGACGGCCTTGGGTCCCAGAGTGCGAAAGACGGCGGAACCGCGTTGAAGAGGTCAGAAGAAGAGACAACTCCGACCGGGACAGCCGTGCCGAAAGAAGCTTCATCCGGTGCTCCCACCGGGACTTCGGTTTGAGTTGTTGGCAGACGTCGCAGTCCGTGGAGTTGTGGTGCTCGCCGAGACACCACATACCAATAAGATGCGGGTCCATCGCGGACATTTGCCGCGAACAGGAAGTACAGGATTTAAAGACCGAGGGCATCGCACACTGTTCCAGATGCAAAGTGTCGATGAAGGGCCTGAAAACAGGAAAAGGAACCGCTCACTCCGGATCCGCGTTGCACGCGGAAAAGAAGGAAACTGATGTCAGCGTGCAGAGGTGCTGCTGCAAAACAATTTCAGGATCCAGTCTGACCCCTGGGGATATTCTAAGTTAAGGAATCTGCGGCTAGATGTCTCTATCAGATTCTATAACTAATATATGTCTCTTACAGATACATCATTACCGAAGGCAAGTAACTTGTTAATCTGAAAGAGACTATTAGTTATAGATTCCTTACCTTAGAATAGATACCCCAGCAATACCAACCAAGGAGGTCGATCTGTGAACCAAGTTTACACCAGGAAATTCTGGAGAACTCAACGGCCAAAGAAGCCTTCTCTTCGGACTTGAGTATCTAGGCAATAACGTCTAGTGAGCGTGTGCAGCGATGCCCACGTGGCTGCCGGGCAGATGTCAGTGAGAGAGACTCCGCGTCCCAAAGCAATAGTGGCTGCAGTCGCCCTGGTCGAATGTGAGCGGAACCCTTTTTCGACCAGGAATTACAGACATTAATGCAACGACCCATTGAGCGATGGTTCGCTTTTGCACGGCCCGACTTTTCTTGGCACCCACATAGCCAAAGAGTTGATTGTCCAACCAGAATTGCTTTGTATGATCCAAATAAAATGATAGCGCACGCTTTGGATCCAGACGGTGGAGCGTTTCTTCCTCTTTAGAAGGATGCGGGGGCGGGAAGAGGGTGGGCAATGTGATAGTCTGTCCCATGTGGAAAGAGGTAACCACTTTGGGGAGAAAAGAAGGCCGAGTTCTGAGGACATCTTTGTCCGGATGAACAGCAAGGAAAGGAGGCTTAGAAGAAAGAGCCTAAAGCTCACTTACCCTGCGAGCAGAGGTGATGGCAATCAGAAAGGCAGTCTTCAGAGTTAAAAGTGTGAGAGGGCAATTATGTAATGGCTCAAAGGGAGCACACAGCAGATAAGTCAGAACCAAATTCAAGTCCCACTGGAGCATTAAGAAAGGAATAGGAGGGGAGGAGCCTAGCGCGCAACCAAGATGGCCGCGTAGGTGCGAGGCTCCCGAGGACCTCCGCGACCTCCTGAATTAATCATGGCTATATCCTGTCCTTGTTGAGGGGACTGTGTCGGTGAACCCGAGCTGAGGCGCCACCCGTTTTTCGTTTTCGAATTGGACCCCGGACACCGGTGGGAGCACCGATCAAAGGTTGCGGCCTTCTCCGCGCCGGCCCCCCGGATTGGAGTAGTGGGGCGATCCGGGGACAAAGCGAACAACAGCGGCGGGCAGGGCTGGACGACTCGCGTACCCCGCGCTTTCACTTTCGCTTTTGCGCCCTCCTTGCCCTCAAGCGAGGTAGGGTCGCGGAGCGGGGTGCGGTGGTGTGGCCTTGTCCAGGTGCCCGGCTGACCCGCCGGCTGTGAGTCGTCCTGCGGTCCAGTGGTCGCCCTCCCCCCCCGGAACCCGTGAACTGGTTTATCGGCCCTTTTGAGGAGATTGGCACGACGGTGGGAGAGCAGGCATGTCCACCAAACAAGATGGCGACCGGGCGAAGGTGAAGACGACCCGCCGTGGCCCGGCGCATCAATCCAACAGTATGGACCGCTACACTCTCCAGAAGGGATCTCCGGAGACATCGCGCACATCCCCGGCGGGCCCGACGGAGGCGTCTGCTCAGCCGGTGGATTTGACCCTCCGGGACGTCATGGGCGCCATCGCAGAGATGAAGGCCTCGGTGGACCAGCGCTTCGACACACTAGCGCAAAAGATAGACTCGGTCCTTGTGGATGTGAGCCTTGTGAGGGCTGACTTGTCCAAAACCAACGACCGGGTCGATTCCCTGGCCCACACTACAACGAGCCTCACGACGGACGTGGTGGCCCTCCAAAAGGAGGTGCGCCGGCTTGGCCAGGCGAGCGCCCTGATGGACCGGCGACTGGAGGATTCCGAGGGTCGGGCCCGGAGGAATAACGTTCGCATCGTGGGGGTGCCGGAGGGACGAGAGGCGGAGGCGGCAGATCTTTTTGTGGAAGAATTGATCCTTACCCATCTCCAGCCCCGGGGGCTGAGTAAGCTTTTTGCGGTGGAACGTGCTCACCGGGTCCCTGGGGGCAGACCTAAGGCCGGTGCCCCGCCGCGGCCTCTCATTGCCCGGATTTTTAACTTTCGGGACAGAGACGCTATCCTGCAGACCTCCAGGCAACAGGGACCGGTCAAGCTTGATAACATGAATGTGCATTTCTACCCAGACTTTACTCCGGCGGTCCAAAAGCAGAGACTGAGTTTTCTCGGAGTTAAACGTCGCCTACGGGACCTGAACCTTAAGTACTCAATGCTTTTTCCAGCTAAGCTAAGGGTGGAGGTGGATGGTCGCACGCACTTTTTTGACCGACCCGAGGCGGCTGGGGACTGGTTGGACACTCTGCCTGGAGATCGGGACCGAGGGGGTGGGGGGGGTGCGGTTGGCGGGGAGGGCCCGCCGGATCAGAACTGAGGGGTGAATAATAAGCCTTGCTCTGGACAACATTCCTTTACCATTTACTGATCGTGTATGTTCCCCTCCTATGGAGATCGTACGGGGTCTGTTGGGGGCTTCCCTCCTCCTCTGGGGGACTAGTAAGTTTTTCATCTATGGGGCGACAGGCACACTGCACTTTGGGGGGGCTGTCTGGGCTCATGCAGGGGTGCAGGGAGGGGGGAGTTCTGTTGGGTTGGGGGGGTGGGGGGGGGGTGTGTTGTTTGTTTGCACCGCAAGGCAAGCCCTTTACTGTATTGTTGCTCTCGAGATGCTCTGTGGGGGACGACTGATTGCTTCTACGTATGACGGGGGGTAGGGATTTGACTGTGTTGTCATGGAATGTTAACGGCCTGGGGGACAGGATTAAGCGTGGTGTGGTCCTGCAGTACCTGAAACGTATTTCACCAGATGTTATCTTCCTGCAGGAGACACACCTTATAGGTAACTCCTTTCATGCCATGAATCGGCGGGGCTATCGTTTGGTGGCCCACTCGGGCTTCACCTCGGGCTCGCGGGGGGTGGGTATTATGATCAAGAACTCGCTCCCGTTGGAGATTGATGAGGTGCGCCATGATGAGAGGGGACGCTACACTGTTCTGGTGGGTAGAATGGAGGGTAGAGTGTTTGTTTTTATATCAGTGTACGTCCCGCCTGGGCTACAATCTACTACATTTGCGGATTTGGGGCGCCTCCTCCTAGACCTTCCGGGTGGCCTGCTGGTGGTTGGGGGGGACTTCAATGCGGTAGCTTCTGGGTCTATGGATCGTCATCCCCCTAGGGACCTTCCCCGGGCACAGGCGTGGCTGTCCGGCCTTTTAGATACATTGGGCCTGGTGGATTGCTGGCGATTAAAGCATCCCGCGCAGCGGCAATACACCTTCCACTCGGGTGCCCATGGTAGCCTCTCGCGGCTTGATTACATCCTTGTCCCGGCGGCCTATGCTGGGAGAGTGGGAGAGGTGTGCCATCTGGCGCGGGGTATCTCAGATCACTCCCCATTACTGTTACATTTCGATGTCTTCCCGAGGGGGGAGGGCAGGGTGGCTCCAATCAATGCTTGGTACTTGCGCGACCCCACTATTCGTGCCGACTTGATCAAATCCTTGCAGCGATATTTTGATGAGAATGTGGGGTCTGTCCCTTCGGCCATCTCCCTGTGGGAGGCTTTTAAGGTAGTTCTCAGAGGGGAGGCCCTCTCCTTTATCTCCCATGCCCGGAGGCGCGAGCGGGAGGAAGTCACCCGGGTGGAGGCCGAAATTGCGGAACTAGAGGGTGACCTGGGGAGCGGGGTAACGGATGCCAAGTTGCATGTTCTGCACCTCAAGCAGGCGGCCTATAGGGCCCTCGTCACGGAGGCGGCCAGGGGCCTCAGTAGAGAGCAACAGGGGCGATTGTATGATGTTGGTGATAAGGCTGGTAAATTGATTGCGTGGTTGGACAAGAGGGAGAGAGCGAGTCGTGTGGTTCCTTTGATTGAGGGGATGGATGGTGTGCGTGTCACCGAGCCGGAAGCCATTGTCTCCTGCTTCGCGGATTACTTCCGCGAGGTGTACTCCCCGGTTTCTCCCTGCTCGGAGGAAGATTCCCATGCACTGCTTCGGGACATCGCGCTGCCCTCCCTTACGGTGGAGGACAGGGACTTGCGGGACGCTCCTCCCACCTCGGACGAAATTGCCTTGGCTATTCGCTCGGTCGCATCCGGCAAGGCCATGGGCCCCAATGGTATCCCCATCGAGCTCTACAAGCTGCGACCGGATGTACTGGCGCCCCACCTGCGTGCGATGTTCCTGGCGGCCCACTCGCAGGGTTCCCTCCCGCCGGACCAGCGTTTGGCCACAATCGTGGTGATCCACAAGGAGGGGAGACCCCGTGAGCGGGTTACATCCTATAGGCCTATCTCGCTCTTGAACGCGGAGCCCAAAATCCTCGCCAAGGTGCTGGCCAACCGGCTGGTCGGCGTGGTGGGCGATTTGGTCCACCAGGACCAATCTGGCTTTATACCCCATCGCAACACGGCTCTTAATCTGCGACGCTTGCACGGGGTGCTCGCGCGTGTCCCGTTTGTGCGGGAGCCGGCCATCTTGGCGTCCTTAGACGCCACCATGGCGTTTGATACGCTTGAATGGCCATACATCTGGGCGATGCTGGCGAAATTTGGATTTGGACCGGGATTCATTAGCTGGGTCAAATTGTTGTATTCGGGCCCACTGGCGCAGGTGGTGGTGAATGGGCGGGTCTCGGCCCCATTCGCGCTGGGGCGGGGCACGCGTCAGGGTTGCCCCTTGTCGCCGCTCCTGTTTGCACTGGCCTTGGAGCCCTTGGCGGAGTGGCTGCGGTGGCACCCCTCTATCCGTGGTCTCCGCTGGACCCCCGAGCATGAGGACCGCGTGTCCCTCTACGCCGATGATATCCTATTGTATCTCGCCTCCCCGCGTAACTCGCTGATTGTCCTGGTTGATGTTTTGCGCTCCTTCGGTCGTAACTCAGGCCTTGTCATCAACTGGGCGAAATCCTGCGTATATGTGCTTTCCGGGGAGGCCCCGGCCCTACCACGGGACTGCCCGATCCAGATTGCCTCCCAGGGGTTCCGGTACCTGGGTATATATATTACTCTAGACCCGGAGGCCCGCTACGAGCGGAACTTGCTACCCCCCCTCCAGCGCTTGAAGGAGGATGTTGCGCGTTGGCGGCGTCTTCCGCTTTCGCCGCTTGGCCGAGCGGCCTTGTTTAAGATGATGTCCTTGCCGCGCTTTCTGTACGCGCTCCAGAATACTATGGACTTGGTTCCGGCGCGCTACTTCCGTGAGGTGGAGAGCCTGCAGCGGCGCCTGTTCTGGGACGGGAGGCCGCGTATTGCTCTGGCTAAATTGACGCTTCCGTGGTACGATGGGGGGGTTGCCCTCCCGGACATTAAACGGTATTACTGGGCCTCCCAGCTAGCTGCAATTAATCATGGCCTTTACGGGCCCGCCTTGAACCCGGCATTTGAAATGGACAAGATGCTCCTGCCCGGTGGCGATTACAATCGAGCGCTCTACTCTGGCGCGCCCGACTCCCGTTTGACGGGACCGACGCGTGTCATGGTGCGTGTATGGCACGCGGCTAATGCAGCTATGGGGTGGAAGGACCGTTTGACCCGGGCGACACCGCTATATGCGTCTGAGAGGTTGGGCTCCCTGTGGACATTAAGGGCTTCGAGAAGTGGGACACGATCGGAATCAGCACAGTGGGAGATCTCTGGACGAGGGGGGGATTCAAAACTTTTGAGACGCTGCAGACGGAGTTTCAGCTGCAAGGCAGTGAGTACTTTCGGTACTTACAAGTCCGCCACGCGCTGGGCTCCGTCTTCCCGGATGTCGCGTCCATTCCGGAGTCTTCCCCCCTGGAGGACAGAGTGCTGGATGGCCATGTCCCAGACAGCACGATCTCCCTTATATATAAAAAACTGATCAACGACAGATCGTGCCTGCTGACTAGTCTCCGCGAGGCCTGGGTTGCCGACGGGCTGGAACTGGACGACGAGGACTGGATTTCCGCGGTGGCCTCTCCGAAGGAGGTGGCCATCCCGGCTCGCCTTCGCTTCGTCCAGCTTAAGATCCTCCACCGGGTTTACGTGACGGGGCCAAGGCTTCTACGTATGGGCTTTGCTGGTGACGGATTGTGTAAGCGTGGCTGTGGTGCCTTGGCAACTTTCATGCATATTCTGTGGGAGTGCCCAAAGGTGGAGCGATTCTGGCGTGGTGTGCATGAGGTCCTGCGTGTGGTGACGCGTGTCGCGCTGCTGCCTGAAGCGAGGAGATGCTTGCTGAATGTGTGGGAACCAAATGACTATTCGGTCCCGCAGACGCGGTGGGTGACTCTGGGATACATGATAGCTAAGCGCGACATTGCTCAATTGTGGGGATCCCAGAGGCCCCCGGCGGTGTTGGCCTGGAAAGAACATATGGATTGGTGTATGTTTCGTGAAAAGGTAGTGTATGTGGCGAGGGGTAAGCCTGGGGCGTGGGTGAAAATCTGGGGCCCCTGGAACGCCTATCGCGGGGGTATTTGTGAGCCGCCACTGCTGCCGGCTGCCTCACCAGCTCCGTCCCCCTAGCCGACCCCCTCCCTCAGCCGTGGGCATGTGGTTCCCCAGTCCCTGATCTATTCCCATTCCCCTCTTCAGAGTTTGGCTGCTGGTTGGGATCCCCCACTTAAGAAGCACGTGCTGTCACTTTGGATGGCGGGTTGCCTTGCGGGTGTGGTTTTTTGTGTTGTTCTGTTTTGAAAAAAGGAAACCGTATTGTGGGCTTAGAGTTATGTGGCCTGCGCTATTGATATCTCCTGATTTACCAATCTGCACCGCCAAGAGTCTCTTACTGTAGGTATGTCATATGCTTCTGCCACTCTAGCGGCCGGCCGGATGGTTGTAGGCCCATACTTGTAACTTTTTTAAAATGTAATAAACGGTTTCAAAAAAAAAAAAAAAAAAGAAAGGAATAGGAGGATAGAGATGAGTAATGCCCTTGAGAAACCTATTTACAATAGGGAACTTGAGAAGAGAAAGTTAATCTGGAAGGCAAAGGAAGGCCGAAACAGCCGAAAGATAGCCTTTAAGGGTGCCCAGAGCAGATCCCTGCTGGGCCAAAGAAAGAAGGAAGAGGAGACCTCTGAAAGAGGGGCAGAAAGGGGATCCACAGCCTTTGCTGTGCACCATGTCACAAATGTGATCCATCTGCAGGCGTATACTGATTTATTGGAGGGACGCCCGTCTGCCAAGATGACATTACAGACTTCGGGAGGAAGGTTGAAAGCAGTCAACTGTCACCGCTCAATCTCCACGCAAGAAGGTGGAGGCTGGACAGGTTCGGGTGGCGGACCGTTCCCTGCTGCTGCGACAGAAGATCCTCCCAAAGAGGCAGTCTGATCGAAGGACCGATGGCCATGTGCAAGAGCTCGGGATACCAGACTCTTCGTGCCCAATCCGGAGCCACAAGAATGACTTGGGCCCGATCTCGCTTGATGAGCTTTAGCACTTTGGGCAGAAGTGGTATAGGCGGAAGGGCGTATAGAAGACCGCAACTGTACTCGCGAAGAAAAGCGTGGCTGAGCGAGTGCTGCCTTGGAAATTCCAACACGCAGAACTGCTGACATTGCGCGTTCTCTTCGGTGGCGAATAGATCAAACCAAGGCTCTCCCCATTGCACCACCTCCAAATGCAGAAGCCATTCGTGATCCATCATGAACAGGCGGCTAAGTTCGGCCGCCCAGGCGTTCAGAGAACCCGCCAGGTGTTGAACCACCAGGGACATGCCTTGATGTTCCAGCGACGAAGGGCCTCCTGACAGAGGGTTCAAGACTCCACCCCGCCTTGTCTGTGGTAATACCACATGGCGGTGGTGTTGCCTGAGAACACCTGCACTACTCTCCCTTTGACAGAAGGAAGGGATGCTTTCAGTGCAAAACAAATTGCCCGGAGCTCCAGAAGGTTGATGTGGAGCCCAGACTCTGCTGGAGACCAAAGGCCTCTGATCTCTGCCTCCCCCATGTGGCTGCCCCACCCCAGAAGTGAGGCATCTGTCACCACTGTGAACTCTGGGTGGGGAATGAGAGGGACCTGCTGTTGACCCAATCTTGGTCCGTTAGACACCCCTGCAGCTGGTGTGCAGTGCCCTCCGAGATGTTGACGCAATCGGAAAGATTCCACTGATGCTGTGCCCACTGAAACTTCAAGTCCCACTGCAGAGCCCGCATGTGCCACCTGGCATGCTCCACCAGCAGGATGCAGGAGGACATGAGGCCCAGCAGCCTCAGAGTCCTTCTGACTGAAACCCAGGATAGAGGCTGAAAGATAGCAATCATAGTCGGAATATCCCGGTCTCGTTGCTCGGGAGGATAGGCCTGAAACTGCGCTGTGTCCAGAACCGCAGGATGAAAAGGAGCTTCTGAGAGGGACTCAGGTGTGACTTTGGCACGTTGACAGTGAACCCCAGCAATGGCAGGAGGTCTGCCATACTCTTGAGGAGCGAGACAACAGAATGGGGCGAGCTCGCCTTCAAAAAGCCAGTCGTCGAGATAGGGAAAGACTGGAACCCCTGATCTGCACAGATGAGCTGCTACCACTGCCATCACTTTCTGAACACCCGAAGGGCGCTGGTAAGGCCAAAGGGGAGCACGGTAAACTGAAAATGCTCATGGCCTACTGTGAACACTAGGTAACGCCGGTGGGCAGGCAGGACGGGGATGTGAAAATAGGCGTCCTGCAACTCCAACGCTACCATCCAGGGTTGAGGGCAGACAGAACCTGAGCCAAAGTCAACATTTTGAACTTCTTCCGGAGGAAGCGGTTGACGTTCCTGAGATCCAAGATAGGATGCAGGTCTTTGTCCTTCTTGGGCACCAGAAAGTAGTGAGAATAACAACCACGACCTACTTCTGGGGTAGGAACTCGCTCAATGGCTCCCTTGGCTGAGAGAGCCATAACTTCCTGGAGGAGAAGGGCCAAGTGATCCTCCGACATGCGATGGAATTGCGGTGGTATGGATGGAGGGGTAGTTGCGGTGGCATGGATGGAGGGGTAGCCCCTTCGGATTATCTGCAAAACCCACCTGACCGACGTCATGGTTTGCCAGGGGGAGGTGATGGTGGATCCTGCCGCACACTGGCAATTGGTGGCCCAGAAAAGTCGGACTAGGAGGGTTTGGAGGCTGCTGCAGAGGGGGCACTGGTGGACTGGCCCGCCCGCTGGCCCCCAGACCCACGAAGCTGGGTCCCTCGTCCCCGACCGCGCAGTCTGAGCAGCCTGTGGCTCTGGGAGGAACGTGGCAGGGCACCCCTTCCATAGCAACGAAAAGGGCGAAAGGCAGGTTGCATGGGGTGATATGCAGTCGCGAGGCCCAAGGACCTGGCCGTAGCCCTACAATCCTTGAAGCGCTCAAGCGAGTGGTCTGCCTTGTCGCCAAACAAGCAACGGCCATCGAAGGGCATGTCCAAAAGTGTAGACTGCACATCAGCCAAGAAGCCAGCGGATCTCAGCTAGGCATAGCGTCTCAGGGCTACCGACGTTGAACTAGTCCTGCCTAGCGAGTCGGGGTTGTCCAGTCCGCAGTGAATGGCGTACTTTGCTGCATCCGTCCCTCTGGCAACCGCATGGGAGAGTGCGGACCGGGCCTCCTCCGGGCACTGTGGCAGCACCTGCTCAGCTGTATCCCACACAGAGTGGGTGTAACAGCACAATAGACATGCGGTGTTCACCGATCGCAGTCCCAAGCTGGCGGAAGAAAAGATCTTCCCAAGGTGTTCCAGCTGATTCCCTATCTGGGGGAATAGTAGGGAACGCGCCTTTGGGGGTAGAGGCTTGGACAACCAATCTCTCAGGGGTAGGGTGTTGGGAGAGGAAAATAGGGTTGCCCGGAGCAGGCGGTGGTGTTGGGCAATCATCCTATCCACAGGAGCCTCTGTGCTGGGCTTGGACCAAGTACCCAGAAGGATGTCCATGCGAGCCTCATCAAACGGCAGCAGGGGCTCCGAAGAGACCGCTGCTGATTGAAGCACCTCAGTCAGGAGACAGTTGGTCCGGACTGACACCATAGGAATCTCAAGGCCCAGGGCCTCAGCCGCCCTATGCAACACCACAGCGTAGGAGACTCCCTCCTCCGTAGCCACGGTAGGGGGAGAAAGCATACCAAGGCTGGGGAGGTATCCAGACCACTGGCATCACCCAACTTCTCTCTCCAGTCTGGATCTTCAAGTTGGTCTGCAAGAGGGTCAACAGAGCCCTCCCAGTCCTCCTCCCCCATCGCCCTGAGTGGCAGGCAGTAAAGGGTAACACCAGGATAGAAAATTGGCTCAAAAGTGCCGGTCGGCGCCAGTACCGGCATCAGTCGACGCAGGTCTGGCTCCGTATCTAGGTCGAGGTGGAGGCCGAGGTCGACGCCCGCTGGGGATTCAACCAGTGTAGGAGGAGGCGGTGTCGTCACTGGATTTGACACCGGAGTAGGTGTCGTGAGGTCGACTGGCACCGATCCGGATCCAGGCTTGGATCCTTGGGGGCCCTGCGGTGCCAGAGAAGCCGGCAGCAAAGGCCTGGAACCCCCAACCGAATCCACGGGGCCTGAAGGCGCGCCGGCAGAGTCGGGCTGCCCAAAGATGGGGTGGAGAGCTTTGTAAAATGTACAAAGTTGGGCAGGGGTCGCAGAAAGGGCTCCCGGAAAGGAGGGGGGGGGGGAGGGGGGGAGGGGAACTCAGAGCCGAGCCAGCAGGCTCCGTGGGCAGAGCCGAAGGACGACAACCGTCCACATCCCGCGTCTCGCCGGCCGACAGACGGGGAGAAAGCGAAGAGCGGCGGTGCATCTTCGCCTTCTTGTGCTTCGACTTACCCGAAGATGAAGACTTCAACGAGGTGTGATGGTGGTGGCTCCGCGACCGGTCCCGCTACCTCTCGACCGGGATCTCGAGCGGCGCGGAGCCAACTGCCGGGCCTCCAGAAGCTTTTGAGACTGTTCCTGCAAAGACTACAGGGACTTCAGGTCCTGGTCGCGCTCCAGACATCAGAGGCACACGAGATGTGGGTCCATCACCGACATCAGGTTGTGGCAGGAGCCACAAGGCTTGAAGCTGGTCCGCGGATGTGACATCCCTATGCACAAGGGGTCAAACGACTCGAAAAGAAGTCGACAAAAAGTCGAAAAACTGTTAGCCAAAAATGGACTAGGGTACCGCTCTCTTCGGATCTGTGCTGGCTGGCGTGGGGAAAAAAAAAAAGAGCTTAAGTCAGTGCGCAGGGGCGGCGATTAAGTAGATACTGCGACGTCATTCGGGCGACCACGACGCCAACGGCGAACGCGGAGTCAACCGATGCCATCTACCGACGTGCAAGGGTACTACTACGAAAAAAGTTCTCCGGATCCAGTCTGAGGCCTGGGGGTAATTATAAGGTAAGGAATCTATCTTTCAGATATAACTGACACTAATGACGCCAAAGACGTCACGTGTAGCCGAATGGAGCCACCTGACGACACGCGCAAGGTGCATTGCTTAGGAAAATTTTCTGGATCCAGCCGCGTCTCATGATGTGCATCAGAACATTTCCTCATTCATAAATATAGATCATCCCAATGCATTTTGGGTTGGAGTTGCCCTTCGTCAGGGATAACAAATCTACAAAGAAACAGGAGTGTTGTGAAAACAAGTGTTATCCAAGGGTGTAGGTAAGAGAAGGTAAACTAAATTTGTACAGTCACAACTGGTGGTAACTTTGAGTTGGTTTGCCAAGGTAAGGAATCTGCAGCTAGAAGTCTCCATCAGATTCCTTTTTTTGATCTAGCATTAGCTGATGTCTCATGTATTTAGAAATGTAAATTATGTATTTCATAACTTTACAGTCCACTTCAATTGTTTATTTTCAAACAATCAAAGCCACGCAATCCATTCACAAATGAATCACCAAATAGTTACCTAAAAGAAAACTTACTTAACAACATGAAGGACTGGACTTGAAGGTCTGCTGTCTCGAAGCCATGCTAAAAAAGATCTTGTTCTCTCAGATAAGAGGTTGTCCAACTCTGGAATCTGCATCTGTTTTTAGGAAAAATAATTACTTGACAATTTACTTAATACATTTGAATACTAGCATGTTTCCTTTTGATTACACATGCAAATCTTGAGAAACTATAAAAAAATTAGTAATACAAAAACAATAGCAGAATTCACAAAGAATTGACAGCAAATAAAGTACACTATACAATAAGCTTAGAATCAGGTTTGAGAGTCCAAAACACATGATTGCACCTTGATGCATTCAAGATTTAAAAAGGAAATTACACATTGATAGAAAGAGGCTTCCAACTATGGTATTGCACCTATACAATGCATCCACTACGATGATTCACCATTACAATGGATTTATACAAACAGATTTACCACAACTAAGAAATCAGTAGCAACACATCTCATTTACAGCGCATTGGGTTTGAAGTACTTAGGGATGGGTGGTTTATAGGGGTTGGGGTTTTTACAGTTCATGCATGACTACTGATAAGGGGTTGTAAGGGTCTTTTAGGGTTCTTGGATTGGTAGCTGCAATGGGTACTAAGGGGTTTTTAGGGTTGAAGGAAGTATAGCGTTAAGGTGTACCAATGAGTTTTTAGGGATTGGTAGTTTCAAGAGGTACTAGGGGATTTAGGTTTCAGATAAGGGTAGATTTCAGTGATAGTGAATAGGGGTATAAGAGGCTTTTATAGTTCAGGGAAAGTTAGCGTTAATGGATATTAAGGAGCTTCTACAGTTCAACGGATGCTAGGGTTAAGGTTTAGTAAGGAATGTTTAGGGTTCAGGGATGGGTAGTGCTGGTGGGTTGTAAGAAAGGGTAGTTGAAAGAAAATGGACTATTTGCAGTGGGGGGGGGGGGCTACTCACCTCAAGGAATTATCATAACCCTTGACAGGGTGGACCTTCAAAGTAACAATTAATCCGAGCTCAACCCCCTGGTTGCTAAGGCACAGAGCAGTCAGGGGTATTTAGGACAACTTGTCAATACTTTATGCAGTATCAAAAACAGTAATAAAGTCATAATGTCAAACAATGAAAACCCCAAATCGATTTAGAAAAAATATTGTAAAATTTTCAACAAAATAACAAAAATTAACAAGGGGAATAGGAGATATAAGTTCCTAAATATTTAAGGGAAAATATCACCCGAAAGCACAAAGCGGCAATGATAGTCTATGGTCGTGGTAGACCGGGACCTAGGCGCAATTTCAGGCTGACCGCAACGGAGCTTGGGCCATATAAACCAACCAGGTTTGTAATATCAAAGAATCTACCTTCTTACTTAGTCTTTCAAGTCCCAATCTACCACAGAAGTACACTTCTAAGGCCCTAGGAACTCAGGAGAGCTCTTCAGAGACTCACAGATTATCAGGCAGAGACCAACAACAGGGTCTGGACCAGGTGCAGGTGCCAAAGGTCAGATGAGCTGGATGCTTCTAGGAAAAGTTCTCCTACAGCTTGTTCTCTCCCTGTAATCACACAGGAGATCAGCTAACTGATCTTTGGAGTCCACTGCTTTGTTCTGGGTACAAGAAGAGGGCACAGGTTCAATACTTCAGGGCTCTTCTCTGGGGCACAGGCAGCAGGCCCAATCACCTTCTGTATGCCCAGAAAGTGTCCTGAAGTTGGTGCCTGGAGGTGCACATATTTGCCTGCCACAAGCTAGTGGGAGGTGGGGCGGGGGGGGGTACGGGACTAATGACCCCTCCCCAACAAACAGGCTAAAAGCTCCCAGGCACTGACCTACCCACTTTTACAGCAGTTCTGGTTTGTCTTACTGCAAACACGCCTAACATTCCATGTGTCAGGATATTTTCAGATGGCAAAAAGCCTTCGGCCACACTAAGCTTGGGTTTTGAGAGTTGGGGGTGTGTGGGAGGAGTGTACTATGGGAATCATAGTGTCCTTCCACATCGAACATAAAAATTTGATTTGAACCACGCACTGTGCCCACAACAAACCCAGAGAAAGAATTCTGGTAGGACACAATCATGATCCTTCAGCAAACAGACAATGGAAATACAAGAATTGTCTTGGCACCCTCTTCTCTCTCTTTCAAGTATGGTTCAAATGTTACATGTGGCTCAACAGACTTATCAAGCAGGATTTGACACTATGCTATCATCCCTACCCTAAATATTCAGTGGCGATCGGAAGTCTCCTCGCTGCCCCTTCATGTCAGACTATTGTTTGCTCCTGGGAGGTATTTCACACCCGTTTCACATCTATTTAAGGCTGACAGCTCATTCGCTATGATGAGTCCGTTTTTATCATGGCGTGCTATTTTAAGGGCCTATTTGCCCGTTCTGGTGAGAAAGCTCAAGCTGGCAAAATACAGGTGTTCTGTTCATTCCAAAAGTGAATGAGGAATAAAGATATCTTTAAATTATGTTTCTATCTTGCCACATTTGCTACACATTCAGAGACAGAGGTCAAGTGTCAGCTCATGTCTTCTTACAAACTGCAGCTCATTTTATCTCCGAGATCCTCCGACTGCAAAGTTTACCAATTCTGTCATGTGAACTGTCTGTCAATCGTGCTCGGGTACAGGTAGAGGGAAATGAAAGGCAGTAGGTTGTCAGTTTCTTTTTCTACAACACAACATTTAAATATCTTGTAAATGAACTGTACAAATATTACATAATATGTTAGCAATTAGGCAAGCACATTTTTTAAAATTCTGAAATGTAATGGACACAAAGATTTTATTAGGATTAAAACATATCAGAACACTCTACTTTGTGATGTGCAAATGATAAATATTTGCTGAAACCGATGTATACTCACTATCGTTTGTAGGCTATCAGTAAAACTGCATCTCAGTGGACTAGTTTGAAGCCATTTCAATGGAGAATGTGCTGCCTGTAAATGACAGTGTGCTACAACATCATGCTTTAATACTATATGTATTAAAAGTGAGAATTTTTAAACATGAACTTAGGAACGTTCCTTCCACTGCTCTGATGAGCGCTTTTAGTGAACAAAGAGTTAAGTCATGGGTCATGTGTACCCTATATGTGGGCTAGTTTCGTTATATACAATAAGCAGAAGTTTACTCTATTAAATCAAACAAAATAGTTTTACTACAGCAGATATGCCAAACTCACATATTTAAGTGCTCTCATATGTGATAATGAAGAAAAATGCGGCTCAGTTAAAAAATATTTCTCTAGGATCACATAATTTGAGACCAGTTTATTAATCAAGTGCATTACAGTTAGGTTGAGTAGATTACTCCAGTCACTAGACCTGCAGGTCTGGAACATTTTTATGATTTTTCGAGACCTGAGAGGTGTATGCTAATTAGCCTTCTGACAGGTCAGACATAAAAAGTACATTTTTAAAAGTTACTTTTCCTTAATAGTTATTACATGGTAATATGGTCATGTTAGATAACAGGCTGCTTGTCTCAACAAACTAATGTACAAGATGACTGTTGGAAAGTGCTCTTCACCACCTCCGATGTAGCTGCCGTTTTTGGTCCGCCAGACACTATCTGCTGAGCTCGTCTGTTCCTGCATTCAACGACCTTGCCAGGTGGTTCATAATAAGAGCCTCTTGGTATAGGGCCCAACACATATTACACTCTGCTTGCTGCAATACCACATGGTGCTTGTGTTGTCTGTGAGAACCTGAACCAGCCTCCTTTTGATGTACGATAGGAGCTCCAACAAACTGATATGGAGTTGGGCTTCCAGAGTGCCCTGATCTCCACCTCTCTCAAATGACTTCATCAACCTAGCAGTGACATGCCTGTCACCACAATCAGCTCTGGGTGAGGAAGGGAGAAAGGCCTGCTGCTGGTACAACTGTGGTCCAGTAGTCACCACTGCTGACCATGTGCATTCTCCACTGAGATATGAAGGACCTCAAATAGGTTTCCTTGATGCTGGTCCCACTGAAACTTTAAATAACATTGCAGAGTCTGCATATGCCAGAGGATACAGGAAGCTAAAGGGCCAAGAAGCCACAGAGTTACTCTCATGGAAACTCAGAACTAATGCTGATATATCCTGATCATAGCCCCAATGTCTTGAAATTGGATCAATGGAGGGTAGGGCCTGAACGTTACAGTATCCAAGATAGCCCAAATGTAACAAAGCCTCTGCAAAGGGGTCAGGCATAACTTTGTTTCCTTGATCGTGATCCCCATCGATGTTAGGGGGTTCACCGTCATCGAGAAGTGGTCTTTGACTGACTGCCGTAAGCTTGCCTAACAACAGCAACTCATCGAGGTTAGGGAAAACTGGTACCCCTACCTCCGAAGATGGGCAGCCACTACCACCATCATTTTTATTAACGAGTAAGGGACACTAGCAAGGCGAAAGGAGAGCATGGAAACTTTAAATGCTCCTCGCCTTCCTTGAAACACAGGTAACATCAGACTGCAGGATGGGAATATGAAAATACACGTCCAGCAAGTCCAAGGAAGTCATCAATTTACTCAGGCCCAGGACCGATAGATCTGGGCCAGCGTGAGTCTTTTGAATTTGTCCGTTCACAGGAAGGCATTCAAAGGAAGAAGGTCCTTCTCCAGCACAAGAAAAAAGCTAGAGTAGCAACCCTCCTGTATTTCAGAGCTAGGAACACTCTAGAAATATCCTTTGAAAAAAAACCCTCTACCAACAGATTGGATAGGTGTTTCCCCAGCGATTCGTCCTGATGTAAGGGGAAGTGTTGGCAGAGCAGACATAAAAGGTAGGGCATATCAATGCTCAACGATTTGAAGAACCTATTGTCAGATGTGATGAATCGCACCTTAGGAGAAAATTCTGGATCCTGCCTTTGACAGGGTGGCGGATTGCGACAAATGGCAAGCAAAAGCGACTTGGTGACTCTTGCCGCAGGAAGGAGGCAGGGAGGACTGATCCTTATGGTGCGCCAGTGGGGTAGGTGATGGCAGATCCTAAACCCCCCACTGGCGTTTGGTGGCCCTGAAAGATCAGACTAGGAGGGTTTGGAGGCTGCTGCAGAGGGGCTGTGGTGGACTGGCCCGCCCGCTGGCCCCCAGAACCACGCCGGTGGTTCCCACGATTCCAGCCGCGCTGGGGCTCAACAGGTTGCACTGGCCTGTTGCTCTGGGCAGGACGTAGTGGGGCACCCCTTCGGCGAAATGCAGGCTGCGCAGGGCAGGTGGTGGAGAGGCCCAAGGACCTGGCTGTAGCCCTAGAGTCCATAAAGCGCTCTAGCGCGTAGTCTGCCTTGTCGCCGAAAAAGCGACGGCCATCAAAGGCCATGTCTACAAGGGTGGATTGGACATCCCCGGAAATACCAGTTGAACGCAACCAGGCGTAGCGTCGAAGGGCTACTGACGTGGAAATCATCCTGCCAAGTCCGTCGGCGGAATCCGGCCCACAGTGGATGGTAAACTTTGCTGTGTCTAACCCCTCGGCAACTGCACAGGAGAGTATGGCCCAGGTCTCCTCCGGGCACCTAGGCTGCACCTGCGCCACCATATCCCACACAGAGTGGGTGTAACGGCCCAACAGACATGGGGTGTTTACCAACCGCAGTCCAAAGCTGGCGGTGCAAAACATTCTTTTCCCCAAGGTGGTCCAGCTTTTTGGATTCTCTATCCGGTGGTGCAGTACGGAAGGGGAGGCTTGGACCATCAAGCTCTCAGGGGTGGGGGTTTGGGAGAGGAAAGTGGGGTCGCCCAGGCCGGGCGGAGACGTCAGCCAATCTTTCTGTCCACAAGAGCCCCTGTGTTGGGCCAGGACCACGTGCCCAAAAGGATGTCCGTGAGGGCTTCATTAAACGGCAGCAGGGGCTCCAAAGAGCTTGCTGCCGGTTGAAGGACCTCGGTCAGGAGGGTAGTCCTGACTGCCACCGTAGGTAACTCGAGGTGGAGCGCCTCGGCCGCCCTACGCAACACCAGTGTGTATGGCGCTCCCTCTTCCATAGCCACGGTAGGAGGAGACAATATGCCAAGGTCTGGTGAGGTATCCAGACCACTGGCTTCCCCCAGTTTGTCTCGCTAGTCCTGCTCGTACACCAACTGTTCAGTTAAAGTGTCCCCAGACCCCTCCCAGTCCTCCTCACCCTCCTCTGGCTGCCAATCTGGTCTCAAAGAGCCAGGGTAGAACAGGGGCACAAATGTACCCGCCGGTATCGGATCCGGCGCCGGTCGACGTCGGTCCAGCTCCGTGTCTACCTTGAGGTGGAGGCTGGGGTCGACGTCAGCTGGGGATTGCCGACGCCGGTGGCAGACGTAGTGCTGATGGAATCGGTGCCGGGGGAGGCATAACGAGGTCGACGAACGCCGATCCGGATCCAGGCCTGGATCCAAGGGGACCCTGCAGTGCAGAGGCCGAAGCCGCTGACGCCGAATGCCCAGGGCCCCCAACCAAGTCTGCTGGGCCTGAAGGAGCGGAGTTGGCTGCCCAAAGATGGCGTGTATCGCTTCGTAGAACTGATAAAGCTGGGCAGAGGTCACTTCTGGTCCCGGGAAAGGGGGGGGGGGGGGGAAGGGAACCTGGCGCCGACCCTACAGGCTCCGCATGCGAAGCCGCGGGAGGTGCACCACCCGCATCCCTTGGCACGTCGGCTGATGGACAGGGAGAAGTCGAAGAGCAACGATGCTTCTTCGACTTCTTTTTGTGCTTTGACTTACCTGACCCGAGTGCGAAGACTTGGAGGAAGAATGGTGTTGGATCCGCGACCGGTCCCTCGACCTCCTCCGCGACCGGAACCTCGAACGACACGGAGCTGACTGCCTCGAGTAGCTTTCGGGACGCTCCCGCAAAGACTTTGTGCCCATGGTCCAGCAGTCGGAGCACGACTTGGGGTCATGGCCGTGCTCTAGATAGTAGAGGCACACGCTGTGCAGATCTGTTACCGACATCAGTCAGTTACAGGGACCGCAAGCCTTAAAGCCAGGCACCCCTTGTGCACAAGAAGTCGTATGGACTCAAAAAACGACAAAGTCGACAAAAGTCGAGAAAAAAGCTACGTCAAAAAAATGACTGCGGGTACCTCTCTCTACGGATCTGCGCTTGCTGGTGCGGAAAAGGAAATAACTGGCGTAGGCGTGTGAGGGCGACGTCTATGTAGCTACCGACGCCAAACGCGGAGTCGCCCGAAGCCACCTTCTGACGCGCAGGGGTACTGCTGACGAAACACTTTCCGGATCCAGTCTGACGCCTGGGGGTAATTCTAAGGTAAGGAATCTATAACTAACTGTTTCTTTCAGATTGTCCACCCGGCGTTCTCTGGCGCAATCAACGTAGAAGCCTGCATTAGATCCAGCTGATGGATTCTCTCCTCCTGCTTAGAAGGATAAGGCAGAGTAAAGAACATCGGCAGGGTGATGTTTTGCCAGACGTAAAAAGAATTCACTACCTTCGGAGAAAAATAGGCTTGAGTTCCTAGAACCATTTTATCTTTATAGAAAGTGGTGTATGGTGGGTTCACGGAAAAGAATTTCAGCTTGCTCACCTGCCACGCCAATGTTAATGTAACAAGAAAGTCTGTTTTGATGGTAAGGAGCTGTAGAGGACAGCAGAGCAGAGATTCAAAAAGAAATTTAAGGGTGTAGAACAGCCGAATGAGCGGCAGGACCCAATTGTTTGAAGGTATAGCCTGCAACCCTAGCACAACGTGACGGATCTTCCCTCCGAAAGGCTAGCTATATGTAAGCGGGATGTGCTGCATGCTGCAGCTGTTGCCCACAGAGACTGTGGGTACCGTGGCCAAGAAAGGACAGAGGGCATTGCTATAGTGGCTGCAGCTTCTGATCGTACTGATAGCCACTGCCAGAACCACAGAGGCAGCAAAACTGTTGGTGAGTAGGAGAATTAAGGACCACTGAGTGGACCTTGACCATACTATCCTTAAAGCGCTAGAGGGCAGAATCTGCCTTATCTCCAAAACGTCTGGCAAAGTCAAACACATGTCCATCAGGTTGGCTTGGACGTCAACAGAAAGCCAGTGGGCCTCATCCAGAAATGCCTGCGGAGGGCCACATTGGTACCAATAGCTCTACCAAGTTAGTTGGTGGTTTTCAGCCGACTGAAAGGAAAATTTGGCCGCATTACAACCGTACTGTATTGCCTGGGAAAGTATACCATGGAGTTCCTGAGGGACAACAGGCATTCATGTGCCACTGAGTCCCACACTCCATGGCTGCAGGAGCCTAAAAGACGGCGTTCACTAAACACAGGGCAAAGCTGATGGACAAAAACACTTGTTTGATAAATGTTGCAATTCTTTGAACACTCTAATAGGCAGGATGATGGGGCATTAGTAAGGGTTAACTTTACTAGTTGAAGCCTGCACCATCAGGTTTTCAGGGGTGAGATGTTGGGTGAGTGTAGGAAAGTAGGATCTGCTTTTATGGTTACCCCCACTTTTTGCTTGATGTAATGCTGTTTCTGACTAGTCTGACCGGGATCCTGCTAATCAGGACCCCAGTCTCTGTGCTGTCTCTCTTAATTGGTATGGTAAGTACTTAGGTACATCCCAGATTGGACACTGGTGTAATCCTGTCAGTCCATAGTATATATAACATATAGAGGGGCGCGATGACCATCTCTAAACGGGCTGTAACAAATCCTGTCATGTTTGGTATCAAATATGTTTTAATTATACCCACACATCAAAAAATGGTGTAGGAGGTATGATTCCATGCACCGTAAAGCTACTTTGGGAGACCCTTGATGCTCCCGGTACAAGTCTTCCAGATCCGGACAGCAAAATAGGGCTGCTGCCGGCCAGAGACACGTTTCTGCCCTCCTGCTGAGCCAAGCTTGGGCAGGGAAAGGCAGAACAATAGGTATCCTGTCACAGGGAGGTGTGGCCACCTCCCAGACAGGGTTCAGTGTATTGGGGCACGGTAGAGGCTCTTGCCAGAGCCACACAGTCTGCGTGCAGGGCACACTTGGTGTCCCCCATGCATAGTCCAGTTCAAACCAGTTCAGAGAGCCGTTAGCTCCCGCTTTGGCGCAAAACTGGACAAAGGACAGGGGAGTATCCCCCCCTGTCTAGCTCCTCCATAGCGAGGGACCCATTAATCGCTCCAACCCTTTCCTTAGGGTACTTAAGGGCTTACCTGTGGGTGGGTCCCTAGATTCCTCATGGGACAAGATTCATTTCAGACACCACATCTTCAACCGTCTGGGCACTCTGGACTTCGCTCCGGGCATCAAGGCTGCAACCGGGAAGACTCCTGCTGCTCCTGATCTCATTGCCCTGTTTGTCTGCTGCAACCTCCGTGCCTGTGCACCATAGAACCTTCCAAGGCCTGTGGGCATCCAAGATACCTGAAGGAATCTCCCTTGAAGTGAAGAAGTCACTTCATTGCATCTGCAGGCACCGCAACTAAGCCGACCAGTCTGCTGATCGTGGGCTACCACAGACTCCGAAAAGCACAGCAACACAGATGGTGGTTCTTCACATCCCTCGAGACCTGCCCTGTCCTCTCACAAAGTTTGAGGCCAGTATCCCTCGTCAGAGCTGCAAAAACCGAACTCCTATGCACCGCGTCGACTTGCAGTTGCAAAGGCTTGTTGGCTTCCTTCCATCAAGATCTTCGGGCTAAAAGTAGCTCCCACCTCGAGTATCTCTGGTGACCAAGATCTTCGTCTCCACCGTATCACTTGCATCATGTACTTGCATCTTTGGTGAGCTGCTTGAGGTCCTCTTGCGACTCCAATGCCACCGGCCTGTGGGTCCTCTTGAGGGTCATCTTTGAATTCTTTGGGCTCCCGTGATTGCTCGGGCCTGCCCTGATTCCCCTGTTTATGGTGAGTCTCCTGGACCTTGCTGGTCCTGAAATTGCATCTTCTTTAAATTCCACGTTGGTTGCAGTTGCCAAGGCTTGTTGGTGCTCGCGCCGGACACCGACCCCTCAACTCGACACATCCAACGTGGGACAGCTCGTGTACGGCTCCTGGTCTTCCACAACGTCGCCTGGTCCACACAGCTGCAGTTTCAAGGTCACCGTCAGCTCTCCTGCAACACTCTACATCAGTGGACATTTGTCTTCCGTGCCTCCTGGTCACTCCTGATGGCATAGACCCGGTCCCCTCTGATTGCAGGTTCTTCACATCTTGAATCCAACCTCGAGCTCCATCGGACACTTTCACCTTCTCCAGCAGCGGCATTTTCCTGAAGTCCTCCATTGAGTTCCACGGCGATTTCCCACGCCACTTCACACCTATGCACCTGGCTTCCCTGGGGCAGGTATCCTGGTCCTTAAGGTATTCACAGGTGGGGTGGCTCTCCAACCTTTTGTCTTCCACTGGGTTTCTTCAGGGTCCAGTGGGAAGGGCCTTCTTTAAAATTGCAACTGCGACTTCCCAATTGACTTGCATTGATCCCGCGGTCGTGTTCCCATTCTGCACATGGCCTTCGTGGTCCTGGTTACTTACCTCGGGTGGTTCCTTGGGTCCCCGGCACTTCTACGTCTTCTGGGTATAGTCTGGGCTTGAGTTGTGGTTCGCATACCACTATTTTAGTATATGGTTTGGTCTCCCCCGGTGACCACTGTGTATTGTGTGCTACTTACCTGTTTCTATTGAAAAGTATTGTGTGCATTGTGTATATCTCCGGCTAGGAGATACCTTAATGTGTTAGTGAGTATATTGTAATAAATACACATTTTTATAAATATACTGTGTGGTTCATTTTAACTTAATCTATACCTATACGATTACATTCTGGTAGAACAAGCTGCTCTACACTCCTTCTGGACTAAGCCTGAAGGTTGCTCTCGCCAGCTACCACTTAGAAAGCTTCCTAAGGTTGGTGCAAGGTGCCCACTTACATAAGTGTACAACATATACCAAGCCAGCTTCTCACAGTGAGGAAGGCAGGGTCACATGAGGCTGGACGATGACATACGATGACCTGTATGTTGTCTGGGGCCCCAGCAAGGTTTAGCGCAAATACACAGAAGAGTGTTGGTTAAGGCCTCGTTAAAAGGGAGAAAGGGCTTCATATAAGTCTAGTCAAGCTGGAGCACTTCAGTCAATACATTATTCTTGGTCTTTTGTGTGGGAAGATGCAGACCAAATTCTTCAGCTGCTCTTCTCTGGCACTGGTGGCGGCGTTACCACCACCAACGAGGGAGAGACTGCTGCAGATTGTCGAGCCGGGGTGGATGCCTCTACTGGAGTTGCTAGGGAGCCTGTAATTGGTCCAAGGGTTCAGATGGTGTTGAAGATGAATCCGCCAGTGCTAACCGGAATGAGGGCCCGGGTGGATCCTTGGGGCCTGAAAACATGCAAGAGAGAGCCAGAACCCCAAATATTTGCCGCATGGTCTCCTTAAAGATGTCAATTTGCTGTAAGGTTGCAGATGGCCTGGGGAATTCGGGGTGGACCAGGACCAGGACCAACTGTGGAATAGGCTCCATAACCAGAGATCTGGAAGGAGGCCAACAAACATTGTGATGTCCTTGCACTATCTCTTTGGATAGAGAGTGGTGGGACGGGGTCGACCCCCGCTTTGGTTTCTTGTGATTTAGTTTGACTTACTGGAGGACTCAACTACAAAGCTTACTTCTTGCAGGAGCAACCTCAGGAGCAAATCATCTTACTCAACTTGGAGTGGGACTTCTGTGAGGCCTGCAACTTCTTCTGTTTTGCATTGTACAGCTTTATTTTTCGGTCCTGGATCATCTTTGGGTGCATGAGGGCACACTTGTCATATGACTGAGTCATGTTCTGAGCCCGAACACCAGAGACAAACCTCCTGCTGGTCCGTGAGCAACATCTGGTTTCTACAGTTGCAGAACATCCCTGTTATCTTCAGGCGGAGACATCATTCCTTAGCCACTGGATTCCATTCTGGTTTAGGACTCATCAGAATGTTGAAAAATTGGGAGAAGAGCTCTGGATTCGTGTCAAAAGGCGTGGAAACAAAATAATTGATGTTAGTGCGCAAGACACCTATATGCGCTCCGCTTGGTCACTTCCAGGGTTATATCAGGCCTCATCTATTCGCTCACTTGCTATTGCGAGTAAAATTTAATCAGGTCGAGCAGTAAACTCAGGCTGGAAGGAGACAGGTTTTCTCTTCATTCAGAAAGTGAATGAGCAATAAAGATGTCATTCAATCTTGTTTTTATCTCGACACATTTGCTGTCTGTTCAACGAAAGAGGTCAAATGTCAGTTTTACTTAACTAATTGCTGCTTGAAAAATGAGGTTAGTTTTCTCTTTTACTAGAGTTAAAGGTTTTTGTCAAGTGCGCTGTCTTAAGATGTTAGTTATTTGTCACCAACAAATAACATTTAAATAAACAGCCTTTTTTGTCATTAAGTGTGATGCAAACAAAGAGTTAAATAGGAGAAAAGCTAATCAGAACACTTTACTTGGTGATGTGCAAGTGACATATTTGCAGAAAATCTATTTCCAAACATTATTGTTTGTACACTATATAGCTTTACAGTAAAGCTGCATGTCAGCGGAAAAGTTTGTGGTCATTTTAATGTAAAATCTGCTGACTACAAATGACAGTGTGCTACCACTTTATTCTTGAGTTATGTATTTATGAATAATGATAGTTTTTTTTATGAGAAACATTCCTGTCCCTGCCATGATGAAAATGCTGTGAATGAACTAAGAGGCAAGTCAGGGGTCATGTGTATCCTATATGTGGACATATTTGAATTATATGTGGACATATTTGTATTCTATATGGAAATTTTAGTCTATTAATTCAAACAATAGTGTATTTTGTACAGCAGACATGCTGAACTCGCACATTTGAAGGTGCTCTCATATGCGATAATGAAGACAATAGCGGCTCAATGAGTTAAATTATTTGCCCAGGATCACATCATTTCAAACCAGTTTATGGGTCAAGAGCATTACAAATAGGTCGAGTAGATTATTTAAGTCACTAGATCTGCAGGTCTAGTAACATTTTTATTAATTCTCAAGGCCTGTGTATGAAGTCCATATGAGGTGGCACTACACACCAACTAGGGGTGCATGGGGGCATTGCTGTTGAAATCTTTCTGGATCCTGTCTAGTGCCTAGGGAATATTCGAAGGTAAGGAATTTGTGGTTAAAAAGTTTCCATCAGAAAGTGGAAATGTTTAAATAGTGGCATTTGAGTACAAGAGCTATGTTTCCATTTAGCAGGTAAAAAAATAAAATAAAAAATAAAAATTTAAAATACACTTTTGTGTTGGAGCAATACCCACTTTTGTCTGTGCTCTTTAATACATTACTCCTATGATTAGTGCAGCAACTGGCAACAAGCCTCATCAAAGTAGAATATATTGTACCCAACAAGCATTCGCAAAGCAAATCGATCAGTCTCATAACTGAACAGAACGTGCCTACATATTGACATCCATCCATCAGTCTGTACAGGCATTCTTTCTGTCGTCCATTGGTGTGCATTCAGTAACTAATCATACAACGCACGATCACTTACTGCATTTACTAACTAACACATTTCTTAATATCACACGCCGATGATATATATATATATATATATATATATATATCCACTATTTGTCATCTTATGCTGTTCTGGCCCTGCTGCTGGCATACATATTATGAAGCGCTTTTGTTGTTTGGTGGTGACTGGCACTGCAGCTGTTGGAGCAGGCTATACCACAGCAAGGGAAGATGGACAGTAGAACGGGTACATTTCTTCTCAGACAGGGAGCAATAACAATACACCGCCAGAGCAAATCATGTAGAAATATGGTAACTTATTTAGAGGGTGTGGGTCTGAAGGAAGTCAGAAGATACTAGGCTCCTGTTGTGACAAATTGAGTTTTTCACCTTTCGTATCCTGGGACCATCTTAATAATGGACCAAAAGGGAGCATTAAAATACACCCCTTATCAATTGACGACTTAAACCCACGTGACCAAAGGTTGATTCACTGGAAGAATCTACTGACAGGAACTCTGGCATGAAGTGTGGCAGTGGCCACCGCTCCCTTTGCAGAATGAGCTGACACCGCAGCAGGTAGGGGACAACCAGCCTTAAAGAGACAGATTACATTAGCATGTTGCTATTCCTTGTTTTGAGAGCTGACACTATTTATGGGTTGTCAAAAGCCATGAAGAAGAGGTCCGACTGAGAAAAGGACTTGGTTGGTCAATGTAGAATTTAAAGCATGCAAGCAAGGAATGCAAAGGTGAGTCTGCACTTGTGGGGGGCTCTGGATTAATACTTTGAGCCTAAGTGGTTCATTTAAATGAAAGTAAATAGCCACTTTTGGAAGGAATTCTTGAATGGTGCACAGGACAGTATTGTCTTCATGGTAGTGCACAGCAGTAGGTTTGACTGTGAAAGTGCAAAATTCACTTAATCGTCTAAAAGACTAGACCTAAAACGACAACTGCTGAGCGGTTTTCCATGGCACACATGAATGGCTTTGAATGGTGTTTTCATCAGTTGATCAAGAACAGTATTATGTTCCTAGGGAGGAGCTGGGGGTGCAAAGATAAGAATACCCGAACAGTCCTCTAAAGAACTCCTAATTCATCCATGCTGGCAGTAGAGATGAGGATTCAGAAGACTGTTGCAATCTAGAGATAGCTGGCAAGTGGAAACTAAATGGAGAGATACTTGAGACCACATCTGCCAGTTATAGCAGACAGAATAATATTTGATGCCACTTCACTGCCTGCCGGCAAAGTACCAGCACTCCATGGTGTTGTACACAGGCCTAATGCAGGACAACTCAACTGCCGGAAGATCATGGCAGCCAGATCCTGGTGTAGTTCCTATTCATGGGATTTTTTCATTGTCTAGCTGAGAGCATCTGCCAATTTGGTCATGACTCCTGGGAGCTGTTCCACCCTTAGTGAGATTCGGTATTCTACTGCCCAATTACAAAGGAACTATGCTTCCTCCAACAGTCAGGGAGACTTTGTGCCCCACTCATAGTGGATGTAAAACATGGCAGGGATGCAGTGGCTGGTGTTGAAGTGGTAAGTCACAGGTGTAAAAAGAACTCAAAATTGGTAATCTCCAGAAAATACCCCAAACTGATACAGACTGTCTTAGCAGAGGGCTTTCATCAGGCTGCAACTCCAGTTTCTCCATGAACATGGATCACAACTTTTCAAGATGCACATGCCAAGAAAGGAAATCACAGTTAGCTATCTAATCTCATCTGCCACACAAGCCTGAATTGAAGAATCTTTAGGAGTTTGCAAGGATCGCGTAGCACACTTCAGCTGTTATCTTGCGCCGAGAAGTGTCTTTGTGGTGCGCTTGCTCTTTCTTGTAGAAATCCAAAGCCATCCCTCAGTTTAAATCTAGGGAACTTCTGTTTTGGTGTGCACACGATGGGGAATTCCCTATTAATTATACTTCACATTCAAATTTGATCTGTCTTAATCTGTCTGGTAGAAAATAAAATCAGTCAAGAAATTCTATCTGGATATGGGACATAATCTATATTCCTGGAGTTTGAAGAGATTTTTTTAAAGAACAGACAACAACTACAAAGGAAAAATCATCAGATGAATTGAAATGATCTTTAACATCTTACCAAAAATTGTTGGTGTAAACAGACTAGCTAAGGCCTCACAGTCTATAGGTAAAAAAATAATATTCTGAGAATTACAGATGCATATTATTTTTAATGTATTTATATGTATTATAGAATAAGAACAGAAAGAATTATAGAGATTGACAGATATTGGTTATGCTTTTATATTTTAGTCAGTGGGTGCAGAACTAGTTTCCATAATCAAGTACTCAGATTCCATTGATGATCCAATGAAGGGTAATGAGAGCAAAACACAGAACTTACAAGGGCTATATACCACAGACATCAGAGGCAGTCTTTTCACTTACCACTCGCCTTTTCCTCTGCTTCTGCATCGCTGCTAATGTGGGCATTGGGAGTTACTTTTCTGCTCCTGTGGAATCCCTTGGCACTAAGGTTAGTTCGGTCAGTGCTAATATGGATATCAATGCATTTACAGATGAAAATGAACTATTGTCCTAATGAACGAGTTACTTACCTTCGGTAACGATGTATCTGGTAAAGACACAGTCTAACCACAGATTCCTTAACTTAGAAGATCCCCAGGCAACAGACTGGATTCGGTAAAATCTTCAGCAGTACCTCAGCGCAGGGGGGGGGGGGGGGGGGGGGGGGCGTCGGCGTCGCAAGGCTCCTTCCTTACGTCGTCCATGGATATGACGTCAATGGATGGAGCCATATATGTCCCTCCCGGTGCGCTGACGTCAGTTCTCTACTGTGAAACTTTTCCGGGCGACACCGCGGAGCCACTTTTAAAACTGTGAGAGTGCGGGAACAGTGTGCCAAAAAAGATCAAAGATCATTGAAACAATGCCAACAAACAACAGAAATGGTGAAAAACAACACCATGCATGACAGTTAAAGAGCACCTCATAGTGTAAGGGATTGAAGGGAGAGAGCAGAGCATCCGCTCTTCGAAACAGTCTCGCAGAAGCAGGGAACCATGCCCTCCCATGAGGCAAAACGGCATTGGAATAAAATGCCATGGTAAATGATAGGCAGTCTGCAACCACAGGATGTATCTGTAAGGGGCAACAAGACTGGAACAATATGACCACATTTCTGCAACAACAGAGAATGTGCAACCATACACCTTATAAAGGACCTATTGACCTTAACATAGGCAAATAGACCCCCATCAATTGACTGCAGCACAGTCAAAGAGAGACCAAGTAACGGATACAAAAAAAAGATGAGGGTGGAAGGGAGGGAAAAAGAACATGATTAATCCCCACACTGGAAGAACCAGGGTGTAGGAGCATGAAAGGATATAGGAACCCACAACCCAATACCAGAATGGGTGGAGAAGCAACGGATAAATACAGAATGAGCCATTCTGACTAGGCGGGTGGTGAAGCAGACAACCCTACAGGAAGACAAAGGCCACCCATAAGGAGGCAAGTGGGTAGAACCCAACCTGAAAAGGTCCTCGCAGAATGGGGGGGATGGGTGGGTGTTAAGGAATCTGCGGCTAGACTGTGTCTCTACCAGATACATAGTTACTGAAGGTAAGTAACTTATTCACATGATAGAGACATCTAGCTGCAGATTCCTTAACTTAGAATAAATACCATACCATACCCCATTGGAGGAGGGTCTGCCACTTAAAACCCACCAAGTTCCAAAGAGAACTAAGCTGTCAATAACATTGACTAAAACACGATGGGGACAGCAAATGCCAGCGTGGCTGACACCATACCAATAAAGCTCTGTAAGGGAGCTATAAGAAGGGGAGGCAAAGGCACCACAGCCCATCAGAGGAAGGCCGAGACCTCCCTCGTCCAGGCAGGAACGAAAGGAAGACGCAAAACCAACAAGGTCAGTGCATAATGGGAGAAAGTATAATAACTTCTGCATAAAGAAGCTCAACTGAGAACCAGGTCCCATGGATCCGCAATAGACACAGTCCCAGAGAAGGGACAAGAAATTATGACAGCATCAGAGCATACAAACTAAGCATACATTACAGTGGATACCAAAAAGGAAAGGTGAGGGGACAGACATCACCATGCCGAGATATAAAGAACCATGACTACCAGGAGATACATGTATGTGGATGACAGGATACACACACTGAGACAGTGTGTACCACGAGAACTACACCACACCTATGGAAAAGGCCAAAGAATTGTAGCATCAGCAGCACACATGAGGCGGCAAAGAAAGATGGGCGTAGCATCAGGTAGTCAAACAGCCAACCGTACCCAGAGGTACAAAAGGCAAAGAAAAACCAGCAAAACCAGGGAGACACAGAGGGCTCGCTCCCATAAGAGAGGGGGAGAGAGAGAGAGAGATCTAGAGTTAAAAAAACCCGATACTAGGGCAAGAGAAACTAGTATGCCTGCACTCGCGCTGTGGGTATAGCTCAAGACAAATATCTATATTTATGTATGTATATATATATATATTTATATTTTACCTACTGGCAGTCGCCAGTAGGTAGTTATAGTTAGGACCTATTTTCCATAGGAAGTCCGCAACATTCTATTTGGAATAACGTTGGCGCCGATTGACGAATCTTCGTGAAATTTTCCAAACTTTTGGCCAGCTCCGGTCCGCTCCTATCCTGAAAATTTCACGGTGATTCGTCAAGCGGGGGCTGAGAAAAAAGGGGGGTCCCAAAATACGTTTTCCCCATAGGACCTGTTGACGCAGCTACAGCCCGAACTGCTGAACGGAATTTCACCAAATTTGGCAAAGAGGTAGTCCTCAGTTCAGACTCGTGCCTTTTGCTTAAATGGTGTAAATCCCTTCAGTAGTTCCTAAGAAAATTAGAGTTAAAAAGATAGATATATCTGGGCGGAGCCTTACCACACATCTCATCGTGAGATCTGATTGGCTGTCAGTACTTCATCCAAGAAGTGTTGGCAGCCATCTTGGGACCAATATACATGATAGCACCTCATTAAAAAGCATTGCAGTTAATAGAAGGTTTTAAGACTTTAGTTACATTATAAATCATTTGTTGATGGTACCATATTCATTTTAGGAATTGTGGTGTGTTCTAAGGTGATTTTACCACGTGAAAAAGCCTTCTGCTGTGATATCATGAATCATGTTTGAGAGAAAACTTTTTTCTCATGCTTTTCTCACAGAAGTTTGGAAAGTGATCTATAAGCTAAACTGAGAGCATATTTTATGTAAATTCACATTATCTTTCTCAGTCATGTGAGAATGAAGTCTGACATTCTCAGTAAAACATGTACATCCAACAAGGGCACAGACTGTCAGTTGATTCCTTTGTGTTCTACTGCAGCTTCCCAGAGTGTTCTAAAGAACAACTAGAGCGCTAACAGTCCTACTTATGACAAACATATTGCACACCTGAAGACATCTTGATTGGAATAGAGTGGTAACTCTTAAAACATTTAATTTAAAAAGGAACAACATGAGGGGGTTCATTTTGCCATAGAAAGTATGATTAGTGCTGCAGAAAGAAAAATTAGGGCACATTTTGAGTGACTTCTCAAATCCTCTTCTATTTCATTAAAAAATTCTGACATGCAGACTGAAACATGCACTTTCAATACCAGCAGCAGACTTCCCTGGTGAGCAGTAGCTTTACTACAGTGATCTAATGAGCAACTAGAGTGCTAACATTCTGAATTTATGGCAAATGTGTGACACATCTGAATGCCTTCTTGATGGAATCAAAGTAAAAAACCTGAAAGTATTTCCTACTGAGGAGACTGTAGTAAATGAAGAAATTAGGAAACTTCATAACAAATAAGTCTCCCAAAATGGCCACCAGAGACAAAAGAGCCCTAAATGTAGCACAAATATCACCCAGATGTAGCCCAAGTATAGCCCGATGACCGAATGTCCCAGAGTGTTCTAACGAACAACTAGAGCGCTAACAGTCTTACTTATGACAAAAGTATGGAACACCTGAAGCCATCTTGATTGGAATAAAGTGGTAACACTTAAAACATTTAATTTAAAAAGGAACACAATGAGGGGGTTCATTTTGCCACAGAAATTATGATTAGTGCTGAAGAAAGAAAAATTAGGGCACATTTTGAGTGACTTCTCAAATCCGCTTCTATTTTATTAAAAAATTCTGATATGCAGACTGAAACATGCACTTTTAATAGCAGCAGCAGATTTCTGTGGTGAGCAGTAGCTTTACTACAGTGATCTAATGAGCAACTAGAGTGCTAACATTCAGAATTTATGGCAAATGAGTGACATATCTGAATACCTTCTTGATGGAATCAAAGTATACAACTGAAAGCATTTCCTACTGAGGAGACTGCAGTAAATGAGGAAACTTCATAACAAATAAATCTCCCAAGATGGCCACCAGAGACAAAGGAGCCCAAATCCAGCACACATATCACCCAGATGTAGCCCACATGTAGCCCAATGACAGAAGTGTGCAAAACACTTATTTTTTGTGTATTTGCAGTTTTATATAGTGCAGACTTGTCAGGTATTGGAGTGCTTTACATGAGCATTGGTTACATCACAAAAGATCAAATTTATTTTGGTTGTAGACATGGGGAGATTAAGTGATTCGACCAGAATCACAGAATGTTGAGCTGAAGCAGAAACTCCAACCTGGTTCCTCAGTTGCAAAGTCTTCAGCTCTGGAAGTAACCCCACATCATCTCCCCTAAGTGCAACATTTAATCAAGTGGTTAACTGGATAATAACACATATAGATTACAAATAATTTAAAAGTTCTTTGCCGCTATTTGAAAACTCAGAAAATATGTCCTCATTTTAGTTTTTTAGAGCACTAACCATAATTTTGATGCAAATAAGACCCTCTCATATATGTAATTTCTAAAGGAAATGCTCTAGGTATTACAGTTTTGATTACATCAAGATGACGTCAGGCGTTCCACACTTTTGTAATAAATATAGAATTTTAGCAATCTAGTTGTTCATTGGGATACTGTTTGAGAGGCAGAGGCCAGGGGAACGGACTCTGAAAATTGAAGGCAGGTAGGAGAGTGCAGAGGCAACAATTTGACCACACTGGGCAGGCAGGAAGGGCAGTGGCAGCACAACAGACTATGGAGGGCAGTGGAAAGGGGGCAGGGGCAACAAACCAACAATACAGGACTGGCAAGAGAGGCTGTGGCAATATAATCGACCATTGTGGGCAGAAGGAAGAGGCAGCGGCAGTACAACCATACATGTCAACAGACCCGTTTCAGCCAGGAAACGTCCAATGTTTTTAAGCTCAAATGGGCTTTATTTGATCTGTCACCTGTCTACAATCTCCTCTTTTTCAATGTAACTCAAAGGGGAAAATCAATACCCCAGTTTTTTTTCAAAATCTCCCTCTTACCAAGTTCAAAATGTTCGCAAGTATAGTACATTGGATCATGGTAGGCAGGAGGAATTGGGGTAGGGACATGGACTCGGATAACAGAGGACAGGAGGGACATGGAGAGGTGCACCAAACTGACCCTACAGGGTAGGCATCAGGGTTTGCAGCAGCACAATACACCACACAGGGCATGCGGGACGGGAGTGTAGCACAACAATCCATAGAAAGCAATAGGGAGGGGACAGGACCATGCACATGAACAACAGAGAACAGGGGGGAAAGAGGCAATGGTAGCTAGCTGACCATAATGGACAGACAGGAAAGAAAGCTGCAGCATAACAGACCATAAAGGGCAGAAGGTACGGATCAGGGGCATTACAATGGAACAGACAAGTCAGGAGGGAGGGAATAAGGGTCTGCACATGGAAACAGAGGGCTGGGGGCAACGGGGCAGGGCAGGAGCAGCAAGATGACCATGGAGGTCTGGCAGGATGGGCACTAGAAACAAGACACACCATGGAGAGCAACAGTGAGACTATAATGTCATACACACAGACCATGGAGGGAAGGTGGGAGGGGGTCAGGGGCAGCTAGCTGACCACACAGGGAAGGTGGGAGGGGCCATGGCAGCACAGAAGACCATGCATGGCAAGCGGGAGGGTTAGTGGCAGTACAATCGCTATGATGGGCAAGAAGGAGGGTGCAGGGGCATGCACAAAGGACCAAGGAGGATAGAAGGGAGGGTCAGGACCTGGGCACAGACAAGTGAGTTCAGGGGAAGGGGCCTCACAAAAGACCACGCGAGGCAGGCAGGAGGAGCAGTTGCAGCACAACAGACCAGGGAGGGCAGAAGGGTGTGGCAGTAAAATGGACCATGGAGGACAGGAGGAAGGGGATAGGGGCATGGCATGTGGACAGGCAGGGTGGAGGTGGCAGGGACAGGTTACAGTCATCTGACAATGCTAGGCAGGTGGGAGGGGAGTGGCAGCTCAACAGAACACTCAGAGTAGATAGGAGTGGCAGGTCCATGGAACATGGTGGGCACAGAGGATGGAGCAGGGGCATGCACATAGGCATCGGAGGGCAGGGGGAAGGAGAATAGGGGCAGCAAGCTAAACACAGAGTCTAAGCAGGAGGTCAATGATGGGCCATAGAATTGGGCAATGGAGGGCAGGAGGAGTGGACTGGTACATCATGCTAAATGGAGGGCAGTGGCAGCACATCAGACCATGCATGGCAGGAGGGAGGAGGCTAGTCCATGGATTCAGACAACAGAGGATAGGGAGGAGGTGGATGGGGCAGCAAGCTAACTGTTCAGAGAAGGTGGGTATTAGGAACTTTATTGTTTTTAAAATGTGTGTCTGTGCGAACTACTTAAAATATGAAGTATGCAGCATAATCTCACTTTTATTCAGGAAGATGAGGACGTTTGTGACTGTGACTCCGGGCTGATTTGGCAGAAACACCCCCTGACCCTCCACCCCCATCGCAAAATGTAATGCCCGTGAAAAGAGTAGGTGGACGCAGTGTTATATAGAACCTAGTCCTGAGAGCACGATTGAAAATGAAAACTAGATATAGTATATGGTATAAACTATGCACCAAAAAGTGTGATATAAGATGAACCGGGGCATGAAATATAATATGCAATACATTGTGCGCAATAACAGATTCATTGGAGAGCGCGAGATAGCACAGAAACTAGCGCGTGCTATGCGATATGCACCTTGGAGTGTAATATGCACAGGGCAGTGTTGTGTAACCTAACTAGTCTCTAAAGTTGTAATATAAAATATGTGCTGGGGAGTGTAACGATGCATATGCACTGTGACAAAGATATGGATCCCAGATTGTAATATGTATGGCATAGCGCTGTGCGTTATAACATAGGAATCGAGGAAGGCACGTTAGATGGGGCAATATAACCCGTGCGAAGGCAAGTGTGGCATGACATATTCACGGGGTGGTGTTACAGTGCTCATGGGCTAGAGAGTGTCATAGCATATGCACTAGCTGGTGGAATACAACACAGAGGTGTGTGGCACTCAGCGGGCACTGGTGGGTGTAACACAGCATTGGGCTCAGTCAGGAGCACGCTGTGAATCTCAAGTGAGGTTTGTCTCCTTTCCAGAGAGTAAAATAAAAAGTATTACACATCCGGCGGTGGATGTATGTCTTATTAACCGTGAGGGGGGTTTCTTGCATAGTTTGGTCGAATTCTTGTTGAATCCCCTTTGAATGGCTTGGTGTGCATGTGTATTAAATGTGCCCGTCAACAGCTACCCATGTTTGTATAAATAAACGACAAGGGTGTCTACTTGGAGAGTACCCACCAGCGGGGGCGCCGGGATTAGGCACGGTAGGGCGTCAGACACGTCAGAGCTTCACTAGCTGTGTAAATACATTCCACGTGGATTCTTTGTATGCATAGTCGCCTTTTAATGAATATCACGCAAATCGTCATGGGGATAGGTACATACGGTTTGTCCAGCATGTCCTAGGTGTTTCTATAAATATATATATTTTAAAAATAATAAAAAACAAAGGCCTGCCCCAGGGGATGGGGTTCCCGGGGCCATAAGTGGCCTGAGAATGGGGGCAACGCAGCCCCACTCCTAAAGAATAATAATAAAAAAAAAAAAAGGCCATGAACCGGGGGTTGGGGTCCCCGAGGCCGATTAAGGCCTTGGGAATGGGGGCCACGTGGCCCCCTCCCAAATAACATTTTTCAACAAAAAAAATTAGGGTGCAGGCCGTGGGGGATGGGGTCCCCAGGGTCAAAATAAATTAGAAAAAGAAGGGGGGGCCACACAGCCCTCCTTCTTAAAAAAATAAAATGAATATAAGACCGGCATCGCGCCGGAGGCCACGCCCCCCTCCTTGCAGGCCGTGCCCCTTTTTACACCTCTCTGCAATGGCGCTTACTGGACGTACCTAGTGGGCTATTTTGCCCCTAGGGACCCTCAGGATTCAAGGGGACTTAATCTCCCAACTTAAAACGGCCACAGGGCGTGTTTATACAGTGGGGAAGGGAGGGGACGCGTGCAAACACGCCCTGTGGCGCGTTTTAAGAGGCAGTTTTAATCCCCTGCCCTATTATATACTAGGGGCTTACAGAGGAGGTCATGCTAATCACAGGGGGACCCCAACGCATAGTGTTCCCTAGTGTATGTAGGGGTTTTCACTGTATTCTGAGTGTCTTTTAACATAGCACTGGCTCTGGGACTGGTTAGTCAGACTCAGTTACCACCAGTATCCGTCTGAAAAAGTTGAGGGTACATGATTTTGCAACAAGGCTTCTTTCTGCTCTTCTGTTTGTTCTTTCTGCACGTTATCCTTCTTCCTGCACTTTTCTTCGTCTTTGAGGACTTCTGTTGCTTCTTTCTGCATTTCTTTTTTTTCTTTGTGTGTTTTTTCTTCTTTCTTTCTTAGAAATTAGCATTTAAAAAACCTTTGAAATTCACTGAAAAAACCAAAGGTTTCATCAGCAGTGCATTGCAGGCACACAAGTTATAGTTAGCTGAACTAACTATAACGGGGGAATTTCAATGGTTTTGTACGAGTGAAAAGTCCAGCTAACTATAACGCCCCTGAAACCTATGGTTTCTTCAGTGAATTTCTAAGGTTTTTTAAATGCTAATTCCTAACTATAACGTGCCTGAAATATATCTCTTGAAAAAATGAAAAGCAAGGGGAAAAACTCGAAGAGCATGCCCCAGGTAAAAAGAGACTTCACAAGAGGTACCAACAACACCGGTGTGAAGCAGCGCATGACACAACGTCAAGACACCTAAAAAGCGACAGCATTCCCTCAATGGGGAAGGAACCCTAGCCTCCCGTGAGACAGGCGGGGACACTGACGACTACACCCTTAAGCAATGTATGAGAAATACACAGACATAGGTCTGACAGAAAAGGAAAGCAATATCGCCTTTAGTGTTGACTGAGAACCTACAACCAGTGAAACACCTGGAACGGAACACATAACCTTTAGCATAAGAGTCAGAGACCTCAACCACTAGGCCACATTGGGTCAGAAAACAGCAGCAGAGACCAGGAGCAGAAGCACCTAAACCTCTGCGCAATTAGCAAAGGGACCGGAGTCCCTGCAAGGGCAGTGCAGATGGAAATAGAAAACAAGGCAACGCACATCAGTGAAGTAGCTGGCGAACACTCCACTGCCTATAGGCAAACATCCCACAGGGCATGAGTCATGAGAGAAGACGTAAGCACTTCCTCACACCAGGAATGGACCCGAATAGAACGCAGCGAAGACAGGGGTGCAAAGAACACCGCTGGCACCCTGTGACAGCAAACATATCCTGTGGGTATACACATGTCGAATCCACACAGAATACGGAAGAAACTGTTACCCAATGGAACAGAACAACATGCCCCCAAGGGACACATGCCGACAGGCAGAAAGAGCACAGTGAAGCTGAAAGAACACGCATGTGGAGAGCCAGCATGGCAGAAACCCAACCAACAATTCGGGGAAGTGTGCCTCCACAGAGGGAGGAGAGAGCTACGGACCAACCGTAGACAATAACCCAGAAGTCCCAGGAGGGAGTCCCACCAAACCCATGGGTCTCACCAGAGGGGACGACCTAACACAGTAGGAAGAGCAGGACGAATTAGGAGACCCACAGTATAGACAGAAAATAAATATTCCGAATAAGGCTCCGCGGGAGACTCCGAAACATCCCGTGCAAGGAAGAGCAGCTATACAATAGCCAACGAGTACCCCACATAGGGTATGACACATCCCTATAAAAGCAAGGGACACCTCTTGAGATGAGCTCGTAGGCAGAGGACTCAAAAAGAAATGCAGAAACAGCTGGCGAACTGTAGCAAAAGAAGGACAAAGACGGCAAAAAAGCCACAAAATCCGTCTGGGCAATATTGTCTGGAACCCAGAGACTGAGCACCAGAAAAAGCAGTGACAATTCTGCAACTAAAAGCCAAAGTCCACAACAAGGACTAGAAACCTTGGACCTCATGGAAACTCAGACATGAGACGTTGAACTGCTGAGTCAGCACGTCTGTCGAACAAGGTGACCCTATCAAAGGGCAAATCCCGAAGATGTTCCTGGACTTTGGCAGGAAAACAGCCATCGCCTAGCCAGGTATAGCGACGCAGAGCAACTGACCGGGACATAGCTTGACCCACTGAATCAGTGGTGTCCATGGCCGACCGAATGGAAAATTGCGCCATTTCCCAGCCATCATGAATAAACCGATCCAGGTCAGTCTGAGGACCCTCTGGAAGAGAGGGAAGGAGGCGCTCTACCAAGTCCCAAAGGGCAGAAGAACCCTGTGCAAACACGCAAGACGTGTTCAGGGATCTAAGGCCTGCACTGGTGGACGCAAATACATTGCGGCCACACGACTCCAACCAGCGAGACTTCCAAGTGGGAGGAAGTAATGGAGGAAGGGCAGAAGGCAGCAAGACTGAGGCCGCTTGAATTACCAACCCTTGAGCCCTAGGATGGAGGGACAAACAGACAGGGTCATCTGGAGCAGGGCGATGCCGATGTGCAATGTACAATGCCCCTCCCGTCCGTGTCCCGACGTTGCAGAGACTCCTGAACCGGAGTCAGGGTCCTCGACCGGCGCAGAGAGTAAACTCACCAGCATAATCCCAATTTGAGACCCTACCCCCTCTGTGGCTGGATGGCTAGTAAGGCCAGAGAATAGGCCTCCATCTGGGCCCTAGCTACCACAGCCCCAAGAAATGGCGGGTAAGTGGGTGTCAACTCTTGAGGGCCCGTGTCTGGTCAAGACCAGGAACAGCGGGCCCCGCCGTCGGGTGAGGTCGGCGACCTCCGTGACGTCTTTTCCTTCTGCTTATCTGCGATAGGAGAGCGACATCTACAGGAACGACTCTGCGCCCTGTCCTGAACCGTTCCCCCCCCCCAGCACGAGGAGGATACCAGTGGTGTGAGGAATCGGAACGGGACATCCGGGCAGACAGCAGCTTCATGCGACATTCCTGCAGGGACTTCCGCTTCAGCTGTCGGTAGGCGTCTCACTGCTCAGATCGCGTGTGGATCAGTCGCCGACATTTGCCGCCTACAAGATTCACATGCCTTAAAGCCCGAAGGCATCACACACTGTTCCCGCACGCCAAGGCATCGAGAAGGCCTGAAAAACAAAAACAGGCCAGAGGTAACGGCTTCTCCGGATCTGTGTTGGGACGCAGAAAAGAAGGACACTGACGACAGCGCGCCAGGAGGGACTTATATGGCTCCATTGATGTCCTATCCGTGGATAACGTCAAAAACGGAGCAATACGATGCCATTTCCCGGCGCGCAGAGGTACTGCTGAAGATTTTTTCCAGATCCAGTCTGATGCCTGGGGATATTCTAAGTTAAGGAATCTGTGGCTAGATGTCTCTATCAGATTATTAAAACTAGCCATCCCGAACTCCACTTCTACCTCGACATGCATGTATGTATTCAGGCAGGCTTTGCTACCCAGGTTTGGGATCACTGCTTGATGGGTCACAGGTGGGAGGGTGCATAGCTGGCAGGCAAACACGTGGTCAGGAAACACTTGATCAATCCCACAGATAGGCGTCGGGGGAGATTGCCCTCATTAAAGCACACATGGCTAGAGGGGGTACATGCGCTTCGAAAAACACCATAATGTCAGATCCCACATGAGTTAGGGACACATAGCCGGTCAGGACCTAGCATATACAGTGATCACGTTCCCCATGCCAGACATCTGGACACATTCACCACTGGCTATACTGTGTTTACGCAAGGCCAAGACCCACCTGTAGTAACCATTTGACCATTAATTTATGACTCTATGGCAGCAATCAATATTTCTCACCGTATATGGTACACTGGAAAGCTTTTATTGATTTTGTAATATTGTATAAAAGCTGCCCACAAACCCAATGTAAATTGAGTCAGTCAGGACCTAGCATATACAGTGATCACGTTCCCCATGCCAGACATCTGGACACATTCACCACTGGCTATACTGTGTTTAAGCAAGGCCAAGACCCACCTGTAGTAACCATTTGACCATTAATTTATGACTCTATGGCAGCAATCAATATTTCTCACCGTATATGGTACACTGGAAAGCTTTTATTGATTTTGTAATATTGTATAAAAGCTGCCCACAAACCCAATGTAAATTGAGTCAGTCCTCAGACCTCGTGTCTGTAACTGTTCTCCTGGCAGCACTGTTTAATAAAAAAAAAAAACTGTTCCTGTTCGCCAAATTTACAGTCTCCTGTTTCTTACTAAGGAATTCAAATCCAAGCAACATTTTGGCGAGCTGGCCAGGAGGGATTAGGACCTCATACACGAATGCAGCCGAAGGAAGGGGACCCAGCCTGGACGATTCACGTTGCACAATGACAAAGGTGGGAAGACACCGCAACAGAATGAAAGGTCTGCTGAGTTCGTAAGGCAGAGGTCAGCTCGGAAACAACCGTCACAGAGGGCAAGAGACTACATCCAAATGTGAAATACTGTCTTTTAAAGTATTTGGCTCATTGCAAACTAGGGAGAAGCGTAAAAAGATAATCTGAGTGTCCTGCTACTGACATGGTCTGACATATTACCTATTTTATATGTCCCAACTGTATCAGTCATAAGGCGGCCTCAGAGGCGATCCAGGAGAAGTCACCTTTTTTTTCAATAGCCAGCACGCTAGGATAGGAGATTATTTATTGCCCTTTAGGTCTTCCAGGATGCTATTTTTGTGATAAAGCGATCCTGTATGGGTGGAGTTGGCACCTCATTCTCATAGGTTTTGTTTTTTTAGCTAAAAAGAATTGTTCAGTGCTAAACAGGTTTCTTAACACAGTATCTGAAAGGAGTGCAAGGAGTTTTTTGTTTGGACCCCTGGTCAGGACACAGATTGTACGATTCACCCCTAGATGTGACACAGGGTCTAATTCAGACTTTAGGGAAAACCTGGACCCAGGAAAATGGGTGTAACTTGTGTGTGGCTAAGGAGGGCCAGTGATTCCGAAATAACTACCTTTTGCTGTCTGTGACTACCACCTTTGTCTAGGAGCAGATTGTGGTAGATCATCCAACTCACTTAGGAACGAGTGTCACCCTAGTCTTCTCTTGCTAGAGGATTTATTACAACAAACAACTAAGTTTTATATTTTGGACAAAGTAATCTTTTTTCCCCTCTGTTGCTCATTGATGAAATGTACTGTTGCATGTGATGTTATTGTATTGACTGTCGTTGAAAACTGTGTTGTGTGAAAATTGAGCTTTTGAGGTTTGGTGCTAACCCATTGCACATTCGCCCTGTGTTCCAATACTACGCATGCCGTCTTATCTTGTTTCATGTAAATGCTCGTTTGAACTGTTTTATGTAAGAAATTGCAAGTGCTGAGCTCATAATATGTAAAACTGTATGTGTGCACCATGTACAAATAGCCCCTACGATTCGAAAAAACCTAAAAAAACGTCATTTGAATTGTATTAGCCAAATTACTAAACTTTCATGGATTCCCCTCTAAAGCACATGGAAACTAGGTTTCTCAAGCAGATAAAAAGATTAAATAAATTTTGCCATGAGTGGCATTCACACACAAAGGCACACACATTTCCCTGGCCTAAATAGGAAACATGACTATAATTAAGCACACCAAAACACATTTTAAAACCAAACATACATGAGAGACAAAAGAGAGGCATTATTAGAATTATGGGCCATCTTTAAAGAGGCCAAGAGCAACCGCCCTACAATGCCCGTAGCAAATAAACAGTCAGCACCTCCCCCACCATATGCTAGGATAAACGCTCGCACCTGCTCCCACTGCATTAGGTTACTCAAATCCTGCAATGATAGAAGCCGATGAGCCCCCCACCGAAAAAAGGTCAGATCTAAACATCTCCAGAGAGAACCAAAGCCAAGGGGGCCCAGACACCTCCAGCACACCCCAAAAGCTTGACTCCCCGTCCATCACACTTGACAACTCAAAGGCAGGTAGAATACGCATTCCCACTGAGGAAGGGGAGCTTAAGTGGGTGTCATGGAAGTTTGTGGCGGTTCTCGACAGTGATTCAGCGGGATTAGGAGAAAAAGGGAGCTCCAGTCGTCCTGAAACTGATGACGAGGTTGAGGCTACAGGACTCACCCAGCTGCTCATGGAGGAAACGGAGGGTGGACTTGAAAGCAAAGCCAGGTCAACGAAAGCAGTGTTTAGTTAAGAGCAAAAGAGACAGGCCAGACGGTGTGAGAGGGAGACAGAGAGAGAGAGAGAGACAGAGAGAGAGAGAGAGAGAGAGAGAGAGAGAGAGAGAGGGAGAGGGAGAGGGAGAGGGAGAGGGAGAGGGAGAGGGAGAGGGAGAGGGAGAGGGAGAGGGAGAGGGAGAGGGAGAGGGAGAGGGAGAGGGAGAGGGAGAGGGAGAGGGAGAGGGAGAGGGAGAGAGAGAGAGAGAGGGAGAGGGAGAGAGAGAGAGGGAGAGAGATTGATTTTAGAGCAAGAGTACAGGGCAGTGCGCTCCCCACACGAGGGAAGCTGAGATAGTTACAGGGAGCAGTACTGGGATGAAACGGAGGAGGACACAAGACTACTAGCTGGGCTCAGAGTCACACCGTCTGGTCATCAAAGGAGAAGAGCTGACCAAGAAATCAGGGATCAAAGCAGCTTGGTGCTCACTCACCCGTGATGCAGGAAGAGCAAGGTGGCACCTTTACGTGCATATGAGGGGAGTAGTGACGAGAATAAGCATTGCTCCACGTCGGTGCACGGTAAAGACAGACCTACCCCCAGGGAGATAATAGCAAGCTAGGAAGGGAGGAGTTTTGCATACCCGTTTTGAGACCTGTTAACAGACTAGACTGAGGAGAGGAACCAATATAATTGGTCTTTGCCTTGGGAAGGATCGTTTGAGACCAAGGACATGGCAGTAGTAGAAGACTGCATCAGACATGAAGAAGGAAATCCCAACTGTAACTTCCCCTACATGCAGCAATGATTTGCAAGGTGGGAACGCTATGTTGAGGATAAACCTGCAGGGCCATCCAGGTCGAGAATGTGCCCACAACTACAGAAGCTGCGGCGGGCTCATATACGTGCCATGGGCCCAGGTAGACAAAGAAATACCAAGAACGAAGGTACTGTTGTAGCTGGATGGGGCAGGGAAATGGATTACGTGCTTTGAGAAGAACAACGCAGGTATTAACCCAGTTATAGGCGACATTAGGAGTCTGTTAAGTAGCCTAATTGGGAGACAGACTGACACAGCGTTTGCCCATGCCTGCATTCCACCAATAATGCTAACATATGATTCATACCGGTACTGGATATGGACAGCCCTGAGAGAAATATTCTGACTGCCCAGATGTAGGGGGGCTAATGGCAGAGACCATGAAGCCAGACGCAAGCATAAGCAAGTTCCTGAATAGAATGAGGGAACAATGGGAACAAGAGACAAGATAAGCACCCAAAAGTCACATCTTTCCACGATATTCTTAAAAAGGGGTTATTCACCAAGATACAGAATGGGCTGGACAGCGTAGCTGGGTTAGATACCAAAACCTAGCTGGAGATACAAGCTCATATACTCCACTGCCACAAAAAGAAGTAAGAAGATAGATAGGATCAGGCCCAAAGAGACACCGCAAAACTGGTTCAACAAAAGTTGAAAATGACTGCCCTCGAGGGGGCAGCGATGGTCGCAACAGTGCAGATGGCACCAGTCTCAATGGGGCTCTACCTCAAATCCCTAGAGGGTTCCAAACAGGCTACGTGGAAGGAGCCAGGGAGGTTGGCATTAACCACACCCTAGGGAGTGCAACTATTGCCATAGGCCGGGTCACCTGGCAAAGAGATGCCCGTTCAAAGCATACCATGAGCAGCAAAAGTAGCAAAGATCAGTAAGCCAGGGTCAGATGCCACAAAACCCCACAAATGTCCCTCCTTAGGACCAAGCACAAGGGAGTTGGAATGTACCCTACATCCAGTGACAGGGAGGTCTGCCACTTGCCACACAACCGCAGCATGGATCCAGCAATTTAGCTAGCATGTATCAGCAGCAGCCACAGACAGGGAACCCAATGCAAAGGGGGCAGAGGCCACAACACTCACAGGGAGGGGGACAGTGCAGGGTGGTAGCGCCTTCGCGCAAGCACAGAGCCAAAATACACGGTAAAATAAACCCCCAGCACAAGTAGTAATGGCCAAAACAACTAAATACTTAAACAAAAACAACTTACATATAAAATAAGTTTGATGAAGGAATATTTATTGCAATATTCTATTCTTTCCTTTGCCAACAGCAGCTTGTGTATCATTAATGCGTGCTAGTCCTTTGAACCGCTTATGACTCTCAATGAAAATCATATGATGCAGAAGAATAGATTACTTACTGTTAGTCCTGCTTTGTAGGAATCTCTATTGAAGTCATAAACGACACTCCCCAACCCCAGCTCTTTAGAGTTCGACATTCTTAACTTTTATATAAAAAAAGAACTGAGTGGTTTAGGCAAACTGCCAGCATCAGGGGTAGAGGGCCTTCTGGATGTCGCAAAAGGACAGGACCCTTTTCACAATGATTTACTGTAAAAGTCTATGAAGTCACATTTTGTCTTAACCTTTTCATATTATTAACCGGCCTTTGCACTTAAGATATTGAAATGTAGCCTAAAAATGTTGTCAGGTTTCACCTTTTGGTTTTTCATGAAAACAATCCACTTTTTATAGACTGCCTCCAGGTGCCATTTCCATCCTATGGACAACTGGATCATTCACATCCTGGGTCACAATATGTGAACAACATATCTATGGTAAAGTGCTCAGGGTCAACACAGACAGCAGGAGATCATTCAAGTGTTTAGGACCATCAATGAAGATCTTTTGACGCAGAATTTCAATGTCTCGGACCATTCCTTCAAAATGGCCCAGCCAGGTAAACCTAGTTTCCATCTCATGAAGAATAAGCTTTGGAACTTTGTGGTTTGAGCAGTGGTGAAAAAGGTCTTGAAAAATTCCAGACCAAGTTGACAAATAGTGGTGTCTTTATCATCAAACCCTGGTGATGTAGCAAAAAAAATGTAACTACTGTATGGTCCATATAATAAGTTGGATGCGTGACAACTGCTTGAAATTGAACACCGATAAAACCGAGGTGCTACTTTTTGGAAAAAACACTGCCCTCTGGAACACAGCTTGGTGGCTTGAAGGGGCAGGATCCTGCCCATCCCCCGTAAGGAAGAGAAAAAGTCTGACGATCAATTATCCTTATCGAACCAGGTCAATTCTATTACATCTTTCTGTTATTACACACCGAAGACTATAAGAAAAATCCTACAGTTTATACCAATGGATCTAAGGAAAACAGTAATCGTGACCCTAGTGCTAGCATAGATTGACTACTGTAATGCCCTTTACTTAGGGGCAAATAAAGGTACCATACGTAAGTTTCAATCACTTCAAAACGCGGCAGCAAGACTGCTACAAATTTAGCCCAGTGTCCAACGGGATCAGAGAGTTGCACTGGTTGCCTGTCAAGGCAAGGGTACAATTTAAGTCCTCAAGATCCTTTACGGGATAGGACCTGCGAACTTCAACAATCAAATCAGATGGCACATCCCCCAATCCAGTCTCAGATCATCGGCTGCCTCTTTGATGGTCATTCCCAGGGTGAAGGCCGTAAAGTGGGGTGGAAGAAGTTTCTTCCATCTAGCCGCTAAACTTTGGAATACTCTGCCATTCAACCTGATATGCCAAACAAACAGACTGTTTAGAAAGGCGCTGAAAACTTGGTTGTTTGCGCCCAGTTCCTAACCTCAGTCTACCCCCTCTGCTTAGGTAATGACAGCTCCAGCGCTAAGATGCCTCGGCATACATGCCCTTTACAAAACCTCTATTTCTTTTCATTTCAAGAACACTCCGACATCTAAGACTCAATCGCGATTTTCTTCAAAATATCTGCTGAGAACATCTGCTTACTGATATTGTTGCCCTGGAAGAAGAACTGTCTTTATCAACAAGTTCTTAGCAAACAGCCAAACCAGATCTCTGACCTTCCTGCAAAAGGAGTATATCCCTTGTGCCAAATTGCTTGTTCCATTACTTTATTGTAGTGGTGGTGTCCTTCTGCACTAGAATTAAGTCTGATGTCAGGGACGGTTGCCATGCCTTCAGAACTGGGTTTAGTTCCCAGAGTTCCAAGATGTTGATGTTTTGAAGTCCAGAAACCTTGAACATGTGTCTTAGGTGAGCACCCAGTCCTAGTTGGAAGGCATCTCTTAGAGTGGTTTGATTAGGAATATCTTTTTTGACTGTTGATCCTTACAATAAGTTTGCCTGGCATCTCCAGGATAAAGGCTGGTTCACTGCCTGTGACAGACAGAGCCTGTCATTCCAGTTGTTGCCTTTGTGATGAGCAGTTGGGTTTGGAGACTTCATGACAGGATGACACTTTCATCAGATGGATGATGCCCTGTGCCTTGAAGGAAACACTTTCCTTGCTCTGTGTCTAAAGTCACTCCTAAGTAAACTGGGGTCTGAACTGGAGTTAAGGATGACTTTTGGTAATTGATTTCAGATGCAGTAGATGAAGCACAGAGAGTGTGGGGTGAAGATCTTCCTTTAGTCTGATTAGTTTGCAGGCTTTGAGAAGCCAATCATCCAAGTACGTGGAGATGTAGATCTTTCGGTGACATAAGTAGGCTGCTACCCCAGCAATGCATTTGAAGAAGGTCCCAGGAATGGCTGAAAAGGACTAGCACTAAAAGTGTGTTACTCACCACAGAGTGGAGACCCTTCCTGCCTTTCATTATGACTGGAATATTAAAGTAACTAAAGTAAGACCAACTGTATATTAACCTCTTAACCGCGGCGCAAATTCTCCCGGAGCGGGTGGGGCTGCGTCGGCCAACGGATGTGCGCAGCACCAGAGAGGTAGTGCTTGCGTCGGCCATTGGCCGACGCAAGCACCGAACAGGTAAACAAGCAGTACCCTTTCCTGAGATGAGGAAAATGTTCCTGATCAGGAAGACAGATCTGCCTCTTCTTTTGGAGACAGGTACAGACTTTGTTTTCTTCTTTAGTAAGATTGTTGTCCACTGTCGAAGGTCGGCCATTTGGTGCGTCGTGTGATAGCCTGTGGAATGGGTTGTGGTGATCCTTTGAAAGTCCAGGGGGTCTCCAACAATTTCTGTAATGAGAGCCACTTCTGATCAGTGAAAATCATTGTGAGCTACTGAAGGCCAAGCCACTTGTGCAGTGTTATTAGACAGCCCAATGCCCAGCTTTCTTGACTAAGTCTTATGTCTATAGAGCCAGATACTATGGTTTGAACAAAATAATTTAACTAGGGCGCTATGACAGGACTGTCGTGTGTCAGTGTGTGTGTGGTATTTGGGGCTGTATGAAAATATGTGTGTATTTTTCAGTTACACATATGGCACAGTGTCAACTGGCCACTGGGAGCAAGAGGACTGATGTTTGTAAATGCAACACTTTGATATGGGAGAAAAGTGAAAAGTTAACTTAACTTAATCATTAAGTTAACTCTTCATTTTAATTTTCTCCCATTTAATAGCATTCAGAAATATCATTTTGTCCTCACTCTCCAATATGGAGTTCACAAAGTATTTTATTTAAGATTTAAATACCTCACTTCTTCCTTTCTTCATCTCTGTTCCCTGGGTCATAAATTTGACTCCAGCATTGAGAAAGAAAGGAGTGAAAAGGAGGAGATGAGAAAGGAGAGAAAGAGGAAACATTTGATAAAGGGTTGTGAAAGTGAAATAAGAGAGCAAAGAAAGACAAAAAGGAAGCATGAAAAAATAAAAAGAAAGGAGGAGAGAGAGAAATGGAGAGAAAAAAACAAAGAAATGTAATTTAGTGCAACTGTGAAAAGTACTATGTGAAATCAGAAGTTCATGGAAGCAATATGTTTTTCATGGTAAACGTTTTTAAATGATGTTGTCTAAGCCGATGCATTTATTAGTTTTTCAGGCTTCTTACAATGGCTGACATTTTTTTTAAAAAAGGGTGCACTGCTTGCTGCTCCAGCACTGTGAGATTACAGGCCTCACAGAACCTGGCGCATTATATTTTAATGTGCAACCTTGGAAGGCAGGGAATTTGCAAACCCTGGAATCGTACTACCAGGAAGGGAGCTCATCAGAGAAAGCCTGCGATCTATTTGTAGAAACCAATCTGTTGGAGATGCCTGATGTAGTTGATGGGCAAAAATGTTAGATCAAGGTGGATTGTGTTTCAATGATCATGTGATAACTCACTCTGCTCAGGCAACCAAGAGAGAAAACTGTCATTAAAATAATTAACAAAAAGACAAAGAACAGCAAAACATATTTGAGGGCGGCATTCTGTTAGGGTTAGCAAGGACCTACTTAATCATCTAAATGTGGATTTTTGTGGTTGAGGCTAATCATTTGTTTCTCATTTATAACTGAAGGCTGTGTTTAACCGGGCCATGGAATAACAATGTTTACAAATACAGGCCTAATTACAAGCTGTTTATCAGGCAGCACAACGATCTGAAGGGGAACCAATTTGTTTTAGTTCAGATTCCTCATCTCTCTCTCTTCACAGCAGCCATGCCACATCGTCATCGGACAAAAGCAACAAAATGATGTAATAAAGCCCGCTTTAAATGCATGCAGTCGTCGGAAAAAGTGCGCCCCAAAAGCAAAAAGCTACTTACCGAGTATGCACCTGTCCTTGACATGTAGATCTGTAGATTCACATGTTTGGCATAGCCCGCTATCTAGTGTTGGGTCCGGATGTTTGTACTTTGTTTTTGTTAGAAGAAGTCTTTTCTAGTCACGAGGTAGGGGACTTCTCCGTTCGGTGATAGTGCGCATGGGCATCAGCTCCATTGTTAGATTTTTTTGCCGCAGAGGGCGAAAATGGAGTTTGTAAGAGTAGTAAGAGATGTCCATGTATATATGTATCTAAGTAAGATATTACTGAAACAGGTATAGGTACCTGGGGAGGCGTGTGGGCGCATGTGAATCTACAGCTCTACATGCTAAGAACAGATGCATACTGGGTAAGTAGCATTTTGGGTTTGAGGTATGTGAGCTGTAGATCACATGCTTTGCATAGAGTATATAGCAGTTATCTCCCAATGCGATGGCTAACCTGTAGCTGTTGCAGTCATCTGAAATAGTGTGCGTAAAACTGCTTTGCACACACTGGCTTGCGGTCTTCAATAACACATCAACACAATAGTGTTTTGTGAATGTGTGAGGTGTAGACCATGTTGCAGCTTTGCAGATGTCATCTATGGGTATATTCCCTAAGAATGCCATAGAAGCCCCTAGTTTGCGTGTTGGGTGCTCCCTAGGGGGAATGGTCTGTGTTCGTTTTGCCTTTGCATAGCATGTCTGAATACATTTGACTATCCACCTTGCAATGGCTGATTTTGATATGGGAGTGCTTTTATGTGGTGGCGCAGAAGCGACAAACAGTTGTTTTGTCTTTCGGAAAGGTTTTGTCCTTTCTATAGAGTAAAGTAGTGCTCTTTTGGCATCTAAAGTGTGCAGAGCACGTTCTGCCACAGAATCTGGTTGAGGGAAGAACACAGGCAACTCAACAGATTGGTTGATATGAAAGGCAGAAATGACCTTTGGTAGGAATTTAGGGATGGTCCTAAGAACCACTTTGTTTTGGTGTACTTGTAAAAATGTCTCTTCTATGGTTAGTACCTGAAGCTCACATACTCTCCTAATTACTGAGAGCTCCACCAGTGTTGTGAACCATGGTTTCCAGGCCCATGTGGGAGCAACTAGGATTAGTGTCAGGGACGCCTGTCTGAGCTTCCAAACCACTCATGAAATGAGTGGGAGATGGGGAAAAGCATAGGCAAATATCCCTGACCAATTCATCCATAGTGCATTGCCTTTGGACAATGGGTGTGGATGCTTGGATGCAAAGTTTGGGCATTTTACGTTTAGGTTTGCGGCGAACAGATATATGTACGGAAAGCCCCACATTTGGAAGAATAGGAGGAGAACTTGAGGGTGGAGCTCCCATTTGTGAATCTGTTGGCTTTGACGACTGAGCAGATCTGCAATCTGATGGTTTACTCCTGGGGGGTGTTCTGCAAGGAGATACATTTTGTGACGTATGGTTCCTCTCCAGATGGTCTGTGCTAGTTGTGACAGCTGGAGAGAGTGGCCCCCCAGTTTTTGTATGTAGTACATTGCTGTCATGTTGTCTGTGCGGATCACGACAGCTTTGCCTACTAGATGCATTTGAAACGCTTTGAGCGCTAGAAAAATCGCTAGCAGCTCTAGATGATTTATGTGAAGCTGCTTTTGCTACATGCCCCGAATTGTATGCGTCTGGAGATGAGCTACCCAACCAGTGAGCAATGCGTCTGCTGTTAGCACTATCTGTGGAACTGGGTCGATGAAGGGCTGCCCTTTTGAAAGGTTTTTTATTTTCCACCACTGCAGAGAGCGATGTGTGCGGCCGTCCACCAACACTAGATCTAATAAGAGATCCTGAGCCTGGTTTCATTGACGTGCTAAGCACTCCTGAAGGGGACACATGTGGAGTCTTGCGAAAGGGACTATTAGAATGCAATACACCATCATCCCTAGTAACTGCATGAACACTCAAGCTGGTAATGAGTGTTGAGGCTGAAACTGACAGAGTAACGTTTGCATGGTGCAGATTCTGGCCGGATTAGGGTAAGCCAAAGCCTTTTGTGTATCTATTGGGGCTCCCAGATACACCTGTTTGTTGAATGGTTGTAGATGGGATTTGGACAGATGTACTGTGAAACCAAGATTGTGGAGCAACAGCACTGTTTTGTGAGTGTGACGTAGACAGCTCTTTTGCGAGTTGAATTTTATGAGCCAGTCGTCCAAATATGGGAAGATGTGAATGTGTTGTTTTCGTAGATGAGCTGCGACTATTGCCAGGCACTTGGTGAAAACCCTGGGAGCGGTAGTTACTCCAAATGGGAGCACCTTGAACTGATAGTGCTGGCGTGCTTCTACAAACCTGAGGTACTTGCGGTGAGCAGGGTGTATTGGGATATGGAAATAAGCGTCCTTCAAGTCCGGAGTGGACAGAAAATTGCCTTGTTGAAGGAGCGGGAGCACTTGCTGGAGTGTGACCATGTGAAAGTGATCCAACTTAATGTATAGATTCAGTTGTCTGAGGTCTAGTATAGGCCTGAAAGAGCAGTTGTTCTTGGGAATTAGGTAGTACAGGGAGTAAACCCTGCCCCTTGATATTTTAATGGATCAGGTTTTATTGCTCCTTTTTGTAACAGAGAGAGAACTTCTTGCTTTAGAAGGGTAAGATTTTTTTGTGACATTGCGTGTGATCTTGGAAGAATGTTTGGGGGGGTGTCTGTAAGTTCCAGGAAGTAACCACATTGAATAATTTGCAAATCCCATTTGTCTGAGGTGATTGCATTCCAGAGAGGAAGAAATTGTGAGATAAGTCCCCCGACAGGAGTGGAATGATTGGTGGGTAGCGGAAGGAAGTCACTGCTTGTTATTTGTGGGGGAAGTGCGTGTGGAGTTGCCTCTGCCTCTTCCCTTACCATCGTTTCCTCTAAAACTTCCTCTGAAATAGCCTCTTGATGGGGGCGATTGGTTGTTGCCCTTGTAAGAGGAGGAGGGATGTTCTGTAAAAATATTTTTGGAGCCACCCCGTAAAAGGAGCGACGAAAGGAACCCCTATTTGCAGTTAACTGCAAAGCCCCCATGGACTTTGCCACTTCGGTATCTTTTTTTATTTTTTCCAGCGAGGTTTCAACTGCTGCACCAAAGATGTGCTCTTTATCAAATGGCTGGTTGAGAATAGAGGATTGCACCTCAGGTTTGAAACCTGAAATTCTCAACCATGCATGTCTGCGTAGCAGCACGCTGGTGTTTACTGCCCGCGCTGCTGTGTCTGCTGCGTCTAGGGCGCACTTGATGGCGGCATTGGTGATAAGTTTGCCTTCCTGAAAAGATCATTTGCCTTAGATTTATGTTCATCAGGCAGGAATTGCATGATCTAACTCATTAATGAGCCCTCTCATATCTGGATAACAAAGCCTGAGCATTAGCAATGTGCCAGTGATTAGCCACTTGTGAGGCTACCCTTTTGCCAGAGGCATCAATTAACTTAGACTTTTTTTTTTTTTTTTAAAACCTTTATTGACATTTCAACCAATAACAAGTATGGGCCTACAACCCCCCGGGGCCGGCCGCTAAGCAGTCAGAGTAACAGAGATCAAATGTTAACACAGGCAGCACCTCGGGTAGCAGAATCTCCATGCTAATATATTCTCGGCCATTGAGCAGCGCAAGTAGGACACCAGGATAAAAAAGGTTTTCATTTTATAATGGGGAAAGACGGAAGGATCAGGTGCCAAACAATTTCCCAGCAGCGAAAAATGGCAGGCAGAATAATAAACGTAAGCAATAAACAGCAATCTATCGGATCAATGGCGCTGAAACAGGAAGTTCAGGATGTGGAGGAATATCATGACCAGTTGCGCCTGCAGTCCCCTGCCCTAAAACCCAGAAAACACCCCGGAAATTGTGGCACACATGAAAAGGCAGTGATTCACAACAAAGGAGTTGTACCACGCTGATCCCAGAAAAGAAAAACAAAGAAGAATCAGAGAAGAAAAAGGAGGCCATGGAAAAAAAGGGGTTAAAGACTAAAGAATCCCCTCCCCCAACCCCCCACCCTGCACCTCTGCAGATGAGTACGGCCCTCCCCCCCAGCAGTGTGCCTGTCGCCCTGGAACCAGACCCGAAATATAGAAGAAACAGAGAAAAAGGAGTAAGAAAAGAACCCCACCAGACGGGGGGGTAGAGAAAGTATTAATAAACTGGAGGAGGGCCTTCAAAACATGCCCCCGGCCTCTCCCTCCCGCACAGTATGTTTTCCCCAAAGCAAACAGTAAGCAACACAAAATCGACCATGTCAAAGAAAGATGGGGAGCATTATGCACCTATTATACTAACAATTATGCCATGAGAGCACGCAACCCCTGAGCCCACCCGCCTATTAGATGACCACCTCTGAAGGATCAGCCTTATCCTTGGCCACTCTTTGCAAATCTGCCCATTCATACCCCTCGACCCGGCGCCATGTCCAATGTTACAAGGTAAAGGAGCGTCCAAAAACGACCAGGAAGTACCAACACAGTCAGCATTATGGAGGGACGTCTTTCCCAGTGCTGCCCCAGGATCTGCATTGCACACAAGGTCCAGGAAGGCGGAATCAGCCAGAGTAGACAACCGTTGCTTGAATTTTCCCTGGGTCGCCGGAGGCCGCGCACGGGACAAGGCCACCACCCCCCACTCAGGTCCAATACCTCCGGAACAGATCAGACCCACAGCCAGCCGATCACACGGTAGTACACTGTCCGGAGTTTCCAGCTGTTCACTAGTCACAGGGGTGGCCACGACATTGTCCTCCTGAGTGCAGTGTAGGAAGTCCCTGTGTACCTGGGGACAGGCAGGCCGCAACTGTCCCGACGCTGATGCCACACCATCAAGCTTACTCCCCAATACCCAGACGCCATGAACCAAGGTGGAATGAAGGGCACCAAGAGCCTCGAGAAGGTCACAGTACCCCAGCACAGCTCTATGCGATCGCTCCGCCACGCTCCCCAGAGTCGCACACTCCCAATCCTGCTGTGGCCCGGTGGACAGGATGGTAGACTTCATCATGACAAGATGGCCGCCGGGTAGGTCCGACCCGTATTGGGACTGGGACCCAGGGACAAGCGCCGCAAGGTCCATGTCGCTGGAAAACAGGGTTCCGGAGGCAGGCAAAAAATATATCCGTTGTGTGGTCACGGGCAACAGTCGTCCCCACCACGGACCAGCGCCCGCGAAAATCCGGGAGCAGCCTGCAGGAATCAGGGCGAGTTACGGGCAGCGTCCGGGCAGCTCACCGTCGAAGGCAGAGGCAATCACCGGAGAGTCTTGGAATTGCCACCCCGGGCATGCACTCGTTCCGCTACGCTTAGTGGTAGGAACGACCACAGCGAAATGTAGGCCGATATTCGCATCGCTCCGGTAGTCCGACTCCACCCAGTCACCAAAGGCCGCTGTTGTTGAACTGCCACCCGGCCAAGGTGTCCACTCGAGGTCCCGGCTCCAGGGCTGCACAGGCCGCAAATTTCAAATGCACATTTCTCCAGCGGTACCGCCGCCAGAAACTTCGGAGTCACACGATCGGTTGCCGCTCTCCTTCACAAACACGGGCGTATAGCGCAGGCTAAGGATCTCATGCAGGATATCCGTGCGGGATGCGGAGGTTCACGGAGCCGGGAGTCTACGCTGCCGTCCCGGTCGCCATCTTGGCTCCTCACGCCCAATAACTTAGACTCCTTATTAGGAGGAGGTGCCTCACCTATGGTCTGTGAGTTAGCTCTCTTAGGAGCATTGGAAACCACAAGACAGTCTAGGGGCAGCTGACCTTTAATGTAAGCAGGGTCAGTAGGTGCCGGGTTAGATTTCTTCTCAACTCTAGGCGTGATGATTCTTGCCTTTACGGAATCTTTGAAAACCTCATCTGCGTGTTTAAGCATCCCCTCAAGCATTAGCAGTGTATGGGTAGTTTTTTTAGAGGAACTTAGGGTTTCAAACAAGAAGTCCTCCTCTAAAGCCTCCTTATGCAGTTCCACCCCATGATAATGAGTAGCCCTGTTAAGAAGCTCAATATACCCTATATTGTCGTCAGAGGGTGATGGTCTGGACTGATATAAGTCAGGGTTATTGTCCGTGTTTGGGTCATTGTCATAATCCTCCCATGGGTCAACATCCTGTGGCCTATCCTCATACCCATTCCCATCCCCTTGATCCTGTGGGTCAGGTGAAAGCGGTGGTGGTGAATCACTGGGTGTGATGAGTAATTTGAGGATTAGTGGGTGAAAGAGGTGGAATATATGGTGGTGAAGGGTTAGTAACCACATTTTTTCTCTTCAGGGGAATGTGGTACTCTTCCTGTTGGCCCAATTTCCTTTTTTCAGGCAGTTTGACATGGATAGGACGGTGTCTGGATTTATAACCAGTTTCTTCTATTTTGGATCCGAAGGTGGAAGATCAGACCGAGGCTCTTTTGGTGGAGTCTTTTTATCTTTGCTTGCCGCTTTCGGCGTGAAAAGATTTGGCTCCGAACTCTTTGCTACCGAAGCTTTAGTCTTCGATGAATATGGAACGTGGACCATGACATGCTTTGATTTTGGCGCTGAAGATTTAGTTTCGTCGCTGGCATGGGGCCAACTCGAGCACGAGCCGGAAGGCTTCTCCTTATGTTTCGGCGCCGGGCCCAGGGGCGAGGCGCTCGAAACTTTCTTGGTGCCGCACTTGGCCCGCAGGCTTAGGAAGGACCGGAGCCTTTTTGGTCTTGTCTTGTTGGGGCAAGGAGGCTGTACTCATGGTACGCACATCGGAGTCGGCCTCGGACACGGAGATCTGTTCTTCCTTGGCTCCTTGAGCTTGCGTTTCTTCTCGGTCTGAATCGTCGCCGAAGATGTCCAGTACGGAGCCACCTTGGTGTTGCATCTCGTGACGTCGAGTCTGACGATCACGGAGCGCCTTCTTTGATCGAAAAGATCGGCACGCGTCGCAATCTTTCTCCTCGTGTTCCGGGGATAAACAGAGGTTACACACTTCGTGCAGGTCGGTGCGTGGAAATGTGGTGCGATACCCAGGACAGAGCTTGAATGGATCCATTCCATCGACTGCTAGCGAGCCCCGCAGGTAGGTCCAATGGCCCGCCACGAGTTTTTCGATTGAAGATCTTTGAGTCGAAACAATATGCGGAGAATGGGAAATGCGATCGAGAAACAATACCGTCGAGGGTAGTGTATTGTGCGTCGAAGGAAACCTGAGAAACGGTGTCGAACTGGAGCGCAGAAATTCACAGCCAAACCAGATGGCGTAAAAAAACCAATCTAACAATGGAGCCGATGCCCATGCGCACTATCACCGAAAGGAGGAATCACTTACCTCGTGACTAGAAAAGACTTCTTTGAACAAAAAAAAGTGCAAACATCCGGACCCAACACTAGATGGCGGGCTATGCAAAGCATGTGATCTATAGCTCACATGCCTCTAACATGAATAAATCATAGAGCTCTCAAAAACATTCAAAAAGCGTGCTGAGATGATAAGATCAGATAGAAGAAAGTGTTGCTCAAACAAAAGCATTCTTTAAATGCATGTAGCTGTGTTAACGGTATTTACAAGGACTCCTTTCAATGTTTGCCTGCTTTCTTTTGAAGCAGTCTGCTCAAAGAAAAAAATTAATTATTACAAAAAAAGACTTCTGAGAAAGCAAATAAACAACTGTGTGAAAGCACGCTTTAAATGTGTGCAATTGTCGTCAGACAAAGGCAACAAAAAGCTGTGATAAAGCATGGTTTAAATGTGTGCAGTTGTCAGAAAAAGTAAAAAAAATGCTGTAAGAAACCACGCTTTACATGCATGCAGTCATCCAAAAATGCTGTGTGAAAGCATGCTTTAAATATGTTCAGGCAAGGGGAGATAATGAAAGCTAAACAACAAACGCTGTGCAGCAAGCAAATTAAAGAGATTCCCCCCATCAAAGTGACAAGCGGCGGTTGAGAATGAGTACTTGGGCCACGGGAGACTGATAAGAGAAACACACATGCAACAGGAAAAGAATGCTTCCAACCAATAGAAAGGAGGAAAAGTAAATTTATAGGTGTACGGATCAATATGAAGGGAAGTGGGATATAAGCCCTTTTAAGATATATTAAATACAACAGATTTCACAGGCACAGCACAAACGCTGTGCAGGCGAAACCTAAAAATGAACTCAAGGATGTGAGCTACTCCGAAGGTGTCTGCGAGCTACTGATAGCTCTCAATCAAGCAGTTGGAGACACATGATTGAAACAGAGGCTGTGAACAATAACTAAGACTACCATGCTGAATTTAATGTTTTTCCACTCATTTAAGTATTGCGAAATACAACTCCCCATCAGAGTGGTGCATAGTGGGCATGTAAGAGAACTGAGAAGTTATTGTCTGAAATTGGATGGGGCCATCGAGCAAACTGGGCGATTGAATAATGTTGGATGACTTATGCGGAACCTTGTCTGGGTTGGAAGGAATACATCTGCTGTGACTGCTGCTGCTGTTACTGACTTTGTTGGTGGAACGATCATAGAGATTTAACTCATTGCTGCTGGCAGCAGTCTTAGTGGGGATGCTGAGATCTGAAATAAGATCCTTTAACTCACACTGCTTTCAAAGTGTGTTTTGAATTTCATGTGGACTATCTGCTTTTCTGTATGCTGTCCGAAAAATGAAAGAAAGGTTGCAAATATTTCTTTAAGCATCTGGATTGAGTGATGACAAGAGCAACATGGATGACCTCCATAAGGTAATGCCACGATAGTAGCTTGACACTGGCAAATTGGCTGAATCAACCAATGTGCTTATAACCTGATTTGATATAAGGCCTTCTGCACCCCTCACTTTCTTTCTGTAGCTCCCATGCGAAGTTCTGTAATATCTACCTATGTACCTGGTCATACCAAAGAGTACTGTAGCACTAGCAGCAGTACTGAACATCTTTTTCCCCACATGTATTGCAGGGGAAAGATGTTTCCAAAGCAGAGGCAATACATTTCTTGACGGCTGTGACTATTTCAGAGTCAGGTTTTGGGTCGATTTGAAGGATGGCGGGGTCTTATTCTGGATGCCTGTATTTCTTCACAAGAGTAGGAGCTCTGGTTGTACCAGGTGATAGATTTTCCTATTATAGTTCTAACCGACCAGGAACTAGAGGCAATAAGGTTTTGGGTGGAGATCAAGGCTGCATGGTCTTCATAATAACTGAAACAGATGCAAGATGTGCTTCAAGCGGAATACTGAGCTTCACCACGCCCTCTTTCCACAACATAGAGGGAGGAGGTGATGTCTTCCACAGGGAAAAGTTTAGCTGGAGACCCAGCAAAAGACGTAGGCATCTGGGGGTCCAAGTCATGTGTCCAAAATGCACGAAAATGATCTCGAAGGCAAATGTGATAATGACCTCTCACCTCTTTGCTTCCACTGTGGTGGTTACATCTGCATATGTCTATCTTGTAGGACTGGAAGTGATTATGGTGTCTCCACTGGGAAATATCCTTTGGGCAACTTGTTAAGAGGAGTTGGCCTCTTCCTGAGTGCTGATATCAAAGATGGCATACAAATCACCAGTTTTGGTGTTGCTGTTATTGGAAATTGCAAAGGCCTTAATGGTGTTTGCACTGGATCCACTGTTGGCATCCTAAAGAATGAAAGACCAAGAGGAGCTGGTGCAGAATCTGGAGTAGGAGTCAATCTAAAGTGTTTTCTTGGCAGAGGACATCTCCCACTGATGAGGCACATGACGCTGGAAACTTAGACCTGCATGAAGAAGGATGGTGTTCAGACTTGGAATGCCTCAACATCGAACACATTGGTAATGTAGAAAATTGAGAGTGCTTTGACATTGAAGATCTTCCCATTGCTGAAAGGTGGTGCTAAGTCAACATTGAAAGAGATCCACTTTCAAATGGTGAATGTGTAGATGCTGTACCTTTAGCCAACATCAATTTTGTTGTTGGTAGTGATGGAAATGTAAAGGTTTCACTCTTCTTGATTTTCTATCTTCAGGAGTCTTTTCAATATTGCAGAAGAGGATCTGGGGGCCTTTTTGATGTATTTTTGTCCTTGGTATTCAGGTCCTCTAGCTTGTCCCGCACTCTGATATCTTCCCACCCTCTGGCTATTTTAACATAAATTAACATTCAGTAGTAGAATGTGAGAATGCTAGAAACCACAGAGCCTTGATGGATTCCCAAGTATACTTTTCCCCAAACAAGTAGGGCATTTCACAAACACTGAAATTAAAAAAACACACATATATGTATATAATTTATTTATTTTAAAGGGATGATATAGTTAGATGAAAATCTTAGTTAAAACTTAACATTTTAAACTCTGAAAACCATGAAATTCACTAGTTATAGTTAATTGATGAAGATGATGTCTATTTAGGAATCTCAGTTTACACAATTTATAAGGAAAATGCTACTTACCAGTATGCATCTGTTTTTGGCATGTAGAGCTATAGATTCGTATACTTGTGCATAGATCGTCATCTGGCGTTGGGCTCGGATGTTCGCACTTTGTTTTTGTCTTGGAAGAAGTCTTTTGTAGTCACGAGGTAGGTGACCCCTCCTTAGGACGATAGTGCGCATGGGCATCGACTCCATCTCCAGATTGTTTTGCCTTGGAGGGTTATGATGGAGTTAGTAAGAAATAGAAAAGGATGTCCATGTGTAATGTATCCAAGTAAGATAGTACTGGAACAGATAGAGGGAGGCGGGTGGGCGTATACGAATCTACAGCTCTACATGCCAAGAATAGATGCATACTGGTAAGTAGCATTTTCCTTTCGAGGCATATGAGATGTAGATCGTATACTTGTGCATAGACTATACAGCAGTTACCCCATTAGCGGTGGCTACCTGTATCTGTTGCAGTGGTTTGAAAAAGTGTTCTTAATACAGCCTGGCCCACGCTAGCTTGTTGTTTTGCTTGCACGTCTACACAATAGTTTTTTGTGAACGTGTCAGGTGTAGACCAAGTTGCTGCTTTACAAATGTCATCTAGGGGAATGTTCCCTAAGAATGCCATAGATGCCCCTAGTTTACGTGTGGAGTGAGCCCTAGGGGGAATGGTTAAGGTGCGTTTGTCTTTCCCATAGCATTTTTGGATGCATTTAACAATCCACCTTGCAATCCCTGTTTTTAAGATAGGATTGCCTAATGAGGTGGGGAGAAAGCCACAATAAGTTGTTTAGTCTTTCGAAAGGATTTTGTTCTTTCAATGTAGTAAAGTATAGCACTTTTTACGTCTAGAGTGTGAAGAGCCCATTCTGCTACTGAGTCTGGTAGATGGAAAAACACTGGGAGTTCTACAGACTGGTTATGGTGGAAAGCAGAGACGACTTTAGGTAGAAATTTCTGATGGATTTGTAAAAATGTTTCTTGTATGGTTAATGCCTGGAGTTCACAGACTCTTCTGAGAGGTGATCGCAACCAGGAAAGCTACTTTCCTTGTAAGAAATTGTAATTTGCATTTATGCATAGGTTCAAATGGGTGACCCATGAGTCTGCTAAGTACCACATTTAGATTCCATGCTGGAGAGTGTGGAACTCTAGGTGGAATTATTATTTTAAATCCTTCCATAAATGCCTTGATAGCTGGTACCCTAAACAAAGACAAGTGTTGTCTGTTTTGCGGATAGGCTGCTATTGCCGCAAGATGTAGTCTAATGGATGTATACGCTAGGTTACATTGTTGTAGATCCAAAAGGTAACAGATGATGTCTTGAATGGAAGCATCTAATGGGTTGATTTCGTTATTCGTACAGTATATTACAAATCTTTTCCACTTTGCGGCATAGCAAGCTCTAGTGGTAGGAAGTCTTTAATGATGTTCATGCAGTCAGGCTGGAGATTAAAGTAGCCAAACTCTAAGACTTCAGGTACCAGATAGCAAGGTTGAGTTGACTGGGATCTAAAGTGGTTGGCTCTGAGTGAGAAGCTAGTGTGAGAGGTGTAACTTTTGATGAGGAACTACTGATAGTTCCAAGAGGGTTGTGAACCATGGCTGTCGGGCCCATGTTGGAGCAACCAGGATCATTGTGAGGGAATACTGTTTGAGTTTCCGAACCACTAAAGGAATGAGTGGGAGAGGCGGAAAAGCGTAAGCAAATTTGCCTGACCAGTTCATCCATAGCGCATTGCCTTTGGACAATGGGTTTGGATACCTGGATGCGAAGCTTGAGCATTTTGTGTTTTGATGTGTGGTGAACAGGTCTATTTCTGGGTGGCCCCCCATTTGAAAGATGGAAGAAGAACTTGAGGATGAAGTTCCCATTCGTGGATCTGCTGTGTTTGGCGACTGAGTAGATCCGAAATTTGATTGTGTACTCCTGGGAGGTGTTGTGCAAGGAGATATATATTTTGAGGAATGGCCCATCTCCATATGCTAGGTGTGAAAGCTGCAGAGAGTGTCTCCCCCCCCTGTTTTTGTATGTAATACAGTGCTGTCATGTTGTCTGTACGGACCAGGACAGCTTTGTTTACGAGGTGGAGTTGAAGAGATTTAAACGCTAGGAAGATCGACAACAATTCCAGGTAATTTTTGTGGAATTGTTTATGTTGAGGGGTCCATATGCCCTGAATGGTATGAGTTTGAAGATGAGCTCCCCAGCCGGTGAGCGATGCGTCTGCTGTTAGCACTATCTGTGGAACCGGGTCGATGAACGGCTGCCCTTTGGTAAGGTTTTGTGTGTTCCACCACTGCAGAGAGCGATGGGTGCGGTCGTCTACCAACACCAGATCTGTTAGCTGACCATGAGCCTGGTTCCACTGACGTGCCAAACATTCCTGTAAGAGACGCATTTGGAGTCTTGCATAAGGGACGATGAGAATGCAAGAGGCCATCATCCGGATTATTTGCATGAACACTCGTGCTGGTAGTGAGTTTTGAGGCTGAAATTTTAGTATTAGAGCTTGTATGGCACTTATCCTGACTGGGTTGGGGTATGCTAGAGCTCTTAAAGTGTCTATTGTAGCCCCTAGATATTGCTGTATGTTGGACGGTTGGAGGTGAGATTTAGTGAGGTTTACCGTGTATCCCAAGTGGTGAAGCAGTTGGATTGTTTTGTGTGTGTGTTGCACAGCTGCTGTGTGGCTTGGCTTTTATGAGCCAGTCGTCTAGATAAAGGAAAACATGAATATGCTGTTTTCTTAGGTGGGCTGCAACTACTGCGAGAAACTTGGTAAAGACTCTGGGTGCTGTAGTCACCCCGAATGGGAGGACCTTGAACTGGTAGTGTTGACCATCTACCATGAACATGAGATATTTCCTGTGAGCGGGGTGAATGGGAATATGAAAGTAGGCGTCCTTTAAATCCAGAGTGGAGAGAAAGTCGCCCTGTTGAAGTAGTGGGAGCACCTGTTGAAGAGTGACCATGTGGAAGTGGTCGGACTGAATGTAGAGGTTTAGCGGTCTGAGGACCAATATGGGCCTAAGAGAGCCATCCTTTTTTAAGATTAGAAAATAGAGGCAGAAAACCCCTGTGCCTTGGTGAGGCAAGTGGACTGGTTCTATTGCATGTTTTTGTAATAGAGAGAACCTCTCGTTTGAGAAGTGTTAGATGTTCCGTGGACATTGGACGTTGTCTAGGAGGAAAGTTTGGGGGGGGGGGGGGTAGAGGTGAGTTCTAGGCAGTAACCATACTGGATAATTTGTCTTACCCACTTGTCTGTTGTGATTAAATTCCAGACAGGTAGGAACTGTGATAGACGTCCCCCGACAGGAGTGGAATGATCGGGGGTAGTGGTGGGATGTGCGGGTGGAGTTTCCCCTGCCTCTTCCTCTACTGTTATTTTCTCTGTATCCTCCCCGAAAATATCCTTTGGATGAGGAGGATTGATTGGGGTTTTTATAAGAGGAGGAGTTGTTTTCTGATGCAGCCGTCTTTGAGCCACCCCAATAACAGGAGGGATGAAAAGAACCTCTATTAGAGGGTAGTTGTAATGCCCCCATGGCTTTAGCAGTTTTGGTATCTTTCTTCATTTTTTCCAATGAAGAATCGACTGTGGGGTCAAAAAGGTGTTCTTGATCAAATGACTGATTAAGAAGTGCTGACTGTACCTCTTGTTTGAATCCTGAGATTCGAAGCCAAGCGTGTCGGCGTAGCAAAACGCTGGTGTTCATGGCACGCGAGGCTGTATCAGCTGCATCAAGGGCACATTTGATGGAAGTGTTTGTGATAAGTTTACCCTAATGAATGAGGTTGTGAGCTTTATCCTTGTATTGGTCTGTTAAGTGTTGCATCAGTTTTTCTAGCTTGTCATAGTGAGCTCTATCATACCGTGCCAGGAGATCTTGTGCATTGGCAATGCGCCAATGATTGGAAGCTTGAGATGTGATTCTCTTGCCTGATGCATCTATAAGTTTCATTCTTTGTCAGGTGGAGGGGCATCACCTGTTGTATGAGAAATTGAACTTTTCCGTGCATTTGAAACAACAAGCGAATCTAAAGGTACCTGACCCCTGATCTAAATTGGGTCTGTAGGAGCGGCTTTATATTTTTTGTCTACCCTTGGCGTAAGTCTTCTAGCTCTAACAGGGTCTTTGAATACCTCATTGGCGTGATTTATCATACCCTTGAGCATGGGCGTTTGTGGTTCTTTGTGAGGGAGCGGAAGTTTCCGCTAAGAAATCCACTTCCAAGGGATCAGTATGTAATTCCACCCCATGGTATTGAGCAGCTCTATTAATGAGCTGTGCAAAACTAATATTGCTATCGGGTAGTGATGTTCTGGAGGGATTTAGATCGGGGTCATTAGTATGATCTGGGTCTTTATCATAATCATCCAAGGGGTCTGGGTCCTGTGGAATGTTGTCCTGATTATCAACCCCTTCCCCATCCCAGTCTCCATCTTAATCTCCATCCCCATCATCATCATCATCATCATCATCATCATCATCCCGTGGCCTAAGTGAAAAAAGTTTTGGTGGTGAATTTGCTGGTGAAATTAGCAGATGTGAGTTAAAAAGTGGAGGAGAGAGAGGTATATAAGGAGGAGAGGGGTTAGTACCCATGTCTTTTTTCTTAAGAGGTATGTGGTAGTCTTCAGGGAGGTCCATGTTCCGTTTTTTGGGAAGTGTTGCTCGAAGTTTCCCAGTGTCTGGGTCAATATGCAACTGTTTTGGCTTCGGATCCAAAGACTCTTGTGGAGGGTTTTCTTTGGATGGAGTCTGTTTAGGAGCGCTTCTGTGTTTTTTAGGGTCGGTGCCCTTCGGTGCGGGCTGTTTCGGCTCTGAAGGCTTGGTTTTTCCCTGTTTCGGATCCAAAGGCTTTTCTTTTGGTTTCGGTTCTGAAATGTTTTCTTTGACTGGTTTCGGCTCTGATGTTTCGTTCTCTGTGGTATCGGCTCTGAAGACTTTGGTTTATGTGAATCTTTCGGTGCCGAAGATGTCTTTGGTTGCCGACAGCGGAGCGTCAGACTTAGCCTTGTGTTTCGGTGCCTAAGATGTGAGTTCGACACCTGGACAGGGTTGGCTCAATTCAGAGCCGGAAGGCTTGTCTTTATGCTTCATAGCCGGGCTCTAAGGCGGGGTGTCTGAAATAGTATCACAGTGTCGACCTGAGCCCGAAGACAAAGGTGTAACTGGAGTCTTTGGTGTTTTTGTGGGCAGTTGGGGCTCGTTCCTCATGGTTTGTTGAGCCGGAGTGATGTAGGAGTCCGTTTCCATGTCGGAGTCGTCTGCTTCAGACACGGAAATGTGTCCTTCTTCTGCGCCGCGTTGGAATTCCGATTCTTCTCCGAAGATATCTGGCACTGGACTAGTGCCGCGTCTCATTTCGTGACGTGGAGCCCGACAGTCATGAATCGTTTTCTTCAATCAGAATGATCGACAGGCCTCCCAGCTGGTTTCTTCGTGCTACGGGGAGAGGCAGAGGTTACAGTCCTTGTGCAAGTCTATGTGTGGGAACTTAGCACCACATCCGGGGCATTTCTTAAATGGAGTCCGTTCCACAGACAACTGGCGTGGTCGGCGCAGGTAGGCCTCACGGCCAGCGTCGATCGAAGTATTTGGATATTTACGATGTGCGTTGAAAGAGAAACCGCGATCGAAAACAATACCGTCGAGAGGTAGGGATTGCACGTCAAAAATGTTCGCAGACAATTCCGGAGCGTCACAATACACATCCGAACCCGATGGCGGAAAAAAACTATCTGGAGATGTCGTCCCAAGGAGGAGTCACCTACCTTGTGACTACAAAAGACTTCTTCCAAGACAAAAACAAGCATTGGCATAGCCAATAGGTCTCGCCTTTGGGACCTTATAAGTGTTTAGCCATGCAATAGTTGCATAACTAAATACTTATAAGGTCCCAAAAGCGAGACCTATTGGCAATGCCAAGCGGCCGTGAAAGTGATCGCGATCAAACATCAAAGCGGCCGTGAAAGTGAAGGTAATCGCGGTAAAGCGCGGCACGCGTGCCCGCGCACACGTACTGTAGCTCTAGGCTGGCCTGGTAGCACTTTTTGGAGCCCTCTCAATAAGTCTTGCCAGACCAGCGCATGCGCTGGGTCAGGCGAGACCTAACAAAGTGCAAACATCCAAGCCCAACACCAGATGGCGATCTATGCACAAGTATACGATCTACAGCTCATATGCCTCGAACATATACCTACTGCTATTATTGAAATATATCTGGTCGGTCCAATACTTGCATGAATATATACAGTGGAAGCACCCCTATCAATGAAGATCCCACAATGCAGAATGCACTATACAACATAAGCACTTCAATAATTAATTCCCGGAATCTCAAATGTGTTCAGGGGCAGTCTACCTGACTGGCTAGGTCTTCTTAAAGTCAGGGCTTCAAATAGTGAAGGTTTGGGACAAACGCTGCTGAACAATAACTGTACAAGAAATGCTTACCAATTTCTGTGGTACTGATGCATAGTTAGGGAAGCCAAGCACATCTTTTATAAAATTATCATCGCATCTTTTTCCAACCCAAAGGTAAAGAATCTGAAAAAATGAATAAGAAAATTGTCAGAATACGTAGATTTCCTGTCACACAGAAACATTATACTTCTAGTAATGGAAAGCAACATGGAATTTAATTTATGGCATTCGTGAGTTAGTTTGCTATTAACGAACAAGTTACTTACCTTCGGTAACAATATATCTATAAGAAACATTAGTTAGTTATGGATTCCTTACCTTAGAATAACCCCCAGGCATCAGATTGGATCCGGAAAGTTTTTTTCATCAGCAGTACCTCTGCGAGTCAGAAGGTGGCGTCGGTCGACTCCGTGTCCGTTGTTGGCGTCGTGGTCACCGGGATGACGTTGCGGTAGTTACTTAGACGCTGCCCTCTCACGCTGACGTCAGTTCTGTACACGACTTTGCGTGCCAGAAAAGCAGAGCCATGCAAGACATTGACCACCGGTGTACAACACTAGGGCCCTGAAAGGATGTCCTTAACCCTAGAAATCAGTTCGCAGAACGGGGAGGATCGGTCGGGCGGTAAGGAATCTATAACTAACTAATGTTTCTTACAGATATATCATTACTGAAGGTAAGTAACTTGTTAATTTGAAAGAAACACGTTAGTTATAGATTCCTTACCTCACAATAGATACCCCAGCAATACCAACCCCGGTGGTGGGTCTGCGAACCAAGATCGCACCAGAAAGTCCTGGAGAACAGAATGACCAAAGAAGCTGTCTCTCAGGACTGGACTGTCCAGGCAGTAGTGTTTGATAAACATGTGCAGCGATGCCCACATAGCTGCCTGACAGATGTCATTCAGATGAACTCCTCTTTCCAAGGCAGTAGTGGCTGCCATCGCCCTGGTGGAATGGGCGCGTAGCCCCACTGGAGGCTCCTTTTTAGCCAGAGAATAGCATGCTTTTATATACAAAACGCCCCATCGAGAAATGGTTTGCTTGTGTACGGTCCGACCTTTCTTGGCACCCATGTAGCCAACAAAGAGTTGGTCATCCACCCGGAACTGTTTTGTGCGATCTAGATAGAAAGAAAGCGCATGTTTTGGGTCCAGACGGTGGAGCCGCTCTTCCTCTTTTGAAGGATGCGGAGGCGGAAAGAAGGTGGGGAAAGTGATTGTCTGCCCGATGTGGAAGGCAGTGACAACCTTGGGCAGGAAGGATGGATGAGTCCCAAGGACAACTTTGTCCGGATGTAAAGAGAGAAAAGGAGGCTTAGAGAAAGTGCCTGGAGCTCGTTCACTCACTCGTCTGGCAGATGTGATGGCCACCAGGAAAGCAGTTTTGAGAGTCAAGAGCCCTAAAGGGCAGTAGTGAAGCGGCTCAAAGGGAGCACACATTAAGGTAAAACCAGGTTCAAGTCCCACTGAGGCATAACGAAGGGAATAGGAGGAAAGAGATGAGTTATGCCTTTCAAGAAGTGACTTACAACCGGGGATTTAAAAAGGGAGGGCTGATTTGGAAGCCGAAGGCAGAGATGGCCAAAAGATAGCCCCTGATAGTGCCCAGAGCAGAGCCCTGCTGGGCGAGAGAAAGAAGAAACAAGAGAACCTCAGAAAGAGGGGCAGAAAGGGGATTCGCATCCTTTGCTGTGCACCATGCCACAAATTTGTTCCACCGGCATGCGTATACCGTCGTAGTGGAAGGATGCCTGGCTGCCAAGATTACATCACAGACTTCAGGAGGCAGGTCGAAAGACATCAACTGCCGCCGCTCAATATCCACGCAAGAAGGTGGAGACTGGACAGGTTCGGGTGGAGGACCCTCCCCAGCTGCTGCGACAGAAGATGCTCCCGAAGAGGCAGTCTGATCAAGGGATCGATGGCCATGTTCAGCAGCTCGGGATACCAGACTCTTCGTGCCCAATCCGGAGCCACAAGAATGACTTGGGTCCGGTCGCGCCTTATATTCTTCAGCACTCTGGGCAGAAGTGGTATAGGCGGAAAGGCTTAGAACCGACCGCAACTCCACTCGTGACGAAAAGCGTTGCCTAGCGAGTGCCGACTTGGAAATTCAAATGCGCAGAATTGATGACATTGTGCGTTCTCTTCTGTGACGAATAGATCTAACCAAGGCTCTCCCCACTGTTGAAAGAGAGCTTGCACCACCTCCGAGTGAAGACGCCATTCGTGATCCATCATGCACCTGCGGCTGAGTTCGTCCGCACTGGCGTTCAGAGAACCTGATAGGCGTTGAACCACCATGGATATGACCTGATGTTCCAGCCATGTCCAGAGGCGGAGGGCTTCTTGACATAAGGTCCACGACTCCACCCCACCCTGTTTGTTGCAGTACCACATGGCGGCGGTGTTGTCCGTGAACACCTGCACTACTCTTTCCCGGACAGAGGGAAGGAGTGCTTTCAGTGCAAGACGAATTGCCCGGAGCTCCAGAAGGTTGATGTGGAGCCCGGACTCCGCCGGAGACCAGAGGCCTCTGATCTCCGGCACTCCCATGTGGCCGCCCCATCCCAGAAGGGATGCGTCCGTCACCACAGTGTTGTCTGGTTGGGGAATGGAGAGGGATCTGCCACTGACACAATCCTGGTTCATGAGCCACCACTGCAGTTGTCGAGCAGTGCCCTCCGAGATCTGGACGCAATCGGACAGATCCCCCTGATGCTGCACCCACTGGAAATTCAGGTCCCACTGCAGAGCCCGCATATACCACCTGGCATGATCGACTAGCAGGATGCAGGAGGCCATGAGGCCCAGCAGCCTCAGAGTAATTCTGACCGAAACCCGGGAGAGAGGCAGAAAGATCGGAATCATAGCCTGAATATCCTGGACTCGCTGTTTGGGAGGATAGACCCGAAACCTCGCCGTGTCCAGAACTGCTCCGATGAAGAGGAGCTTCTGAGAGGGAATCAGGTGTGACTTTGGCACATTGATGGAGAACCCCAGCGAATGCAGGAGGTAGGCCGTAGTCTGGAGGTGAGACACGACTGCCTGGGACGAGCCCGCCTTCAACAGACAGTCGTCAAGATAGGAGAAGATTGAAACCCCTGATCTGCGCAGATGAGCTGCGACCACCGCCATCACTTTCGTGAACACCCGGGGGGAGCTGGTAAGGCCAAAAGGGGGCACGGTAAATTGAAAATGCTCGTGGCCTACCGTGAACCGTAGGCAACGCCGGTGGGCCGGCAGGACGGGAATGTGAAAAGAAGTGTCCTGCAAGCCCAATGCTACCATCCAGTCTCCAGGGTCAAGGGCAGACAAGACCCGGGCAAGCATCAACATTTTGAACTTCTCCTTCCGGAGGAAGTGGTTGACGTCCCTGAGATCCAAGATAGGACGCAGGCCCTTGTCCTTCTTGGGGACCAGAAAGTAGTGGGAGTAACAACCACGACCTACTTCTGGGACAGGAACGCGCTCGATGGCTCCCTTGGCCAAGAGAGCCGTATCTTCCTGCTATAGATGGGCCAAATGATCCTCCGACATGCTGTGGTATCTTGGTGGCATGGCTGGAGGGATAGTATCGAAGGGGTGGGAGTAGCCCATTCGGACTATTTGCCAAACCCACCTGTCCAACATGATGGTGCGCCAGTGGGGGAGGTGATGGTGGATCCTGCCGCCCACTGACGTTTGATGGGCCTGAAAGGTCAGACTGAGGGTTTGGAGGCTGCTGCAGACTGGTGGACTGGCCCTTCCGCTCGCCCCCGGAACCACGACGGTTGTTCCCACGTCCCAGGCCGCGCAAAGGTTGGGTAACTTGCTGGGGCCTGCGGCTCTGGGCGGGACATAGCGGGGCACCCCTACTGTAGCCACGAAAGGGGCGAAAAGCAGACTGCGTAGGGCGGGTGGAGAGGCCCAAGGACTTGGCCGTAGCCTGTGAGTCCTTGAAACGCTCTAGAGCGTTGTCTGCTTTGTAGCCAAGAAGGCAACGGCCATCAAAGGGCATGTCCATCAAGGTGTTCTGGACATCCCCTGAAAAACCAGTCGACCTCATCCAGGCTTAGCGACAGAGCGCTACTGACGTTGAAATGGTTCTGCCCAGAGAGTCGGCGATGTCCAGCCCACAACGTATTGCAAACTTCGCTGCATCCCTCCTGGCGGCAACAGCCTGGGAGAGCACTATCCGGGCCTCCTCCAGACACTGAGGCAGCACCTGCGACACTGTATCCCACACCAAGTAGGAATAGCGGCACAAGACACATGTGGTGTTTACGGAATGCAGTCCTTAGCTGGCGGAAGAGAAAACTTTCTTTCCAAGGTGATCCAGCTTATTGTATTCCCTTTACGGTGCGCGGTAAGGAAGGCCCTTTTGGAAGTGGAGGTTTGGACCACCAAGTTCTCCGGGGTGGGGTGTTGGGAAAGGAAAGTGGGGTCGCCAGGAGCCAGGCGGTGGCGTCGGGCAATCATCCTGTCCACGGGAGCCCCCGTGTTGGGCCTGGACCATGTGCCCAAAAGGATGTCAGTGAGGGCCTCATTAAATGGTAGCAAGGGCTCCGAAGAGCTCGCAGCCGGTTGAAGCACCTCTGTCAGGTGGTTAGTTCTGACCGCCACTCAGGGCTGGATTCTGGGTCCACGTTGGGATGGAGACTGGGGTCGACACCAGCCGTGGGGCCAGCCGGCATCGAACGTGGTACTGGCGCCGGAGGAAGCGGCGCCGATGGAGGTGTAATAAGGTCAACGGGCGCCGATCCGGATCCAGGCCTGGATCCAAGGGGGCCTTGCAGCACCGGAGGTGCCGGTAGAGAAGGCCTAGGCCCGCGCCGGGCCCGAAGGCGCGCTGGCAGGTTATGGGCCGCCCAAAGATGGTGTGCATCGCCTCGTAGAATGTACGAAGCTGGGCGGGAGTCGCTCCAGGTCCCGGGGAAGAGAGGGAAACGGGAGTCGACTCTTCGGGCTCCGCGTGCGGAGCCGCGGAAGGGCACCACCCGCATCCCTCGTTGGGTCAGCCGACCGAAGAGGAAAAGTCGAAGAGCGGCGATGCTTCTTCGACTTCTTCTTATGCTTCGACTTACCCGACATCGAGTGCGAAGCCTTTGAAGACTTGGACGAATGGTGGTGGCTCCGCGACCGATCCCTCGAGACCGGGACCTCGAACGGCACGGAGCCAACTGCTGGCACTCAAGCAGCTTTCAGGACCACTCCTGCAAAGCCTTCGACGCCATCGACTGGCAGTCGGAGCACGACTTGGAGTTGTGGTTGCGCTCCAGGCAAAAAAGACACACGCGGTGCGGATCCATCACAGACATCATCCGATGACAGGAACTGCATGGCTTGAAGTCAGGCATCCCTCATGCACCTTAAGAGTTGAAGACTCGAAAAAGAAGTCGACAAATGTCGAGAAAAAAATCAGTCAAAAAGTGACTGGAGGTACCGCTCTTCCCGGATATGCGCTGGCTGGCGTAGAAAAAGAAAGAATAGAACTGATGTCAGCGCCCGAGTGTGGCGTCTAAGTAGCTACCGCGACGTCATCCCCGCAAAGACGACGCCAACGACGGACTCGGAGCTGACCGACGCCACCTTCCGACGTGCAGAGGTACTGCTGACTAAAAAACTTTCCGGATCCAGTCTGACGCCTGGGGGTAATTCTTTTATTTATTAGTTTTATTAATTTCCATGTATTACAGCATTTACAAACAACTTGAATTACATACTAGCATCTTATCCGGTCACTACCTGTCACCAGAGATAAACTTCTTTGATGCAAGTTCCAGATCTGGTACCAAAACAGTTTTGTACAGCATTCGCTATAACAACATAATATGCTGTCTACAAATATTCGACAAGAATGTATACAATACTTCTTGCAATAACATGCTAACTCATCTGGAGTGAACAGTGGGATAAGGGGTTTAGGGGTAGGGGAATCGGTTCTCACAGAAATATTGTATTGTGCGCAGATGGAGTTGCCACTACATTACATCACATAAGGCTCACTGCCCTTCCTTTGCCAAAATCTCTCGCACTTATGTCCCAGTTTTGGTGTGTATTATCTTGGATACATGTCAGGGGTGGCCACGTGCATACTGCCCATGCCCCACTTCTGGGATGGTGCCTATTGGGTAGGGGAACTCTAGCTACTATGTGGTACCCTCAGTGTGCTCTTGTGCCCTGCCTTGGATAGTCCATGTGTCTCCAGATGTTCTTGCCATGCGCCTCAGAGGTCTATTAGTATTGTATCCCATGCTACAGCCATGGGTGACTTACGTATGCTTGTGGCATCTGTGAGAAAATGGCTCTGTATATACTGTTCCCAAATAGGTACAGTGTGTACAGAGTCCACAGTCCCCAGAGGTTTGGCAGAGGTTAAAGTTAGACATGACCTTACTCTCTAAAGTGGTAGCTTGGTCGAGCAGTAAGGCAGTATCAGAGGACAGTGTAAAGCATTTGTTGTACACACTCAGCAAATTGTCTCACACACTCAAGAACTGAACTCTAGGGCAATGGTTTATATAAAAAATATATGGTTGTTTTATTTTAGAACCAACAATAGGTATTAAAATATACTTTCTCAGAATGAGATGCTTTAGTTAAATACTTTTGTAATATGCAATTGACTTTTTTAGGTAATAGTTACAGGTTGTTGCAATAGGCAACACAATTTCAAACACAATAATACATTGAGCTCAATGGGAGTTTTAAGTTATTTGCAATAGATTACTTTCAGGATTACTTTTCTAGCTCCAGGACTGGATCCTAGATTCAGTCCTGGGACAGTTCTTGGAAACAAGTGAGTAAATTCAGTTAAGTTACTGCTGTGTTTTTTAAACAATATTTTGCTATTTTAAAAGTTGACACTTAAAAGAAATTTCATAGAAAAGCAGACAATGGTTTCCTATGGGAGAAAATTCAAGTTACGGGTAGAGTATGTTCTCGTTACTTTTGTAATCCAGTGCTGGGCTCCTAGGCTCAGCACTGAGGCATCTATCTAAAACAGGTAAGTAATTACGTTTTCACAGTTGGTACGATTTTTAAAGAATATTTGTTGTTTGCAAAATTCGACACTTAGAAGAAATTTCACAGACAAACAGTCAATGATTTCCTATGGAAGAAAATTGGGTTAATGGTAAGTATGGTTGTGAGTACTTTTCAGGGTCAGTGCTGGGATCTCTCCTAATAGCAGGTGAGTATTTCCGTTTTCGTTACTCGGTTGATTTTAGGTGACTATTTCAAGTTTTAGAAACTCCACACTTAGAAGAAATTTCAGAAGAAACCAGTCAATGTTAACCCAATTTTCGTCCATAGGGTATCGGCTTTTGGGTAAGTACTCGACTGGCATAGTTAAGGTTCTGGGCACAGACTCGGGGGTCTCCCAGGGTCAGGTAGGTACAGTTGTTACACCCTCAGCGGCACAGGGGCAGCCAGGTGCAGAGTGAGTTAGGCCCAATGTTATCCTATGGGAGGCAGGGGGGCCTTAGTTGGTGGCTGCTGACTAGCAGGCCACGCGGCTGTGGAAGCTGGGCTCCTGGTCACTTGCTCAGGGCAAATGGGGAAGTAAGTAGGAGTAGAAGTTACACTGCCAGGGCCACTTGGGCGGCTGGGTGCAGGGTGCTTTTGAGCCTTCCGGCGCTCAACGGATTTCAATGGGAAAGCTCCTGGATGAACAAAGGCTGCAAGCTCGGGGACGAAGATTCTTCAGGTGCCACCACCACTTCGAGAGGTAAGTTGGGTAGTTGGAGGATAGGTAGGTACCCAGGAGTTGAGCACAGGGGGGCGCAGGGTGCAGGGGTGCCTTTTGATGTCGGGAAATCTTACCCTCTGTTGATCGCGATTGGTGGGGGGGGGTAACCTGGTTCTGAGGCTGCAGGGGTCATCAGGAGCGTCGAGGTGAGTCCTTGGGTGCCGGATTCGGGGTCACAGTTGCCGGGGGGCGTCCTCGGGGTCTTTCTTCACTCCGGCACAGGCCAGGCTTGGCGGGTGCAGGGTTCGCGGTTCCGGGCTGATGCCAGGGGTTAGAAACTTGCTTTGAGCTGAGCCACTGCTCATGGGAGTCCCAGATGCTCAGAGTCACAAGGTAGACAGGTCCTCTGGGGTTTGTGAGGTTGCTGGCCACAAGAGGTGCCGGGATTTAGCAGGAGCAGGTTCGAGGGTCAACAGGCCGGTAGGGCTGGGGCCAAAGCAGTTGTTGTCTTCCTCTTCTTAGCAGCTGCACGGCAGGTCTTCTTTCTTCTTGCTCTTCTTTGCCTTTTCGGAATCTGGAATCTGAGGAAGGAAGGTTCAGGGTGCCCCTAAATACTAGATTTAGGGGCGTTACAGGTAGGTAAAGGGAAGGGACCAATGGGTCCCTGCCCTGGGGTGGGTACACCCCCTATCCAGTCACTCTCCTGTGGGAGGGGGGCAGTAGCCTAGTCCTGATTGGGCAGGGCTTCCCATCTTCAAGACGGCGAGAGCCCGGAGATGTGCTTCACCTCGCCTCCCCCACCTGGGCACATCCCCTGTCCTTATTTGGGGTTTCCGGCCAGTCTTCCCGCCAGAGTGGGGGTCAGAACCGGTGGGGGCCAGTTGCGGAGTACAGCAAGTGGCCTGGAGAAGCTCACAAAGGCGGCATGCCTTTGAAGCTTCCCCCTGTCCATCTTGGGGAAGGAGACCTAGCACCTCGCCCAGGATGTGCATTGTTGCAGGCCCAGGAGAGCGGGGCTCTCCACCCAGGGGTCCAGCAACATGTCTGCTGTGTGGCAGCCTAGGCAGCCTTTCAGACCAGACGTGGATTGTAGGTTAGGTTTCAGGGGGTATCTCTAAGATGCCCTCTGTAGTGCTGTGTACATTAAATCTCACACTGGCATCAGTGAGGGTTTAATGTGCTGAGAAGTTTGATACCAAACTTCTCAGTCTTCAATGTTGCCATTATGGTGCCGTGGAGTTCGTGTTTGACCAGTTCTCAGCACCATATACTCCTAACTGGCAGCACTGCACTTACAGTGCCCAGGAATGGACCTGGGTACTGTAGGGGCACAGGGCTCATGCTCCTGTGCCCACACCACTGGCATAGGGCACCCAGCTAGATGGGTGGCTGATGTATGCCAGGGCACTGTAGGTTGTGGGCATGGCACACAGGGATGTGTGCCATGTCGACTCTTTGTTTTGTCTTGTACCCAGACACTCAGCCTGCAAGGGCAGTGTGTTTGTGTTAGGGTACAGGGCCTCTAAGGATGGCAAAACAAGTGCTGCAGCCCTTAGAGGCCTTCCCTGGTCACAAGGCCCTGGGTACCTAGGGTACCATTTACCAGGGGCTGACATGTGGCCAGGGTTTGCCAATTTGGGGTTTTAGGGAAGGAACATAGGCCCTGGGCACCTGATTGGCAGGAGTCCAGGGCACACTCAGTCAAAGTACATTCAGCAAAAAGTGGGGCATACCATGCAAGAAAGTTGAAACTTTCTCACAGCATCTTCTCGCCGGAGCGCCACACTTTCTGCTTGGGCCCAGCATATCATGGAGTGATACCAGGCCTTCACTGCCGGGGGGTCAGGGGACTTCCAACGTTTAGTAATGAGGCGCCTTGCCACTATGAGTCCCAGGTCTATAAAGCGGGTTGTCACTTTATGTTTCTTAGTCCTCTGGTAGAGGCCCGGCAAGCACACCTCCCAGTTCCATTCCATTTTGTGGTCCGTGCAGCTCTCTAATTGTGTTGTGATAGTCTCCCAGTAAGCAGTCAGCTTACTGCATGCCCACAACATGTGTATGAGGTCTCCTCCCACCAGTCCGCAGCGGGGGCACCGTGCATCCTCCTGGTTGAAAATTCGATTAATTGAGGCCGGTGTCATGTAAGCTCTTTGTGTTCTATAAAATTGTATTAGCCAGAACCTGGCATTCCTTGGTATGTAGGTAGGGCTTTCTAATATTTTTGCCCATTCCTGGTCTGTGCTTTGTCTCTGCAGATCTGCATCCCAGTGTTTTTAGTTTCACTAGTGGGGCTGCTGCATGTGTCCGTAAGGACTCCGCCAACCATCTGATGAGATGTCGGCCTGCACCCATTATGTGCAGGTACTGGAGTGTTTAGTGTGCTTTTTTTTTTTATATATTTCTTTTTTATTAAACATCGACAGAATTCACCATCGATATTTACGAGCAAGAGACCATACAAAATGCCAGATTACAATATGAAACACACTTGAATCAAATCACAGTGTATAATGTAGAGTAAGTCAAGGGGTTTCAGGAGTCCCAGTGTCCTGCATAGGAATTGGTGGAGTACAGATGTCCCCTCTGTAGTGGTTCCATAGTCCCCACACTTTATTCCATTTTGCCGGGCACCCCCTTGCAACATAGACCGATTTCAACCTGAACATACACCAGTCTAGTCCCTCCTTCCATGTTCCCAGTGCAGGTGGCCGACGTGCCCCCCAGTACTGCGCAATATTTCTTTTTGCGATCATTAATGCCAGGGTAGCCCACTGTGTAGAATAAGAGGTAAGGTCTGTAGGTTCCTAAATATTCAGGAGGCATCTGCGGGCCTCCGGCTGTAGATCAATATTCAGAACCTCTCGCAAAGTGCGATGTATTGCTTGCCAATAAGACTGTACGTGTACACAGTCCCATATGATGTGTATAAACGTGCCAATCTCCCCGCACTCACGTCTGCACTTCCCTGTTTCTGCCCTACCCATACGTACCAAGCCCGGCCCTGTGTAATAAATCCTGTGCAGGATTTTGAGCTGTACCAGTTGTAGTCTTGCCTGGACTGCCACTTTTCTCGGGGAGGAGACCGCCTCTTACCAATCTTCCTCATCCAGTTCCAAGCAGTCTCTGACCCATTTCTCCTTTAGTGATTGCAAAGGATCTTCCATATTGTTAATCATTTTTTGTAAATCAGGGACATGGTTTTCTCAGGGATGTGGCCATCTAATATGGACCGAATGTGCAGTAGGTCCTGTGAGAGGATACCTGCGGGGCTTGGCATAGAGCGCTCTAGTTTATTCACCCCCAGGGAGCAGCCATTAGTCCATGGCATACCTGGGGTCGTCTGATCGACCGTAGATCCCCTGGTTGATAGCTGCCAGGTGGGACGCCCTATAGTACTTTTTAACATCTGGAAGGCTGATGCCCCCATTGTACCAGTTAAGGGTCAATTTGGTGAGGGCTATGCGTGGCTTACCCCTCCCATAGGAGATCTCTTTGAAGGATCTCTAGGTCTTTGAAGTAAGAAGGGGGAACCGGGTCCATTGAATTCTGGAGGGCATATAGGAAGCGCGGCAGGGCCATCATTTTAAAGAGGACCGCCCTACCTAACAACGAAAGGGGCAGTGACTTCCAGCGCTTGATGTCCCTTTTTAGCCTCTGGAGGGGTGGCACCAGGTTGCGGGCACAGCGGAGCTCCGCATTTAGTGTGATAAAAATGCAGAGAAAGCGAAAGCCAGCCGATGCTATCGGCATCGGGCAGCCCCTTGGAATGTTGGGTGGTGCTCCCTGTAGGACATACATCACTGATTTCAACCAGTTTATGGTGAATCCAGAGTATCTCCCAAACACCGCGAGAATGTCCAGGAGGCCGATCAAGGAGGCTCTTGGAGAGGTCAGGTACAGCAGAATATCGTCTGCGTACAGCGATATCTTGTCTTCCCAGCCCGGTGACCACCGCATCACGCGAATCACTTGATCTCTATGAAACCATGCCGCCAGGGGCTCCAAAGCTAACTCAAAAAGGAGCGGAGATAAAGGTCAACCCTGGCGCGTGCCACGGCTCAGTTGGAAAGCTGGTGACTTACGGTTGTTCACAACAACCTGTGCCATGGGATTAGAATAGAACAGGCGGACCCAGCTCTTCAAGGTGGGTCCAAAACCCAGTTTGTCTAGCAATGCAAAGAGGTAAGGTCATTCAACCATATCAAATGCCATGGTAGCATCCAGGGATACCAGCATGGCGGGTTCTAGAATAGTTGGTACCCTGCCCAGCACACAGTGTAAGCGGCGTAGATTGAGAGCAGTATTACGATGTGGCATAAAGCCTGACTGATCAGGGTGTACTAATGTGTCAATTACCTTAATCAAGCGCGTAGCTAATAGCTTAGCAAGAATCTTGGGATCTGCATTCAGCAGTGATATGGGTCTATAGGAAGCCAAGCTGGTTTTGGGTTTGCCCTCCTTGTGAATGACTGCAATATTTGCAACCCGTTGGTCAGAGGGAAGCATCCCCTTGTCTCTGCTCTCCAAGAACATCGATCGGAGGAACGGGGCTATCTTATCCGGTCTCAATTTATACAATTCAATTGGGATGCCATTGGGGCCAGGTGCCTTTCCCGAAAGCACCCCCCTTATCGCCTGAGCCACCTCATCGTCTGTGAGAGCTGACTCAAGATACTTATTATTTTCATCTGAGAGGATGGGGAGCCTGATATTCCTAAGCAATTCAATATTATCTTCGTCCATATAGTTGCCAGTAGCGTGGTATACCCTTCGATAATAGTCAGCAAAGTGGTTAGCTATTGCCTGGGGGTCGGTTATGGGGACTGTGTCTTCGCCGTGTAGCTCGGGCACTAAGCAGGCCGCCCACTCCCTCCGATCCAACCATGCAATTAGCTTCCCCGCCTTATCACCATGTTCATAGATTCTGCTCTGCGTATCTCTGCACTGTGCCCTGGCTCTATCCTCGGCTATGCTTCTGTACTCGTCTTGTTTCAAGTTAAGGAAATGCAACTTTTCGGTGGTCACGGTCTGAGCTAATTCTTCCTACACTCTCAATATTTCCTCTTCTGCTCGCACTAACTCCGCCTGTTTATTCTTCTTCTTTCCCGCTATGAGGGATAGCGTTTCCCCACGAATGACTGTTTTGTAAGCTTCCCATAACGTCTGTGCTGAGTAAACCGTCCCCTCATTGTCTTGAAAATAATTGTCTGTGGCCTGAGCTATTTTCTTCTGGGTTCCTCAGGTACCATGAATTGATTGGGGCTATCTTCCCAGCGCTCATTTGACCCAGGTCTATCTACATCCAGACCGGAGAGTGGTCCGAGGTACCTCTACCCAGGTGACGAACCTCCCTGATATTGAATGCCTGTGCCGCCAGGACTAGGATATAGTCAATACGGAAGAGACTATTATGGGCTCCCGACAAGAACGTGTATTGATTTCTATCGGGGTTGTGGGTCCTTCAACCATTCACAGGACCCATTGACTCAAGCAAGTCCGGCAGCCACCTCTGTGAGGGTCTGAGTTCCCGTGGGGGATGCCGGTCGAGCGTTCCAGACTGCACTGCGTTAAAGTCTCCTCCTATCACAAGCAGGCCGACAGGGAATGCCAGGAGGATACAACCCAGATCTTGGAATGTATCATTTTGAAGGCTAGGGGGAAGATACACTGAAAGAAATGTGGCTGTCTTGCCCTCCCACAACCCCGAGACCCCGATATACCTACCCCGAGCGTCAGACCATGCAGTTTGAATCGTGAAAGGGAACGTGTTTTTGGTTAATATTCCCACCCCTCGTGACCCCGTCACGAAGCCCTCGTGTGCCACCAACCTATATCCTCCCCTGTTTAGAGCCTGACATGCATTCCCAATAAGGTGTGTTTCCTGTAGGAGGATGACATCGGGGGCGTGTCTCCTGATGTACTGGTTGACCATCCCACGTTTAATCTTTTCACCCAGGCCGTTTACATTCCAGCTGAGGACTCTATCCCCTATATCTCTGTGTGTACCCATTGAAATGCAGACACTGTAGCTGCTCCTGCTTGGTGACCGATGTTTGCGTTGTCGAAAAAAACATACTCCAGACTCATTTCAAACTCTAAAAACAGGAACTTCTCCTACCAAGCCCTCCCCCTCCCTGCATCCCATTCTCAGAATTGTTGATTGAACTGAACCTGCGAAAAAATCGTTATAATCAAACAACAACTTCTCCCAACCACCCCCCACCCTGCTCCCCTGCACTCTGGGCTTCAAACTGCCCATGACTAAACTTGCAGAGTGCCTGTCGCCCCACCAACGTTACTAAAAGTAGAAAATTGGGATACGTGGTGCCACCCTCCCGTCCCCTCCCCTCAATAATACCAACACTCAATCGTCTACAACTCACTCAAGGATATACCCTATGACCGGGTCCAGGATAAAGAAGGTCTCTGATGGGCGAACCCAACCTTTAGGTCAATATTCCAATCTGACCCGTTTGACATAGAGTCCCAGATCAGTGCATCCCCCAACCCCTAGCGCAACCCTCCCCCCCAGTCAACTTTACCACATCGTCCGAGGGAAGCTCCGTCAGCGATTCTCCAGCCACTCCGCCGCAGACTCCGGATGCTCAAAGAACCAGGCTCGACCGTCTGCCTCCACTCGGAGTCTAGCGGGGAAGAGCATGGCGTACTTGAAGCTTTTATCCCTCAGTGTTTTTTTTTATTCCAAGGAACGAACGTCTCTGTTTCTGAACCATCTGTGTGAAGTCTGGGAAGAACGATATCTCAGCATTCTCGTACTTCACGGGTGGGCCCGTCCTAGCATGCTGAAGAATAACATCACGTTCGTGGAAGTTATAGACTCTGGCTAGGATCGGACGAGGGGGGGCCCTGGGCCGAACTCTAGGGACCCTATGTGCTCGCTCTATGATGAAGAATTTCCCTAACCCCTTGGGTTTTAGATGGTTGAGGATAAGGTCCTCCACGAATAGATCTGTAGTCTGCCCTTCTGATTTTGTCCGGAACACCCAGAATACGAACGTTGTTGCGACGCAGGCGTCCTTCATAATAGTCCAACTTGGATTCAGCGAATTTCCGAAATGTTTGTAAGTCCTTGACTTCCAGTAGCAATTGAGAAGTGTCTTCCACTAGGCTCGTAGTGGTTAATTCCACTTGCTTCACCCGCTCATTATTTGTATTCATGTCCACCCGGAGCAGGTTGACCTCTACTGTTATGGTGTCCATCTTATGCTCAAGGGAGGTCTTGATACCCGCAATCGCCTCCAGGACGTCATTAAGCGTTGGTTCCGGTGTGGCTTCTCCCTGTGTTGCGCCACCCTTGCCTACAGGGGAAAAATCAGGCAGTGATGTCTTGGGGAGAGCGTACCGGTCCAACCGATTCTGTTGCACGGACTTGGAGCCCCGAGACGTCGACATTGTTGCTGCGGCGCTGTTTCAGATGTTCGGTCTATGGCGCACCACCTCTCAGGGCACCCGGCCCCACGATCACCGCTTCCGTCTCTGCTCACTACAACCCCCGGACAGGCCTCAGGTCTGGCGATTGGGTAGCTGGTCGCCCACAATGTCCAACCACCGCACACTATGTCAGTTGACACCCAGCCAATAGTACCCACTTTGTGCCCTAAAGGTGTAAGGCTGATGGAAATGCGAGCAGGCCACCGCACCCCAGTACAGCCAAACATCCCAGGTATCAATGTGCCCTTGACAGGCCCGCCAGGGGAAAGACAGGCCCAGCGCTGTGCCAGCAGCGGACGGGAAAGCTATCCACCACCCACGCGCTCACCACAGGAGTTCGCAGCTTGGTCCACAGCAAAGACTGCGCAGGGCGGGCGCCCGCAGGAACAGCGTCTACATTGAGTGCGGCGCTCCGTCAGCAAGTATGGAGAGTGGTCATCAGAGGCGTCCCCACACCTCCGCGACGGCAGATCTGTGACTCTTCCCCAGGTTACCTTGAGCCAGCGCGTCAGCAGCAGGGCAAACCACTGCGTGTGAAGCCTGCAAATCTTGGTCTCCTGAGGGGCTCGGGCGAGGCAGGAGGTCTGCACCCCTTCTATTCGGGTCTGCTGCGGACGTTCAGGCAGGCCGAACCTCCAGAGCGGCGCCCTGATGCGCCACCTCTCGGGCCTGGGAGCCGCCGCCGCTGCTCAAGGGACACCTCTAGCGGTGGGTGCGGAGTTGGCCAGGGATGTGTCTCGGCTGCTGTGCTACCAGTCGCCGTGGAGCCCTCCGGCGTGTAGTTCAGTTCACTCGGGGTCCACAGCCAACCGTCTCCGTAATCAAGGCCCCGGAGCCCACGTTGTGACCGGGCTCCGGGGATTCCCGGCCGCTCCCGGGTTCCCTGGCCGATGTCGTGCTACGTGTGCTGCTGGGGACTCTGCGGATCTACTCCGGTTCGGATACCCAGGCGACAGGTCCGCCGAGATGGTGTCTGCGTGCAGGTCCCGCCGACACTTGAGGTCCCGGCTTCTAGGACACGACCAGGCCTCGCCTCAACACTGGCTCGCTCTCAGCCCCCGATCGCCGCTCGGAGGGTCCGGATGTTATGCCGGGTGACTTCCCCTTAGACAATCATGCGATCGAGGTACGGATACTTGAGCCAGATAAACAGGGGATGAGAGGGTTCGGCAGAGCTCCGCTAAGCTGCGGCCATCGCGCTTCGCGGCTTGGCCACGCCCCCGTCGTTAACTGTGTTTTTGGTTCTTCTGCTATGTCCCACCAAAGGGACCTCAACGTTTCGGTGAGCGCTGCGTGTAGTAATAACTGGCCCTGCGGTAGATCATATGCGCTCACAAGCGCGTCGAACGGGAGCAACTGTCCGTCTTGATATAAATCTCTTATTGTCTGGAGTCCTGTGTCGTCCCATGTGCGAAGGTCCGCTGCCTCAGCGTGCACAGTATCGGCAGAGCAGGTGCATATGTGGTAACCTCTTTGGTGAGTCGCAGGACTCTCCGGTAGCAGGTGTATACCACTTTCACCATTTGCTGGGTGGGACCCATCACCTTCCTACCTGGTTGAAACAGGGTCACTATCTGCGCTTGGATAAAACCCGGTTGTTGTGTAGCAGTGCCAGCGAGCTGCCGCTCACTAAGCCAGCGGGCCACCCACTGCAGCTATGCTGCAAGATAATAGTGCTCTATGTTGGGGAATGCCACTCCACCACCATCCACAGGCGGGTACAGTTTGGCTAAAGCCACTCTGTTTCGGCTGCCGTGCCAAATGAATTACCTCATATCCACTTCGAACGAACAGAACACATTCGGTTTAATATATACCGGCAGGTTTGCAAAGTGGTACAAGAGCCGTGGGAGTGCCACCATTTTCAATAGCGCCACTCTGCCCATTGTGGCAATAGGCAGCGTGTGCAAAAACGCCATTTGCGACCTGATCACCGTTACTGCCCTGGTGTAATTACCCTCTAAAAGATAGAATGGCTCTCGGTATATTCGAATCCCCAGGTACCAAAATGCTGTCAGTCGCCAGTGTACCGGCGTGCCATTTACTATTAGCACAGGGTCTGGAGTGGTTTCATTAAAGGGGCAGAGGCATGACTTGCCCCAGTTCACGCGCAATCCGAACATAACGGCGAAATCTGAGAGTGCCTTTGCTATTGCATCGCATGGCTGCCGGAGATCACACAAATATATCAGAAGATCATCTGCGTATAAGGATACCGCATGTACCCCGTCTGCCATTGTGCTACGCAGGGCTACTGCCAGCGTTTCGATTGCCAGCGTGAACAATAGCGGGGAAAGAGGGCAACCTTGTTATGTCCCCCGGCTAATTGGAATAGATTGGGAGACATACGGGCCTGTCTTGACTTGTGCTGTGGGACGTGTGTAGAGCAGCTTAACTAGGCCTACGTAGTTATCGCCTAGACCGTATGTGGCTAAGGTGGCAAATAAAAAGTCCCACTCGAGCGTGTCAAACCCAATACCAAGCCCCGCGAGTTTGGCCAGCGCTCTCTAGAGTAACGGGTGACTAAAAAAACTCTCAGGTTAAGTGACATGCTGGTATGAACCCGTTTTGATCTCCATGTACCAGCCGTGGGACCACTGGAGCCAGTCTGCTTACCAGCAGTTTGGTGAGTATTTTATAATCCAAATTTAGCAGTGCCAATGGGGGGTATAAGCCCAGGAGCTCTGTGTTCCTGTCCAGGTTGGGCAGCGAAAAAAGCAGGGATTCGCGTAACGACCGAGGTAAAATGGCTGTCTCTTGTGCAGTGACGTATAATGCAAACAATTTCGGGGCAAGTATGTCTTGGTACGCCTTGTAAAACTCCGCCGGTAGCCCATCCGGAACTGGTGCCTTGCCTGTGGCCAATGATCGAATCGCTAACTGCACCTCTAGTAGCGTTATTGGCTCATTTAACTCAGCCTGCTGAGAGTCATCTACCACCGGCATGGGCAGCTGGGACAGATATGTCTCCAGCTCCTCCGGAGTGACCTGTATTACTGGTTTATAAATGTCTGTATAATGGGCGGCAAATTCACGATGTATGTCGCATTGGCACGTTAGCAATTGCCCTGCTCAGGTTCTCAAGCACAATGTCTGTTTCTGCGCACGGTCTTGCTGAATTAGTCTTGCCAAGATCCTCCCCGCCTTATCAGCCAGAGCATGAGTACGGGCCGAATACGCCGCATAATTCAGACAGCGCAGTCCCTCCATTACCTCAAGATGCTTTTGTCGCTGATTATCGAGCGCCTGTTGTGCGCCAGACCCACTACGAAGTCAGTTTTAAGTTGGAGAAGGGTGCCCTCTATTTGTTTAGCCTCACAGTCCAGCTGCCAGCGTAGGCTCCAAGTCAGGCTCAGGCATTGTCCTCGTACCACCGCCATGTAAGCATCCCATGATCTGTCACTGATCCCTCGTTTGAGTCAAAGTACGTTGCCATGGCCAATCCCACCAAGTCTCTAAGGGGGGGGGGGGGGGGGGGGGAAGGGGGGGATCTTCCAGTGCTGCTGTCTGCAGTCTCCACTACTTGGAGACTCCACCTAGTTGTAACGTATGCCGATTATGATCAGAATGTGTGCGCCCAAGGTAATCCGCATTGATTCAATCTGCTACCAATGCTGTGTGTCCTTCAAACCCTGTCTAGGCGCACAGGTAGGCTATGGGGGTCGGAGTAGTCTGAGTAGAGGCATGTATTTGGATTCAACGTCCTCCATAAGTCTACCAGTCCCCAACTGCAGAGCCACTCAGTCAAACCTTTAACGTAGCAGTCGCCTGCTGTAGTGGCGGGAAGGATCTACTAAGCCTGTATCCAGTACTGCATTATAGTCCCCGCCCAAAAGCCAAGGAATATCACACCACTGGGATAGCTTTGCTGACAGTGTATGCCAGAATGTGGCTTGGTCAGTGTTCGGGGCATATATTGATCCCTGTACTATCTGCCTGCCATTGAGCCTGTCTTGTCAATGCAAATCAGCCATGAACATCTATTTCCGTTTCTTCCGATACATAGTGTGAGCCTGGTCTGACCCATATTAACGCTTCCCACGCATACGATGAGTAGCCTGTGGCAAACATCTGTCCTCTCCACTTTCGCTGCAATCTGTGTATCTCCGGCTGCGATATATGCGTTTCCTGTAAAAGTGCGACATGCGCCGCATGTCATAAGTATGCATATGTGTTATATCTGCGCACAGGCGTGTGCATACCCCTGACATTCCAAGTGATTATCGTTGTCGGCGGCATCCTTTATTTACACAATATTCGTGCATGGTCAGTTGGCTGGTTACTCTGTACAGGGGGCGAGCGGCATGTACGTGTAGCCTAGGCCTATTCTGCCATCTCACTGCACTAAAACCCCAATGGTGGGAATTAAAAATTGTGTTGTGGAACTGGGACAGGACAGATGGACAATGTGTATCTGCCCAAACCTTGAACTGCGCCTTACGGTAACTATCGGCCTTATGCGCCGTGGTACTGTGTGTGCAGAGGAGGGGGGGGGGTAGCCTCAACTAAGTGTGTAGTGAGCCGATTGTAGGTCAGGCCCTATAGCAGCAATTTGCTACACACAATGCGTCTCATCCTGCCTATACTGCAGCACCTCCGGACCCATGGCGGGAGAAAAAGGCAGCAAGTAGGGAGACAGAAGGCCCTCCGCTGCATAAGTTCAAAGGTTGTCATAGCAGATCCCCTTCCCACAGTGCTACACATTTTCTCTAAGACAACTATTCACTCGAGGCACATTATAATGATTACTATGACACCCTTTGCCTACATTACATAATGTCGTCAGCAGTTTGGGGCCTGCGAATCTTCTCCCATCCCGCCGACGCGCTGTCTGCGCTCCTGGAGCGCTACGATGAGGCATCCGTGTCCCTGGTTACTGGGCTCCGTCTCAGTCACTGCTGTCTCCAAAACAGCACGGCGTTCCTGCAGGCGCTGTTCTAAGTAGGGGGCAGCCTTAAGCTGCGTCAGGTGCTTACCTGGTTCGCCTACGAGGTCTCTGCCAGCTCCTTCGACCGCTGGGTTGGGAGTATGTGACTGCAGTCTGTTTAACCGGAAACACGCTGTGCCCCTCCGCTTCGAGCCAGTCCCATGCCTCTTCTGCTGTACTGAAGAAGTGTGTAACGCCGTCCTTTACCACTCGCAGTTGGACCGGGAAGAGGAGCGAGTATTTAATTTCTAACTCCCGCATCTTCTGTTTAACTGACATAAACGTGCCCCCTTCATTACTGCACACCAAGAGAATAGTCCGGAAAGAAAATCACTTTCGAGTTTTCAACTCGAACCTCTTCTAGTTTACGCAGCTCCTGCAGTATCGCGTCCCTGTCTTTGTAGTTCAGGAGTCGGATTAGGTACGGACGAGGCCTAGCTCTAGGCTGTCGCCGACCCGACGGGACTTTATGCGCCCTTTCTATTGCGAAAAAGGGGGAGAGGGAATTTAGAGGCATCAAAGTTTTCAGCTAGGCCTCTGTGTACGACACTGCATCCGGCCCTTCCGTTCCCTCTGGCAGGCCTACGATCCGGACATTATTGCGGCAGGAACTCCCTTCCGCATCATCTATCCTGTTCTCCAGGATGCGCACTTTCTCCGCTAGAGTCCGCACTTCAGCCGCCGAGGCTTTGGTGGTGGGGAGGATCTCTTCCATTTCAGCCTCCATCTCGTCAACCATCTCCCGCAAGCTTGCGATGATCTGCGTGCAGTATTGTAAAGTCCGATGTAATTTTATCGATTCGTCCCTCTAGAGATGTGCGCGTTTGCGCCAGAGACACACTGAGCTATGTCACCGCCTGCAGCACATTGTCTGTCTTAGAGCCCAACGTGGGACTCTGTACTTTCTTCATTCTCCTTTTCATTGTCTGGGTGCTTGGGTGGTGTTGATGGCGCCGTGGACTGTATGCTTGTTCCCGCCCGCTGTCTGCCCATTGTCGCTACCTATCATGCATGGGCTAGGGCAACGTTTTATATGCACGCTGGAGCAGGTACTATTCCCACTTCTCTGGAGTGCTGAACGTGTTTTGGCTATATTGTGAGGTCTGTGGTTGTGCCTGTCCCAGCTGCGCACCTCACACCAGGGTCCATGGGACTCCACACACTTTCTGGCTTCGGATACTGCTGGCCTCCGGTAGCGTCTGATGTGGGTAGCGCTATTTGCCAGCTGCCCGTACCACCACTTGTCTCCTTCGCTCAGGCCTGCTTTACAGCATGTTGGCGCACACCTTGGTAACTGCTGCTCTTACACGAGGTTGATGTCCATGGAGCCCTCATTGGCAATACGGCTCTCCAGTGAAGGCAGCTCTTGTGGTTAGGGGCAAGATGGCCACCCTCAGCGCTTTGCACCATGGCAGAGTGGCTCACTGTTGATGTGCCCACTTTCTCAATGTCCAGCACTGACATAGGCTACCCTCACGCCCGTACTCCTGTGCAATTGCGGGGGTCTCAGACTCCGCGCGCCACTTCCCTCCTCAATCTCGAGCACGGCCCGGTGTCGCTTCTGGGCCTCTCTCTTGCTGCTCACGCCCCGATCCACGTCTCCCAGGTGCTACACGTCTCCGGGCCTCCACCTGTCTGGGAATTGGCGTGACGCTCATGTGCTCCCACTGCTTGCTCTCTGTTGCTGGGACTAGGCTCGACACAGCTCCCGGACCCCAGTCACGCCATGCACATCACCAGCTCACCCTTAACAGCTGCTCCAAGGGGTCAAGTACACACGCCAGCAGCTCCGGGTTCCACTCTTCCGGGCTCTCTCAGTTCGTCTCGCCTCCGTCCGCGGCACACTGCGAAGTCTTCATCCGCCATCTCCCGGTGCCAGCACGTCTCCATGGCCCACCGGTGGCATACCACAGGGGCCGCCAAAGTTCAGCGTTGGTTGTCCGTGGCACCGCTCAGTAGATCCCAGGCCGTTGGTCTTGTCAGCTGTGTACAGACCTCACCCAAGCCGACAAGGTGGCCGCTAGATGCAACTCACTCAGGGCCAGCGCTGGTCCGCTCACAGTTCTATACCGCACTTCAGCCCCTGATTTCGCACCCACAGTGTGCAACGCAGTGTTCTTTGTCTGTGGTGCCTGCAGCAGGAACTGGATGGCGCCTGAGGTCAGCTATTCTTGCCAGATAATAGGGCCATAGCGCGGAGCTGCCCTAGACCGCGTCAGAAATCATGGCCTGCTAGACACGCCCCGACGCCTGGGGATAATTCTAAGGTAAGGAATCTATAACGAACCTGTTTCTTTCAGATATCAACAATTTCTTTTATCCTTTTTGAGTTTTAAAAAAAAAATTCTATACATTAACAAAATACAGTTCTACATTACATGCCTTCCATATGCATGAAGCTGTTCATCGCTTTGCAGTAAGGGCAGTGAAAAAACAAGACTATTGTTTCACTTGTCCAGTATCACTTCATATGCCTTCCCTAAAAACTGTGTGAAACAGTGGAAAGGCGGGTACAAATCTACCACCACGCTGGGTGTAAAGAAAATCCCAGGATGTGTTAAAATGGCTAACGAGGACTACCGGCTTTTCCACCTTCTCTTGACCAAGTATTCTTCCCTCTACCACATCCTCTAACATATGCTTGTTTCCCCCACCCGTATAGAATCTTTCAGGATGAGCCAGCAGCTATGCAGTCTGATGCCGATGACACCAACGCATGTGTTAATTATTCTCAAACTCCTCGAATGGGACAGCTGTACTGGGAAGTCTAGCGGACATCAGAGCCTGAATGAGTCACAGCAGCTTTCAGCTAAGTCTAAGAGAAACTTGATTGTCCCTGGGACTAGAAGGAGAATAGCCTTCAGAGGGATAACCCATGACAACCTTTTGGACCACACATTGGGTATTTCAGTATCAAACCCGAACAGATTAGTGCTGTAGTGAGCAGCTCCTTCCACTAACTGAGTAAAGGTAGATGAATTCTCATATTAGTAATATTTTTTTGGTACTTATAGAGCACGGGGCTACTCTACAGAGTGTCCTGGCGCTAAAAGACCTCGAGACAGACAGCACTATAACAGAAAGGTGCAGAAGACAAAACTATTGCTGGAAAAGCCAAGTTCTTAGCTGCTTCCTGAAGGTAAGCAGATCCTGCACCTGCCTGAGAGACAATGGCAGACAGTTCCATAAATGGGAGGCCAGCACTTGAAAGGAGCGACCGCCCAGACGGGAGCGGGAATACTTAGGGATGGTCATCAGAAGCTGCAATAAAGACCTCTGGGCTCTTCGCGACACATAGTGCTGAATCCTTTTCCTAATATAGAAGGCACCAGTATCATGAAGAGCCCTACAAACCAGGACCAGAGCTTTAAACTGAATCCTCTTCCAGACCGGCAGCCAGTGCAGGGACTTCAGATGGATAGACATTCGTGCTCTGGGTCCTACCATGATAATTGCTCTGGCCGACGCATTCTGGACCACCTGCAGGCGGTTTAATAAATAATCCGGTAAGCCCAGGTACAAGACGTTGACGTAGTCCAGCCTTGATACAATCAGGGCTTGGACTACAGTCTTCCTATACTTAACCGGCAGCAGGGGAAGAAAATTCTTTAAATTTTTAAGAGGCCAAAACAGGTACCGGCAACTGTTTGGATCTGAGCCTTCATAGATAAATTATCATCTAGCTTGACCCCTAAGTTCTTCACAGTGCTTAGTGAGGCTGCAGGGGGGACATATCCTGAGGCCACCACTGGCGCCACACTTCGTATGGCGAGGGACCGAAGAAAAGTATCTCCGATTTCTCTGGGTTGCGCTTTAATTGGTTCCGCCTTAGCCAGGACAACACTTCCGTCAAGCAGATGTTAATCTAGAGGCCTCTAAAATCGGTGCCCTTGTCACAGGTGAACAGCAATTGCGTATCATCTGCATATGATACTATTTTAGCGCTGTGTGCCAAAGCTAGAAGCGCAAGGGGAGCCATATATACATTAAAAAGTGTCGGGCTCAGGATCGATCCCTGCGGGACCCCTACCTTAATGGGGGGGGGGGGGATGGGGGCCGCAAAGGGAGGGGAACAAATTGTTTGCTGTCGGTCTCTTAGAAAGGAAGAAAACCACTTGAGTACCACCAACGCCGCACTCCTGGAGTCTCTGCAAGAGCCGGTCGTGGGGCATGGTATCAAAGGCCGTGGAGAGATCCAACAGTATCAGCACCACTTTTCCCCCTTTATCTAGTCTCTTTAATAGCTTCGGAGACTTCCAATAGGGCTGTTTCTGTACTAAAATTCGCTCTGAAACCCGACTGACTATGATGGAGTACATGGTTGGCTTCCACATATTTCGTGGTGACTAAATTCATATATTTTTCCAAAACTTTGGAAAAGAAGGGAAGTAATGATATCGGCCTATAATTAGAGGCCACCAAAGGGTCAGCCGAATGCTTCTTTAGTAGAGGGAGAATTTTTGCATTTTTCCAGCTATCTGGCACCTGCCCATTTTGCAGCGAGGTATTCAAAATCAGGTTGACGGCTGGATTAATAACCCCAGCTATAGATGACAGTACTTTGGCTGGACATGGATCAGAGGGTGAGCCTGACTTAAGGGTTTTCATTATTTCCAGAGATTTTTCCAGGGGAATTTGAGGAAACTGGTTGAGAAAGGGACCTGTCACAGGGTTTGCGGGGAGAGGGGGGGGGGTGGCTGACGTCCTTGTAATTACTTCCTTCACCAGGAGCGGAGCCTCAAATGAATCTTGAATCATTTTGATTTTATCGTGAAAACAAACGCGAGATGGTTGATCCACTCACTGGTGGGGGTAAACAGACTGTCCACTGCACTAGGGGATGAGAAATCTTTTACAATTTTAAAGATTTCTTTGCTTTTGTTCATGGCTAACTCGATTTTGGAAAAGAAAAAAATGTTTCTTTTCCTTGCGAATTTTATTATAGTGGACTTTGAGGGCCTGTTTGTAGCTAGTTTTGTCATTGGGATTGAAATTATTCCGCCACACTCTCTCCAAGCGTCTACATGCACTTTTGCTCTTTCTAAAGGCTTCTGTAAACCAAGGGGCAGGGGCTCGGCCAGTTGTAGCCGCACGAGTGGTGGGGGGGGGGGGGGGGGGGGGCAGGCTCCAATGCCCGGAGATGTAGCCAGTTCTCCAGACAAAGCACGTCACCCTCAAGATTGCCACTGAAAGGAATCAGGGGTTGCCTAAGTGCACCACTCATGGCATCAGAGGTGATATGGTGAAAAGATCTAAAACTGCTGGGGCAGGGGATGCAGTATGATTGAGGGCAACAGTGATCCTTGCAGACTCTAAAGCCTAAGAGAAAGTGATCAGACCACACTGATGGGAGGGGTGGGTCTATTTCTATCCTAGCATTAGAGAAAATCTGATCCAAGATGTGTCCCTTCTCGTGGGTGGGAAGGTAGACATAGGGGACCAAATTGAAAATATCTAGAGATTCCCGCAGCCTAATAGACTCCTGTTCAGCTGATTTGTCCATATAGATTTTAAAATCTCCTAGCACCAGGCAATGCTTGTATTTGGCAGGAATGGGAGAAATGACGTGACTAATAGACTCGAACTTTCCGGCAGGACCAGGAGGGCTAGAGATTAGTACGCCCGCAAAAGATTGATGTGCAGACGCGCCAAAAAGAAAGCCAAGACCTTTGGCCCCATATACCTCCTCTGTGGGTAATATGGAGCAGGAAAAAGTATTTTTTTAAATTATGGCGACGCCTCCCCCTCTACCCACTGACCGACTCTTTCTTATGATCGGGTAGCCGGGGGGAATGGCACTCGTAATGGTGGGATTGGCGCCTTCATTGAACCAGGTTTCAGTTAGCAACATTAAGTCAGGGTTTGTGTCAAGCAGCAGATCATAAAGTAGTAGCTCATGTTTTTTTATGGAGCGCTTATTCAGGAGCAAAGCCTTTAGCTGGCCACTCTCCCGATGTAGCTGATCTAAATGGGTGCCCGGGGTATGCTTTGCCTCGCTCCCCGCATTAATCTCACTGTAGGGAGGGAAAGCCACCCAGTTACAGTGCATGCAGGAAAGGGTGTTCACATCGTGGTTAAGAGCAAAGTGGGAGCAGCAGCTCACACACTTACCGATGTCTAGTAGCCTTGCTCTACTGTAGCGCAGGAGATTCCTATGTTTGAGAGGTCAACTGGAACTTTCGATCTACAACAGTACGCTGGTGTTGGGAGCAGTTGCTAAGACATGATTAGACAGTTTTTCTGCTGTTCAGATCCCCTGCTTACAGAGAGAGAGTGCAAAATGTGCAGAGTGCGAATTAACAATGACTTAATAGAGTGCATCACAGCAGCCAGGTGTCTCCTGCTCGGACACTCGATGAGGAAAAGGTTCAGTCCAAGTTATTCAGCTTATTTTTTAAATGTGTTCACAATCGTTCTCCTTCCTACCGGATTCCCACAATAGATTCCAGAAGCATCCACTTTTGATCTAGTAGATAGGGTTTCAGGCAAAACTGTTCTTCAAAGAAGGCATTGTTTTTATAGGCTGAGGAAGCATGGAAAGTAAAATGTTACTTACCAGTAGACATCTGTTCTTGGCATGTAGAGCTGTAGATTCACATGCTTGGCATGCTCCTGCTATCGAGTGTTCAGTCCGGATGTTTGCAATTTGTTTTTGTTCGAAGAAGTCTTTTCCAGTCACAAGGCGTGCTGACTCCTCCTTTCGGTGATAGTGTGCATTGGCATCGACTCCATTGTTAGACTGATTACCGATGTAATGGCAATGAGGAAAGCACCTTTTCCAGTGAGAAATTGTAACTCACATTTGTATAAAGGTTCGAAGGGTGGACCCATTAACCTGGTAAGGACAATATTTAGATTCCACGCTAGACAGGTGGAAGTCTCGGAGGAAATACTCTTTTTAGTCCTTCCATAAATGCTTTGATGACAGGGACCCTGTAAAGTGACGAATGCTGTCTGTTTTGCAGATATGCAGCAATATGTAGTCGTATGGATGTATAAGCTAGATGTGAGCGTTGTAAGTGCAACAAATAGCAAATTATATTTTGTACTGAGGTATCTAGCGGGTTTTTATGGTTGTTATTGCAGTAAATAACAAACCGCTTACATTTGGCTGCATAGCAAGCCCTAGTAGTAGGTCTTGCCTCTTTAATGATATGCATACAGTCTGGTGGAAGGTTTAGATAACCAAACTATGACTTCAGGAGCCAAATCGCAAGGTTCAGCTCCTTTGGATTTGGATGCATTATGTTTCCATGGCTCTGAGAGAGGAGACTTGGGGTGAGGTGTAGTTTTTGATGTGGAACTAACTGAAAGCTCTAAAAGGGTTCTGAACCATGGTTGCCGTGCCCATGTGGGAGCAACCAGGATCAGTGTTAGGGATGTTTGCCTTAGTTTCCGAACCACTAATGGAAGGAGTGGGAGAGGCCGAAAAGTGTACGCAAACATTCCTGACCTATTTATCCATAGGGCATTGCCTTTGTAAAATGGGTGAGGATACCTGGCGGTGAAGCTTGGGCATTTTGCGTTCTGGTGAGTCGCAGACAGATCTATTTCCGGATAACCCGACATTTTGAAGAATGGGAGGAGAACCTGAGGATGTAGTTCCCACTCGAGGATCTGTTTGTGTCTACTGAGCAGGTCTGCTACCTGATTGCTTTCTCCTGGTAGATGTTCTGCTAGGAGATAGATGTTTTGATGAATGGCCCATCTCCAAATGGTCTGTGCGAGGCGTGACAGTTGGAGAGTATGTTTCCCCCGTGTTTTTGTATATAGTACATTGCTGTCATGTTGTCTGTACGGACAAAGACCGCTTTGAGTATCAGGTGTGTCTGAAATGCTTTGAGTACCAGGAATATTGCTAGCAGTTCCAGCTGATTGATATGAAGCTGGTTCTGGTTCGGACTCCACAGCCCTTGAACAGTCAGAGTTTAGAGATGTGCTCTCCAACCTGTTAGTGATGTTATCACCTTCTGTGGAATCTGGTCGATGAATGGCCGCCCTTTGGACAAGTTTTGTGGGTTCCACCACTGCAGAGAGCAAGAGGTGCGGCCGTCCACCAACACTAGATCTTTTAGCTGACCCTGCGATTCCACTGACGGGCTAAGCATTCCTGACAGGGACACATCTGGAGTCTTGCATGTGGAACGATTGCGATGCAAGATGCCATCATTCCGAGCAACTGCATGAATACTCTTGCTGGAAGGGAGTGGTTGGTCTGAAACTGGGAGACAGAGCCTGAATATTGTTTATTCTGGCTGTACTTGGAAAGGTTAGGGCTTTTTGAGTATCCTAACTGGCCCATAATTATGTCTGAGACATGGAGGGTTGCAGATGTGACTTCAACAGATTCACTGTAAAGCCCAGACTGTGTAAGAGGCGTAGAGTGCTTTGTGTGTGTTGGAGACAGTTTTGGTACGAGCTGGCTTCGATGAGCCAGTCGTCCAAGTATGGGAAAACATGTATATTTTGTCTTTGCAGGTGAGCTGCGACTACTGGCCAGCATTTTGTAAAGACTCTGGGAGCAATGGTGACTCCAAACTGAAGCACTTTGAATTGGTACTGTTGTCCCGCTACCACAAATCTTAGGTACTTGCGATAAGGGGGGTGGATTGGAATGTGGCAGTATGCGTCCTTCAAGTCCAGAGTGGACATAAAGTCGCCTCGTTGTAGCAGAGGAAGCATCTGTTGGAGAGTGACAATATGGAAGTGTTCTGAATGAATGTATAGGTTTAATTCTCTGAGGTCTAATATAGGCCTGAGAGAACAGTCCTTTTTGGGAATTAGATAGTACAGAGAGTATACGCCTGTCCCTTGATATTGTAGTGGGACAGGCTCTATAGCTCCTTTTTCCAGAAGAGACTGAACCTCTTGTTTGAGAAGTGTATATGTTCTGGAGATGGTTTGTGTTTTCATGGTGGAAAGTTTGGAGGGTTGTTGGTAAGCTCCAGGCAATAACCAGATTAGATAATTTGTAAAACCCATTTGTCTGATGTGATGGTATTCCAGACTGGAAGAAATTGAGTAAGACGTCCCCGACAGGTGTTGAATGATCGGGGGAAGGGGAGACAAGTCACTGTTTATTTGTGTTACCTTTCCCTCATCCTTTGCCATTGTTTCCCCGAAATCCACCTCGACAATAACTTCTTGTAGAGCGTGATTGTTGCCTCTATATGACGTGGAGGACCCGTCAGTAGGCATGGTCTTTGAGCCTCCTCTATAAAAAGAGCGACGAAACAAACTACTATTGGATGGTGTTTGCAGAGCTCCCATGGATTTGGCTATATCAGTGTCTTTCTTCATTTTTCCTAATTAAGTGTCTACTTTAGGACCAAATAAATGTTCCTTATTAAAAGGTAAATTTAAAATGGAAGCTTGAATTTCCGGTTTAAATCCTGATACCCTGAGCCATGCGTGACGTCTGAGTAGGACGCTTGTGTTAAGAGCGCGTGAAGCAGTGTCTGCTGTGTCTAGAGCACACCTGATTGAAGTGTTGGAAATAAGCTTCCCTTCCTGGATGAGATAATGAGCTTTAGCTTTATGCTCATCAGGCAGATATTGGAGCAGTTGCTCTAACTCATCATAATGAGCTGTCATCCCTCGCTAACAGTGCTTGTGTATTAGCTATGTGCCACTGATTAGCTGATTACGCTGCTACTCTTATGCCTGAGGCATCTATTAATTTAGATTCCTTATCAGGAGAAGGTTTGTCTCCTGTTGTTTGAGAATTAGATTGTTTACAAGCATTTGATACCACTTAATTATCTAATGGAACCTTACCCTTCATGTAAATTGGGTCTGTAGGTGCAGCCTTATATTTTTAGTCAACTCTAAGTGTGAGAACCCTAGCTCGAACTGGGTCTTTGAATACATCTGCAGGTTTTAAGATACCCTTAAACATAGGTAATGTATGTGTAGTCTGGTGTGATGCACTTAGTGTCTCAAATAAGAAGTCTTCTTCAAAAGCCTCCTTATGGAGCTGTACTCCATGGTATTGTGCAGCTCTATTAACTAACTCAATAAACCCCACATTATCATCTGAAGGAGAAGGCTTAGATGGATATAGGTCTGGATCGTTATTATTAGGATCAGTGTTATAATCAATCCATGGGTCTGGACTACTGTTCTGTGGTACATCCCCATCTCTGTCTCCATCCCCATCATCTTGATGATCTGGGGATTGAGGGCGAGGTGAATTTGTGGGTGTTATGAGTAAGTTGGGATCAAGATGAAAGAGGAACTGGGAAAGTGTTAGTACCCATACTCTTTCTCTTCAGAGGGATATGATAAGAGTCCTCAAATTCTGGCTTTTTTTTTGCTGGCAGCTTTGCATAAAGGTGTCCAGATTTAGGGTTAATCACAAGTTCCTTTTGAATGGGGTCCGTGTTGGCAGGCGCAACATCCAAACAAGGCTCCTTGGATGGTGGAGGAGCGGTTTTGTCTTTTCGATGTCAAAGATTTTGGTGTCGATGATTTCGGAGCCGAGGATTTTGGTGAAGATTTTGGATCCGAAGGTTTCAGTGCCGAAGGGTGTGAAGAATCACTTGGTTTGGACTTTGGTGCGGAAGTTTTCGGTTCGGTACCCGACGGAGGGCGACTCGGTCCCGTGCCGGAAGGCTTTATTACGTGCTTCGGTGCCGGGCTCGAAGGCGGGACGTTTGAAACTTCATCTCGGTGCCGACCTTGATCCGAAGGCAGTGGAGGGACCGGAGCCTTTTTAGAGGGCATCTTAGGGGCAGGGGAGTATCTTTACTCACGATACGGTGACCCTGCGTGATGTCCTCCTTGATTTCGGAGTCTTCCTCGGACACATAGATGGCTCCCTGCTGTTTGAAGATTTCTTGGTCGTAATCTTCTCCGAAGAGATCTGAAGCTGAGTTGTTGGTACATTTTGTGACATTGAGCCCGTCATGGAGCGTCTTCTTTGATCGAAACGATCGGCAGTCTTTGCAGTCTTCTTCGTTGTGCTCAGGTGACAAACACAAATTGCACAACTCGTGCAAATCGGTACGGGGGTACTAAGAGTGGCACCCGGGGCAGAATTGGAATGGAGTCCGTTCTTTCTACTGCGAGCTGGCCTGATACGCCTAGGCCCAAGGGCCTTCCACAAGACTTTCCATCTCAGTTTTAGAAACGATACTCAAAGGTGGGAATACACGATCGATAAATACCGTTGAGGGTAGTGAATTGCGCACCGATGGGGAACCCGAGAACGGTGTCGAACTGGAGCGCAGCAATTCACGTCCGAACCTGATGGCGGAAAAAAACAATCTAACAATGGAGTCGATGCACATGCGCACTATCACTGAAAGGAGGAGTCACATGCCTTGTGACTGGAAAAGACTACTTCGAACAAAAACAACTTGCAAACATCCGGACCCAACACTAGATGGCAGGAGTATGGAAGGCATATGATCTACAGCTCACATGCCTCAAACACATTTTTATTCGTTTAGACAGACTTTCAACAGTACATTCGGTATCAAGGGAGGGTAACACCAGGGAACCATCCTTTACTTGGGGTATAGCATGATAGGTTAAGAAGCACAAGGACTTTGCTGCTCAATTATATGCTGAGCTGAGGGTGTGTGTGTGTATGTTTATTTTGCGTTGGCTCCTGTTGTACCTATTATGTTGGTGTGGAAAGCTTGCTTGTGTTAGTGAAACATCCGAATTCAACCATGAAACTATTACCTTTATTATAAAATGCAATACAATTCAGAAAAACGTAAATGTTACTTACTGAGCCACAATCCATGAGAAAAGCTCCATCTCTGGTCAAAATTTCTGCAGATAATTGGCGAAGAACTGGCTGAGGAACTGTTTTTTCATTTACATGTATAGTACCCTACAAAAAAAATAACCAAAAAGTGAACAGGAAAAAGGGCACTGATAAAAAGAACATGATGTTCATATGCAATATTACATTTTCTCACAGATAAGCCACTAAAATATGATACAATCAATAGCCTAGAACAGATTATAGCTTGAATTTGAATATAGGAATGAAAGTGAATCTTTAATTCTTCTGATAATAAATGATCGTAAACTGTATTGGTAACGCAAGTTTTCTAAGACGCAAAAAAATAAAAAAAACAGCTTCAGTGCTACGGGAAGCACAGCACCCACAGAGAACAAGCATTGGCAAAGCAAATAGGTCTAGTCTATGCAAAAGCGACTGGCCTTGCTAACGTCTTTTAGCCATATTGTACAGCAGCATGACTGGTGTTGATGTATGGATTCTGTTTGGGAACCGAACTATGCCAGGGATCATAGAACGTCAGTATGTAGGGACTGAGTTACCATACCACATCAGTATCTATAGGCCAGAATCATGACTATCTCATAGCGCCTTACATGCCCTCCTAACCTTCCCAGCGTAACAGGTAAGTTGGCACCCCAGAACACAACACTCTAGTCCCCTTAGGGAACCGTGGTAACAAGTCATCACCTTTAGATTTCTCTCACTCATGCATGTGCATAATAAACAAAAATGAGACACAAGAACAGTTTCCAATATTTATTGAAACTATTGTGCTCTATTATGAAGCAAATGTGCTGCAACTAGGAAACAAACAAAACCTAGTAATGTAATTAGAATTACTAATAAACCATACAAAATTAAAAGCTCTATCATGGTTAATGGTGTACATGCCTAAGCCACGCCTCACAATGACATATCGGTGAAATCAGGGAGTAGTACCGGACCTCATACCTGACATTTGCCGTTAGCTGGTAAGCATTTCAGATTGCGCAGACCTGGTGTGCTCGTCCCGGGACCTTTCCTCTACTAGAAATTCTCCTATTTATTTTAAAAACGGCAAGTCTCAAATTATATCTTAAGAAATGCTAAGCTCGAGAACAGCAGATGGGTCTCTCGATTATGTCTGGGTGTTAATGTGGTGCCACACCATCGCAATGATATCAGTTTCTTTTTGCAAATTTCCACACCAGAAGTGGGAAGCCATGAAGAACACTGTCCACTAGTGTGTGAAACTAGGGTCCTGGAAAAGGAACAACCCTTTACCTAAAAAACCATTCGCAGAGCGGGGAGGATGGGTGGGTCAGTAGGGAATCTGCAGCTAAAGTCTCTACCAGAAAAGGCGTTATCGAATGTAAGTAACTTGTTCATCTAATAGAGAATTCGAGCCTCAGACTCGCCATCTTAGAATAGATACCCAAGCAATACCTGCCAGAGGTAGATCTGCGAATGCGATTTAGACTAGAAAATCCTACAGGTCTCGAAAGGGCAGAGTGGCCAACCAGACAGATGTGACTGTCCAGGCAGTAGTGTTTGAAGAAAATGTGTAACAAAGCCCACGTTGCAGCCTGACAGAGGTTCAGGACCGGAACTCCACGTGCTAATGCAGTGTTCGCAGCCTTTGCTCTGGTGGAATGAGTGTGCAAGCCCTCCGGGGGTTGCTTCTTGGCCACTGTGTAGCAGATCCCAATGCAAAGTACAATCCATTAGGAGGTGGTTAATTTCTGCACGGCCTTCCATTTTTTGGGTCTGACATGTTGCACAAAGAGTTGATCCTCCACCCGGAACGGTCATGTGCGGTCAAGGTAGAATGACAACGCTCTTTTTGGGACCGGCCGGTTGAGTCTCTTCTCTCCCTTAGAGGGATGAGGTGGAGTGTAAAAGGTAGGCAAGGTGATGGACTGGCATACATGGAATATGGCGACTATCTTGAAAAAGAAGGATGCTCCCGTCCGAAGGACCCGTTGAACAAGTTACTTACCTTCGGTAACGATGTATCTGTAAGAAACATTAGTTAGTTAGATTCCTCACCTTAGAATATCCCCAGGCATCAGACTGGATCCGGAAGATTTTGTGTCAGCAATACCCCTTGCGCGTCGCTAGGCGTCGTCTGCGTTGTGCGCCAGAATGACGTCGTCGGAGTACTTAGACGCCGCCCTCGCGCGCTGACGTCAGTTCTTGTACATAGCTTTCCGCGCCAGGAACGCAGAGCCATGCAAAGACCGACACTGGTGCCAAAAATAAAATCTAGGGGCCTGAAAAGGATAACCTTAACCCTAGATGTCAGTTCGCAGAACGGGGAGGATGGGTGGGTCGGTGAGGAATCTAACTAACTAATGTTTCTTACAGATACATCGTTACCGAAGGTAAGTAACTTGTTCATCTGAAAGAAACACGTTAGTTAGATTCCTCACCTTAGAATAGATACCCAAGCAATACCATCCCCGGTGGTGGGTCTGCGAACCAAGATCACACCAGAAAGTCCTGGAGGACAGAACGGCCAAAGAAGCCATCCCTCCGGACTTGGCTGTCAAGGCAATACTGCCTGGCAAACGTGTGTAGCGAAGCCCACGTTGCCGCCTGACAGATGTCCTGCAAAGGGACACCCCGTCCCAAAGCAGTGGTAGCCGCCGTGGCCCGAGTAGAATGGGCGCGCAGCCCAACAGGAGGGTCCTTTTTCGCCAAGGAGTAACAAATTTTGATGCACAAAACGACCCACCGAGAGATGGTCCGTTTGTGCACAGCTTTCCCCTTCTTAGCACCCACGTATCCAACGAAAAGTTGGTCGTCCACCCGGAACTGCTTTGTGCGGTCCAGATAAAAGGAGAGCGCACGTTTTGGGTCCAGACGGTGGAGCCTCTCTTCCTCTTTGGAAGGATGCGGAGGAGGAAAGAAGGTGGGCAAGGTGACAGACTGCCCAAGATGAAATGGAGTCACCACTTTCGGAAGAAAGGAGGGACGAGGCCGAAGGACAACCTTGTCCGGATGAACAGAGAGAAAAGGAGGCTTTGAAGATAAAGCCTGGAGCTCACTCACCCGTCTAGCCGAGGTGATGGCTACCAGAAAAGCAGTCTTAAGCGTCAGCAGACGAAGAGGACAATTATGAAGAGGCTCAAAGGGAGCGCACATTAGAAATGTGAGAACAAGATTCAAGTCCCACTGAGGCATTACAAAAGGGACAGGAGGGAACGTGTGAGAAAGCGTGTAACTACAGGGGACTTGAAAAGAGAAGGCTGATCAGGAAGCCGCAAAAAGGCAGAGATGGCAGCAAGATGACCTTTCAGGGTGCCCAGGGCAGAGCCCTGCCGGGCCAAAGAAAGAAGTAACAGTAGAACCGCAGAAAGAGGGGCGGAAAGGGGATCCACAGCCTTTGCTGTGCACCATGCCACAAATTTGTTCCACCGGCAGGCGTATACCGTCTTTGTGGAGGGACGCCTGGCTGCCAGAATGATATCACAGACTTCAGGAGGCAAGTCAAATGGCATCAACTGCCGCCGCTCAATCTCCACGCATGGAGGTGAAGGCTGGACAGGTTCGGGTGGAGGACCGTCCCCTGCTGCTGCGACAGAAGATCCTACCGAAGGGGCAGACGTATCGGAGGATCGGTCAACATACTGAGTAGCTCGGGATACCAGTACCTTCGTGCCCAATCCGGAGCCACCAAGATGACTTGGGCCCGGTCGTGCCTGATCTTCTTCAGCACTCTGGACAGACCGCAACTCCACTCGTGACGAAAAGCGTCGCTGAGCGAGTGCCGCCTTGGAAATTCCAACGCGCAGAACTGCTGACATTGCGCGTTCTCTTCGGTGGCGAATAGATCTAACCAAGGCTCTCCCCACTGCTGAAAGAGACCTTGCGCCACTTCGGAGTTCAGACGCCATTCGTGATCCATCATGCACCGGCGGCTGAGTTCGTCTGCTCTGGCGTTCAGAGAGCCCGCCAGATGTTGAACCACCAGGGTGACGCCCTGGTGTTCCAGCCATGTCCAGAGGCGCAGGGTCTCCTGACAAAGGGTCCACGACCCCACCCCGCCCTGTTTGTTGCAATACCACATGGCGGTGGTGTTGTCCGTGAACACCTGCACGACACTTCCCCTGACAGAGGGAAGGAAGGCTTTCAGTGCAAGTCAGATCGCTCTCAATGTGGAGACGAGACTCCGCCGGAGACCAGAGGCCTCTGATCTCCGCCTCTCCCATATGGCCACCCCATCCCAGGAGGGACGCATCCGTCACTACGACATGCTCCGGTTGGGGAAGGGAGAGGCTTCTGCCCATGACCCAATCGCGGTCCGTGAGACACCACTGCAACTGCTGTGCAGTGCCCTCCGAGATCAAGACATGGTCGGACAGGTTGCCGTGATGCTGGGCCCACTGAAACTTCAGGTCCCACTGCAGAGCCCGCATGCGCCGCCTGGCGTGGTGCACCAGTAGGATGCAGGAGGCCATCAGCCCCAGAAGCCGCAACACTAGCCTGACCGAAACCCAGGATAGAGGCCGAAAGATGGGAATCAGGGCCTGTATATCCCGGACCCGCTGTTCCGATGGATAGACCCGGAACTGCGCCGAATCGAGAACTGCTCCGATGAAGAGGAGCTTCTGAGAGGGGCTCAGGTGTGACTTCGGCACGTTGATGGAAAACCCTAGCAAATGCAGGAGATCCGCCGTAGTCTTGAGGTGGGAGACGACTGACTGGGGCGAGCCCGCCTTCAACAACCAGTCGTCGAGATAGGGGAAGACTGGAACCCCTGATCTGCGCAGATGAGCTGCGACCACCGCCATCACTTTCGTGAACACCCGAGGGGCACTGGTGAGGCCGAAGGGGAGCACGGTAAACTGAAAGTGCTCTGGGGCCACCGTGAACCGCAGGTAACGCCGGTGGGCCGGCAGGACGGGGATGTGGAAATATGCGTCCTGCAAGTCCAACGCTACCATCCAGTCTCCAGGGTCTAGGGCAGCTAGAACCTGAGCCAAAGTCAACATCTTGAACCTTTCCTTCCGGAGGAAGGCATTGACGTTCCGGAGGTCCAAGATAGGGCGTAGACCCCCTTTTCCCTTCTTGGGAACCAGAAAGTAGTGGGAATAACAACCACAACCTACTTCTGGGCTCGGAACGCGCTCGACGGCCCCCTTGGCCAAGAGGGCCGAAACTTCCTCGTGGAGAAGATTCAAATGATCCCCCGAAATACGGTGGTGCTGCGGTGGCATGGCTGGAGGGGTCGTCTCGAAGGGGAGGGAGTAGCCCCTTCGGACGATTTGCAGCACCCACCTGTCCGATGTGATGGACCGCCAGTGGAGCAGGTGATGGCGAACTCTGCCGCCCACTGGCGTGGAATGGGCCTGAAAGCTCGGACTAGGAAGGCTTTGAGGCGGATGCTGCCGGGGTGGATGTGGGCTGACCTCGTCGTCCTCCAGAACCGCCTCGGCGGAAACCACGTCCGCGACCGCGCGCAGGTTGGTTCTGCGGATGGTGGCTAGGCGTACGTGAGGAGGCACCCCTTCCTTGGCCACGAAAGGGGCGAAAAGCGAAAGTTTGCGACCGCGGGCCGAGAGGCCCAAGGACTTGGCCGTAGCCCGGGAGTCCTTAAAGCGATTCAGCGCACTGTCCGCTTTCTCACCAAACAGGCGAGTGCCATCAAAGGGCATGTCCATGAGAGTGCTCTGGACATCCCCCGAAAAGGACGTGGACCGCAGCCAGGCGTGACGTCTAAGCGCCACCGTGGTAGAAATCGCCCTACCCAGCGAGTCCGTTGTGTCAAGCCCACAGCGGATAGCATGCCGTGCTGCATCCCTCCCATCGGCCAGAGCCTGGGTAAGTCGTGTCTGGACCTCCTCAGGACACAGGGGCAGCACGTCCTCCACTGTATCCCACAGAGAGTGGGAATAACGGTCCAAGAGACAGGCGGTGTTCAAAGACCGCAGGCCCAAACTAAGGGAGGAGAACAGCTTTTTGCCAAACTGTTCCAGTCTCTTGGAATCCCGGTCCGGCGGGGCGGTCAGGAAGGAGGATTGGGAGGTAGAGGCCTGGATAACTAGCTCTCGGGGGTAGGGTGTTGGGACAGAAAACTGGGGTCGCCCGGAGCAGGGGAGTGGCACCTGGCGACGTTCCTGTCCACAGGAGGAACTGTGGAGGGCTTGGACCAGGTGCCCTGCAGAACGTCAATGAGGGCCTCATTGAATTGCAGCAGAGGCTCAGTGGAGCTTGCTGCAGACTGAAGCACTTCAGTGAGGACGTTAGTCCTCACAGCCACGGCAGGTAGCTCGAGCCCAAGGGCTGCGGCCGCCTTGCGCAGCACCACAGAGAAAGCAGCACCCTCCTCCGAAGCCACAGTCGGAGGAGAGATGAATCCAGTGTCTGGAGAGGTATCCAGACCACTGGCCTCCCCCAGTTCATCTGCCCAGTCCTGGGACAGCTGAGCCTGAACGGCCATAGGATCCTCGGATCCCTCCCATTCACCCCCATCATCCGATTCCTGGTATGCAGGAGGAAGGATCGGAGCCGGGCGATAGACAAAATGTGTCTCCAGCGGCGCCGAACGCGGCGTCCATAGACGCCGTATCGGCGCTGGGCCCGGAGTGGGGCTGAACCGGGGCTCCACGCCGAGCGGAGTCGGCGTCGGAGGTGGTACCGGTGTCGACGCCGGCGGAGGAGGCATGACGAGGTCGACCGGCGTCAGCGGGGACTCGGGAACGGGTCCCTCGGGCGCTTGCGGCGTCGAGGCCGGAGCCGTCAACGGCGCCGGGGCCGGAGCCGCCGGCAGGCAAGGTTGCCCAGTCGGGTCCGCGGGGCCCGAAGGCTCGCCAGCGGGCGTCGACGGCGGAGCCAGGTTCCTCATGGCCGAGAGGAAGGCACTGACTTCCGCCGGCGTCGCGTCAGTCCCAGGGACCGGTGGGTATGGGGACTTGCGCGGCGCCTGCGGCTCCGCCAGAGCCGCGGGGGTGGAACCATCCTGACCCTCGGCCGAGTCGCGCGACCGGCGAGGGGAGTCCGAAGAGCGGTGTCGCCTCTTGGACTTCTTGGAGTGCTTCGACTTACCCGAAGACTTGGATCCCGACGACCGATGATGACGTCGGCTGCGGCTCCGCGACCGATCCTTGGACCTCCTCCTGGACCGGGATCGAGAGGGGCGCGGAGCCGAGTGGCGTATCTCGAGAAGCTTACGGGACCGCTCCCGTCTAGCCTTCGAGGTCAGGGCCTTGCAGTCCGAACACGACTCCGCGTCGTGGTCGAGGCCCAAGCAGTAAAGGCACCGGCGGTGATGGTCCGTAACCGTCATCAAGCGGCTACAGTCAGCACAGGCTTTAAAACCAGGCATCCTACCGGCACCGGAGTCGAGACAAGATCAAAAAGGATCGAAAAAGTTAGTCAAAAAGTGACTAAAGGGGTAGCTCTCCCGGATCTGCGCTTACTGGCGCGGAAAAAAGAAGAACTGACGTCAGCGCGCGAGGGCGGCGTCTAAGTACTCCGACGACGTCATTCTGGCGCACGACGCCGACGACGGACGCGGAGCCGCAGACGACGCCTAGCGACGCGCAAGGGGTATTGCTGACGAAAAATCTCCCGGATCCAGTCTGACGCCTGGGGATATTCTAAGGTGAGGAATCTAACGTGTTTCTTTCAGATTGTCTGGGTAAAAAGAAATATACAGAGGCTGAGATGACAGCATCTGCAGTTCACTGACCCTTTGGAGAGATGTAGAACAAGTTACTTACCTTCGGTAACGCTTTTTCTGGTGGATACAGTATCTGCCTGTGGATTCCTCACCTTGTGAATATCCCCTGCGCCAGCAACATTCGGAAACTTTTGTAGCAGTCCACGCCGATGAGGTCGAAGACGACGTCACAGAGACACGGCTCCGCTCGCGACTCCGCTGACGTCACCGGCTCCATAAGAAGACCTTGTTGGCGTGATGACGTCAGTTCCGCCCTTTTTTTCCGTGCCTTCGAGGCACATGGACGGACTGACAGCAATATATATACAGTATACACAGTACATAATATACAATCAACACACACAGTGTGGAGAATAAACAGAAAGGCAAAAGAAATAACACACTGCCTTTGACAATAACAAATACATTTTGAAACACGATCATATATTAAAGGTATACAAGGGTGGACAACGGTGAGGCGGGTGGGTCAGTGAGGAATCCACAGGCAGATACTGTATCCACCAGAAAAAGCATTACCGAAGGTAAGTAACTTGTTCTTCTGATGGATACATCTGCCAGTGGATTCCTCACCTTGTGAATAGATTCCCACAGCAGTCCCACTCCCGGAGGAGGGTGTCCACCCTTCTATACCAGAAAGTCCTGAAGGACGGAACAAGCAAAATGTCCGTCCCTCCTCACCTCGGTGTCTAAACAATGTTTTGAGAAAGTGTGGAGGGAGGCCCAAGTTGCCGCCCTACAAATGTCCTCCACAGGAACACCCCTAGACAAAGCAGAAGTGGAAGACTTAGCTCTAGTGGAATGGGCCCTTAAACCCTCTGGAGGTTCCTTACCAGCCAAACAGTAGCATATCTTGATGCACAAGACAATCCATCTGGAAAGGGTGCGCTTGTGCACCGCTCTGCCTTTCCTGCAGCCAACAAAGCCCACGAAGAGCTGGTCATCAACTCTGAAGTCTTTTGTCCTGTCCAGGTAGAAGCTCACCGCCCTCTTAGGGTCCAAACGGTGAAGTCTCTCCTCCTCCTTGAAAGGGTGAGGGGGGAGGATAGAAGGTAGGAAGGGCAATGGACTGCCCCAGATGGAAGGGAGTTACCACCTTAGGCAGAAATGCAGCCCTGGTCCTGAGTACCATTCTTTCAGCATCAATGGTCAAAAACGGGGGTTTTGAAATTAGAGCTTGAAGCTCACTTACCCTCCTTGCCGAGGTGATCGCAATGAGAAAAACCGTCTTGAAAGACAACAGTCTCAAGGGACACTTGTGTAAGGGCTCGAAGGGAGAATCCATAAGATAAGTCAAGACAAGGTTTGAGGCACAATAAAGGGAGTAGGAGGAAACCTGTTTGTAAGGCCCTTTAGAAATCGTAGAACAATAGGTGATTTGAACAATGACTGCTGATCTGGCAAGCAAAGGAAAGCCGACAAAGCCGATAAATATCCCTTAACATCCCTTAACAGTAGCCACAGCAAATCCTTGCTGAACAAGAGGAAGGGCAAACTGCAGAATGTCAGATAAACAAGCCCTCAAAGGATCAACTGACTTCTCTCCACACCAGATTACAAATTTAGACCACCTATAGGAATAGATAGATTTGGTGGAATGACGTCTGGCAGACAAAATTACATCTACCACATCTGGCGGGAGAGAAAAAGAATTCAGGTTGCCCCGTTCAATCTCCAGGCATGAAGGTGTAAGCTCTGGAGGTGGGGGTGTAGAACCTGCCCCTTCGATTGCGAGAGGAGGTCTGCCCTCAGAGGGAGACGGAACGGAGGGCACGAGGAGAGGTGGAGAAGATCTGTGTACCACACCCTTCTTGGCCAATCCGGGGCGATCAATATAACTTGGGCCCGGTCTTGGCGAATCTTCCTCAGAACCCGAGGAATCAAGGGTATGGGAGGAAACGCGAAAAGGAGTCGTGAGCCCCAACTCAACTGAAACGCGTCCCCCAACGCCCCCTGCATCGGAAACTGGAGACTTCAGAATGACGGGCAGTGCGCGTTCTTGCGGTTGGCCAATAGATCTATCCGAGGAGTCCCCCACCTCCGAAAAACGTGACGAACCACCTCCGGATGGAGCCTCCACTCGTGGTCGGCGGAGAATGCCGACTGAGACTGTCCGCACGTACGTTCAGCACCCCGACCAGATGATTTGCCATCAGACAAATCTGATGGTCCTGAGCCCAGTCTGCAGAGACAAAGAGACCCCACTCCTCCCTGCTTGTTGACATACCACATCGCGGTAGTGTTGTCCGTCAGGACTTGAACAGACTGACCGCGAAGGGAAGGGAGGAAGGCCTTGAGTGCCAAACGAATCGCCCGCAATTCCAGAAGGTTGATGTGAAGCAACCTTTCCTCTGGAGACCAAAGTCCTTTGATCTCCAGATCCCCCAGATGCGCACCCCACCCTAAAGTGGATGCATCCGTTATCACTGTGGCCACCGATGGAGGTAGATGGAAGGGCTTTCCTTGGGACAGATTGCCCTCCACGCTCCACCAAGACAGATCCGCCGCAGCTTCTCCGGAGATCCTCACAGACTCCCTGAGATCTCCCATGTGCTGATACCACTGCCTGCGGAGGCACCACTGGAGCGCCCTCATGTGCCAGCGTGCATGGGTGACCAACAGAATGCAGGAAGCAAACAGACCGAGCAGACGAAGGACCTTCTGGACTGGAACGATCGCTCCATTGCAAAATAAAGGAATCATTTCCTTTATGTCGAGAATCCTTTGAGAAGGAGGGAATGCTCGACACACAGTAGTGTCCAGTACCGCACCTATGAACAGGTTGCGCTGAGAGGGCACCAGGTGAGATTTGGGCACGTTTATTGAGAAACCCAATTTGAACAACAGCTGAGTTGTATCCTGCAGATGATGTAGCACCTTCTCTGGCGACTCCGCTTTGATCAGCCAGTCGTCCAGATAGGGGAAAACGGAAATCCCCGACCTTCTGAAATGGGCTGCCACCACTGCCATCACCTTCGTGAAGACTCGGGGTGCAGTAGTAAGACCAAACGGAAGGACCGCAAACTGATAATGTTGCGATCCTACCGTAAACTGGAGATACTTCCTGTGCGACTTCAGGATGGGGATGTGGAAATACGCATCCTGCAAGTCGATCGACACCATCCAGTCCTCCTGATTCAGCGCTTGAAGAACTTGCGCAAGGGTGAGCATCTTGAACTTCTCTTGCCTCAGATAAAAATTCAAGATCCTGAGGTCCAATATCGGACGCAATCTGCCGTCCTTTTTCGGAATCAGGAAATACCGCGAGTAGCATCCCTGACCCCTCTCCTGCTCTGGAACCACCTCTATCGCACCTTTCTGTAGTAACTTCAGGACTTCCGCCTGTAGGAGAAGACGGTGGTCCTCTGAGCAAGCCCCTTGACATGGAGGGTAATTCGGAGGGAATTCCCGAAAGGGAAGGGCGTACCCATTTTCTACAAGATATAGAACCCAAAGATCTGTAGTAACAGATTCCCAATCATGTAGAAAATGGGTAAGCGGGCCCCCCACAGGACCAGCATGATCCAGAATGGCGGATCTAGGGCTGCTTTGCGGTGGCGGGAGGGGCTGAGGAAGAGGAAGAAGAGGAGGAGGAGAGCTGACGGCCACGTGTGCGACCCCTGATTCTGCCTCTGTATCCCTTATACAGAGAGCCCTGCTGTTGTTGCTGCTGTGTCTGCCTGTAGGAACGAAAGGTTGCCCTTCCGAAGCCCCTATGTCTTTTAAACGACCCTCTAGACTGGGATTGAAGGCCCAAAGACTTAGCCGTAGCCTTGCTTTCTTTAAACCGTTCAAGAGCAGCATCAGCCTTTTTACCAAAAAGTCCAGAGCCATCAAACAGCAAGTCCAGCAACGTTGACTGCACATCAGTGGAAAACTCTGAAGACTTGAGCCACGCAGCCCTCCTAGAGGCAACAGAAGACCCCATGACTCTTGCCACCGAATCCTCCGTGTCCAGACCACTCTGTATCACCTGGCGTGCTGCAGCCTGGGCATCCGTCAAAACCTCATTAAAGCCAACTCTATCCTCCTCAGATAGCTTTGGAGCCAGTTTCTTTGCAGAATCCATGAGCGCATGAATATAGCGTCCCAAAAGGCAAGTGGCATTTGTAGATTTAAGTGCCATACTGGCCGATGAAAGGACCTTCTTGGCCGACTGATCTAGCTTTTTAGCCTCCCTGTCACTCGGAACCTGAGGAAACGCACCCTTAGATTTCCCTGAACAAGCAGCCTGAATCACCAGGCTCTCAGGCGAGGGATGTGATGTTAAAAACTCTGGGTCCCCTGGAGCCGCCCTATACCTTCTGGCAACTGTCTTGGAAACTGCGGGAGCAGAAAAAGGCTTATGCCACACCTCCATCACAGGATCTATAATAGCCTCATTAAAAGGCAACAATGGCTCTGAAACCGTAGTAGGAGAATGCAGTACCTCTGTTAGGATGTTAGATTTAAATTCAGTTGTAGGCAACTGCAGATCCAACAGCTCAGCTGCCTTCCTTATGACTGCATGATATGGAGCCACATCCTTTGACGGTTCATCCGAAGGTGGAGTAATTTCCCACTCAGGAGATAAATCCAAGCCACTGGCCTCCTTAAGTTCTTCAAAAACTTCATCCGACTCTACAAGCTCTCCTTCTTCCGCCTCTTCCAAAAGGTACCTTCGTTCATCAAGCACCCTCTCAGCCCAGTACAGAGCCACAAGGATGACTTGGGCTGCTCGTTCCTGATATTCTTGAGAACTCTGAGCAGGAGTGGTATTTGTGAAAAGGCAAACCGGCGGCCGGAGCTCCACTTGAGACAATAAGAGTCTACGAATGAGAGCTGCCTTGCAAACTCCAGCGCACAGAACTGCTGACATTGTGCGTTTTCAGTTGCAGGGAACAGAACTAATCAAGTCCGTCCCCACTGCTGAAAGAGACCAGGCACCACCTCCGGCTGGAGATGCTACTCGTGATCCGCTAGGCATATCTGGCTGAGTTTGCTCACACACACTGGAATTCAGAGAGCCCGTCAAGTGTTGAACAACCAGGGACATACCCTGATGTTCTGACTATGTCCAGAGGTGCAAGGCCTCTTGGCAGAGTGCACGACCCCACCCCTCCCTGTTTGTTGCAGTACTACATGGCCGTAGTGTTGTCCATCAACACTTGCACTAGCTTTTCCTTGATGGAAAGTAGATAGCTTTCAATGCCAACCTGATTGCTTGGAGCTCCACCAAGTTGAAGTGGAGTCTAGATCTCCCAAATGGCTGCCCCAGCCCTCGAGTGACACGGTCACTCTTGTCAGATCTGGTTGGGGAAGGGAGAGGGGTCTGTTGTGACCCAATCACAGTTCGTCAGCCACCACTGCAGATTTTTTGCAGGTTTGCAGTGCCCTCTGATATATGGACCATGTCAGAGAGATTACCCTGATGCTGCGCCCACAGGAACTTCAGGTCCCACAGCAGAGCCCGCATATGCCGTCCTTTATGAGCACAGGTAAGCAGCAGGAATAACAACTACAACCTATTTCTGATTACGACACCCTCTATATGGTTCACTTGGCCTAGAGAACTCGTACTTCCTGGTAGAGTAATGAGAGATGTGGTCCTTCGTCAGCCTGTTAGGCTACCTGACCCATGAGACCTGTGGATACCACTTCTTTGACCACACAAAGACTAGAAGTCAGCTTGGTATGGTGGATGGGCAGTTGGAGATGTGTCTGGAAGCCCCTTCCGTGGCCACAAAAGGAGCGGACAGTGGTAGGGAACGTGTAATGGAAAGGCCCAAGGACCTGGCTGTAACCCTGCTGTCGTTGAAGCTCTCCAGTACTGAGATACCTTTTCTCCGAAGAGACTGTTGCCATCAAAGGGAATGTCCATGAGTGAGGCCTGGACATCCCCAGAAAAAACAGTCTTCCTGAGCCAGGTGTGGCATCATAAGGCCAATGATGATGAAACTTCTCTGCCTGGAGAGTTGGTTGTATCCAGCCAACAACGTATGGTGAACTTACCTTCTTCTCTCTTGTCAGCAGTAGATTGACAGAGTATGGCTCAGGCCTCCACAGAGACCATAGGCGATAGCCGCGCAAAGGTGTCCCACAGCGAGTGGGAGTATTGGCCCAAAAGGAATGTGGTGCTCACCGACTGCAGTGCCAGGCTGGTGGAATAGAACATCTTCTTCCACAAGAAATTCAGTCTCTTGGATTCCTTTCCACAGGATGGGAGGGAATGTACCAGGATTTAATTTGGAAATGGAGGCTTGGATCACCAAGCTCTGTGGGGTGTGTAGTGAGAAAACTGAAGTTTCCTGAGGCAGGGTGATGGCGGTGGACAATTGACCAATTCACAGGAATTTGTGTGCACGGCTTGGACCAGGCCCTAAGTAGGCCATCCGTGAGGGTTTTGATAAACGGGAGAAGCAGTTCGGATGTGGTGACTCCCGGTTGAAGCACCTCAGTCAAGACACTGTTCTTAACAGCCACAGTGGGTAGCTGAAGGTCTAGAACTTCAGCAGTCCTCCTCACCACCATAACGAATGAGGTTCCTTCCTCTGAGGCCATGGTAGGAGGAGCAATCAGTCCTGTATCTGTATCTTCTAATTGATGGGATACTCTTTTGAGTATTTAATTATAGGAAACTTGAAAGATCTGGTGATTCCCTGTAGGCTATAATTGCTGCCAAATGCACTTTTATAGATGAGAATTGTAGTTTGAATTGGGCTAAATGAAGAACGTAAGGTACTTCAACAACCTATTGACAAGCAGTGTGGTCATATGCATTTTTCTTACACCACAAACTGTCATGTAGTTCCTAAAAATACATAGGTTCTGCACGTTTGGTGGTTAACATAAACTGAGAGATTGGTGTAAAGACTGATCCCGGACACCCCCACAGGATATGTCAGCCTATAGACCAGCTCGATCACAGTGCCACTATAAGCCCCCGAACCTTACCAAGGAGCGAATAGTTTCTAGCAACTATTGAACACGACAACCCTTGACCCTTCAGGGATCGTGGAAACAGTACAGTACTTTTTGCTCAGTCAATCATGCTCACTTAGTCTCAGAGAGATAGACAGAATAAACGCTAGGGATGTTTTCAATAAGCATTTATTGAACCAGTGCCATTGTAGTATAAAACTTATGTATTGCGACAATCAATAGAAAGAAGCAAATGTAAATGAATACAAGCACCAAAATTGCAAATAGAAGGTAGAATTCTATCATGGTGCTAAAACAGTGAATATATGCAGGCATATAAACCTGACAGTAATTAAGCGTACTCCTACAATACGGACCCTACCTAAGTGTACCTAGCATGTATGTAGGTATAAAGCCAAGAATCCCCTAGGGCAGAGCCAACCCCATTACCTGATGGGAGAGAATGAAGGACACTGTCTTGGCCACAAGTTGGACACCCTGCAAGGGATGTCAGACCGCTTCAGCATGTGGGGACCTCCGTGTCAGCGTAGAAGCGTCTCCTCTATCTACCTAGTAAAGGTGCGGTTATTTTATAATAAATAGGTAACCTCGGGGATTCTACCACAATCGATATGTTGTGAGTACAATTATGTAGATGAGCCTAAATCAATAATTGCAATTATGCAAAGTAGCCCTGTCACCCGAGGATGAAGCTAGCGATGACTTTTGTACAGAGTATGTTAATCCTGTTACGTAAGTCATGTGCAGGAGATTTAAGATATGTTGCGAAGACTTTTTTTGCATAATAAATGAGGCTAGTTACAAGGAAACCAATCAGCATTTTTCCAGCACATAACTGGATAAAAGTTAATTGCTTAAACCGTTATGCAGAGCAAGATAGGACAAATGTAGGTAAAAGGTTGCTTTGCTACCTAGGCCTAGGTTAGGAAACATAAAACACAATCGCTTTCACTTCGTTAAATAAGCTCTTATGGAAGAAAATGTTGCCTCTTTTAAAATATCAGTGGAAGTATGTGGTGGAGGGAGGTAGATCTGGATTTTAAATGTCCATATTTTCTGACGTTAAACAGGACGATGCCCCACTCTTCAAAGATGTTTTCCAGGACCCACTTGTGGTTTTCCTTATAACAATAACTGAGGGTGTGGATCACTGCTAGTGACAGATCCCTAGCAAACCACAATGCAAAATTAACCGAACTTCCACTGATAGTGGTCTTGATGCGGTGTTTCCCATTTTGCTGAAGTAATGCTTGAAAATTGTGTTGTATGCCTAAAATATGCTTGTTCTCCTTTTCTGCAAGGACAGGAGGAATGCTTTGAGGATCAGATGAACTGTGTTTAGCACCAAAATTAAGTGATATGTTGCTGTCTTTCTGTCCACTGTCCCTGAACCAATACGCTTTTCAAGAGAGCACCTCAACCTGTCAGATGTGCGTCTGTGACTACTGTATATAACAGAGTATTTCCCTGGAAGTGGACTACTTGTAAAAATTCTGAATGTTGTAATAGCTGGTTAGAAATTTTTCTGAGGCAGTGGTCAATATTAACTAGTCAGGGCTCGAAAAATAAATGTTTTATTGGACCTGCAGGTCTAGTAACCTAACAAATGTACTCGACCTAACTGAAAAGCACTTAACCTCAGTTTCTGGAAGCGGAATAAATGTGACAAGTTAACAAGATTTAAAGGCATTTTTATTGCTCGTTCACTTTGTGAGCAATGAACAAGTTACTTACCTTCGGTAACGCTTTTTCTGGTGGATACAGTATCTGCCTGTGGATTCCTCACCTTGTGAATATCCCCTGCGCCAGCAACATTCGGAAACTTTTGTAGCAGTCCACGCCGATGAGGTCGAAGACGACGTCACAGAGACACGGCTCCGCACGCGACTCCGCTGACGTCACCGGCTCCATAAGAAGACCTCGTCGGCGTGATGACGTCAGTTTCGCCCCTTTTTTCCGTGCCTTCGAGGCACACAGACGGACTGACAGCAATATATATACACAGTATACACAGTACACAATATGCAGATCAACACACACACAGTGTGGAGAATAAGCAGAAAGGCAAAAGAAATAACACAATGCCCTTGAGAGATATAAATACATTTTGAAACACCAACAACAGAACTATAGGTATAGAAGGATGGACAACGGGGAGGCGGGTGGGTCAGTGAGGAATCCACAGGCAGATACTGTATCCACCAGAAAAAGCGTTACCAAAGGTAAGTAACTTGTTCTTCTGATGGATACATCTGCCAGTGGATTCCTCACCTTGTGAATAGATTCCCACAGCAGTCCCGCTCCCGGAGGAGGGTGTCCACCCTTCTACAGCAGAAAGTCCTGAAGGACGGAAAGAGCAAAGTGTCCGTCCTTCCTCACTTCGGTGTCTAAGCAATAATGTTTTGCCAAAGTGTGGAGTGAGGCCCAAGTTGCCGCCCTACAAATGTCCTCCACAGGAACACCCCTAGACAAAGCAGATGTGGAAGACTTTGCGCTAGTGGAATGAGCTCTCAAACCCTCTGGAGGTTCCTTACCAGCCGGGGAGTAGCAGATCTTAATGCACAAGACAATCCACCTGGAAAGGGTGCGCTTGTGCACCGCTCGACCTTTCCTGCAGCCAACAAAGCCCACGAAGAGCTGGTCATCAACTCTGAAGTCCTTTGTCCTGTCCAGGTAGAAGCTCACCGCCCTCTTAGGGTCCAAGCGGTGAAGTCTCTCCTCCTCCTTGGAAGGGTGAGGGGGAGGATAGAAGGAAGGAAGGGTAATGGATTGCCCCAGATGGAAGGGAGTTACCACCTTAGGCAAAAACGCAGCCCTGGTCCTGAGTACCATTCTTTCAGCATGAATGGTCAAGAATGGGGGTTTTTAACTTAGAGCTTGAAGCTCACTTACCCTCCTTGCCGAGGTGATTGCAATGAGGAAAATAGTCTTAAAGGACAACAGTCTCAAGGGACACTTGTGTAAGGGTTCGAAGGGAGAACCCATAAGATAAGTTAATATAAGGTTTTTTTTTTTTGCAAAAACATTTTTATTGCATATTTTCAATTACAAACATCTTGCAGTAATTACCCTTGTGCTGATGAACATATCCGATTGCCAGAAATCAATGCGGTACACAATCCTATTCGCTGTCATCCAGAGAATCTGTACCCATCAGCGCTCTTATATGCATAAACGCCCTCCCCCCCCCCCCCCATGTCAGTGTGCCATAATACAAGGTATAAGAATGATTCTCTCTTTTAAACTGCCGTGTCATTGGTTGCGGGCTACTCCCCCCTACAATAGCCAGGCTCAGTTCCGTAATTAAATGTAGTGTATTCCCTCCATCGCTGGTGTTCTACCCGGTATATCTCTATTACTGCATTTCCGCTGGCTGCCCCGTTATAGCATCGTCCTCCACTTCTTCCGGTACACACCCTTGGAGCTCAACCACCAGTGCCTCCCATGCATGTGCCATGTCCAGCGCCTTTTAAGTTAATACAAGGTTTAAGTCCCATTGAGGCACGATAAAGGGAGTAGGAGAAAACCTGTTTGTGAGACCCTTGAGAAAACGAAGAACAATAGGTGATTTAAACAACGACGGCTAATCCGGCAAACAAAGGAAAGCCGACAAAGCCGATAAATAACACCTAACAGTAGCCACAGCAAAGCCTTGCTGAGCAAGAGAAAGGGCAAACTGAAGGATGTTAGATAGACGAGCCTTCAAAGGGTCAATGGACTTCTCTCCGCACCAAAGTACACATTTAGACCACCTATAGGAATATATGGATTTGGTGGAATGACATCTGGCAGACAAAATTACATCTACCACATCCAGTGGGAGAGAAAAAGAACTCAGGTTGCCCCGTTCAATCTCCAGGCATGAAGGTGTAAGCTCTGGAGGTGGGGGTTAAGAACCTGCCCCTCCGACTGCGAGAGGAGGTCTGCCCTCAGAGGGAGACGGAGCGGAGGGCACGAGGAGAGGTGGAGAAGATCTGTGTACCACACCCTTCTTGGCCAATCCGGGGCGATCAATATAACTTGGGTCCAGTCTTGGCGAATCTTCCTCAGAACCCGAGGAATCAAGGGTATGGGAGGAAACGCGTAAAGGTGTTGTGAGCCCCAACTTAACTGAAACGCGTCCCCCAACGCTCCCTGCATCGGATACTGGAGACTGCAGAATGACGGGCAGTGAGCATTCTCGTGAGTGGCGAACAGGTCCACCCGAGGAGTTCCCCACATCCGAAAGACGTGATGAACTACCTCTGGATGAAGCCTCCACTCGTGGTCGGCGGAGAACTGCCGACAGACTGTCTGCACGTACGTTCAGAACCCCGGCCAGATGATTTGGCATCAGACAAATCTGATGGTCCTGAGCCCAGGACCATAGACGCAAGGCCTCTCTGCAGAGACAAAGAGACCCCACTCCTCCCTGTTTGTTTATATACCACATCGCGGTAGTGTTGTCCGTCAGGACTTGAGCAGACTGACCGCGAAGGGAGGAAGGCCTTGAGCGCCAAACGTATCGCCCGTAACTCCAGAAGGTTGATGTGAAGCAACCTTTCCTCTGGAGACTAAAGACCCTTGATCTCCAGATCCCCCAGATGAGCACCCCACCCTAAGGTGGATGCATCCGTTATCACCGTGGCCACCGATGGAGGTAGATGGAAGGGCTTTCCTTGGGACAGATTGCACTCCATGCTCCACCAAGAAATCTCCGCTGCAGCTTCTCTGGAGATCCTCACAGACTCCCTGAGATCTCCTTTGTGCTGATACCACTGCTTGCGGAGGCACAACTGGAGCGCCCTCATGTGCCAGCGTGCATGGTTGACCAACAGGATGCAGGAAGCAAACAGGCCGAGCAGGCGAAAGACCTTCAGGACTGGAACGACCGCTCCATTGCAAAATAAAAGAATCATTTCCTGTATGTCGAGAATCCTTTGAGGAGGAGGGAATGCTCGACACACAGTAGCGTCCAGTACCGCACCTATGAACAGGTTGCGCTGAGAGGGCACCAGGTGAGATTTGGGCACGTTTATCGAGAAACCCAATTTGAACAACAGCTGAGTTGTATCCTGCAGATGATGAAGCACCTTCTCCGGCGACTCCGCTTTGATCAGCCAGTCGTCCAGATAGGGGAAAACGGCAATCCCCGACCTCCTGAGATGGGCTGCCACCACTGCCATCACCTTCGTGAAGACTCGGGGTGCAGTAGTAAGACCAAACGGAAGGACCGCAAACTGATAATGTTGCGATCCTACCGTAAACCGGAGATACTTCCTGTGCGACTTCAGGATGGGGATGTGGAAATACGCATCCTGCAAGTCGATCGACACCATCCAGTCCTCCTGATTCAGCGCTTGAAGAACCTGCGCAAGGGTGAGCATCTTGAACTTCTCTTGCCTCAGATAAAAATTCAAGATCCTGAGGTCCAATATTGGACGCAATCTGCCGCCCTTTTTCGGAATCAGGAAATACCGGGAGTAGCATCCCTGACCCCTCTCCTGCTCTGGAACCACCTCTATTGCACCCTTCTGAAACAACTTCAGGACTTCCTCCTGCAGGAGAAGACGGCGGTCCTCCGAGCAAGCACCTTGACAAGGAGGGTAATTTGGAGGGACTTCCCGAAAAGGAAGGGCGTACCCATTTTCTACAAGATCCAGAACCCAGATATCTGTAGTTACAGATTCCCAATCTTGTAGAAAATGGGTAAGCCAGCCCCCCACAGGACCAGTATGATCCAGAATGTCGGATCTAGGGCTGTTTTGCGGTGGTGGGAGGGTCTGAAGAGGAAGAGGAGGAGAGTAGACGGCCACGTGAGCGACCCCTGATTCTTCCTCTGTAACCCTTGGACAAAGCCTTGCTGTTGTTGTTGCTGGGTCTGTCTGTAAGAGCGAAAAGTCGCCCTTCCGAAGCCTCTATACTTCTTGAAAGATCCCCTTGGCTGGGATTGAAGACCCAACGACCTTGCCGTAGCCTTGCTCTCCTCGAAGCGTTCGAGAGCGGCATCCGCCTTCTTGCCGAACAACCCAGACCCATCAAATGGTAGGTCCAACAAAGCCGACTGCACATCTTGGGAGAATTCAGAGGACTTTAGCCACGCACCCCTCCTGGTGGCAACAGAAGACCCCATAACTCTGGCAACTGAGTCTGCTGTGTCCAGTCCACTTTGAATTACTTGTCGTGCAGCCGCCTGAGCATCAGTCAAAACTTCATTGAAGCCGGCCCTATCCTCCTCCGACAACTTTGGTGCCAATTTTTTCGCTGAGTCCATAAGCGCATGGATATAGCGCCCCAACAGACAAGTCGCGTTTGTTGACTTTAGGGCCATGCTGGCTGAAGAAAAGAACTTTTTGGCCGACTGGTCCATCTTTTTGGCCTCTCTGTCCCCTGGAACCTGAGGGAAGGCACCCTTGGATCTTCCCGAACAAGCAGCCTGAACCACCAGGCTCTCAGGCGATGGGTGCGATGTTAAAAACTCAGGATCCCCTGGAGCCGCCCTATACCTCCTTGCGACTGTCCTAGAGACCGCGGGAGCTGAAAAAGGTTTACGCCATACCTCTAATACGGGGTCGATAATGGCCTCATTAAAGGGCAACAAAGGCTCTGAGTCTGCAGTAGGCGAATGCAGCACCTCAGTAAGAATATTAGACCTGAACTCCGTGGTTAGTAACTGGAGGTCTAACAACTCAGCAGCCTTCCTGATGACCGCATGATACGGGGCTGCATCTGATGGTGGAGTGATTTCCCACTCAGGAGACAAATCCAGCCCACTTGCCACCTTTAGCTCCTCAAACACTTCATCAGAGTCAACCAACTCTCCCTCTTCAGCTTCAGCTTCTTGCAAAAGATTCCTCCTTTCATCCACCACTCTCTGCGCCTCCCTTCTGGATCGAATCCGCACCAGCGGCGTCGGTGGTGCCGTGTTCGAATCCGCCGGCGCCGGCCGCGTTGTCGAACGTGGATCCGCTGGAGCAGCCGGCGTCGAACGAGGTCGAGCCGGCGCCGGTGAAGAGGGAAGAGGCGTCGACGTCCTCGGCGCCGGTAGATGCCAAGACGGCGCCGCTTGAAAGAACGGCATGAATGAAGCTTGAGGATAGACCTGCGGCACTCCCAAGTTAAAAGCCATCGGACCAATCGGACCCGCAGGTGCACCAGTGGTGTACATGGCCCTCGAAAACACCCCATACATCGCATTTAGATAATGCGAGGGGTCCTGACCCTGTCCAGGGAATGCAGGGTACTGGTCAGGCATCACCGGACTCGGGCTTGCCGGTTCCGACGGTGGAATTAGCGGCGTCACAGGCTCACCCGGGACTGGAAGATCCTCAACCGGGGCCGGAGACGGAGCCGGAGATGAATCCGGAGCCGGAGATGGAGCCGGCGTCGGGGATATCACCGGAACCGGAGATGAAGCCGGAGCCAGCGAAGCCACTGGAGAAGAAGGAACTGGAGGTGAGGTCGGGACTGGGGAAGGAGACACAGATTCCCTCCGACGCTGAGCCGGCGACTTCGACGCCGAACTCTTATCGGAGTGATGACGAGAAGAATGCCTCCTCTTCTGCTTATGCTTCTTGCCTCTCGAAGCATGCCCCGAAGTCGATTTAGACGCCGACCTCGACCTGGACTTCCTCCTTCCTCTTCTCTTTCTTCATCCTGGCGATGAAAAGCTTTGCCTCCCTTTCTTTTAGAGCTTTGGAGCTCATCTTGTGGCAGCAAGAACAACCATCCACATCGTGGTCGGATGAGAGACACCAAACACAGTCTTCATGTGGGTCTGTAATGGACATGTGCTTGCCACATTCCCGACAGGGCTTAAAACCAGACTTCCTTGTCGACATCTTCTCGAAGAGAAACAGAAGAAAACCAGAAGAATACACAAAGTATCAGAAAAGCTACATTCCCGAAATCCGTTGGCGTTGACGGCGCGGAAAAAAGGGAACTGAAGTGACGTCATCACGCCGACGAGGTCTTCTTATGGAGCCGGTGACGTCAGCAGAGTCGCGTGCGGCGCCGTGTCTCTGTGACGTCGTCTTCGACCTCATCGGCGTGGACTGCTACAAAAGTTTCCGAATGTTGCTGGCGCAGGGGATATTCACAAGGTGAGGAATCCACTGGCAGATGTATCCATCAGAAAAAGATGCCTTTAAATCTTACCATCTTGTCACATTTCCTCTGCTTTCAGAGACAGAGGTCAAAAGTCAGTTTGTCTTCCTACTCGCCAGAAAGGGCGAGTAGAACTTAAAAATAGCTCGTCCTAATTGAATCTCGTCCTAATTGAATCTGGCTTCCAAATGCGAGTGGATTTTTCGAGCCCTAGTCTACCCAACTGTTCATTCCTTGGCCCCATTGGTACTGTAGGCACTGTTCTAGGGGTCTCATTTGCAGATCAGCATTTGAGACAATGTGAATATAAGATGCCATACAACCAACAGTTGATGGCATTTGTTTTTCTCGTATAGGTGACAGTCTGGAAACACTTTTCCTTTTGTGCTGGTCCCTGGTAGGTCAGTGTCGGGACGGAATAGTCCCTTGCATGGTGATGGACGTGCACCCCTGCCTTGAGTGCCCCAACTGTAGTGATGTCTGGAACCCTGATGCAGATTTTTGTTGCCATGGGCAAACATGGATCATGAGTGTGCCCCATGAAATAGACCTGTACCATGGATGGCGGTCTTTTTTAGGACCAGGAGGGGTACCCAAAGCACTACCGTCATAGTGGTAAAAGGCTATGGCCTTTGTCAGGAGTTAAGCAGCACAAGCGTGGTGATGGCAGCATACCCTAGTTTTCAGTAGGAGTGAACAAGCCTTTTTATCTGGGTTACTGGAGTGAGGCCTACAGGCTGTCTCATTTCATGTTCCGCTGCTGTGTGCTAAACTTACCCTTGGCCTACATTAGTTTGGTGAGTAGTGCAGAGTAGTTTGAATGAGTTATACATGTGCTGGGTGCTGGGTGTATGTCTGCTGGTAAATTGCAAATTGATAATGCCACGCTGTGCAGTGTGTGCGTGCCTTACATACGTGTGCTGGGTGTATGTGTACCTGTGAGTGGTACAATACATGGTAAATGTAGTGCTGTACTGTGTGTGTATGTTATATGCAAATATGTCGGTGTATGTGTCTGTGAATGGTACAATGCATGGGAGAAGTAGTGCTGAACAGTGCGTTTATGCTAAAAGCATGTGCAGGGAGTATGTGTGCCTGCGGATGGTACAATGCATGGAAGACTCAGGGTTCCACTTTGGAAGACCCAGGGTTAACGGAAAGAACATGAGGAGGTGAGGAATCCCCTCAGACAGATTTGTGGATTGATGCATTCCAGTGAGCTGCATGGGACACACTGGAGGAAGGGAAAACCAGACTCAACAGTACACTTCAAAGGGTGCTCTTAGATTCAGAGAGAGGTCACTGGAAAGGGGCCTGAACACATTTCAGGAAAGAGATGGGGTTGATAGGAAAATCATAAAGAGTAGGGCTGAGGACTGATTTAACCTTTTAATACACATATCACTGTGGCTGACATCCAGGTGTGAACCTCTAGTCACTCCCATGGCCGCATTGTCGGGCTGTCAGATTTGGAGTTGCTCCTGCTGTGACAAAATGCTTTCTGAAGGAAGGGCAGAGAAGAGGGCACTTCAAAATGTAGCAGAACCCAACATAAACATCAAACACTCAGACTCTAAATCACATTTGTTATCTGGATATGGACTACAAGAAGGCGAGCTCGAGGCCCCCAAAATTGACAACTGTCAAGCAGCCAGCTGGGCAGTGCAAGGAGGAGAAACTCTGCAAGACTTTTGTCTGTGTCTAGGGTTTGGGGCCACAGCCTGCCAGTCTCCCAGCTGGGTGAGGGGCATCACCCAGGAAATCCAACAACACCTGCCACTAGAGCCTTGAGCAACAGTGCCCTCCAACCTACCAAGACCAGTGAGCCCTGTGGGGAAGAGAAGAGTGTTGGAGGGAGAGAGGTCCAGTCGAGGATCCTAGCAATTGGATCCCTTTAGCGAGGTGTAAGGAGACAGCTGCTGCACAGATTGGGGCTTTGCACAAGTGCAGGATAAAGTCGGCAACCCTCACGTGCCAGAGGAGGGACGCCGTGAAGGGAGCTTTGAACTTTACTGCTCCAAACAAGCCCATGACAGTGTGCAGGATGGAATTCGGCTACCCCGTATGCCAGGTGAAGCACCCACAGATATTGTCGCTGTGCCGATTGGGCCGTATACCGTGTGCAAAGTGAAGCTGGCGACACCAGATGCCGGGAGGGTGGGTGGGGGGGCGGGGCCCATCATGAAGATTTCTGTCATGCTGATCAGATTGTAGCCAATATGTGGAGTGACGTCAGCGACCTCGTATGCCAGGTAGGGTCACTGCAGATTGCTATTGTGCCGATTGGGCCTCAACCTGTGTTCTCAGTGAGGATGATGACTCAGTATTCTGGAGGCACGGGTACATCGGGAGAAAGCAAAGAGTGTGGTCTGCTCAAGACTGTCGTAGCGATGAGGACGCTGCCATTGTGACATGTGAGGCCCAAGCCCCGGCTGAAGACTAGCACCAGGAGCGTCGCAACCCACCCAACCTGTGGGGAAGTTCCCAGGAAACTTATTAGCACTAGAGGAGAATCCAGGACCCCCGCGCGTGAGGAACTTAAGGACATCCGACCACTGCTCCATCAGGGTCATGCGTGAAGAACTTACATAAGACAGCTGCTGCAGCTTCAGTGCCTGCAAAGGGGGTGCGCTCAGATACTCCATTTTCAGATCCTGCTGGTGATCTATGGGCCAGCACCCCAGAGAAATCTGCCTGCAACACAGTGCTTCGCTGCTGTAATACTTTTGACTTCAATAGGAATCGGAGTGGGCCTCCTGAGACTCTTACTTCTAGTGGGCTTCCACAGAATGTCAGGAGTAAAACGCCTCCACCACCACGATGGGCACAGTAGCTCCTGCTTGTCCCGTGGCCCTCTGACCAGGGTCCTGACAGTGAACCTTCATACTGAGCCTTTATACAGACAACTGATTTCTGGAGATTGACTTGAAGCCCCAATATGCACAGCAGGATGGATGTTACAAGGTTTTCTTTCATGTTTTGCTGACTGTTCAACTTCAACAGCCAGTGGTCTAGGTAGGGATAGATGTAGATTCCCGTTTTCCTAAGACGGTCTTCAATCATTAACATAAATTTGAGACCAAATGGCAGGACAGCATACTGGTAGCGCTTGTCTCCTGCCTCAAAGATAAGTACCAGTTGAGCAGTTATAAGTATGTGAAAATAAGCATCTTAAAGATTTACAGCGCACATCAAACTGTTTCTCCTTAGATGTGGAAGACCTTTCTTTTGCACTGTTGTGTTCCAGGTCTACTGCTCTTTTTTTAAAGTAGGACAGACATTTCTTTCCTTAGAATTGAAAGCTGGTGCTTTGATTACAGTTTTGGAGGAAATGCCGCTGGAATGGCCGTTAAATGTAGAAAGTAGCCATGTCAGTTAGCACCCATTTGTCTCTTGTGATTGCAGTCTATTCTTCCAAATGTAAAGATACTGCCCCCTCCCCCCACTAGCATGGCAAATGGAGAGGAGGTAGAGGATAAAAGGTTGTTATTGTCTAATCTAATGTTTGTCTGTTTTTATTTCTTTTTATTGAATAGAGCTGCGGATACATTTCAACAGTAGATCGTTTGCATACAATAGGATATTATTTGAAATGACTTGAATTAGATCAACAATAGGCATATAAGCTACCAATTTAGATACGCTTTTACCTCTTATCCAAGTAGTCTACACTGGTGTCACAGTTGCGTTGCCATACCTGCAGCCCCAAACAATGAGAATGGGGGACCAAGAAGGAAAAAAAAGGGATTTCAAGAAGGGGGGAGGGGATGAAAGCCTCCTCAAGGCATTTACCTGTATGCCTTCTTTCTCAATCACTGCACTGCGGGCATGTGTATTTTAGCCGCTACGTGTCTATCTCTCGATCTGAGGGGAAGGCTCATCTTGATCTTGTGGGTTGGCACTACTGCAATGGTTCCCAGGTATCCCTAGGGCGAGCTTGTGGCTGCATAAGTTCCCAGGAAGCAGACAGCTGTCCATGACAGAACGCCACATCCTTAAGCCAATCTGTGGCCCTTGGATTCTGGCGGCAGCCCCAGCACATCGCTAGCTGACGTTTAGCCAGTAGCAAAAGCATGGCCACTAGTTTTCTAGGTGCATTTCTCACATAACCGAGCAACGCTATCTAGGGAAATCGTTCCATCTGATACCTCAGCATCTTATCAAATGCATCAAAAAATGGCATCACCACTCAAACCAACTTTATAAAACCATTCAGGGGTTGTGTATAATATATGCAGAAATCTAAAGTGAATCAACTGTAGCCTATAGTTAGGGGACAGATCCTGAGCCTGTGCACAGCATTATGTCCACTGGTCCTATGCTATGGGGAATCCCAGCAACGCCTCCCACCCCTGCCGCACCCCATAAGACGCATATCGGCACTGTGGGCTACATGCTTGTGTATAGTCAGGTAATCAGTTCGCGAGGTGATGGGTTAGTTAAGAAGTCTTCCAATACCTGGAATGTGGGGGGCGCTGTTGGGAAAGAAGCAAAGCCAGAGCGCAGTACCGCGCAGAGCTGGTAGTACGTCATTCTGTCAAGCAACCTCATTCTCTCCCCTGCCAACGCTCGGTCTGGCTCTATGAATGCTCCCTCTGGGAATGCATCTTCCATAGTGAGAAGATGAAGCTTCCCAGGTCTACTACAGGCGCCCATATCCCCTGAGAATGGACGGCAATTCTGGGTGGTGAGGCAGTGACACCAAGGGAGCATATTTCACCTCCAGTTGCGCCCAACGTCTCAATCACTGCCAGGCCCATACTGTACACCCCACCTTTTCTACCCTAGATCGCTGTCTAGTCTGTGGCCTGCAAAGGACCATGTTCAGCGCCGTCGGAGCCCCTTGGTCGTGTTCTGGGGCTGCATGCGCCATGAATTGCATTGGGAATATCCAATGAAATACGAACTGAGCTTGGGCGCAATTGTAGTGAAGCTCCATGTCTGGGGTGCCCAAACCTTACTGTTCAAAGGTTAGGGCTAGGGTTTCCCAAGAAATCCTGGTTTGTTTTCTGGCCCAGGCATGGGATATCAAGTTTGATCACAGTCTGAGAACGACCATTTTTGCTATTGCCAGTCGTTCCGCAAGGGACACTGGCAGTCCAGCCCATCGTCCCATTCGCCTGTCCATCCAGTCTGTGAGTCGCCCGTAGTTATATTGCCAAAGTTCCTCAATATTACGGCTTAGCCAAATTCCTAGTCATTTCACTGGGCCCTCCGCCCAGCAGAGTGGATACTCCAGTTGAAACCGTTCTGTGACTGCCGTCAGCAGAAAGATAACCAATTAATTGGAAGCCTCGCCGTAGGGGAAGAGTATAGGAGAGCGATCAATTTGATGCTAATGCCCAGTCGGCAAAGGAGTGCGAACAAATATAGCCATTCCAAGGAATCAAATGCCTTAGTTGCATCCAGAAATATCGCTGTTGCGTGTAGTGTGGGGTCAATTTCTTGCATTGTTGCAGAAATGGTGCGTAGATCGTGAGATGTAGCCCTTTTGGTAACAAAGTCGCACTGGTCAGGGCGTATCACAAGGGGCAGCAACGAAAGTAGTCTCGCAGCAATGAGTTTGACGAGGATTTTATTGTCCAAATTGATCACTGACATTCGCCTATAAGAATCACACGGCAAAGGTTTTAGAATCATAATAATAAGCGCTTCAAGGAGCAAAGGGGGGAGTTCCTCGATGCTCCAGTGGTTCCTCATACATGTTTATGAGATGTGGCGCAAGCAATAGTGCAAATTCTCTGTAGAAAGTGGTAGTCAGGCCGTCCTGTCCTGGAGCTCTATCACCAGGCAAGACGCGGATTACCTTGATCACCTCTTCCTTGGAGATTGGCTCGTCCAGATAGCTGCAGTGGCCATTCTCGAGCCACAGCATCTGGCTAGAGTAAAAAAAAGTAGACCAAATCCAGGTGGGTAGCAGTTTGCCTCACCTCAAAGTGAGGAGTAAAAGGATATCATTTCTGCCTGGAAAGTGGTCTGACCAATCGCAGTCTCGTTGTCAGAAGGGTGTAATTCGCTGATGTAGTCACAAGCCCACGTTTATTTTAATAGGCCAGCTAGTGTCTTGCCAACTCGGTTCCCCTATCCGTATCTTATAGCACATACCTCCTTTCTGAGGTAGTGTGTCTCCCATATGGCCGCTTCTTCAAACTCCCCTATCTACCCCTAATATCCACCAGGTTTCGGACCTGTTGGTAGCAAAGAATTCGCTTTCCAGACCCTGTATCTCCCTTATAGGCGCTTAAGGTCTCCCCGCAGCGAGCATGGCACACCCCCTGCTTTGCGATGCATTCCTCCCAAATCACAGCCTTAAATACCTCCAAAAGCATAGAAGCAGAATCTACTCTACCCTTGTTTATTGCAAAATACTCTACTATCGCTGATTTGATGGTGTTTCGGAACACCTGATCCTCTAGTGCACCCGATGGGAGTCGCCAGCTAAACACTCTGCTGGAATAGTCTGACTGAGTCAGTTCAACAAGTACCGGGGAGTGGTCAGATAAGGTTCTAGCTAGATGAGTGACTGTAGAAACCCAGGCCAGTACGTCTCTCGAAGTCAGCCAGAAGTCGAATCTGGACCAAGAGGGGCCGGCTGAGAATACACTTGTACCCTCCTCCATGTTTGCATTTCGACTGCACCATATATCTACCAGTCCATGGTCTGCTATAATAGTCTGCAGTTGTGCCACTGACCTTGGGTGGGGGCGTTGGGCACAGCTCGATGTGTCTCTGCGGGGATCTAGGTCTATATTGAAGAAACCCCCCACACCCCCCAGAATCGCTCTTGGGACTAGGGTATCTGCTAACCTCCAGGCCTCTCCAAAGAAGTCTGGGTCGTCTACATTGGGGCCATATATTGAGATCAGCCTGATTGGGTGTCCCCCCCACCCCCACCCCATCCCACAGCGTGCCAGCTAGCATCACGGTTTGCCCCTGTGGGTCACATAAGGCATTACGCTTGTTCCATAACAGACCTTTTCTGAAGAGAATGGTCATCCCCCTAGCATAATTAGAGTAGCATGCAACATGCTTCTCCCCAAGTCAGCCTGCTCTCAGGCGCGCGCAAGTGTTTCCTGTCATGTGTAGTTCCTGCAAAAAACAGATGTCCGCTTCATGGCGGTGCAAGAAAGCAGCTACCAGCCTCGCTTTCCATCTGTCATTCGGGCCACGGACATTTCAGGTTATTAATTTTAGTCGGGTCATTTTCTCCTCATGTACCCCCATGCGTCCAGCAGCAGTCTCTCTCTCACGCTTAAAGGCTCATCGCCAGACGCCTTGCGATAGGAGGCTGCCAGTGGGAAAGGGGTAGGGAAAGGAGGGAAGGAGGGGGTAGCAAAGCAACATATTACCTAACTAGCTAGTGCCAGAGTACCCCCACACCCATTACAGCCACCCAATCTCGCTGAATTGAACCCCCCCCCCAACCACAATAAGGCCACCTGTAGCCAACTGAAACACACAAGGGAGGAATCATCCCTAAGGGGAAGCCACTAGAGGCCCGGCACTTCCCAGCTGGTGGAAGCTGGGTGGCTGGACAAAGTTAACACTGTGGCGAGAAACTCCCAGCTGCCAGTAAGGCAAATATCAATGCACAGTACATGTCATATAAGAAGAGAAAAAAGAGAATGGTAGGTGGGTAGGTGGGTCCCCATGGATGTAGAATAAATGCTCAGCTGGCCCGACCCAGATTCCGGGTTGTCTTGGGCCAGCGTGTCTTGGTCTTTTAGTCACTGTGGCGAATGTGGCTATCTTCTCCAGTGTACTTCTCTGGTCATAGGGACAGTCTGGCCGTGCGAAGGTCTCATACAAATTTCGGTGAAGTACAAGGTCTTGCCTGTGTAACAAAAGGAATATGCTACTTACCAGTATGCATCTGTTCTTGGCATGTAGAGCTGCAGAGTTGTACACTTTGCATAGATCGCCATCTGGTGTTGGGCCCGGATGTTTGCAGTTTGTTTTTGTTCTTTGGACAGTCTTTGGAAGTCACGAGTTCGGTGACTCCTCCTTCGGTCCGTACTGCGCATGGGCTTCGGCTCCATCCTCGGATTGTTTTTCGCCAGCAGGGAAATGATGGAGCGTAGTAATAACAGTGAGAAACCCATGTGTGTTGTATCTAAATAAGATAGACTGGAACGGATACAGGTAGCCGGGGAGGCGGGTGGGCGTGTACAACTCTGCAGCTATACATGCCAAGAACAGATGCATACTGGTAAGTAGCATATTCTGTTCGAGGCATATGAGCTGCAGATTGTACACTTTGCATAGATTATATAGCAGTACCCAACCTTAGCGGCGACCACCGGTATCCGTTGCAGCGGTTTGAAATAGTGTCTTTAGTACAGCCTGGCCCACACTAGCTTGTTGCTTGGAGTGCACGTCTACACAGTAATGTTTTGTGAAGGTGTGCGGTGTTGACCATGTGGCTGCTTTGCAGATGTCATCTAAGGGTATGTTCCCTAGAAAAGCCATAGAAGCCCCTAACTTTCTTGTAGAGTGGGCTTTAGGTGGAACAGATAATGTTCTTTTTGCCTTTTGATAGCAAATTTGTATGCACTTTACAATCCACCTAGCTATCCCTGATTTAGAGATGGGGTTGCCTTTATGCGGTGGAGAGAAGGAGACGAACAATTGTTTAGTCTTCCTGAAAGGTTGCGTTCTTTGGATGTAGTACAGTAAAGCCCTCTTAACATCAAGTGTATGTAGAGCCCTTTCCGCAACAGATTGAGGTTGCGAGAAAAAAACAGGTAATTCCACCGATTGATTGAGATGGAAGAGGGAAATGACCTTGGGCAGAAATTTTGGATTCGTGCGAAGTATCACTTTGCTGTGATGTATTTGTAAGAAGGGTTACTGTATGGTGAACGCTTGTATTTCACTAACCCTTCTAAGGGAAGTGATAGCTACTAGAAAAGCTGTTTTCCAGGTGAGGAACTGTAGCTCACATTTATGCAGTGGTTCGAAGGGCGGACCCATTAGCCTTGTAAGAACTACATTTAGATTCCATACAGGAGAAGGTGGTGCTCTGGGTGGAATTATGCGTTTAAGGCCTTCCATAAAGGCTTTGATAGCGGGCACCCTGAACAGTGATAAATGCTGTCTGTTTTGCAGGTAAGCAGCAATCGCTGCTAGGTGTAGGCGTATGGAAGAATATGCCAGGTTACACCTTTGAAGATGGAGCAGATAGCATATAATGTGTTGTATGGATGCATCTAAAGGGTTGATTGTATTGTTACGGCAGTAAACAACAAATCTCTTCCACTTTGCGGCATAGCATGCTCGAGTGGTAGGACGTCTGGCTTCCTTGATAATATTCATGCAGTCAGGGGGAAGGTTAAGGTACCCAAATTCTAAGATTTCAGGAGCCAGATCGCAAGGTTGAGCTGCGCTGGGTCCGGGTGTCTGATTTCTCCATGGTTCTGAGTTAGGAGGCATGGGGGACAGGTGCAGTTTTTGATGTGGTACCACTGATAGTTGTAGTAGTGTGGTGTACCACGGCTGTCTGGCCCATGTTGGAGCTACCAGAATGAGCGTGAGGGAGTGCTGTTGCAGTTTCCTGACCACTAATGGAATTAGTGGGAGAGGTGGAAAGGCGTATGCAAATCTGCCTGACCAGTTCATCCATATTGCATTGCCTTTGGAATATGGGTGTGGGTATCTGGTGGCGAAGCTTGGGCATTTTTTGTTTTCGTGGGTGGCGAAGAGGTCTATCTGAGGATGCCCCCATTTGTGGAAGAATGGGCGAAGAACTTGTGGATGCAGTTCCCATTCGTGTATTTGTTGCGTTTGTCTGCTGAGCAGATCTGCCATGGTGTTTTGTATGCCTGGGACGTGCTGTGCCAGGAGAAAGATTTTTTGTGGGATTGCCCATCTCCATATGCTCTGTTCTAAGCGGGAGAGCTGGGGAGAGTGTGTCCCCCCCTGTTTTTGAATATAATACATTGCAGTCATATAGTCTGTGCGAATGAGGACTGCTTTGGCTGAAATCTGTTTTTGAAAGGATTTTAGGGCTAGAAAGATCGCCAGGAGCTCCAGATGGTTGATGTGGAGCGATTTTTGCTGTAGCGTCCATAGACCTTGCATTGTGAGGTGTAGGAGGTGCGCTCCCCAGCCGGAGAGCGATGCGTCCGCTGTGAGAATCACCTGAGGAACCGGGTCCAGGAACGGCCGCCCTTTGGAAAGGTTTGTGGTGTTTCACCACTGCAGAGAGTGATGGGTGCGGCCGTCCACCAACACCAGATCCGTCAGCTGTCCCTGGGCTTGGTTCCACTGTCGTGCTAGGCACTCTTGGAGTGGACGCATGTGGAGTCTTGCATGGGGCACTATGAAAATGCAAGATGCCATCATCCCTATGAGCTTCATGAACACTCTTGCTGGGAGAGAGTGGTGAGCAATGAATGTTTGGCGCAAAGCTTGTATGCTTGCGATCCTGGCTGAATTGGGATAGGCTATACCTTTGGAGGTGTCTATAGTGGCCCCGAGATATTGCTTTGTGTGAGATGGTATGAAGTGGGACTTTTGGTAGTTCACCGTGAAGCCTAGCTGGTGGAGCAGTTGGATGGTGCTGTTTGTATGTTGCACACATTGGTCGGAGGACGCGGCTTTTATCAGCCAGTCGTCTAAGTAAGGGAAGACGTGAATATGTTGACGTCTGAGGTGTGCTGCTACTACAGCTAGGCATTTGGTAAACACCCGTGGTGCGGTGGTGACCCCGAAGGGGAGAACGTGAATTGGTAATGCTGACCGTCCACCACAAACCTGAGGTACTTTCTGTGAGAAGGGTGTATTGGAATATGAAAGTATGCGTCTTTCAGATCCAAGGTAGTGAGAAAGTCTCCCTGACAGAGGAGTGGGAGGACTTGTTGTAGGGTGACCATGTGGAAATGGTCTGAGTGGATGTATGCATTTAGGGGCCGGAGGTCCAAAATGGGCCGCAGGGTCCCGTCTTTCTTCGGTATTAGAAAATACAGAGAGTAGACCCCTAAATTTTGTTGATTGACGGGGACCTGCTCTATAGCGTGTTTTTGGAGGAGGGAGATCACCTCCTGTTTGAGCAGTGTGGAATGTTCCTGTGACATTGGACGGTGCCTTGGTGGGACATTGAGTGGGGTAGATGTTAGCTCGAGACAGTACCCTGACCGAATAATTTGGGTCACCCATTTGTCCGATGTTATGGACTCCCAGGCGTGGATAAAGTGTTGCAGTCTGCCCCCGACCGGAGTGGGATGGTCTGGGGGAGCGAAGGCAAGTCATTGTGCGGGCGGGGTGGCAGAACGGGTGGTGTTGGTTTTGCCCCTGCCCTTATTGTTGTTGCCCCTGTATCCACCCCTTTGGTAGCCCTTTGAGAAGGTATTTTGAGGAGGGGACTTGTAGGAGGTAGAGGTGCTATCGGTGGAGTAGCCTCTGCCTGTGCTACGAAAGGACGAACGGCGAAAGGAGCGTCTAGGGGTCTGGGATTGTAATGCCCCCATAGACTTTGCCGTGTCCGTGTCCTTTTTCATTTTTTCTAATGCTTCGTCCACCTTTGGCCCAAAGAGGTGTTGTTGGTCAAAGGGGTGATTTAGTATGGATGCCTGGACTTCTGGCTTGAACCCTGAGATCCTGAGCCAGGCATGACGGCGAAGCAGGACACTAGTATTTATGGTTGTAGAAGCAGTGTCCGCTGCATCGAGGGCACATTTAATGGAGGTGTTAGTAATGAGCTTTCCCTCCTGTATTAGGTCATGAGCTTTACGTTTGTGTTTCTCCGGGAGGTGCTGCATAAGAGCCTCAAGCTCATCGTAGTGTGCTCTGTCATAACGCGCAAGCAGCGCCTGTGTATTCGCAATGCGCCAGATGTTTGCGGCTTGCGAGGCAGTGCGTTTACCAGACGCATCTAAGAGTTTTGATTCCTTATCTGGCGGCGGAGCCTCACCTGAGGACTGGGAGTTGGACCGCTTTCTAGCCGTGGACAAAACCAAGGAATCTAAAGGAGCAGGGCCTTTAATGTATGTAGGATCTGTGGGTGCTGCTTTGTACTTTTTTTCTATTCTGGGGTTTAAGACCCTGGCCCTGACAGGGTCTTTGAACACCTCTGCAGCATGTTTGGTAACACCCTTAAGCATGGGCAAGATGGCTGTGGACTTATCCTGAATATCAAATGTATCCAGTAAGAAGTCGTCTTCCACTGGTTCGCTATGTAGTTCCACCCCATGATAGTGTGCTGCTCTCTGCACTAAGTGGTGAAACCCTAGTGAGTCCTCTGGGGGAGATGGCCTGGATGGATAGAGATCATCTTGAGGCACATCTGGTATATCAGGGTTTTGGTAATCCTCCCATGGGTCTGGGGTCCATTGGGGCGTCCGCTGGATCATAATCTGGATCCCCGTAATCCGGTTTTGGGGACGGGTTTGGGGAGTGATGAGGCAAGGGTGGCGGAGACCTGGGAGGGAGAGGAGGTGGAAGAGGTGGTGGAGGAGGAGGAGGTGGGGGAGGTGGTGGGGAGGGCACTCTGAGAGGAGATGTGGCAGAGTCCTTCCGTTTGGGCGGTGGAGGAGGAGCTGGCGTGTCAAGACGTCTTTTCTTGACAGTCAAAGTCAATAGCCCAGTCTTTGGATCCTTTGATAAGGTTTTTTGAGAAGGATCAGGTGTAAAAAGGTCCGTTGGCGCCGAATCGTCCGCTGGCGCCGATGTTTTCGGAGCCTAGGATTTGGGTGGTTTCTCTGCGCCATGCTTTTTTGGAACCTCCGGTTTTTTCGGCGTCGAGGTAGGCTTCGACGGCGGAGCGTCGGTGCCGAGGGATTTATGTTTGTGTTTCGTCGGCACCGAGAGTCCAGGCTTCGGCACCGGTGGCTTCGGAGTCGAGCTGGGCGTCACTTTCTTCGGTGCCGAACGGTGTTTATCGGCACCAGGAGTAGGCTGGCTCGAGCCCGAGCTGCCGTGAGACTTGTGAGGCTTCGACACCGGGCCCGAAGGTGGGGTGATAGAAGCTGCGTGTTTGGTTTTCCCTAGGCCCGAAGGCGAAGGAAGAACCTGAGTCTCTTTGGATATGGGCGCGGGGGTGGGAGGGGGTAGAGTACTCACGACCCTCTGCGCCGGTGTGATGTCCTCCAGGTCGGAGTCGTCGGCCTCAGAAGCGCTGACGATGTCTTCCTCCTGCTCGGTGTGTTGTTGCCCCGAAGCCCCGGTGTCGTCGCCGAAGATGTCCGGTGGAGCCGCGGTCGATGAGTGCGCCATGGTGCGTCGAGCTCTTCGATCCCGGATGGTCTTTTTTGATCGAAAAGACTTACAGGCGGGGCAGTCTCTGGCCTCGTGTTCTGGAGAGAGGCAAAGGTTACACACCTGATGGAGGTCGGTGTGGGGAAATTTAGACCCACATTTTGGGCACTTTTTGAACGGAGTCCTTTCCATCGGCCGGGACCGGAGTCGAGGAGGGCCCGAAGGCCGGTGCCGATGTGTGGAATCGAGAAAAGTGCCTCTACGAGAGATGAAGAAGATGAAGAAACTCGATGAACGAGGATTTTCCGTCGAGGCTGGAACCGTAAAAGTTCGAAGCCAGAGCACGAAGTATCACATCCGAGCCCGATGGCGGAAAAAAACAATCTGAGGATGGAGCCGAAGCCCATGCGCAGTACGGACCGAAGGAGGAGTCACCGAACTCGTGACTTCCAAAGACTGTCCAAAGAACAAAAACAAACTGCAAACATCCGGGCCCAACACCAGATGGCGATCTATGCAAAGTGTACAATCTGCAGCTCATATGCCTCGAACTGCACAGTTTCGCTGGGTAGAGCAAAGAGTACTTAATATTCAGTTTCTAAAGTAGCCGTTTCACCGTCACAAACTCTCTTCTTGCCGCTTGCACAGCAATGGTGAAGTCCGGGTAAAACGGAATGGTGTTTTCTTGGTATACTTCCTCTTGCTGATCTCTGGCTCTGCAGAGTAGTGTCACTGTCCCTGTAGTTTAGCAGACGGGCGATTATCGGCCTTGCGGGGGTGCCCAGAGGGGGTCTTGGACCCAATGCCTTGTGTGCCTTCTCTACAATACAGACAACCGACAAGGAGGCCACAGCATTTCTTCCACATAGTCCTCTACTCGTGTTGTGGCAGTGGATTCCGGAATTCCCACAATGTGCAAGTTATTCGGTTTGATCTAGCTTCTAAATCCCCATTCTTGTTCCTGATCACTTCCAGTACTTTTTCCATGCTGCTCCTCGCAGGTCTCTCCTGCGGTTTTCCCCAACTACCATCACCTTATCTCGCCTGCCGTGGACACTTCTACGGTGCTTCCAGAAGTCCCAGTCGGCCCTATTCTTGCCCCCACTCACTTGAGTCGCATCAGGACCTCCAGTCTATCCCGTGCGGCTACGGCAAAGGGCGCCCTAAGACTGGCCCTCTCGCGGCGTCATTCCGGCGATCACGACGCCACCGATGAACGCAGAGTCGACTGATCCCACTTACCGAAGCGCAGGGGTACTGCGGATGAAAAATTCTCCAGAACCAGTCTGATGCCTGGGGGTAATTCTAAGGTAAGAAATCCATAAGTAATGGTCTCTTTCCGATGTACAAGTTACTTACCTTCGGTAACGATGTTTCCGGTAGAGACGATTCTAGCTGCAGATTCCTTAACGCAGAATTATCCCCAGGCGTGAGACTGGACCCATAAAACTTTCTTGCCCAGCATCTCTGCGCGCCGGGGGGTGGTACCTCGTGACTCCGCCCCGAGGTCCTCCGCGGGCGTGATGTCAGCGAGGTCATAAAAGCCTCACCCCGGCGTGCTGATATCAGTTTGCTTCGGAGAACTTTTCCGCGCCACAATGCGGAGCCATCACAACAAAACTGAGGAGAGCATGGGAACATTGTGCGAAAAAGCCAGAGAAACAAGAAGAGAGACAAAAGGTGAGGAACAGCACCAGTTGGCACCGAGGTGCCAGGAGGCTACAACAGTAATGGCAATGCAGGGAAAGAGCAGAGCATCTCTGAGGAACAACTGTGCAAGCCAAGGTGATAGCGTTAGGCAGCACCAAAGTACCAGAAGGCCACAGCAGTAAAGCCACAGCAGGGAAAGCGTAAAGCACCACTCCGTGGAACCACCTTGCAAGCCAAGGCGATAGCCAGTCTGGAGGCACAAGCATTGGAAAGGAGCAACAGCAATCCACCCCCAGACTACACAGTCAAGGAGGGCCATAGCCCCTGAAAGGAGCAGGAGACCAAGGGAAGGCAAAAGAACCCCCAACGTAGAAGACCACAAGGGGATCAGAAATTGTAACAACAAAGGGAAAAAGAGCAAAAGCAGGCCCCTACACTGGAGAGAAACCAGCTGGAGGGAAGCCCGACGGGAAGAAAACGAAAAGGACCCCCACAGAAGACAAGCCACCCAGAGGGAGGTGAGCGCAGCAAACCAAGCTGAGGGTCCTCGCAGAACGGGGAGGAAGGGCGGGTCGTGAAGGAATCTGCGGCTAGAATCAGCTCTACCAGATACATCGTTACCGAAGGTAAGTAACTTGTACATCTGATAGAGACTACTAGCCGCAGATTCCTTAACGAAGAATAGATACCCTAGCCATACCCAGAAGGGAGGAGGGCCTGCAGGAGAGATCCAGGGCCTCAGTAGGGGACATGTCACAAGGACAAGAAGGAAAAGGCCAGGATATCCTTTTTTTTTTTTTTATTGATTCCCACAATAATTTCGGTGACAATACAAGTTATATTACATCATTACATATTATATATAGACCTTATGATCAGACTCTGAAGATTTTAGATTTTGAAACACAAGCATTGGACATTATATGGCATCGTTACAAATTATACATAGACCTTATAATCAGCCACTAACAATTTTAAATTTTGAAGCACAAACAAAATATAAAAAATGATTAGATACCGTGGAATACTTCATATCGTAAGATAATCTGAAAGAACACCCCAAGTTGATGATCCAATACGTTTTTTTCTAGCTCCCTTCAGTGCATACAAACTCCATTCTAGCTCATAAATACTATATAGTTTATTTCTCCAAAATTCAAATTTCGGGGCATCGGGGGATAACCAATCTGTTGCAATACATAAACGTGCCACAGTCATAGCTAGAAAAACAAAATTCTTATGCTCCTTTAGAACAGTTAAATTTGGTTCAACTCCCATTAACATCAATACTGAAGATATCCTGAACGGATGATGTAATACTGCTGTCATAAATTCCTCAATAGCAGTCAAAAAGGCGACAACTTATTACATTGAAAAAATATATGTAACATATCAGCATCAAAGTCCCCGCACCTAAAACATTTCCCATCATATTTACTACCCCACTTTGCCATCCGTTTAGGGGTATAATATAAGCAAAAAACTGTTTTGTATACTTGAGCTTTCAGATTTGCGGCTAAACATATCTCTTTAGTGATGGATAAAGTATCCTGAACCTCCAGTTCCGGTATTCCTAGCTGACCTTGCCAGTAAATGTTGTATTTTTTCATATCATCCTCTCTAAATTCCAACAATATCGAATAAAGTGAACCAATCCTTGAATTAGATCGAATCTCCTCCACTAATTTATTAGATAAGGGTATAATTTGTTTTTTTGAACAAAAACTTCTAACTTGGAGATATTTAAAAAAGGAATATTGAGGCAATTGATATTTAGCTGATAATGCTATAAATGTGGCAAATATTCCATTTCCGTTATATAAGTCTCCAATTCTTGAAAGACCCTTTCTTGACCAACTCTTAGCAACATTATCCCAAAAAACGGAGGGGAGAATTTTGTCAGCACTGAAAGGAGTATAAAAAGTAATTCTACCAAAATGCATTAATTTCCTAACACTTCTCCAGACTTGAAAGCTGAAATCAATACCTTAAAACGGGTATGCTTGTAATAATTACCCTCAAGTTCTTTTAATAGACACCCTTTAGCTTGTTCTCCTAATAACAAAAAAAATATCGAGGGTGATTCCGCTTCATCCTCCATAGGTTCGCCTGTCAACATATATCTCATTCTTTGTAAAAAACACACATAGTAATAAAGTAAAAAATCCGGTAACCCGCGTCCACCCCTTTCTTCAGGTAGCGTTAGCCATTTCATGGCTCGACGTACTTTTCCTGGAGCCCAAAAAAATTCCCCACAAACAATCTGAAGTTTCGATATATATTTAAGTGGAAATTGCAATGGTATACTCCGAAATAGATATAATATTTTAGCAAGAAACTTCATTTTAATGATGTTTCCTTTACCAATTATAGATATTTGCAGTCGTCTCCATCTATCCAGTGATTGCTTAATTTGTAAAGTTGTCTCTTGCCAGTTAATATCTACTATCTCTTGCATATGGGATGTAATTTTTATACCTAGATATGTAACTACATTGGTAGCCTTGGAAGGGAAGGTGGGAGGGGTGGGCCAAAAGGGAAAAAACCATGGTAATTTTCGGTGGCAATAATGTAATGGAAATGTATAAATATAAATATATCAGCTTATATCGAATAATGAGATTAATATCTATTATGAGTTATTTTGATTTGAGAATTTTGAAATCAACACTGTATGGTGCGAAACACTAAAATATGTTCATTTAATGTATCCGGGCTTAACCACTTTAATAAAAGAAGGAGAATTGCAGCTGAAATCCGCTTTATTCAACCCGACATTCTTTGCTTACAAGAAACCCATCTAGCATGGCATAATAGGAAACTTATAGCAGACTTGGGGTATGCTCTAATTTCTGCCACTCAACAAACCAATAACACCAGAGGGGTAATGATTTTGTCAAAACCTGGTTATTGTGAGGTAGTTCATAGTGTAGCAGATAAGTGGGGTAGATGGGCGATCTCTGAATTAAAAGTGGGAAAAGGTTTTTTTACTTTATGCTCTGTTTATGGATCTAATACTGATGAAGCAGAGGTTTTAGAACACTTGAATACAGAACTCGCTAAATGGAGATCCCCTTTAATTATATGTGGCGATCTTAATATTAATTTAAATAATGTGGAACTTGCTGCTGGTTTAGAAAATTATAGGGGTCGTAAACCACGAGTTTTTAAAGCCTTATACGATTTAGTGGCTGATCATGGCCTGGTGGATATTTGGAGTAAAAACTATCCGACGTCCCCAGGGTATACTTATTACTCTGCTCCACACAAGAAATTTGTCCGTCTGGACTATTTTTTCATGTCTACATCTATCCATATCGGGACTAAGATTCAGTTATTCCCCAGAGTTTCATCTGATCACTCCCCTTTGCTAATTGAGATCTCAACTTCAGAAGAGATATATAGATTAAGAAATTTTTCTTATGACCGGAAATTGTGTCTTGATGAACAATATAGAATCCATATGAGCAAGTGGATATTAGATTTTCTCAATATTAATATTGGGTCGGCTAGTATTCTAAACGTATGGGACACTTTTAAGGCCTGTTTTAGAGGAGAGACTATAAGTTATGGCTTGTATCATCAAAACAAACTTCGATCTCAAATGAGAGAACTATACAACAATTTAAGGGCTGCGGAGGCAGAGCTGATTAAGGTAATAGTGAAGGAGAATAACTTAGTTATTTTACACGCGGCTGAAGCCAAAATCGCACAATGTCGCGCGAGTATAACCGGAATTTGGACCCAAGAGATTGCACAGAAATACTTAGTACATAAACGCCAGATTTATGAATATGGGGAAGCTATAGGCCGGTCTTTGGCTTTACGCTTAAAAATGAAATCTACCTCCCGCTCAATTGTTAAATTACAGGATCAGGATGGGGTGATTCACGAGGATCAAGGGGAAATATTAAATATATTTCAACAATTTTATACGGACTTATATACTCACCAACCCAACTCTGCTGAAGATCAAGAGTGGGAAGAGGGGATGTTCAACAAGCTAAATAATATTGACTCGGAATTCTTGGATACCCCCTTTTCCATGGAAGAATTAGAGGTAGCCGTTAAGAGTATACCTTTCGGAAAAGCGGCAGGTCCTGATCTAATTCCAGGGGAAGTGTATAAATGTTTTTTTGAATCACTAAAAAAGGTTATGTTAGAGATTTTTAGAATGGCGCAAAAAGGGACCGCTCCAAATACATGGAATGAAGCCTCAATCGTGGTATTCAGTAAAAAAGGGAAGTCACCGGAGCTACCTGGGTCGTATCGGCCAATATCATTGATAGTAAGATCTACTCAAAGATGATTGCAAATCGGTTATCTAAGGTTATAACCCCGCTTGTATCGACAAATCAACATGGTTTTATTCCTAAAAGAGGCACGGTTACTCATATAAATAGAGTTATCACTTTATTTGATATTGCAGAGGGGGAACATAGGGATTTAGCATTAATATTACTCGACGCTGAGAAAGCTTTTGATCGGGTGGAGTGGTCATATTTATGGGAAATAATGGAAAGGATGGGGTTTGGGAAGGCTTTCTTAACTTCAATTCAAGCTTTATACAAAACACCTAATGCTAGAATAACCACTATGGGTTTAAATTCGGAAAAGATTATTATAACAAGAGGGACACGGCAAGGATGTCCCTGTTCTCCTCTACTTTTTGCTTTATTTATTAATCCGTTTATCAATAGTCTTCAGTAATCGCCCCATATTAAACCATTTATAGTAAAGGATATAGCTTATTCAGTCTTTGCATATGCGGATGATATCGCAATAGTAACGACTGATCCAGGAGAGGCAATCACTGAGATTGAACGTTTAGCTAGAGACTTTGGTGGCAGGTCTGGATACAAATTAAACTCCGCAAAAACCCAAATATTGTGTAAGGCCAGGATATCCTAAGCCCAACCAAGGGAGAGCGCCCAACAGCACGCACGGGCAGACAGCGCCCTAAAAGCCTCAAGAAACACAAGGGCCACCTCGAACCCAGTGAGAAGAGGCAGAACCAGAGGCAGGGCCCACCGTAAGAAAAACATGCACAGAGATAGAAAAGAGCTGAATACACCTTGGCCGCAAGCAGCGGGCAAGGCCGGAACGGCTCCACCGCCAACTGAACAGGCGGAAGAAGAAAAGCACCGTTGCGCAAAGCCCCAGCGGCGCAAGGGAACACACCAAAGATCACAACGGTGGAGTAGAACAGGCAGGCCGGCACGGACATGCGCCGCCAGCAGCAGGCAACACCACGGAACAGCACACCCAGAACAAGTCAGACGCCAGCCGAAGGCAGAGGCCAGGGAGGGCCAGGACACACCCCAAGGGAGGGGCCGGGCCAGAAACACACTGACCTAAGAAGAAGGGGAGGAAACCGGCAGAAAAGAAAGAAAGAGAGAGAGACGGAGGACGGGCCCAAGCCGGCCACCAGAACACAGAAGCCAAGGAAAGCCAAACCCTCTGGAGCACCAGACAGAGGACCAAGCCAAAACACAGGACAGAAGTGCGGAACCGCCACAACACGATGCCGCAGACAGCAGGCCAGACCGGCCTAGCGACAAAGAGAAGGACGGACCCAGCGCAAGCTCCTCCAAGACAATCGGCAAGAAGATCGCACCTGCGACATACCGTGACGCCACGGAGAGCAAGGAGCCTGAAAAGGGTGACCACACCTTCCCAGCACATGACAGAGCTATGTAATAGCTACAAGTACCCCACAGGGTAGATTGCGTCCCAAGAACCATGGGAACACCTCTTAGGAAAAAAGTTCTGTAGCAGAGGAGAAAACAGAAACAATAAAGAAGACACAGAAGGCCTAATCTCAGGGCTTACCAACAGCCAAAACCACAAGTCAAAATGGGGCTGGACCAGCAGCAAACAGCACCAAAGGGTCAACGAAAGGACCCTAAAGGCACACCAACCACACAGAACACATAACCAGGGCTACTCGTTATTAGGCCCCAGGAAACAACGGGAGAACACCTCCCAGAACACAGACCGATATCCAGGTCACTGAGGGGGAAGAGGAGGAGGACGAAGCCCCACAAGAAACCTCAGAATGGCAGAATCCGCAGGGGCGTGGAACAAAAGAGTGCCATCAAAGGGAAGGTCAACCAGCCTTTCTCTAACGTTCTCAGGGAAAACACTATCCCTCAGCCAGGCATGGCAACAAAGGGCCACTGAAGAGGCCATGGTGCGACCAAGCACCTCCGAAATGTCCAGAGCCGAGCGAAGAATAAACGCCGCCAACTCCCGGCCATCCAACACATGGTGCCGCAGATCATCGCAGGCACCCTCCTGAGAAGCGGAAGACAGAAGGGACTCCGCCAAATCCCATAAGCAAGAAGTGGCTCTGGCCAATACACAAAGCGTGTTAAGCGCCCGCAAGGCAGCACTGGAGGAGGCAAAGATGTTGCGCTCCCAGGAAGCTAACCACCGGGCCTCCCGTGACGGGGGAGACAACACCGATGGCAAGGCGGTCTGCAAAAGAGGGCCCCTGGTAGAAGGGTGGAAGGAAAGACAGACACGATCATGCACAGCAAAAGTGGCTGGGGCACTGGGTCCCCCGTGGCAGGGCGCCCCCAGTCCCCCAAGAGAGAATTATGGAGCGAAGCCTCGAAGGGAAGAAGCAGCTCCTGTCCACCAGAGCCCTCATGGAGAACCTCCAGCAAATGATCCGTGGGGAAATGGGCAGCCGGATCGCCCATGCGCAAGATTCCTGCAGCCGTGGAGACAGCCCGGGCGAAGGCAGAACTCGCCTCCGTAGGGCAACGCGGTGGGGAAAGCAATTCCTCTGTCGGCGACGGCTGTAAGCTAAGGTGGCCGTCTCCCAGCCCAACCGGAGGAAGGAAAGGCCAAGATCGGAATGGGGGAGGGTTGACCGACGAGTAGGGAACCTGAGGCGCCTCCGGTGAATACTGCGGGCACGGTGATGGCGAAGAGCCGTCCTTGGAAGACGCCGGGGAAGAAGCCAGGACGCTGCGTCCCGTCTCCGGAGAAGATGAAACAAACAGCTGCCGAACCTCTGGAGAAGAGGGGGTGTCTGAAGACGTATTTACGACCCGACGTCGACACGGCGCCGTAGAGTCCGCCACTGGCGTCAGTTCAACGTCGACCGGCACTGAAGGGGAAGCCGAAACGACCTCTGCCACGCCGCGCGCCACGGGAGAACGGGGTGGGGTCGGAGCGGCCAAGGAACGGCGCCGAAAAGGTATCGACTCGACCTCCGACGAGGCAGCCACCTGCGTGGAGGAACGAGGGGGGCCCGGGGACACGCCCCAGCCCCTGCGGCACCGCCAGCAGCCTCCGGTGCTTGAGCGGCGTCAGCTCGGCCTCGGACAAGGCGCCACCTGCCCAGAGGACCGAGGGGGACTCGAGGACAAGCCTCGAGCCCCGGCAACCTCCCGCGACACCAGAGGCACCCCCGCGGGGGTTTGCGGCGAGGCAGAGGCGCCGTGGTCCGAAGGAGGGAACCCCGGAGGGCCGCACCCAGACGGCACCACATCTCCAGAACATGGAGCCGAACCGGTCGGCGCCGGAGCCGCTGGCGACGCCGCAGAAGTCCCCGCACATGGCAACGGATCCGCAGACGTCCCAGGAAGAAGAGGAGAAGAAGGAAGAGCCACATAGGCATAGGCATAGGCCTCCATCTAGGCTCTGGTCGACCCTGCGCCGGGGTAGGGTGGCGATGCGCAGGCCACACAACCCGCGCTCCCAACAGGCCGGGGACCGGGCCTCGGGGCCAAACTGCGACACTTACCAACAGGTGAGCGACGCCCTTGCGGCCTTGGAGAGGGACGGAGACTGAAGCGGCGCTTCTTGAAGCCTTCCGTGGGGGACGGGCACGGCGATGACGCCGACCTGGACATGCGGGCCGAGAGGAGTTTCATCCGGCGCTCCCGCCGGGACTTCGGTTTCATCTGCTGACAAGCCTCGCAGTCCATGGAGTTGTGGGGCTCCCCCAAACACCACATGCAGATGGGGTGAGGGTCCCTCACCGACATCTGGCTCGCGCAAGACAAGCACGTCCTGAAGCCCGAAGGCATTCGCACACAAACTCAAAGCGTAAAAAGAAGGCCTGAAAACAGGCCAGGAACACGATCCGGATCTGCGTTGCACGCGGAAAAGAAGAAAACTGACGTCAGCGCGCTGGGTTGGGGCTTTTGTGACCTCACTGACGTCACGCCCGCGGAGGACGTCAGGGCGGAGTCGCGAGGTACCGCACCCCGGTGCGCAGAGATGCTGGGCAAGAAAGTTTTCCGGGTCCAGTCTCACGCCTGGGGATAATTCTACGTTAGGGAATCTGCGGCTAGTAGTCTCTATCAGATCATATCTTACGTACCTTTAGCTTCTTATCTTCTAAAAGAAGGTCCAAATATGGTGAGATATCGGACCACATCTGGCGGTCGTATCTTCCCAATATTGCTAGAGCATTGGCTGCATGCGCAGTAGAGCTTGAAGTGGTAGTAGACTTTTTGCCTGTATTATCCAGGTGCCTACCCTCTTTATCCGGTGGTGCGATGATAGGTGGCGAATAATTTTTTGATCATCGCTGCGTGGCTTGAGTGACCGCTGAGTCTGGCTTTGGATGTCCTACCATACAAGTCGGTGCTTTATCAGTGGCCTTTTATTTTTTGTTTGCACTAGCCAGGACTGCAATTACAGTTGCTGGTGTTCTCATTACCTTAACTCCTTCCTCCCAAATATGATCAATTAAAGGGATTGCCCTAAGTGTCTTTCGTGACTGATCTTTAAAATCATAAAGAAAGAAGTTAGACTGCTTCACTGTTGAAAGCAGTCGAAACAGAGTAGCAGCTCTTTCAATAAAAAGCATGAAAACCGCCTATGTCATCAGGCAGAGAGTCAACTGATTGAGAAGTTGGCGAAGCAGGTGTGGAAATTATATATTCTTCCCAGTCACTGACAGCCAGCCTTTTGCTCTGAATTTCTCCTTCCTCCACGTCTTCATCAGAGGATACATCCTGTTTAGGATGCACAACAATGATCAGAGGAGATGTAAGTGGAGGTGGCAGTGGTGGTGCACCAGCAAGTAAAGGAAAACGAGTGTGATAATCTTGTAACATGGCTTGTAATTCCTACACCAAAGCTACAGGAAGGTGGACCATGGACTTATGAGCAGGTTCCATATATTGTACGATTTTGGCAGAACCATGCAGGTGAGGAGTCTTCTGGATAATACTCATCATCCTCTTCTTGATATTTTATGTTTTGTTGTGATGGACTATGTGCAGGGCCAAACAGACCTTCATCATCAGATTCCTTTAAGAAAGGAGTAGGAGGCAAAGGTGAAACTATTGAAGGATTCTGAAGAAAATCCCTCGACTGTCATCGACGAGAATATCGGTGACGAATGAAGAGGAGTAAATTGCAGGGTTGAAGGTCTTTTTAGGCTGGTTGAAGTTGGTGTCGTTGTCAGTTTCGCTGACGGTGGTTGCACCGCTGACGATGAAATGATGGGAACAGACGGGGAGGTTGTCTCGATGCTGTTGCTGCACTTACAGTGGTAACCGTTGTAGTAGTCGTCGACCAGGAAGTGGTCGTCGACAGCATAGGTGTTGTCGACGAGAAAGTTGTCGCCGATGGTGTAGGTGGTCATCGACGAGGAGCTCCTTGGCGGTGAAGGTACTTCTTCAACAGTAAAGGTCGGTGGAGCTGCCGTCTATGGTGCAGCCTTTGTGAAATCTGCAACCTTCCTCGACTATGTTACTGCCGACGAAAGCATCGACGACGATGAAGTGGAAATACACCCCGATGGTGACTTTAGCGTTGACGGTGATCTCGAAGACCGTGCCGTCGACGATGAGGATTTGTTTGAGATCTGAATCTTCACTATAGTGTGTTCTGAAGAGGATTTTCCATGTGTTGAGGCCAATGGAGTTGAAGGATTGGCTTTTTCCTCATTAGGAAATAAACGCTTTCCTTTTTGTGAGGAGCTAGCAGATTCATGATGAGACTTCTTGGAAGCTTTTTTATGGTCTTAAGAAGATTCCTGTGACCTCTCCCTCTTTTTATGTTTTTCCAGAGAGGTGTGAGAAGTAATACTATCCTCATCCTCAGAGACCACATCAGATTTGTTTTTAACCTCTCTATCCAAATCAGCAACCTACCCTCTCTGTCTTTTAGGGTTTTGGTTGAAAAGGTTTTTGCAGTCTTTAGCTTTATGCTGTGGATACAAACAGTATATACAATCTTTATGGGGGATCTTCTGTATGAAGTCTCTTTCTAGACATGATCTGAAAATCTGAGGAACTCAGCCTCTCTTGGGAGTGCTCTATAGGGTGCTGTCGCCTGATTGGTTAGTGCTTAAGTTTGGTTATTCTTTTACCAAATGAATGTAAATAGGCTATTGCAGTGACTATGCTTTGCATTGTAGCCTATGGTTATGGTATTTACTGCTTTCATAATGATACTGTGGGACTCCCACTCTGACAACGGGGATGATTCAAGCATGTGAATCTATGAAAGATCCAATACTGGAGAAGATTCAGGTATGTGAGCACAGTACAAAAAAGTGCAAACAATAGCTCACATATGTTTATGTGGAAAGAACATTGATAATCTGCTAAATGATTGCAGTGTGTTAGGGGGCTGGAATATGTCCATTCAAAATTAGTCTCTGTAGCCAGGTTGGTTACTGAAATTGGTCTTTATGCTGCATACATTGACAGTGCTTTAACTAAAAAAATGTTCACATGGCATACTGATTGCCATTTTGCTAATTGTGGTCATATTTAAAACAATTATTGTTCACAATCTAAATGAATGATACCCTATCGGAACATTGCTGTGTTCTGAAATAGCTTTGATCCCTGATTCTCTTTGATGTGTATGGGTGTACCACTGTACCCCATTACTATTACTTCTATAGGGTGCACGAGAGGAAGCTTCTTTAAACTTTTTTCATTTTGTTCTCTTCTTCTCTACCCTCATGTCCTGGAGCATCTTTTTGAGTCTAATTCACGCTTAGTCTTCTAATATCCGTTTAGACATTTTTTGGGCAAATGTCACATTCTTTAACAGAATATGAAGCCAGGAGTCATGCCACAATGACCATGAACGGGTCCGAAACCACATTTTTTATTTCACACTTCTCAAAGAGGAGGGACACTTCTCAAAGAGGAAGGCATTCTGACTGAAACATAATTCCATAAACGGGGGGAAATTGTAGCGATGACACACAATTCTATCAAGAAACAGAGGTATGAAAAACTCACATGTGGTCTGAGATCCTATTAACAGGAGCTGTGAAAAATAACCGGCTCTGGCAACAGTATAATGCATGCCTATATAGGCATATACACCGTTAAGTTTCAATAGGGTGTCCCTGCATTCCTCAGAACCTGGGTATCATTTAGTACAAAAACAAATGGTTCTGTGGGAGCAAAGCAACTAATATGTATACATTTACTAAATGCCTGAATAAAAATAGATAAAACACCAAAACAGAACAAACAAAATAAAACACAGGTCTGTGTGAGCTTGTAACCTTTCATATATTCAAAGGATGATTAAGTAAATTAGTACACATTAATGTACAAGATGGATGCTGCATAGGTGGAAGGTGAGAATGCTTGCGCACTGCATTCAGTAAAAAGTGACTATGTGAACAAAAGGAAAACAAGCTCAAATTCAAAATAAAATCAATCACAAACGATAATCAGCCTGTCTGGGTCATTATAATTTCAAGCCACATACGCGAGGGCAAGTGTTATTCCTCTTCTGACACCCACCAGACAAGAAATCCAGTACAGGTGATTAAAATAAATCGCTGTTTTGACTTTTCAATATTGTGTCTTCCGTACATAAATAGATATTTGCCCCAATTTTAAGTGCCAGTCAAGGTACTACACGACTTTAGGTGAGTTGTGTCTGAGAGTATATATAATAATATATATTAATGTTATATTTATGCTAACAAAAGACAATGCTTGAAAACATATTTTTAACACACAGGTTACTCCACACACAGTCCTGATGAAGACCCATAGAGATGTTGTTTATTGACTACGATATTGGAGGGTCAAAACGTCAACTATTTATTTGCATTGCCTGTACTGAATTTGTATGGTGGGCATCAGGAGAGAAATAACCCTTGCCCTCGCATATGTGACTTGCTTTTTTACCGCATATTAAAATGGATTTTCCTACATTGATAATTCAGGATGTAAGGGATAAATTTACAAAAAAATATAACTCTACCTCATCAGTAAGTCGGTCTATCCTGTAAAGGCTAGGATAAATCATTTTCATCAGGTGAGATAATGGTTGAGACTTCATCTGGCACATTGCATAGACACGATCATCCAGGCGTGTACTAGTACCAGTTCTAAACGCCTTCTGCAAGAGAAATATAACTGTTAGCATAATTAAATAAACCAGAATGTGGAAGAATATGCTTCTTTCAGAGTTCTCAACCCTAACAAACAGTAGATGAGCTTCTATGTTGTCATTTGTTGAAAGAAAATTAATTGTCTGCAATAACGGTATTTGTATATTAAAATTGGAGGAAAAGATATAAAGATTTTAACACTGTTTATGAATCAAAAACTGGTATTGCTCAGACAAAGAGTGGAATAAAATGCCCAAATATTAGAAGGTTGGACTGATTGACGTTTATGGTATATCAAGCTACTAATAGTGTGGAAAACATTGACTTAAAATGCTCCTACCAGCACTGAGGATCCTGATGTATATATAACCAGGCTTAATTGATATGACAGTCTTTGATTACCACTTCATGTGTATAAATCCAATAAAGAGCAATTAAAATACAAAAAGAGCATCATAAAAAAATCTAGAGATTAATATAATGTATCAAATATAGTGTAATGGGCATCTTACATTACCTTGAACAATTGAATTAAACAAGTTCCAAATCTGTTTCTGTGAGACCAAATGACTACTACTTTGCAAAGAGAGACAATGGGTTTAATTATGTCACAGAAATAATCAATCGAGTGAGCAATGCCACTTTTAGCAGTCATTCTCAGACAGGTCTGACACACTCTTTGCTTGCAGGTGTGATGGTGGTCAGCAGGGAGTAATGTCAGGAGTTTCCACTGGCAACTTGAGAACATTATGGGCAACGAAGCCCTCGCAACTCATAACTATCAATTGTTTGGGTGCAGCACCTCCAAAGCAACAATAGGGAGGGCACGTCAAAAAGCTAACCTTGTTCTCCTAAGTAGATCGCTGTCTACAGACTCCTCACACCCTCCACCAATCAAAAGGGGATGGCACACATAGTACGCGGTGCTGTGGGTTTAATTTTCATACCTACAGTGGTGCTCCACGCACATGCGTGAGGATTGTCTGGTCTAAGGTTAAAAAAAAAAAGGTGAAATACAGGCCATAGATTCACTCTTGGATAAATCACAGCACAGTGTGCACATTTGCATCACAACTCAAGGGCCTTTCTCATTCTAACACTCACAATTAAGCTTCAACTTACAAATGCATCAATGACATGCAATGTAATAGTATTAACAGTATTATTGCTTTTTAAAGACATTTTTGCTAGAAGTGTAGTTTTGCATGGAGATCTCTAAAAATATTGAAAAAGTCCTTTCATCCTTATTGCAATGCCCGATGAACTTACAACTGGAACATCATATGCACTAAGGCTACGGAAAGGGTGATGACAAACATCATTATGGTAACGTTTTTATACTGTGCCCAGGACTGGGAAACAAATGCCTGACGTCTGTGGACCCCCTCTGGATTACAACTGGAAACCAGGGACACAGGCATGAGCAATTTCTGCAAGCTGAACCTCAAAACAATGCCCAAAAATACATTAAAAGTTCTAGATCAAGCAAACATACATAATATACAATATTCCATTGAATTCACGAACAAAAAAGTATACAAAATGGGAATGTTGAACCTTTGCAAAATTTGAAATGAAGATGAAGTGAAATGCTAGATTCTAGCATGTGACTGCCTTTTTGCACCCAATGCATGCTCTATTTTTGTCAGTGCATACCAATGCTTGAATTGAGGTCAGCTGCCATCTAAACAAGATTCTATTTGCTGAACTTGTGCTGCCTGCTCCCATCAAATCAACTAGGCTTACCAACCTAAGTTTCTAAACAGTTGCAGAATCCTAGTATAGGTGTTGGCGCCGGTTGACAAATCCTCGCGAAATTTTCCAAACTTTTGGCCAGCTCCGCTCCGCTCCTACCCTGAGTTTTGTGGTGATTCGTCAAGCGGGGGCCGAGAAAAAAGGGGGGTCCCAAAACGCGTTTTCCCCATGCAATTTTCCATAGGATCTGTTGTCACAGCTACAGCCCGAACCGCTGAACGGAATGACACCAAATTTGGCAAAGAGGTAGTCCTCAGTCCTTATGCCTTTTGCATAAATGGTGAGAATCCGTTCAGTAGTTCCTGAGAAAATTAGAGTTAAAAGTACATAAATATCTATGGCCGCGGAGAATCAGCGGACCGTACACGCACCGTACGCGCACCCTCCCCGAACCGAGCGCGTACCCTCCCGGTCGCGCGCTGAATGCTAATTGGCTGTCGAGTGTCTCTCTACTTTCGTAACCAGGAACTGTTGGCGACCATTTTCTGCCTCGGTAGAAGCGAGGCTGAAGAAGCAAGGGGAATAAGTGTGTAAAACATATAAAGGGGGCAGACTGGAAATACTCTCACCCTCTAGAGGTGCTTAGGGGGTCCCAGAAGGACCCCCTGGGGCCCCCCTTTTTACAAAAAAAAAAAACGACGAAATGCGCGCACGGTGTGCGCATTCTATCGCGTTGGGTACGCGGATCCACAGAATTTTTTTTTAAAAAAGACAAGAAATCATTGGTTGTATGACTACTTTGTACACTGAAAGGTAGGGTGTATATTTCTGTTTTTTAAAGGTATGATTCTTATTGGTTAACAAAAACAGATTGTAAGGAACATTATATATGATTAGCTGATATGTTGAAAAGTGAAGCACACTGGTTAGAGGCGGCAGACCCGTAAGCAGAGAATCGGCCAGGGACCAGGGTTCAATTCCCGACGCGGCAGGGTCGTGGACCAGGGTCAAAAAACGGACTCGATAATTCTCGCCTCGGTACCTACTCTAACCAGGAACACACTCGGCAACTCTGGGCATTAAGCTTGCCTCATCTCTACAACGGCCCCCCACAGACGCCGGGGATGCCTGGTTTCACCTTGGAGATACCCAGAAAGGGACCATCTCACAGGGATAGCCAGGACGGGTTCCCCAGCGGTCTACAGCGCCGGGACGCCCCGTTGCTGGGGCAGCTGTGCGCTTTACAAGTCTACAACATTTACATTTACATTCTCTTGTGTAGGAACATTGTGTGCTGAACTTCTGACCTGTGTGCTTAGTGCAGTGTTCCATGACCTGTTTCTATGGTAACAGGCAGATTGGGGGAAGGGTTGAAATGTATTTCAGTTGGAAAGGGTTGAAATGTTTAACCAATAGAAATGTGTGTTTGCTTTTGAGTTTATGTGTGAAGGATTGTGATTTGAGGTTTACATGTATATGTGTGGAAAATGAAAGGGAAACTTTTCCATTCTTTGTTTTTGCTGAGAGGTGCACAGTGCAGAGATTCTGTAAAAGAAAATATGGTGAGTGACTGATATACTTCTTAATCTACAAAAGAACTTGAAAGAGGAGTTATTTAATTGTGAGGGGATGTATGTAGACTATTTTGATTTTAATCAGACTAATGTATTTCTCCTGCTAAAGTGTAGGGAGTACTTTTTTTCTCTACATTCTTATTGACAGTGTGTGTGCATGTAGAAACCATTCTGTGATAAGCATTTGTGTTTTTCATGTGTTTGCAGACTGTGCTGTTTTTATATTTTGGTAGAATTAGAAACCAGTCATTGTTTATGAATTTGTGAAATGAGTTATGTTATGTTTCTATACTAAAATGTAGTACTACTTCTAGATGAAGAAATGTGTTTTGGTATAGTGAAAGGGATAGTGTTGTTTGTCTAGAATCACACAGTGAGTCTGTGTGCATTTGGGAACCACTGTGAGAGAAGCATTTGGTAACATCGTGTATTTGCTGACAGATAACTGTTTTAACCTGTCATGTTGTGAAGTTTTAGTAGCATTAGAAAACAGTTATGGCTTATGATTTGATTAAATGAGTCAGGCTTTGACAGAAAAGTGCAGTCTTGAAATATGTAGATTGTGTGCAGTTCCCTTACCACTTGCACTGTAGTGAATGAGTTTTGGTAAACTCCTAGGGATAGTGGTGCTTGTCTAGAATCACAGTGTGAGTTAGTGTGTATTTGGGATCACTGTGAGAGAAGCATTTGGTGACATCATGTATTTGCTGACAGATAACTTTTTTTAAACCTTTCATGTTGTGAAGTTTTAGTAGCATTAGAATCCAGTCTTTGCTTATGTGTTGATTAAATGAGTCATGCTTTGACACTGATGTGCTGTACTTAAATATGTTGATTGTGTGCAGTACCATTAACTCTTCTAGACTAGTGAATGAGTTTTGGTAAACTCCTAGGATAATTTTGATGGTCTAAAATCACACTGAGTCTGTGTGCATTTGGGTAAGGATTGTGAGAGAAGCATTTGTTAACATCGTGTATTTGCTGACAGATAACTGTTTTAAAAACCGATCATGTTGTCAAGTTTTAGTAGCATTAGAAGCCAGTCTTTGCTTATGCTTTGAATAAATGAGTCAGGCTTTGACACAAAAGTGCAGTCCTGAAATATGAAGATTGTGTGCAGTTCCCTTACCACTTCCACAGTAGTGAATGATTTTTGGCAAACTCCTAGGTATAGTGGTTGTTGTCTAGAATCACACTGTGAGTCTGTGTGCATTTGGGAACCACTGTGAGGGAATCATTTGGTAACATCGTGTATTTTTTAGCAGATAACTCTTTTAAAACCTGTCATATTGTCAAGTTTTAGTAGCATTAGAAGCTAGTCTTTGCTTATGCATTGATAAAATGAGTCAGGGGTTTACACTAAGGTGCAGTACCATGTACTATTCTCTTCACTGTGGCAGAACTGAAAATGTAAAAGTTTTACCTAAGCACTGTCCTAGAAGTAGTCTGATTATTTAGTCAGTTTCTAAGTACCAAATAGATTGCTTCAAATGTCTATGCATGTAGTGTTCTAACATACTATACACTTGTCTTTTACACCTTCAATTCCCTAGTCAGTATCCATACACTTCCAGGAAACACCCTGCCACTCCCTTTGCAGTCCTCTAGTGACCCATTCAACACCATGTACTAATCCATTCACTGTGCCAAAACCCAAACACTTATAAATTCACCAAGACACTCTCTTTCCAGTACTCTAATCATTCAGTCAGTGCCTAAGTATTCATGCACTGAGCCAGGCCTTAGCACATGGACTTCTTCAAACCCCTATCCACTATACATGCAGTCCTCTAACCACCTACACACTTGTCTTTCACACCTTCAATTTCCCAGTCAGTATCCATACACTTCCAGCAAACACCCTGGCACTCCCCTTGCACTCCTCTAGTGACCTTATTAAGCATCATGTACTAATCCATTCACTGCGCCAAACCCTAATAAATTCACCCAGGCACTCTCCTTGCAGTACTCTAATCATTCAGTCAGGACCGAAGTACTCATCTAGTGACCCAGGCCTTAGTATATGGACTGCTTCAAACCCCTATCCACTATGCATGCAGTCCTCTAACACCTACACAATTGTCTTTCACACCTTCAATTCCCTAGTCAGTATCCATACACTTCCAGGAAACACCCCGTCACTCCCTTTGCAGTCTTCTAGTGACCCATTCAGCATCATGTACTAATCCATTCACTGTGCGAAAACTCAAACACTTATAAATTCACCAAGATACTATCTTTGCAGTACTCTAATCATTCAGTCAGTGCCTAATTATTCATGCACTGAGCCAGGCCTTAGCACATTGACTGCTTCAAACCCCTATCCACTATGCATGCAGTCTTCTAACCACCTAGACACTTGTCTTTCACACTTTCAATTTCCTAGTCAGTATTCATACAGTCAAGCAAACATCTTGTCACTGCCTTTGCACTCCTCTAGTGACCCATTCAGTACCAAGTACTAATCCATTTCCTGTGCGAAAAGCCTAGCACTTATAAATTCACCTAGGCACTCTCCTTGCTGTACTGTAATCATTCAGTTAGTACCCAAGTAGTCATGCAGTAAGCCAGGCCTTCGCACATGGACTGCTTTAAATGTCTATGCAGTATGGATGCAGTCCTCTAATCACCTACACAGTTGTGTTTCACACCTTCAATTCCCTAGTTAGTATTCATACTCTTCTAGCAAACACCCTGTCACTCACCTAGTGTGTCTCCTTATAGTACTGTAATCATTTAGTCAGTTAGCATGTAGAGGTTTAGTGAGGTAGGCTTTAGGGCATGAACTGCTTCAAAGTAGTATGCACTATGCATGTAGTGTTTTAACGATCGTCACACTTGTGGTTCAGGGCTATAGTTTCTTAGTCAGTTTTTATATAAAATGTGTTTGTACAGTAATGGAATAGTATAAATTTGAAAGTTATTAATATACATTTATTTGTGATTCTTTTTTACAGATACAGAACAGGAGTGTTTCTCATCTGTTTGCACTCTTCTCACGCAAGATTGTTTGGATGAAGGGCCCTTAGGTGTTTCATTATACTTGCTGTGCCGCATGAGTATTTTTTGTTAGGATCCCCTCGTAACAGAACTCTTTTGAAAATCTTGTGCATGAGAAAGGTGGTATTGGTCTTTGTTTGCCCCTCGAGAAAAGTAGAACATTTCCACATCACTGAAGGAAAACGTTGTGGGCGTGGTGCATCCTCCAAAAATTCAACTTTAGATTTGGTGAATATTTTATAGCGACATCATTTACAGTTTTTGTAAGTTAAAGTTAACAAATTTTGTTAGCTGTGTGCATTTTATATTTCTGTGATTTGTATTTTGAGAATGGCATGTTGGTTTTTTTTAACAATCTTTGAGATTGTGTTTTTTTGCCCGCTGTTAAGTGATGAGGACGATTGAAATCACTATTTTTAGTGAAATTTAATATATTCTGAGAACAGCAAAAAAGGCAAAAAAACTTACTTTGTGGAAACTATGCTGTGTTGTAAAAAATGTATTGCTACATGTTATAATTTTTTTTTCCTTTTCTTTCACAGATCCAAATTTTAAAATAAGCAATTTATATGAATTTATATTTGAATGAAAAACAGAAAAAAATGTATACCATTTTTTATTCCTATTACTGTGAAGGTAAGTTTAACTAAGTCTCAATATGCAGAATGAAGAGGCCTGCAAGAAGCTACAAAGTTGAAACACGTTTCTAAAAACACTCTGTTTATGTAGTTTTGAAATCTGACCATAATCAGATATCATGTGACCTGCAAAAAAAGAGATTTGAGGGGTTCATAATATTTCACCTTTTTAGCTGTTGAAGGACCGCAATCATTTCAATCATTCTTCTTTGAACCTCTTTGCAGACAAAACTCTGTGCTTACCTTCTATCATTCGCAAGGAAATTTAAATATGTCACTTTTTGTAACATAGTTATTGTGCAAGATACTCTTTTATATTTACAAAGAGAGGAAAAGGCACTCTATGCACTTTTTATACTCCATGTAAATATAACCTCATCATGCACACCACTTTGTGTTGAAAGGGTGTTCTATAAGTGTTGTTGTGCATGATTGCACTTAATACTCATAGAGCAAGACACATGTCTAGATTTATCAGAAATCATAAATCTCGATATGTATGTGAATGGTGCACCATTCTAAAATTGGTGTAGGAAAGCACAACTAGGAGAATTGTTTTCATTTCTCCACATTTTTATATCTTCAATGCATGCTGAAATGTTCAGCATACATTGAAGGAGAAAAATGCATTTTCTCATTGTTTTTGTGCAGGAAGGTGTGTCTTCCTGCAGAAAAACAAACAGCACATGACACAGATATCCTTGCACTACGGTGCAAGGGTGCCTGTGTCACCACATGGCTGCAGTTTAAGCAGCCATGCAGACAGAAGCATAGATTTGCAACATATTTATGTACATATGTTGCATCCCTGTGCTTCAAAAGTACTACAGCACACTGCAGTTAAAGAGGTTACTGTGTGATGCTGCATCACTTCCTCATACTTCTGCACTTATACATTCACCATACGCTACTAATGCATTCATTCAGTCAATTACGTACTACACATACATTCATCTAAACTAACACTAACAAATAAATTTAGCTCTTTTTTTAAACCAGGAAAGTTAGTTCTTACAAGAACTTTTTTTTTCTTCTTTCTTCTTTTATAATTTTTTTTGGGTTTTCTGAACAATTTTTAATTTTGGGGGTTTTTTCCTGAAAAAAACCCCCAAAAAAAACAAAACAGGAGAAACCAAACCATGAACTTCAGGGAACAATAAAAAAAAAATTAAAAAAAAATAGCAAATGGGACTTTCTTGGCGGCGGCAGATCAGATCGATCGACTGCTCACCTAAGCACAAAGACGCATTGCACTTAGTGCAGAGCACTTTTAAAAATTTAAATTGAGGACGGATGTCCAAGGTTTGGGCTGATGGATGCACTCTTGATGTGCTCGGCTGCGATGAGGTGGATGGCACAGGAGCAGGAGTGTTTCTCATCCGTCGGCACTCTTCTCGTGCAAGATTGTTTGGATGAAGGGTCCTCATGTGCTTCATCATACTTGCCGTGCCGCAAGAGTATTTCTTGTTAGGATTCCCTCGCGACAGGACTCTTTTGCAAATCTGGCACATGACCAAGGTGGCAATGGTCTTATTCTGCCCCTCGGGAAAAGTAAAAAATGTCCCACACCACTGAAGAAAAACATTCTTTGGGTGGTGCCTCCGGCAAAAATTCATCCTCAGAAGTATGAGGTGATGCAGGTGATGCCTGCTGACCTGAAGCCATTTTTGGTTGAAAAAAGTTAGAGCCAAGTGTAAACTTAGTCTAAAAAATCTTCTTCTCTCCAAAGAGATGGTGCTCCAAAGAAGGTCAAAGAAGAATGATTGAAATGGGTGGGGTCTTTCAATAGTTAGAAGAGGAAGTGTAATGAACCAATCAAATCTCTTTTTTTGCAGGTCACATGGGATCCGGCACCCTGCGCGTACGCAGCACGCACCCTGCGCGAAATTGAATAAAAAAAGATTATAGGATTAGATGTAAAAATATATTAGTTTTAAGACTAGTTTAGAGTTTGTCTTCAATTAATATTCACATGAAATACATACATGTTTTTTTAAATGTTAAATACTTCGCGGGATCCGCGCACCCATCGTGTCATAGACGCAGATGACGCATCGCGGAAGCGCATAAACGTCGCGTTACGTACATCGAACGTGTCACGTATAGGCTGGGAGTCGCGTACCGGTCGCATTGGAATCGCGCACTAACCACGTACCCGACGCATACCATGCGCGGATGCTATCGCGTAGGGATCGAGAACGGTGCGCATAGGGTCTGCGGATCCACAAACATTGAAAAAAATATATAAAATACAGTTTTGAACATATAGTTAAAATAATATTTTGAAAAATATAAAAAATTATGTTTGAAAAACCCATTAAGTTCAAATAATATTTTTTAATTTTTAAAAGAATTAATTGAAAAAATAAAGTTTAAAAAATGGTGATAAAAAAGTATTTAAAAAAAAAGATAATTAATGAAATTGACACACTGAATTTGAAAAATATAGAAATCCAATCAAAATCATTAAACATGATATCTCCAGAGATAAGTTATAGATAGGAATTAGCATTTAAAAAAACCTTTGAAATTCACTGAAAAAACCATAGGTTTCATGCACGTTATAGTTCGGAATTGGCATTTAAAAAATCTTTGAACTTCACTGAAAAAACCAAAGGTTTCAGGGGCGTTATAGTTAGGAATCGGCATTTAAAAAACCTTAGAAATTCACTGAAAAAAACCATAGGTTTCAGGGGCGTTCTAGTTAGCTGGACTTTTCACTCGTACAAAACCATTGAAATTCCCCCGTTATAGTTAGTTCAGCTAACTATGACTCGCGCGCCCGCATTGCACTGCTGATGACGTCACATATTACATCACTCATGACATGGTCAGTGATATCACTGATGACATCACTGATGACGTCATCCATGTGATAAATCAGTGCATCTTCTCACACCCCAATATAACCTTTGATACACCGACTCAAAATTTCAGAGGGCCATTCCCAAAACCATAGATACTCCAATACCAATAACTACATACCTACTCATTGACTCAAGTCTACATACACCTCCACTCACTCACCTGTACAGTCACTCATACTTACAGTCACTCTGTACAGGACTATCATATGCATTTATACACCTATATAGACACTCACACACCGCCAATCATCCATTGAGGTACTGACACACCTAGTCAGTTGTGCAAACAATTAAACACAGTCCAATTTACTCACCTATACAGTTAAACACACTCAAGTTCACTTACTCATAAAAATACTAACACATTCTGACACTTTTATACAATTACTAAAACAAGCACACACTCATCCATACAGGCAGTCTCACAATCACACACTCTCACATATACCCACTTATACACTCTTACACACATATATACTGCCTTTCACATATGTAGTTACTGACACATGTACAACTGAGATATACATTCAATCGCTAACACACTCATACATACACTCACCCAACCATACAGTCCATCACAGTTGCACTCTTAAAACCATGCACCATAGAATCACCCACTCACACTTCTATGCACAGAGTCACACACACCCTACCCACACAAACACTCAGGCACCCGTACAGCTACTCAGACAACCAATCAATAACCCATATAGACACTCATAGCTATTCACAAAACCATGCAGCCACTTAAACACCAACACACAGACACATACAGACATTCACACAGTTTAGTCACTAGTCTGCAGTAAGATACATTTAATGACTCACTTAGAGTCAGTTACGCACCTAGAAAATCACCCACACACTTAATACACCCACTCATTCTTCCATAGGCCTTTCACTATAAATATACAAAACATATTTAAACTTTTAAGAAAAACACACATTCACTGGATGATGTCATCAGTGATGTCATGAGATGTCATCAGTGATGTCATGAGTGATGTCACTGACCATGTCATGAGTGATGTAATATGTGACGTCATCAGCAGTGCATTGCGGGGGCGCGAGTTATAGTTAGCTGAACTAACTATAACAGGGGAATTTCTAGGGTTTTGTACAAGTGAAAAGTCCAGCTAACTATAACGCCCCTGAAATCTATGGTTTTTTCAGTGAATATATATATATCTGAAACTAAAAGTTAAACTGAAAGTGGCAGTTTCATAATAAAGTTAACAAATTAGAATAACAAGGTTTGTGTGCAACGAAAATGCTTCAATTGAAACTTTTTTTGAAAAAAAGCTGTAGTTACAGGATTGGAACAGGTGGGGACTCGGGAGGCAAGAACTGGGAATGTATTTAGTGATTGTTTATATTTTTTGTGGTGATTCACTAGATTTGTTTCTCCCAGAAGGGGCTTCTTGCCCTGAAACACCTGGAAATAACATGCTGTGATAATCTATGATACAGCTGGCTCTGCTTTATTATTGCCAAAGGATAGTTGCTTTTAGAATTTATTTAGATGACATTTCTTACCTGTAACTGCAATTCTTCACCAGGGGTGTCTTCATACATTCATAGTTCTTAGGACATTTCTGCATGATCCCAAGAAACTTTAAAGGTGCGATTTACCATATTATTGTTTTTAAAAATTGACATCTAAAAACAATTGACTTTAAAAAAAAAAACTTATAACCACTTATGTAGAGGCAGGGAGTATGGTAGAGTTCACAATGAGTGCCCTGAACCTGCTGGATGTCTTTGGTTGGAGGGGTTAGTTTTTATTGTACTGAAGACACAAACGATTGAGAACTATAATTACAAGCAAGAAACAATTCCATATCCATCACAGGATAATATTTAGCATTCCAATTAGTTAGGATGAACTAGAAATGAGTACCTCTAAGGAGGAGTAGGGCAAGGAAGAAATTACTGCATGCCCTCACAAAAGATTCTTGAGGGTAAACTACTCTGCCCTAGAATCTGCCTTAATATTAGAGTCACTGCAGTAGTTCAATTCTTCAGGATGCCATAATAACTATTACTGCAATAGCAGGTTAGTGATGACATGGACATGTTTTAGAAAGCTCACTAAAATACTGCTGTTCACGATGTGGGTTCTAGATGAACTTGAAGTGCTAACTCCCACCATGAGTGAAGACACCAGGAATGAAGAAAGAATATGTTATTGAATGCAGTGATGTATCTGCCTGTCGACAAACATCCTTGAGCCACAATGCTCACGGTGATTATGTGACTAACTGACTATTGTGTGATGATGAGTTGATTTAGGTGAGAGAACACCTCAGAGACAGAAGATGGACGAGGAATACTGTAGACAGAACTTGAGCAGACTGAACATAAAACAGGCTACAAGGTTCTGTGGCAGAACTAAAGTATAAACTATCCCTAATTTTGTAAAGATCTGGTAAAGCGATAGTGTTACCTAAAGACTACTTCAGAATGCCAGGAGGTCATCCAGCAACTGCAACATGGTGTAGAACAAGTTACTTACCTTCGGTAACGCATTTTCTGGTGGATACAGTATCTGCCTGTGGATTCCTCACCTTGTGAATATCCCCTGCGCCAGCAACATTCGAAAACTTTTGTAGCAATCCACGCCGATGAGGTCGAAGATGACGTCACAGAGACAAGGCTCCGCTCGCGACTCCGCTGACGTCACCGGCTCAATAAGAAGACTCGTCGGCGTAATGACATCAGTTCCGCCCTTTTTTCCGTGCCTTCGAGGCACACGGACGGACTGACAGCAATATATACTCAGTATACACAGTACATAATATACAAGCAACACACACAGTGTGGAGAATAAATAGAAAGGCAAAAGAAATAACACACTGCCTTTGATAATAACAAATACATTTTGAAAAACCATCATATACATAAGTTATACAAGGGTGGACAAAGGGGAGGCGGGTGGGTCAGTGAGGAATCCACAGGCAGATACTGTATCCACCAGAAAAAGCGTTACCGAAGGTAAGTAACTTGTTCTTCTGATGGATACATCTGCCAGTGGATTCCTCACCTTGTGAATAGATTCCCACAGCAGTCCCACTCCAGGAGGAGGGTGTCCACCCTTCTATACCGGAAAGTCCTGAAGGACGGAACGAGCAAAGTGTCCTTCCCTCCTCACCTCAGTGTCTAAGCAATAATGTTTTGCGAAAGTGTGGAGGGAGGCCCAAGTTGCCGCCCTACAAATGTCCTCCACAGGAACACCCCTAGACAAAGCAGAAGTGGAAGACTTCGCTCTAGTAGAATGGGCCCTTAAACCCTCTGGAGGTTCCTTACCAGCCAAAGAGTAGCATATCTTGATGCACAAGACAATCCATCTGGAAAGGGTGCGCTTGTGCACCGCTCTGCCTTTCCTGCAGCCAACAAAGCCCACGAAGAGCTGGTCATCAACTCTGAAGACTTTTGTCCTGTCCAGGTAGAAGCTCACCGCCCTCTTAGGGTCCAAGCGGTGAAGTCTCTCCTCCTCCTTGGAAGGGTGAGGGGGGGGGGGAGGATAGAAGGTAGGAAGCGTAATGGACTGCCCCAGATGGAAGGGAGTTACCACCTTAGGCAGAAATGCAGCCCTGGTCCTGAGTACCATTCTTTCAGCATGAATGGTCAAGAAAAGAGGTTTTGAACTTAGAGCCTGAAGCTCACTTAGCCTCCTTGCCGAGGTGATTGCAATGAGAAAAACCATCTTAAAAGACCACAGTCTCAAAGGACACTTGTGTAAGGGCTCGAAGGGAGAACCCATAAGATAAGTCAAGACAAGGTTTAAGTCCCATTGAGGCACAATAAAGGGAGTAGGAGGAAACCTGTTTGTACGGCCCTTTAGAAATCGTAGAACAATAGGTGATTTGAACAATGACGGCTGATCTGGCAAGCAAAGGAAAGCCGACAAAGCCGATAAATATCCCTTAACAGTAGCCACAGCAAATCCTTGCTGAGCAAGAGAACGGGCAAACTGCAGAATGTCAGATAAACGAGCCCTCAAAGGATCAACTGACTTCTCTCCACACCAGATTACAAATTTAGACCACCTATAGGAATAGATCGATTTGGTGGAATGACGTCTGGCAGACAAAATTACATCTACCACATCAGGTGGGAGAGAAAATGAATTCAGGTTGCCCCATTCAATCTCCAGGCATGAAGATGTAAGCTCTGGAGGTGGGGGTGTAGAACCTGCCCCTCCGATTAAGAGAGGAGGTCTGCCCTCAGAGGGAGACGGAGCAGAGGGCACGAGGAGAGGTGGAGAAAAGCTGTGTACCACACCCTTCTTGGCCAATCCGGGGCGATCGATATAACTTGGGCCCGGTCTTGGCGAATCTACCTCAGAACCCGAGGAATCAAGGGTATGGGAGGAAACGCGTAAAGGAGTTGTGAGCCCCAACTCAACTGAAACGCGTCCCCCAACGCTCCCTGCATCAGAAACTGCACAACAGAATGACCGGCAGTGAGCGTTCTCGTGAGTGGCAAACAGGTCCACCCGAGGGGTTCCCCACATCCGAAAGACGTAACGAACCACCTCCAGATGGAGCCTCCACTCGTGGTCGGCGGAGAACTGCCGACTGAGACTGTCTGCACGTACGTTCAACACCCCGGCCAGATGATTTGCCATCAGACAAATCTGATGGTCCTGAGCCCAGGACCATAAACGCAGAGCCTCTCTGCAGAGACAAAGAGACCCCACTCCTCCCTGCTTGTTGACATACCACATCGCGGTAGTGTTGTCCGTCAGGACTTGAACAGACTGACCGCGAAGGGAAGGGAGGAAGGCCTTGAGTGCCAAACGAATCACCCGCAATTCCAGAAGGTTGATGTGAAGCAACCTTTCCTCTGGAGACCAAAGACCTTTGATCTCCAGATCCCCCAGATGCGCACCCCACCCTAAAGTGGATGCATCCGTTATCACCGTGGCCACCGATGGAGGTAGATGGAAGGGCTTTCCTTGGGACAGATTGCCCTCCACACTCCACCAAGACAGATCCGCCGCAGCTTCTCTGGAGATCCTCACAGACTCCCTGAGATCTCCTTTGTGCTGATACCACTGCCTGCGGAGGCACCACTGGAGCGCCCTCATGTGCCAGCGTGCATGGTTGACCAACAGAATGCAAGAAGCAAACAGACCGAGCAGGCGAAGGACCTTCGACCGCTCCATTGCAAAATAAAGGAATCATTTCCTGCATGTCGAGAATCCTTTGAGAAGGAGGGAATGCTCCACACAGTAGTGTCCAGTACCGCACCTATGAACAGGTTGCGCTGAGAGGGCACCAGGTGAGATTTGGGCACGTTTATCGAGAAACCCAATTTGAACAACAGCTGAGTTGTATCCTGCAGATGATGTAGCACCTTCTCTGGCGACTCCGCTTTGATCAGCCAGTCGTCCAGATAGGGGAAAACGGAAATCCCCGACCTTCTGAGATGGGCTGCAACCACTGCCATCACCTTCATGAAGACTCGGGGTGCAGTAGTAAGACCAAACGGAAGGACCGAAAAACTGATAATGTTGTGATCCTACCGTAAACCGGAGATACTTCCTGTGCGACTTCTGGATGGAGATGTGGAAATACGCATTCTGCAAGTCGATCGACACCATCCAGTCCTCCCGATTCAGCGCTTGAAGAACATGCGCAAGGGTGAGCATCTTGAACTTCTCTTGCTTCAGATAAAGATTCAAGATCCTGAGGTCCAATATTGGACGCAATCTGCCGTCCTTTTTCGGAATCAGGAAATACCGGGAGTAGCATCCCTGACCCCTCTCCTGCTCTGGAACCACCTCTATCGCACCTTTCTGTAGTAACTTCAGGACTTCCTCCTGTAGGAGAAGACGGTGGTTCTCTGAGCAAGCCCCTTGACAAGGAGGGTAATTTGGAGGGAATTCCCGAAAGGGAAGGGCGTACCCATTTTCTACAAGATCTAGAACCCAAAGATCTGTAGTAACAGATTCCCAATCTTGTAGAAAATGGGTAAGCCGGCCCCCCCACAGGACCAGCATGATCCAGAATGGCGGATCTAGGGCTGCTTTGCAGTGGTGGGAGGGGCTGAGGAGGAGGAGGAGGAGGAGAGCTGATGGCCACGTGTGCGACCCCTGATTCTGCCTCTGTATCCCTTATACAGAGAGCTCTGCTGTTGTTGCTGCTGTTGCTGCTGGGTCTGCCTGTAGGAACGAAAGGTTGCCCTTCCGAAACCCCAGTATCTTTTAAACGATCCCCTTGACTGGGATTGAAGGCCCAAAGACTTAGCCGTAGCCTGGCTTTCTTTAAAACGTTCAAGAGCAGCATCTGCCTTTTTACCAAATAGTCCCGAGCCATCAAATGGCAAGTCCAACAACGTTGATTGCACATCAGGGGAAAACTCTGAAGACTTAAGCCACGCACCCCTCCTAGTGGCAACAGAAGACCCCATGACTCTTGCCACTGAATCCGCCGTGTCCAGACCACTCTGTATCACCTGGCGTGCTGCTGCCTGGGCATCCGACAAAACCTCATTAAAGCCAACTCTATCCTCCTCAGATAGCTTTGGAGCCAGTTTCTTTGCAGTATCCATGAGCGCATGAATATAGCGTCCCAAAAGGCAAGTGGCATTTGTAGATTTAAGGGCCATACTGGCCGATGAAAAGACCTTCTTGGCCGACTGATCTAGTTTTTTAGCCTCCCTGTCACTCGGGACCTAAGGAAACGCACCCTTAGATTTCCCTGAACAAGCAGCCTGAATAACCAGGCTCTCAGGCGAAGGATGTGAAGTTAAAAACTCTGGGTCCCCTATACCTTCTGGCAACAGTCTTGGAAACTGCGGGAGCAGAAAAAGGCTTACGCCACACCTTCCTCACAGGATCTATAATAGCCTCATTAAAAGGCAACAATGGTTCTGAAACCGTAGTAGGAGAATGCAGTACCTCTGTTAGAATGTTTGATTTAAATTCAGTTGTAGGCAACTGCAGATCCAACAGCTCAGCTGCCTTCCTTATGACTGCATGATATGGATCCACATCCTTTGACGGATCATCAGAAGGTGGAGTAATTTCCCACTCAGGAGATAAATCCAAGCCACTGGCCTCCTTAAGTTCTTCAAAAACTTCATCCGACTCCACAAGCTCTCCTTCTGCCTCTTCCAAAAGGTACCTTTGCTCATCAAGCACCCTTTGAGCCTCCCTCCTAGACCGGATTCGTACAACCGGCGTCGGCGGCACCGTGATCGAATCCGCCGGCGCCGGCGTCCAACGTGGATCCACAGGAGCAGCCGGCGTCGAACGAGGTCGAGTCGGCGCCGGTGAAGAAGGACGGGGCGTCGATGTTCTTGGCGCCGGTAGATGAGAAGACGGCGCCGCCGGGAAAAATGGCATGAAAGGGGCCTGCGGATATGCCTGAGGCACCCCCGGACTGTACGCCATGGGACCCATGGGACCCGAAGGTGCACCAGTGGAGTACATGGCTCTTGAAAATACCCCGTACATTGCATTTAAATAATGCGTGGGGTCCTGACCTCACCAAGTTGGTGGTAATTTGCGATTTCTTAAGGAGAAATCGCACAACTTGGGTGCGTGTTACATAGCATTTAAGAAATCGCAATTTGCGCTTTCTTAAATGCTTACGCAAACTTATGAAATCGCAAAATTAGCGATTCCTTAAGAATGCGAGGCTGAAATGCCTCATACATCTCATTTTGCGATTTTGTATTCGCAAACGCTGTTTTTTTGCGATTCGCGTTTGCGAATACAAAATCGTTTGATACATATGCCCCCATGTGATCATTATTAAAAGGAACATTAAACAAAAAAATATTAATAATTGCACAAAAATCTTTTTTTCTTTTTTATGATCTTTATAATGTCTAATAATCCTACTGTAACAAATATATAAGTTCCTAGCATCAAAGTTGAATTTGAGCAGCACTTTACCACAATGTGGGGAGTGAAATGTGAAATTTCACTTTACCCAGGCATATAAAAACTTATTTTATAAGGATGTACCTTATACATCTCTGACCCCCCACACCTGGGATATCTAGGGGAGACCCTGGGGGTCCCTAATATGCCAAAACATTGTAGGTTATTCATTTTTAAGTGCCCATACCACCAAAGTCGAGTTTGGGCACAATTTACTTTTTAAAAGCAGTCCTGGCACCCAGGGCTGTTTTCAAACTGATCTCAGGTTTCAGCAGTGCACACATGCAACTGCAGAACAAGCAGCCGGCCTCTAAACTTCTAGAAAGCACACCACACACGAATAAAAAAAGGTATTAAAAAAACCAGCAGAAGTTAGATCCTACCTTTCAAATTATTAGCACACAGGTACGGAACAGGATTACTTTTCAACTGTGCTTTCCCAGAGTTACTTTGAATTGGAAAACCGCATGGAAATAGCCTTGCACAGACGTGGGACAGCTGGTTTAAGGGGCAGAGGTCGATTTCTGTATTTAGAAGACCAGCAAAATGCCACATAGGAGGGGTTTTTGTAATAGGTTTGTTTTGGCACTTCGACCTCGGAAAAGATTCTGAAGGAAGGGATGACAGCGCAAAGAGAAAGAGAAGCTTTGCTTATTATTTTTGGCAAAGGACCAGGTAGGTTTTGCGCAGTCATAAGAAGCAAAGGAAAGACAGTAACGTGTGTGGGCCCTGTGTAGAGCACAGCTCTGCCATGTATGTAGAAATAATGCTTTTAGTTTAAAGATTACTGTGCAAGGGCTACAATAAGGAGGCAATTAAATTCAGTTAGCATTCATGCACCCTCATGTTACACTAGTACAATTGCTAAAGGAACTGGTAGTTGGTTATTAATGTTTTCTAGCTAGCTCAATGTGCAATCTACCTCCTCCAAGTTTGTTTGTGCCCAGCTGCCAAAAATGGGAGTAAATATTAACGACAGAAGGTCACCTGTTTCAGGTTACCTACTGTCGAATGAGGGGGGGAGGGGGGGGGGAAGACTAGCTCCTGGGCAAATTAAAGATAACTAAAATTAAGTAACACTGTCATTTTTCTTGATTTATGTGCTCTCTCCCTCTTTTTCTCACTCTCTCTTGAGCCTGTCTAAGCTGTCTAGGAACGGCAATGAGAGTTTTAATTGGCTATTCAGTAATACTGTTTTAAAATTATTGTTAACATTAACACAATGAATAAAAAAAATACGCCATGTTGCTGCCCATCCTGTCTGATGAAATTATGAAAGGATGAGTAGTCTAGATTGATGCTACTAGTCTCTTATTAGTCTGTGTAATTGAGCTGACAGGATCCCTGTTAAATTAGCAGTTTTAGATTTTCCCGCTGTGCCTATAACATGAGAGCATGGTCCTAAGTGTAAAATGTAGGTGTTTTTACGTAAGAAAAATCATTTTAGAAGTGTCTGCAGTCCTGTACAAGTAGTGCGAGGTTATGACTTATGAAACACAAGCTTGTTAAGACAAGAAGCACAAAAGAATGCTTGTTCTAAAAAATTCCGTTTCTTGAGGTTCTTCAGATGAATAATATAGGAATAAACAAATGTAAGGATTTAGAGGTTGTCCGTATTGTTTTTCTCTTTCCCTCAGAATTGAGTAAATAAACATAGACTTCCTTGGCTGTTTCAAATAGTGTAACGTTTTACTCTTGTCAGTTCACCAGAAAGTTCCTTTCATACTCACCAATAGGTCCAGGGTGTTTTTTTACTCTCAGATAGATTAAGTGGTTCTTGGGTGCCTTGCTAATGTATGGGGTATGGGGCGCCCCAAGCAAAAAAAAAAAATTTGTTTTGGAAATAGAGTATCCTCTCTGTTGATAGATTATTTGTATGCCTTGTCTAAAGATTCTTTGTTCTGTCCACCAATAGATATCTGATGCCCTACAACCATTGCCAGAGGGGCCCGGACATCAGATCCAGCTTGGGGAGTCAGCGCCATTCCAGCTTGAAGCCAGGGTAAAGGGAACCAGCACAGGCATTGCTGGCAACTAGGACCTCAGTGAAGGTAGAAGGCCGGAAGCACTGGGACGTGAAGTGTGTACCCCTGCCACTGTCTTGGGCGAAAGACGGGGTCACAAATCAGAATGGAGAAGTTGTGGATCCAGTTTTTGATGCCCAGCTGAGAGAGTCACAGACCGACAAGGACGGCAAGGAAGCTTTTGCTTGAGGTGACCCCCTTTGAAACAAGGGTTGCTTCAGATATCCCAGCATCAGGCCTCTGAGTCCTGGTCCCTAAGTGAATGGAAGTCTGCACCTCTGTTTGTTGATCAAGGAGATGCCTGAGCACACTGGGTACAATCTGTGGCCCCGACAAAAGAGCAGTGCACCAGCGGAGCAACACAGGAGTTAGAGAAGGACTTGAGTTCAGGGTACAGGTGCTGTGCCTTTGGTGCCTGTTAGATTAAAGTGAAGAAAACTGGTGCACTGCCTAAGACACTGGACAGGATCGCTGAGGGCATTTGCCCCGGAGGATGATTGCCCTATCCTGAAAGAAGAAACGTTTCCCTTAAAACTGGGCCGTGATTGTTTTCTTGAGTTGTAAGTTGTGCAGCTCCACTGTTGGAAAATAACTTTTGATGAACGATAGGAGCCTGCCTGTGAGGCTCAGACGGACACAGGGAGAAGACTCCCCTCTGGCTGGTTGTACAGCGGCTTCTATTCTTTAAGTACTTTTTAGCAATGTACCCCTTTGGTCGTCCTATTTTTGAGGAAGAGCAGCCCTTTGCGGCTCCTCGTCCTAATTCCCATGGCCCCGTTTGGTCCTACTGGTCCTCTGAAGCGAAAATTGTTTTTGTAATGATCCTTGTATTTTCTTTAACCTCTTCCATGCTCATGACGTCTCTCGGCCGTCATGAGTCACGATGGGCGTGTGCAGACGACGGCCGGGAGACGTCATGACCACGCCCGCGATCGTAATGTCAGCTCTGCGGTAGCGCTGCGGCGGAATTTGCGCCGCAGCGAAGAGGTGAACAAGTTACTTACCTTCGGTAACGCTTTTTCTGGTGGATACAGTATCTGCCTGTGGATTCCTCACCTTGTGAATTTCCCCTGCGCCAGCATTCCACGGAACTTTTCTTCCCCAGCACTCCACGTCGACATGGGCGACGTCATAATGCATCGGCTCCGCTCGCGACTCCGTATGACGTCACCGGAGCCAGCATCGGCATCATGGTAATTAACAGAAGGTAATTGTAACTGAAAAACGCAATAAAAATTGTTTTTGCAAAAAAAAAAAAAAAAAAGACGTCACCGGAGCCATAAGAAGCCCACGTCGGCATGATGACGTCAGTTCCACCCATTTTTTCCGTGCCTTCGAGGCGAACAGGTGGACCAACGACAAACTCAAAGTATACACAGTATACAATATACCAACACATATGCATAGTATACAAAGGAAAGGAATGCTAAATAAACAAACATTTCCTACAAATGTACAAGAAAGTGTAAAAAACATATCAACAAGACCTATTTCATGGTATACAAAGGTGGACAATGGGGAGGCGGGTGGGCCAGTGAGGAATCCACAGGCAGATACTGTATCCACCAGAAAAAGCGTTACCGAAGGTAAGTAACTTGTTCTTCTGATGGATACATCTGCCAGTGGATTCCTCACCTTGTGAATAGATTCCCACAGCAGTCCCCACTCCCGGAGGAGGGTGTCCACCTTCCTACACCAGAAAGTCTTGCAACACAGAGCTTGCGAAGTGGCCATCCCTCCTCATCTCAGAGTCCAAGCAATAATGCTTTGCGAAAGTATGGAGGGAGGCCCAAGTCGCAGCTTTACAAATATCTGCCACAGGAACACCCCGGGCCAAAGCAGATGTAGACTATTTTGCTCTAGTCGAATGAGCTCTAATACCCTCAGGAGGGGTCTTACCAGCCAGGGTGTAGCAGATCTTGATGGCAAGAATAATCCATCTCGACAAAGTGCGCTTGTGCACTGCTCTTCCTTTTGAATGACCAACATAGCCAATGAAGAGTTGATCATCTAGACAAAAGTCTTTAGTCCTGTCCAGATAAAAACTCACAGCCCTCTTTGGATCCAGGCGATGGAGTCTTTCCTCCTCCTTGGAGGGATGAGGAGGGGGATAAAAAACAGGGAGAGTAATAGACTGCCCCAAATGAAACGCAGTAACAACTTTTGGCAGGAAACCAGCCCTGGTCCTGAGAACCATCCTTTCAGCATGTAATGTAAGAAAAGGGGGTTTAGAACTAAGAGCTTGAAGCTCACTCACCCTCCTTGCCGAGGTTATGGCTACAAGAAAGACCACCTTAAAGGACAACAGCCTCAAAGGATAGCTATGCAGAGGCTCAAATGGGGACCCCATCAGAAAGGTTAAAACAAGATTAAGGTCCCACTGTGGTATTACAAAAGGAGTGGGAGGAAACATGTTTGTAAGGCCCTTGATAAATCTCAGAACAACCGGAGATTTAAATAGTGACGGTTGATCAGGAAGGCATAGAAAAGTCGATAAGGCAGATAAATAGCCCTTAACCGTGGCTACAGCACAACCCTGCTGGGCCAAGGAAAGAGCAAACTGGAGCACATTAGAAAGATGCGCTTTTAAAGGGTCAATGGATCTCTCTCCACACCATTTTACAAATTTAGACCACCTGTAGGAGTAAATGGACTTGGTGGAGTGTCGCCTGGCCGATAAAATAACATCCACCACATCAGGCGGGAGAGAGAAGGAACTCAGGTTGCCCCGTTCAATCTCCAGGCATGAAGGTGTAAGCTCTGGAGGTGGGGGTGTAGAACCTGCCCCTCCGATTGCGAGAGGAGGTCTGCCCTCAGAGGGAGACGGAGCGGAGGGCACGAGGAGAGGTGGAGAAGACCTGCGTACCACACCCTTCTTGGCCAATACGGGGCGATCAAAATAACTTGGGCCCGGTCTTGGCGAATCTTCCTCAGAACCCGAGGAATCATTGGTATGGGAGGAAACGCGTAAAGGAGTCGTGAGCCCCAACTCAACTGAAACGCGTCCCCCAACGCTCCCTGCATCTGATACTGGAGACTGCAGAAAGACGGGCAGTGAGCATTCTCGTGAGTGGCGAACAGGTCCACCCGAGGAGTTCCCCACATCCGAAAGACGTGACGAACCACCTCTGGATGAAGCCTCCACTCGTGGTCGGCGGAGAACTGCCGACTGAGACTGTCTGCACGTACGTTCAACACCCCGGCCAGATGATTTGCCATCAGACAAATCTGATGGTCCTGAGCCCAGGACCATAGGCGTAAGGCCTCTCTGCATAGACAAAGAGACCCCACTCCTCCCTGCTTGTTGACATACCACATCGCAGTAGTGTTGTCTGTCAGGACTTGAATAGACTGACAGCGAAGGGAAGGGAGGAAGGCCTTGAGTGCCAAACGAATCGCCCGCAATTCCAGAAGGTTGATGTGCAGCAACCTTTCCTCTGGAGACCAAAGACCCTTGATCTCCAGATCCCCCAGATGAGCACCCCACCCTAAGGTGGAGGCATCCGTTATCACCGTGGCCACCGATGGAGTCAGATGGAAGGGCTTTCCTTGAGACAGATTGCCCTCCACGCTCCACCAAGATAGATCCGCTGCAGCTTCTCCGGAGATCCTCACTGACTCCCTGAGATCTCCGTTGTGCTGATACCACTGCTTGCGGAGGCACCACTGGAGCGCCCTCATGTGCCAGCGTGCATGGCTGACCAACAGAATGCAGGAAGCAAACAGACCGAGCAGGCGAAGGACCTTCAGAACTGGAACAACCGCTCCATTGTGGAAGAAAGGGACCATCTCCTGAATGTCGAGAATTCTTTGTGGAGGAGGAAATGCTCGACACACAGTAGTGTCCAGTACCGCCCCTATAAACAGGTTGCGTTGAGAGGGCACCAGGTGAGATTTGGGCACATTGATTAAAAAACCCAAGTCGAATAACAGCTGAGATGTTACCTGCAGATGACGCTGCACCATCTCTGGGGACTCTGCCTTCAGAAGCCAGTCGTCCAGGTAGGGGAAAACTGGAATCCCCGACCTCCTGAGATGAGCAGCCACCACTGCCATCACCTTTGTGAAGACTCGAGGTGCGGTAGTAAGACCAAATGGGAGGACCGCAAACTGGTAGTGTTGCGACCCAACCGTAAAACGGAGATACTTCCTGTGCGACTTCAGGATTGGGACATGAAAGTATGCATCCTGCAAGTCGAGCGACACCATCCAGTCTCCTTGCTGCAACGCTTAAAAACCTGCGCAAGGGTCAGCATCTTGAATTTCTCCTGTTTCAGGTAAAAGTTCAAGATTCTGAGGTCCAGTATTGGACGCAATCTGCCATCCTTTTTGGGAATCAGGAAATACCGGGAGTAGCATCCCTGACCCCTTTCCTGCTCCGGAACCACCTCTATTGCACCCTTTTGAAGCAAAGCTAGAACCTCTTTCTGCAGGAGAAGCAGATGGTCCTCCGAGCAGTAACCTTGGCAAGGAGGGTAAGGGGGAGGAAACTCCGAAAGGGAAGGGCGTACCCAGTCTCTACGAGGTTCAAAACCCAAAGGTCTGTCGTAACAGATTTCCAACCCCGTAGAAAGTAGGACACCCGACCCCCCACAGGTCTTACATGATCCGGGATGGGGGATCTAGGGCTGCTTCCCTGAAGCCTCATTGGGAGCAGAGGAGGAGGAAGAAGAAGAGGGGTTGCGTCCAGAACCTCTCCGACCCCTTTGTCTCCCTCTATAGGATCTATAGAGGGGATTCTGCTGTTGCTGCTGAGGCTGTCGGAAGGAGCGAAAGGATGATCTTCCAAATCCTCTAAACTTCTTAAAACCAGAACCCTTAGCAGGAGCTTGCAGACCCAAAGACTTAGCCGTTAACCTGCTGTCTTTAAATCTTTGTAGGGCAGAGTCTGCCTTCTCTCCAAACAACTTCTGCCCATCAAACGGCAAATCCACTAAAGTGGCCTGAACATCCGCGGAGAAACCCGACGAACGAAGCCATGCCTGCCTTCTTGCGGCTATGGATGAGCCCATTATCCTCGCCACCGAATCCGCCGTATCCAGCCCTGATTGGATTACCTGTCTGGCAGCGGCCTGAGTGTCTGCAACTACCTCCAAGAAGGACGTCTCATCGCCCTCAGACAGCTTAGGGGCTAAAGACTTTATTGAGTCCATCAAGGCATGCAGGTAACGACCCAGCAAGCACGTGGCATTGGAAGACTTTAGTGCCATACTTCCTGAAGAGAAAGTCTTTTTAGCCGCCTGGTCCACCTTTTTGGACTCCCTATCTGCAGGAGACTGAGGGAAAGCCCCCGAAGCGTGCTTTGAGCAGGAAGCCTGCACAACTAGGCTCTCTGGAGACGGGTGCGTAGATAGAAAATCCGGATCCCCAGGCACCACCCTATATCTTCTCGCCACCTGTCTGGAAACCGCCGGAAAAGAAAGTGGTTTCCGCCATACCTCCAAAACAGGTTACAAGATGGCCTCATTAAAAGGCAGTAAAGGCTCTGACGTGGAAGTTGGAGAGTGTAGCACCTCCGTCAGCAAGTTCGACTTGTACTCTACTGAGGGTAACTGTAAATCTAACAGTTCTGCAGCCTTTTTAATAACAGTATGGTAGGGTGCCAGCTCTGGTGGTGGAGAGGATCTTGATGAGGTGTGCTCCCACTCCGGGGTCGTATCCAGGCCACTAGCCTCTTGTATTCCCTCAAATTCTTCAGAAGATGTGTCAACCTCACCTTCCTCTACCTCTGCCCTATACCTTCCTTCCTCCAAAACCCTTTGGGCCTCCCTTCTTGATCGAATCCGGGGAGCTGGCGTCGTCGACGTCGTACGCGGCGTCGGTGGAGCCAGAGTTATAGGAGTCGGCGGCGCCGGACGCGGCGCCAATGGAGTCGGCAACGGCGTCGAGGAAGGCTCTGAAGCAGGACGATCCAGCCGAAGCAGTGACGGATCCCCAGACGGCGCCGGAAACTGCCACGAAGGCGCCATCGGCAGAAAGGGCATAAGGGGGCCTGAGCGTAATGCTGCGGCACCCCTAACGAATACGCCATGGGACCCACGGGACCAGTTGGTGCTCCGGATGGGAAGGCCGCCCTATTAAAAATACCATACATGGCATTCAAGAACTGAGTAGAGTCAGTACCTGGAGCAGGAAACTGAGGATAAGGTACAGAACCTGTATCCCTCTGCGGAGTACTTGGCAGCGGCGCCATAGTGTCCTCTACTGGAGCCGTAGAATCTTCAGGCACTGGAGTAGGCTCTTCCCCTTGTTCTTGATCACCATCCGAAACAGGCGACTCCACTGGAACCGGGGACGACGCCGGTGACGGCGCCGGGGACTGCGCCGGTGAACGCGCTGGAGCCCGCTTCGGTGAAGTAGATCCACCCGGAGACTTAGAAGGTGACAAGTCCTTACTTAGACGACGCCGGGGCGAAGCCGACCTCGACTTCCTGCTCTTCGAAGACCGGCTTCGTGAAGAATGTTTCCTTTTCTTGTGATGTTTCCTTGACTTAGACGACCTCGAAGTCGACGACTCCGGCCTCGACTTCTCCTTTTTTCTCCCTCTCTTCTCCTTACCGATCTTTGCCATAAACAGCTTCGCCTTCCTTTCTTTCAATGCCTTAGGATTCATCCTCCTGCAGCATGCACAATCTTCAACATCGTGGTCCGACGAAAGGCACCACAAGCAGTCCTCATGCGGGTCCGTCATCGACATGTGGCCGCCACATTCCCTACAGGGCTTAAAGCCCGACTTCCTCGTCGAAGACATTACAGATTTGACAACAGTAACACCTTACAACTACTAAGTATCAGGAGAGTACTGGAAAAAACCGTTGCGCGTCGACGGTGCGGAAAAAAGGGAACTGACGTCATCACGCCGACGTGGGCTTCTCATGGCTCCGGTGACGTCATACGGAGTTGCGAGCGGAGCCGATGCATTATGACGTCGCCCACGTCGACGTGGAGTGCTGGGGAAGAAAAGTTCTGTGGAATGCTGGCGCAGGGGATATTCACAAGGTGAGGAATCCACTGGCAGATGTATCCATCAGAATAATATTTGCATCAGGATTGTTTATTCTGCAAGAGAAACGTTTTTTTGAACAGTTGACAAATATTACTTTGCCCTCTTCCTGAGCATATTAATTGGTACTCTAGCCCTCATAAAAAGAACACTGGAAAGGTCTATTAAAAAATGTTTTTTTATTAAGATATTATATTAGATATGTGCTGGTGGCTATTCCGACATTAAAATAGATGGTCACTGAAATACATAGGAGCCCTTAAAACATAGAATTGGAATGGATGGTTTTGGGATTTGCTTTCTGCTTGGGATTTGAAAATATTGATAGTTCTGTTTGTAATAATAGCCATTATTTTCTACTGCTATCTGTGTGTTCATTATGACCCAATGCTCTGTTCCCTTTGTGCTCCTGTCTATACCTTATATATATCCGCTTAACAATGTTTAGAATATAAATGCCCACCTAGCAATGGATCAGGATATTAATTGATTATGAGGATAGATGTGCAGGATAACTTCCATGCTTCTATTAATTCATAGCAGAGGTCTTCAGCTAATGCTAAAACAGCCATCTGTGGAAATTAGCTGAAATGGCTTTTAGCATCAGCCGAAGCCATTTTGTTTTTGGCAGCCATTTTAGGTAGCCATGTGCTCGCCATGTGCTTTCTCCCTCTTCACTATTGCCTGCCCTTGTATTCTGCTTGTGTCATCTGTTACAGTTAACTCCTTCAGCACTGAGCTAGAGCCTTGCATATGCTCAGAAAGACCTGTAGCTGCCAGAATGCACCTGCTCTTAGAGAACTGTCAGGCTATTTTAGCTAATGTCAGCAATATTGTAACCCCTCCCACTCTGTTGACTAAGCGATTCTCATGTATCCTTATATGTAACTAGCTATTCATGTGCACACTTGTACTGCCTCTTTTTGAGTCTCCCTGCATGCTCAGCGGTAAATACAGTATAAAAGACCCATGATCTTGTACTCCTTGGACTGCCTCATTACAGTGGCCTGAGGGTACCGTATTGACGCAGTCGCACACATGTGAGGTTAATCAAATTGTTATTTTGATATTCCAGATTCCATGCCAATCTCTTCTTTGTTGGTTTAAGGACCGGTGCATCAGTGAACCCCTAAAAAGGTTTTTTTTCTACACTACAGCCTTTCTTTTCACGCTCACTGTACTGGGCAAGATTTTGGTACAGTTCACTTTACAAAATCCTTTAACTTTGCAGTAAGAGAAAGAAAAGTAAACACAAACCTCCCTATTGACAGAATATGCAGCAATTTGCTATAAGACATTGCCTGACATTTGACTTCTGTATCGTAACGCACAGCAAATGTAAAAATAAAAAAATACATTTTTAAAGCATCCTTATCACTCATTCTCCTTCTGAACTTCAGCATGGTTATTTTTGCTGCAGCACCCTTGGTACTCTAACTTCCAGCGCCTATGTTCCCCTTCCTCCCCAAAAAAAGAATACTTAGTGCCTCACTATGACACCAGGCCGCAGCAGTGGCATCTTGACCACCGCATTACAATCTTACCGAAGGGCTGGCGGTTTTACGGCTGCGGTGCCAGGGTGGCGGAATGCCTCCACTCATAGAAAGAGCCTTGAGCAAATACCGCTGCAGTGCCTCTTTCACGTCAGGCATACTGTTGCCATTCATCATGTCGTGCATGGCACACAGTGCGCGCACAGCAGTGCAAACATGGGGCAGCACAACATGTGCCCCCAGACACAGTCCCCAGAGGCTAAATTGCCCAGGGGCCCTGTTTGTGGCCCCTTACCTGTCTTAAGCAGGACCCAAGAGCCTGTTGTGGCGGCGGCCTCACAATTCGCATCATAAGCCAGCAGTCTGACCCTCAGATATGCAGGTGGTTGGACCGCCAGATTGCAAGGGCGGAACCAGGACCACGAAAGTTGTAATGAGGCACTTAGTATCCTGGCACCCTTCCACATCACCTTCAGTGTTACCTTGCCCCCTTCTCCCTATTATTTTAAAAATATATATTAGGTGACCTGTCACCCACTCCCACCAACCTCTGTATTTACCCTTCCCCATTTAAAACAATGGTGTTTTAGCAGACACACACACCACCATCTCTTCCCCTACACAGATAAAAGAAAAAAAAAAAAAAAGAAGATTACCTGGTCCTACGCCTTCCTCTCCCACACAATCTCTTCAGTTTCCCACCCTTTCCCCACTTGAAGCTGTGCTTTCAGTTCTGCATCGGACCAGACAGCCGACATCACACAGACAGGCTCTATGAAAGCCCTTTCCGCGTGCCCTGGGATTCCTTTATGGTGTAGCAACGAGAAACAACTTTTTAGGTCTCGGCTGGCGTTGGAGCGCATGCTCTCCTCGCGACTTATAGTAATCAAGTTACTTTTGAGAAGGGGACTCAAGCCCCGCCCCTCTTTTCCATTGGCTGGGATCACCGTTTATGCTAAACGGTGGCCAGCCTTTGGAAAAGAGCTTTGTTTGTTACCTCCCTTTGGCTTTTTCAGACGGCCCACTTGGACGGGCTTGCCTGCTTTCCGTGCGTCGTAAACGTTTTCTTATCTTTATGGGGCCATGTGTTTAAACACATGGCCCCATAAAGACAAGCTCCGGCGTGTCACCAAACAAAAGCCAAGAATTAAATATCTCGGCTGTCACATTTCACTCCCTCCAACCCCCACCGGTGAGAGTGGTTTCCCTGCACACTGCCCAGTCCCTCTGCTCGTTCTTCAGAGGTTCTCTTGTATCCCTTTTCTCCTGCCCTCTGACTTGCCCCTCACTGCTCTCACCCCCCCCTCTCTCAGGGCCTGGGGCGGGAGGGGGGCCTGGTCTGAACTTTGCTCTTCACATCCCGGGAGAGCTGCGCACAGGGTTGTTTACCCTCTCCTCGCCTCCCGCCCTCTCGTGGGTGTCCCGTATCACTCCCCAGGGCTGGCCTGCCTCCCCTCGCGCAGATGGCGCTAGGTAGGGCTGCTTGGAGGGGCCCTGCAAAGCAACAGGCAAAGGACAACGCAATTCAAACCCAGAACCTGGGAGAATTCCGGACACAAACATTGGAAAAATGCCTATCAAACCCAAGGAGATGTGAGCCCTGACATTACAAGTAAGTCCACACGTAGGATCCGCAGCACCCACATCCTACAGTGTAATGGGGCGGCATCGAAAACCAGACGGACGAGTCCCCAGAAATCTAACCTCTAAAAGGACTGCCGTTCATGCAGACATACACCGTGCGCATCAGCGGGGCGACGGCAGGGCGCGCAAGTAATCGGATGATGGGTTCACTCTACAGCAGGAGGTGTGCGAAGGCCCCTTTTATTTATACCTAGCCTAGAGAAGTGCATTTTTACTACGCTGCTTACACGAGGGAGTTAAACCTCGACCGGTGAAAACATACATTTGTGCAGATATCGGCACAAATGTCAGTGCACAGTTTCTGCAGTCTGGTCCATGTCCCTACCGTGAAACCTTGCAATAGCCACAGGTCTGATACTTGGCTCCTTAAGACTGGATATGGGGATTGGCTGCAATCCATGCCTGCCATGACCTATGACAGTAAATAATGTTGTCTTGGTCTCAGATATGCCCCTCTACCTTATCCTGGCCTGCTGCACGCATTATTGCCTGATTTGGAGCGCAGACTGTAAGAGCCTCTCTATTGTAAGGAGATTTAAAGGAGTTAAAAGTTAGTGAGGAGGAGGCGGGGTAGAGAGCCATGCAGTCGAGTATCAAGAGACAGAAGCACAAAACCGTACTAATTCAAGCTCACAGAAGACGGATTCATTTTTAAGTATTTTGAATCCTGGTGCTGCCAGTTTCCAGGAGATTGCAGTGCCTCCGGCTGGTTAGAGTCCGATTTTTGTTTTGTTCAGCTGACCATTCCTCCGCATGGGCCTCACTCGAGCACAAAAGAGTGGACGCTTTTTTTGTTTATGTGCATCCATGCATCCCGTTTTGACCTCCGATGTGTTGGAACAGAGGCCCGAGCTACAGTTAAGCTGCTTCTGTAAATGGCGCAATACAACAGGGCGCGTCAGTAATGTGTTGCTTGTGTGCAAGTGAAGGATGTCATTTTAGATGAAACCCCCACAGAGAAGCACGTGCATATCTTTTAAACATGCTGCCAGTGTTTTCCAGACATTTCTACAATGATACTGTTGCTTTTTAACATTTGATGCCTTAATAATTTAATTTGCTTCTATTGTAGATGGTGTATACATAGTGCTTACTAGCCCTAACGAGGCGCTGCAGAGCTCCACAGCGAGTAGCACATTACTCTAGATTCCCGGGTACCTTTTCCTACTAGGATCAGTGGCCTTAGGGTGGTCAGGTTTGTGCTCTCGAATACCTTGTACATTTACCCTACTCTTTTGAACATGGTTTCGATAATTGAAGCTGTTTAATAAAAGGGAAGATGTGGGGTGGTGTTGGAAGTTGTGGACGTGTGTGGCTTTTTGAGGGATAAATACTTCGTAAAAGATGTATGTCACGAAAGCATGGTTGGGAGTCCTACAGTGAAGGGAGAGGTTGTTTTTTTATTATTTCAGTTAATGTTATGTATGTATAATATATACATTTATGTAGACATATACACACACATTTAAATATGTTCCTAAACGTTAGCTTTGGTGTAGCACTGCCTTGCTGGCTGCTAGAGCCACAGTGACCCCCCTTATGTTCATTGGACGGTAAATATTGACTTAACAAGAAACGCTGAGTTCAAGCTTGCATAAATTATGAAGCTCCAGCATGCTCTCTTCAGGGTGGTATGAACCCATCCAAGCTGATAAATATGGAGTGAGGAACATTTCAGTCCAGAACCCCATACCTCTAAGTGCACAATAGTGCCTTGCATTTCTTTGTTTGGAAAGGCCAGGATTAAATAAACACTTTGAAATGGTCTTTGGCGACTTTCACGGCCTTTTGTGCTTGAAGCCTGAAACTTCATTTTATTTCAGGTGACGTGTGTGCCAGATATGTACTTTGTGTTTGTATTCAGTTGGTTGGAGGTGCATCTCTACAAGATATGCATTGTGTGTGGAAGACACTCAGTACTTAAATACCAGGCATTGAATGTGTATACTCAAGTGCTTTAATTGGGCCGGTACGGAGTATCTGCATTTTTTTAATTTGGAAGGGAAAGTACCAGCACTTAGCACTGCTGCAATACATTAAGTGGGAGAGTACCAACACTTACCAGAAGTAATTAGGTACTTGAACAGAAGAGTACCAGCCCTTCGTTTTCCATTTAAATCATTGAATGTGCTGGGGTGGGAGGGGAGGGGAGGGTCATGCAACTGAGCAGTATGGTACAACATACAGTCCTTTAATATTGAGCCGCCTCTGCACTGCATGAAAGCAGAACTCCAGTTGATTCTTTAAGTGTGGGTGTGGATGTTGTGGGGCAAGGTGCACCTCCAGTTGATTGTGAGACCCCTTGACTGGGGCAGAAATGCATGTGTCCATATATCCAGGGGGATGGTGTATGAAATCAAAGGTACAGATGACAGGGTTTCTAGACCTAGACTGCACTCTGTGGCTAAGGGTAACTAACCCAGCAGTGTTTTCATTGTGAACATTGTTGAGGTTTGCAATATAGTGCAATATGACATTGGTGAGTTAGGGTAACGATATTCACAGAACTGAAAAGGATGAGGTTCAGAAACTTATGGAGTGCTAGATTTTGCAGATAGTTACCGCTAGGCTAATGAGGGAACGGAAGGGGTAGGTGTAAAACAAGAGCGTTTGAACTTTGTGTGATGGCATAGCTTTGTTGTTGTTTGGGGGGTGGGGGGGGTGGAAGAAGTATTGCAGTTGTTGCTAAAGACACGGTTACAAAGTTTATGCTTGCACTGGTCTAGCATCTTAATGCGGCTTTATCTGAGTGGAAAGCAAGGTAGAAGTAAGAGGGGCATCTATAGTACCGGAAGGGGTTGGCATAGGATTCTTTTAAGGTGCTCCCAAAAGTTCCTCATGCATGGCTAACGTAGGAACTTGAGCAAAGACAAGCACGTGTCTTAAGTTTCTCAGTGCCATGGAGTATTGGAAGCAAATACGCTTAGTTTGGCGTGAGTTTCATCGGTGTCTTCCAGAGTACTTTCTGAAAGTAAGTACATTTGGATAGTGTGTCATGGGCAGCTATTTCAAGTTGGGCTGCGCAGAAAGAAGGAATGCTCTGAGGTGCAGATAAATCCCCATGTGCCTTCGAGTGATGTAGCACCATTGTTAGTCGAGGTTTCAGACCTGCCGACACTTCAAATGAAGGTGGAAAAACAGTACAGCAGTGCACACCAACTTAATGATGTGGATTATGGGAATTCATTTATGGGGTATAGTGTGTGACACTTGTGATGTCATCAATTATGTTGTATGATATCAAATATAGCACAAAGGAGCGGCACAAGGTATTCTTTCCCCCGCAAACCATACTTGATGAATTTGTGATGTGTCTTGTTTGAGACCGAACGATAACTCTTTTTGTGGTGTTTATTTTTTCAAGCTGTCACAATTCGGTCTGAATAGCAACTAATAACTTTGGCGATGTTCGAATCTGCACAAAACTCTGGAAGAAAAGTTATCTTTTCGTTTTCCCATTTTATTTCCAATAGGAAGCTTTGATATACAAAAAAATGGCTGACCAGAATTATACCAGATTTGACAGAATGTTAGAACTTTACTCAGAAAGCGTGCTTTTTATTATTATTTGGTGCAGGTTCAGTAATTGTTGAGAATTTGTTTTCATAAGGGGATTCATCTAGTAAAGTTAGCGCTTTGAGGACTTCTATGACTTTAATCCCATTGGCTGAGAGCCTTTTCTCCCATCAACCAATTGGGACACACAGAGTAAAAATAAAAAAAATTGGGCTGTGGGTACTGTGGTTCTCTTGTGGGACCTTACCCCACCTCCCCTTGCTTACTTCGTCTAAGGTACTCTTGGGACCCACTGTGCATGCCATCTTGAGGAAGTGTGCATGGTACCTCAGCACCATTGGTTGGATGATTACATGGTGTGTTACACAAGGTGGGGGGGGGGTGGAGGAGAAGGGGGGATGGTCACAGCCGAAGGCAGGTTAAATTGACGTTATAGTTAGGTCATTCACTAAGGCCTTAATTTACGTTAAATAAAAATAAAAAATAAAAATAAATAAAATCGCTTACAAAAAAGACAAAGGTTAAAGTGACATAGTTCAGTGCTGGTATGAAACGCGAGGTAACCATTAAGAACACAAAAATGCGCCTGTTGTAGTTTAGTCAACTAAATTTGCGCCCCCATCGTGTACTGCTTATGACATCACATATTACCTTACCAACTGACATGTTAAAGAGAAGAATGTGAGTTGGATGTTTGTAGAGTAAAGGTATCAGGGTGCGGCCAAATGCAGGCCATGTGGGTAACCCATGCAGCACATGTCTGCAAGCATATGTGGGGGGCACAGTTCCTGCTCGAAGGCAATATTTAGGGATGTCAGCAATTATGTTATTTAAGGTCATAAGCACTGCACAATCGGAGCTCAAGTTTAATTAGTTGACTAAAATATAACAGTATTTCAGTTCTTTTTAACACTACTGGCTCGGGTCTCATACAAACACTTAACTATGATGTCACTTTAATATTTGTTGTGGTTTTCTGTTCATATACAGGTGGGCTTTTGATTGCCCTCTTTAATCGTTGATCCGTTCTAGTGCCATTTGCCTTTCGATTGTGCCTCTGCAGTCTATGGGCAGTGGGTTGGCCCATTTCAGCTATTGGCTCTTTTCAGGTCTCGCCTGGCGAGAGCAGCGCATGTGCTGCCTCGCCATGCGAGTGCCTTTTGCGATCGATTCTCGGAAGGCTTTGCATGCACGCGTAGGGATGGACAAAGATGGCTTATCTCGCCATTTGTCCAAACCTTACAGCATGCGCGTGCGGACAGTTGACAGTCCGACGCCATCTTTATTCCAAGCTTTCCATTGTCATGGCAACTAAGCTTCTTATCAGAAGCTTCGTCACGCTGCCTTGTTTTTATAGCGCGAACTTCACCCGAAGGTTTCGCTTTGCTATAGAATATCATTAGCAAAGCAAATGGCTTTAACTTAATCAAAGGCGAGACCTATTGCATTTTCAATGCTTGTTCTCACTGTTGATGCATCATAGCAGTGAATAACAGGGTTTGGAATCCAGAATTCACAGTAATGGATATCTGTGAGAGCCATACATAACATAACACTGGCCTTTAGGCACAAGAGGAAACGAAAAAGTTAAGTATCTATTTCTTCACTGCTTTTTAGGTCTCGCTGAGCCAAAGGCTCGAAGAGACATTTTATATGTGGGATTTTCAAAGTGCTACCCACAGTCTTTTGGCTGGCCTAAACCTTGAGTGCACGATCACATGCACGTGCACAGCTGCTCCTCTGCTCATTGCATTCCCCCCTCCCTTCTCACCCAGCCCTTTGATGCTCTGCTCGATTACTTTCACTTTCGCCGCTTTGACCCTTGCATTCCCCCCTCCCTTCTCACCTAGCCCTTTGATGCTCTGCTCGCACCTCCCTCCTCCCTGGGCGTGAAGGGAGACAGAGCCATCCTGCTTGATTAATGGCTTTGCATTCCCATGTGTTCCCGTAGTAAACATGCCCGAGGCGCCAGCCGAGCACAAGGCTCACTGAGACATTCTCTTTACCCTCGTTAGTCCCTGTAGCTCTATTTTTTTTTTTAAAGTTGTCTCCACGCGCTGAGAAATCCTGGGGCATCAACCGGGTCTCAATGCTCAGTGCTAGGAAACTGGCACTACAGGGCAGAAGGGTCGCCTGGGGGAACATGCTTCAGGAGTGTCGCTTTCACTTTCGCGACCGCAGGGTGAAAATGTGACTTTCTTTCACAAATGGTGTCTCCCTCATTGAGAAAGGGGTGAGTGGGGCGCAGCTAAAGTCAACATCCGGGTTGTGGGCTTTTCTCGCATCCTCTATTCCGTCTGACTCGTTTCTGGCGGCATTTCTTATAACAAGACATTTGTAGCCGGCGGGGGTGGTTTTTAAAGAGAACGGAAGTCATTCTTCCGAGTAGATCAGACGGCGATTCTCTGGGTAACCCAAGGATCACAAACTCGAACACGGCACCGGCAATCACTAGACGGCACGCAGGACCATACTTCCGCTGACTGCATCAGTTCTCAACAGTATTTGGCAATGCAAGCATTGGGGGAAAGGGGTGGGCGACGGTTGCTCAATCCATCTGCATTCAGTTTAATTTCTCGCTGTCCGCACTAGAAGTAGAAAGTTAGGCTCTGCAGGTGACTGCCCGGGTTTAAACTTTGTACAAAGCGAGGTGCCCCCCTCCCTCCATTCACCCACTCACTAGTTACTTACTTTCTGCCTGCAATCCATTTCCACAGACAGCAGCAGCCGCACCTAGCGCTTCCTAAAGCACAGGAGACCCCTCAACCGCTAACATTGGGCAGTCAGATTTTGTGGAGTTTAATTCTGGGGTTATCTGGTGAGTGTAGCGCCTTGAATCGAGCACTTTTGTTCATGATCGGTTAAGTGGAATGTTAAATATATACGTGGTGTTCATTTTAATATTATTTACGATACAGCAGATTGTTTCCCTGAGCTGCACGCATGAATAGTGCGGCTGCACAATCGCATAATCCCAGTGGACCTGGTTATAATAGAACAATCCAACATAGAATTGTACCAACTCTCCCTGCTGAAGAAAGTTACACAAACATCAGGATAACTGTCTGGGTCCGAGTGCCCTGGCATGTGGACGAAGGCGCCCCCTCTTCTCCCAGGTAGGCGCCTCAGCTCCCTAACAGGCACAGCTGCTGCACTCCAGAAAAGAGGTACCCCCACACCTCTTGCACGGCATCTCTACACGGACTCTGCTCACACTTGCACACTTTGACCCTCAGGAGGACCAGGGAGCTCCTCTCTCGCAGCAGCAGTTGATGCCCCTCCAGGGGCGCCTTGCTTGGGATCGGGGCACCCGCATTTGTGTGCTTATTTGCACTTGTGGTGTTGCATTTCAGAGGCCTCTACCGGGACCCACAATCTCCGGCCCTATTAGAGTGTCTTTAATGTGCCTGCCTCGAAGGGGCTTTAATAAGATATAGCGTTTGACGGGGACGCATTATGTGATGATATCAGTGTGGCGTACACTACGAAATCAGCTGTCAATGTTGCACTATTGGGCAGTATTAGGGGCTCGGGGGTCATCTCTCTGATTTGTGCGACTGTGAGAGCATGACGATACGTGCAAATGTCCTTATATATGAAAAAGCATATATAAACAACTCCCGAATCTCAGAATTCCAGTGTTTGAGGCTGGTGTGAAGCTAATATGCGCTCGGGTTTGAAGTGTGTTGTTTTTTTCTTTTTTATAGACACAGGCGTCATTTTAAATGGAACTCATTTTACTTCCACGCTGACTCACACTACCCACCACACTAACTCTCCAGAATCACCTCCAAACACGGAACATACTCCCAAATAAAATCCTACAACCACGCGCCAATAAACAGTCACGGTAAAAGGTTGGCTCTGGCTGATAAGCACAAAAGAACTCCCAGATGAAGACAGCGCACTGATGCTATAATAAGGACTGAAAGTGCTATGCAAAGCCATAACATCATACTCAGTGAAGTACCGAGTGATGGAAGCTGTGTCTAAAGGGGCGAACTATTCACCCCCTGTTGGTGTGATGAAATCGACTCGCCCGTCAGTTATTGGTTGCACGAGTCTGTGAGGCGTCCTTCGGCTTCCCATGCTTCCAGGTTTATACAGCGCCAACTCGGCATCGGAGCGCTGTGACCATGTTAAGGTTTAACTTTGGTAAGAAGTTATGTTTGCAGTAATGGGCGCTGTTTTGATGAACACCCTGCCCACGGCCACACATGCTGCCCGCCTTGCCATCTTCCAGTGGCCTCAGTTTGATAACAATCCCTGAGACCTTTTGCTAGGAGCATTCATTTGGAGCCAAGCTGCTGCCGACTCTTCCATGTGGAGTTATATTTAGATCTTAGTAAATTATTTGCTGAAAGTGAAAGAAATAAGTACAGGAAAAGTCAGCGTAGCAAAGAGCCTAATTAGTTGTCTGTACCAAATTCTGATCCTCAAAATTTGCACCTCTGAATTGTCATCTCTAAGGGGAGCACAGTGGCATGCCTCCAGGGCAAAGGACTCTCATACCCGGAAGTTTGGGCCAAGATTATAGCTCATGTTTTTTTAATGCAGCCTGTTCCTGTGGCTTCCCTTTCTTATGGGCAATGTTGGTTATCATCCCCATTTTTAACAAGCATTGGCATAGGCAATAGGTCTCGACTTTGGAACCTTATAAGTGCTTAGCCATGCAACAGTTGATGTTGGTGCACCAAGGATATTGTGCTGGATAACTAAACACTTATAAGGTCGCAAAGGCGAGACCTATTTGCTATGCCAATGCTTGTTCTTATATGTTATAAAGTCTTTAGATATCAAGTATTATTTTGCTATATTTGTTTCTTTCATTATATTAAACGTAGGGCATAAACCATCATATCTGTTCTGTTCAGCAACATGCTACCAAGAGATCCTGTGCTTTCTGCCCACTCAATTTTACATACTAGAGCATTTATTTAGTCTCAATAAAGTGTTTTGATTCTTATCAGCATGGTTCAAATTGGTCCTCCGAGACTCACGTTTATGCCTAATCAGGTTCATGCTTTTAATCTCACACAGTGTAATGTGGATTAAATAGTCTGTTTAAATAATCTGTTTAGAACATTTTCAATCAGGTACAGAAATAATTGTTCGCAACATGAAGTCACATATCTGTATCTTATTCAGTCCTTACAATCATACATATAGCATGTATGCCATTCTGTGCATTTCTTTTTCTGGACTGGTGGCTGCATCAAGTTACACAGATTTGATTTTGCTATCCAATTAACTATACAGCAATTCAGAGCATAAAAGTTACTGGTGTCTGATCTCGTATGGTGGTGTAGTGAGGGCAATGAGTAGGCTCTCACCCCTCCAAAACTCAGAAATGATCTCACATTCCTATATCATGTACATGAAATCGGATTCCCCATGATTGTACTTTGGCAGTTGTAAACAGAGCCCTAGGTCATAAAGGTGAGCCTTTAGGGTGTGAGGTTTGACGCAAAGGATATATTTAAATTGTATGTACTTAAGCCTTGCAGTATGGGTGAAATTCCGATAGCTCCTTCTTAGCAAGTTCACTTTGAGCACGTGCATTAGTGATTTATAATACCACCCCATGTAGGGTGACCACCTGGCATGGAGGCAAATTCAGGACAATGGATCAAAATTCAGGACTAAAGGTCAATTTTATGGACATATCCAAGGAGAGGCCATACCCCACTACTTTATCAGTGGATTTATTTACTATTTTCTACATAGCATTATTTACTCACTATGGTCATGTAGCACATTACGTCCTTGATCAATAGTAAATTAATGCCCTCAAGCATGGTTTTAAGGAAATCACAACTACCCACATTTACCCAATCCTTCTTGGAGAGAAAGCAAGAACAACATTTTTATTGCTTCTAATCGTTTTAAAACCCAACTGCAAACAGTTTGGGAAACATTAAGGTAAGTGACCTTCCGCTAGTTTAAACAAGTCGAACAAAAAACATCTGTTTTACCTCAGCCTCCAGTGGGCTTTAAACCTAAAAACAAAATTATGAGGCAGAGCAGATAGATGGTGTGTGCGACAATCTCACAACTAATGTCAGGATGTGAAGTACCTACAACATTTCTGTAGTCTCACAGCCCTAGAGTGTGAGTCCGGGACTCTACATTTACATCAGAACTGTTAGCCCGAGCTACCAACCAAAGAGAATTAAAGAGGAAGATGAATTCAAGATCAGATGGGAGATCCACAGCAACTGGTGCAAAGGACTGTTGCTAAAAACTGGATAAACAAAGGAATAGAAGAAGGTAGGACAATTCCTAAAATCAAAGAAGATGGGTCTGCCATGAGGATTGGAAAGCATTGCTTACCTGGGTAATTGTCTCAGCAGAGTAAGCAGAGTGGAGAGGAATAGAAGAGGCACTGTCAAGTAAATGAACAAGCAGTGCACACCGATGCTGGTGAACTCTTCTGGTCCACTGGTCGTGCTTGCAAAGCATGAGCAGGAGCCATACCCCTTGGAAGGTTGTGCAGGGCAATTGCCCACACTGTCCATGTCTTAAAATAGTTTTGTAGTCCGGACAAGGCAAAATCAGTGATCTAGCTCATCCCTAAGTGCCAAAGCGCACATAGAATCTTCAAAATATTTGGTATGTAAATTACACAAACAAAATGTATGAAAACATGAATCAGATTTTAAAACTGTAAGAGGGTTTTCTTTAACATATGGTAGTGTTTTCCCCTTTAAATAAAATCAGACCCATTATTGAATCAGTTTCCTATCAACACCTAGGGATTAAGATCTACCATATCCCCACTGATTTGCAGGATGGAAATCTGGGAAGAGCGACAGTCCCTCTGAGCCCAGTTTGCTTTCTGTTCTTCTCTTCTAGTATTGGGCAAAGTGGCACAACTGAAGATGGTGGTGCTACGGATATTGTATTATTTTGCAAACCTCCCTGCTCATCCCTCGTTCCTTCTTCAGACACATTTGATTGATTGGGTTCTTGGGGTCTTTCAATGGGTTGGGGAGGAAACCCCGATGCCCCTCATTCAAATGAAATGCTTTGGCTACTGGAATGGTGTCTCTGGGGTATGAAAATGACTCGGGGGGGGGGGGGGGAGGGTGAGGGGGGGTGGGGGGAGTCATCTGCCCCTTCTCAAAATAAGAAAATCAGCCCCGGGGGATGGGGTCCCAGGCCCTCAAATGGGTTGGGGGGGGGGAGGGGGGATTGGCGGAATGTAAAGCCCCTCCCCAAAATATAGAATTTGTACCATGAGGATGGGATCTCTTGAGCCTAAAAATGACTCGCGGAGGGGAGCTGCTCGCTACACTCCCCATTGAAAGTAAAGCGACCCTAGGGAATGGAGTCCACGCCTCCTGGAAAAGGCTTGGAGAGGGGTCATACAATAACTAATATTGTAATGACCCCGTGCCCTAGCTCATCCCAAGGGGGTTAAAATAGAAAAAGGAGGGAACCAGCCATTTATCTTTTTAGTTTTACCACAGATTCACTGATCATCTAGGTAGCAAGGTATCCCTACCCTGCCTCCCTACGTTCCTTTTCTCAACCTTTCTTCAAGACAAATGACTGGGTCCCAGAGTCTTAACATGGCTGCTGCTGCATCTTTGAAGATGCAGTGGCAGCCCATCAGATCATATCTTTTGATGTATTTGATTTGCGGTTCTTCGCCCATGAAATGATACATACAGAAATTTTGAACATTCATTTCTCAAAAACTACTGAAAGGATTTACACCAAATCACAAAACGCACGCTTTCTGGACCAAAAGCCAGGTTCCTGCCAAATTTGGTGTAATTCCATTCAGCTGTTTTGGCTGTAGATGTGTCTAATTTTCTCATGGAAGATTGCAAGGAGACAACACGTTTTGGGACCCCTCCTTTTTCTCCAATGCTGCTTGATGAATCACCCCAAAACGTGGAAGGAAAGAGCTGAGGTGGAGAAACATTTTTTTCTTTTAGGAATGTTTGATGAAGATTTGTCAAACTGTGCCAAAGTTACGAGAAAAACGAAAATTGCTTTTCTTATGAAAACGTGGCACTAACTATAACCAGCCTGTGGCCACTGGGAGATATATATATATATATATATATATATATATAAACACAGTGGTGGTATGTTGGTAGCCACTGTATAGTTATGGTTTAGATGCATTTTGCATTAGAAAGGCATTTTTGGAATTTGCCTGCAACTTCTGACCCCTGTGGGATTTGCACTAAATATGGCAACTCACCAGTTTAGTCAGTTAAAGTCCAACATGCTAAAGGGGCAGGTAGAAAAATATAAAAATTTAAGTGATTTCCCATTTTAGCTCCCATAGGAAATTTGCTGCAGCCTACAGTCCAAACTGCTGTACAGATTTCATCCCAAACTTGGGATGTCTTTGATGTTTTGATTGTAAATCTATTAATTAGATTTTGAGATATCAGCGTCTAAATAAAGTTAGTGAGCAGTCTTTAATAGGTTTATACTTTCATTTATATCTCTGCAGTTTTAATACCCCCAAGTCATACTCGCAAATCAAAAACGATTTGTTTTTTAAATGCGATTGTCTGGACTAGGGCTTTTCCCCCCTACCATCTCGAAATTCTCGAGTCAGCCCCATACTCATGAGTTTCACACTATTTACAACAACAAAAAAACTGTCCACAGCCATGGGGTGCACCATCAGAAATTACAGACTGCAGGGGAGTGGTTCAGGCACACCCATCCGCATGGAAAACTCGAGGCCCAAAACAAATGAAAAGCTAGGTGGTGTCATGCGACTCAACTTTGGCTTCATACCACCCAAGTACTGAAAGAGAAAACCCACAAATAATCACCACACCTGCATGTTGATATCAATTTCTTTCTTTCTACACCTTCTGCTGTGGATCCTGAGCCCTGCTCCTGAGTTGGTCAGTCTTTCAACAACTACCTTTTCTCACAGTGTGTTTTGAAATGGTGTCCCCACCCAAAACAGCATGATTAAAGATGAGCTGTGACTGCTAGAAGCAGATGTCAGTCATAGACCCACCTGCAGTGAGCTTTTGGTGCCTGAGCTGCAGATATGACTCAAAGTTTTGTTGCAAGTGTGTCCTAATGCGCTTGAAAACGATTTGAGTCCAATGGTTGAAGTTGTATGTTGCTGAAAACAAGAAGATGTTGCACCCTTCGTGCAGACCTTGCACAAAGTCGAGGGCCAGATTTCAATCTCAATCACAGTAATTTGAAGACTAAGCACAAGCACAAAAAAGTGAAGCAGGTCTCGAAGCCACTCTGACTCCGAAGAGTAAAGTCAAGGATGTCAAGATGTCATTCGAGCTACATCGAGGTCACCGGTCATGGAGCCTATCCTTCAGTTGGTCCCGACATGCCCTGACTTTCCTGGCCGCGGTTCACCCTGCAGCAGTTAGAGGCCATCATACAAATTATCCGTGCAGTTCTAACTCACTCTGGAGTTCCTCCATTCAGCTTACTGTTGGCAAGTTCTTCCAGGCACCGCCTATCTCAATAGGGCATATTACTAGGCATGTACCACCTCCAGTACAGACTTTCATTCTGGCCCGAGATCCACGCCCGTTCCAACCACACAGACGGCAGGAGCTGATCCAGTGCCGATGTCCTTGTTGGAACCCGAACCAATGTCATCTCGAGCTCAACTGATGTTACACGATGAGATTACAAAAGTACAACCAGTTTTCATGTGTGTCAATTCTAACCCGGTGCATCAACCGTGTTGCTGCTTTCAGTAGAGGCTCAATTGACTTTTTGGCTCTTATCAAATGTTCTAATGGAAATTCTACGGCCTGGGCTGGCAACTTTTGTGTCCTTGCTCCCACCTCCTACAGAAGGACAAACTCAAAATGCTCATATTGTCCCAGATCCTATCCGCTCTGGACCCTAGGGACTGGATGATGTCCTGGATGCATATTTTCACATACCCCAACTTTAGTTGCACAGGTGTTACCTGTGGTTCAAGGTAGGCCAGGCTAATTCTTTACTATGGCAGGTGCCCTTCAGCCTCATCAGCACTCTCAGGGTATGCACGAAAGTGATGGAGGAGGTCGCTGCCCATCTATGGAAGTCATAAGTTCCCATATTCCTGTACCTCAACGACTGGCCACTGACAGTCCACAATGCCGTCCATCGTGGACAATCTAAGGACTGGTATTCTTGAAAGTGATAGAGCTGGTCGCTGCCCATCGTTGATAGAGCTGGTCGCTACCCATCGCTGAAGGTCACAAGTTCCCATATTCCTGTACCATGACGACTGGCTGCTGAAGGTGGACTCGCCGAAGTCAGTTGTGGACCATCTAAGGATGAATCTTTGAAACTGTTCAGTTTCATCATAAGCAAGCAAAAATCCTCCTGATTCCCTTGCAGAGGTTCCATGAATTGGGGCGATTCAGGATACGGTGGAGTTTAAGACTTTTCCACTGCAGCAATGAGTCCAGCATGTTCTGGCTATACACTCAATGTTTGAGGCTCAATCTTAGATCAAGGCGAGGCTTCTTTAGCTCCAACAAACCAAGAATGGTTGACACCAACCAGGACTGAGGAGACGGCTCAAGATCTGTAGTGGTGGCTGATCGAGCACAATTTGTCCTTCAGCAGGCCACTCTAGCAGGGAGGACAGTCGGGACAGTATGGAGATCTCGTTCTGCTACAGATTCTGGTCGAGGGAAAAAACAGATAGCTCAACTGATTGGTTACGAAGAACCACTATCTTTATGAAGTTGGAAGAATGGTTCTTCTAGTGTAAATGTCTGAATCTCACTTATGCGTCTTAGTTAGGTGGTAGCATTCAAAAACACAACGTTCCAAGAAGGAAATTGGAGGAAACAGTTATGTAAAGTTTCAAAAGGTGGACCCATAAGTCTTGTTAGGACAACATTAAGGTTCCATGCAGGTGCAACTTTTGGTGGTATTACTCTTTTGAGGCCCTCCATGAAAGCTTTATTTATTGGTAACTTTGAATAAAATTAAGTGTTGTCTGTTTTGAAGTTAGGCAGCCACAGCTAACAGGTGTAGGCGTATAGAGGTGTAGGCAAGGCCTGAACATTGTAAATGCAATAGATAACAAATAATTAGTTGCATAGATGTGTCTAATGGGTCAATTGTTTGGTTATTACATTATATAACAAACCTTTTCCACTTAGCACGCTCTATTGGTAGATTTTCTTGACTCCTTAAGAACGGCAAAGCTATCTGGTGGCAGATTTAGATATTCAAATTCAATGACGTCAGGAGCCAAATCGCCTGGTGGAGCTCCTTGGGGTTTGGATGTCTGATATCACCATGGTTCTGAGTGAAAAGGTTTGAGGTGAGGAGATGTTTCTTGGAACTACTGAAAGTGTTAGTAGTGTGGTGAACCATGGTTGACGAGCCCACGTGGGAATATATCAAACAAGGCTAGGCACCAAAGAGGGGTATAAATTTTGGCTAAGGACCCAAAAACTGCTTAGAGAGAAAACAATTTTTCTTCTGCTACTGGTATTCTTATCCAGAAATTGTTTAAGTCCAGCCACCCTCAATTTGTCAAACTTCAAACAACAAACAGCCCTTCACTATCCATCACCTTCACAGAGACAAATCAGAAAGTGAAACACGAGTGGGCCCCTCACGTACGCACCACCAGGGAGGCTACCAGCCGGTTCTCGCTAGTATGCCCACGTTTTCTCATCATCGGGTGCCCACTCATGGGAGAAAGAGATTAGAGTCCAGTGAAGAGAAAGAAGGGAACAGGGCGCAAGAAAAAGCAGTGTTCCTGTTCCCAACAGAAAGAGAAAAGACACAAAACCCGTGAATTGCAAGGAACGACTGTTCAAAGCAATCTTAAAATTGAGTTGTAGACTCACGTCACAATCACCCTCTTTATTCAAGACAGTGAGCCCACTCAAAAATAAAAACACATAATGTTGTTACCCGTTTCAAAGAAGGCCAACATGTTTCATTGCCACTTAACTTTGTTCTGGCAAATTCATCAGGGCAAGGGTTTCAAGGGTTTCAATCACCTCACTGGAAATGTAATTTTGGGGTTGCAGAAGGGCTGTTTAAGGAATAAAAACAAAACCGAAACAGAATTGGACGTTCCTGTTTCATCATCAATTGGCACACACCAACCTAGCGTGGTTCTAATCAAAGGTTTAGGATAGTATATTATATTTACCATGTAGAGGCGGAGGGCATTCGTACCTGCCTCCACTATGCCACAGGGGGTTATATTGAATACTGTCCCCCGAGTAATTGGCAACACTATTATTTGCTCATAAACCACCTGTGGAAAAAAGGAAAGATACAGCAGTCATGCTGCACTTAACCCAATCTTGCGTTATGTATCTCAACCCATGTTTGTCATGCTGCAATTATACCTCGGTAATTGCTCTTTCAACCAAGCCAATAAAAACTACGTTTAAAACAATAGGTACTGCTTTAAGAATGGTATGTTATAAGCACCACCCATACATAGAAGACCACGTACTCCCAGGCTGTGTCTGCTAGTACTGGGGTCACCACAGCGCCCTTCCCGAAATTCTTCGCAATCAGAATACACCTAACCTGAGCCCAGGCTTATGCACACAAACACACTTGTCCCCGCAACCATTGGCTGCCACAACTTGCTCTCTCGAGCAAAACATTCATGACTTCATTAGAGGCGAGTAGCACTGAATTAGAGTTAACTGCTGTGTGCAACCAGCCCAACAGAGTGTGCCCCGTATCACCCTGTCTCGGGTCGCTATGTCTGCCATTCACCGTGTCATAAATTATCCCTTCTCGGAGTAAATATCAGTGCCCCCAACGAGAGCCCAGGCATATGCACTCATCCGCCCTTCTCACCGCAACCGTAGGCTGACAGAGCCGTGTCTCGTCCCTGCTTCACTATCCGCGTGTGGAACGGGAGCTCATATTGACCGAGCCGGTGACACGCCCCTTTTTTTTTTCAATTGGAGAAAGTCACGCGGCTCAATACAGGATGTGTTGGAACCACGGCGGCCATCTTAGAGTGTGTAAATACATGTTTTGTGTATATCTAACCACCAGCAGCATTAAAAACTACACAGTGTCGCCCAAAGATCGCTTTTATATGTGTCTGAATTTCAAAGAGATTACAGAGGGGGGATAGTAAAAGGAAAAATATGACAGTTCAAACTAACAACTTTTTGGATGCCTGTACTGTACGGGTAATCGTGAACAGCGCCTATTCTACAGGGACCTGTCAGAATACTACCAACATGTGTTTCCACACAAGTATAGTCAACCCCGATAAGGAAATGACCACGGGTTGACCCATTCACATGGCTATCTCACAGTGTATATACCTGCCATGCAAGTTCAGTGACAAGGGAGGTAAACGCCCTGACTTTCCTATACTGTACTTCAACGTGCTTTGTTGCCGGATCTTTCAAGGGATAGTGTATTAATACCTGATTTTATTCCACTCTATACGATCATTTAACCCCTTCTGGTCCACTTTTTCTGAGAAAATCCAGCGTGCCTCCTTAGTGGCTAGGACTCGATCAATACAGTCACTGCTAGCCACCACCTTCTCTAGGACCACCCATTTCAAGGATTTTAAGTCATGTCCAGTTTCACAGAAGTGTTGTACTAAGCGTGTGGACAGTTTACCAGCTTTAATCGTGCTCAGGTGTTCCTGGACCCGGATTTTTATTTTCCTTGTCGTGAGACCGACGTATTGTAGTCCACATAGACACGTGAGTCTATAGATAACGTTTGTGGTGTTACAATTCGAGAATTTGTTCAAGTGCCAAATTTTACCGCTATTCAATGTTACGGATTTAGTTTTGTCAGTCAAATAACAGACCGAGCAACTGCCACATGGGTAGTGTCCTGCCGGGATCGAAGAAATCCCTTGTGTCACTTGTAGGCGCGTGTGAACCAACTTGTCTTTCAAGTTGGTAGCACGTTTGAATGCAAATCTGGGTTGGGGCATTTTAAAATCAGCGGTAGACAACAATGGCCAGTGCCTCCTGATTAGTTGTCGTATTTTAGTTGCCAAGGGATCGTACGTCATCACTACTGTTAGACACTCATCTGTCTTTTTTTGGCTTCTGTGAAACTGGACATGACTTAAAATTAGGCCTGGGCGAAGCACTACGCTACGCTCGCGTAGTTTGCGAAGTTCGCGCTACTTCGCACTACGCGAACTGCACGTAGCACAGTGCGAACACGCGTAGCATAGTGTTGCGTAGTGCTGCGGTCATTTTTTGCTTGCTCGCGGTCCTCAACGTCAAGTTGGCGACCGCGAGCAAGCAAAATGACATCCTGGCGAGACTTTTTCCTTGTTCGCGATCGCGAGCATGGAAAATAAACCTCCCGGCGAGATTCCCAACGCGAGAAGGTCAGGTTTCTCATTGCGAGGGGTCGCGTATGCTCGCGACCGCTCGCGATGAGAAACTACCAGTTCGCGTTGAGAAAGCTGCAGCTCGAGGAAAAATCTACTCGAGCAGCAGAAAACTACAGCTCGCACTGTGCAAGATGCCATTTTCAATGATTGCACAGTGCCGGTTGCTTGTCCGCACTGTGCAATCATTGAAAACAACATCTTGCACAGTGCGAACATGTTACTTCGCAGTTCGCGAAGTGCTACGCGTAGCTCGCGTAGTGCGAACTTCACTTTGCGTAGCTTCGCGAAGTGCTACTTCGCGAACTACGCCCACCCTTACTTAAAATCCTTGAAATGGGTGGTCCTAGAGAAGGTGGTGGCTAGCAGTGACTGTATTGATCGAGTCCTAGCCACTAAGGAGGCACGCTGGATTTTCTCAGAAAAAGTGGACCAGAAGGGGTTAAATGATCGTATAGAGTGGAATAAAATCAGGTATTAATAAACTATCCCTTGAAAGATCCGGCAACAAAGCACGTTGAAGTACAGTATAGGAAAGTCAGGGCGTTTACCTCCCTTGTCACTGAACTTGCATGGCAGGTATATACACTGTGAGATAGCCATGTGAATGGGTCAACCCGTGGTCATTTCCTTATCGGGGTTGACTATACTTGTGTGGAAACACATGTTGGTAGTATTCTGACAGGTCCCTGTAGAATAGGCGCTGTTCACGATTACCCGTACAGTACAGGCATCCAAAAAGTTGTTAGTTTGAACTGTCATATTTTTCCTTTTACTATCCCCCCTCTGTAATCTCTTTGAAATTCAGACACATATAAAAGCGATCTTTGGGTGACACTGTGTAGTTTTTAATGCTGCTGGTGGTTAGATATACACAAAACATGTATTTACACACTCTAAGATGGCCGCCGTGGTTCCAACACATCCTGTATTGAGCCGCGTGACTTTCTCCAATTGAAAAAAAGAGGGGCGTGTCACCGGCTCGGTCAATATGAGCTCCCGTTCCACACGCGGATAGTGAAGCAGGGACGAGACACGGCTCTGTCAGCCTACGGTTGCGGTGAGAAGGGCGGATGAGTGCATATGCCTGGGCTCTCGTTGGGGGCACTGATATTTACTCCGAGAAGGGATAATTTATGACACGGTGAATGGCAGACATAGCGACCCGAGACAGGGTGATACGGGGCACACTCTGTTGGGCTGGTTGCACACAGCAGTTAACTCTAATTCAGCGCTACTCGCCTCTAATGAAGTCATGAATGTTTTGCTCGAGAGAGCAAGTTGTGGCAGCCAATGGTTGCGGGGACAAGTGCGTTTGTGTGCATAAGCCTGGGCTCAGGTTAGGTGTATTCTGATTGCGAAGAATTTCGGGAAGGGCGCTGTGGTGACCCCAGTACTAGCAGACACAGCCTGGGAGTACGTGGTCTTCTATGTATGGGTGGTGCTTATAACATACCATTCTTAAAGCAGTACCTATTGTTTTAAACGTAGTTTTTATTGGCTTGGTTGAAAGAGCAATTACCGAGGTATAATTGCAGCATGACAAACATGGGTTGAGATACATAACGCAAGATTGGGTTAAGTGCAGCATGACTGCTGTATCTTTCCTTTTTTCCACAGGTGGTTTATGAGCAAATAATAGTGTTGCCATTTACTCGGGGGACAGTATTCAATATAACCCCCTGTTGCATAGTGGAGGCAGGTACGAATGCCCTCCGCCTCTACATGGTAAATATAATATACTATCCTAAACCTTTGATTAGAACCACGCTAGGTTGGTGTGTGCCAATTGATGATGAAACAGGAACGTCCAATTCTGTTTCGGTTTTGTTCTTATTCCTTAAACAGCCCTTCTGCAACCCCAAAATTACATTTCCAGTGAGGTGATTGAAACCCTTGAAACCCTTGCCCTGATGAATTTGCCAGAACAAAGTTAAGTGGCAATGAAACATGTTGGCCTTCTTTGAAACGGGTAACAACATTATGTGTTTTTATTTTTGAGTGGGCTCACTGTCTTGAATAAAGAGGGTGATTGTGACGTGAGTCTACAACTCAATTTTAAGATTGCTTTGAACAGTCGTTCCTTGCAATTCACGGGTTTTGTGTCTTTTCTCTTTCTGCTGGGAACAGGAACACTGCTTTTTCTTGCGCCCTGTTCCCTTCTTTCTCTTCACTGGACTCTAATCTCTTTCTCCCATGAGTGGGCACCCGATGATGAGAAAACGTGGGCATACTAGCGAGAACCGGCTGGTAGCCTCCCTGGTGGTGCGTACGTGAGGGGCCCACTCGTGTTTCACTTTCTGATTTGTCTCTGTGAAGGTGATGGATAGTGAAGGGCTGTTTGTTGTTTGAAGTTTGACAAATTGAGGGTGGCTGGACTTAAACAATTTCTGGATAAGAATACCAGTAGCAGAAGAAAAATTGTTTTCTCTCTAAGCAGTTTTTGGGTCCTTAGCCAAAATTTATACCCCTCTTTGGTGCCTAGCCTTGTTTGATATATTGACATTGAGTGGAGGGCGGCTTGGCACTTACCCTCTGTAGCTCCCATTTGTAATTAGCCCACGTGGGAGCCACTAGAATAAGGGTGAGAGACGTCTGCCTGAGTTTCTGAACCAGAAATGGAAGAAGAGGGAGAGGCGGAAAAGCGCAGGCAACGATTTCTGACCAATTCATTCATAGGGCATTGCCTTTGGATAGAGGGTGTGGGAACCTGGAGGCGAAGTTTTGGCATTTTGTTTTCTCTAATGTCGCATAGAGATCTATTTTTTGGAAAGCCCCACCTGTGGAAGTATGGGAGGAGGACTTGAGGGTGGAGTTCCCCACTCGTGGACTTGTTGCCGCATCCTGCTGAGGAGGTCGGCAAAGTCGTTGCCTGTCCCTGGAAGGTATTCTGCTAGAAGTTGTATTTTGTGATCTATTGCCCAACGCTAAATGGTCTGAGAGAGGCGTGATAACTATAAAGAGTGCCCCCCCCCCCTCATTTTTTAACATAGTACATGGCTGTCATATTGTCCGCTCTGGACTAGGATACCTTGCCTATAAGATGAGGTAGAAATACTTTCAGTGCTAGGCGAACAACTAAGATTCTGGTGTTTGCTGTCCCAAAGTCCCTGAACTGTTAAATGTTGTAAGCGCTTCACCCTATAAGGGATGCGTCCACTGTTAGCTCAATCTGTAGGACAGGGCTGACAAAGGGCTGCCCGTCTGATAAGTTTTGTGTGTTCCACCACTGCAGAGAGTGGTGGGTGCGGCTAACTACCAACACTGCATCTTGTAGTTGGCCCCGAGATTGATTCCACTGACGTGCTGAGCACTCCTGTAGGAGACGCATAATTAATCTTGCATGAGGTACTATGGCAATGCATGATGTCATCATCCCCAGTGGCTGCATGAAAGTTCTGACTGTTAGATACGGATTGGTATGGAACTGTGGTAGCAGTGTTTGGAAATTTTGAATCCTGACTGTATTGGGATAGGCTAGACCTATTTGAGTGTTGAGCACCGTTCCTAGATAAGGTTGCAGCTGTGAAGGTTGAAGATGGGATTTTTGTGCATTGACTGTAAATTCCAGCTGATGTGGAAATTTATGGAAGTTTGAGTGCGTTGTAGACACTTATGGTGTGCGTTTGCCTTGATAAGCCAATCTACGAAATATGGGAAGACATCAATCTATTTTCTCCTTAGAGGAGCTGCTACTACTGGTAAGCATTTGGTGAATACTCTGAGCGCAGCGGTGACTCCGAATGGAAGCCCTTTGAATTGATAATGCTTTCCTGCTATGACAAATCTGAGATATTTGCGATGCACAGGGTAAATAGGGATGTGAAAATATGCATCTTTTAAGGTTAGTGTTGGCAAAGTCGTCTTGTTGAAGTAGTGGAAGCACGTGTTGAAGTGTGACCATATGGAAGTGTTCTGATAGTATGTAAAGGTTTAAAGGCCTGAGACCTAAAATTGGCAATAGAGAAACCTCCATTTTGGGTATTAGGAAGCAAAGTGAATAAACCATTGACCCTTGATGTAGCATTGGGACTGGTTCTATAGCTCCTTTTCTTAAAAGAGCTTGAACTTCTTGTTTGAGCAATTGTTGGTGCTCCAGAGACAGACTGTTATGCAAGGTGGGACATTGGAAGGATTGCTGGTGAGCTCCAGGCAATAACATTGTTGGGTAATGTCCAACACCCACTTGTCTGATGTTATTGATTGCGAAGTGGGAAGAAACTGTTGCAAAGGTCGCCCAACAGGTGTAGATGGTTGGGGGAATTGTTATGGAGTCACTGCTTGTTGAGAAATGGGGAGGTACGGGTTGGTGTGCCATTACCTCTACCTTTAAAGTTATTGCCTCTATATCCACCTCAGTAAAATCATCTAAAGGGGTAGGATTGAATTTGGGGCCTGTATGAAAATGTGGAGGCATCTGTGAATGTGGTTCTTGAACTCCCCCTAAAGAATGAGCGACAAAAGGAACTTCTATTAGAGGGTGTCTGAAGAACCCCCATTGAGTTAGCCACTTCAGTATCCTTTTTCATCTTTTCCAGTGTTTCATCCACTTGTGGTCCGAAAAGGTGTTCTTTATCAAAAGGAGTATTTAAAATTGTTTGTTGGACTTCTGGTTTGAAACCAGAGATACAAAGCCATGTGTCTCTTCTGAGGCGAATGCTGGTGTTGACTCCTCTGGCTTCAGTGTCTGCATCTAGTGCACACCTGATAGAGGAGTTGGAGATTAATTTTCCCTCTTACACTAATTCTTGTCCCTTTTTCTTGCATTCCTCTGGGAGGTATTGGATAAATTCTTCCATTTTGTCCCAGTGGGCTCTATAATACCTGGCAAGCAAACCCTGTGTGTTATGAGCCAGTGATTGGCTGAAGGAGCAGCCACTCTTTTGCTTGAGGCCTCTATTAATTTAGAGTCTTTGTCTGGAGGTGATGCATCAGCTGTTGTTTGTGAATTTGATCTTTTACCAGCATTAGACACTACTAAAGAATCTTGTGCAAGCTGACCTCTAATAAAAACTGGGTGAGATAGTGGGGTTTTTTTTTTTTTTGTCAACAATAGGTGTTATAATGCGTGTTCGTGTGGGGTCCTTAAAAATATCCTCTGCATGACGCATCATGCCTTTTAACATTGGGAGAGACTGTGATTTATGTGTAGCCCCTAATATTTCTAATGGACTGTCTTCTTATAAGGCTTCTTTATGTAAAGTGACCCATGGTATGTAGCTGCTCTGGCTATTAACTCCTGATATGATGTGTTGTCATTGGGAGGTGAAGGTTTAGCAGGATAGAGATCAGGATCTGTGTCTCCTTGAGGGTCTCCATTTCTAATCATGCCAAGGGTCTGGTGGTGCTATATAGGTGTCATCCCCCGCCCCATCTGCATCAGTGTGAGTAGAACCCCGAGGTGAAATGTTTAAATGGCTTCTTAGTGAATAAGGTATTAAAGTACAGTGAAGATGGTAGTGGTGGGGAAGGAGGTATAGGGTGGAAGGGACTGGTAGTAATGTCCTTTTTCTTTTTTAAAGGAATTTGATATCCAGTGTACTCTAGAAAAGGAATCTTCTTTTGGACGGTGGTGTTAGCGCAGGTTTTGTTATGTGCTCAGTCTCTGGATGAATATGAAGCTTTTTCTGTTTTGGATCCAGTATCTTGCGCATTGTTTCCAGAACTGGTTCTGAAAGCATTGGATGAGCAGGTTTATTTTTCGGTACCAAAATTTTCAGAGCCGAACCAGTCTTCTCTTTTTTGTCCATCGGAACTGAAGTTTTTGGAGCAGTAGTGAAGTCTCGGCTCGAATCAGAGCCGGAAGGCTTTAGTTGTGCTTTCGGTACTAAGCCGGAGGGTGAGGCATTTGAAGTAGCATTTCAGTGCTTAGCATGGATAGATGGCAGTGGTGGCCGGGAAACCTTTTGATTGGTGGAAGCAGGTTTTTGTGTCGGCAAAGGGGTTTGGGTACTCAGCTTAAACATCATGGGACTCCAGTTCGATTTCAAGCTCTGAATGGGAATCTTAGAGAGAAAACGTTTCTTCCTCTTCAGCTGCCAATGCTTCCACATCTTCCTGTTCGATATCTTGTGCTCCGAAGAGGTCGGGAGTGTCTTCAATGCTCTGCCTCTGCCAGACAGTCTCCAAGGTCTTTTTGGATCGAAAGGACAGACAGGTGTCACAATCTTCTTCTCTGTGCTCTGGGGAAGAACCCATGATTACATACTTTGTGAAGGTCTGTACGCGGGTACATCGATGGCAGAATTGAAATGGAGTCTGTTCCATCAGCAGTTTTTGGAAAAACAGTTCAGAGAAACCCAAGTTGCCTGAAAACTGATAGAGGGGTACTCATAGAGTCACTGATGTTTTAAGACATCGCAATACAAACAGAAAAGTTCCCCCAAAAGAATAAACAAAAGTGAATAGAGAAAATATATATATTTTTTATTATTTCTAAGATTTTATCAAAATTCATAAAAGTAACAAGTGACAGCAAAATATTTTAATGTACATAAATATACAGAGTCCCACAAACACACACTCAATACATACTAACAACCACACATACAGCCGTACTCCTACACTCTCCATACTCAAGAGAAATTCACGATTTGTGATATGGTCAGAGCTCAAATTCGTTAACATTCATGATGCAAGATACAAGATGGGCATCAAGTAGCCAATAGTCGTTCATGTGTCTTCTTGTTATAGAAGGTGGAAATAAATGGAGGCACGAGGTTCTCCAGCGCCAACGCGCGTTTCGGTGTCTAACCCAATATGGGTCACCCCTTCATCAGGGCGGTCAAATCAGTTGTGGGACACAAGAATAGATGCGCCTGAATAAAGGGCATCTAAATTAGTCAACAACGGTAAAAGGATCGGTAGATAAAGGGCTCAAACATACAGAGTCAAGGAGCTTCAATAGATACAGCTGAAGGATGAACAACACGGTAATCCGACTCCACTAGAGTGGAAGTTCAAAATATAAAAGGATAATTTTGGCATTTGTGTCCAATCTACAAAGGGAATGGCGCTCACAGGCACGTATTCAGAGGAATATACAATACATCCTCACTTCAATCTCAATCACGGCGGCCATGGTCCTCCTGCGGCGTGCTGGGAGCAAGGTTCCCGTAGTGGATCAAATCAGCTGTTTTGATTGTCTTGCATTAGCCAAGATGTTATATAGATCATTTTAGGTTTTGCTAAAATGATCTTTATAATATTTTAACAATATAAGGCCTTTCTGCCAGCCCTTTTTATCCATGGATTTGTTGTTGTGTATTTCCCATACACAAAATACTTCCCTCCAATGCCAGGGATCACAATGGCAATGTTTATGGTTTGAGATTAATAAATATGTTTGGTTTTAGCCAATTTGTTTTATACTAGTGAAGGCCTGGCAACTCCACAATTAAAAAAGATTTACAAATGCCATGACAAAAACTGGTGACTCTGCCTATTCTTTTTTTCAATATTTTTTTTTAATCCCACTTTGTTGAGATACTGGCACACACCGCATCGTACGGAGAAGATCTATTCTAATATACCCACAGCGTCTCGTTAGAAAAAAAAGAAAACTTGAGCACCACAATTAATATATCTGATATATGAAAGTTTAGGTCTGGAACTTCAAACTGTATATAAGTCAAAGAGATTCTACTGAAACCCTGCCTTGAAGAAATCCTTCTTTACCAATGTGCACATGAAATAAAGAAAAAATTAATGGCCTTACACAAAACACATTTTTAAGGTGTCGCATCAGCCCAAAAAACAATTTCACACACACACATAATGACAAAGGAACTACCCAGATGATGTAAAGAAATGGTCTGAGACTTCAGTACCTTTAATAAAGGAAGTACATTAAATATCATCCCAGTGATGCTAAGAAAAACAAATAAGATATCCCCTCATACTATACAAGCTGTCATAAGATAAAACATAATATATATTCTCCACAGCGTACCTGCTTTAGAAGAGCCAGGATGAAAAGAGGAAACAGTTTTAGCGAGATGGGCGCTAGAAGGGTAGATTGCTGCCTGTGTGAAAGTGTTGAGCTGTATGCTGATAAGGAGTCCACAACAGCATTTAGCAGGGCATCTCTAGCATCAGATAAACTTGATGAAACTGAACGATCAACAGCTTTGAATCAAAAAAGAAAAAAAGCATTACTATGTCACATGCAAATCACGTTTGTGGTGCCAAAAATAAAAGAGCACTTCACAGATACACCTTGATGGATTATTACTTACTGACTGAAGGTAATTCTAATTTGTTGAAATCTACTGCCAATCATAAAATAACACTCCATTCTAATTTTTTGCTCTAACTGTAGAAAAAATTATTTTCTTTTAAAAAGGTTTTGCACTATAATCAACCTCTCCAGAAACTTGGTGTATAAACCAAAATCTCTTATGACAGCTTAAATAATATGTTAATGAAAAATATTACATATTGGGTTGGTTTGCCATGCTACATGATTAGAAAAGAAGAGAAAGGTAGTGACAAGAATAGGCTTTGCGGAACAGTTATAACACATCACTGGTAAATTCAGCCGTCACTAACATGACTGTGCTCTAATCCAGCAGCTGCAATCAAATATCGGCATGCAAAAAAATATGGAGACACCTGGTCCTAATACTAGAGAAAGGGATCCTGGCAAGGAATGTATTGAAATAGAACACTTAATATGTATGCGTGGGGAGAGAACTCTATAGCGAAAATAGCATACAAAAAGAAGACAATATAGAGAACCCAAAGTACTCGATCAATAAAATGAGTGGAAGTGAATATTGTTAATATTTTACCCATGTGTAGTGGTGTGGCTTATGTTAAACCATTACAAATGTCTTCATTAGTATTTGAGCATTACATGCTAAATAAAAAATGCAGATACATTTTAAGAGAATATCCTTCATCTTGGGAACCTTATGTAGCTTCTGATGGATAATGACATACACTAGAAGCTCACAACTACTACTAGATTTGCTCTCCCCACATACTTGCCTTTCCCACGAACAGTATCTCAGAACGTTTTATAGCAACACTTTAATAACAACAAATAAATTCAGAAAGCAGTGCCCTGCTCTTTGCATATGGACAACAGCTGCTATTAAACACCTGTGGATAGTACTTTTTCAGCCTTTAGAAGAAAAGGTTGGGGATCTCTGACAACGGCATACCTTTAAAAACTCAAGATTTAAATAGATCAGTTGTGAGCTTTACAGAACAAGTGTTAGCCCCTAAGAAGAAATCTAATAGCAGGGGGTTACGTTTTGAGTTCTTAGTGCATGTGCCACTAGTGCTTGTACTAGTTCTAAGTTGCTGTAGCAGGCGTCTGTGTGTCTTCTGCAACACTTCTTGATAGTTCAAACGTCCCTGTTGGATAGTAAATGTCTGGTGATACAGAATAAACAAGAATTTGCAATGCAATAGGTCTCGCATTTATGCAAGTTTAAGCTATTGGCATTGTAAATGACAATGACTATTTTTGTTGTTTTTTAAAACGTAAATAAAAGGCATTGTCATTTACAATGCCAATACCTTAAACTTACGTAAATGCGAGACCTATTGCATTGCAAATACCTGTTTAAGTGTAAAACTGAGTGCAGCGTCGCTTCAAGGACACTGCGCTCGTTTTTTTTTTCTTTCTTTCAAACCTTAACACTGAGCGCAGTGTCCATGAAGCGGGTGCCGTACTCCGTCTTGAAGAAAAAAAAAAAATAATCCAGTGCGGTGTCCTTGAAGCGGTGCCACACTCAGTTTTACAGTTAAAAAAACAAAACAAACAGAGCGTGGTGTCCCTGAAGCAGGCACCACGCTTACTATAAAAGTAAAAAAAAACATTAAACAGAGCGCGTGTCCCAGAAGTGGACCACGCACCCAGTATTAAATTAAAATAAATAAACTAAGCGTGGTATCCCTCTGGATACAAATACAAAAAAAAATAGCAGCCGTCATAGTCCCCATAAGTGGCCATAATCAAAATAGAGCTCACCCACTAGATAAAGCAGACCGTGTATGGAGCCAGGTAAAAGATTCAGTCGTCTTGGGCAGTTACAAGTGGAGATAGGGCGGTTACAAGGAGGGACTAACAAGCCTTATAATAAATTGGAAGCAAGCATTTACCAAGGACAATGACATCAGCCTATCAAAAATATGGGCGGAGGGACGGCGAGGCTTACACAGCATACTCGATTACTGCATGCCTCGCAGAGCGAGCAGTGCATGGGCGCTGCTGCAAGGCTCGACCTAAAAAAGAACTGATGATCAAGCCCAAGTGAGTTAGCTTATCAAGATGTCTCATTAAGTCTAAAGAACCCAGGTCTGGAATGGCAGCCCTGGAGTCACCCCGGACTCTGCTTTTAAAGTGTTTCAGAAGCCTCTTGTCTGGTGCTTGAAATATTCAAAAACACGGTCATGTTGTCCTCACAGACCACTCAGTTGAAAACATGAACTGACTGCAAGTTATGCCAAATAATAGTATTTGATTGGATACCTAATTCCTACATTATATACTTGCCTAAACGTGTATTTGTTTTATCCAAGAGCTGTCCTTACAAAATTGGAAACAGCAGTGGAAAGTGTTTAAAAAACAAAGAAAATAAATAACAACTACAACGAACAGCAAACTCCCAAAAGACAATGTTACATTCCCTCAGTAAGAATATTTTTAGTGGATACCTAATCTTTATGTAGATTCCACATCTTATGACTTACCCTTCCAGGTTTCTGACGAGACCAGAAAAGATTTTCCGAAGCAATATCTCTCCCACGCCACTAGGTGGTGCCATGCGGCTTCAGTTTCAGCTCTGACGACAATGGAGTCTAAGTGCCAACCAGTGCGCTGGTGGCCTCAGATCCCTACAACAAATTGGCTTGAATAGAGACAAATACAGCACATAACATGTCTGCAAACCTTGGGAACTTTCAGCACTAACTCAAATGTGAGGAGTGAGGAATCTTCAGGAGGCTTATGTATCCACCAGAAATATTGTTGAGGAAGGCAAGTAACTTTTTCTGTTGGATACATCAAACTACATATTCCACACCTCATAAATGAGTTCCAAAGTAATGCTTCCCAATGATGTGGGACTGAGAAGTGTTGGTTATTATTATTATTATTAATTTCTATAGCGCTGAATCACCCCAAAGTATCTCTGTGCTTAGGACGGTGTCCTGCAGCCAGACCAGAGGGACTCCTAAAATAAAGGTCTTTGATAGCTTCCTGAATTGAGAGAGGCTCTGGCAATCGCGAAGCTGGAGGGGCAATTAATTTCAGAGAGTAGGGGCAAGATGTGTAAATGCTTTGCCTCCCTTACGAGCCTTTTTAATTCTAGGGGTGCAAAGGAGTAGCTTGGAGCCCGATTGAAGGGGCCGTGGGGGGTGTACTTGATAAGCTTATCAGACAAGTAAGAAGGCCCCTGTCCATTAAGGGCTTTATAAACAGTGCAGCCTTATCTTAAATTTCACCCGCTTTCTCACAGGGAGCCAGTGAAGTTTAGGAAGTGGGATAGAAGCCGTTCTGGGCGGGGCATTTGCTACTAGACGGACAGCCGTGTTCTGTACAACTTGTATCTTGTTTAAGGAGGCTTTGTTGGCCGAGGCTAACAGTGCGTTACAATAGTCCAGACGGCTTAATACCAGGGCTTGCATCAATGTTTTTTTAGTGGAGGAAGGTAACAGGGGGAAGACTCTTCTGAGTAAGCTGAGTGTGTGGAAGCAGGTGCCAGCAGTAGTAGTGGCGTTGGCATAGAGTGTGACGTTCTGGTCGATCCTGATTCCTATATTCTTGACCCCTTCCTCATGAGAAGGGGCCTTGCCCAGCTCCTCCGGCCACTATCTGGGAGTCCAGCTTATAGCTGCTCCTCCAAACAGCATGATCTCTGATTTCTCGGCGTTCAGTTGGAGGAAGTTGGTCCTCATCCAGACAGCAATGGTCTTCATGCCCTCAGAAAGAATGAGTTGTATATCAGATCTGTTTTTATCAAAGGTGAGGAGGAGCTGGGTGTCGTCCGCGTACGAGATGGGACTGAACCCTAAGTTCCTCATTAGTTTGGCCAAGGGGGTAACATAAATGTTAAAGAGAGTAGGGCTAAAGCAGGTGCCCTGCGGTACCCCCTTGGTAACTTTGGTGGTTTTAGATCTAAAGGTCCCCAATGTAACCGTCTGGGTTCTATCTGTAAGAAAGTCTGTCAACCATTTTAATGCAGCCCCCTGAACTCCAATGCCCTGAAGTCTCTCCAGTAGGATCTGGTGCGAGATGGTGTCAAACACCGCCAACAGGTCAAGCAGCACCAGTAGTGGCGCCTGACCATTGTCCAGGGCCATTCTGATGTTATCAGGTACCTCAATCAGAGCGGATTCGGTGCTGTGTTTGGCCCGGAAACCTGACTGGGAGACATCAAGGCAGTGAGAGGTTTCAACAAAATCAGAGAGATGTCTGTTTATGTGCTTTTCGAAAAGCTTGCTCTGAAGGAGGAGCAAAGATATGGGACGGTAATTGGACAGCTCAGATGTGGAGATCTTAAGATTTTTACAAATGGGTTCAACTTGAGCTGCTTTCCATTCTAGGGGGAGTCTGCCTGTCCTCAAGGAACTATTAAGAATGGTACAGAAGGGGGAGGAGCCAAGATGGCGACCGGGACGGCAGCGTAGGCTCCCGGCTCCGTGAACCTCCGCACCCCGCACAGATATCCTGCACGAGATCCTTAGCCTGCGCTATCTACCCGTGTTGGTGAACGCGAGCGGCAACCGGCCGTGTGACCCCGAAGTTTCTGGCAGCGGTACCGCCGGAGAAATGTCCGTCTGAAGTTTGCGGCCTGCGTAGCCCCGGAGCCGGGACCTCGAGTGAACGCCGTGGCCGGGCGGCAGTGCAACAACAACGGCCTTTGGTGACTGGGTGGGGTCGGACTACCGGAGTGGTGCGAATGTCGGACTGCGCTTCGCCGTGGTCGCTCCTACCACTAAGCATAGCTGAACGAGTGCGTGCCCGAGGTGGCAACTCCAAGACTCTCCGGTGATTGCTTCAGCCTTCGCCGGTGAGCTGCCCGGACGCCGCCCGTAACCTGTCCCGATTCTTGCGGGCTGCTCCCGGATTTTCGCGGGCGCTGGTCCGTGGTGGGGACGACTGTGGCCCGTGACCACACTCCGGACACATTGTTTGCCTGCCCTCGGAACCCAGTTACCGGTGCCATGGAACCCGAGGCGCTTGTGTCTGAGCCCCGGTCCCGCTCTGGGATGGATCTACCCGGCGGCCATTCTGGTACGCCAGAGTCCACCATCCTGTACACCGGGTTGCAGCAGGATTGGGAGGGTGCGACTCTGAGGAGCGTAGCGGAGCGAGCGCCGGGAGCTGTACTGGGGTACAGTGACCTTCTCAGGGCTCTCGGTGCCCTTCACTCCACCCTGATTCACGGAGCCTGGGTGTTGGGGAGCAAGCTTGATGGAGTGACATCAGCGTTGGAACAGTTGCCGCCTGCCTATCCCCAGGTACACTGGGACTTCTCACGCTGCGCACGGGGGGACATTGTCGTGGCCGCCCCTGTAAATAGTGCACGCCTGGACCCTCCGGACAGTATATTAACGTGCGATCAGCTGGCTGTGGATTTGGTCTGTTCCGGAGATTTCGGACCTGAGTGGGGGGTGGTGGCCTTGTCCCGTGCGCGGTCCCCGACGACCCAGGCAACGTCCAAGCAACGGTCGCCTGCCCTGGCTGATTCCGCCTTCCTGGGCCTGGTGTGCAGTGTAAATCCTGGCTCGGCATCGGGAAAGACGATCCTCCCTAGAGCTGACTGTGTCGATCTTCAGAGCCCTCTACCCTACCTGTGTGTGTCGCTTCCTGAGTTTTGTTGGACACTTCTCTTCGTGGTAACATTGGACATGGCACTGGGACGGGGGGTATGCATGGGTGGGTTTGCAAAGAGTGGCCAAGGATGATGCTGACCCTTCCGAGGTGGTCACCTATTAGGCGGGCGGGCTCGGGAGTTGTGTGCTCTTACGGCATAACTGATAGTGAACCAAGCGTGTAATGCTCCTTACTCCTCTTTGACAGGGTCGATTTTGTGTTCATTATTGTATGCTTTATGGGAAACCGTGTGGTGCGGGAGGGAGAAACCGGGGGCGTGTTTTGTAGGCCCTCCTCCAGTTTATTAATACTCTTTCTGCCCCCCCGTCTGGTGGGGGCTCTTTTCCCACTTCTTTTCTCTGTTTCTTCTATATTTCGGGTCTGGTTCCGGGGCGACAGGCACACTGCTGGGGGGGGGGGCCGTACTCATCTGCAGAGGTGCAGGGTGGGGGGTTGGGGGGGGGGATCCTTTAGTCTTTCACCTCCTTTTTCTATGGCCTCTTTTTCCTCTCTTATTTTCTTTGTCTTTTCTGGGATCAGCATGGTAGTACTCCTTTGTTGTTAATCACTGCTGTTTCCGGAGTGCCATAATTTCCGTGGAGTTTCCTGGGTCTTGGGGCAGGGGGTTGCAGGCGCAAATGGCCGTGTCATTCCTCCACATCCTGAACTTCCTGTTTCAGCGCCATAGCTTACATAGACTGCTGTGTATTGTTTACGTTTATCGTTCTGCCTGCCATTTTTCGCTGCTGGGAAACTGTTTGGCACCTGATCCTTCCATCCTTTTCTATTATAAAATGTAAACCTTTATTATCCTGGTTTCCTACTTGGGCTGTTCAGAGACTGAGAGTATGTTAGCGTCGAGATTTTGCTCCCCGAGGTACTGACTGTGATATACCTGCTTTTATTATTCTGATTGTTTAGCGGCCGGCCCCGGGGGTTGTAGGCCCGTATGTGTAATTGAGTGAAATGTCAATAAAGGTTTTCAAAAAAAAAAAAAAAAAAAAAGAATGGTACAGAAGAATGTGGCTAACAGTGCGGAATTTTGCGCGAATAATATCTAGGGGGGAACCAGATTTAATTTTGGTAAGGAGAGAATCAACCTCTAATGGAGTGAGTAAGGGAAAGTAGCCAAGCTGCGAGGTATTGTTAGTGGAGACAGGATATACTGTTGAAGGGTGCAATGAAATTTCATTGGATGAGATCATTTTCTGGTAGATGTCTTCGATATTCTGAGTTAGAAAGGAAGCTATATTGCCGCACAGCAGCTGTGAGGGGGATTCCGCAATTTCGCAAGCCCTGGGATTGGTGTAAGACTTCAGGATCTGATAGAGGGTTCTAGAATTGTTGCCAGCTTGCTCCAGCTGATGAGATGTGCAGCTTGCGAGCGGATTTTATATTTTTATGATAGGAGGACAGTGCGGCTTTGTATCTCTCTTTGTCTTGTCCATTGTGCGAGTGTCGCCATATCTGTTCCAGTTTTTAGGTCTCGCCTGAGCCAGCGCATGCGCTGCTCGGGCGAGACATTTAGTGAGCGGGCTTTAAAAAGTCTACCACAGCTTTTTGTGTGGCATACTGCGTGCGGTTACGTGCACAGGCACGAGTAGAGACACCATCTGGCTTTCCTCTCGTTCTCCCTAGCACGTGCGCCTCGCACACTCTTTTCATTTTCCGCCCGTCTCTCCGCCCCTTCACCGCTCCCTAGCGTCTTCTTCGCCACGTACTCATCTGGCTTTCCTCTCACAGACCGCGAGCGATCACTTTCACGGCCGCATCACTTTCACTGCCGCGCAGCCAATGCTTGTTAATATATACTTTTGGCTTTTGCGGGAGTAATTTCCCCCACCCCTGCCTCCCTCCCCCACGGTCCCTGCCGCCGAACGGGCTCTCAGCACCTTAATAGCAAATACATTACACCTATCAAAGGTGGCCGTACGCACCAAACATTAAATCTAACTGTTGTTTGGGTCACCTATGGTGCAACATAGGTATGCTGTCTTCATACCGGCTTCGACTGACCTTCGGCAATTTGGTAAAAATGCTTTTTCTTCCAGGAGAACTGAAAGAGCAGTGTGGTGTGCGCAAAGACACGACATAAAAGACTAAGTGCTGGCCTGGCGAGATCGAAAGAAGGTCGTAGTCGGTCTTTTTGAGGAAACAGTAAAGTAAACGCATTTGGCAGACCTGAGAGCACACGTCACCATGTCCTTGCACTGGTGGCTGCCAGGCACGTCAGCCTCTAATGGCGGCACCTCTGTTGCAGAGCTGTGCACGTCACATTTGTCTTAAGTGTCAATTCCAATTGCATTACTACACGGCAAAGGCCACAAAGAGCACAGGAGAGCAATCTAACTTTCCTGGGGTCAAAGGTCAGTTCACATGCCCTTCCACCTATCAACAAGTCAATATCAACAGATTTGTCAATTGATTTCTCAGGCACAGTTGTCATCCATATTTTCTTAACACATTCTCTTTCCTAGGCTTTGTTTCTTTCCTTCACCCTACCCGTCACCTTGGACTGCTTTCTACCTCCCCTTCTTTTACCCCTCTTTTTCCATTCTCTATCTTTATCACGCTCTCTCTCTTCATCTTTCTCTTCTTCATTTATCCTTTTCTTCTCCCTTCATGTTACACTTTTTTCATTCTCCCCTTCCTTGCACAATCTTTATTTCATAGAAATACAGCTAATCTTTATCTCTGACTCCTTTCTTCTTCCATTTTTTTGCCTTGCCTTAAAACTCTCTTGCATCTTCTGATTCCTTCATTCCCTACCTTTCCAACTCCATGTTACCTTTCAGGTCTCCTCTATTTCCTTCCATGTGTCTCCTAATTCAGTCTTTTCCTCCTTTTTATGTTGTCAATCCTCCCTCCAATTTAAAGCTGCATCCCTTCCCTCTTGCCTCCTTCCTTCTCTGCTCTTCCTCCCTTTATTCCAGCCCTTCCCCTCACTTCTTCCCCTTTGCATTCTTTACTTTCCCTTTGAACTTTCTTTCACTTTACCCCACATTCTCTTCTACACTCACTTGTATCTTGCCTCCATCCTTTATCTCATCCTTCTTACTGTACCTATATGTTTTTCTTCTTCTACACTCTTCGTTCTTTCCTTTCCCCCCCTTCCACATCCCCGCTCTGCTGCTGTAAACCATAAACTCCGAGGCTGTGAGAAGCTCCTTGTGCATTTTTGATTTCTACAAAATGGCTCTGAGGCCCTTTCTATGCCAGAGATCCTTTAGGATAGGTAAGGTAGGCCTGGGCAAAATGTTAAGTACGCCCGAGTAACAGGAGTCATTTCAGTAACTGTGCGGTGCTCTAGTGATGCGAAATTACTGAAATACTCTTGCTTGAGTAACTAAGAGTACAATGGGGCAAAAATCCCACCGCAGGAGCACAGGAACAACGATCTCAGAGAGGGCAAGCGACGGCCGGCTACTGCTGCTCGTGTCCTGTAGCATTTAGTTCTATTTTCTTCGCGCAAAATGCACCCTCTGGTACATTTCTGGAGCAAGGGTGCATTTTGCCCTAAAGAAAACACCACTAAATTTAGCATTTTGCTTCCCAAACAATTGCACATAATCACAAGTAATTTAGGTATTTAAGCTAGAGAGGATTACGCCAGTTATTCTCACCCCTAAAGCATGGGTGGAAGTACCATCCTGCCAGGTGAGGTGCCGACTGCATTTTAGCCACTTTTACCCTTTAGAAACATCCTGCATACTTACAAGTGCCCCATAAGATGCTCCAGGTATCTGCATGCAGGGGCTGCACAAAGAAAATGCCCCTATTCTCAGGACAGAACCCGTCTCAGGCTCGCTGAGTGGAGGTTCGCTCGTTTGTGACATTACTATTTTTGGAGTACAGCCTGATCCCCTCAGGGCTGACATATAATACCCAAACTCTAAAATCCAACAACATTATTTGCTGACAGAGCCTGTTCCAGCACAAAGAACACGAGCTAGATGTCTGCACACTTAAATTCCTTCAGGGGTGACATTTGTGTGAGAGTGCCACTTGTCCTGAGGGGTGCATGAGTTTGGAAGAGATCAGAGAATCTACGGCACAATAATACTCTGCTCTAGAGTCTCCCTTTGCTTCTAGGAATCCAAAGAGGTAGGGGTGCCATCAATGAGGTAGGGATGCCAACAACCTGGTACCATCAATGCAGCATGGCCTCTTACCAGCAGGTGCACCTGCCCGCCCAGTCCTAGGAACCAGCCACTGGTGCCTGTCATTACGACATGTCCTCTTACCAGCAAGTGCACCTGCCCACCTCTAGGAACCAGCCAGTAGTGACAGTCATTGTGAAATGGCCTCTTCCCAGCAGGTCCACCTCTAGGAACCAGCCAGTGGTAATCATCATTGTGAAATGGACTCTTACCAGCAGGTGCATCTGTGCACCACTAGGAACCAGCCAATGGTGACCATCATTGTGACATCAGTGCTTAATTTGAGCCGGTGGTTTCCGGTGTTCGGCAGTCTGCCACAAGGTGGTGCTGTCTGGTTAATTTAGAGATGACCACAACAGTTACTTATTAATTCAATATACATAACAAGCATTTGCAATGCAATAGGTTAGCATTTGCGAGAGTTGGAGCTATTGGCATTGTAAATGACAATGCCTTTTATTAATTTGTTTTGAAAACCTGCAAGCGGTGCATAAATGCGCACTTTGTACATATAGTCCTTGCTTACGAGAAGCAAGGCTGGCAGTAAAAGAGACTGCCAGCCTTGCTTCTCATATGCATGGGCTATAAGTACAAAGTGCTTGTTTACGCACAGCTTGCAGGTTTTCAAATGCATAAATAAAAGGCATGTCATTTACAATGCCAATAGCTCAAACTTTAGCAAATGCGAGACCTATTGCATTGCAAATGTTTGTTTACATTGGCTCTTTTCAGTTTGTAAAGCAGGGGAGTACCAGCTAGTGGGTGTGAGTTTTGGAGAGGGGGTCTGTGGCTTCATAGGGGCTACATTATCTAAGGCGGCTTGTATAATAGAATTAAAATAAGCTAGCTGTTCCTCTACACTATAAGTGCCAGTTTTGGTGTTCCAGGAGCAAAAAGGGGACAGGAATTGGTCGGCTTCAGTTTATGCCAAGGTCTGAACCAGCATGTGGCATGAGATGTAGGGGTGGAGAAGCTTCTGGGACTCATAAGTTGGAAATTCACCAGAGAGTGGTCAGACCAAGTCAAAAGACACGTTTCCCCGCAGATGATATTCGTGGAGTTGGATAGAATAAAATCTAAGGTGTGCCCTGCCGAATGGGCAGGGGCATTGTTGATCTTCAAGAGACCAGTGGAGGCCAGGTCTTTTAGGCAAGCTGAGGCGTCAAGATTAAGGGCGTTCTCACTGTGGATGTTAAAATCCCCCAGGAGTAGGAAGTTTCGGGTGGTGATAACATGTGGGGAGATAAATTCCATCAGTTGGCTAGTAAAGTCTAGTAGCGGACCAGGGGCACAACTGATCTAAAATAGAGATGGATATGGATTCCTTATATTTTAAGGCTATTCCACCCCCTGCTCCTCCTGTCCGGTCTAGTTTTTGGATTCGGTAGCCATCCGGGAGTGCCATTGCAATAGAGGGGCTAGAAGAGGGCTTGATCCAAGTTTCAGTGAGGAATCCAATGTGAGGATCATTTTCTGTCAGGAGATCCCATATATTTATAGCATGTTTAGGGAGGGATCTGACGTTAGCTAAGAAGCAGTTCCAGCCTATGTTAGTGGGTTGGGTCTGGACACAACTATAAGGAATTCTCCCGAGAGACCCAGGTCCTTTAATCTGTTCAGGGAGTAATCTGTGATGCAGAGAATGAGGAGGAGCAATGCTCTGAAATCTGCATTCCCTGCATGAAAAAGGGCCTTCAGGTAGGATGTGTGAATGTGTTAGGAGCTCACAGGAGTTATAGCTATCATGAGCAGCTCGTCTTGTGTGAAGGAGCACCGTGGACTCGCTATATTGCAGATATCTGGGGGAAACTAGCAGGAGTCCTGGCGACGTCCAGGTGCAAACGGGCTTGCCTTAGGCACGCCTTCTGCGTGCGTCCGCTGCGTGTCTCACCAGCCATCAACTAGAATAGGGATTCTGGACACTAGACCGTTACCCTTGTTTGTGGTCTCTGCCGGAAATGCCCCTGGTCACGTCCGTCAGCACAGCCTCCCTCCACTCATTTGGCAAGCCTGTGTTGGACGAGGGAGGAGTACTTGGATGGCGACAGGGAGTTAAGAATTAAAAGGATGTGCAATTTAAAATCACTTTCCTAAGATGCAGCGTATTACAAGTGCAGAAGTGCTTAAAATAAAATGCTGCTTAATTGTAGTACCGGGAATTCAATGTGGCACATGGAGAGAGGCTGGTAAAGGTCTGGCTTTAAGCGCGTCCACTGCGCGTCTCACCAGCCATCAGCTAAAATAGGGATTCTGGCCACTAGACCGTTATTCTCATTTCCGGTCTCTGCCGGAAATGCCCCTGGTCACGTCCGTCAGCTCAGCCTCCCTTCACTCATCGGGCAAGCCCGTGTTGGACCAGGGAGGAGTACTTGGATGGCGACAGGGAGGTAAGAATTAAAAGGATGTGCGATTTAAAATCACTTTCCTAAAATGCAGCGTATTACAAGTGCAGAAGTGCTTAAAATAAAATGTGACGTAATTGTAGTACCGGGAATTCACTGTGGCACGTGGAGCGAGGCTTGTAAAGGTCTGGCTTTAAGCGCATCCGCTACGCGTCTCACCAGCCATCAGCTAAAGTAGGGATTGTGGTCACTGGACCGTTACCCTCGTTTACGGTCTCCGCCGGAAATGCTTCTGGTCACGTCAATCAGCACAGCCTCCCTCCCTCCACTCATCGGGCAAGCCCGTGTTGGACCAGGGAGGAGTACTTGGATGGCGACAGGGAGGTAAGAATTAAAAGGATGTGCAATTTAAAATCACTTTCCTAAGATGCAGCGTATTACACAAGTGCAGAAGTGCTTAAAATAAAAAGCGGCGTAATTGTAGTACCGGGAATTCACTGTGGCACGTGGAGCGAGGCTTGTAAAGGTCTGGCATAAAGCGCGGTTAATCAAAGTTATCATGCAACACAGCTTGGGCAAAGTACCTCTCACTGAGTGCCTGAGATGAGAACAGCTGCGCAATAATGAACGTGTAGCGACCCCTGAATAGAGCTGTAGAGACAACCATAGTTAAATTGGGCACAACTGTCTTGATATTGATAAGGAGGATGTCTGTCAAATGGGCACAGGGGAGATACCACTGCCATTGATGAGCCTACAATGATCACAGCAGTTGAAGCCCCTGTCCCGGCTTACAATGATGACTGCAGTTTTGATTCCCACCAGGAATCAGGGTTAGATATGATGGGGACAGGGCCTTGACACATGGGATCCTCCTAGATTGCTCTTGGGCAGTCAGCTGTCTTTGGATGTCCCTCAGTCCCTGAAGCAAACTGGGCCATTCTCCTCCTGGGAAGTCTGATCCTGTAGGGCCAGGCAGACGCCTTTCCTCTGGCAGCTGGCCTGTTCTAGGTGCTTCAGGCATACCCACAACTCCACTAGCAGAAAGTGTAGACTTCAAGTGATGTCACCTCACCTCTGAAAGACTGCCTGTCATGAAGTCTTAGTTGCACAGCAGCTCTTTGAAAACTTAGTGGAGCACTCCCTTGCACTTGTCATAAAGGACTTTGAACTGATTTAGGTAAAACATTTATACACAACTTCTAGTCGGGGATAAGAATCCACTGTCTCAAACTGCAGAAACACATACAAATCTAAGGCCGTTGTGGAAAAACAATCGCTGAACATCCAACAACAGCATTAATGGATGAAGTGGTGCTACTACGATGGCAAAATACTACTTCAGGATGTCATACACGCTGACGGCTGAAAGAGTCTATCACGAGAGAAAAAAGTTATAGCATTGGAGCACTCTAATGTTAGACATTAATAAAGAACAAGTTACTTACCTTCGGTAACGCTTTTTCTGGTGGATACAGTATCTGCCTGTGGATTCCTCACCTTGTGAATATCCCCTGCGCCAGCAACATTCGGAAACTTTTGTAGCAGTCCACGCCGGTGAGGTCTAAGACGACGTCACAGAGACACGGCTCCGCTCGCGACTCCGCTGACGTCACCGGCTCCATAAGAAGACCTCTTCGGCGTGATGACGTCAGTTCTGCCCTTTTTTCCGTGCCTTCGAGGCATACGGACGGACTGACAGCAATATATACACAGGATACAGAGTACATAATATACAAAGCAACACACACAGCGTGGAGAATAAATAGGAAGGCAAAAGAGATAACACTGCATTTGACAGTAACAAATACATTTTGAAACACCATCATCAGAATTGTAGGTATACAAGGGTGGACAACGGGGAGGCGGATGGGTCAGTGAGGAATCCACAGGCAGATACTGTATCCACCAGAAAAAGCGTTACCGAAGGTAAGTAACTTGTTCTTCTGATGGATACATCTGCCAGTGGATTCCTCACCTTGTGAAAAGATTCCCACAGCAGTCCCACTCCCGGAGGAGGGTGTCCACCCTTCTATACCAGAAAGTCCTGAAGGACGGAACGAGTAAAATGTCCGTCCCTCCTCACCTCGGAATCCAAGCAGTAATACTTTGCGAAAGTGTGAAGGGAGGCCCAAGTTGCCGCCCTACAAATATCCTCCACAGGAACACCTCTAGACAAAGCAGAAGTGGAAGACTTAGCTCTAGTGGAATGAGCCCTTAAACCCTCTGGAGGTTCCTTACCGGCCAATAAGTAGCATATCTTGATGCACAAGACAATCCATCTGGAAAGGGTGCGCTTGTGCACCGCTCTGGCTTTCCTGCATCCAACAAAGCCCACGAAGAGCTGGTCATCAACTCGAAAGTCCTTTGTCCTGTCAAGGTAGAAGCTCACCGCCCTCTTAGGGTCCAAGCGGTGAAGCCGCTCTTCCTCCTTGGAAGGGGGAGGGTAGAAGGTAGGGAGGGTAATGGATTGCCCCAGATGGAAAGGAGTTACCACCTTAGGCAGAAAAGCAGCCCTGGTCCGGTGTACCATTCTTTCAGCATGAATGGTCAAGAACGGGGGTTTTGAACTCAGAGCTTGAAGCTCACTTACCCTCCTTGCCGAGGTTATCGCAATGCGAAAAACCGTCTTGAAAGGTAACAGTCTCAAGGGACACTTGTGTAAGGGCTCGAAGGAGAACCCATCAGATAAGTTAAGACCAGATTTAAGTCCCATTGAGGCACAATAAAAGGAGTAGGAGGAAACTTGTTTGTAAGGTCCTTTAGAAATCGTAAAACAATAGGCGATTTAAACAAGGATTTCTGATCTGGCAAACAAAGGAATGTCGACAAAGCCGATAAGTAACCCTTTACAGTGGCTACAGCAAAACCTTGCTGAGCAAGAGAAAGGGCAAACTGTAGAATGTCAGAAAAACGAGCCCTCAAAGGATCAATTGACTTCTCCCCACACCAGAGCACAAACTTAGACCACCTATAGGAATAGATAGATTTGGTGGAATGACGTCTGGCAGACAAAATTACATCTACAAGATCTGGTGGGAGAGAAAAAAAATTCAGGTTGCCTTGTTCAATCTCCAGGCATGAAGGTGTAAGCTCTGGAGGTGGGGGTGTAGAACCTGCCCCTCCGAATGTGAGAGGAGGTCTGCCCTCAGAGGGAGACGGAGCGGAGGGCACGAGGAGAGGTGGAGAAGATCTGTATGCCACACCCTTCTTGGCCAATCCAGGGCGACCAATATGACTTGGGCCAGGTCTTGGCGAATCTTCCTCAGAACCCGAGGAATCAAGGGTATGGGAGGGAACGCGTAAAGGAGATGTGAGTCCCATCTCAACTGAAACGCGTCCCCCAATGCTCCCTGCATCGGATACTTGAGACTGCAGAAAGACGGGCAGTGAGCGTTCTCGTGAGTGGCAAACAGGTCCACCCGAGGGGATCCCCACATCTGGAAAATGTGATGAACCACCTCTGGATGAAGCCTCCACTCGTGGTCGGCGGAGAACTGCCGACTGAGACGGTCTGCACGCACGTTTAGAACTCCGGCCAGTTGATTTGCCAACAGACAAATCTGCTGATCCTGAGCCCAGGACCAAAGACGCAGAGCCTCTCTGCAGAGACAAAGAGACCCCACTCCTCCCTGCTTGTTGACATATCACATCGCGGTAGTGTTGTCCGTCAGGACTTGGACTGACTGACCGCGAAGGGAAGGGAGGAAGGCCTTGAGTGCCAAACATATCGCCCGCAATTCCAGGAGGTTGATGTGAAGCAACCTTTCCTCCGGAGACCAAAGACCCTTGATCTCCTGATCCCCCAGATGCGCTCCCCACCCTAAAGTGGATGCATCCGTAATCACCGTGGCCACAGATGGGGGTAGATGGAAGGGCTTTCCTTGAGACAGATTGCCCTCTACACTCCACCAAGATAGATCCGCCGCAGCTTCTCTGAAGATCCTCACAGACTCCCTGAGACATCCTTTGTGTTGATACCACTGCCTGCGGAGATACCACTGGTGCGCCCTCATGTGCCAGCGTGCATGGTTGACCAACAGAATGCAGGAAGCAAACAGACCGAGCAGACGAAGGACCTTCAGGACTGGAACGACCGCTCCATTGTAAAACAAGGGAATCATTTCCTGTATGTCGAGAATCCTTTGTGGAGGTGGGAATGCTCGACACACAGTAGTGTCCAGTAAGGCCCCTATGAACAGGTTGCGCTGAGAGGGCACCAGGTGAGATTTGGGCACGTTTATCGAAAAACCCAATTTGTACAACAGCTGAGTCGTAACCTGCTGTTGATGAAGCACCTTCTCTGGCGACTCTGCTTTGATCAGCCAGTCGTCCAGATAGGGGAAAACCGAAATCCCCGACCTTCTGAGATGGGCTGCCACCACTGCCATTACCTTCGTGAAGACTCGAGGTGCAGTAGTAAGACCAAACGGAAGGACCGCAAACTGATAATGTTGCGGCCCTACCGTAAACCGGAGATACTTCCTGTGCGACCTCAGGATGGGGATGTGGAAATACGCATCCTGCAAGTCGATCAACACCATCCAGACCTCCTGATTCAGCGCTTGAAGAACCTGCGCAAGGGTGAGCATCTTGAACTTCTCTTGCTTCAGATAAAGATTCAAGATCCTGAGGTCCAATATTGGACGCAATCTGCCGTCCTTTTTCAGAATCAGGAAATACTGGGAGTAGCATCCCTGACCCCTCTCCTGCTCAGGAACCACCTCTATCGCACCTTTTTTAGTAATGTCAGGACTTCCTCCTGTAGGAGGAGACGGTGGTCCTCTGAGCAAGCCCCTTGACAAGGAGGGTAATTTGGAGGGAATTCCCGAAAGGGAAGGACGTACCCATTTTCTACAAAATCTAGAACCCAAAGGTCTGTAGTAACCGATTACCAATCTTGTAGAAAATGGGTAAGCCAGCCCCCCACAGGACCAACATGATCCAGAATGGTGGATCTAGGGCTGCTTTGCAGTGGTGGGAGGGGCTGGAGGAGGAGGAAGAGGAGGAGGAGGAGGAGGGCTGTCGGCCACGAGTGCGACCCCTGATTCTACCTCTGTAACCCTTATACAGAGTGCTTTGCTGCTGCTGCTGCTGGTGCTGAGGCTGTCTGTATGTACGAAAGGTAGACCTTCCGAAGCCCCTGTACCTCTTGAATGAGCCTCTTGGTTGAGTCTGAAGGCCCAAAGATTTAGCCGTGGCCTTACTCTCCTTAAATCTTTCCAGCGCAGCATCCGCTTTCTTGCCAAAAAGACCAGAGCCATCAAAAGGCAAGTCCACGAGCGTTGACTGGACATCAGGGGAAAACTCAGATGATTTAAGCCATGCACTCCTCCTGGTGGCAACAGAAGATCCCATGACTCTTGCCACCGAGTCGGCTGTGTCCAATCCACTCTGGATCACCTGACGTGCCGCCGCCTGGGCATCCGAAAGGATCTCATTATAACCAACCCTATCCTCCTCAGATAGTTTTGGGGCTAGCTGTTTAGCTGAGTCCATGAGAGCATGTATATAACGTCCCAAGAGACAGGTGGCATTAGTTGATTTGAGAGCCATGCTGGCCGAAGAAAAGACCTTCTTGGCCGACTGATCCAGCTTTTTTGCTTCTCTGTCGCTCGGGACCTGAGGAAATTAGCCCGAGGATTTTCTTGCACATGCACCCTGCACAACCAGACTCTCAGGGGACGGATGAGATGTTAAAAATTCCGGGTCTCCCGGAGCCGCCCTATACCTCCTGGCTATGACTTTGGAAACTGCCAGAGCAGAAAAGAGTTTACGCCACACCTCCATCATGAACTCGGCAGAAGGTAGCTGCAGATCTAAAAGTTCAGCTGCCTTTCTTATAACGGCATGGTATGGCGCCACATCCTTCGAAGGGGCATCAGAAGGAGGAGTAATCTCCCATTCGGGTGACATGTCCAAGCCACTAGCCTCCTTCAACTCCTCAAAAGCATCGTCCGACTCCATGAGTTCCCCTTCTTCTACCTCCTCCATAAGGTATCTTTGCTCATCCAGCACCCTCTGAGCCTCCCTCCTAGACCTGATTCTGACAACCGGCGTCGGCGGCGCCGTGATCGAATCAGACGGCGTCGAACGTGGATCCACAGGGGCAGCCGGCGTCGAACGGGGTTGAGTCGGCGCCGGTGAAGAAGGGAGCGGCGTTGATGCGCCGGTAGATGCCAAGACGGCATCGCCGGAAAAAATGGAATCAAGGGAGCCTGAGGATAGGCTTGAGGAACTCCCAAACTGAAGGCCATAGGACCCATAGGACCCGAAGGTGCACCAGAGGGGTACATGGCTCTGGAGAATACTCCATACATCGCATTAAGATAATGCGTGGGGTCCTGACCTGGTCTAGGGAACGCAGGATATTGCCCAGGCATCACCGGACTCGGGCCTACCGGCGCCGACGGTGGAGTCAGTGGAGCCGAAGGATCACCCGGGGCTGGAGACTCCTCACACGGAACCGGGGACAAAGCCGGAGAAGGAGCCGGAGAATGTTCCGGTGAAGCCACAGGTGACGACATGCCAACAGGTGAATCCGGAACGGGCGAGGGAGACAAAGTCCTTACGGCTTCGGGAGGGCGATGTCGATCACGGAATCGCATCCTTATCCGAATGACGCCGAGACGAATGCCTTCTCTTCTTCTTGTGCTTCCTGGATTTGGAAGCATGCCCCAAAGTCGACTTAGACGCCGACCTAGATCTCGACCTCGATCTTGACCTCGATTTTCTACGGCCTCTCCTTTCTTTCTTCATCCTCGCGATGAAAAGCTTTGCTTCCCTCTCCTTGAGAGCCTTGGAACTCATCTTGCGGCAGCAAGAACATCCCTCGACATCATGGTCCGATGACAGGCACCACACGCAGTCGTCATGCGGCTCAGTTATGGACATGTTTTTCCCACATTCACGACATGGCTTAAATCCAGAAAACAAAGTAACCAGTATAGCTACAGAGAGAGTCCCGAAATCCGTTGGCGTCGACGGCGCGGAAAAAAGGGAACTGACGTCATCACGCCGACAAGGTCTTCTTATGGAGCCGGTGACGTCAGCAGAGTCGTGAGCGGAGCCGTGTCTCTGTGACGTCGTCTTCAACCTCATCGGTGTGGACTGCTACAAAAGTTTCCGAATGTTGCTGGCGCAGGGGATATTCACAAGGCGAGGAATCCACTGGCAGATGTATCCATCAGAAGACCAAGGTTCTCAAATTATTCTTGTTTAAACTGTGATTGTATTTGTTCAGAGAACAATCAGGGGGCAAGCTATCTATACAGCCAACAAGTGATTCCTCCCAATCAGATTTCCTCAAAGAGAAAAAGATCAGTGGTGGCTCCAGTTGTAGTGTGAAATGACAAGGTCTGTGCGGTTCATCTGGTCGCAACAGTGCTCTTTACAAAGTTAAAAGAATGTAGTCAGACCTTTGGGTTCCGCCTTAATTGGGAGCTATTCATATAGAAAAGTTCTTTTTTTTTGTTTTTGTTTATTTATTAAGCATTTTTGTAACAGTCAAACATACATAATACAAAGTTACAGTTTGACAGATTCAAGGCATCAACACAAAGACGGACATACTTAGCAGTGGTACAGTGATCTTAAATGGCTGTAGTAGCGTAGTCCCGGGCAGTCTCTGATGAACAAGAGCAGGAAACAGGGCAGTTGCCCACATGGGTAAACAGAGAAAGGGTCACGCGCCAGCTGTAATCTAGATATTAGTCATTAGTAAGGGAGAGCAAGTATGAGGTAAGCGGCCCCCAGATATCTCTTGGTCTGGAGGTTGCCGGTAGTTCCTCCGCATAGCATGTAAGCTGATCACGGCAGTATGCTAGGTCCTGCAACCACAAGGTGGCCGTGGGAGCCAATCGGCTCTCCCAACAAAGAGAAACACGTCGCTTAGCCATGAGCAGGGCAATGGAGACTAGTTTTTGGTGAGCAGGGCGCACCACCGCTCCAACTCCCAGCAGGCATAACCGCGGATGGCAAACAGCGGCTCCTCAATCATCAGTCCAAGCACTCTAATCACCTCACCCCAATACGCAAACACCTTTGGACAGTCCCATGCCAGATGATAAAAGTCTGCCCCCGATGCACCACATCGCTTATAGGCATCAGTCTGGCGGAGCCCGAATTTATTCAATTGTGCTGGTGTGTAGTACATCTGATGTAGATACCTGAAATGCACCAATCGCAGGTTACCATTCGGCGTCAAGCGGCCCGTCAAGTTGCAGCTATCCAACCAGTCCCCCTCCGTGAGAGGTTCCGGAAGTACCTTGTTCCAATTGTCCAGAGCCCTTGACCCCACTGAGTTCCCATCTCTCTGGGACTCCTTGTAGAGCCGAGTCACCAGCCGCACTCTAGAGGTAGTCGTGTAAATCAACTGCAGTGCCCCAAGAGTCGGTGGTTCAGATGGGAAGTACGGATTAAATACCCGCATGGCAGACCGCAACCTCGCTTAAAAAAAGCGCTGCATGGTCGATATCTCGCCATGGGCCGCTAGGCCCGCTGTGGTTATACATTGCCCTCCCGGATAAGCATCCGACATGACGCTGAGTCCCATCTCCGCCAGCGTTCGTAATGTACCTGTTTCCTGAGTCACCGAAAGATCGGAATGATGGAGCAGCAGCATTTTTGGAGCATAGAGTGGCAATCTGTTGGCACGTCGCCCCAATGCCCGCCATGCACCGGCGGTGGCCTGCACCGTATCAAACTCTCCCCCTCTCGTATACCGTGTATGTGTTGACAAGCATCGCTTTAAGGGGCAGAGGATGGACTGCCCCCGCCTCCACCGCCACATGCGGGATTTAGGCCGGGTCATGTTGCCAATAATAGGCATACTGCGCCTGGGCGCAGATTTATATACAAAAGTTCCATGCATTATCAGTCAATGTTTTCCACAATGTCAACTTTTCAGAAATTGTTCCTTTAAAAACAAGCCTTAGAGTTGTTTGCCTGATTCTCAAGAGTGTTCAGTCTGGTCCAGAGATCAGTAACTTGTTTTCTGCAGCTCTTTCACCATTGGTCGTGTTCGCATTTGGGCGTATTCTATCTCTGCAATTTATGCTGATCCATTCTGAGCAAATCAAACTGATGGATGGCAATCATGTCTAGGGCCTCACGTGTTGCAGTAACGGATCCTTTGAAGCTGTTCCTTCCAAGTTTTTCTCAAATCATTCAGCCTCGGTGCCTGGTGCCTTACCCGGATCCAGGGAATGTCACCTGCTCTTGCTCCTGCCCATGGTTTTGCTCTGCACCCTCTTATTCTTTAGTTCGCGTTTCTATGCCTCTTAGGTGATTAGTTTGTCTCATAGCTGTAGTCAATATTTCACAGCCAGTCAACAAGTCTATGCACAAAAAGCAACCACGGCAGCCACCACCCAATGCAAAGGGACAGAAGTACATAGTTCATCTCGCACAAGTAGTTTTTGTCATCAATTTGGTGATTAAAGAGAGGCAAGGGAGGACTGGAGCTTCATTCTGGTGGTAGGTGTTTCAGCCATGAGTGCTGTAGTCCAGTTTAATGCAGAAGAAGGCAGTCTCAGTTCCTGAGCCCTACCATGTAAATGTCGGCGCCCCATGCACAATACCTGTGAGACGAAAGCCCGACCAATAAGCAACCAGCACCCTCTAGAACCTTCCCAAGAGAGGCAGAATCCCTCAGATTTCCAGCACAAGTGTAGTTAGTAGTACTGTAATGCCAAAGGAGCCTCTCCGGGGAGGAGGGTGGGTTGCATGTGAATCTATGAAAGATATCAATACTTGATAACTGCAGTTACAGGTAAGTAACTTATTTCTTATCCAGAATAGGGGGGTATCTTTCATAGGTTCACATGCCTGAATCAGAATAATAAGCAGATATATATATATCCTACTGGCGGTCGCCAGTAGGTAGTTATAGTTAGGACCTATTATCCATAGGAAATCCGCAACATTCTATTTGGAATAACTTTGGCGCCGGTTGACGAATCTTTGCGAAATTGTCAAAACTGGTGGGGCGCACCCGGTCCGCTCCTATCCTGAACGTCTCGGGGGGATTCGTCAAGCGGGGGCCGAGAAAAAAGGGGGGTCCCAAAACATGTTTCCCCCATGCAATTTTCCATAGGAACCTTTAAACGCCCGAACTGCTGAACGGTATTACACCAAATTTGGCAAAGAGGTAGCCCTTGGTTCACACTTGTGCCTTTTGGTTAAATAGTGTAAATCCGTTCAGTAGTTCCTGAGAAAATCAAAAGTAAAATCACATATATATCTGGGGGGAGCCTAACCACACATCTCATCGTGAGATCTGATTGGCTGTCAGCACTTCATCCAAGAAGTGTTGCCAGCCATCTTGGGACCAATATACACGATAGCACCTCATTAAAAAGCATTGCAATTAATAGAAGGTTTTACGACTTTAGTTACATTATATAAATCGTTTGTTGATGGTACCATACTCATTTTAGGAATTGTGGTGTGTTCTAAGGTGATTTTACCATGTGAAAAAGCCTTCTGCTGGGATATCATGAATCATGTTTGAGAGAAAACTATTTTCTCATACTTTTCCCACAGAGGTTTGGAAGGTGATCTATAAGCTAAACTGAGAGCATATTTTCTGTAAATTCACATTATCTTTCTCAGTCATGTGAGAATGAAGTCGGACATTCTCAGTAAAACATGTACATCCAACAAGGGTAGAGACTGTCAGTTGATTCCTTTGTGTTCTACTGCAGCTTCCCAGAGTGTTCTAAAGAACAACTAGAGCGCTAACAGTCCTACTTATGACAAACGTATTGCACACCTGAAGCCATCTTGATTGGAATAAAGTGGTAACTCTTAAAACATCTCATTTAAAAAGGAACAAAATGAGGGGGTTCATTTTGCCATAGAAAGTAGGATTAATGCTGCAGAAAGAAAAATTAGGGCACATTTTGACTTCTCAAATCCTCTTCTATTTCATTAAAAAATTCTGACATGCAGACTGAAACATGCACTTTGAATACCAGCAGCAGACTTCCCTGGTGAGCAGTAGCTTTACTACAGTGATCTAATGAGCAGCTAGAGTGCTAACATTCTGAATTTATGGCAAATGTGTGACACATCTGAATGCCTTCTTGATGGAACCAAAGTAAAAAACTGAAAGTATTTCCTACTGAGGAGACTGTAGTAAATGAGGAAATTAGGAAACTTCATAACCCAAGATGGCCACCAGAGACAAAAGAGCCCAAATGTAGCACAAATATCACCCAGATGTAGCCCAATGACATAAGTGTGCAAAACGGTCCCCAACGTTGTATATAGGCCGCAATCCACTGCTGATGTCACATATTAAATCATTCATGACATGGTCAGTGACATCACTGATAACATCACTGATGACATCTCAAATGACATCACTGATGACATCACTGATGACACCACTGATGACATCATCTAGTAGATGTAATATGTGACATCATCAGCAGTGGATTGCGGGCGCGCAAGTTATAGTTAGTAGAACTAACTAGAACGGAGGAATTTTAATGGTTTTGTACGAGTGAAATGTCCAGCTAACTATAACACCCCTGAAACCTATGGTTTTTTCAGTGAATTTCTAAGGTTTTTTAAATGCTAATTCCTAACTATAACATGTCTGAAACATATGTTTTTTTCAGTGAAAATATTGGCACCATACGCAAATGTTGCTGCAAATGATTACCATCTGTCTAGAAAGCAATTTTTTTCTATTCAATGGAGAATTGTATCAGCAAATTTGCGGAACGGCGATGGGCACCTGCTTCGCCCCCAGCTATGCTAATTTGCATATGGGCTGGTGGGAGGAACAGGTGGTCCAGACGCGCTGGCATACCGAATGGCATAACAATGTTATGCACTGGAGTCGTTACATCGACAACCTTTTCATTATTTGGAAAGGCACTATGACAAGTGCGCAAGATTTTGTTAGAGAGTTACAATGCAATAACCTGAACCTAAAACTCACTAGTACGATCAGTGATTCTGAAATTAATTTTTTGGATTTAACACTATATGTGAAAGAGGGTAAACTGCATACTAAATTGTTCCGCAAGCCTACGGATGGTAATACTCTTTTGCATGCATCTAGTTTCCATCCAGCTAAACTAGTTAACAGCATTCCCTATGGGGAATGCCTTAGAGCCAGGCGTAACTGTAGTAGTCAACATGATTTCAATATAGAACTTGCATGTTGGAAATCTCGCTTTCAAGCTAGAGGCTATTCGGACAATTGTCTTAACCAAGCTGTCACCAAAATTGAAAAAATTAAGAGAGAACAAATTCTTTTCAATAAAGACAATAAGTCAACAAAAAACTCAGCAAGAGACACTAATCAGTGTAGGTTTATCACGACTTACAACAAACAACAGGACAAATTGAGAACAATTTTTAACAAGCATTGGCACATTATCAGAAGTGATCCAGTGTTGGGTAAAATTGTTCAAAGAAGACCTCAATTTACATTCAGAAAGGCCAGATCTCTGCACCAAGCACTAGTCAGCAATGTGCTACCCAGTAAACAAACTAAATTAGTAGGTTCTTGGCTCAAAAGAAAGGATGGTTTTATCAAATGCCATAAATGTAAGGCCTGTACGTATGGAAAAAATACAACTTGTTTCCCAGCAGGTTTTTCCCATAAACCCATCCAATACATCAAGGGGCAGTACACATGCAAGACTGACTATGCGGTCTACATATTACAGTGCCCTTGTGGCCTCAAATATGTGGGCTCTACGATTTTACCTGTGCACAAGAGGGTGTTGCAGCATCTACGGGCCATTAAAAATGGGGACAAAAGTTATCCCGTGGCCCGACACTTTGACAGATGCCACAACAAAGACCCTGAAGGTCTTCTTTATTTTGTAATTGATGCAGTTCCAGCTGGTAGCCGAGGTGGAAACCGGGAAAAGAAGCTCCGCAAACTTGAGTCTTGCTACATTATCAGACTCAATACTAAAACTCCACATGGTCTTAATATGGAAGAAGACTTACACACACATCTGTAGAATCCTCTCGTCCTTTTTTATCGGGTTTTATCTGTATTTTGTTTATTGTATGATCACGTTACTGTTTTGGACTTAAAACAGCTATTATTAACTATAATTGACTTTCTGTATGTGGCATCAGCCCACTTGGGCAGTAACTTTATAGATACCATGCATTTATTGTCATTTTCAATTTGATGCTAAATCATGTTTTGACACAATGACTGAAATTATATTCAGTGCGACTGATCACTTGATCCAAACTCCTTTGCAATGTATTAACTTTGCGGGCTAAAACAATATTCGTTTTTAATGTTTTCACAACTTGACCACTTGGGTAATAATTGTGTCACAATTGATGAATGTTATCAAATACTCTAAAATAATGAGTACATATTATGCGTGTTCGACCATAATGAATTGGTCTTACATTTTATGGCACATGCCAGGATTGTGTATCTATTGCAGTTGAAGTGAACTACGAGTCTTCTGTTTATTTCTATGCTTGTAGTCCATCACGTGCGTTGATCGTCACTCACTGTTTTAAATTGCCTTTGAAAACTTTACCAAACTGCTAGTGAACAAGCCTGCAGGACAGGCGAAACGCGTCTAGCTTTTTCGGCTGGCAATAAATAATTTTCAGCACAGACACGGCGTCGATTGCTTTTCTTGAACTTGGAGAAGTTTTGGATAATATTTGTGACCGCGTTTGGGAGGTCTCTTCATCGACGCGCCCTTCGTTCTGGAGGCAACGGGTGTTCCCATTCACCTGTGGACTATATATATATATATATATATATATATATATATATATATATATATATATATATATATATACACACATATACACACACATCATTCTAGTAAGCACTTAAGTGGACGGTGGGTAGTGCTAAAATATCCTTCAATGTAATGCAAATACCCAAAGTAATGGTGTGCATTCTAAATATATATCACATAAATCAATGATATGACTTAAGGAAAACCACAAACAGATATATACATAAATACTTAATTTGTAACATTTTCCTTTTTTTTCATTTTTTTAAAAGTAATTTCTCTATTTAAAGAGGCTTACCTTACTGAAATAGGTTTCGTAGCACTGCCTGTCCCACAGCTGCGTCAGCCCGCTGTGATGACTCCAGGCAGTAATATAGCCTTATAGCCTGCCGTAGCGGGCTATACCGGCTATTAAAGGCACTCTCCAGTGTTAAACAAGGGAGCGGGACTTTAATAGCCGGTATAGCCCAGCTACGAAGGGCTATAAGGCTATTAAAACATTCTGCCACTAGAGGCCAGAATGTTCTAGCAAATAAAACAAAGACCTCTCGAAGCCCGAGGGGATTTAAATCCCCTCGAGCTCCGAGAGGCCTTTGTGAAAACATTGGAATGTTGCTCTGCGGGCCTTTACCAGCCCGTAGAAGCATGGAGCACTCCATTGTCTTCAATGGAGTACTCCACATTCAAATGTTCTAATGCTGCGTCAACATGTGCGTTGTTTTCCACGTTGCAGCGCTGCAGATCTTTTCCAGTGGTACTCTGGCAAACATAGCAGTTTGTGTGCTTTTACAGTCCTTGATAATGGCTTGCCAGCCTTGTTGTGACAACATTTAATTGTGCTCGCTGTTCATCTGGCGATAGTAGCCTTAGAAACTACAACGCCCTGGGGGTCTGGTCCATAGGCTATGAATAGCTGATCTGACTTGCGTATGGCCTAAGTCCTTTGTAAGTAGAATTTAAGACATCTTTTGATTTCTAAAGTGTGAAGCGTTCTTTCTGCAGGAGTAGAAGGATTAGGGAAGAAAGTTTTAGGATGACCGGTTCATTCAAATGGAACTGAGAGGGAACCTTAGGGATGAATTTAGGATTTGTTCTAAGAATGACCATTTCATCAGTGAAACGCAGGAAAGGATGTGCTATGGTTAAAGCTTGTATTTCACTAACCCTTCTTGTTGATGTGAGTGTGCCATTCCAGATTTTGCTAAGGATAGGAAATAAGGTAAAACGTCTTCTGAAGCAGAGAGCAAAGGATGTACTTCTTTACGCCTGCACCATAGACAAAAACCCTTCCATTTCAGTCCGTATGTCTTATTGGTGATGTCAGCACGGAATATAGCAATTATGTATTTGCATTCCTGTGAAGGGGTCAGATCCTTGAATTCGAAGAATTCAGGAGCCATATATGTAACTGCAGAGTAGCTGGTTCCGGATGACATATTTGGCCTTGGCTCCTGGTCAACAGTGTTGGTGTTGGCTACAGGCGGATGGGCTGAGCTTCCGACAACAAGAGAAGTTCTGTGTACCAATGCTGTCTGGGCCACCTGGGGGCTATTACGAGAAGGCAACAGTGTTCCCATTTCATTTTCGTGAGGACCCTGTGTATCAGAGGAATGGAGAGAAAAGTGTATGCATAGATCCCTGACCAGCGCATTGAAAGAGTATTCCCCCAAGAGTTTGGGAGAGGGAATCTGCTTGCAAAGAATCGGCATTTGGAGTTGACTAGGGTCGCAAACAGGTCCAAAGCTGGCTTTCCCCAGACTGCAAATATTCTGTCCAGTTTGTTCTGTTATAGTTCCTACTCGTGGTAACTGTCTTTGGTTCTGCTAAAAGTATCCGCCAAGGCATTCTAGAGGCCTGGAACATGCTCCGCTGTTAGGGATATTTTGTGGAGAGCCAACCAATTCCATAACTTCTGGGCATCCAGTGAAAGACATAGGTCCTGCATCTGTTGTTACTATGTAGTCTGGAGCCTGGTCTAGAGAAACCAGCCGTTGTTGGTTGTCGGTAGGATTGTTGTTGGTATCATTGGCTATATTGTGGTTGGTAGGACTGGTAAGTCTGGGCAAGTTGGTAGTTTCCTCTGTATCCAGAAAAACCACGGCCTCGAGCTCCCCGAAAGGGCACTTTGCAGAACTGGAAGGTACGTAGTGCTTTGGCAGTATCCGTATCTTTCTTAATTGCGGTAAGAGCCTCAGCTACGTGATTGCCGAATTTTGCTTTCGCCATTGTATGCCATGTCAAGAATTTTTGACTGTACACTGTACTTCTGGGCGGAAGGTTGTTGCTCTTAGCCACCCCTGGCGCCTTAGAACGGCCGCACCCGCTGGCTGACGGAAGCTTGTAGTGGCTATATCCATTGCGCAGTCTATGATTTCTGACGCTGTTCTTTCACCTTCTGTAAGGATCTTATTAAACGCCTTATTTTCTTCTGGGATAAGGTCTCTCATTGTGCCCATATCAGACCACATTTGCCGATCACAGCGGCCCAAGATGGCTAAAGCATTAGAAGCTCTGACAGAAATTGCCGCCATTGAGGAAAATCTTTTTCCAATGGAGTCAAGACAGCGACTCTCTTTATCCGGTGGAGATGTGATGGGAGTAGATGTTTTTTTAATCTCCTTTGGACTGCCTGCGAGATCACAGAGTCAGGCTAGGGATGACCCGTGAGGCATGCAGGTGCCCTGTATTTTTTTTATCAAGTCTCTAACGCACCAGAACACAGAAGCTGGCATCTTTATTACCATGATACCCTCTTGTCAAATGTAATCAATGAAAGGTATTGACCGGACTGTCTTTCTTGATTGTTCTCTAAAATCGTACAGAAAGCAGTCAGATTGTTTTACAATTGTGGGCAAATGGAATCTGGTAGTAGCTCTGTCCATTGTATTGTGGAAACCTCCAATATCCTCTGGAGGAGAGTCTGAAGGACGATGAGGTGGAGGGGACGGTGTTGGTACTATATAATCATCCCATTCATCCGTGGGCGGAGGAGGATCATGGATTTCTCCCTCCTCAACCTCTTCTTCAGAAGTGGTAAGATCCTCTCTGTGAGGTAGAGGAATTATGGGATGTGGGGTCATTCTGGGTGTGGCAGGAGGTGGTGGTGTCAGAGGGGCTACAGGTGGAGGTGGGGGCACTGTGCCGCTGTCCTCTTGAGGAGGAAACCTCCTTTTATAATCTGCCAACATATTTTGAAGGTCCAAAATTAGGGTCAGAGGCAGTTGAGCAGGTTGTTCAAAGTATCTGAATTGATGATACGGAGTATGAGGGACTGGATACTGTTGGTAGTATTGCTCCTCATCGTCATAGTCTTGGTCTTCTTCCTGAGACTTCATGTTGAGTTCAGAAAGGCTATGCGCAGTTCCAAACGGGCCCTCATCCTCATCAGTGTCTTCCACATCTAACAGAATACAAGGAGCCGCCCTCGACTGGATCCAATCCTTCCTCTCTGGCAGAACCCATAGGATTCAACTCCCGCCCTTCCTCTCCGAACCCAAGGAAATCAACTGCGGAGTACCCCCAGGGATCATCACCCAGCCCCACGCTCTTCAACATCTACATGGCCCCCCTCGCTGTCATCGTTAGACAGCATGGGCTCAGCATCGTATCATACGCCGGTGACACCCAGCTCATCCTCTCACTCACGAAGAACCCCAAAAACACCAGGCTCTGCTTCCAGGAAGGAATGAAGAATGTGGCAGCCTGGATGAAAGACAGCTGATTGAAGATTAACTCGGAGAAGACCGAGGTCCTCATCCTCGGACCCTGCACCTCCACCTGGGACAACACCTGGTGGCCTCCCACCCTCGGGAACCCACCCACCCCTACAGACCACGCTCGGAACCTCGGCATCATCCTTGACTCCTCCCTCTCCATGAACCGCCAGATCAACGCAGCCGCATCCACCAGTTTCAACTGCCTGCACATCCTCCGTAAGACCTTCACATGGATCCCCCCCGACTGCAGAAGGACTGTCACCCACGCACTCATAAGCAGCAGACTGGACTACGGCAACGCCCTCTACGCCTGAATCAACAAGACCCTTCTACACAAACTCCAAACCATCCAGAACGCCGCAGCCAGACTCGTTCTCGGGACAACGCGTCACAAGCACATGACCCAACACCTACGTGACCTCCACTGGCTCCCCGTCGAGAAGAGGGTCACCTTCAAACTCCTCACCCACGCCTACAAATCCCTCAACAACATCAGACCCAAATAACTCAACTAAAGAGTATCCTTCCACGTACCCAATAGGAACCTCCGCTCCGCCGACCTCGCCCTGGTAGAAGTCCCCCGCATCCGCAGAAACAGAACAGGTAGGAGAGCTTTCTCCTACATCGCAGCCAAGATCTGGAACTAGCTCCCTGTGAACAACAGACACTCACCGACTCTGCACACGTTCAGGAAGGACTTCAAGACATGGCTCTTCGACTGATCCGGAGCTGCTCCCCGCCCCCCGTGCCATGAGACCCTCACGGGTGAGTAGCATGCTATACAAACCCCTGATTGATTGATTGCCAGATGACTTGGAGGTAGTGGAGAAATTGTTGGTGTTCTAAATTCCATTTGTGTAGCTTGTAGGAATGGAGTTGATGGACCTGCAGACGAAATCGGAATTCTCGTCGATGATGTCGTCGTCGAGGTTGTCGACGGTAAAATTATCGTTGACGGTGGTATTGCCATTGAGGTTGCAGCTGTCGTCGACGATGGAGTCGTCGTTAGGGTCTTTGCCGACTGTGAGGTCTTCGTCAACGGTCTTGTCGACGATGAGATCTTCGTCAATGGTGGTGCTTTTGTAGACTGAGTTATCGTCGACGATAGAGGTAACGTCGATGGTATGGAACCCTTAATACTCGTAGTCGATGTAGTTAGCGCTGTAGACGGTCTCAGCGAAAATAGAGTCCTTGTCGTCGTCATTGATGAAGTAATAGGCGTCGACGGTAAGCTTGAAGCCGATAAAGATTTGTGGCTGATTTTTCGTCAGGAATGGCTTGAAGATTCCGGTTTTTCTTTGGATGTTCCCAAAGAATGAGGGGAACCTATTTCTGAGGAGACCTTAGGCTGTTTCTCCTGTTTTAGAAATTCTCTGGTCAGATGAGAGACTTTAAAATGTTTCTCTCTTCAGGCTGACCCTCAGGCGACCTGGGCCTCTTATGAGTCTTGGAGGACATTTCGCTCTCAACATCTGATGAAGCACTCTGCTTCCTGTTCAGCCACAATAAAAGTCTTCGCTCTCTATCTTTAAGAGTCTTAGTTGAAAAAGTGCGGCATATTTTACACTGCTTTGCCTCATGATGAGGATGGAGGCAATAGATGCAATCTTTGTGGGCATCATTAATATCCACTCTTTTCTTTCTATAAAACTATAGAACAAGACTTATCTGAAAAAGATGAAGAACTGAGCAGAGCTCAGGGGGACACCCTTACACATGGCGTGTGGTAACAATCTGAGGGATTCAGCGTCTCTTGGAAAGGTTCTAAAGGGGGCTGGTTGCTGACTGGTCGAGTTTGGTCCTTTTAATAAAAGGAGGTTGATAGGCTATTGAATACACGCTTACCTCTACGATAGCCTATGGAATTTACTATTCATTGCTTTAGTATATGTACCGTGGGACTCCCACTTTGACGACGGGGAATGATTCAGGCATGTGAATCTATGAAAGATACCCCAATACTGGATAACCACATTTCTTCACTGACCTCCAGGAAACATATAACTACACAAGCATCTGTTATTTTAGACTTGCCAGATCACAGCCCATTAAAACCAAAACTATTGATGGGGGCGCTTTGGCTAGGAAGAAAGCATGTAACTACTATAAATAGTTGCCGATAAATTAACTTGGCACCATAAAAAAATTAAAATCATGGCAGGAGGTGGTGTGGTCTCTAATGTCTATGTTAATGAGATCGCATGATTTTACAGGGCTAAGTTATGTTTTTGTATGTTTCTTTATTGCCAATAATAATATTGGGAGGGAGACTAGGGGAAATTACCAACGATGAATGTCAAAAAGCCAAAATGGCACATAGAGTGACAATGTAATCACTCCAGGGTTTTGGGAGGATGGATGTAGTACCAGGGGAATGAACAGGAATTAGGCCGCAATGAGGAACAGGTGGTTTAAATACATGGGACACCGTACAATGAGGATGACCTAAATAACACTTGGAAATTTTGGGAAGGTGGTTAATGCATGTACATGATCGTGGTACTCACCTGTGTTACCTGTGAAATATAAAAATGTAATTGTGCAATTGCTGAGATGATGCCATGATGTGTTTGGATGTATAATACTTGAGAAAATTATTTTGTTAAAAAAAAATTAAAGAAACAAAAGTGCGCTCTGCCAAAAGGAGTATTTGCTTTTAGTTTGCCTTACCTTTGTCTCTTGCTACACAACTAATTTTATCTGACGTCAACAGTTCAAATGTGGTGTCATAGTTGGCTCCGTCTGCGTCACCGCCAAAGGAAATTTTGCCTAAAAGGGGCATTGGTGTTTGGTAGACTTCAAAGATTTTTTGGGCCGCAGAGCCTGTGGAGTCAAGGCAACTCAAATGGTGGGTGGCACACAGGGTACAGGAGCTGGCCTGAACAGATCAAGCACTGCTGCCAGAATGGCTCAACCTGTACGGGGATCTGATGATGGACCTAGATGCTTCATTCTCATCTTTTTTAGTATTGAGATCTCATCAGACGATGAGGAAAGAGTACGGTGTTAGGAAGCAGCTCTGAAACTCAGTAAGATCATGGGAATGGGATGGTTTCCTTCAGCAAAAGACAAATTCTCCTTTATATGGCATTTTTGTGTTTTTCAATGGACGACCTCTTGGGAGTTCAGCCCCTGAAAAAACAATGTTGCCTCATGCTGCCTGAATGCATTTTGATAAATTGTGGCAAACAAATTTAAGACCGCTACATGCTGTTCTGATCCCAGGCAAGAGACAACGATCTCATATGGGTATGAGAGGAACATCTAGCAGTATCTGCGACAAGGCGCCAACCCAGAAACTTTCAGGAGATATTTTACCTCACTCCTGTATAATTTCTGAGGAATTTCACTGGTGAGACACTGACAGAGTTTTGGATCAACACTGATGAGGTAGCGAAAAACAACAACAGACACCAGCATGTTGGTTGGAACGAACATCCTCTAATGTTGATCTGTGTTGAGGCAGAGTTTAGGCTAAAGCCCTATGGCGGTGGTGAAGAGCAATTGCTGAGGAGGAAAATTCATGAGGTGAGAAATATGCGAGAGATCTATCCATCAGAAAAGTGGTAGCATAAGTTGTAATAACTTCAAATATCAAGAATAGACTGGTGTAAATAAAAGGAAGGTTCAAACACCAAAACATGTCCCCTTGTGATAAAGTCCATGCATTCTGGTGTCAGTATAAAAAACAAGCATTTACAATGCAATGGTCTCGGCATTGTTAAAGTTAGAGCTATTGGCATTGCTCATGACATTATTTTTGTTTATGTTTTTGTTTTTAAAACATTTAAAGAAACTGCATTGTTATTTACAATGTCAATAGCTTAATCACTCTCAAATTTATTTATTTATTTATTTTAGTGTTTTATAGAGCGCGAACATGACCCATGAGGGTATCAGAGCGCTTTACATGGTTAACAGGAAAGAAAAAACATCATAGAGAAACAGTGCAAACAGTAAAGTATCAAAAGCAAAGAAATATAGCATAAAGGGGGGGGATGAGGTAGCATGGGGGCAAAGGGAGCACACATGAGAACTAAAATTCAAGCTAGGGTTGGCAGAGACCGTGGCCCCCTTGGGTCTCGATGGAGTCCGGTTATAGGGTTGCGGAAGGCGCAATAGTCATGGAATCAGGCAGCAAGTCATATCTGCTTAGAGGAGGACTTAGTACAGGAATTTACCCATGAGGAAGGTTTTGGCTTCCTTCTTGAAGCGAGCAAGAGTGGGGATTCTTCTGATAGCGGGCGGGAAGGAGTTCCAAATTCTTGGTGCTGCCCCGGTGAATGCCCTATTGTAGGTTCTTTTTTTACGAAAGTGGGCGGGTCGGAGCAGGAGACTGTTAGTGGATCGAGATTTCCTGTTTCCTCCCGATAGCACCAGCTTCTGTGAAAGGTATGCAGGGGAGTTTGCGTATAAGGCCTTGTGTGTAATGCACGCCAGTTTCAGCTGTATTCTGGCCTCTAGAGGGAGCCAGTTTAGGGCTTTCAGATGTGGAGAGATGTGGTCGAATTTCCTGGTGCCGGTGAGTAGTCTGGCAGCCGCGTTGAGACAGGCTTTTAGCGGTGCCAAGGAGCGCTTGGGTAGGCCTGTGAGGGTGGAGCATCCAAATTCCAGTCTGGATATGACTAGAGCTTGGACTGCCATTTTCAAATCTGGAGCATCGATGAAGGGTTTTAATTTCCAGAGGTAGCTCAGGTGGAATCTGGCTGCCTTGGCCATTGAATTAATGTGGTCACGCATGTTCAGGTTGCAGTCAAGAAATATGCCCAGTGATTTGGCGGAGTCCACGATGGTCGGGGGACAATTTAGGGCTGTGATGGCCTTGAACCACACCTGTAGCTCCGGGTTGGCTTTGGATGGGGAGATCAGGAGAAATTCAGTTTTCTTGGCGTTGAGTTTTAGTTGGTTAGTAGCAAGCCACTGAACGGTTAGTTTCAGGGTTTCGTTCAGGGCGAGGACCTCCTTGAGTGAGGAGATATTGATGTAAATTTGGGTGTCATCCGCGTACATGTGGTAGGAGATATTGGCGGAGCGTAGAATTTCAGTGAGAGGCTCCAAGTAAAGATTAAAGAGGGTAGGAGACAGGGTTGAGCCTTGAGGGACTCCAACCGTGACCGGGGTGGGAGCGGATAGTTTGCCGTCAATGAGGAATCTTTGAGATCGGTTATGGAGGAAGGACCTGAACCATTCAAGGACAACGCCATCCAGACCCATCCTGTGTTTAAGGCGTTCAAGTAGTTTTTCATGATTGACCGTGTCGAAGGCGGAAGATAGATCTAAAAGGATTAGGAGGCATGTTTTGCCTTGGTCCAGGGCTTGGAGGGCGTCGTCCACAATGTGGAGCATGGTTGTTTCAGTGCTGTGCCTTGGTCTGAATCCCGATTGGAAGTCGTCCAGCAGGTGGAAGTTGTCGATGTGTTGACTAAGCTGGTATTGTACGCATTTCTCTAACACTTTGGCTAGTAGGGGTATATTAGAGATGGGTCTGAAATTGTCTGGTGCGGCGGGGTCAAGCGTTGGTTTTTTTAGAATAGGAAGGACTTGGCCGGCTTTCAGGGGGTCCGGAATCGATCCCTGCTGGAGGGAGGCGTTGATCATCGCGGTCCAGCAAGGAACAATGGCACGGGAGGCCGCAGCGAGGCAGTTGGATGGTAGCGGGTCATTGAAGTGGTTGTTTGGTTTTAATGTAGAGAGGATTTTAGCAATGGAGTCTTCGTCGTAGATTTTGAAGTCAGTCCAGCAAGCTTCGTTTTTGGGTAAGGTCGAGGATGAGGGTGCATGGGGAGGCAGTTGGTCATGAGGGGGTTGAGCGCAAGAGGCGGTACTAAGTTCGATTCCTAGGGAGGCAGTTTTTTCGGCGAAGAAGGAGGAGAATTCATCCGACGATATAAGAGATTTCGGTGATTCTTTAGGGGTTTTGGCCAGCTTGTTTGATTGAAGTTTAACCAGTTCAAAGAGCTTGCGGGGCCTATTCGTGGCATTCCCCAGTTCGGATCTGAAGTAATCTTTTTTTGAGTTGAGGATGTGTCTGTTGTAGGAGTTTCTTGCCTGCCGGAGAAGTTTGAGGTGCTCGGTAGATGGGTGCTGCCTCCATATTCTTTCGGCTTGACGTAGGGATCTTCTCTCTGAGTTGAGGGAGGCGGAGAACCAGGGTCTGTGAGACCTATTGCATCTGCACCCACACACAGAGCCACACACACAAAGCCACCCACACACATAGAGCCACCCACACACATAGAGCCACTCACATAGAGCAACCCACACACAAATAGCGCCACCTACACACATACACACACCAAACCTTGCCTGTTCCTCACTCATTATACATCATGTTCTCGTTTAGCCCACTCACATGTTTAAGTCCACTTTCTGTTGTTGTCACCACCATTGTGCTCATACCTGTAAATTGGTTCTTCTCTGTGTAATACAAGGTAGCTGCCCTCCTTCTCTCCTCTGTTAACATTCACTTTGTTTCTCCAGATCCTATCTCTCTCCCTCCTTTCTCTCTCTCTCTCTCTCCCTCTCTCTCTCTCTCTCTCTCTCTTTCCCCTCTCTCTCTCTCTTTCCCCTCTCTCTCTCTCTTTCCCCCCTCTCTCTCTCTCTCTTCCTCTCTCTTCCTCTCTCTCTCTGTTCTTCTTTCTCTTATCCTCTTTCTCTCTCCAGCTTGTTCTTTTTCTCTCTTACTCTCTCCGATATATATAATTGCTAGCACTTCATTGTTTTACATATATTCAATCGCAGAGAAAAGAATGGTGTAAAACATCACAATGTAATGACATAAATAACTGAAAAACAGAACTCTTCTCTAAGGATGTATCACAAACGCTGTTTATGTGGAGTAAATAAAGGCCTTCCTTGTATGCTATAAAATAAATAATTTCTACATTGGCGGCGCTACATAAAACAAAACAAAACACTTCTATTAAACAAACACAATGGGGGGGGGCAACATTAATAAGTTTGAAAACCACTGCTGTAGAGCCATGTGTAATTCTGTGTTTGAACTGTCCAGTGATGCTCATAATACACGTTTTTCAATTCATGCACAGTGGAGCCAGCGCTTCTGGACCTCCTGTAATGCCTTAATGACCTTTGACACTATATACAAGTAGCGCCCAAGTGGTTAAAATTGGTTACGAATCGAGCACAGCTTCAGATATGAAGGTTCAGCCATGGAGATCACCACGCCCTCATTGGGCTCATGGGAGCTAGCGCTGCAATGAGGGTCTTCAGTGCGCTTCGAGGCGTTACCGGCTGGCACGTGCTGTTTCTCTTGTATGTTGGTGAGTAGTTTGGTTTCTTTACGTGTGATCCAGGGTCACGTTTGGTGGTGTTTGGGTCTGTACTCTGAGTTTACCTGGCACTGCTTGTCGTGTTGTGTGTTGATTGGTGATTTGGCACTCTTGGGTATTTACCTGCCTGTGTGTGTACTTGTGGTATCTGCGCGGATGTCTGATGGTGTCTGGGCCTGTGCTCCGTGTTTACCTGGCAGTGCTCGTGTTTGTTCAGCGGTTTTGGTGTGTGTTTTGGGACTGCACAGTGTGTTTACCACTGCGATCTGCCCTCGTGTTTACTTGGGGAGGCCACGGGGTATCGTTTTCAGATTGTGCTCGCTGGTGAGTGTAAACACTGCTTGGAAGAGGGTGGGAGGGCTGGGACCTGGGTGGAGAGGGCCACGGGGTATCGTGTTCTGATAGTGCCCACTGGTGTGTGTAAACAGGGCCTGGGAGATGGTGAGACGGGCTGGGCAGGGTCACGGAGTATCGTGTCCTGATAGTGCCCGCTGGTGTGTGTGTACACAAGACCCGGAGGAGGGTGAGAGTGAGACGGACTAGGGCCTGACTGGGGAGGGTTACGGAGTATCGTGTCCTCATAGTGCCCGCTGGTGTGTAAACATGGCCTGGGAGTGGGTGAGACGGGCTGGGGCCTGGGTGGAGTGGGCCACAGGGTATCGTGTCCTGATAGTGCCCGCTGGTGAGTGTAAACACGGCCTGGAAGAGGGTGAGACGGGCTGGAGATGGCCGCGGGGTATCGTGTCCTGATAGTGCCCGCTGGTGAGTGTAAACACGGCCTGGGAGAGGGTGAGACGGGCTGGGCAGGGTCACGGAGTATCGTGTCCTGATAGTGCCCGCTGGTGTGTGTGTGTACACAAGACCCGGAGGAGGGTGAAAGTGAGACAGACTAGGGCCTGACTGGGGATGGTTACGGAGTATCGTGTCCTGATAGTGCCCGCTGGTACATCGCTAAGCCGGTCTGATTCAGTAACCGGTTTAAGCTCTAATCTGCCACTTATTCGGTGCCATATGGCAGCTGTCGAGGGTTTATGGGCTCAGGCTTCGTGTGCCGCCGTCCCACTGCCTCCTGTGTGCCCTGGTATCACACGCATTATCTAGGAGACCCGGCCCCCGGCGCCGCTGCGGGCAGGGAGTGGTTATAGGCGCGTAGGCACTTCAGCAGCGCCTAGACGCGAGCAGTCATCGTGTTGATTGAAGGGAAAGCATTAAAGACGAAACCCAACCACCTTCCGTGTACACTAATGGACTACGGTACAGATTCGAATGCTGTGCTGGAACAAACTTACCATTACAAGACGCACATCCTTCAAAATTCCAGGGAGGAGGTGTGTACGATGATATCTAGCGCCAAGGTTGGACACAGGAGCACCGAGGGAGCCGAGAGCAGGGGGAGAGGACGAGCACCAGCCGGGCCGTGTGGACGGGGATGACGCCATGAACACCACCGCCTTTCTCCGAGGTCAAGCAGAAATGCCTCGGAGAAACGCAGCGGCGTTTTCGGATTGGGGGGCGTGTTTTTCTTTCTCTCCTCTTCCCATTGGCTGGAATGTTTACATTCCAGAGGAGAGAAAGAAAGTAAAAAACACGCCCCCGAATCCGAAAAAGACGGGGCTTAAACGGACAGATGCCCCTCTCCTCCAATGGCTGGCCTCCGTTTAGGAAGCCAGCCAATGGAGAAGAGGCGCGGTTTCAAGCCCCGTACTAAAAATCATTAAATCTCGCGAGCGAGACTGCGCAAGCGCAGCCTTCGCTAGCCGAGACTGCGCAAGCGCAGCCTTCGCTAGCCGAGACCTAACAATGGAGGAAAGGTGGCTATTTGTAGATCTGTCCAAGTGTGTTAAAAAAAAAACACAAGTGCGCTATTGAAAACGCACCCAAAATCCATTTGACATGAAGGGAAAGATGTAAAAATAAAAGACAAAACCAGCCCCAGGTGGTATAGTATAAAAGACATGTTAGTTAACACTGCTAATAATGACTGCATTTAACACATTTGTACTTTAACTTTTATATTGAAAATCATATGTTATGCCAATAAAGAAAAGCTCTCATTCATGTTCTGTACTCACCCATGTTTGCTAAAAGGCAGACAATTGCTTGAACATCACACCCTGCGTAGACATCTGACAGAGAGGTCACAACAGGCAAACAAAGCGTGTGCACACGAATTCTACGTTCACCTTGACAAGACCAAAAAAAAATGGAAAAAGTGTTTCAGTTTCAAATAACAGGATGTTGAAATTAAATTCAATGTTTTTAAACAAAATATACTTGTTTGCCTATGACCATGTTTTTCTGTGCTGTAACTTACCTGGCTTAAATCAGAACAAGTGCATTACATGGCAAAAAGACTAAGAATTGGTACACTGGTCCTTGCAAAAAACCTAAATTAACGCTAAAGACTTGAGATTAAATCCCAAATTAAGAAAAAAAAAAAAAGATTTATGCCTAAAGCTAAGCGTACTTTTGCTTTTTTCTCTTCATGAATATTCCCAAAAAGAAGTATGTCTGGAAAGCTGCGCTAAGTGCAGGAATGTCATGTGACATTCTGTAAAGGTTGCTATTTCCTCTGTGTGTAATTTTCTTTAGCAGGTAGACAAAGTATCCACTTGATTTCCTTGGCATTGGAATCTGCCCCTGTATTGGTGCGACATCTGGTTGGCATTTTCGACCAGCTGAAAGGGCTGGTGCTGCGAAACCCCCAACATTTACAGAATTGTCTCTAGTCCCAGATCAGGCTTAGAGGCAGAGAGACCAGGAAGTAGTTCTACTAACTCTGAATCGCTGTCAAGTGCAGCATCAACCTTGTCACCAAGCATGCAAGACCCATCAAATGGCATACTCATGAGGCTCGCCTGCACATTGCCAGAGAGCCTGGTGGAATGAAATCAAGTGTGCCTGCTCTGAGCAATGTATGATCCCATTGCCCTGGCTACGGAGACACCATGTCCAGGTTATCTGGCCGGAGGCATCATGGCTATCTCTCAACTTCTCAGCACAATTGGCCCAATGGAGGTGTGGGTGACTTGTAACTTCTGTGTTAGCTATCTCCCATAAGGCATAGTTGTATCAAGTGAGCACCCAGGCTTTCCACGGACCTCAAAGCCATGCTTCCAGCTGAAAAGGCCTTTTCACAAACCTCCTACAGTTATTTTGATCATCTGTCCACAGGGGCTGATGAAGCAGGATTTTGTCTGGTGCAGGGTGAAGTTTGCACTACCAGGCTTTATAGTGATGGGTGAGTTGAAGAGAAAGCTGGCCACCTGGGCTAAGTCTGTACCTACTTGCAATAAGGCGGCTAACAGCCAGAGCTGAGGTGAGCCTAACCCAAGCAGCTTTTAGGTGTTCCAGAAGGGCATCCTTATAGGGCAAGAGAATTCCAGATGCTGCTGCAGAAGGTTACAAAACCCAGCCAAAATGTTAGGCTAACCATCTACAGTGGGAAAAGGAATCTATAAGTCCTCTGCTGCCTTCGTTAGAACTTAGAACCAAATATGTCACTTCTGGAGAAGCAGCGCCTACAGCAAGTGCTTAGTTTGAAAAAAAAAAAGTGCCAGTGCCCTTGTTATGAGGCTACCACCGCTTGCACCACCCATTGCCACTGCCGTCGCTGTTAATCAGTACACACACAATTACTCGCCATCACACTGCTACAAGTGAAATTGTTTTATTGTTTATTTAATTAAAACCAAAACAATGTTTCAAAATACCGGATACATTGTACCATTAAAAGCCCACGGACATATAAACAAGTTAAAACTTATCGTTACATCTATTTCTTTAAACTTTCAATTTGAAAGTTCAAAAATTGCTATGAATGTGTGATACATCACCTTTTTTATACAATATGTTAAAATTAATTGATATTTCTCTTTTCAGTTCAGTTGTTTTTTAAAAAGACAGACGATAACCACTAGACGACTCTGTGACCAATTTCATTGTGTCAATACTTTCTTATAACGGATTAAAACTTGGTTGAGTGGCAAATAAGTTGCCTGTCGTTCGAGTCACGGCATTTTAATATGGCAGTTCTGCAGGAGCGGATGCCTCTTTCATTAAATTGTGTTTTCAACAGTTGATGGCATTTTAAACCTAAGGCGGGACAAATGCATATTAGATTAATGAAATCCTGTGTGGGAGACCCACAGAGTGCATGCTTTTGAGCCCTGGTACTTCCAACAAGGTAGGTCTTCATTGGAGGGCAACTTCCCCTCCGAGAAGGTTGCTTATCATTTCATGAGTATTCCCCTGGAGGAGAGCTAGGATTACAGAGAAGTACCTTTTCTAATCCGTCAAAGGACCCTCTGTAATAGCCATAAACACTGAACAGAATAGCAAGCCCATAACACATAAAAGTGAAGTAATGAACAAGGATTATGCGGTTTAGACAAAGGTTCCTCAAGGAAGCCTTGCTTACCTGGGCATTCACCCAACTGGGGATAGTTTTACCCTGTAAATGTAAGGCCAGACCGCCAAAGTGGCATTTTTTTAGGTGAACCACTGCAGCTGCTTTGTTCCTAGGGAATTGTGCTTTAGCTCTGCCACACAGAGTTTTGCTAGCCAGTTTATAACAAAGTAAAATGCCAGACACTATCTATTGGTAGTAAAAAGCCCATAATTGAATAGTAACTGTTTTATGTATTTAAAATGTAAACCTTCTCATATCATCAAAAGGTGACGAGATCTTTCCACTGGAGAAGATGATCTTTATACAAATGTTGGCAGTAAAGTGGTTTGACTGATCTGAAAATATGACATAAGTTTAAGGAGGAAGCTTCAATAAGTCCTCATAAGCAACGTGTTCTTAGAGATGCTGTAAGGATACTTTATGCATAGGTTCAAAAGGCAGATCCATTTGTTTAGACAGGACTATGCTAGGTTCTCAAGTTGGAGAAGTTTTTTTGACAGGTGGGAACACCTTCTGAATAACCTGTATGTTAGACCTGGCACATTGGCGTGGGTCTCCCTTCCATTTTTTGCTGTTGCCTCAGGTGTTTTTGCTGGTGTTAGTTGCTCAGGGCACTGTGCCACTGATGTCCAGTGCCACAGTACAAGTGCTCCCTATAGTAAATTAATGTATGAATTTGTGATTCCATGATTGGTTGGTTTGGTTTAGCTGTCAGACGCTAGTACAGTGCACCAGGAGTGCCCAGGGCTTGTAAATCCAAATGCTGCTGGTGGGCTTGCAGCACTGGTTGTGCCACCCACAGAAGCAGCCTGTAAAAGTGTGTCTATGGTCTGCCATTGCAGAGCCTGCGTGCAGTCTGGTACTGTCATGCTGACTGGGCAAGTGCACTCACTTGCCAGTCCCTAAACCTTCCCTTTTCTTCATATCAGACACCCCTAAGGTAGGCCCAAGGGCAGGGTGCATTGTAAGGACCAGGTAGGACATGCCCTGGTGTGTGTGGCATGTTCTAATAGTGAATTACAGCCATTTTCGTTTTTCACTATTGCAAGGCTACCTGTTCTCCATAGGCCAGAATGTGCAGTTTGGTTATTACATCTTATAATCCTAACTGACTCAGGCAACATGGTAGAAATTCGAATTTAGTATGCCTGAACTCAGAATGATAAAATACATCTTTTAGTGAAGTTGGTTTTAACATTCTGTGTTTGAAAATACCACTTTTAGAAAGTAGGTATTTTCTTGTCTAACCAAGCTACCAAGGGGGTGATCAGGGGTTATTTTAGGAGTGTACCCCTTTACCCTGACTAGAGGAGGAGGTCCCTATTTGTCACAAGTGCATACCTGTGCCAACTAGAGACCCCCAAGTCTAACACTGTAGAAAACATTTAACCACTGGGCCTCTGAAGAAATAGGCTTCTGAATTATATTTTTTTATAGGCAGGAATAGCTTTAGGCTGTACCTTAACTAAGAAGAGCAGCAGGCAGGGAAACACACATTTTTCCTGATATCAGATAGGGTTAAAGAGATTTTCAATACACTAGATGCAGAACCTCTTCCATTTAAAAGTGTAATAAGTATGCTGTATTATGGATGCTTAGCCTATTTCAGAATATCTATAGAATCTTGCAGCAGAATCAGAAGCCCGTATTGAATGTGTTCAGACTCCAAAAGTACAAGTTACTTACCTTCAATAATGCTTTTCCTGGTGAATAGTCTATCCACCATGTAAATTCCCCCCCCCCCCAGCTGCAAGACTGGATGCGCACAACTCAAAAGTAATGCGCCTGAACACCGGTAGGTTGTTTCATGCAACTCTGAATTGGCGACATTCCCCTCCAGAAGCAATAAATGGAGCCACATGCAAGTGCCACCAATACGTGCCGAAATCAGTTTCTTCCACAAACTCTTCTGCTCCCTCAAACGTGGAGTCCATGAGCAAAGTCAACAAACCAGTGTGCACATTCCTAGATGGAGATCTTTCTTAGGTAGAAGAATCCACACCGCAGAATAGGGAGCTCTGAAGGTGGTGAGTAATCTGCTATTAGATAGAGTATCCACCAGAAAGAGTATTACTGAAAGTAATTAACTTGTTCTTCTGATGGATATTTTTAACTGCAGATTCCTCACGCTAGAATAGATACCAAAGCAGTACCTCCCCAAGAAGGCAGAACTGTGGAATGGCTCACACTAAAAGGTCCTGCAGGACTGAGCCTTAACAGACCAGACTTTCAATGCAGTAGTGCTTTGAGAATGTGTGCACTGATATCCACATTGTTGCCTAACAAATATCCAGGACAGGCACTGTGCATGCCATTGGCCTTGGTGGAGTAGACCCTTATGTACTATGTAGACAGCTTCTTAGCGAGTGCGTAATAGATCTTAATGCAGCCGACTAGCCATCTAGAGATGGACCCTTTCCATACTGTCCTGCCATTCTTTGCCCCAGAACACCCTAAAAAGAGTTTATATTCCACCTGATGTTCTCTGGTACAACTGATGTTAAAGCTGAGGGCCCTTTTGGGGTCTGTTGGACCTGGCCCTCTCTGCAGAGGTTGTCCTTTAGAATCTGCACAAACTGTCTCTTTATGGCGGGTGGTGGAGCCCTTCAGCACAAAGCGAATCGCCCTCAACTCCAGCAAATGATGTGGAGGTAAGTCTTCGCCAGAGATCAGACTCCTCTGATCGCCACTGCTGCCAGCTGACCTCACCTACCCAGTAGAAACGCATCCCTCACCACCATCACCTCTAGGTGGAAAAGAGGGAGGTATTTCCAATAGTCCAGTGTGGTTGAGCAACCAACCCTGCAAGTCTTCTGCAGTCTTCTCCCACAACTGTATGGGATGACAGCTTCTGTTGGTGCTGGGCCCACTGAGACTTTACGTCCCACCACAAAGCTTGTATGTGCCACCTGGCAGGGTCAGCGAGTAGGATGCAAGAGACTTGTAGGACCAAAAGCATCAGTCATCCTCATTGATGTCTAGGACCGATGCAGAATCATCTGGATATAGGCCAAATGTGCTTGTCTCAGTGGCCCTAAGGAACAGCTTGAAAGAGCACCATATCCAGAATGGCTCTAATGAAGGGGAGCCTCTGTGAGTCCAGTGTGACATTGGTAGGTCGATTGAGAACCCCGACTATGTCAAAAGGTTTGTTATAGTCTGGAGGTGGTCCATAACTAACTATGGTGAGCTCACCTTTAGCGGCTAGTCGTTGAGGTAGGAGACTAGTACCTTCCACCACCAATGATGGGCAGCGACAGTCACCATCACTTTGGTAAACACCCGAGGGGCACGCGTGAGGCCGAAAGAGAGCGCAGAAAACTGAAAGTGCTCATGGCCCACCTTGAACTGCGGTTGTGGTTAAGGGCCTTCAGAACAGGAAGCAAATAGAAGCTTTCTGCAGGTCCAATGTCATCATCCAGTATCCGGGACCCAGGGCAGAGAAAAGCTGGGCCAGAAAAGCATTTTGAATTTGTTCTCATGCAGAAAGGCATTGAGATGGTGAAGATCCAGGATTGGACAGAGGCATTCGCCCTTCTTCAGGACAAGGAGGTAGCAGAAATAACACCTTGTTCGTAGTTCCAAGGCCATTAGTCTTTCTATGGCTTCTTTGGCCAAAAGAGCAAGCACTTCCTTGCATAAAACAGCCATATGGTACTCTGAGAAGTAGTGTGAAGTAGGTGGCAGGTACAATGGGTCAGAAAGGAATGGCAGGGCAAAGCCCCTTTGGACCATCTGCAGGACCCATTTGTTGGAAGTGATTTGTTGTCACCCCTGTAGGAAAGGAGTTGAGGTTGACTCTACTGGTGAGGAGCTGGAACACCAAACTTTCAGGTGTGGGGTGCTGTGTGAGAAAGTCTGGATCTGCTGCTGCAGACTGATGGCTGAGGGGAATCTTTCGGTTGGCTGGGTGGCCAGAGCATGATTTAGCCCAAGTGCCCATCAGTGTGTTCAGTAAGGGATTCACTGAAGGGCAACAGAGGTTTGGTCCGTGCTTGCACAGACTGTAGGACCTCTGTTAACACGTTAGTGTCTTTTACCCCCATAGTAGGGAGAAGATGAAGGTCAAGGACCTCAGTGGCCCTCGTTATTACTGTAGCAAATGAAGTGCTTTATTTTGTTGGTGGCCCGTGGGGAGTACAGGGGGACATTAGGGAGCTGGGTGTTAACAGCCCAGTGTTGTGTAAGGTGTCCAGCCAACTGGCATTTTCTAGCTCCATATACCAGTTATCATAGGATAGGGGAAATCCTTCCTCATCACCACCATTATCATCTTTATAAGGCTGGCTCTAGTCAGAAACCAAGCTAAGCCACTGGTGCAATGTCTATGCACGACTGGATGGCTGGGGAATTGTGCCAAAGTCAGATGGGTTCAGCAGAGGCTGTGGCACATCAAGATCTTGACTTGCCCGCTGTTGCGACGATGACAGCTTGGAGTTGGACACCACAATAGGTAGGGGTCATCCTCTGGCCCTGGTGGCATCTGTGCTGGTGTGGAGGAACTGGTGCAGATTTGGTGCTAGTACCGATGCTGGCATGGAACCCAAAACAAGTTCAAGGGGTCCACACGGCACTGAAGGTGAATCGGACAGCAGTAACCTTACTGGCAGTCCCAGTGGGTACTTGGGGCCCAATGGTGCGTCAAAGGGAGCCAACAAACGAGTCAAAGGTGCGCAGCATGGCCTCATCAAACACCTTTACCTGCTGCAATATCATTGATGCTCCCAGGAACTCTGGGTGCAACTGGACCAGAGATGGAATTGGCTCCTCTGTGGAACCGGAGCAAGACCTGGAGGCACAGTAACATCCTCTCACATTCTCTGGAGATCAACAGTGGCAGGAAGGGGCAGAGACTCTCTTGGACATCTTGAGTTTCTTCTTCGACTTACTTGAAGACTTGGATCACGTGAAAGCTCTGCCCCATAAACGAATTCAAGAACAAAAACTGGAGCAGGTCCTCACCTTCGACATTGACCTGGAGCGAAACTGGCATGGAGCCTTCCAATGAGTCACTGCATAGAGCTTTGCCTCAAACTCATTTTGGGCTTAAGGCTCACCTGGATGCTGTTGCCACAGGCCTTGGAGTCATGTGATGACCCTAAACTCTAGAGGTACACTGCAAGGCCGCACAGACATCTGTTTGCAACAGTCTCTACACGGTTTGAATTCAGCGATTTTGGGGGGTGAATCCCTTGCACAATGGAACATTTTTGAAGAAACATCTCATCGAAGTGTGAAGAAAGAAGGAGTGGAAAACCGGATCCGTGTCTGAAGTTGTGGAAAGAGGAGCTTATGTTAGCGCACATGGGTGGCGTTTATAAGCACCACCATTAGTCATTTCTAGAGTGGGAGGGCATTGACAGGAAGTCAGTCAGCAATACCTACTGAAGCGCTGAAGCACAGCTTTTGAGTTTTCCCGCTCCAGCCTGGCATCTGTGGGGACATTCACAATGTGAGTAATCTGTAGCCAGAAGTATCCATCAGAACGCCAATTTCAACAACAGAAGGTCAGAATCTAGGATATTGCTCCACAAATTGTGAAGGAGAGGGTTTGTCATGAAAGAATGCTGTGTGGTAGCTTCAACAGATTTAGATGGTCAGTGAACCACTATCAAAGAGGCCATCAATTCTGAAGCAATGAGGATCCTCCTGGCTTTGCTGTAGTATAGCTTGGTTAGTACCAACAGGATCAGGTATATTACACAAAAAGCTTAAAGAAATATCCCAAACAATCTAGCTCCACAAACAATCTATCAAAAGTGCATTCCCTTCATGCTGGCCGATGGAACCTGGAGGCAGTGTCCAGGCATTTCTTGTTTCATGGCTCTGTAAAGAGGTCTAAAATGAGGAAACCCCAAATTGTGAAAGACATCTTGCATAACTTTGTCAATAAATCCCCACTCATGATTTTCCTGGAAAGTTATGCCAAATGAGACTGCCTCTGCATTCTGTACACCTTGGAGATGTATAGTCATTATTTGTAAATTTCTTGTTCTGAACTGTTTCCAAATGTAATAGGCTTCCAGAGTAACAGCCCTGGAACGCATCTCATCTTGCCACATACAGTTGAAGATGATCCATGTAAGGCACTCCATCCCAAGAGAGAGGCATCTGTCAGAGCTTTCTATGTTAGAATATTGTAATGGAATGGTACATCCTTCAACAGATTCTGTGACCGGCATTACCAGGAGAATTACTGAATTGCAGAATAAGGCAAATCTGTATTTAAAGATGCTGAAATATTAGCCCCATTAGACCTATTGGCTTAAGAGGCCTCATGTGCAGTCTTGAATTAGGTTACAGGAATATGTAGGGAGCCATTATTCTAACAGAGAAGACTCCTGGAGTGCAGTTTGATTTATTGCTTTTATAAGACTTACTCGCTTTAGGTGGATAGATGAAAGTCTCTTCTCTTAAAGGTAGACTTTTTATATGAGCGCCCAACATCACACTCTGAAAGTGAGTAGATTGAACTGGGAATGCTGCTGATTTTGTGTGGCTGACTAGCAAGCCCCGACAGCAAAGGATGGTTAGTGTCATCTGATAGTGGTGCAATGCTTAATGTGGTGTTGGAACTCTGTTCTGCCAGCCATGCAGACAGGGATAAACAAAAATCATTTTGTTTAATTAAGTATGTGGCTACCACACATATGGAGAATGTCATTGGGGCTGACTTTAGTCCAAATGGAACGACTTTGTCCTGAAGTGATCATTAGTCAGCAGGAATCTTGGACACTTCAGAGGTTTCTCAATAATTGAAATGTGGAAATAAGGATCACATGTAAAGAGTTCCTCCATATATCCCACTGGGAAGTTGAGTTCAGTCACATCAGTAGAAATGACAAACAGAGTCTTTGTCAGAACTTGAATATGGATCTTCTAAAACCCCGCCTGAAGTAGGATTCAGAGCTAATAAAGAATGCAGTTCATGCTTGATGAAACAAAAAATAAATGATGGCCAGCTCAAACCTTTGTACAGAGAAGTGCACAGAATCCCATCATCAGCCAGAGAAGGGCATTCAAAAATGTATGTACAATAAACAGATAGAAGAACAGAAATTAAAGTTACCAAATGGTAAACTGTCCGTATCCCACAAGCTAACAGTATGAAATAGCGGGTAGACGAAAATTGTGACCAGTTACGACTAGATTTTGGAACTTACTACCTTAACATATAAAGGAGAGGGAACATACTTGTAGTTTCAGAAAACATCTGAAAACATTTCTGTGTCCAGGAAGACTCAGGCAGTGTGTTGGTGAGCAACAACCGCTTACTATCACAGTCCGCATTTCTTAAATTCTAGTGTTATTCGAGAAAAGTCGGCTACTACAGTTAAAATGACAAAGCATGAAAAATACTTAAAGTTAAAAGTATATTAAGAGACATAGGTTTAACTATGTGGTCAAAAAACAATTACAGAAAGGGTCCAATAATACTCTTTAAGCAGTACAATACAAAAAGCACTGGTAAAGCCAACAAGTATCACCTATCAATAGTTTTACATTACCCTTTTGACTTTGCCAGTACTTTTCCGCATCCGAAAAAAATGAGCTGTCTTTTATGCACGTATGCATCACCATGCATGTGAGCAATTAAGTCAATGCACTGCAGCAATTAAATTTTTTTTGTTTAAGTTCACAGTTTCAAGATAGCACACACCCAATGAACAAGTTACTTACCTTCGGTAACGATTTTTCTGGTGGATACAGTATCTGCCTGTGGATTCCTTACCTTGTGAATATCCCCTGCGCCAGCATTCCACGGAACTTTTCTTCCCCAGCACTCCACGTCGACGTGGGCAACGTCATAATGCATCGGCTCCGCTCGAGACTCCGTTCGACGTCACCGGAGCCATAAGAAGCCCACGTCGGCGTGATGACGTCAGTTCCACCCATTTTTTCCCCGTGCCTTCGAGGCGAACAGGTGGACTAACGACAGACTCAAAGTATACACAGTATACAATAAACCATAACATATATATATAATATGCAAAAGAAAGGAATGCAAAGAAAAACAAGCATTTCCTACAACTGTACCATACAGCAAAAACACATATCTACAAGACCTTTTTCATGGTATATGAAGGTGGACAACGGGGAGGCGGGTGGGCCAGTGAGGAATCCACAGGCAGATACTGTATCCACCAGAAAAAGCGTTACCGAAGGTAAGTAACTTGTTCTTCTGATGGATACATCTGCCAGTGGATTCCTCACCTTGTGAATAGATTCCCACAGCAGTCCCCACTCCCGGAGGAGGGTGTCCACCTTCCTACACCAGAAAGTCTTGCAAGACAGAGCGCGCAAAGTGGCCCTCCCTCCTCATCTCAGAGTCCAAGCAATAATGCTTTGCGAAAGTATGGAGGGAGGCCCAAGTCGCGGCTTTACAAATATCTGCCACAGGAACACCCCGGGCCAAAGCAGACGTAGATGACTTAGCTCTAGTTGAATGAGCCCTAATGCCCTCAGGAGGGGTCTTACCAGCCAGGGCGTAGCAGATCTTTATAGCTAGTATTATCCATCTCGACAGCGTGCGCTTGTGCACCGCTTTACCCTTAGAACGACCAACGTATCCAATAAAGAGCTGGTCATCAAGGCAAAAGTCCTTGGTTCTGTCCAAATAAAAACTCACAGCCCTCTTTGGATCCAGGCGATGGAGTCTTTCCTCCTCTTTGGAAGGATGAGGAGGTGGGTAAAAAACAGGGAGAGTAATGGACTGCCCCAAATGAAACGGAGTGACAACTTTAGGCAGGAAAGCAGCCCTGGTCCTGAGAACCATCCTTTCAGCATGTAAGGTAAGAAAAGGAGGTTTGGAACTAAGAGCTTGAAGCTCACTTACCCTCCTTGCCGAGGTTATGGCCACAAGAAAAACCACCTTAAAGGACAACAGCCTCAAAGGACAACTATGTAGAGGCTCAAATGGGGACCCCATTAGAAAGGTTAAAACAAGATTAAGGTCCCACTGAGGCATTACAAATGGAGTAGGAGGAAACATGTTTGTAAGGCCCTTGATGAACCTCAGAACAACCGCAGATTTAAATAGTGAAGGTTGATCTGGGAGACACAGAAATGCCGATAAGGCCGAAAGGTAGCCCTTGACCGTAGCCACAGCAAAGCCCTGCTGAGCCAAGGAAAGAGCAAACTGGAGCACATTGGAAAGATGAGCCTTTAAAGGGTCAATGGACCTCTCTCCACACCATTTTACAAATTTTGACCACCTGTAGGAGTAAATGGACTTGGTGGAGAGTCGCCTGGCCGATAAAATAACGTCCACCACATCAGGTGGGAGAGAGAAGGAACTCAGGTTGCCCCGTTCAATCTCCAGGCATGAAGGTGTAAGCTCTGGAGGTGAGGGTGTAGAACCTGCCCCTCCGACTGCGAGAGGAGGTCTGCCCTCAGAGGGAGACGGAGCGGAGGGCACGAGGAGAGGTGGAGAAGATCTGTGTACCACACCCTTCTTGGCCAGTCCGGGGCGACCAATATGACTTGGGCCCGGTCTTGGCGAATCTTCCTCAGAACTAGAGGAATCAAGGGTATGGGAGGAAACGCGTAAAGGAGTTGCGAGCCCCAACTCAACTGAAACGCGTCCCCCAACGCCCCCTGGAGACTGCAGAATGACGGGCAGTGCGTGCTCTCGAAAGTGGCAAACAGATCCACCCGAGGAGTTCCCCACGTCCGAAAGACGTGACGAACTACCTCCGGATGGAGCCTCCACTCGTGGTCGGCGGAGAACTGCCGACTGAGACTGTCCGCACGCACGTTCAGCACCCCGGCCAGATGATTTGCCATCAGACAAATCTGATGGTCCTGAGCCCAGGACCATAGACGTAAAGCCTCTCGGCAAAGACAAAGAGACCCCACTCCTCCCTGCTTGTTGACATACCACATCGCGGTCGTGTTCTCTGTCAGGACTTGAATCGACTGACCGTGAAGGGAAGGGAGGAAGGCCTTGAGCGCCAAACGGATCGCCCGCAACTCCAGAAGGTTGATGTGAAGCAACCTTTCCTCTGGAGACCAAAGTCCTTTGATCTCCAGGTCCCCCAGATGCGCACCCCACCCTAAGGTGGATGTATCCGTTATCACTGTGGCCACCGAAGGAGGAAGATGGAAGGGCTTTCCTTGAGACAGATTGCCCTCCACGCTCCACCAAGACAGATCCGCTGCAGCTTCTCTGGAGATCCTGATCGACTCCCCGAGATCCCCGTTGTGCTGATACCACTGCTTGCGGAGGCACCACTGGAGCGCCCTCATGTGCCAGCGTGCATGGTTGACCAACAGAATGCAGGAAGCGAACAGACCGAGCAGGCGAAGGACCTTCAGAACTGGAACAACCGCTCCATTGTGGAATAAAGGGACCATCTCCTGAATGTCGAGAATCCTTTGAGGTGGAGGGAATGCTCGACACACAGTAGTGTCCAGTACCGCCCCTATGAACAGGTTGCGTTGAGAGGGCACCAGGTGAGATTTGGGCACATTGATCGAAAAACCCAAGTCGAATAACAGCTGAGATGTTACCTGCAGATGACGCTGCACCATCTCTGGGGACTCTGCCTTCAGAAGCCAGTCGTCCAGGTAGGGGAAAACTGGAATCCCCGACCTCCTGAGATGAGCAGCCACCACTGCCATCACCTTTGTGAAGACCCGAGGTGCGGAAGTAAGACCAAACGGGAGGACCACAAACTGGTAGTGTTGCGACCCAAACCGTAAAACGGAGATACTTCCTGTGCGACTTCAGGATTGGGACATGAAAGTACGCGTCCTGCAAGTCGAGCGACACCATCCAGTCTCCTTGCTGCAACGCTTGAAGAACCTGCGCAAGGGTCAGCATCTTGAATTTCTCCTGCTTCAGGTAAAAGTTCAAGATTCTGAGGTCCAGGATTGGACGCAATCTGCCGTCCTTTTTGGGAATCAGGAAATACCGGGAGTAGCCTCCCTGACTCCTTTCCTGCTCCGGAACCACCTCTATTGCACCCTTCTGAAGCAAGGCCAGAACTTCTTTCTGCAGGAGAAGCAGATGGTCTTCCGAGCAATAACCTTGGCAAGGAGGGCAAGGGGGAGGAAATTCCCGAAAGGGAAGGGCGTACCCAGTCTCTACGAGGTTCAAAACCCAAAGGTCTGTTGTAACAGATTTCCAACCCTGTAGAAAGTAGGACACCCGACCCCCCACAGGTCTTACATGATCCGGGATGGGGGATCTAGGGCTGCTTCCCTGAAGCTTCATTGGGAGCAGAAGAGGAGGAGGAAGAAGAAGGGTTGCGCCCAGAACCTCTCCGACCCCTTTGTCTCCCCCTATAGGACTTATAGAGGGGATTCTGCTGTTGCTGCTGCTGCTGTTGGGGCTGCCGGTAAGAGCGAAAAGACGATCTTCCAAAACCCCATAATTTTCGAAAAGACGAACCCTTAGATGGAGCTTGCAGTCCCAAGGATTTCGCAGTCAACCTGCTGTCCTTAAATCGCTGCAGGGCAGAGTCCGCCTTTTCCCCAAACAGCTTCTGTCCGTCGAATGGCAGATCAACCAGCGTAGCTTGCACATCAGCTGAGAACCCAGAGGTACGGAGCCAAGCCTGCCTCCTTGCGGCAACAGACGACCCCATGATCCTTGCCACAGAGTTCGCAGTATCCAACCCTGATTGGATAACTTGTCTGGCAGCCGCCTGAGTGTCTGCCACAACCTCCAAAAAGGACGACTTATCCCCCTCAGGCAACTTAGGGGCCAAAGACTTAATGGAGTCCATTAGCGCATGCACATAACGCCCCAACAGGCATGTAGCATTAGTTGATTTTAACGCCATACTTCCAGTGGAAAAGGTCTTTTTGGCTGCCTGATCAACCTTTTTAGATTCCCTGTCAGCCGGAGACTGAGGGAAGGCACCCGAAGCATGCTTGGAACATGAAGCCTGCACAACCAAGCTGTCCGGAGATGGATGAGTTGACAAGAAGTCAGGATCCCCTGGTGCAACCTTGTACCTTCTTGCCACCTGCCTACACACCGCCGGAGATGAAAGGGGTTTCTTCCACACCTCCAAGACCGGCTCCAAGATGGCCTCATTGAAAGGCAACAAAGGCTCTGATGTTGATGATGGTGAATGCAACACTTCTGTAAGCAAGTTGGATTTGTACTCCACAGAAGGCAGCTGCAAATCCAAAAGTTCTGCCGCCTTTTTGATCACAACATGATAGGGAGCCAATTCCTGAGGTGGAGAAGACCTGGCAGATGCATGCTCCCACTCTGTGGTTGTATCCAAACCACTAGCTTCATCAATGCCTTCAAATTCATCTGAACAAGAGTCAACCTCACCTTCTTCCACATCCGTCCGATATCTCCTTTCCTCCAACACCCTCTGGGCCTCCCTCCTCGACCGGATCCGGGTAGCCGGCGTCGACGACGTCGTACGTGGCGTCGGAGGAGCCAAAGGTACCGGAGTCGGCGGCGGCACCGGACGCGGCGCCGATGGAGTCGCCCTCGGCGTCGAGGAAGGCTCCGAAGTCCGCTGGTCCTTCCGAGGTCGAATCGGATCCCCAGACGGCGCCGGAAACTGCCAAGATGGCGCCATCGGCATAAAGGGCATAAAGGGGGCCTGAGCATACTGCTGCGGCACCCCTAGTGTAAATGCCATTGGACCCACGGGACCAGTTGGTGCTCCGGATGGGTAGGCCGCCCTATTAAAAATGCCATACATAGCATTTAAGAAATTGGTAGAATCTGTACCTGGAGCCGGGAACTGAGGAAAAGTAACAGGCCCTGTATCCCCTTGTGGAGTCACCGGCATCGGCTCCGCAGTATCTTCAATCAGAGCCTCAGACTCTTCAGGCACCGGAACAGACTCTTCCTGCTCCTGTTCATGCATGGAAGCATCCGACTCCACTCGAACCGGAGTCGATTCCTCAGACGGATCCGATGACCGGGTCGGGGACTGAGCCGGAGTCTGCTTCTTCGAAGGAGAACACCTCAGTGACTTCAAAGGTGAAGGAGAAGGAGACAAGCATTTTCTCCGGCGTCGAAGGGGCGAAGCCGACCTCGACCTCCTGGACCTCGAGGACCGACGTCGAGAAGAATGTTTCCTCTTCTTGTGGTGCTTCTTTGACCTCGAAGACTTCGAAGACGATGACCCCCTCTTCGACTTCTCCTTTTTCCTCCCCCTCTTCTCCTCACCGATCCTCTTCATGAAGAGCTTAGTCTTCCTCTCCTTGAGTGCTTTCGGGTTCATGCTTCTACAGCATCCGCACTCCTCCATATCATGTTCCGAAGAGAGGCACCATAAACAGTTCTGGTGTGGATCCGTCATCGACATCCGACCTCCACATTCCCTACAGGGCTTAAATCCCGACTTTCTAGTCGAAGACATACTCGAATTAACAGATTAACACGGCTAAACTACAAAGTAGCCAACTAGCACTGGGAAAAAACCGTTGCGCGTCGAAGGCGCGGAAAAAAGGGAACTGACGTCATCACGCCGACGTGGGCTTCTTATGGCTCCGGTGACGTCGAACGGAGTCGCGAGCGGAGCCGATGCATTATGACGTTGCCCACGTCGACGTGGAGTGCTGGGGAAGAAAAGTTCCGTGGAATGCTGGCGCAGGGGATATTCAAAAGGTGAGGAATCCACTGGCAGATGTATCCATCAGAATTGGCCCTCTAAAAAGAGGAAAACATGATTTTAAAAAAGGTGATGAGGAGGGGGTACAACAGTGGAGTGGAGAGTAAACGCTGTAGAACAGCAGGGGCTGTGGAGGGGAGCAACGTAGAAGCTGGATGGGGGTTATTAAATAGAAATAAATATAAAAAGTTGTAAAATAGAGAGGGACGGTAAAGGTGGGGGAGTAACAGTGAGCTGATGGGAGCAACACGAAGAACGCAGAAGGAGATGTGAGAAGTAAAGTAGCACATGGGAGTGAGGGAGAGAGCACAAAAACACAGATACAATCCCATCAAGTGTTGGAAGCAATAGAAAAAGAACAGTTGTCTGATGTGGAGCTGTGAATAGATACAAACCATCCAATCAAAAGGATGATAAAGAAGCTATGCTACAGTGGAGGGACCAACACAAGAAGAGGAAGAAAAGCCATGGAATAAGATCAAGGAAATGGGATTGACAAGAAAGTTAAATAATTGTAACAGGCTGACAAAAAGACCACTTTAAGCATTGGTATTGTTCACAATATGCTTTCAACAGCAGCCAGCTAAAAGGTGTCTGTGGACAAGACCTAAAAGGGTTTATAGTGTGGAACGAAACATATCATGACATCAAACTTTTTGCAATGACTCACATTTGCTTTTTTTTTTTTTAAATGAAAATTGGGAAATAACGAAAACATTCTGCAACCTATTGAATTTACAGGGTGCTTCTTGACAAAAAGAGTGAAACTGGAATGTTGCAACAGAGAAATATCAGTTTGCATAAATGACTGTTTAGTTATGTATAACAACTAAAAAGTGCAATATGTTCACTACATTAGAATGGGGAGGACACCATGGTGTTTATATTGGTAATATTCTTAAGGAAACTAATAATCAGGTGCATAATATTACCTTTGCTGGAAGTATACAAAACTGCTGTCTGAAAACACACCAGAGATGTGTCTGTTAGGCTTTCCTCAATGGACATCTGGACAGCAAAGCCGGCATCAGGATTGATATTGGCAAGAGAGAGCAAATCAGTAGATCTTACAAAGAAGTTCCCATGAAAGGTGTGAATTGATAAACCTAAAAAACAGAAAGTATATTTGATTTAAAAAAAAAAAAAAAAACAGCTTTGGTAAGTGTACAGTGCAAGGATTAACTGTTGGTTTTCCAGTGGCATCGTGTATAGTGTACATTTCACAAGCATCACTCGACTGTTACAATGAAATAACATTTAGATGAAAATAAAATTAATAGTTCGCCCTCATGATATGAAGCACACCTACTTTAAAGTTCCACAGAGGGCCAATATGTGAGCGCAATGGCATATGGGTGCCGCTTTGGCTCAGCTGACCTCCAGGTGATGCTTTTGCCCTACTCATTCAAGCAGTGGCTTGTGCTTCTGCCTCTGCTAAGGGTGGCCATATTTCTATTATCGCTTTGCAGCGCTCCTTCTGGACCATTCTTGTGGGACTATGAGTTGCTTAGTGTACATTTGGGGTTTTCTGTCATAACAACCTCCTGCAAACCTGTCCCTTAGGCGCCTTAACCAATAGAGATCTGGAATGCTACCCAGAATGGTGGCATGCCAGGACTGCCAGCTTTCTGCTCTCCTGCCCAACAACCAATGGGCAATGATAAGCTGCAAAACCCCAATGCCTAAAATGGTGTGCAGATCTAGGAGAGGAGATGAGCCAGGGATGCGCAACGGAGTCCTACTGGAGTCTGAATCATACCTAACTTTAGATTTAAGGCTGCCGAGGCTTGGCTTGAAGTGGGACACTGGTCACTTCCGATATCTAGGTATACAAGTGGCACACGGGACACACAAATTTTACACATGAATGTGAAGAGAGTGCTTGAATCCCTGAAGCGTTCAGTGGCCTTTTCGAACATCTTGCCACTATCCCTCATGGGCAGAATTGCTGGGGTCAAAATGGTTGTCCAGTCCCATTGCCTATACGTACTTCAAAACTCGTTATGGAACAGCCATGGTGGCATTCAGACAGATGACCTTATACTGGGCGGGCAAGTGCAGTAGTGTAGCAATGCAGGTATTAACAAGGAAATATGAGGAGGGGGGCTTGGAAGCACACAGCCTAGACATATACTACTTCGCTGTGCAGCTCCAACTTGTAGCCTGGTGGCTGGACGAGGACGATAATTGGGAGAAGCTTCTGCTCAGAGGGCGAATACAGCCGGATAACTTACAGGCAATTTTGATGGAGGAGGCGGGTACCCCCACAAACTTGCAGTACGTGGTTAAACAGACAGCATATCTCTGGCAAAAGCTTGTGGAGCGAATACTCAAGCATGCACCATTCCACCAGGATTTACATATCTGGATCCTAGCCCCAGTGCGTAAAATGGTGAAAAATATGACATTTCAGGCTTGGAAAGAGGGTGGCTGCCAGGTGTTGGTGGATCTGTACCCCAATGACACCATTATCAAATATGAGCAGGCTTGTGAGGGGTTTGGTTTGGGGCAGTATCTGCAGTATAAGGGCCTCACTGACTTGGCCCACATATCCAAATGCCCCTCAAACAACTGGAAAGCTGGATATATTGCTCACCTGTGGGAGTGAATTGGTCTCATTGTTGTATAACGTCATGAGGGTGGATTAAAAGGCTCCTTCTCCTAGGGCATGTGCCGCCTGGGATGGAGATCTGCAGACGCACATGGGAGATAAGACTTGGAAAATAGCACGCACTCTAACACGCACAGTAATGCTCGCCTAAAGCTAATACACTTTAACTTCCTGCATAGGGTTTATTTGACCGCTGTGAGATTGAATTGTATTGACCCCAATCGCTCACATGAGTGTCCTAGAGGTAACAGGCAAGGAGCGGATTTTCTACATTTAGCATGGGGATGCGTGGAGGTACAGCGATACTGGCTACGAGTGATTGAGCAAGTGAGGGTGGGAACTGGCCTTCGAGCGGAGGTTACCCCCATGCTTTGCCTGTTGGGACAAGTACTGAGACCAAAGAAACGTAAGGTGGCTTATAAATTGTTGCAATTAACCCTGGTATTAGCAAGATGAAGGATAGCTAGTATGGATGAGAAAACGCTCCCCCTCAGTAGACAATTGGTCGAAGGATGTGCGCGAGTGGTCGCTTGCGGAGGAAAATTCACATGAAAGCATACAGGAAAGATGCGAAATTGGAAGAGGACATTAGCATGTGGAGAGACTTATGTAGGGAGCTTCTAACTGCACATTTGAATGCAAATGATCAAAGGGACTCAAATGCTAGCGAGAGATGGGTCAATCAGTGAGGGAAGTGATTATTCATAATACTGCTATGTATAAGCCTCACTGACAGCCATATGTACTTGTAAATGTATGCCATGATTATTGTTTTTTCAGATGTTTGAATCTCATGTGTCACTGGTAACTACGGTATATTGAACATATGCTCATATGAGGTTGCTGTCCACACATGTCCACCCACTGTGTTGTTACTACAAAATGAAAAATAAAGTTTAAAAAAAAAAATGGTTTTCAAAAAACCTTGGATTTAAGGAAGCTAACGAAACTAATCTTGTATGAGAAGGGATAGCAAAGGGGGCGTGGCTACGCAAGCCACGATGGCAGACATGCATTGCTGAGGCTCCACGCTCGGGCGCCTTTCACAGCCAATATTGAGCGTCACCACGGGTGCTCAGCGGACCCGGGAAAGGCGGAATGTGCCTGCGCGGCGGCGCGGTGCCTGCGGAAGCCTGAGGACACCTACCGCTTCAGAACGGAGCTTCCTCGGACGGAGCCGCTCGCGCCGCGCTCCAGGGCTCAAGAAGGCGCCGGCAGTCTTCTGAGCGATACAAGCGGCGGGGCCAGGAGAAACCCCAGGGATGTCGGCACACCGCACTCAGCCCGCTTAGACATCCGGACGAGGAGGATCGGGGGCGGACCAGAGGAGGACAGCGCAGAGCGCCACGGTACAGACGATTGTCGGCGCCCCTAAGCCATCCGCCATCTTGGGCGCTGGGCGCCTGACGCACGCCGGGAGCGAGCCTCGGCGCTACTACCGGACGCTCCAGGTACCTGTTGCAGCCTACTCACAGGGGAACTGTGGGGGGGCACCGAATCTCAGCGAGGGCAGCGTGGTTCGGAGGTCCTCCGACTCTTATTCTCAGGCTCATTAGCAGATCCTGCCTGACCTTGGCATGGCCACCCGGGTGGCGTCGGACCTCTTCATACGCCTCCGGCGAGGCCTCCGACTCTGCAGCCACCACGACAGCCTCCCCAGGGGCACCCGGGACAGCAGATACGCCCCCATCTGGTCCATCCACCATCTGGCCACGGCGGACCACCTGGAATTCCCCCGGTGCGCTGAGGGACCCCGGGGATCAGTGAGAGCCAGCACGACGGACCACAACAACGGAGTATGCCGGTGCTCGGCATGAGATAGTGGCGGGCCCTACACCCTGCCCGGGGCGCTCCGGGTACCGGGCGTAACGGGCGCTCAGTGAGGCCGGGAGAGGACCACGGCTCTCAGCAAGGGCGACGCGAGCCCGGGTCCGTCCAACACCTACAAATGGACCTCGCCAACCTCTATTATAGCTGTCTGCAGGTTCCTTGACTCCCCCGCAGACTCCCAGGGGGGGCCCTGTCCACACAGCGACTGAGGAGATAGCCCTCCAATCTCTACTGGGCGCGCCCCTAATTCATTGGGACGAAGCAAATGACCCTCCCCCCGCACCACTGAATGCACATGTGGTCTCAGCGTGGGTGGTCTAACATTAGGAGCAACTCGTCCGCGGCCTCCCGCGCCAGACGTGGGCGACCCCTGTGCCCAGACCGCAGTGTGGGAGCCAGAATACCAGCACAGATTGTTCTACCCCAGAGACGCGCTCCCACCATCCACCAGCACCGTGGGGGCCCACACCTTTCCTCTTATTCGCTGCCCCTGGCGCCACTGAAGGCTTGTGGGACCCTTCCGGCAGCGCCGGGCCCCCCTCCGCACAGGGTGAAGATGGGGAAACCAAAGCCTACACAACACCGCGCGGTCCCGGAAACCGCCCCGGAGAATATGCCGAAGGCCTCGACCTGGTCCCCCAGTACAGCACCTTCATCGGACCCATCAATCTCGGATAAACTGGATAAAGTCCTCGCCGCCATCGAACTGTCCCGATTGTCTGTGGAGGAACGCCTCGGTACTTTGGCGACAGATGTTAACCTTATCTGAGACGATCACCGTAAACTGGCTGACCAGGTGAGAACAGAGGAACGGACACTGGAGGAAATACAGCCATCACTAAAGGAGCACCAGACGACACTCCAGGGAATCCTCACTCGTTTAACTGCGGCCTCGGCCGCTACTCGCTAAATTCCTGCACTTCCGGGACCGCGATGCAGTACTTCGGGCGGCGTGACTGGCGGCGCCACTACGGATGGAGAACAACCAGATAATGATCTTCCCGGACAATGCCCGAGCAGTGCAACAGCAAAGATCATCCTTCTTGGACGTAAAACAGAGAGTGCGAGACAATAACATTCAATATGCTCTGCTCTTCCCGGCTCGCCTCAAGATCCTCCATAAAGGTTCTTCCCTTTTCTTCACGACCGCAGAGGCCGCACAGGACTGGGCAGATCAACATTGTACGCGGACATCCAACACTCACCCTCAACGGGGCTCACCTCTCAAAACTTTCCGTGCTCGGAAACGCCCCATGAAACTCTGCAACACCGAGTTGAAAACGGCGAATGGCACCCACGACTCACCTGATCTCGAACAGATCATGCGGGAGAGGCGCGAAGCTTTGCAAGCAGCAATTGACCTGCGTTCCATGCAACACTCGGAACCCATGGACCGACCCCCGCATCTCTTCTCATCGGAAGGCGAAAATGACAGCGATGACACCGCCTCGGGGCTGACTCGGTGGCGCCCCCCCACGCCACTCCACAAATGGCAGACAGACTACTAGATGGACAAACTTCTCCTCTTTCATCTTGAAGCAACCCAGGAATACAGACTGCCAAATTGTATCCTTATGAGTAATGTCCGTTCTATACTCATTGCCTAAAGAGCGGGGATTGATACCCTGCACATGACGCGCAATGCTCCTTCTAGATGCCCATTCAGCGCGCGGCTTCGCACTTGCATGTCGTCACCCCTATCATATAGAGCAGTTATCCCCCCCAGTGTTACGGGAGGAAGTTTGGACACACCGTTTCTTGAACGATGAGTCCTTTGTATTGGGACTGTTTCCCGCACCCCCACACACTGTTCACACCCCAGTTCATACAAGTCCCATCCCGCCATGGAACTCCACACCACAGAACATATGAACGGCCAGGCTCTCCCTCCACCTGCTCCCCCCAGGCGCAGCGCATCCCTAGGAGACTACTAAATGACCTACCTAACGGGCGCCTCACCCAACCCACACGCAGTACTGATCGCCCATGGCAAAGCTGACGAAAAACGCAGACATCAACATACTCACGCTAAATACACTCGGTCTACACACCCCACGTAAGCGCTACACGATCTACGCCTACGCGAAGCGACAACGCGTCTATCCTCTTTCTGCAGGAAACCCACCTCGACTTAACTGAAGTAGGCAAGCTACGCGCAAAGTGGCGCGGTCTCATCTGTGCCACGACCTACTCATCATTTGCCCGCGGGGCGCTGATCTGGGTCCGCCCAGGGACCCCATTCTGGGAGCTCAGGCGGGTGGTGGACGGAGAGGGCAGATTTGCCCTCTTGGAGGGACTCTTAGATGGTCAGGCTGTCCTTTTGGGAAGTGTGCACGCCCCGAATGTCGACCAGGACAAATTTTGGGACCGACTCACAAACACTCTCGCCCAATTCACACATGTACCCTGGATACTGGGGGGGGGACTACAATTGTATCCTGGATCCGGGACTGGACCGTTCTCACCCCCACAGACAAATTGAACGGTTCAAAGCATGGGTCGCACACTGGTCGCTCACAGACGCATGGAGACTGCACCACCCCCTAAGCACGCGTCTACTCTTTCCACTCCATCCCTCACAACCTACGAGTCCGGCTCGACCGCTTTCTTTGTACGGCAACACTTCTCCCGCAAATATGTCACTCGGATTATTTAGGCAGGATCCGGAAGCCGCTTATTCGCTGTGCCGCCGTATAGATCTGTGCCTCGAGCCCGCTTGGTCGTCTCTCAGCTGTGTGAAATTGGGTGCATCTTTCCCCATCACCTATCTACTTAAATCTCGAACTGGTTTACCTGACCGAGGGACGTTTGGTACGCCCATACTGTACCCCGTAAAAGGAAAACTTTCCCTCTTTACCCTTGGACGACTAACTCTGATAAACTACGGATTCCATATCGCTCGAGGCCCCCATCTGCCATTAGATACTCGCTATCTTTTTGAAGAATTATTGTTAACCGTTGGTCGCTGTCCAAAACTCTTGACTGCTAGTGCGTGGCTGAGTCCCCGACACGGAGAACCACTGACCACTAGGTGTGCCTGTCCCACCATCTCTGCCCTCCTTCGCCCTGATGAAGGTGCAGCCCCGGTTGGGGCTTGTTCACCGAAACGCGCGTTGGCATTCTGTTACCGCATCCCCGGCTACTGTAAACGTGCTTATTGTTGCCTTTTAGCCGCATGGACTGTTCTGAGTCCATCCCTTTAAATTTCAGTTGTTAAATGACCATTCCAACCTGTTACATGTTTTTATGAATATGCATTAATGTTATATGTTGTTTGATGTTGTTGTCGGATATGTGAAGGTATGAATGCATGTTTGTTTGAAGGAGTGCTTGTGGGACTGCTAGCAACTCGCTATATTGAAATTGTATTATCTTGATATCCTGCTTTATTACTTTTTCTTATTTACTCTGTCTAACTCTTCATAATTTAAAAAAACGACTTTTACATCTACATAAATAACAATGAAGAAATAAAATAAAAAGATTTTTTTCCAAAATATTTATTTAGACTCTGTCTGTTGGTCTCTATTCTATTCTATTTTGTTCTGGTTTGCCCATTGGTTGTTGTTTCTAATTATCTGGACCTTGCTTTAGGGCCTTATTTTGATCATTCCGTGGCAGGTACTCTCTCTTTCTTTTGTATTTAGGCAGGATCGTCTCAGACCATGATGCACATCTCCTAAGCCTTCAGTGGAGACCCCAACACCCCCCCTGTCCCCACGTGGCTTTTATTGCGGGACTGCCTAACGGATCGAGTTTTCACACACGAGCACCAACGTAGCATTCAAGAATACTTTACTCACAACACGGGGACCGCGTCATCAACCCTAATCGAGTGGGACAGCTTTAAGGTGGAGGCCTGTGGGGAATGTATTCAACAGAGAGTCGGGGCAAAGCGTACCTTGGAGCAGGCCCTTGAGAAAGCGGAGAAGCGACTGGCCACTGCCACTAAGGCCGCGGATCAGTCAGTGGCGACACAAGTCGCCCCTGCCAAATCAAACTATCAGGCGGCATGTGCGGACCTACTGCGTCACAACTTTCGGACCTATGCGACCCGGATGCATAAAGACCGTGACAAAACGGGCACACTGTTAGCGTGGCTCGCTAAACAAGACACAGAAGTGTGGCCCATTACCGCAATCATAAATCCTCATGGCACCCTCATACAATCTCAGGATGAGATCCTCCAGGCATTCTATCAACATTACTCGGTAGTCTACAATATTCCCCCATCACTAGATCCGAAGGCTGTTAACCACTTTCTAGACCCTCTCCCCCTCCCCCAGATATCTGCCGCGGACAAGACGGATTTAGATGCGAAGATACAAACCACTGAGATTACACACGATATACGAGCCTTAGCCCGTGGCAAAGCCCCAGGTCTAGATGGGTTTCCACTTGAATACTACGCTAAATTTGCCTCCCAGCTGACTTCTCGCTTATCTACAGTGTTGGACACAGCAATCTGGTGAACTACCTAGCTCCATGAGAGCATCGGTGATCGTAACGTTCCCGAAACTCGACCGTGACCCCCAACTCCTAGCCTCCTATCGCCCCATCATACTTCTTACAGCCGATTGTAAAATTCTAGGGAAAATCTTAGCGGATAGATACTCCCAAATTATACGCCCACTAGTGCATCCAGACCAGTGCGGTTTCGTCCCAGGCAGGAACACTTCTCAAAACATTCAACGCCTTTTTCACATCCAGGATCAGATTGGCGATCGCTTCCCTCGGGCATCGTGCCTGATCCGGGACCTCGAGAAGGCTTTCAACACCCTAACATGGCAGTTCCTCTTTACAATCCTTGGGCGGGTTGGACTTGGCCCCACTCTCATAGCCTACACTCGCTTTATCTATACCAACCTTACCTCCCAGGTCCGCCTCGGTCGCTACATCTCCCCGGAATTCGCGATACACAGGGGCACACGACAAGGGTGCCCCCTCTCACCTTTATTATTCGCACTTGCTGTTGAACCCTTAGCTATCCTGCTCCGCCGGGAAGGACAGGGTTGGGGCATCCCACTCGCAGACACCACGCATTGCATATCTATGTACGCAGACGACCTCCTTATATATGTACGGGATCTCACCCCACTCGAGACCGCCCTGACGGAATTTGCTGATGCTTCGGGCCTGAAAGTAAACTGGGACAAATCTATGGTGTACCCCCTCCACCCAGACGCCTCTCCCAAGGAAATTTGGATTGGTGACCGGAAACTACGTTGGGCTGCAGAGGCCCCTCGATACCTCGGGATTCGTTTATACCATTCCCCTGCCAACATTTGAGGGCAATCATCGTAAGGTACTCGCCAGTATACGATCCACAATTGGGTTCTGGCGGAGTCTCCCACTGGCCCCGATTGGTCGGGTAGCTCTCGCAAAAATGATACTGGTCCCACGGCTGCTATATTACTTTGCCAACCTCCTAGTAATCCCACCCCGCTCCTGCTTTAAAGACTTAGACACACTCCTTAGCTCTCTAATATGGGGTAAGGGGCACCACAGGATTGCGTTAGCAAAACTAAAACTACCCACGACACAGGGGGGCCTCGGCACTCCATCATTTGAAGCCTATTTCCTGGCAGCGCAGCTTCAGTGGCTTTCTTATTGGGCAGAAAGGTACACATCTGAAACATGCACTGCCGCGGGTCGGGTATGAATACCAGAGTTGCGTCGCCTACTCCTACCGGGATCCCGTCCCACACGGACCTACCCCCTTCAAGTGGAAATCGCCCGGAAAAGCATCCAGCGCATACACCGCATGACATCAAACTGTCCCCCATACACACCATTACTACCATTAGTAGGCTGGCCAAGCCACAGGGTTTGTTTTTGCTCTTGCCATGCTCCAGGAATGGACATGCAGAGACATCGCCGAAGCAGAAATACTGTTCGAAGAGGGACAGCTTAGACCGTACCAACAACTTATGGATGACTATGACCTTCCCCCAGGTCAGTTCCTGCTCCACCGCCAACTCCTCAGCCACTACCGACCGTACTATGACCTCACACTAGGGGAGCCTCCCACACACCCAGTACTTCACACAATATTACGAATGGGAACAGGTCGCCACCTTACCACGTGGCTGTACAAATCGATCAGGGAACTGACACCTCCACTACTAGAACCCCTGCGGACTCTCTGGGAGGAGGAAGCGGGACGCTCATTTCACGATAACGAGTGGGAGAGGGCGATGGAATTCCCCAAAAAAGTGTCTAGGAACGCCCGTTTTAAGAATATACTATTTCACATTTTACATAGGGCCTACCTGACACCAGCACGTCTTCCGCGCTTCTACCCCGATACGACCTTTCTCTGCCCTCGCTGTCCGGCGCGAGACGCAGACTTTTTCCATATGTTTTGGACCTGCCCGGGTATTCAAGCCTATTGGTCGTCTATCCACATGACACTTCGAGACCTCACTGGACTTAACCACTTGGGAGGGTTGTGCATTAGGCATAATCGGACGAAGGAAACGTCACAAAATACCCATGCGCTTTGTTTCCCTAGCCCACTTGCTGGCCAAACGCTGTATAGCTATGCACTGGCGCTCCCTTTCGGGCCCTCCGATCACGGCGTGGGTGGGGCGGTGCTTAAATGGGCTACAGCTGAGGAGGACACAGTGCCTGAAGAAGAAGCTAAAGGTATACGCAAAGTCCCAATCTCCTTGGAATGGGCACTCCTAGTACACCAATTCAAACAGTCTCAGACCCAAGAAGACCCGATCACCGGCACAACTACCCCTGACACCACACAGCTACCTACTGTACATGCCCACAAGACAGGGGACCCCTCCCGCTTGCCCACACCACCCTAGGACTCGCTAGGCTCTCGCCCCACACGCCAGCCATACTGATCTATTCCCTGCACCCGCCCGCACATCCATTTCCTCCTACGCGAGATGCAGCTGTGCCGAAGAGTAGATATCCGAGGAATCACGACATTTGCCTGGCCCAACCACTTAGAATTCCATGGCGACTCCTAGTTCGGTTCCTCCCCCCAGTTTCTCTTTCTGGCGAACACCTGCTACAGCACACGCCGCATCTACACGGAATGAGACGCAAATGTAACTCTCTATAATGATGGTATTTATTTATTTATTTATGCGATTTTTAAAGCGCTACAATTACCCATGGGTGTCTCGGCGCTAGGAGCTATGACTGATACCAATGAAGTAGAACTCTGGGGCAGTTTTAGAGTGATTTAAGAACAGTCGTGTCTTTGAGAAAACAGCCATGTTTTTAGCTGCCTTCTAAAGATAATCAACGTCGGACTGGATTTTATGTTGAGAGGAAGGGAATTCCATAATTTTGCAGCTGCGATGGTAAAGCATCTGTCTCCCCAGTTAACTTTCCTTGTTCTGGGTATGTGAAGCAGATGAGCAGTGTTGGAGCGAAGCGTTCTGGAGGTTGATAAAGGTTTAAGTGAAGTCCTAAGAAATTTTGGTCCCATGTTGTTTACTGCCTTGTAGACAATACAAAGGGCCTTGAATTTCGTCCGACTTCTGACCGGAAGCCAATGCAGGTGGTCCAAATGTCTTGAGACAGAGCTAAATTTTGGAATGCCTATTTATTTTTTTTTTTTTAAATATATTTTTATTGCAGGAATCAGTAAATCGTTACATTATCGACCAGCATTATATAACAAGCAAGATCAATGAGATACAACCGTCCGTCCCCCCGCCGTAAGTTTCTTACACAGCCATTCAGCCCACAACCCTGGGGTCGGGCGGCGAAATTCAATGGGGGCTCAGAAGGATGTCGAGGCTGGTCCGGATGATCCACTGTCCGTCATCTGCTTTTCCAAACAAGCCTATAAACCCAGAAAGGAAAACCCCACCCTCAAAACGCTACGAACCAAAGGGAACCCACCCAACCCCCGCCATCAGCGCACGGCAACAACCTAAATTTTGGAATGCCTAATAGAACTCTGGCTGAAGCATTTTGTATCATTTGAAGTTTGGAAATGATTTTTTTTTGAGCATTGAGGAAGAGAGCATTACAATAGTCAGTACGTGAAAACACCAATGTAGAGATTAGTGTTTTTCCTGTAGTTGTAGGAAGATATGGGAGAAGTTTCTTTATTTTCCTTAAGATGTTGAATGATGATGAAACTACAGCGTTCACATGATGATGAAAAGAAAGTTTGTCATCAAATATTACTCCCAAGTTTCTTACTTTACTGACTGGTTGGGGTGGGGTCCCCATTTCCTCCGGCCACCATAGAGGAGACCACAGAGGCTCAATCTTACCAAAGAGCATGACCTCCGTCTTTGATGAATTAAGTTTTAGACAGTTGGAGGCCATCCAACTGCTAATAGCCCTCATACCATCTTTGAAGTTTGCTGCTATCGTAGAACCGTTTTTATGTATGGATAGTACCAACTGGGTATCGTCGGCATATGTTGTTAAGTTGATGTTATAAGCTTTTATTACCCTCGCTAAGTCCGAGACATAGATATTAAAAAGGGTCGGACTTAGCGAGGAACCCTGTGGAACTCCACAAGGATGGCTAAAAGTGGGGGAGGTAAAAGTGCCTAACTTAACTGCCTGCTTGCGATCCGCCAGGAAAGAAGTAATGAGGTCTCTGGCTTTATGTTTAATACCGATGGCCTCGACACGGCCGATCAAAGTAGAGTGATCGACCGTGTCGAAAGCCGCCGATAGATCTAGCAAAATCAAGACAGCCTGTCCTCCACTGTCCATGGTGGTTCTTATTTCATCTGCAGCCTTAATCAAGGCAGTTTCTGTTCCATGTCCTTGTCGGAAACTGAACTGAGTATCATCCAAAAGGTTGTTACTTTGGATATAGTCAGACAGTTGTTGGTTCATGACCGATTCAAAGACTTTGGCTGGAAACGGCAGGGATGCAATAGGGCGATAGCTAGATGGTAGTGCAGGATCAAGTGATGGTTTTTTTAGAAGTGGTTTGATTATAGTGTTTTTCCAGATTGTTGGATATAGACATGTTGAAAACATAATGTTACAGATGTGTGTCAGTGGAATTGTAATAGTGTCTGGAATAGTGTTGAATATAGAGGGATGACAAGGGTCCAGAGGGGAGCCAGATTTAATTGACAAAATTAGTTTATGAATATGGTGCAGCTGTGTCTTAGTGAATTCCGTTAATACTGTAGGATTCACGTTTAAGTGTGTTTTGCATGATTCAGTAATGTTCGGATTTGGGGAAAAGTCCTTAAATATAGAAGTGACCTTTCCAGAGAAGAAATCAGCCAAAGTGTTGCAAAGAGTTTGAGATGTTTCAGTGGGTGGATTGGGTGGTTCAGCAAGATAATTGACGACTTCGAACAGTTTCTTCATGCTGCATTTGGCTTGATTTATTTGGGTGGTATAGTAAGTATTTTTCTCTGTGGCTATACTCTGCTTGTAATTATGGAGTGCAGCTGTATATGTTGTTTTATCTGATGAATTGTAATGTTTGCGCCAATGGCGCTCTAGATTACGGCAATATTGTCGTTGTAATCTGAGTTGTTCGGTGAACCACGGAGCCGAGGGGGTCTTCCTGGTGTGCTTGACTGTTCTGGATGGAACTAGTGTAGAGAATGCCTCTTCGAGAGTAGAAGTATATCTTGTGGCTGCAATGTTAGGATCAGTTTCAATATCTATACCCAAAAAGGCCTCAGTAAGAGTCTGTGCAAGCTGAATGTAATCCAAATTTTTCCAGTCTCTAGTAGTTAGGTGGGAGTTCTGAGCTGTTCTTTTAAGAGCTGTTGTTGTAGTTTTGATATCGAATAAAATAGCAGAGTGATCAGACCATATTAAAGGTAGTGTTTGATTAATGGTAATGTGTGGATTATTGGTAAAAATACCATCAAGGGTATGTCCTGCCTTATGTGTTGGAACCGTTATCAGTTGTTTCAGTTCCACAGAAAGAAGATCATTAATGAGCTGGTCAGTGTCTTTATCGGTAAGGGATTCAAGATGAAAATTAAAATCACCCAATATGGTGAAATATTTGTGTTCCACAGCTAGTTCACTGAGTTGATGAAGTTGTGAAAGAAATGTCGTACGGGAGCCTGGGGGTCGGTACAAAAGGGTACCCGTGAGTGTTTGATTGGTAGTGAGCGTCACAGTGAAGGCAAGTGCCTCACAGCTCGTGTGTTTTAAATCAATAGCTTTAATGCGAAGGCTGTTGCGATATAGTATTGCTATCCCTCCACCTTTATGCGCTGAGATACGATCCTGCCTATAGACACAATAGTCTTCTGGCATGGCAGCTTTAAAATCTGGTCCTGATGCATCGTCTCCCCAAGTTTCAGTGAGAAACAAGAGATCGATAGCATAGGTACTAAGCAGTTCTAGTATGTCGATTTTATGGCATGGAAGCGAGCGAGCGTTAACAAGTGCCGCTTGTATTGGTTTCTGAGGTATCGGTGTTTCCAATTTGTGTTTTTTACAGAGAGTACAACGAAACGGCCCTCCAATAGGATCAGTGAATAAACATATCGGAGGATCGTGCTTCTTGCATAGGGTATCATTTAAATTAATATGGTAGCCGATTTAGTTACACATGTACCACAGTTATATGTACGGAATGTAAATGCTCCATGATTGTAACAACAAATGCCAATAAAAAGAATATACAAAAAAAAAAAAAATGAGAAGGGATAGCAAATTGCGTTTAAATTTGGTTGTTCTCAAAGCGTTTCTAAATTGACTGTAAGCAAATTTGTGTAAGTTGTGTGAAAGTTGTCAATCGACACACGTATAAGGCCTTCTGGAAGCAAGTCTATTCATGGTTACCACGCATTTTTATCCTTCTAGCAATTCACTAGAAGATAATGTACACTGAGCATATATCATAGTGGTTGTATAAGCTTTGCCAATTGCTAGCATTTGAGAAAATAGCTCATGACATAAAGCAGACCTCTAATTGCAGACTTCATGTGCACCGAAAACTTGTGCTATTTGCCGGTCCGGCTGAGCGCATTACAAGTATTTGATTGTCATAAAGGATGAACTAACGAAGCAGAATGCCAGTTGAATACTCCAAAAAGGGATTTTTCTTTTTGTTTGTAGTCGATTTTCGTTTTATATTGGCCAAATCATCAACTGAATGGCTTGTGGACTCCATTTCGAGTAAATAAACAATGTTGGTTGATGTGAAGTGAGGAGTAATAAAAGGGTTAATTTTGTTTCATTTACATTGTCATGTGCTAAAATTCGAATAAAGAGAATTTGGGTAATTGTGTAAGGTTGCATTACAAGCATGTAAAAAGATAACTCATGACCTATATTTCACATAATGTCCTATCCACAAATATTTTGTGAAAAAGAAATTGTTACTGTGAAATATGGAGTTAGTTCAAGTACTACCTATTTTCATTCGGATTTCATTTTCGAGGTCCAATTATTCTTTAGGTTGGAAAATGCATATACATAATGAAAGCACAGAAAACCACTGCACAGAGTAAACCCTACTTTGTTTAATCAGACAAAGAAAATATATTCTAACACTGCAATCAGGGCCCAGTGGTAATGAAAAACGTCTAGTGAAGCTTCTTTCAAAGCTTCTTTTCACAAAAACATGTGCTTCTTGATAAAGGACATATTTGCTATTTATCAGTGTGGCACGTTGCACACTGAGTGCTTAGAGACAGAGCCTCAAGATGGTTATATGGTAATTTCCCTCTCTCAAATATGATCATAAACAGCATAATACTCAGAGAATCTGCATACATGGTCTATGCCATATTGCTTCATTGTGTAGACGTTATGAACACATAAAGACATTAACAGAGACACAGAAGGGTAAGTTCTTACAGTGAGTTGCAATATAATTTAATAGGACTGGTGGGAATTGAACCAATGCTTTACCCCTGGAAAGTGAAGGAATCTTTGGGGAAGCAAGCAGTTAGTTAGGCTGTAGTAGAGTGATAACATTTGATTTGACCTTTGCACAGCAATAATGTGTGACTGAAATTCATTGCACAATATGCAATGGTTTCAAAATACAAAGGTAGAAATGGCTTGCTTACTTTTCTCGATTTAACAAGCAGGTCCATGCTATTTACAGAAACACTATTTAACTACGCTGTACATGGATGACTTGGAAGGCAAATTACAGTGAAACAAACCTGAATTACAGAAACCTTTTTGTTCGTAACAGCTCAAGGGGACATTACTGTCTGCCGCAGGTCAGACAATTGTATTGTAATTATTTAAGTGAACATTTAACTGCCAGTACCGTTTTGAAACATTGTAGTTAAATTCTATTATGACTGACATGCAAACTAGGTTTTACCACAATCAGTACCAGTTGCTCTTTATTTTCCAGAAAGTTTTCTGTAAAAGAGCAAGGTTTGAATTAGTGGGGAAAATCCCAGCTACTGTACTTAGTCCACCATACCACTGAGCTAACGCTTCCCACCAGACTATCAACTCCAAGGTGGCACAAGCCTTGACCGTAAACTAATCTTCTGCTACCTAGACTCTTTAGATTCTTGTTCAGAGTACCACGGTAGTAATCAGAATACTTTATAGAGCAGATCCTATGGTACTGCATTAATGAATATGTCATTGCCAAAGAACGTGATGAATCGCCAAACTTCTGAAGACACTATTAATTCCAGTGCCAAGGGTAATAATGCTAGGAAAAGGTAAACAAAGAAGCCCATGTAACTACAACTAAGCCTTCAGATTTTGCGGATGATGTCATAGGAAATACAGATTGAGGCTCAAAATCGAGCTGAGAATGCTTCAGTGGTTCTCTAAGACTTACATAGGCATTAAATAAGGAAAATTCCTAATCCACATTTCTTGACCCTGACAGCATAAGCAAGTCAGTAATGATGAGAAGCCAGGACAAGGATACAATTGGCTTACAATGTTGCTCTTTGATGCTCCTATGAACGTTTGTCTCCCATTTTTTTTAAGACATGCAGGCTGTCAAACAGTCTAGTCCATCATGGCAAAGGACAACCACCCAAGGCACTAGGCACCTTAGAAGGAGAGAAGGCTTGAAATGAAGAGAAAATTATCCCCTGCCTCCTGGATATTATATCCTTCAGAAAGACAGGGAGAATAAAAAAGGTTGGAGGGCTTGCTACTATGTTGAAGACAGAATATAGATACTTCTTTGAACATGCATATATTTCTGATTGTGAAAGTGTCTCTTTTGCAATCTCATTTTCGCCCATCACTTTTTCTGGGATCCTCCTATATAGAGCTCCTGGATCCATGGACTATTTCTCCCATTTGCTCTTGGAAGTCACAGCTAATTTAGCGACTACCAGAGCAAATTTCTCAATATTAGGGAATTTTAATGCTCATGTTCAAGTGGCAGGCCTCCTTCAGTATTTGATAGCAAAATATCATTTGCAACAAGTGATATGCCCCACTCATGGAAAGGGGCACTTACTTGACCCCATGTTCTCCTCTGATAACCATATAAAGGTATCTGCACCAATTCCTGTCACGTGGTCAGACCATTATTTGATCCCAATCATGCTGAATACTAGCCTACCACAGTCATATCCCCAACAGATCACCCGAAAGGATTGGGCCTGATCCAAACTACCTCTGTATACTTGGAAAAAGTACTTAGGAATTCAAATCCATTTCTGGGTCCTGACCCAACCCTAGCAAGTGAATGTATTTCATCATGGCTGGAATAGTCATTGGAGTGAATGAGCCCTAAAAAAAAAAAAAAAACATGGGAGACTCGTAAAAATCTAATCGGCTTCTTGGTATTCTCCCCAGTTAAGGAAACTCAAACAAGTCTGCAAAAAAGCAGAAATAATCTGGAGAAGAGAGTATGGAGAGGACTCAATATTGAGATACAGGGAAACAACTAGAGTGTATCATGCAGCAATTAAAAAGGCCCAAGCGACCTTTTATGAGGAGAAAATAAAAGCTGCAGCCTATTCTCCACGCGAAATGTTTTGCGTGATGAAAACTCTTTTAGAACTGGCAACATCTAGCCCCACTCTAGAGGTCACTACCTGAGCGGTGCAATGGTCTGGCTTACTTTTTTCATAAGAAAATCTAGGCTATCTATGACTCGTTTCAACCCACTCTTCAAGCAGGCATTGTGGTTCTAATGAATATCTACTATGAGCAACTCAATAAAATGGCTTGCTTTCCCTCTTTTGACTCTAGATAATCTCTCAGACTTACTGAGCAGAATTAAGTCAGGCTCTCTTGAGGATCTTGTGTCCCCGTCCACCCCCCCACCCCCCCCACCCCCAACGTATCCAAGCCTTGGGGGCTGAGGCAATTGGTCCCACTTTACTTGAAATGTTTAAACTTTCTTTCACCTCTGGCATTGTTCCAACAGTATAGAAACACGCGATGCTCAAAGCACTTAAAAAAACAAAAAAAAAAAACAATCTTGATCCAAGTGCCTTTGGCTAACTATCGGCCCATATCCTGGTTAACTGATTTTAGTAAAATACTCGATATACATGTTCCGTGCTCTCAGAATTCTTAGAGAAGCATGACATCCTACATGCCACCCAGACTGGATTTAGGCCTTTTCATGGCACTGAGACAGCCCTACTGGCAGTGGTGGAACAGTTAAAGGGGCTTCTTGATCTGGGAGGTTCAACAGTGATCATCCTATTAGACCTTAGCACGGTGTTCTATACCGTAAATCATAACATACTAGCAGTGAGAAGACAGGAGTTGCTGGACCTGTCATGGATTGGCTCAAGTCGTTTCTGAAGGACAGAATCTTTCAAATCTTAGTGGGATGGTACCTCTGATAGCCTCAGGCTTAAATGTAGAGTTTCACAGGGCTCCTCGCTGAGCCCAACTCTATTTACTCTTTACCTGAGACCCCTTGCTAGTATCGTCCTCCAGTTCCAGTTTCATAATCTTTGGGCCCTTGCCTGGTAAGCGTTGCTGGGTGGATGAAGAGATTTTGTCTCAAATTGAACAGAGACAAAACAAAGGTCATGTATCTGGGTAACAGCCCAGTGTCTTCTCTGACCCTGGATTGGCCCTGCAGCCTAGGCTCACCTCCGACCCCAGAATCATCAATAAAAAGCCTTGGAATGTGGCTGGACGAGTGCCTCAGCCTTGAATACCAAGCTGTTAAACTTGCAGCCAAGTGCCATGTCATGTTAATGGATGTTGCAGAATATTCTTCCTCTTCTCCCGACGACTGCAAAGAGATTGGTTATCGAAGGGCTTATCCTTTCTCATTTGGACTCAAAAACAACTCAGCATTCAACTCGCTGATGACCTTAGGGTAAATGGTGGTACAAGAGTCGCAGGCCACATCATGCTTTGATCATGTGGGCTCGAAAGGAACATCTTGTTGAGGCATTAGCAAGAAGGCTTGAACCCTGAAACATTCAAACGAAATACATGACCTATTCATTGTCGAAATGCTGAGGAATTTTTAAAGATACACAGAAGGATAACTCTGGACCTGTGTCAATGAAGCTTGGGAAACCAGATGTGGCGCCTAATAAACTCTGGTGTCATGTTCAAAGGTGGAGTCATATCTGAAGTCACATCCCACCACCTGGTGGCACTGGGGAGATATTGCAGGGGGAAAACTTTTCTAGATCAGTCTGAAGCTTGGGAGGATAATTCTAGGCAAGGAATCTGCAGGAAGATGTATTAATCAGAAATCATTTGTGTGAGAGCTTTTCAAAAGGTTTGGTTTACCATTGGGATTGTGGGAACTGGAGTAAATGCATATGGAAAAAGTTCCTTATCTGTAACTCAGATTCGCCAACATTGGCATCTTTCATAAATTCACATACTTGATTTATTCCTCGCCATCAGGCTGGGAACCCTCTGTAAACGATGTTAACACACCAATATGTTATACACACAAATAAATTGAATAGAATTACAGCATAGCTCTTTTACCTCCTATTCACATCATTGTGAATGAACTGTCCTCCAGTCAAACAGCCAACACCCTCAGCTGTTCCCCTGACAGACTTTCTAGCTTGTTAAGAACTACCCTTAGTAGCAGAAGCCTCAAGAAAAAAAAGAAGGGGGGGGGGGGGGGAGGGGGTGTGGCTGGTTGATGGGAAATCTGTCAAAAATGGAAATAGTCGAGAATCAGTGTTAAAGTAAAAAATAAATGTATTCTCCAGCATTGGATCTTTGTTAGATTCACTTGCTTTAATTAAGATTTTCAAAGCAAAGTAGATCGCAAAATAACATCGCTAGCCGGGCTCAAATGAAAAGGCTGCTGAGCACTGTTCTCCCAACAGCTACTTCCTTGTCCGTGTTAATGTTGACACAGTAGTGTTTTGTGAAAACATGCATTGGCTTATATGTTGCTGCTTTACAAATGTGCTTAATAGATATTCCTGAGAAAAGGGCAGTTGTACAAGCCGTAGCAATAGTTAAGTGAGCTCGAATGGCTGTCGAAAGTGGTCTATTCATAAAAAGTATGAGCCAAGAAAATTCACGGGAGCTAGAGCAGGGGTAAGATGTCCGCTAGTTGCGCGCCACCCTTTTAATCGAGCATCGAGGTGCTCTTTTGGCAGACTCGTCAGCACCGGACCTCATTACCAGGGGTCTCAACTATCCAGGCCTTCAGCCCTGAAACACCAAGAGCAACGCTGGTGAAAAGACGGTACGCAGCACCGGCTTTGCGGTAGTTTTAGAGTTAGGATAACTATACTCCTTTTTTTTTTTTTTAAACACCGGTCCTGAAGAATTGCTGATTGACCCGTTAGGGGCAGAAGGCGAGAAACATGTTGACCACTTACACTATCTAGACCCTGCAGGATCATTGGCTCCAGACAGGGCTCACGCATTTTAGTTAGGTTAGTACACCCCCAGAAAAAATTTGTTCCATACAGGGCAGTACTAAACCTATTTTAACTCACTTTGCACTCTCAATTCACTACCTTGATCACATACCCCATGCACCCAACGGCTGTCTCTTAAAAGATCTCCGGCAAAAAGCCCCTTCACGGGTGCCCGTCGGGCATTGCAGTGCCGGCCCGACGAGGAGCACAGCCCAATGATGAAGCATGACATCCTTCGGGGTGAGTGAGGGCAATCCATAAGAGACCTGTGCCTTCCTTCCCCCCTCAGGAACTGCACGCCAACTTCACTTACCAAGAAAATTCAAGCCACAAAATCTCTTCAAAGTTTTTTTTTTGTATGGACATGCCTTAGCACGAAGACCTAAAGGTACAAGTAGGTGACCTGTTAGACAAAAATCTTACGTGTTATGAAGAAAGAAGTTTAGATATTGTTTGATGTCCAGGAAGTGCAATGCCCTTTCAGCTGATACAGCAAAAAAGTTGGAAATGAAATATTCAGATTTAAATGAAACCTTGTAGGCACTGTTGGGATAAATTTAGGGTTTATACTCATTATCATCTTGTGTCTTGGCAAGAGTGGATAAGATTACTTGCAGGAAACTGCCTGTATTTCACTCACTCTCCTAGCTGAAGTAGCAATTTCTAGTAAAAACACAAGCTTCCAAGAGCAGTGTTTTGTGAATTGCCTCTAAAAGTGCACAGATTATTGCTGCTAGGAATGAATTGAGCTCTCATTCTGGTGGCATTCTAACTTTAGAAAAGAATGCTTTAAATAGATTCCTTTTGAATTCCTCAATTATCCTTTCAGAATATAATGAAGTTGTATTTGGGGATGTCGAATAACTTGAAATTGCAGCGATATTAATTTTCATGGATGCAAAAGATAGACCAGACTTGGTTAAAGTCAGTAGGTATGGTAGAACAGATATGGGGACCATTCAAGAAGAATTAACTTTTTTTCTTCTTCTTTCAATGTAAAAAACCACTTCCACTTCATATTATAAGTTTTGATGTTTGAAGGGGCTCTAGCAAATATCCTATCTTTTTACACTCCTCTGGTACTGGTAAATTATCAAACTCTAGGTATTGAGTTGAGGAGCCAGGCTGTTCACTGAAGGGACTGAGGGTTGTGGTGAACAACTAATCCGGTACTCTTTGAAAATAGTCCGGAATCTGGCTTGATTCGAACTGGCGTTTGAACGGACATGCCTCTTAATTCTGAGAACCAATGCTGCCAATCCTACGCTACGGTGACTAGGATCATCTTGCACCACTGCATCTTGCACCATGCCCTCTTGGCCTTGCACAATACTTTGGATATTGGCGGAGTTGAGGGAAACTTGTAGAGGAATTTTCATAAACTGACTGAGAACACATTTCCATCTGATTCAAAGCAATCCTATCTGCTCACAAACCAGAGGCACTTCTTATTTTGGTCTGTTGTGAACATGTCCTATAATGGAATACCCCACATTTGGAATACTAGAGGCAGTTGCCAGTTATCTAATTCCAACTTGTGAAAGCTTTAGAACTGCCTGCTTAGGCGATTCTCCACATCATTGTGCAATCCAGTGATACGCACTGCTGACAACTAGACACTGTTGTTGATTGCCTGCAGCCTGCCATTGTGTGCCTCTTTTTACAACAGTACAGAGCTTGTTCACCTTTGTTTGTGTACATAATACATAGTGGTGGTATTTTCAGTTTTGTTCTAAACATAGATGTCTGCACCATAGGGGGAAAGGCTTTGAGGGCCAACTGTTGCTGAATAATTTACGTTCGTAGCCACCACTGATGAATCTGCAGCATACACATCATAGTCTACAATATTGCTTTAATCAACCTTACGGTCATCTTATTTTTTTAGGTCAAAAGGGATGCTTGCGAATTAACTTGCTCCTTCTCCGTCTTCAGATGGAAAGACCCTTGTGTAATTACTGGAACCAAGAAAACCATATCTGTGCTTGGGGTGAGACTAGATTTGTTTACGTAGATATGTAAACCCAAGCTTGTTAATGTGTTCTATGCTCTTTTTGTCATATCCTGGCAATCTTGATGCATTTTCACACTTACGAGCCAGTTTTCTAAACGTTATACTACTCAATCTTCTCTTCTTAAAAAGGCTGCCATTGGAGTCATGCATTTTGTAAAGACACAAGGAGCCAATTTTACTATAAATAGTAATGCCTTGAACTGGTAAAGATGACCTACGTTCATAAAACGAAGAAGCCTTCTGTGTTTTGCATGAATTGGTATATGGAAAGTCACATTTTCCAGATCCAAAGAGGTTAGAAACTCCACTTTTTGGTAAATAGCAATATTTCCTGGTTTGTGATCATGCAAAAGCTTTGCTTCTTGATGTGTTTCTTACGGTTAATCAAATCTAACAGGTTGCCATTCTCACTTTTTAGATAGAATCTCAAGTAGAATCCTAGAATCTTCTCTGATAAAGGCACATCTTCCACAGCTGTGTTCACTACTTTGGTCAACTCCTAGATGCAGCTCTTTTGAGTGTCTGTCTCCCTATTTTCATGTAGGGCGAGACGAATGTTCCTCAGACAATTCCATAGTATGGCCAAATTTTACAATGTTCCACTCCCACCTGTATGAGGTTACTTTCTGCCAGCTTTAATGATATAAGCTCATCCTCCATCCCACTGGCAGGGTGAAGGGGTGGATGTTACACTGAGGAAATCAGGTTCCACATGCCTTGTTGCCATATTTCGACAACAGACCCACTCTTCAGCACTGGCTTTGTTGTGTTTGCCCAATGTTGTTTTTGTGGCCTAGGCTGTTGTACACATTCACCATATTTTTGTTTGCATGTTAAAAGTTAGCTTGTTGGAAAGTATTCTGATTCTGCCACCTCTTTCCTCTATAGAGTCGTCTGACCTGAAAGACACAAATCAAACTAGCGGTCTCTGTGTTAGTGCTGATAGACTGACCAGCCTCATTCACCTTTTTACTGAAGACATTATGTTATGTCCATCACACGGCATGTTCATGATTTAGGATTGGGCCTCAGGCATGAACCACATGCTCATCAACCAACGATATCGGTACAAAAGTTACATTCTAAAACTGTCAAAAGACACAAAGAGACATCCATAGATGCATCTATTAATGTGTCAGAAGCATGACTGACGACTATGCAACAGGCAGTCTGATTGGAGTACTTGTTGACGAGTGGATTATCTTCATCGATTAGGACAGTGGTGTTACTGAATTGCTCGTTGACAGACTTGTAAACAGGGGTACAGGAGCCAGACATTTACTTGGTATTGATGAAATCTGCTGTACTCTCTCTATGATGACTGCATTTTTGAAGGTGCTGAAAGCTTCCTGTATGCTTTGTTCCTGATGGGATTGAAATCTTAGTCTTTTACCTTGGCTGAAAGGGCTATGACGAAGTGTTGGGATGGAAACTTCCTCTGCATGGTAATGGCCGTGCATCGCTGCCCTTAGTGCCCAATTGTATTGATGTCTGGATCCCTAATTCTAAATATGGTTGTCATAGGCAAACACGGATCATACGTGTGCACATGACATAGACCTGTCTCACAGACTGCAGTCTTGTTGGACCAGACCGGGTGCTTAAAACGCTACCCTAATAGTGGTGAAATGCTACTGCCTTCACCAGTAGTTAAGCAGTACAAGTGCGGTGGTGGCAGCATACCGTGTAGTGATCAGAAGGAGCAAATAGGTTCTTTTTAACCTATGTCACTGGAGTGATGCCAACAGGTTCACTCATTCCAACGTTCCGCTGCTGTGTGATTAACTCATCCGTGGCCTACATCAGGTTGGTGTGAAATGCTGTGCAGCGCATGAGTGGTGTATCTGTGCTTGGTCTATGTGTGCCTGAGAAGGGTACAATATAAGGATCATGCAGTACTGTGAAGTGTGTGCATGTTGAATGCATGTGCTGGGTGCATGTGTGACCATGAGAGGCACAATGCTCGAAAGATCTAGTGTTGTGCAGTGCGTGCACGTTAAATTTATGTGTGTCTATGAGTGGTACAATACAAAGAGGATTCAGTGCTTTGCAGTGCGTGTATGATGTTTACATGCACTAGGTGTATGTGTGCCTGCGAGTGGTACAATGCATGGAGGACACTGGGTTCACTTTTAGGAGACCCAGGCCTGCATAGTGAAACAAGAGGAGAGGAGGTAGAGGTATCTCCTGGACAGATTTGTGTTTTGCTGCATTCTTGTAAGCGGGGGGGGGTGGGGCGGGACACACAGTGGAAAGGGAGAGTCAGGTTTCCCCTGTACACATAAAAAGGGTGTTATTTGATTCAGTGAGAGGTCACCAGCAAGGGGTCCGGGCACATCGCAGAAGGAGATGGGGCTGATAAGAGACTCATCCAGGTATGAAATCTAGTCACTCCCATGGCCTGTGTTGTGGGGCTATCAGCTTTGGAGTCACTACTGCTGTGACAGTCTGTTTTCAAGACAGCAGAGGAGTGGGCACTTCAAAAGAAGCAGACCTACAACAAACTTCAAAGATTCAGATCCTAAATCACATTTGGTATCTAGAAATTGACTATAACAAGGGAAAAGTGAGACCCCAAATGCTGTCATCTGCCAAGCAGCCAGATGGGCTGTGTGAAGAACGGAAGCTCTGCAAGACTTCTGCTTGTGACCAAGACTGAAGGCCAAGGCCTTCTAGTCTCTCTGCTGGGTGAGGAGACATCACCCAGAGAATTAAAGACCACCTGCTTTAGATCTTGGAGCACCACTGCCTACCAAGACCAGTGTGCCCTGTGAGGAAGAGGGAGCGAGGACCAGTGGGAAATCCTGTCAAGCGAACTCTCATTGCAAGGTCTGTCGAAGCGGCTGCTGCATCGATCAGGTCGGTGCCCATGTCCAGGCCAAAGTCGATGACCCCTGTATACCAGATGAGGGCCGTCAAAAAGGGAGTCATGGCGAAAGTTGTGTCAGTCGAGTCACACCCGAGTGTAGCTAAGCATCAGCAATTCCATATGACAGGAGGGGCTGCCGTGCAGAGACCTGCTGTGCCTAGTGGGTCGGAGCTCATATATAGTAGGGACATGGTGACCCCATATGCCAGAGGGGGTCACTGGAACTAGTCAGAAGTGTGTATTGACACAGAGCATTGTCGTATGATTGAGGCCGCCATGGGAATCCCCACTCATCTACCCGTGGACGAAAGATCAGCACTGGGAACTGCTCATCGTCTTCCCTTATAGTGGGAGAGATCAAAAGACTTACTTGCAATGAGGAGTCGCAAGTAACCTCCAGTTACCACCGGAGCGCAACCGTGTGAGAGGAGAACGGGAACCAATGAGTGGAGTCTGCTTGGGCTGTGTGCAGTGAACGCACCTAGACCAGCCTCTCCTGCTTCAATGCCTGCAGAGGGGGCGTGCTCAGAGACTCTAGACCATACGAGCCTGCAGGTACGGTTAAGACTGAATTTTGGCCAGTTAGCCCTAGGGGAACTTGCTGGCTACATAGGGAGTCCGCACTGGACCACTTTCGACTTTAGAACAGTCAAAGGGGACTCTAGGATCTCAGACTACTAATGGTATATTTCCTGGATGTTGCCAATAGTGAATGGGGGATAACCACTATTGCTAGAGCGAGGAGAAAGTGGGGCAGGGAACTTCTAAGGAAACAGTAGAGATCCGACCTCAGGGGTATTGTGTAGTTGTTTCTGAATGTCATATTTTATCTTTGTGTTGGTAATGGTAGAAATAAAATACTTATCTTTTTTCATAAAAGTAAGTATTTGGCTAGATAATGAAGTATTGCTTTCCCTGCGTGCACTGTGATTTGTGAGCCAGTGTTCACTACCCTGTAACCTCTCCTCTTCCTAGGGGAGCCGTGAACAGCTCGTCCACTTTACTACTGAGAGTCAAGTGCAAACAAGATACTTGGCCCAGTTGTTCAGGATCCAGAATAGGTCAGGTTTTCGACACCAGGAATAAAAGGCCTTGAACCCCACGGTTGGGCCCAGAAACCTCTGCATGCCCCGTGGCCCTCTGAAAGGGGTTCTAACAAGAAGTTAAGATTTATTCATTTGTGGTTCTGGTGTAAATGTCCTCTTTGCCTTTCCTAAATTTCTATTTGCAGCCTCTCTGACTTTATGATTTGTAGCAGAGGGCAGTGGCTGACCAGATGTCTGATCATTAGAGGTAGCGTCAGAGGGTCTTACAGTCTGCTTGAGAGTCTTAGATTTAGACTTCTCTGTGGAGCTTGTCACCGGCTTTACTCTTACTCCTGAGGTAGGAGCTTACACATTCTTCTCCAAAATATGCAGTGCCAGTCTTCGATGCTTATCTTCAACTCTATGCAGAAATAGTCCTAAAAATGCTACATTCTGCTGGACTGAGACCTGGATGTAGGCACTAGAGACATTTGAATGTGTATCAATCACACACATCTTGCTTTTTCCACTGGTCTTGCAGGCTTTGAGGAGTGATTTCTTCTCCACAATTTCTGATATAGTTGTTCTTCAATATCCTAATCCAGTATTTTCTTCTAAATACCTTTACACATGAGAAAAACATCCGAAAAAATAGAGAGCAAACTCTTGAGGGTTCTCACACTGAACGCGCAGTCGAAAATCTGACAGATGGTAACATCTGAGAGGGGAGCAGCTGAGGGTGCTGGTTTCTGACTGGCTAGGGTCTGGGTTATTTACAATGATGTGAAAAGGATGTAAATGGTCCGTGTAAAGTTCAATTTTATTGAGTGTTAATGTACAATACTGTTAACCTTGTTTATAGTCGCAGCCTGACAATTTAAGAATGTGATTCTCTGAAAGTTTTAGTGCTGGTGAAAGCAAGTTCAACAACTAGGGATCTCTGCCTTGAAAACCTGGATGTTAAGTCAGGCAATTGTTTCTTTTTGCTATCTCAAATACATCAATCTCTGATAATCCCTGTGCTTTTTGGATGGCACTGGTGACATCTACTTACTAATGCAACCACATGAGCTTCTTCCAAACTACTATCATTAGTGTGTCTGCAATGTGGGCGTGCTTCATAAATTAAGATTCATATTGGATATTCAAGTAACTTGAAATCCAGGTAATTCAAAATACCTTCAGGACACATGGGAGCCATGAAAAACGTATATTTTTCAAACAAACAATGGCAAGCCAATTGGTTTGACTTTAATGTGCTAACGCATGTAAAGACAGATGTGCAGAAATCTGCATTTGTGTATGCAATCATGTTACTTGATTGGAAGCAGTGGGTTGCTGATCAAAGGCAAACTTTATGGATTTTAGAAACAATAGGTCTGTTTATGATGCAGCCTGAATGCCCATCAAGAGATGGGAATACTATTAACAGGCAAAACTACATCAAAGTCCCCGCGTAGACCATATTTTAGAGCTCTGGCGGGAGGAACACCCGGGGATACGCCTTTCTACTTTGCGGCTAACACAATGTGCTCAATGTAGAGGTTGGGCTTTCTACTGGTACGAAACACCACTTGGTTTGTTTCTAAATACACTACATTTCTACCACAGGGAATTTCAGACCACTCAGCCATAGTTACACACCCGCAGACATGTTCCCAGAGGCTAAGTGGGGAATGGAATCTGGGAAATGACTGACTGGAATACCAGAAAGTTGGTCACAGAGACGAAGACCAACTCCTGTAAGGAGAACTGGGGTACCATGGACTCCTAGGTGGTTCTCTGGGAAGTGGATAAGATGGTTGTAAGGGGGAAACCTATTGTGCAGATATCAGGGAAGAAAAGGGAGAGAGTTGGGGAGAAGGCTATTCACCCTGACACAATGGGAGAGGGACTATGTCGTGGCTCCCTAATAGGTACTGGCATGCACAATAGAGGGACTCAGGGAGGACCTGAAAACCCACGTCCAACAAGAAGCAAGGGCCAAATTCGGGGGCAGCAGGGGCGACTATATGGTATGGATAACAAAGCAGGAAAACTCCTGGCCATCGAAAAGACAGGAGAGACAGCATTGGGTAAGGTCATCAGGGCGTGATCGGGTAAGGTCATCAGGGCGTGATCAACAGACTTAATTGAAACCCCCAGATGAGGTCATACAGGCCTTTTCCTACAAACTGGAGGACCTATACAGACCCTGACCAACGAGAGAGGCCATAGACCTAGAAAGATTTATTGCGGATCACCAGCACCCCGACTGGATACAGAGATAACTGAAGCAATAATATCTGAAACACAATCTCAAATGAAAGGGAGAAAAACCCTTTGTCCTAACAGCTTATCCACTGACGTTTTTACATGGGTCAGATCTCACATTGCAGGTCCACTGTGTGAAATGCTTTATAGGGCACGGCAGAATGGCACCTCCCATTGGATATGAGGTGGGAAATGATTGTACTGCTTCACAAGACAGGGAAGCCTCATGAGGAATGTGCCTCCTTTAGGACGATACCTCTGCTGAATGTAGAGACTAAGATTCTCACAAAGGTCTTGGCTAATTGCTTACTACAGGTGGTTGACTCCTTGGTGGAGCCGGACCAGCCGGTCTTTATGCCCTGTAGGGCAATGCTGCACAAAGTGGGACAACTGGCTGTGTGCTTAGCGCATAAAGCTAGTATAGTTGAAACAGCTATTCTGCTGGCCCTAGATGCGAAAAGGCGTTGCCGGAATGGCCATACATGAGGGCGACGCTGCAAAAGATGGGGTTTGGCTTGAGGTAACGGTCCTGGGTGATGCTGCTATACACTGACTGACACAGAGTTTGGACTAGGTAAAGGCACCCTACTGTGATGCCTATTCTCTCCCCTGCTCTTCGCTGTGGCGAGCAGGCCACTGGCCGCATGGAAAAAAAAAGATGCACCCCTGGCTGTTAGACTCATATTAATGTATCAGGTGGCTGTGTGTGGTATCAGTCTTTTAGCTTTAAACGCCGGGATGCTTCGGTCGAAGCAGCTGTGTGCTTTACAAACGCGTGTAGATTGATTGATTAATCATGCATGGGCTGCAGTGTGATCCGTAATGGGAGGATGTAATCTTGTACATGGCAGACATCCTGCTCTATCTGTCAGACCCAGAGTTCTCTGTGCCGACAGTCCCGCAAACTTTAGAAATCTATGGGTCCCATTTGGGGATTCGTATCAACTGGCATAAGTTGGTGGCGTACCTTCTGATCCAGATCGACCCAAGACTGCAGTGGGAAGGTCCTCTGGGATGGGAGTCTTCTGGATTTAGGAATCTGCCATATCTGTAGCCACAGACGAGGAGACTCTCCATAGTGAAAATCTCACTAGAATCTTCGCGAACTAAAAAACAGATGTGGCCTGCTGGCAGAAACTCTCACTGTCACTATTGGGAAGCCCTCTATAAAATGATGTATTTACCAAACTTTTTGTATAGGTTAAAGAATGCCTTGTTTGAAGTTCCACATGGGTTCTTCAGGTCGGTAGACAATGCAGCCAGGACCTTGCTATGGGATGGGTGGTTGGAGGAGCGCAGGTGGGGGTGGTTTGTGGGACACGCGAACTGCCCTGGGCACTTTAACCAAAAAGTCTCTAGACAGTGCAAATGCCATGCCAAACCTACGTTTGTACTATTGGGTGGCACAGTTGAACAAGTTACTTACCTACGGTAACGCTTTTTCTGGTGGATACAGTATCTGCCTGTGGATTCCTCATCTTGTGAATATCCCCTGCGCCAGCAACATTCAGAAACTTTTGGAGCAGTCCACGCCGATGAGGTCGAAGTTGACATCACAGAGACACGGCTCCGCTCGCGACTCCGCTGGTGTCACCGGCTCCATAAGAAGACCTCGTCGGCGTGATGACGTCCGTTCCGCCCTTTTTTTCCGTGCCTTCGAGGCACACGGACACACTGACAATACACAGTATACACAGTACATAATATACAATCAACACACACAGTGTGGAGAATAAACAGAAAGGCAAAAGAAATAACACACTGCCTTTGACAATAACAAATACATTTTGAAACACCATCATATATTAAAGGTATACAAGGGTGGACAATGGGGAGGCGGGTGGGTCAGGGAGGAATCCACAGGCAGATACTGTAAACACCAGAAAAAGCGTTACCGAAGGTAAGTAACTTGTTCTTCTGATGGATACATCTGCCAGTGGATTCCTCACCTTGTGAATAGATTCCCACAGCAGTCCCACTCCCGGAGGAGGGTGTCCACCCTTCTATACCAGAAAGTCCTGAAGGACGGAACGAGCAAAATGTCCGTCCCTCCTCACCTCGGTGTCTAAACAATAATGTTTTGCGAAAGTGTGGAGGGAGGCCCAAGTTGCCGCCCTACAAATGTCCTCGACAGGAACACCCCTAGACAAGGCAGAAGTGAAAGACTTAGCTCTAGTGGAATGGGCCCTTAAACCCTCTGGAGGTTCCTTACCAGCCAAAGAGTAGCATATCTTGATGCACAAGACAATCCATCTGGAAAGGGTGCGCTTGTGCACCGCTCTGCCTTTCCTGCAGCCAACAAAGCCCACGAAGAGCTGGTCATCAACTCTGAAGTCCTTTGTCCTGTCCAGGTAGAAGCTCACCGCCCTCTTAGGGTCCAAACGGTGAAGTCTCTCCTCCTCCTTGGAAGGGTGAGGGGGAGGATAGAAGGTAGGAAGGGTAATGGACTGCCCCAGATGGAAGGGAGTTACCACCTTAGGCAGAAATGCAGCCCTGGTCCTGAGTACCATTCTTTCAGCATGAATGGTCAAAAACGGGGGTTTTGAACTTAGAGCTTGAAGCTCACTTACCCTCCTTGCCGAGGTGATCGCAATGAGAACAACCGTCTTGAAAGACAACAGTCTCAAGGGACACTTGTGTAAGGGCTCGAAGGGAGAACCCATAAGATAAGTCAAGACAAGGTTTAAGTCCCTTTGAGGCACAATAAAGGGAGTAGGAGGAAACCGGTTTGTAAGGCCCTTTAGAAATCGTAGAACAATAGGTGATTTGAACAATGAAGGCTGATCTGGCAAGCAAAGGAAAGCCGACAAAGCCGATAAATATCTCTTAACAGTAGCCACAGCAAATCCTTGCTGAGCAAGAGAAAGGGAAAACTGCAGAATGTCAGATAAACGAGCCCTCAAAGGATCAATTGACTTCTCCCCACACCAGAGCACAAACTTAGACCACCTATAGGAATAGATAGATTTGGTGGAATGACGTCTGGCAGACAAAATTACATCTACCACATCTGGCGGGAGATAAAAATAATTCAGGTTGCCCCGTTCAATCTCCAGGCAAGAAGGTGTAAGCTCTGGAGGTGGGGGTGTAGAACCAGCCACTCCGATTGTGAGAGGAGGTCTGCCCTCAGAGGGAGACGGAGCGGAGCGCACGAGGAGAGGTGGAGAAGATCTGTGTACCACACCCTTCTTGGCCAACCCGGGGCGATCAATATAACTTGGGCCCGGTCTTCCTCAGAACCCGAGGAATCAAGGGTATGTGAGGAAACGCGTAAAGGCGTCGTGAGCCCCCAACTCAACTGAAACGCGTCCCCCAACGCCCCCTGCATCGGAAACTGGAGACTGCAGAATGACGGGCAGTGCGCGTTCTCGCGGGTGGCCAATAGATCTATCCGAGGAGTCCCCCACGTCCGAAAAACGTGACGAACCACCTCCGGATGGAGCCTCCACTCGTGGTCGGCGGAGAACTGCCGACTGAGACTGTTCGCACGTACGTTCAGCACCCCGGCCAGATGATTTGCCATCAGACAAATCAGATGATCCTGAGCCCAGGACCATAGACGCAGAGCCTCTCTGCAGAGACAAAGAGACCCCACTCCTCCCTGCTTGTTGACATACCACATCGCGGTAGTGTTGTCCGTCAGGACTTAAACAGACTGACCGCAAAGGGAAGGGAGGAAGGCCTTGAGTGCCAAACAAATCGCCTGCAATTCCAGAAGGTTGATGTGAAGCAACCTTTCCTCTGGAGACCAAAGTCCTTTGATCGCCAGATCCCCCAGATGCGCACCCCACCCTAAAGTGGATGCATCTGTTATCACTGTGGCCACCGATGGGAGTAGATGGAAGGGCTTTCCTTGGGACAGATTGCCCTCCACGCTCCACCAAGACAGATCCGCCGCAGCTTCTCCGGAGATCCTCACAGACTCCCTGAGATCTCCCTTGTGCTGATACCACTGCCTGCGGAGGCACCACTGGAGCGCCCTCATGTGCCAGCGTGCATGGTTGACCAACAGAATGCAGGAACCAAACAGACCGAGCAGACGAAGGACCTTCAAGACTGGAACGACCGCTCCATTGCAAAATAAAGGAATCATTTCCTGTATGTCGAGAATCCTTTGAGGAGGAGGGAATGCTCGACACACAGTAGTTTCCAGTACCGCACCTATGAACAGGTTGCGCTGAGAGGGCACCAGGTGAGATTTGGGCACGTTTATCGAGAAGCCAAATTTGAACAACATCTGAGTTGTATCCTGCAGATGATGTAGCACCTTCTCTGGCGACTCCGCTTTGATCAGCCAGTCGTCCAGATAGGGGAAAACGGAAATCTCCGACCTTCTGAGATGGGCTGCCACCACTGCCATCACCTTCGTGAAGACTCGGGGTGCAATTGTCGACATTCTCACAAAAAAGGACAGAGAAATTCAGAAGAAACACAAAGTAACAGTGAAGCTACAGATAGAGATTCCCGAAATCCGTTGGCGTCGATGGCGCGGAAAAAAGGGAACTTACGTCATCCCGCCGACGAGGTCTTTTTATGGAGCCTGTGACGTCAGTGGAGTAGCGAGCGGAGCCGTGTCTCTGCGACGTCGTCTTCGACCTCATCGGCGTGGACTGCTACAAAAGTTTCCGAATGTTGCTGGCGCAGGGGATATTCACAAGGTGAGGAATCCACTGGCAGATGTATCCATCAGAAACAAGTGATTAACAACTGGGCATCCCAGTCACAGCAGGAACCATTGTTGATGGCAGACTGATGAGCGACAGAACTGGAGGATTATGTCTAACATCTCTATGGGGGAATGGAGCTTCCACTGCTTTCCCTCCTGACGGAAGTGGTGATCGAAATATGGTAGAGGGAGACAGTCATCCTGGGTTGGAAGGACAAAGCGATGATGGAAACTCCACTTTGGAACTCCGACATACTGATAGGCCAGTGTGAAATTGAAGGGCATAAAAAGTGGGATCTGCCGGGCATATCAAAGGCAGGGGATGTTTGACGCCACGATAAAGTACTGCTGTTTTTCACACTGCAAGAGCGGTATGAACTGGAGGAAAGTCAATACCTCCGATATCGGTAGCTATCATATATCACAGCGAGCTACTGCGCGAGGTAACAGACTGGGTCCCTGGAGAGCGGCCGAAGACATTGATCTGTAATGACATGTGTGGGACAATGGTCTCTGGGTGGGGATAGAGTCAGGGGAACACTGGCAGAAATGTGGAGATGTGGATTCTACATTACTGAATAAGCGCGGGTGAATGCCTTCCAAAATGTAGGTCTATACTATGGCAAGAATGTGCTGTATCAATGAAGAGACTGGTGTGCCACAAGTTGCTGTTTATGGTTACCCATCATCTTGGTGCTTGTATTGTATTGAAAATTACAATAAAAACATTTTAAAGAAAGAAAAAAATACACCAAAGTCAAATGAATAATAGTAGTCAAGCACTGAAATGTTAGGAAATGCAACATGGGAACAGCACAGCAAATCAGGATCCACTTAAATCTCTTAACAGCTATCATGATTCAAAGGAAATGTATTTTAATCAATCTAGTCATTCTTCCTTGCTCTTTGACATAAAAATGTATCTTCACATTGGTGGCTTTTAATATTTCTACACAAAACTTGTTTCCTGTTATACACTTACCTTTTGTACATCGTATTCTCATGACCGCTTCAAATCCAATCTTTCTAGTAAGGTACCGTTTCAGGTCTTTCTGTAATTTGTCTGTTTGTTCAGGATTGTGAGTGGATTGGAATGATGGATAATAATAGATACATCCAGCAGAATACTTAGATACACATGCTACAAGAGAGAATAAAAGATCTTTGTATTTTTCTCTTAAGAAAATACCTAACTAATGCCCAAATTATTACTATAAAGCATAAAATAAATCTAGTGGTGGATGCATGTGTGCAGAAAATATGTGGAATCTGTAGTGCATAAACGTGGCATAGGTATGACCCGATACAAAGGTAAACTATGGCCACTTTGGTCATGGGCATAACCTAAATGCTTGTACAGCCACTTATAAGGTTAGTAACCCTCATAAACAGGCATAATTTTTACAACAGAAAAATGTGTATACCGATGTAAGAATGAACCATCAACACTATTCAATCACACACTAACACATGCATGCGCGCAGTACACACAGACACAAGCAAAAACCATAACAGTTAAATATTTACAAAGTTACAACCTAAGTATTTACATAAAACTAACATAGCTCAAGAATTAGTGCAATTTCTGATGTTTTCATACAGTAATGAATCAGAGATGATCCTTTATCTCTTAGTGTGGCAAAGTGTGGCAAAATGTAGAAATTCCTCACCACAGAACTATACTCATTTGGCCACACTCTGCATACCTGTGATTGATCCCTGCACATCATCATTTAGGGCCTGCACAACTGACCCAACTACACCCTGCGTCGTCCTTTACAGTCCCTTAGGCCCACTCCGAATACTACAGCTGCTGCATTTAGATTTTAATGAAGCTACTCGTCACCATATACCTAGTTTAGAGCACACATTAGTACACAAGAACCTGGTGTTTCCATAAGGGACAACAAGGCAGTAACCTTATCCAGCCACCCAGTTGTAGTGCTGAATTACTGTAGAAATACCTGAAACAACAGAACATTCTCAGTGTATTGTTAGTGCTATAGGAAGCACCATTCTGTCAGGATCTTTGTTGGAAGGTGATCAAGGACAGTTAGATTTAATCCTCATCTGCTGCCCTGTGAAGTGTTGACGCTCAATCAAATATCACTCAAAACATTTTCAGAGGCCTCCTGAAAAGCAAGAAGTTCAGAACCGCTCCAAATTGTTCAGTGCATTCTAGAGTCTGTGGGCCTTCAACTCTGAGAGATCAGACCTGTGTTTGATCCTCGTAGGCTCAGGGGCAGATCAGAAAGAAAGACAGATAAACAAGGATTCCTAGCTGACATAAAATGAAGTGCCATTGCCTTAGACAATATATGCATGAAGTTGTGCCAGATTATGGCACATTCTGGCAGACTGAATCTTGCAACTAGCAGTGAGTGTTTGAGTCCAGAGGACATTAGATTTCCGTAGCTAGATGAGCCATCATCAATGCTCCAGCCAGCTTCACATGACACTAGCAAGGGAGAATTTTACTGAGCATCAGACTTTAAACAAATTGTTGATTTAGTTGGCTAACTAGTAAAAAGAAGGATTTCAAATTGTTAGATTTATCATGGTGGCCAAGGTGCTCCAAGGGGGCTCAGCACACTAAAAGGGAGTGTTTTAGGGTCTACCCATCAGGACTAGGGTCTCAGTTTTCGCTCTATTCAGAGTGAAAAAGTGATGTTTCATCCCAAGGGTTACGTGGTCTAGGCAGCTGGTGGTTTTGGCCAAGCTTTGCCACTCATGTGGACTAAACACATACTTGTTTTGCTCTAATTCAGTATGAAAGTGCATATCCACTCAAATGCTGGCCCATACATACCCATCCATTATTTTAGTCTCTGCAGTACTATGTTCATATCCAGAGTTTCATAAGCAGCTTAAAGATTGAGTTAAGGAGGGTTAGAGGTTCACTTGCTGACCTTCATCGAGTGACAGAAGGAGATTCTCATATTTGCATGTCATGGCAGAGTTTCAAAAATATGATGAGTGGGAATAGGTTATGGGTTAGCAAGCTGAATGGTCTATGGGTCCTGTCCGATTAGGGGAAAAGGCCATGAATGTGGGTCCACCTGGAGAGGGCATCAGGAAGGATGACTTACTTTCTAGCTGTATTTCAGGTAGGGTGTAAGTGCTCATATTCCCATTCCCAAAACAATGAACGCCCTGTTACTGGTTTTCAGCATTTGGCACACAGATGGGAATAGGGTTTGGGAGACTGGGTGTAGCAACAGAGGTTATGGAAGTAAGAGGCCTAAGTCAAATCAATGGCAGTTCAGGTTGGGACGAGGAAGAGAGGAGGGTGAGGCCTTGGACTGAAAGTGGTGTAAGTTTGGGAAAGAAGAGAGCAGTTCCAAGAAGCGTAGTGGATGTAGAGTGCAGGATTAGTATGCGGAATGAATTGCTCAGGATAGCAATCTGGATGAGAGGAAGCTGGTTAACGTACAACGTCAGAGAGTGGCCCTGTTGTTTATCCCCTTTCTCAGACTAGCAGACACTGAAGGTGAGCTGTATTTTTCTTCTCTGACTTAGTGCATGGGATTGATGAGATTGTTTGTGAATGTCACCCGATACTTATATATATAGGGACTAATTCGCAGAATTAAAGTTGCAACTGCAAGTTTTCCCTACCGACCAGAATACAGGATTCTGATCCTCTGATGGAATGCTGGACTCCTAAAGCCTCTTCAACTCTTTACTATTGTCATGGGTGGTGGTGTAAAGGTTGAAAATAAATAAGGTGTAACATCATCATTACAACCACTTTCAACAGCCCACCCAGCTAGGGTTAATACTTTAAAAAAAGAATATGACACTAATAACATCTCGAAGAGGGCACAAATATTTAGAACACAAACTGCCAATAAGGTGAACCTTCAAAACCTACTCTTGCTTGCTGTACTGTTCACAATCAATGCGCTGTTGAAAAATTACTGTTCCTAAAATACACTGATTGCAATCCTTCACAGGAATCAAAAATAAAATTTGATTCTATAGAATTTCAGGACCATGGACACCTCTGCAGCAGTTCAGACTGATATAATATTCAACATGGGAATCAACAGAGGTGCTTTTGGGATAATCTAGATACTGACTTTGAGAGTGCTCCACAGTGGATGCCTACTGATCATTCTGCCAAAAGATGTAACTCTTTGAAGTGATGTCTGAAACAAGCTAACACAATGCAGTAATTTCACAATGAAATGCAAAAGGAATGGGAAAGAGAAATATTTACATTCTAGAAAGAGTTACAAGAAAAATTATCAGCCATCCAGGATTCAATGAGAGAATGACAACCAAGCCTAAAGAGAATCAGTAATAGCAGGAAATGAAAATTACATTCATTATCATCTACATAAATGTGCATGAAAACCAAATGAATGGATAGCAGAAGACAATGGTATGGTGTAGAGGGTGAATAGTGAGGATTAAGAAAAGAGTCTAGAGGAGCAGAGAAGGAAGACTTTTCCAGGACATTTGAAAACGAAGATTCAGAGAGATAAGAGATTTAAGAAAGAACAAAACAGAAATAATCAGAGCACAAAAAGGGAAGAAGAAAATAGTATACAACAGCACTGAAAGCAGAAAGACCGAAATGTTACTTATATCTCATCAGTGACTGTATGGTCTATCCGCATTTAATGGATAATTGGGCAGATTGTATGTTGAAATCAATATCTTCTAACTTTTGCTTTCTTTCACACTGCTCCCGTGGAAAGGGTGGCAGGGTGCAAATGACCCACGGGACGTCATTAATCAATCATTATCCCTGACTAGAGTAGTAAGAAAGATGGGAGCAAGAAGAAGGGAACCTGTACTCTAAGCAGAGTTTTATATAGCGCGAACTTGACCCAAATCCAATTAGGTATCCGAGCGCTTTACATAGCACCAGTTTCATTCTATTTATTTATTTTTTGTTGGGCACGGGAAGATTAAGTGATTTGCCCAGAATCACAGGAGGTTTAGCATCGTTACCGAGACTCAAACCCAGTTCCCCCAGGTCCGAGGTCGAGCGCCCAAACCGTTAGGCCAAACCCTCTCCCCTCATCTACTCTAGCTAAAAAACACGAATTACCTACATTCCGTATAACTTTTTCTGGTGAATACTTCATCTACTGGCACCAGACTGGATCCGGAAACTTGCTAAAGCAGTGCTCCCACACACTGTAAGGCTGCACGTTGGCTCCATACCTACCACCCCAGAAGAGACAGTTCAGAGCCTCATCTAGATGGCACTCCTACATGCTCTTGTCAGTTTATTATTTTCTCTTTCTGCGCTCTCAGAAATGGAGCGTTAACAATTCTTGGTAGCAGTTTGATGATCTCGAACTTGGGACCTTTTAGATGTTAAAAACAGGCCAATCCACAGAATTGAGAAGTGGGGGCAATGTTTGCGGTTAGTTAGGAGTATGAACCAGAAAGAGTATTAACTAGAGGTAAGTAAACTGCTCTTCTGATGGATAATTCTAACCACAAATTCCTCACCTTAGAATAGATACCAAAGAAGTACCACTCCAGGGGGATGGACTATTGAGTGGACTTAGGCGAAAAAGTCCTGAAGGATCGAGCGGGCAAAGTGTCCTTCCCGCTGGACATGGCCATCAAGGCAAAATTGCTTTGTGAATGTATGTACTAACACCCATGTCGCAGCCTGGCAGATGTCACTGATAGGCACTCTGTGAGCCAACACAGTGGCAGCAGCCTTGACTCTGGTGGAAGGGGCTCAGACATTCCGGAGCAGCTACTTCGGCAGTGCATACCAGATCTTAATGCATAAGACTATCCGCCTTGACAGGGTCCTCTTCTGCCCAGCCATCCCAGGCTTCGCCCTGGAGAACCCCACAAAAAGCTGATCATCCACACACTGTTCCTTGGTATCATAAATGAACAAGCATAAAGCCCCTTTAGGGTCCAGCCGCTGGAGCCTGTCCTGCTCTTTCAAAGGGTGAGAGGGATCAAAGACTGCAGATAGGGTTATGGATTGCCCTACATAAAAGGGAGTTTGTGGTGTCTCAGGGACAGCTGTAGAAGCTCTGTGTACAACACCATTGTCCCGGCCAGCCATTGCTATCAGTATCATCTTCAGGTTCGAATCACTAGTGGTATTAATGGTATCGGTGGAAAAGCGTAGACAAATGGAGTTGACCAATTGATCTAAATAACACTGCCCACTAACTGTAGCTCTGGATGCAAAGTTGCAGCTTTTTTTATTTTGTGCTGTGACGAACAAATCTAAAGTTGGGTTACCCCTTTCTACAAAAATTTCTTGTATTATTTTGTCGCTGAGAACATATTTGCAGTTCTTTGTGATCACGACTGAGAAAATCTGCCTCCACATTTGGAATTCCTGGGAAATAAAAATCTGTGTCAATCCCCTCACTAATGCCCAATACCACATTGTAAGGCGCTTCCACTGATAATTGTCTTGATTTTGTTCTGCTTTGTTTGTTGATGTAATACATCATTGTGGCATTGTTTGTTTGAATCAAAATGTCTGTGGAGGAGAGCAATGGTAGGAAGGCTTTGAGTGCTAGATGTATTGTTTTCAGTTCTAAAAGATTTATATGATGGGACTTCTCATTGTATGATCATAGGCCTTGAATTGTTAAGTGGTACATATGTGCTTCCTATCGTGACATGGAAGCATCTGTAACTACAGTCTGTGTCAGAAGACCTTTCAGAAACGGAACACCAAAGTGCAACTTTTGAGGTTTGGACCAACAAGCCACAGATTGTCGAGAGGAGCCTGTCAAATAAATGTAGTCTCTCAAGTCTCCTCCTTTTTGCTACCACTGATCTATAAGACCCTCCTTTTTCCTTCTCAGATGAGCTGTGACAACTGCCATTCATTTTGAGAAGATTCGAGGAGCTGATTTCAGACCGAAGGGAATTACAGCATACTGACAGATGTTGTCCTTTACTAGAAATCTGAGATTAGTTCTGTGAGGATGGGAAACTGGAATGTGAAAATATGCGTCCTACAAATCTATTGGACATATCCAATTGTGTCTCCTTATGTTTGGGTAGATTCGATGACGAGCCAATATCCTGAATCTTTCCTTGGTGATAAACTTGTTGACAAACCAAAGATCTGTCGAAATTGATTGGGTGACATTTTCTCATAATCAGAAAATAACTTGAGTCCTATATTAAGTTGTTTTGCTTGTTTTAGTAGTAAAAGGAGTGTTTTGTCTTGTAGAATGGACAGATGACAGTTCGACAGAGGTTTTGGTGGAACAGGAAAAAGAAAATGTTTTAATCAAATTGAGTAGCCATTTTGTATGAGGTTAGGAGCCATTTGTCTGTAGTTCTGTTTTTACACTCTTCTGGAAATTGTATTACTGCTCCCTCAACAGGAGTGGGGATCTGTAAAGGTGGAGGGGGCGGGGGTTTGAGGGTCAAATCTTCATTGCTCGCTGTTACTTGAGGCATTTTTTCCTTTGAAGAGCGAGGATTTTGGTGGAGTGGTTTTCCTTTTCTGATACTTCCTTTGGTAGTGCCTCTGTTGCTTTTGAAGCTGGACTGTCTATCTTGGGGTGTGAACTCTACGATAGTAATGCCACCTATCCCTTGATTTGTATTGCTGTTTGAAAAATATTCTCTGTTCCTCAAATCCAACACCTTTAGTGTTTCTACCTAATTTATCATCCTGAAAATGCCTCTTCAGTAGGTTGTCCGAAAAATGATGCAGTTGAGAAAGGTAAATCGGCAATCTTTCTTTAAGCCTCAGATTTTAAAGAGGACATATGTAGCCATGAGGACTGCCTCAAATTCCATGAAAATATGCTGTTGCCGGGAGCTCTATAGAATCTACTACAACACTGATTACAAATTAAGGAGGATTCCTTAACCATCTTTCAAAATCTTGCGTTCTATGACATGGCAAATGAGAAACAAAAGATTTCATACTGTCACCTATCTCCCTGTTGTATCTTCCAAGGAGGGCTGCTGCATTGGCATTCTTTAGATGAGTGGAAGCTGTGCTGCGTATCTTTTTTTCTATGGTGTCCATTCCTTTGCTCTCTGTCAGGATAAGCTGTGGATTCTGGAGCCGAGGCATGCCTCCGCCTGACCGTAACTATGATAGAACCAGGCTTTGGGTCAATTTTCAAAAAATCAGGGTATGGTTGAGGGGTCTTGTACTTATTTAGAAATCGTGGGGTAGCAGCCTTAAAAAGGTGCCACATTAAAAAACTTTTCTTCCACAATGTCCAACAGACCCAGTACAAGAGGCAAAAGAGGTCTCAGAGTTGCCCCTGGTTGAAGAGTTTCAAGAATAACAGACACTGCTGGTTGAGAAGAGTCTAGAGTAATGTTTAATTTTGTTCTTATTCAAGCTTCTTGAAATGGAAAAATATCGTCCTCAGCTGATACTCTAGATGGTGACTGTGCTATCAAAGTTAGGAGTATAGGTGGCATGGGAAGAGTCAGTGTACTGTGGCCTTGACTAGATCAAGAATAACATTTTTCTTTTATTTGAGGGAGTTCTAGGTGATGTTGGTTGAATTGGTGAGGGAGATTTCAATTTTCTAATTGAAGACATGGATGTTTTCTTCAATACCCTCCAAACTGGTGTAAGAACCAAGGGTTCCAAGTGTGCTCAAAGGATGAAGTGGTATTGTGTCATCAATCTGTAAAACTTGTTCACAAGACTCCTGAGATGCGTAGGAGTAAGCGATAGGTGATATAGATCACACTGGGGAAGAAGATAGCACTAATTGAGATATTCACAAAGTCAAGGGAGAAGGATATGACGTAGTACAGAACTTATCTGCCTAAAGGCTGTGCCGGTTACCTTTGTCTTTTCGACGTCTTATGTGCCAACGTTGACGCCGATCGAGTGTTAAGCAGTGGTGAACTGGAAGGCGCCGCAGTGGTGAACTGGAAGGCGCCGCTGTGATCTTCGGTGCTCACGTTGAGATACACGGCTGATCGTCTCGAAGTGGTGATGGACTGTTTGGACAGTGATGTTTTGATGCGGATCCCTCCTTGGATGGAGAACATTGCCGCTGAACACCTCTATGGTGACACTGCATTTATTGCCGGCGGCCATGTGAATGACACAATGCATTGAAGACTATCTTTTATCTGAAGGTCTCCCTCTGTAGGAGCCTTTTTTAGATCGAAGAACACTAAGAAAGGAAGGACGAGAGGCAGATCTTTCCAGTCTTCCCCTTTCTTCTTGTGCCTTCATATCCCGTATCGGACGAACAAGTTACTTACCTTCGGTAACGATGTATCTGTAAGAAACATTAGTTAGTTAGATTCCTCACCTTAGAATATCCCCAGGCGTCAGACTGGATCCGGAAGATTTTTCGTCAGCAATACCCCTTGCGCGTCGCTAGGCGTCGTCTGCGGCTCCGCGTCCGTCGTCTGCGGCTCCGCGTCCGTCGTCGGCGTCGTGCGCCGGAATGACGTCGTCGGAGTACTTAGACGCCGCCCTCGCGCGCTGACGTCAGTTCTTGTACATAGCTTTCCGCGCCAGGAACGCAGAGCCATGCAAAGACCGACACTGGTGCCAAAAATAAAATCTAGGGGCCTGAAAAGGATAACCTTAACCCTAGATGTCAGTTCGCAGAACGGGGAGGATGGGTGGGTCGGTGAGGAATCTAACTAACTAATGTTTCTTACAGATACATCGTTACCGAAGGTAAGTAACTTGTTCATCTGAAAGAAACACGTTAGTTAGATTCCTCACCTTAGAATAGATACCCAAGCAATACCATCCCCGGTGGTGGGTCTGCGAACCAAGATCACACCGGAAAGTCCTGGAGGACAGAACGGCCAAAGAAGCCATCCCTCCGGACTTGGCTGTCAAGGCAATAATGCCTGGCAAACGTGTGTAGCGAAGCCCACGTCGCCGCCTGACAGATGTCCTGCAAAGGGACACCCCGTCCCAAAGCAGTAGTAGCCGCTGTGGCCCGAGTGGAATGGGCGCGCAGCCCAACAGGAGGGTCCTTTTTTGCCAAGGAATAACAAATTTTGATGCACAAAACGACCCACCGAGAGATGGTCCGTTTGTGCACCGCTTTCCCCTTCTTAGCACCCACGTATCCAACGAAAAGTTGGTCGTCCACCCGGAACTGCTTTGTGCGGTCCAAATAAAAGGAGAGCGCACGTTTTGGGTCCAGACGGTGGAGCCTCTCTTCCTCTTTGGAAGGATGCGGAGGCGGAAAGAAGGTGGGCAAGGTGACAGACTGCCCAAGATGAAATGAAGTCACCACTTTCGGAAGAAAGGGGGGACGAGGCCGAAGGACAACCTTGTCTGGATGAACAGAGAGAAAAGGAGGCTGTGAAGATAAAGCCTGGAGCTCACTCACCCGTCTAGCCGAGGTGATGGCTACCAGAAAAGCAGTCTTAAGCGTCAGCAGACGAAGAGGACAATTATGAAGAGGCTCAAAGGGAGCGCACATTAGAAATGTGAGAACAAGATTCAAGTCCCACTGAGGCATTACAAAAGGGACAGGAGGGAACGTGTGAGTAATGCCCTTTAGAAAGCGTGTAACAACAGGGGACTTGAAAAGAGAAGGCTGATCAGGAAGCCGCAAGAAGGCAGAGATGGCAGCAAGATAACCTTTCAGGGTGCCCAGGGCAGAGCCCTGCCGGGCCAGAGAAAGAAGAAACAGTAGAACCTCAGAAAGAGGTGCGGAAAGGGGATCCACAGCCTTTGCTGTGCACCATGCCACAAATTTGTTCCACCGGCAGGCGTATACCGTCTTTGTGGAGGGACGCCTGGCTGCCAGAATGATATCACAGACTTCAGGAGGCAAGTCAAATGGTATCAACTGCCGCCGCTCAATCTCCATGCATGGAGGTGGAGGCTGGACAGGTTCGGGTGGAGGACCGTCCCCTGCTGCTGCGACAGAAGATCCTCCCGAAGGGGCAGACGTATCGGAGGATCGGTCAACATATTGAGTAGCTCGGGATACCAGTACCTTCGTGCCCAATCCGGAGCCACCAAGATGACTTGGGCCCGGTCGTGCCTGATCTTCTTCAGCACTCTGGGCAGAAGTGGTATAGGCGGAAAGGCGTACAACAGACCGCAACTCCACTCGTGACGAAAAGCGTCGCCGAGCGAGTGCCGCCTTGGAAATTCCAACGCGCAGAACTGCTGACATTGCGCGTTCTCTTCGGTGGCAAATAGATCTAACCAAGGCTCTCCCCACTGCTGAAAGAGACCTTGCGCCACTTCGGAGTTCAGACGCCATTCGTGATCCATCATGCACCGGCGGCTGAGTTCGTCTGCTCTGGCGTTCAGAGAGCCCCCCAGATGTTGAACCACTAGGGTGACGCCCTGGTGTTCCAGCCACGTCCAGAGGCGCAGAGCCTCCTGACAAAGGGTCCACGACCACACCCCGCCCTGTTTGTTGCAATACCACATGGCGGTGGTGTTGTCCGTGAACACCTGCACGACACTTCCCCTGACAGAGGGAAGGAAGGCTTTCAGTGCAAGCCGGATCGCTCTCAACTCCAACGAGACTCCGCCGGAGACCAGAGGCCTCTGATCTCCGCCTCTCCCATATGGCCACCCCATCCCAGGAGGGACGCATCCGTCACTACGACATGCTCCGGTTGGGGAAGGGAGAGGCTTCTGCCCATGACCCAATCGCGGTCCGTGAGACACCACTGCAACTGCTGTGCAGTGCCCTCCGAGATCAAGACATGGTCGGACAGGTTGCCGTGATGCTGGGCCCACTGAAACTTCAGGTCCCACTGCAGAGCCCGCATGCGCCGCCTGGCGTGATGCACTAGTAGGATGCAGGAAGCCATCAGCCCCAGAAGCCGCAACACTAGCCTGACCGAAACCCAGGATAGAGGCCGAAAGATGGGAATCAGGGCCTGAATATCCCGGACCCGCTGTTCCGGTGGATAGACCCGGAACTGCGCCGAATCGAGAACTGCTCCGATGAAGAGGAGCTTCTGAGAGGGACTCAAGTGTGACTTCGGCACGTTGATGGAAAATCCCAGCAAATGCAGGAGATCCGCCGTAGTCTGGAGGTGGGAGACGACTGTCTGGGGCGAGCCCACCTTCAACAACCAGTCGTCGAGATAGGGGAAGACTGGAACCCCTGATCTGCGCAGATGAGCTGCGACCACCGCCATCACTTTCGTGAACACCCGAGGGGCACTGGTGAGGCCGAAGGGGAGCGCGGTAAACTGAAAGTGCTCTTGGCCCACCGTGAACCGCAGGTAACGCCGGTGGGCCGGCAGGACGGGGATGTGGAAATATGCGTCCTGCAAGTTCAACGCTACCATCCAGTCTCCAGGGTCTAGGGCAGCTAAAACCTGAGGCAAGGTTAACATCTTGAACCTTTCCTTCCCGTGGAAGGCATTGACGCTCCGGAGGTCCAAGATAGGGCGGAGGCCCCCTTTGCCCTTCTTGGGAACCAGAAAGTAGTGGGAATAACAACCACGACCTACTTCTGGGCTCGGAACGCGCTCGACGGCCCCCTTGGCCAAGAGGGCCGAAACTTCCTCGTGGAGAAGATTCAAATGATCCCCCGAGATACGGTGGTGCTGCGGTGGCATGGCTGGAGGGGTCGTCTCGAAGGGGAGGGAGTAGCCCCTTCGGACGATTTGCAGCACCCACCTGTCCGATGTGATGGACCGCCAGTGGAGCAGGTGATGGCGAACTCTGCCGCCCACGGGCGTGGAATGGGCCTGAAAGCTCGGACTAGGAAGGCTTTGAGGCGGATGCTGCAGGGGTGGATGTGGGCTGACCGCGTCGTCCTCCAGAACCGCCTCGGCGGAAACCACGTCCGCGCGCAGGTTGGTTCTGCGGCTGGTGGCTAGGCGCACGTGAGGAGGCACCCCTTCCTTGGCCACGAAAGGGGCGAAAGGCAGAAGTTTGCGACCGCGGGGCCGAGAGGCCCAAGGACTTGGCCGTAGCCCGGGAGTCCTTAAAGCGATTCAGCGCACTGTCCGCTTTCTCGCCAAAAAGGCGATCGCCATCAAAGGGCATGTCCATGAGAGTGCTCTGGACATCGCCCGAAAAGGACGTGGACCGCAGCCAGGCGTGACGTCTAAGCGCCACTGTGGTAGAAATCGCCCTACCCAGCGAGTCCGTAGTGTCAAGCTCACATCGGATAGCATGTCGTGCTGCATCCCTCCCATCGGCCAGAGCCTGGGTAAGTCGTGTCCGGACCTCCTCCGGACACAGGGGCAGCACGTCCTCCACCGCATCCCACAGAGAGTGGGAATAACGGTCCAAGAGACAGGCGGTGTTCAAAGACCGCAGGCCCAAACTAAGGGAGGAGAACAGCTTCTTGCCAAACTGTTCCAGTCTCTTGGAATCCCGGTCCGGCGGAGCGGTCGGGAAGGAGGATTGTGAGGTAGAGGCCTGGATAACCAGGCTCTCGGGGGTAGGGTGTTGGGACAGAAAACTGGGGTCGCCCGGAGCAGGGCGGTGGCGCCTGGCGACGTTCCTGTCCACAGGAGGGACTGTAGAGGGCTTGGACCAGGTGCCCTGCAGAACGTCAATGAGGGCCTCATTGAATTGCAGCAGAGGCTCAGTGGAGCTTGCTGCAGACTGAAGCACCTCAGTGAGGACGTTAGTCCTCACAGCCACGGCAGGTAGCTCGAGCCCAAGGGCTGCGGCCGCCTTGCGCAGCACCACAGAGAAAGCAGCGCCCTCCTCCGAAGCCACAGTCGGAGGAGAGACGAATCCAGTGTCCGGAGAGGTATCCAGGCCACTGGCCTCCCCCAGTTCATCTGCCCAGTCATGTGACATTTGAGCCTGAGCGGCCATAGGATCCTCGGATCCCTCCCAGTTGTCCCCATCATCCGACGGGACTGAACTGGGGCTCGACGTCGAGCGGAGTCGGCGTCGGGGGTGGTACCGGTGTCGACGCCGGCAGAGGAGGCGTGACGAGGTCGACCGGCGTCGGCGGGGACTCGGGAACGGGTCCCTCGGGCGCTTGCGGCGTCGAGGCCGGAGCCGTCAACAGCGCCGGGGCCTCTGGCAGGCAAGGTTGCCCAGTCGGGTCCGCGGGGCCCGAAGGCGCGCCAGCGGGCGTCGACGGCGGAGCCAGGCTCCTCATGGCCGAGAGGAAGGCGCTGACTTCCGCCGGCGTCGCGTCAGTCCCAGGGACCGGTGGGTATGGGGACTTCCGCGGCGCCTGCGGCTCCACCGGAGCCGCGGGGGTGGAACCACCCTGACCCTCGGCCGTGTCGCGCGACCGGCGACGGGAGTCCGAAGAGCGGTGTCGCCTCTTGGACTTCTTGGAGTGCTTCGACTTACCCGAAGACTTGGATCCCGACGACCGATGATGACGTCGGCTGCGGCTCCGCGACCGATCCTTGGACCTCCTCCTGGACCGGGATCGAGAGGGGCGCGGAGCCGAGTGGCGAATCTCGAGAAGCTTACGGGACCGCTCCCGTCTAGCCTTCGAGGTCAGGGCCTTGCAGTCCGAACACGACTCCGCGTCGTGGTCGAGGCCCAAGCAGTAAAGGCACCGGCGGTGATTGTCCGTAACCGACATCAAGCGGCTACAGGCAGCACAGGCTTTAAAACCAGGCATCCTACCGGCACCGGAGTCGAGACAAGATCAAAAAGGATCGAAAAAGTTAGTCAAAAAATGACGAAAGGGACAGCAGCCAGAGCGCGCACCCAAGATGGCCGCGTAGGTGCGAGGCTCCCGAGGACCTCCGCGACCTCCTGCATAAATCCTGACCGAATCCTGTCCTAGATGAGGGGACTGTGTTTGTGAACCCGAACTGAGGTGACGCCCGTTTTCCGTTTTCAATTCGGACTTCGGACACCGGCGGGAGCACCGATTAAGGTTTGCGGCCTTCTCCACACCGGCCCCCCGTACTGGAGTTGTGGGGCGATCCGGCGACAAAGTGAATAACAGCGGCGGGCAAGGCTGGGCGACTCGCGCACCCCGCACTTTCACTTTCGCTTTTGCGCCCTCCTTGCTGCCAGGCGAGGTAGGGTCGCGAAGCGGTGTGCGGTGGTGTGGCCTCGTTGGGGTGCCCTGCCGGCCCGCCGGCTGCGGTCCGTCCTGCGGAGCGGTGGTCGCCCCCCCCCAGAGCCCTTGAACGGGACTCTCTACCCCCTTTTTGAGGAGATTGGCTCGATTTGGGGACCGCGACCATGGCCACAAAACAAGATGGCGACCGGGCTAAGGTGAAGTCGACCCGTCGTGGCGCGGCCCATCAATCCAACAACATGGACCGCTACACCCTCCAGAAGGGGTCTCCAGAGGCGCTGCGTAGGTCCCCTACGGGCCCGACTGATGCTCCTGCTCTGCCCACGGACCTGACCCTCCGAGACGTCATGGGCGCCATCGCCGAGATGAAGGCCTCGGTGGACCAGCGCTTTGACACTCTGGCGCAGAAGATCGACTCGGTCCTCGTGGACGTGGGCCTCGTGAGAGCCGATCTGTCAAAAACAAATGACCGGGTCGATTCTTTGGCCCACTCTACCTCGGGCCTCACATCTGACGTGGCGGCCCTCCAACAGGAGGTGCGCAGGCTTGGCCAGGCGAGCGCCCTGATGCATTGTCGACTGGAGGATTCCGAGGGTCGGGCCCGGAGAAACAACGTCCGCATTATCGGGGTGCCGGAAGGACGCGAGGCAGAGGCAGCGGATCTGTTTGTGGAGGACTTGGTCCTCACCCATCTCCAGCCTCGGGGGCTGAGTAAATTCTTTGCAGTGGAACGTGCCCACAGGGTCCCCGGGGGTAGGCCTAAGGCCGGAGCCCCTCCGAGGCCTCTCATCGCCCGGATTTTCAATTTTCGGGACAGGGACGCTATCCTGCAGACTTCCAGGCTACAAGGGCCGGTCAGGCTTGACAATATGGATATAAATTTCTATCCTGACTTTACTCCGGCGGTCCAAAAGCAGAGACTGAGCTTTCTCGGTGTCAAACGTCGCCTACGGGACCTGAATCTCAAATATGCGATGCTTTTTCCGGCTAAGCTGAGGGTGGAGGTGGATGGCCGCACGCACTTTTTTGATCGTCCCGAAGCGGCCGGGGACTGGCTGGACACTTTGCCCGGATATCAGGGCCGGGGGGGTGGGGGGGGAGCGGTTGGTGGGGAGGGCCCGCCGGATCAGGACTGAGGGACTAATGGTAGGCCTTGCTCTGGACTGTGTTATTGTCACCATTGACTGTTAGGGTAAGTTCCCCTCCAGTGGAGGTCGTGTGGGGTCTCTTGGGGGACCTCCCTCCTCCTCTGGGGGACTAGTTAGTTTTCTTTCTATGGGGCGACAGGCACACTGCACTTTGGGGGGGCTGTTTGGGCTCATGCAGGGGTGCAGGGTGGGGGGAGTTCTGTTGGGATGGGTGGGTTGGGGTGGGGTGTGGTTCGTTTCTACCGCAAGGCAAACCCTTCATTGTATTGGTGTTTTTGAGATGCTCTCGGGGGGACAAATGATGGCTTCTGTATGTGATGGGGGGTAGGGACCTGACTTTGTTGTCCTGGAACGTTAACGGACTGGGTGATAGGATTAAGCGGGGTGTGGTCCTGCAATATCTGAAACGGATTTCGCCTGATGTGGTCTTTTTGCAGGAGACGCACCTCATTGGTAACTCCTTTTGTGCCATGAATCGACGTGGCTATCGTTTGGTGGCCCACTCGGGCTTCACATCAGGCTCACGAGGGGTGGGCATTATGGTCAAGACCTCGCTCCCGCTAGAAATAGACGAGGTGCGCCATGATGAGAGGGGACGCTACACTGTCTTGGTGGGGAGAATGGAGGGCAAAGTAGTCGTCTTTGTCTCAGTGTACGTCCCACCGGGGTTACAGTCCACCACCTTTGCGGACCTGGGACGCCTCCTGCTTGACCTTCCGGGGGGGCTTCTGGTGGTTGGGGGGGGGACTTCAATGCGGTGGCCTCTGGGACTATGGATCGCTATCCCCCTAGGGACCTCCCCCGGGCACAAGCGTGGCTGTCTGGCCTTTTGGACACACTGGGATTGGTGGACTGTTGGCGTCTAAAGCATCCCACTCAGCTGCAATACACCTTCCATTCGGGGGCCCATGGTAGCCTTTCGCGGCTTGATCATGTCCTTGTCCCTGCGGCCTATGCCGGGAGAGTGGGGGAGGTGCGCCATCTGGCGCGGGGTATTTCAGATCATTCCCCACTCCTGTTGCACTTTGATGTCTTCCCGAGGGGGGAGGGCAGGGTAGCTCCAATCAATGCCTGGTACCTGCGCGACCCCACTATTCGTGCTGACTTGATTAAATCCTTGCAACGGTATTTTGAGGAGAATGTGGGGTCTGTCCCGTCGGCCATCTCCCTGTGGGAGGCTTTCAAGACAGTGCTTAGAGGGGAGGCCCTCTCCTTTATTTCCCATGCCCGGAGGCGCGCACAGGAGGAGGTGACCCGGGTGGAGGCCGAAATTACTGAACTGGAGGGTGATCTGGGGAGTGGGGTGACTGACGCTGCGCTGCACGTTCTACACCTTAAGCAGGCGGCCTATAGGTCCCTCGTCACGGAGGCGGCCAGGGGCCTCAGCAGAGAGCAACAGGGGCGATTGTATGATGTGGGTGATAAGGCTGGCAAGTTGATTGCGTGGTTGGATAAGAAGGAGAGAGCTAGTCGTGTGGTCCCGCTGATTGAGAGAATGGATGGTGTACGTGTTACTGAGCCGGAAGGCATTGTCTCTTGCTTCGCGGATTATTTCCGCGAGGTATATTCCCCGGTTTCTCCCTGCCCGGAGGAGGATTCCCATGCCCTGCTGCGTGACATCGCGCTGCCCTCCCTCTCAATGGAGGACAGGGAGTTGATGGATGCCGCCCCCACCTCGGACGAAATTGCCCTCGCCATCCGCTCGGTCGCTTCTGGCAAGGCCATGGGCCCGAACGGCATTCCTATCGAGTTGTATAAACTGCGACCGGATGTACTGGCACCCCACCTCCGCGCAATGTTCCTTGCGGCCCACTCGCGGGGCTCCCTCCCGCCGGACCAGCGTCTGGCTACCATCGTGGTTATCCACAAGGAGGGGAGACCGCGAGACCGGGTCACATCCTACCGGCCTATCTCGCTCTTGAACGCGGAGCCTAAAATCCTCGCCAAGGTGCTCGCCAACCGGCTGGTCGGCGTGGTGGGCAATTTGGTCCACCAGGACCAGTCCGGCTTTACTCCCCATCGCAATACGGCCCTTAATCTGCGGCGCTTGCACGGGGTGCTCGCGCGTGTTCCGTTCGTGCGGGAGCCGGCCATCTTGGCGTCCTTGGACGCCACCATGGCGTTCGACACGCTCGAATGGCCCTACATCTGGGCGATGCTGGCGAAATTTGGATTTGGCCCGGGATTCATCAGTTGGGTCAAATTGTTGTACTCGGACCCATTGGCACAGGTGGTGGTGAATGGTCGAGTCTCGGCCCCATTCGTGCTGGGACGGGGCACGCGACAGGGTTGTTCCCTGTCGCCGCTCCTTTTTGCACTGGCCTTGGAACCCCTGGCGGAGTGGCTGCGGTGGCACCCTTCTATCCGTGGTCTCCGTTGGACCCCCGAGTATGAGGACCGCGTGTCCCTCTACGCTGACGATATCCTTTTGTACTTAGCCTCCCCGCGCAAATCACTGATTGTCCTGGTCGATGTTCTGCGCTCCTTTGGCCGTAATTCAGGCCTTGTCATCAACTGGGCTAAATCCTGTGTCTATGTGCTTTCCGGGGAGGCTCCTGTCCTCCCTCGGGGCTGTCCGATCCAGATTGCCTCGCAGGGATTTCGATACCTGGGGGTCTATATTACGCTGGACCCGGTGGCCCGCTACGAGCGAAATTTGCTTCCCCCCCTCCAGCGCTTGAAGGAGGACGTCGCGCGCTGGCGGCGCTTGCCGCTTTCGCCGCTCGGCCGGGCGGCATTGTTCAAGATGATGTCATTGCCGCGCTTTCTGTACGCTCTCCAGAACACTATGGACTTGGTCCCGGCGCGCTACTTCCGTGAGGTGGAAAGCTTACAGCGCCGTCTGTTTTGGGACGGGAGGCCGCGTATAGCCCTGGCAAAATTGACGCTCCCGTGGTACGACGGAGGGATTGCCCTCCCGTATATTAAGCGGTATTACTGGGCCTCCCAGTTAGCTGCAATTAATCACGGCTTCTATGGGCCCGCCCTAAACCCGGCATTTGAAATGGACAAAATGCTCCTGCCCGGTGGCGACTACAATCGAGCGCTCTACACTAGCGTGCCCGATTCCCGCTTGACGGGACCCACGCGTGTCATGGTGCGAGTATGGCACGCGGCTAATGCAGCTATGGGATGGAAGGACCGTTTGACCCGGGCGTCACCGTTGTATGCGTCGGAGAGGCTGGGCTCTTTGTGGACCTCGAAGGGCTTCGAGAGGTGGGACATGATAGGCATCAGTACAGTGGGAGATCTCTGGACGAGGGGAGGATTCAAAACATTCGAGACGCTGCAGGCGGAGTTTCAGCTGCAGGGCAGTGAATACTTTCGCTACCTGCAGGTCCGTCACGCACTGGGTTCCGTCTTCCCAGACGTGGCCTCCATCCCGGAGTCCTCCCCCCTGGAGGATAGAGTGCTAGATGGCCACGTTCCGGACAGCACGATCTCCCTCATTTACAAGAAATTGATAAATGACCGCTCGGGCTTACTGACTGGCCTCCGCGAGGCTTGGGTTGCCGATGGGCTGGAGTTGGACGACGAGGACTGGATTTCCGCGGTGGCCTCTCCGAAGGAGGTGGCCATCCCGGCTCGCCTTCGCTTCGTCCAGCTTAAGATACTCCACCGGGTGTATATGACGGGGCCAAGGCTTCTGCGTATGGGCTATGCCGAGGATGGATTGTGTAAGCGTGGGTGTGGTGCTTTGGCGACTTTTTTGCACGTTCTGTGGGAATGTCCGAGGGTGGAGCGATTCTGGCGTGGTGTGCATGAGGTCCTGCGAGCGGTTACGCATGTCGCGCTGTTGCCTGAAGCGAGGAGATGCTTGCTGAATGTGTGGGAACCGACCGATTACTCGGTTCCGCAGACGCGATGGGTGACTCTGGGATATATGATAGCTAAACGTGACATTGCTCAACTGTGGGGATCCCAGAGGCCCCCGGCGGTGTCGGCCTGGAAAGAACACATGGATTGGTGCATGTTCCGAGAAAAGGTGGTGTATGTGGCGCGGGGTAAGCCTGGGGCATGGGTGAAGATATGGGGCCCCTGGAACGCCTACCGCGGGGGTATTTGCGAGCCGCCGTTGTTGCCTGCCGCTTCACCAGCTCCATCCCCCTAGTTGACCCCCTCCCTCAGCCCCGGGCACATTGTTCTCCCAGTCCCGGATCTGTTTCCCTTCCCCTCTCTGGATTTCTTTGGATGGTTGGGGTCCCCCACTTGAGGAGCACGTGTCATCATTTTCGATCGCGGGTTGCCTTGCGGGTGTGGTTTTATGTTGTTGTGTTGTATAAAACGAAACCGTATTGTGGGCTCAGAGTCATGTGGCCCACGTTGTTGATACCTCCTGCTTTATCGTCTCTGCAAAGTCAAGTGCCTTATTGTATGTATGTCATTTGCTTCTGTCACTTTAGCGGCCGGCCGGAAGGTTGTAGGCCCATACCTGTATATATTTGAGATTGCAATAAACGGTTTCAACAAAAAAAAAAAAAAAAAAAAAAATGACGAAAGGGGTAGCTCTCCCGGATCTGTGCTTACTGGCGCGGAAAAAAGAAGAACTGACGTCAGCGCGCGAGGGCGGCGTCTAAGTACTCTGACGACGTCATTCCGGCGCACGATGCCGACGACGGACGCGGAGCCGCAGCCGACGCCTAGCGACGCGCAAGGGGTATTGCTGACGAAAAATCTTCCGGATCCAGTCTGACGCCTGGGGATATTCTAAGGTGAGGAATCTAACTAACGTGTTTCTTTCAGATCTCTTAATCTGATCTCCTCTCTGTCCTCAAGTGTTCTTTTTAACACTTTCTTACAAATGTCACATACTTTTACCTTATGAGATGGAGATAGGCATACCACACAGACTTTGTGTGTGTCAGATGCAATCTTCTTTCTTCAACATGAAGGGAAATTGGTAAATAAGGAAGGCATTTCGACTGAAATTAAATGAGTCCGGAAAATATACTTTTACTCAACAGTAGAGGAGTTAAGATGTCGAGTAAAAGTGTTCCGACAACCTTCCTGACTTGATAAAAGTTTTTCTGAGGTATGAAAAACCGGGAACCCGAGAGGTTTTCAGAGATCCTGCCAGAGGGAGCCAGAAACAACTGCCTCCCACAGGCAACTGCCAGTACATGACATTGCGAGTAGGAGTTCCTCGCATGTCTCTAAATTAACATGCTCTATTTCACCTTTTCTAAGTGTAACCCTATCAGGCTGCATTTACTCTTCAAGGTTTTCATGTTGAAAGACATTTTTTTCAAGACAGATGACAATCTCAAAAAGTTGTTTATTTATTTTTCAACATTTCCAGCATTCAGAAAGAAAATGGCATATGTGACAGTCTAAAACTGAAGTTCTACAAGAAGTTAATATGGATTTAGGACATTCTACTATGTTAATTTCATTACGCCCATTATGGTAAAAGGTGTTTTCCGGGGGTCCACGTTGGCAGCAGGGAATTTTTCAGCATTTACGAGAACCAATGAAGATCCTACGATGCAGAAGTAAGAGTTTCTATGATAATTCACATGGACAGATGTTCAATGTTGAAAAATAGTTATTGCTAAATATCCAGTGATGGAAAGAATGTTGTTCTTCAAAGGGCAATAGCAGACAAGCAGAAGGAACAGTACCTTTGGCAAGGTGTACTTCAACAGCACAAATCTGGATGAGAAGGCAGGTATATAGGCATGTTACCGATTACAACATTTCATAAACCTGATCCTTCACTTTAGCTTAATGATTGAATGCTAGTAACTGTCACTGCACACTAGTGGGAGAAATGAAGGGCTGAAAAGTGAACTTTGATTTGTATGTTGTCACATCTTCACAACAATCTGGCCTGAATGGAAGGCACTGCAGTAAACTGCCTGCACGAATGGCCTCTTTGTCCTTCACACAACACTGGATAAGTGGTCAACATGCCTCGACTGTGAGCAACAGTATGACTGATGAGGGGAGCTGATGCCCTTGATATGATCATTCTTAAGCTCTTAGATATATGGCAAATGGTACTGGAATATGTCATAATATATTGTTTCATCAATCGTATTTTGTATTCCTATCCCATTAGACCGCATGTTCGTAACTGTATACCCATTGTGACTTTACTGAAAAACAATAAAGGTTATTAAAAAATACTGTACAAAAGGATCAATATACATGGAAATTAGCCATAAAAACAACACACGTCTGCCAATTTTACCAGGTTACTCATCTCACTCTCAGTTTCAATAATTTGGACTTTGTATCAAGAGATGAAGTATTCTTAATCGGCTGTCTGCCCTCTTTCCCCCCAATGATTTAGAAACAGATAATGGAAGCTACTCATGTAACATATGCAAAAGGAAATACCAAGCAGTAGAGCTTACTTACCCAACGATGCTAAATCAGAATACTGTGAACTTAACAAGAACAGATCCACTGCAGTTTGTTGACCCGAACAATCTAGTGCCAGCTTTTTATAAAAATCTGTTGCTGGACCCAGATGCTGGACATACTAGGAAAAGCAAAAAGGAAAACACTCTAAATATTCTAAAGCTGCATAGATTCAGCAAAATACAACACAGTATGAAACAAAAAAGATATTGCTGGTGATTTGGATACTTGTATAAGAATGAATCACTGTTCAAAATAACCCTACAAATAAACACTCGAACTCTAACTCCTTTAATTTTGCACCTCAGTCTTCAAAACTTTGCCGATTTGCCTCCTCCTAAGCCAGGAACAAAACAGGCCAGATCGAAAAAAACAGGATGTCCCTTTAAATGGTCATGTGGCCCGATGGATGTTGTGAAGGAGGACAAGGAATAATTATTTTGTCCCTTTCCCAACAACTCAGTATCCTGGTCCCCAACCTAAACAAGCATTTGCAATGCAATAGGTCTCGCAATTGCGAGATTTTGAGCTATTGGCATTGTAAATGACAATGCCTTTTATTTATGTGTTTAAAAAACCTACAATAATAATAGGCATTGACATTAACAATATCGATAGGTCAAAGTTTATAAAATGCGAGACCTGTTTTATTGCAAATGCTTGTTTTCAAGCGCCCCATAAAACATTTTCACGCTAATAGAGGCCACCCCCCTTTGTTTGGGTGAGGAGCGTCTAAAGAAAGGTCCGCTGCCGCTGTTAAAGGAAGGGTCGCTGTGATATGTACTGGGAATATTTTCCGAGCTATGGAGTTGCAGAAATGTTTTGGAAATACGAAAAAAAAATCTGATTGAACTGCATGCAATTTTTCTGGTTAATTATTTTAGATTGTAAAATGTGATTCTGGTTACAAAAACATTACATGGATTGGGGGGTGGTTGAAGGTGATCTAATGTGTCATGTAAGTGTCAGTAAAAACATGGGACACCGCATAGTGTCAACTATATTTAAAGATTTACTCCCTGAAAAAACATTAAAACAATTCATTACCAAATCCCTTATTCAAAAATTTCACCAAAATTAGTCAAAAAAAGAGAGCTGTTGAACCAAGATTGTTCCTCTTCAGTGTCCTGGTCTAATGGCAGTGTCATTTGTTATGTTTCCAAGGAGACAGTGACACAGACATCTCTCACCGATGTTATAAACACCACATACTCCCCGTGTCCTGTCTGAATTATACCCAACTATCCAGGCCCTCTACACAAATTATTTGATTTGATTACTTTCGTCTTAGTTGTTGTTAATTAACCTACTCACAGAAAGAAAGCTTAGTGAATCACTAATCTTTTTACGCAAATAAGTGGTCTTTCTCCTGAGAACAAGTAACAAAGCAGAAGGACAACATTTACCTAGAGAAAATGTGCCCTGAATGATGCCCAGAACTTCAAGTTTAATTCACAGATAAGGCACGGATACGGCACAACTGTCTATCAAAAAAGCTTGCCATTTGAGCCATGACATAATTACCATCTGGCACAAAGTTAGCCAACTCACCCCCACACACACACAAAGCTTCTTTGCAAGGCCCATGAGCAATGGTAGTGCTATGCTACTCAGCCACTAAAAGTGTAACGCCTCTACTGAGAGGTACAAGAACTCTCCACTAAAGTAAGGCAGTCTAGCGCAAAGTGTTGGTATTTTGTGGATGAACATTCAGCAGGCACGCTGAAAAGTGATGGTACTGTCCCATTAAACGTAGATTGGGCCTATTGTACTAAAAATAATGTTCTTCTAAAGGTTGAGCAAACTTGCTTTGAAGTACTCCTAAAACCACATCACATGTGTATGTGGCACTCCTCGCACCTGGTCTATGCTGTTGCATGCATGTGCATGTTGCACTCCCTGCGCTAGGTCTGTGGTGTTACATGCATGTTGCACTCCTCGCAGCTGGTCTGTGGTTTTACATGCATGTGCATGTCGCACTCCTCGCGCCTGGTCTTTTGTGTTGCATGATACACGTGAAGGGCGCGTGCAGCAGCTGAGGGGCTTTGGAGCCCGTGCTGGCGGCCGCTCTTCCCGCCTTTTACCTCTTGTGTCTGCGAAGGCACAGTGCCCCGAGCCTGGAGCAGGAGGAGACAAGGCAGGATTCAGACGCACGCGATTGGTTGGCTGGGAGGGCAGGGGAGGCCTGTGATTGGATCCTTCAAACAGGGAGAGCGGAGTTCAGTCAGAGTCCCGGAGAGGAAGAGACATGGGAGAGAGAGACTGCAATACCAATGAGGCACAGAGGAAGGAGAAGGACAGTGAGGGGTAGAGGAAGGAGAAGAAGGACAGTGAGGGGTAGAGGAGAGAGAAAAAGGACAGTGAGGGACAGAGGATAGAGAAGGAGGGTGTGAGACAGAGAACAAGGACAGTGAGGAATAGAGGAGGGAGAAGGACAGTGAGGGACAGAGGAGAGAGAGAAGGAGGACAGTGAGGGACAGAGAACCAGACAGTGAGGCACAGAGGAGGGAGAAGAATGACAGTGAGGGACAGAGGAGAGAGGAGAATGTTTATATTATTGACACTGCTGCAAGGAATCGGGATATAAAAAATGTGTTGATCTCGCACCATATTCCTGTGACACATTGCAGGACAGGCGTTTTGCATCTGGAATACTTAATATAAAGGGAGCTTGGTTTAAGCATAAAATACATAGATTTAAGTGCATGGGTGTCACTTTTCTGAACTTCGCTTGAACCCCACTAGTGCGTGACTGGAACCCGGGAAAGACCCTGTATTTAGCTGGTGGAATAGAAACATGAGTCAGTATGCCTCACAGTGTGCTGACACCACTTCTATCCCACCTGCCAACCCCCCTTATATACTCTTTAAATCAATTGAATCCAGTTAAAATCATTTAGAAAGAAAGAGAAAGAAAGAGAGAGAAAGAAAGAAAGAAAGAAAGAAAAAGAAAGGCAGGAAAAGAAAGGAAGGAAGGAAATGGAAGGAAGGAAGAAAGAAAAAGGAAGGAAGGAAGAAAGACATTGGTGTGGTAGCTAGTATGTGCTGAGTGACTGAGAACTGAGCTGATGTCTGGTAAGACAGACACCCACGTGGGCTGCTGGGCCGACCTGCTGTGTGCACACAGAGCTCAGAGGGACAGCCTCAGCAGACACTATGGGCATTTCGAAGTGCCAGACCGCATTTTAACTCGGGCTGACGTTGTTTCAATTGAAAGGCAGGCATTCAGGGAGGAGCTCGTCTCCTTGCTCTACAAATTACTAAATGACTACCAACAAGTCAAAAAAACATTATCGAAGTAAGCGCCGGAAAAGAACAAAATTTAAGTAGACCTGCTGATGAATTAAAACTCCAAAAGCTTTGCGCAAGGCTTAGTTAAAACCGACAATATTCTCAGGCATTCCTTTGAAGTTTGCACAAACGCGGGATTGTGAAAGATTTCCATAATTTAGGCAGTGCTGTTAGCTACTGGAATTATTTCCAGACGTCACTGCAGAGAATAAAAAGGAGAAAGAAAGAAAGAGAGTGAGAAAGAGAAAGACAAAGAAAGGGAGAAAGAAGGCGAGAGAAAGAGGAAGAAAGAAAGAGAAAGAAAGAGAGAGAGAGAGAGAGAGAGAAAGAAAGAAAGGAGAAAAACAGAAAGGGAAAGAGAGAAAGAGACAGAAAGAGAGAGAAAGAGAGAGAGAAAGAAAGAGGGGAGAAAGAGAAAAAGAGGAAAAAGGAGAAAGAGAGAAAGAAAGACAGAAAGAGAAAAAAAACAGAAACGGAAATAGAGAAAGAGAGAAAGAGAAAGAAGGAGAAAGAGAAAGAAAGAAGGAGAAAGAGTGAGAAAGAAAGAGTGAGAAAGAAAGAAGGAGAGAGAAAACGGAAGAAAGAAAGAGAAAGAAAAAGAGAAAGAATGAGAAAAAGAAAGAGGGAGAAAGAGAGACAAAGAAACAGAAAGGGAAAGAAAGAAAGAGAGAGAGAGAAAAGAAAGAGAAAGAGAGAAAGAAAGAGAAAGAAAGAGAAAGGAGAAAGAAAGAAAGAGAAAGAAAGAAAAAGGAAGGAAGAAAAAGGAAGGAAGGAAGGAAGGAAAAGAAAGGAAGGAAGAAAATGGAAGGAAGGAAGAAAGAAAGAAAAAGGAAGGAAGGAAGAAAGACATTGGTGTGGTAGCTAGTATGTGCTGAGTGATTGAGAACTGAGCTGATGTCTGGTAAGACAGACACCCACGTGGGCTGCTGGGCGACCTGCTGTGTGCACACAGAGCTCAGAGGGACAGCCTCAGCAGACACTGTGGGCATTTCGAAGTGCCAGACCGCATTTTAACTCGGGTTGACGTTGTTTCAATTGAAAGGCAGACATTCAGGGAGGTGCTTGTCTCCTCGCTCTACAAATTACGAAATGACTACCAACAAGTCGAAAAATCATTATCGAAGTAAGCGCCGGAAAAGAACAAAATTGAAGTAGACCTGCCCCGGAATTTTGGAGCCCTGTTGATGAATTAAAACTCCAACAGCTTCGCGCGAGGCTTAGTAAAAACCGACAATATTCTCAGGCATTCCTTTGAAGTTTGCACAAATGCTGGATTGGGAAAGATTTCCATAATTTAGGCAGTGCTGTTAGCTACTGGAATTATTTGCAGACTTCATTGTAGAGAATAAAAAGAAAACGAGCAGGTTCAAGTTTTTTTTCTCCACTTTAGGGTGCAGCACTGAGACACAGTAAACAAGCATTGATCTCTTGTCTTTATGGGGGCATGTGTTTGGCCCCATAAAGATAAGAAAGTGCTTAGAGCCGACTGGCGCATGCTCCAAGCGTGAAGGCAGCGTGGTTGCAGGAAGCCCGGAGCACTGGCTCGTGTGCTACACAGCTGTCATGAAGACTTTTCTTATCTGTTTGTTAAATAAATAAACAAGCAGATAAGAAAAGTCTTCACGACAGCCGTGAAGCAGGTGAGCCAGTCCGGGTGGACCGGAACAAAAAGGCTAAATGGAGGCAACCCAGAAAGCTCATTTCCAATGGCAGGCCACCTTTTAGCTTAAACGGTGACGCCAGCCAATGGAAATGAGGGGCGGGGCTTCAAGCCCTCTTCTCAAAGTCCTCTCTCTCAAAATCTCTTGCGGAGACGGAGCAGCGCTTTGCGCTGCAACGTCATGCAAGACCTAAAAAGCAGTGAGAAAGAAGTGATTATGCCCAACCAAGGAGAACCCAAAGACAGAGTATAGAATCTACTGGCCAAAGCAAGGCATTAAAGAGAAAATTCTTGTAGAACATTATGAGAGGTAGTACAGGATATTTCAGAAATATGCAAAAAGCCACTGGTACTGAAATGTCTCTGGTGAAAGGAGCATGAAGCTAATGAGAATGTTCAACTCCTCTAACAGAGGATTTGGCGAAAAAAACAGTTTATTATCAATGCAAACAGGTCATGAATAAACACTACTTATTTGGACCTACAAGTTGAAGAGGAAGGACCAGTCCACATGACCATGCTCTAGCTCCTTTTCCAATACAGCCCAAAAGCTAAGAATGCTGTTTAGAACACAGAATCCTGAAACAAATGAAAAGACAAAACAAAACACTAAGTCTGATCAGCTTTTTGTGGCCTACGGACGGATGCGAAAGGGACATCCAGTCTCCAAACAGACTATTGCACGCTGGATATCTACTACAGCTGCCTTTTGCCATCAGCAAGCTGGGAAGTCTCTTACTGCAAATGTTCGAGCGCATTCTACCAGACAAGTTTCCTCTTCTACTGCGCTATTTGCTGGTGTGCCTCTTCAACACATCTGCAGGACTGCAACATGGTCCAGCAGGCACACCTTTACCAAACATTACTGTCTGGAAGGCGCTGACGACGCTGATTCAGCCGTGGGGCAAGCAGTCCTACGTAATCTCTTTAAGTAAGGTGAGCCTCTGTTGCTTCCCTCCTCCTGTATACAAGGTACCATTTTTTGTCTTTATGCTTCAATATCTCTTTGTACTATGTAATATGATGATGTTATATATACCTTGCATTATCTTGGCATCACTGCTTACTATTCTTTTTCAAGCATGTGAATCTATGAAAGACACCCCAATACTGGAGAAGAACAAAAGTTACTTACCTGTAAACTGTGGTTCTCCAGTAGTGGTGTCTTTCATAGATTCACATGCGACCCACCCTCCTCCCCTCAGAGGCTCGCCTCTTCTCCTTGACTCTTTGTTACTCTTATGCTATGAAAATCTGAGGGCCTGAGCCTCTGAGGAGAACATTCTGGAGGGTGCCAACGCCTGATTGGCTGGAGTTTGGACTATTCACAATAACTGTAATATGTTATAAAAGTGACAAGTTTTTTCTATCTAAAAGCTCTATGATTCAATGCTACTCTATGGTTTTTTCTTACCCATCTATGGTTGTGTTATTGCTACATTGCTATGTTATGTACCGTGGGACTCCCACTTCGACGACGGGGAATATTCAAGCATGTGAATTTATGAAAGACACCAATACTGGAGAACTGATGTTGACCTACAGTAGTAGTGGCTAGGCTGGGCTGGCTGGGGCTGGGCTGGGCTGGCTGGGGCAGAATGGACCTGATGCAGAGCTGCACGATGCCACCTTTCCATGAGCAAGTGAATTGCTGAGAAAAATCTCCTGGGGGTATTCACAAGGTGAGGAATATGCAGTTAGAAGGATCCATCAGATAGGGTGATATTCCACAATAGCAGACTTAGCTCACAAAGTTATGTAGGTTCATAACTTTGGTTAGGTAGGATCATAAGGCATGTGCATTAAAGAAGCAAACACTAGGCTAATGAAAAAATACCTGTCAGAATGTCACATTCTGCATCAAAAATTAATCTCCGGGCCTAAAGGGATATGCTATAATGACCAAAAAGTAAGCATTTATAAAAAAGTATATGCAGGAATCACCTAATGATGCTCTTCAATGTCATTCCTTCCAAGCGGACATTTTTTAATAAAAGCAGCTCATGTCAAGGGATACAGGCAGCTTTTAAAATAAAAAATGTTCTCTTGGAAGAAAAGGGAATCCATGCTCTGTTTTCTGTTGCAGGCGTTTATATGCATTAGCAAGAGGCAACACAAAGTGCAATAATAACATAAAAGGCTTAGTACATCATGTCGGTCATCCTGGAGGGCCAAAAACGTTGCTAGATAGCTAGCTGATAAAGTATGATCAGATGCCTCCCTTCTCGTTTGTACGTAAAATAGCAACTGTGTTTCTCAATCAAATAATCTTCTCCTGAAGAAAAAGGGGACAGATGTGACGCAGAAGACTGACTTTTTTTTTTGTAACATATTTTTTTTTACATTTTCAGATTTAATATACCGTACATCATTCACAACTTTCCAGCAATTATGGCATAAAGTACAGTATGCGGTACCACACACCATTTGTATATCCTGACGTAGACTCATCAGAAAAATTATATGATCAAGTACGAGCCCGTGTGTGTATCCCAAGGATACGAATGAATAATATGTCATGTGAACAGAGGAGTAACACAGGTTTAAACTAGGAGAAGGGCATAGAAATTCACTTCCGGACCGCGTAACCGAGTGTACAAGCTGTCGTGTGGGTGTAACGCCTCGAAGAATTGCGCTTAGACCTCCTCTTAGGGTCGACCACGCAGAAGACTGACTTAACCGCACATTGTTTTATATGGACTTTTAATCACAAGTAGCCAATGACGTGTAAATCTGGACATCTTGACAAAAAAGCACCACGCATGTACTTAGAGTTATTATTGTGATCTACAATGCAGAGATGTGAAAGACCTTCAGAAGGGTTACCTCAATGAATCTACAAGAGCGACTCAAGATCCTTCATGGATAAAATTATTTTTGTTTTTGTTACTCCCCTGTTGAGTTCCAGTGAACAGCCAGAGGTCATGAAGCACATTTTCATGTCGACCAGCCAATGAGTTACTGGAACACACAATGGTATTGCATCATTATAAGTAGAATCTAAAAACACAGACTGCAGAAAGTGGCCTTCTTTGGAGTGGTGGAATGCTTGTGTTCATGCATCAATATTTTCTGTGGCACAAATTTTTTTTTACAGAATGGTGTCTGGAAGAGCTCCTATATATTCGCTATTTCTAGACATGTTAAGACTATAGGGAAAATAAGTTTTTCTGGGAAACTGCCTCTCCACTCAAATGCCAAGTGTTTGGCTTTTTAGCCAAAGATGGCGAAAGGGATAGGGCCTTTTCCTATGCTAAGTAGAGTTTGGAGATTTCACATCTTCAGGGGTGCTATGCTTGAAGACCCGGTCTTGGAAAGGGACATCTTTGAATGCAGCCCTTTCATGGTAACATGGATGACTCCAATTCAAAGTTTGCTTTGGCTTGATGCAGTTTAGTAGATTCCGTGCAATACAGTCTTAAGAGCCTGAAGCTGCAAAACTCAAATCGAGGTAATATATGCAACGTGTCTATTGTTTTCTTCATCACTAGTCATACTGTTTTATAGGATGCAAGCTACTGGACAGTGTGTGTATCCAGAAGCGTTTTTTCCAGTATCCACTTTTGTCTTTTAAGGGGTGACAATGCCTCATTCAACTTAAGGACAAACTGTTAATGGCTCTTCTATCACCCAAGATTCAACTAAAGTTTTTGAGGCAATGATTGGCTGCAACAGCACTTTTAATAATTTGATTTGAAAGAACTCATGAAAAAGGTGTAAAATAATACACCAAAAGGTCAAAATGGGGCTAATGTTCCTGAGGAAAAGGAGGCAGGTGTCTCAAGTGGTGGAGAGTGCCTGGACCAGAGTTATGGATACAAGGAACACAGAGAGTGGTAGGTGCAGACGCTCTGTCCGCACGACGAAGTTATGAGTACGCTTTAAAACTGCACCTTCACGCCACTCTATGTTGCCATAGTCCTTCAAATCTTAAGTCGGACCCGGAACGACACACACACAGTAGGTAGCACCTAGGGGGACCAACTCAGTGTGGGGTAGTTTGTCCACTATATGCTTTTTTGCCCTGATGAAGCACCATGGATCCCTATGACCAGAATAGGCGTGAAACATGTCGACACACTTGTGAAGGAGTGACCGGAGTCAAGTCCCTCCCTCGAGACGATAGGAGACTTTCCTACTCAGTCTCATCATTCAGACTATCAGGATTCCTTTCAAACCCTGAGGTAGCACTCACCTACTATAGGTCATTATCCCTTGAAGGGCAATCCCCTCAGTAAATATAGTGCAGCATCTCCCTTATCAGTTTTATCCTTTATTCACACCCCACCACTTCAATTCACGAATCACATCACCCGCGCTCATCGCACGTCAGCCTCTAAAAAGATCTCCGCCAAAGTGACACTTCGGGGGACCCGTAGGGCATTGCAGCGCTGGCCCTACGAGGAGCACTGCTCTATTATGAAGCATGAGAGGGGTATTCCTTGGACAGAGTGAATTAAGTACAAACAATAGTTCTTCCACCACAGACCTCAATCAGTCCTTATTATCACATTCATTCGTCCATACCGAGGAAGATTGAAATACATATAGTCAGAAAATAAACAAAACAAAATTATGAAAATCTGTCTACTCCTTGCCGACCGAACCCGGGGACACACATCGATCAAAACCCTAATTATAAGAGGGAAACTACGCTGGTGGAATTTCTGCAAAGAATCTAAATAAACACTATGGCAAGATTGCCAAGAAAGATGTAGGAAGTGCAGACTTGAAATTGAAAGTGTTCCATTTTAAGAGTGTTCTACACACCATATATGGTTTTTTTTTATAACTTAACCGGACTAGAATAGTGACATTCTACAAATTAGAAAAGAAAAAAGCCCAAATAAATGAATGATTAACCATAGGGCCACCCTGATTTTTTATAGGAGTCTTCCTTCTAACAAATTGAAATTTACTGGCCTAATATATGGATGATAGCTTGCCTCACTAAGAAGAGGTGCCTACCTGGTCATTTTGCAAGCCTTTTTTTTTTTTTAATAATAAGAGAGTCAAGAGTTTGGTCTTGAAAAAGATGGAGATATAATTTACCCATCGAAACGCGTCGACGCTTATCTAACTACACAATCCGCAAACACGGGCGACAGTCAATGAGTACAAAACACTAAAGTACCGGGTTCTATGTCCTATGTACTGTTACTGCGGATGTGTAATTTTCCTAATGACATATTGTATCTGTCTGTATTAGTGACTCATTTTTTAATGGTTTTTATTGATTGAAAACTTGTTTTATTATTGATTTTGGTTTTTATTTAAGATTATGGTCTATTAATGTTAAAAAATTATGTTTATTAAATCTTTTTTCTTACTGTATTTTGTATAATTAATAAATTAATCTGTGAAGACAGATTTTCATAATTTTGTTTTGTTTATTTTCGGACTATATGTATTTCAATCTTCCTCGGTGTGGATGAATGAATGTGACAATAAGGACTGATTGAGGTCTGTGGGGAAGAACTACTGTTTGTACTTAATTCACTCTGTCCAAAGGATACCCCTCTCATTCACTTTACAGTGCCCTACTCCTTTGGCTTAAAAGGGGCCCCTCTTTTCTTTGATAAATGATAACGATTATGAAGCATGACATCCTCTAGGGGATGTGTGAGGGCAACATAAACAGCCCAGCTGACTGTCCCCATCCATAACTCTGGTCCAGGCACTCTCCACCACTTGAGAGACCCTGCCTCCCTTTCCTCAGGAACATTAGCCCCTTTTTGACCTTTTGATTCATCATAGTAACACAGGCTTACGGACCTCTTAATCAAGCTTCCTGACCCCCTGTACCTCTTTATCTCTTAAAAAGAGGTGTCTTCTCGAGACGTAAATTATTATACTTCATAACTGCCTCTCATGTTTTCTGCTATGTTGTAGGGAAACGTTGAAAGTTTCTCCCCAAGGCAAGAGAGAAATTGCGGTATTTCTTGTAGGAAAAATCGCAATGTCCTGTTGCAGGAAATAAGTACCATTCTGTGTTCATAGTGTTTTAGAAAATATGGAGTTTACCTGTTGCCATTATTTCAGGGACCTTACCATAAGTGAGCAGAAATGAGGATACTCTAGAGACAACAGTGGTAGACAGACATTTAGATGCATGTGTGAGAAATAAGTCTTCAGAGAAAAACTGATCAGTCATATTTCTCAAATTAAGAGCTCAACGGTGTCAGAATGATTTAGTAGCAGAGGCTGAAACTGAGCCTTCTGTACCACAAAGCACATCCCAGAAATTGGAAAGGTAGGTTCCAAAGAAATTTGGTTGAGCCAGTGCAAGAATCTCAACCTTTCTCCATCTTCAAATGCTACTTGTGTCAATGCTCAGAAGATTCAACTGAGGTGATTTAATCTGTAAATGTGTACAGCTGGCTGATAAGCCTTTCCAACAGCTGCTGAATTATGTTCCTTTTACTTACTAGCAGAGGGACAATACTTTCCAGATTCTGGGTGACAGAGTGGATTTTACTGCTGCCTGAAAAGTCAATGATGTGCCAGCATCCGATGGCGTAATCTAGAACCATCTGCATGAATGCTGCCACCACGGTAAGAAGCAGATTGAAGCTAAAGTCTACTGAGTTAGCGTATGTGGCATTGTAAAACTAAAGCATGCAAAAGGCTTCTTGGAGGTCGCACATAAAGGCTCCCTATTACGGAACTAAGCTATGTGACTGTACTTCTTGTGATGTTTCAGTTTCAAAATCGATCTGTATTTAAGTAATGAACATACTCACCTATTACGAAACAGCTCGAATAACCATTTTTTTCCTATAGGCAGTATTTTCTCACCACATTGCTGAATAGTAACACTTAGGCCTCTTACTACAGGAGATAATCTTTCAGAACACACCTAAGCTGGAGTGACATTTGACTGCGTCCCAGACTCTAATTTTGAGCAAGCAAGCAAGCATTGGTGGCAATCTCGTCACATCTGGAAAGGTTAATATGCAACCTGGTGGCAGGTGACGAGGCAGCAGAAGGTTGTCTTGGGCCAGGTATTTTTGTGATTAACAGTTCGGATTTGGAAGGAAGAAATTATTGACCGCTTATTTCATGTGAAATTATCAGGAATATTATCTTCAGTAGACTTCTGAAAAAGCACTTAAGACAAGTAGCCTAACTTGTTCTACGCCTTTTAGCCTAAGCATGCGGGGTGCTGTTTCACTATTGTCAGTACCATGCAAGAGGTAAATTATTAAGGCAGATTTGTGCCTCACTTGCTCAGGACTGACTCTATAAGACAGCTTTATGATTAACTTGTGTTATACGAAGATCTGCAATAACCACTCCAGCCTGATAAGTTGTTTGACAATCATTCGTACTGCCACTGAAACAGACTCTGCTTCCACATTAACATCGTCAGAGAGCAACTGTAGCAATGCTTCAATCCTATCCCATTTCTCATATTAAAAGCAAGCAGTATTGGCAAGTCTTGGTGTGATTGCACATAAGCTGCAAACTTTCTGTAATAACCCATCTAAGACTGACGATCTGCATTGGCCATTGTACTTTGCTTGAAAGCAAATGTTTTTATCAGCACAAGTGAATGAGTAGGAACCGCCTCTAAGAAACAGGATTAGCTTCTTGTACTGGATTTTCTTTTTGCAAAGGGAGCACACATAAGGTAGGTCGGAACCAAGTTCAAGTACCAATGAGGCATTACGAAGGGAACAGGAGGAAAAAGATGAGTAATGCCCTTAAAGGAAGCGTTTACAACAGGGGCCTCGAAAAGAGAAGGCTGATCAGGAAGCCTAAGAAAGGCTGAAATGGCTGAGAGGTAGCCCTTAAGAGTGCCCAGAGCAGAGCCCTGCTGGGCCAAAAAAAGGAGGAACAAGAGAACCTCAGAAAGAGGGGCAGGAAGGGGATCCACAGCCTTTGTTGTGCACCAAGCCACACATTTGTTCCATCTGCAGGCGTATACCGTCTTAGTGGAGGGATGCCTGGCTGCCAAGATAACATCACAGACTTCGGGTGGAAGGTTAAAGGCTGTCAACTGTCGCCGCTCAATCTCCACACAAGGAGGTGGAGGCTGGACAGGTTCCGGTGGAGGGCCGTCCCCTGCTGCTGAGACAGAAGATCCTCCTGAAGAGGCAGTCGGATCGGAGGATCAATTGCCATGTGTAACAGCTCTGGATACCAGACTCTCCGTGCCCAATCCGGAGCCACAAGGATGACTTAGGCCCCATCACACTTGATCTTCTTCAGCACTCTGGTCAGAAGTGGTATATGCGGAAAGGAATATAGAAGACGCAACTCCACTCGCGAAGAAAAGCGTCGCCTAGGGAGTGCCGCCAAGCAGAATTGCTGACATTGCGCTTTCTCTTCCGTGGCGAATAGATCTAACCAAGGCTCAACCCACTGCTGAAAGAGACCTTGCACCACCTCCCAGTAAAGACGCCATTCGTGATCCATCATGCACCTGTGGCTGAGTTCGTCCGCCTTGGCGTTCAGGGAACCTGCCAGGTGTTGAACCACCAGGAATATGCCCTGATGTTCCAGCCATGTCCAGAGACGGAGAGCCTCTTGAAATAGGGTCCATGACCCCACCCTGCCCAATTTGCTGTAGTACCACATGCCGGTGGTGTTGTCCGTGAACACCTGCACAACTCTTCCACGGACAGAAGGAAGGTATGCTTTAGTGCAAGACTGATCGCCCCAAGCTCCAGAAGGTCGATGTGGAGCCCGAACTCCGCCGGAGACCAGAGGCCTATGATCTCCGCCTTCCCCATGTGACCGCCCTATCCCAGAAGTGATGCATCAGTCACCACTGTGAAGTCTGGTTGGGGAAGGAAGAGGGATCTGCTGTCGACCCAATCCTGGTTTGTTAGCCACCACTGCAATTGGTGTGAAGTGCCCTCTAAAATCTGAACGCAATCGGACAGGTTCCCCTGTGGTGAGCCCACTGGAACTTCAGGTCTCACTACAGAGCCCACATATGTCATCAGACATGGACCACCAGCAGGATGCAGGAGGCCATGAGGCCCAGTAGCCTGAGGGTAATCCTGACCGAAACCCGGGATAGAGGCTGAAAGATCAGAACCATAGCCCAAATATCCTGGAGGGGGATAGACCCGAAACTCCTTAGTGTCCAGAACCGCTCTGATGAAGAGGAGCTTCTGAGAGGGAGTCAGGTGCGACTTCAGCACGTTGATGGAGAACCCCAGTGAATGCAGGAGGTCGGCCATAGTCTGGAGGTGGGAGACGACAGCCTGGGGCGATCCCGCCTGCAATAGCCAGTCGTCGAGATAGGGGAAGACTGGAACCTATGATCTGCGCAGTAGAGCTGCGACCACCGCCATCACTTTCATGAACACCCGAGGGGTGCTGGTAAGGTCGAAGGGGAGCACAGAAGACTGAAAATGCTCATGGCCTACTGTGAACCGTAGGTAACGCCTGTGGGCTGACAGGACGGGAATGTGAAAATAGGCGTCCTGCAAGTCCAATGCTACCATCCAGTTTCCAGGGTTGATGGCAGACAGGACCTGAGCTAGCATCAACATTTTGAACTTCTCATTCCAGGGAAGCGGTCTACGTTCCTGAGGTCCAAGATAGGACGCAGGCCTTTGTCCTTTTTGGGCACCAGAAAGTAGTGGGATTAGCAACCACAACCTACTTCTGGGGCAGGAACTTGTTTGATGGCTCCCTTGGCCATGAGAGCCATAACTTCCTGTTGGAGAAGGGCCAGATGATCCTCGGACATGGGATGGTGCTGAGGTGGCATGGATGGAGGGGTAGTGTTGAAGGGGAGGGAGTAGCCCCTTCGGACTATTTGCAAAACCCACCTGTCCGACATGATGGTGCACCAATGGGGGAGGTGATGGCGAATCCTGCCACCCACTGGTGATTGGTGGCCCTGAAAAGTCGGACTAGGAGGGTTTGGTGGCTGCTGCAGAGGGGGCTGTGTTGGAGTGGCCCGCCCGCTTGCCCCAGAACACCGGCAGTGGTTCTCACGTCCCCAGCCGTGCAGGAGCTGGACAGCTGGTGCCAGCCTGTGGCTTTGGGCGGGACGTGGCGGGGCACCCCTTCCGTTGCCACAAAAGGGGCGAAAAGCAGACTGTGCAGGTTATTGTCATTGTTAATTGTTTTTTATAGAGCGCTTAATACCGGCAGGTTTCTAAGCACTATGAGAGGAAAGCTACAGTGCGCCCAGGTGGGTATGGCCCCTAGCTGAATGGAATTAGGCCCAGGCTTCCAAGAAGAGGAGGGTCTTCAAATCCTTCCTAAATGATAGGAGGGCCCTCTCAGATCGAAGATGAAATGGGAGCCTGTTCCATAGTTGTGCAATGCAGACGGAGAAGGCCCGCCTTCCTTTTTTCGTGAGGTTGAACCGCGGGCAGGATAGTTGGTTCCCCGTGGAGGATCTTAAAGAGCGGCTTGGAACATACTTCACAAGGCGCTCTTTGATGTAACTTGGGGCTTGTCCATGTTGAGTCTTATGGGTGATACAAAGTCCTTTAAATTTGGTCCTTTGCTTGATAGGGAGCAAATGACGTTTTTGCAGTAGGGGGGCAGCCCTTGTAGATCTGAGGAGTTTAAATCTATCTGGCTGCGTCATTCATTACTACCTGAAGTTTTTTTAGCAGATTATCCGGTAGCCCAATGTAAAGCGCATTGCCGTAGTCTAGCCGAGACAACATCATAGCGGTCACCACCGTTCGCATGGTAGAAAAAGAGAGAATAGGCAAAAGTTTCCTCAGTTTCCTTAATAGGCCCACACATGTGCCAAAACGGTGGAAACTTGGTTAGACAGGGAGAAATTAGCGTCAATTTTTATACCCAGGCTTTTTACCACTGGTGCTGGAGACGGAGTGTCTCGCAGCTCCAGTGGCCACAATTGATAAGACCATGGGTTATTATATGTAGTAATGGCCAACACCTCAGTTTTATCCGGGTTGACCTTTAGTGAATTGAGAGTCATCCAACTAACTACGAATCTCAAACTGTCTTGTACTCTTGCATGGGCTTGGGGAGTATTTTCTATTTGTAGGATGATTTGGGTGTCGTCAGCGTAGTTAAACATTTGACACTCCATTCGGGCCAGGTCCATCACCAGAGGGCGCAAATAAATGTTAAACAACAATGGTGACAGAGCAGTCCCTTGGGGAACTCCACAGGTTATGGGCCCTCTGTTGGACACACAGTCACCCATCTGGATTACTTGGGTGCGGTCCGTCAGGAAGGAGGCAATCCATTGATGGATCGTCCCATCAATGCCTATGTCCCGGATTGTGGTCGGAAGTTGATCATGATTGACCGTGTCGAACGCGACCGACAGGTCTAAAAGGACCAGGGCACACAGGGTTTTTTTTTTTTTTTGGTCTACCGTAAGCCTGATTTCATCCAGTACGGACAACATCACTAGCTCCGTGCTATGGTGAGCTCGGAAGCCAGCCTGCCTGCCCCCAAGTAAGTGATGGTCTTCCATAACCCCTGATAGGGTTTTAAGAACACATTGTTCCAGGATTTTGGCTATAAAGGGAAGTTGGGAGATGAGTCTATAATTTTTCATAATAGCAGCATCGGCTCACACTTTTTTGAGTAATGGAATTACTCGAGCTTCCTTAAGTTTTCTGGGGACTATCCCTGTTTCCAGAGAGAGATTAAGCAGGGAGAGGACTTCTACCTCAATCGCTGGCAAGGCTAGTTTAAAAATCTTTGGGGGGCAGGGATCCGCAGGTGAGCCCGACTTAATCTTCGATGCAATGCAGAGCAAGATGTCTTGGTCCAATTTAGGAAAGGTGGAGATAGGTTCCATTATATACTTGTGAGACTTTGCCCTTACCAGGACCTGTGAATTGGTAGGGGTTTTATGAATATCAATGAAGATATCTTTATCTGAGAAAAATGTCAGGAACTTATTGCATAGTTCCCGACTGGTAGGGGTTTCTTGCATTTGTTTTTGGCTGAGCTCTTTTAAGATTTTAAAAGTTCTTTTTGTTTATTGTCAGCAGCCAGGATCCTGGATTCATAAAATTCAGCATCCCATTTAAGGATGGCTATTTTGTAGCTGATAAGTTTGAGCCAATATTCCAGAAGTGACTGTGGCTCGTAGGTTTTACGCCACTGTCTTTCATAGTGGCGGAGGGTACGCTTAAGCCCCCTTAGCTCTTCAGTGAACCAGGGGGCACCCTTCCCCTTATTTCCGCTTTTATTCTGCGAGCTGGTGCCAATTTATTAATAGCCATAGTCAGTTGATTGCAAATAGCTTCGCACCTAACTTCAGGATCCTTAGACCAAGTTTCCCTGGGAGCCATAACTCGTAGAGTTTCTCCCAAACTATTGGCCTCAATTTTATTCCAATTCCGCACCAATTTCCATCTGGGCGGCAGACGGGGAGACCAGCTAGTTAGGGTCATTTGGAAACAGATAAGGTAATGATCGGACTATCCGCAACGGGATGTCTCTACTAGGTTAACCAGTGACTGCGTGGACCAAACCAGGTCTAGTGTGTGATCTTTCCCGTGGGTGGGAGGGCCTACCAATTGGTGCAATCCCAATATGGCCATTATTTCCTCCAACTGTTGGGCTTGTGCTTCTCTGGGTAGCTGGTCCCAATGATAGTTGAAATCCCCTACCACCAGAAGCCATTTGAACCGCGAGCGTAAGTTGGTGACAATTTCAGTGAGATGGTCAATGAACTTGGGGGGAGCTCTTGGGGGTCGGTATACAACAACCACTGCCATACTCATGGTATCGGTGTAAGCTTTAGCTATTAGTATATCAGCTCTTTCAATGTTTTCTCCTGTTAATTTCCCCATTGTCAACTGTTTTTTTATATAGAATTGCCACTCCGCCTCCTTTTTTCCCCATCAGGCCTATTGTGCCATAAGGCATCATAGCCTGCCGGCAATGCTGCCACTATGTTTGGACCAGAGTAATCGTTAAACCAAGTTTCAGTAATTGCCAAGATATCAGGCGAATCATCTTGCAGTAAAGTAAATATTTCGAGGCAGTGCTTCTGGAGTGACCGCATATACGAGTATCATGACTTTCAAGAGCTTATTCCGGTTGGAATTATTGCCTTTACAGGTATGGGGGGCTGTGATCCTTCTGTCGTCACTCAAATGTGTAGTGAGAATACCTTCTGTTGAGAGCCGGCTCTTAATTTGCGGCTCTAGGTAAGGTGTAATATGGGTCAGCGCGCGCAATTCCGCACTAGAGTATGCTAAAATTTGTCCAGGGGTCCTGACCCCTGGGCCCGTTCGGGTGCGGACGGGCACAGATGGGCTTGCATTAGGCACGCCTTTGGCGCCCCGCTGCGCACGTCTACTGCGCGACCGCTCCAGCGTGCAGTTTTGTGCGCCTTGCGTGTCTCGCCCCACCCTGACAATCAGGCCAGCTGACTTCCATCACAACCACTAGACCGCAACTGGAAAGCGGAAGTGGTGGAGAGGAGTCTCGTGCCTCACGTATATCCCCAAACCAAATTCAAATGCAGTTATAGTTTTAAAAAGTAGCAGCGTGAAACATTTCCCAAATTAAAAAAAACAAAACAATTAAAAAGGTTAGTACACACAATATGAGGGTAGAGGCTATAGATACCGCACTTTACAAATGAAAAGTGTTTTTTTTATATGTGATTCTTACAGTGCAGAAAACCAAGGAACACTCCCCTGTATGTTCCTCACCAGGAACAAGTCCTGTCACAAAATTGCATACAAAGGGGTTCAGCACTGTTCAAAGAAATGATTAAAAATATTAAAATGTCCAAGGCGTCAATATGTTTTTCTTGAAAAAATATTTTTCTTTATTGCATGATCACATAAGCATGAAGAGTCATGGTCACATAGACATGAAGAATCTTGGCCGACGCGTTTCGTCTCTTAAAAAGAGACTTCTTCAGGGCTAATAAAAGAAACATACATGAAATATAATTAACTCACTGTTAATGTTAGTGACCGCACAGCACCGGAGTACTGTAGCAAGACCTCTCAAGTCGGGTGGCGGAGAGGCCTTAGGACTTGGCCATAGCCCGCGAGTCCTTAAAGCGATCTAGTGCGTTGTCTGCCTTTTTGCCGAACAGGCGATGGTCATCAAAAGGCATGTCCATAAGAGTGAATTGGATATTCCCCAAAAAACAGTCAACCTCAGCCAGGTGTAGCGTCGAAGGGCTACCAACGTGGAAATCGTCCTGCCTAGCGAGCCGACGGTATCCAGTCCACAGCGAATTGTAAACTTTGCTGCGTCTCTCCCCTGTGCAACTGCAGGGGAGAGTACGGTCCGGGCCTCCTCGGGGCACTGGGGCCAGCAGCGCAGTATTGTCCTTCAAGAACGCCATTTACTGTATGGTCTGTGAAGGACTAGGGAAATCGGGGTGCATCAGGACTAGCTGCACAACCAGATAAAGGTAAAAAGATGCTAGCGGGGTATGATATTTAGATTAACACCCTTGTACCTTCTCTCTTTATTTCAAATGGCGGGATGGGTTGTCTCAAAAAAAGTCTGCAAGCAATCAGTAAGTTCAAGGGGGAGCAGGATCTATGTTTTGACTGTAACCACTTCTTATGTTCGGCAATGTTTCATCTCCTGCTCGTGGATCACCTACAGGCGCATGAGGGCACATTTATCACACAAATTCGAGTGCAAGCACCAAAGAGACCCTGGCACACTGTTGGAAGCACATTTTGAAATAATTATACAAACTAAAAGGCCATACAACCTATCGGCATGCAGGAATATTGTTGAACAATTCTTCAGATCGAGTTTGGTAACTGGGGATATTCTTAAGGGGAGGAATCAGTAGTTAGAAGCTGACATCAGAAAATAATTGTATACATCATAAAAGTTGTTATGATTTTCAAAATCCAAACAACACTATGTAAATATGCAATCAAGAGAGGATTTATGTTTTAAGGTTCAATTATATCACAATAAATATTGTACTGTGAAAAGAAATCAATGTACCTTGGTACTTGATCTTTGATTAGGATCTTCTCTAGACTGCAAAGCTCCTGCCCCAATAGATGGCAGCTGTGTCTGAAATACTGATATGCGACCGCCTGTCGGAGACATCAGTTTATAGGCTGCCTGCAGAGCAGGGCCTAGAGCACTGTGGGTCTCCCTTGTGTTGGTGAAGAGATTTGGTAAGGCATTCAATAAATCCACAATAAGCTGTAAAAAACCGAAACTTGTTTATTGACATTCACCATTTTCATTTTTAACACATACTTGGAAATGACTAGCATCAATTAGCACTTCATATCGTTTAACAGAACTTACATTAAGAGATGGGTAACAAAGCCTTTAAAATGATTAAAGAAAGAGGACGTAATTTTATCATAAATGATATAGCTTACACAACAAAACAGACCAAAATTGAAAGTTGTATTACTGGAAATTAATAAGACTCAAAACAAATGACAATTATTCTATTATATATCTCACATAATTGTGAGTGAAACTATAAGTTCCAAAAATTGTAAAATATAGCAAAAAAGGTGCAAATTAAGATTTTAAAAAGTATACATTTATATGCTGAACTAAGAATTGTACTATGTAATTAATCATACCTCTTTGCTCTCATGCAGATTAACAAGTAAACTATCTGGAGTAGGTAAGAAAATATCTATAGGGGAAAAATACATATTTAATTAATGGAACAAAACAAAGGAAGAATAAAAATCACATGTAAGATTTCAAATCATGTCTATGACTATACATATTTCATGCAGGATTCCTGTTGGAGAGCATGCAGAAACTGACACCAACTTAAATACACACAAAAACCCTCCCAAAAAAACACAATATCAGTTGCGTGAAGACTTTGAAAACTACTGCAAAATATGTAACTCATAAAATTACTTCAGAAGTTCACTCACTTTCTATATTCATTTCATACCTTAAAATTTCAAAACAAATGTATCAACATTAATAGCATTTCAATTAATAACCATTTAAGAGCCCAAAGTTTGAAACTTCTTTGAAAATGGTGTGTTGTTTGATTTACCAATACATTTATAATGGAATTATCTTAATAGTGACTAGTACCCTCTCGAGAACGCTGAGTCGGAAGGCTTAAAATGTGACCATTAATTACTACCTGCATGCATTCTAAGCCTTCCTAAACTAGGGGACAGTGCAGAGCAAGGGCCTGAATCAGACAATTTGTGAGAGTCTGGGTACGGATGCTAAAAAGAAAAAATCCCACAGCTGGGGACTAGCTGCTATGCACTCTCCTTACTCACTCTTTTTGTGTCCTTGCCTCCAGCGAGGGCACATCATTTTAATTAGATCATATAATAATTGTTAACTTCATGAACAACAAGGAACAGTGCTTAAGAATCAGACTTAAATTAATAAAGTCTTCAAAACGAAAGTAATCTTTCTTTTGCAGTAAAATATAAAACAAAATCTGAAGTATTGGTGAAAGAAAATGTTAGTCTAAAATTACTAAACAGCAAGTAGCATGAATATATGCTATCATATTTGAACATTAGCATATTCACTGGAATGTTGATAGTCTATTAGATTTTGAAGAAAGCAGTATTGGTTGCTACAAAGATTTTCTATGTCCCTCTCAAAAATCAAGCTAATTCGAAGCTCTGGTATACCGGCAAACAGAGAACAGTTCAACAGAAGGAGAGATAAAGTAGAAGGCGGGAGCAGGAAAGAGACAGAAACTGAGGGTATACAAGAATGACATACAGCACAGCCACAACATTATAACAGCCTTAATGACATTGGAACTGTGCAATATTTCTAGATACTAGAAACTGTCCGTTTTAAGTGCTACCAAATGGGCTCTGATAAAAAAAGAGGATATTGGCAATGGGTAGCGTCATTTGCTGCCTCACTGGTCAATAAAATAAGATTAGCGTGCTGTGTTAATGAATAAGTGTAGAGAGTGTCAGGTGATTAATCTGGTTCATAGCTAGGTTTTATTCACAATGACCCTCTATTGGACACTTACTCATTTATTTCTAGGATAGCTTGCATCCAACCATGTTGCTCCTATCCCACCCTGGAAAGCAATTTGACCACTAAGTCCCCCGCAGTCAACCCATTCATTTTTAGTGTCTTTTTATTTTTAAGGTTCAAGTGTCCTGTTCTTATGTTGATCTGTCGTGTAGTTCCTAAAAATACATAGGTTTTGCGTATTTGCTGGACAACATAAACGAAGGGCTTGGTGCCAAGACTGGTTTCGGGCTCCCCTGCAGAATATGTCAGCCTATAGACCAGCTAGCTCACAGAATTACCATAAGCTCCCTAACCTTACCAAGGAGCAAATAGTTTCTGGCAACCATCGACCATGACAACCCTTGACCCTTCAGGGATTGTGGAAACAGTACAGTACTTTTCGCTCAGTCACTCGTGCTCACCTAGCCTCAGAGAGATGCACAGAATAAACATTGGGGACGTTTTCAATAACCAGTGTCATTCTAGTATACAACATGTTTGCTGCAACAATCATAAGACATAAGCAAATGTAAAAGATTACAAGCACCAACAAAGTAAATAGAAGGTAGAATTCTACCATGGTGCTAAAACAGTGAATATATGCAGGCATATAAACATTACAGAAATCAAGCGTACACCTAAGATGCGGACCCTACCTAAGTGTACCTTGCATTTGTGTGGGTGTAAAGCCAAGAATCCCCTAGGAAAGAGCCAACCCCATTACCTGAAAGGAGAGAATGAAGGGCTCAGTCTTGGTCTCAAGTTGGACACTCCGCAAGAGATGTCAGACCACTGCGTGTTGGAGCTTCAGCGTGCAGGGACCTCAGTGTCTTGTGTCAGTGTGGAAGCGTCTCCTCTGGTTACATGGTGAAGTTACAGTTCTTTTATACCACAAAGATAGCCTTGGGGTTCCTACCACAATCGATATGTTGCGAGTATGACAATGTAAATGAGCCTAAATCAATAATTGTAACTATGCCAAGTAGTTATGTCGCCCTAGGATGAAGATGACCATGACTTTTATACAGAGTATGTTAATTCTATTATGTAAGTCATGTGTAGGATTTTACTAAGAATCCTCATGCATAATAAACAAGGCTCATTTCAAGGAAACCAATGAACATTTATTCAGCACATAACTGGGTAAAAGGTCAGTGCTAGAACCGTTATGTAGAGCAAGATAGGGCAAATGTAGGTGAAAGGTCGCTGGTCGCTATGCTACGTAGCCCAGGTCAGTGAACATAACAGCTCTGTGCTATGGACGTCCCTAACATTATTTATGGCTAAAGAAACATTTTTTGTCAGTTTTAGGTTGCTTGTTGTTCCAGCTCCAACCTTGCCTATCTTTTCTCAGTGTCCTTTAGAGCACAATCCTTTTAATGAGAATCAAGACAGAAAGAGCGAGACACTATGATGAAGGCCTTTCAACTCAAAACATTCCCATTAGGAAGGTCACTACGTAGTAATGATTATGTTACTTATCCGGTTAGCATCTGTTCGTGGCATGTAGTGCTATAGATTCACTTGCTCTGCATACCCCTGCCATCTAGTGTTGTGCTCAGACATGTGCAACTTGTTTTTCTTCACAGAGGTCTTACGAGTCAACAGGTATCAAGACTCTTCCTATGACTGGTAATGAGCATGGGCGTCGGCTCCATTGTTAGATTGTTTTTGAACAGTGGGTTAGGATGAAAATGGAGCATAGGAAAGGAAAGAAGAGATGACAATGCAAAAGAGAAAAGACGACTGCAACAACCAGAGGCTTATGGAGAGGAGGGTGGGTGCATGTCAATCTACAGCACTATATGCCATGAACAGATGTTTACACAGTAAGTAACTTATTCCGTTCGTGGCATGTCTACCTCTAGATACAATGGTCTGCATAGACAGTAAAGCAGTGCTCATTTAGGCGATAGCTAGCCGGGATGTCGATGACTGAAAAAGAATTTGTAGCTTGCCCCACATGTGCTTACTGTCATGCTAACACGTCCACACTGTTTAGTGAACATGTGTGTTGTGGATTTGGTAGCTGCTTTACATAGGTCAACTATGGGGATGTAGACCTACGGAATTTTCTATTAGGTCCTAGGAAGCCACGTCACAAACGTTTATATTATGCTGTCTACAAGATGATTTGGAAAATATCACAACAAGAGGCAGCAGAAAGATTACGAGAAATAGATCGTATAAACCTAGAGAAAGCTCTATCAGTGGTCGTCAATGGGTTAACGACACTAACCTACAGAATATATTAACTGCGCAACATTGCATCATCTGCTATCGATGTACTAGAACAAGATTTGTCCATATTACAACACAGGCACTCACAATTGTGTTCTATTATGTTGTTAAGCTGGATGCTGCAATCTTTGCCGTTTCATAAACAGCACGTCTCTGTTTTCCTCGTACAATCTGACGGAAAAGCAGATAGAAATGGCACAAAGGGGAGCGAAGTATACAATGCTGCGCATTGAAAAACTGGACAGATTCTCCTTTACAGTGGTAGAGTCACCGTCCACAGAATGGTTAATCCATGGCCACATAACTCTTCCGGTCACTACTTTTCAATTTCAATATTGCCTTGAACAAATGCAGGCAGGCAGATATGAAGAAATGGGTAGGGAATTCATCAAGGTATCTTGGGAATTACCGTACAGATTTCGATGCCGGAGTGGGGAAAAAGAAGTGTTTCTAAGCGGTACAAACTGCAAGAATACTTTAAGTGGATCACTTATATGCCAGGATATAATGCTTCATGGGGCCTGTAATGGTTCAGTAGCAAACTTATCCTGTTACATAAAGTGTGCCCCAGCTGCCGTGATCACTTCAGTGATCAGGCTACTTTCAAAAGGTTATTTGATGCTGAACAATCAAGGTTGCTGTGGGATGCTTCCGGGCATCACATTTCTGGTAACTGTGAGTTCCAGGGTTACTTTCTGTATGCAAGTATTGTTTCCACCAACATATACAGTCAGGGAGGCGCTGTTATGGGCTTCACTAAATGTTTCAATACGGGTTGATACTTTGAGCAGAATGAAAGCCATGCTTGTACAGAAACCCGTGCTCTTAACCTCTGCTTGAGAAACTTTTGATCTTCAAGTAGCAAGGTCTTTGGCAGAGATACAGACACTTATACAACTTGCCCTTTCCATTTTGCAGAAATGGTAAATCGTATCTTTAACATGTCTGATACGACAGGCATTGTTCACCTACTTAGGACCATAGGTTCTGGACTATTAAGCACCTTTCAGACGGTCCTCGGAGTTATACCAAACTTTATACACTCAGTATTTGGAAGCATATTTGGAGGGCTGCCGCTGATCCTGTTTCTAATAGCAGGTGTCATGATTGTCGATTTTCTGCTACGCAATGGACGTCCTAGTCACCAAGAAGATGGAAACAGTACTCCTGGAGAGAAAATACCGTGATTGCATGGTACAACTTCTAGGCACACCTTGCCTAAGAGAACTAAGTGCTTCTTGGTTCTTGTCATTTAGACCAGTCTGGATGGACTGCATCTTACCTGTCCTCCGATGCCTGTTTTGCAGAGAAGAATGCTTGTTGGATCTCTGCCTGACACTCCCATCATGTGCGCAACCGGACGTTGATGCTTCACTGGACCGGATAACGGCCCATGTTCTGCAGTGTCCCCTGCGTATTCCCATGTTTATGGCGGCATTCCTAGAGCCACCACAGATAGTATCTGCTCCTATTGGTATGGACACCGGCTCCTCCTCCGACACCCAGGTCTTGGATGGCTCACAGCCTGCCCCAGCACAGGCTGTGGACAGTACAGAAGATCATCTGTGCTAAATTTACATAATATGCGAGGTGTTATAGGGACCGCCAACTGCAGAGGCAAGCAACGAAAATGTAGCGTCTACCAGCCAGGACACATAACATCTCACTCATTTGGCCCGTCATGTGCTGGGGAAAAATTTGACTTTTGGAAAACAAACGGAAAATTGGAACTCCGTATCAAAATTAAATTTTTTGTGCATGCATGGCTTTCAAAATCCTTGTAGTAGTTCGAACTATACCTACGGACATATTAGAGCTATAGCTTGAGTGTCAATTAAAAAATGTTACCTATTTTTAGAATTTTTTTGGGAACCTTTTTTTTTAAACGTTTTAAACATTGTTTTTAAGCATAAAAAGAAACTAATGTTTTTTTACTATTGGCGTATCAGTATCTAGTCAGCCTAGTAGCATGTTAAGAATTGAACTATGTTGTCCATTCGGAAGAGGAGTGGGTGTTATATTCCATATAGGTATTATAATATAGGCCCCGGTAATCTCATTACCCTTCACCTATATTCTCTCCCAACACACTTGTCACGGTTTACGGGGACTGACCTTTTACCTAGATATTGCGCTGCATTCAGAACGCCGGTTTTTCCCTATTTCGAAATATTATGCATGAGGATTCTTGGAAGCACAGAAGGACTACCATCTGTATAAAATCCATGTACAAAGTTCATGCCCAATGCCATCCTTAGGCCCACACAGTAATGCAGCAAGGTAGGACCCCTGGGGAGACCTATGGATATATATGCATCATATCTTGCTAAGATGAGCAGAGGAGACCGATACTTCCCGGCCGACACACTGACCAGAGACGCTGAGGTTCCTGCATGCAGACACTCCAGCTCGCAGTGGTCTAACATCCCGCGCAGGGTGTCCAATGTGAGACCAGGACGGGGACCCACAGTCTCTCACTTCAGGTAATGGGGTTGACTAAATCCTAGAGGGATTCTTGGCTGAACACCTACATACATGATAGGTACACTTAGGTACATCTAGTTAGAGAGACATTGTAGGCGTACGCATCTTTTTTCATGTGTTTTATATATACATATGTATTCATGACTATAGTAAGATGGTAGAGCTATACGATCCATTTACCTTTATCGTACTGCTAATCATTTATATCTTATACTGTCCAACGGTTGTTGCAGCTCATCTATTCTACACCAGAATAACAACTGTTCAATAAATTCTTATTGATAACACCCAGCCTGTTTATTCTGTGTATTTCTCTGAGACAGACTAAGTAAGCACGAGTAACTGAGCGAAAGGTAGTATATTGTTACCATGGTCCTGAGGGATCAGGGATGGCATGTTCGATGGTTGCCAAGAACTATTCTATCCTTGGTAAGAGGAGATTCTAGTGGCACTGTGAGCTAGTTGGCACAAGAAGGCCAACATACTCAGTGGGGGTGATCAGAGTCCGTCTAACAACAATCCTACAGTGTATGTTGTCTAAACGCGCAGATCCTGTATACTTTTTATAGGAACTTGTCCTTTCGGCAAGGAGGTCAGGACTCCTCTTAATAATCTTTGGATTCAAGGCCTTCAGCATGTCTGCTCTCTCCGGTCAAAGTACTTTTCACTGCAGATGAGCCTCTCAAGGTAAACCTCCAAAAAGGTGAAAGCTCCACCACTGCTAGGACCTCCGGATCTAGCAGACCAGGGGCAGTCTTAATACTAGCCATCTGAAGTGAACTAGGATTTGCAAATATTGAAGCAATTACAATCTCTAGACTGAGAATACTCCAACATCAACACTCTTGATACAGTGGCATCCAAGTTTCTGACACAGTGGCTCACGTGCAAAAGGAATATGCTACTTACCAGTATGCATCTGTTCTTGGCATGTAGAGCTGCAGATCACCATCTGGTTCAAATGGAGGGCCCATTAGTCTTGTGAGAACGATGTTAAAATCCCAACAGGTGAGGGTGGCACTCTGGGGGGAATTATTCTCTTAAGGCCTTCCATGAAGGCTTTTATGGCAGGTACTCTGAAGAGTGATAGATGCTGCCTATTTTGTAGATATGCTGCTATGGCAGCAAGGTGTAGTCTAATAGACGTGTAGGCTAGGTTGCAGCTTTGTAGGTGTAGTAAGTAGCCAATGATGTGCTGGATAGACACATCTAAGGGATTGATGTTTTTGTTGTGACAATTGGTCACGAAACGTTTCCACTTGGCTGCGTAGAAAGCTCTAGTGGTAGGTCGTCTAGCTTCTTTAATGACGTTCATACAGTCAGGGGGAAGATTAAGGTAACCAAATTCTAGGATTTCAGGTGCCAGATCGCAAGGTTGAGCTGAGCTGGGTCCGGGTGTCTGATCTCTCCACGGTTCTGGGTTAAGAGGCGTGGAGAGAGGTGTAACTTTTGGTGCGGAACTACGGAGAGTTCCAGCAATCTGGTGTACCACGGTTGTCTGGCCCAAATCGGAGCAAGTAGGATGAGAGTTAGGGAATGTTGCTGTAGTTTGCGCACCACTAATGGAATGAGTGGGAGAGGCGGAAAAGCGTACGCAAATCTGCCTGACCAGTTCATCCATATCGCATTGCCTTTGGACAATGGGTGTGGATATCTGGCGGCGAAGCTTGGGCATTTGGCATTTTCGTGAGTGGCGAAGAGGTCTATCTGTGGTTGCCCCCACATTTGAAAGAATGGTTGAAGAACTTGTGGATGAAGTTCCCACTCGTGGATCTGTTGTGTTTGACGGCTCAACAGATCTGCAATGGTGTTTTGGACACCTGGGACATGTTGGGCTAGGAGAAAAATGTTTTGAGGTATGGCCCACCTCCATATACCCTGTGCTAGCTGAGAGAGCTGCAGAGTGTGTGTGCCGCCCTGTTTTTGGATGTAGTACATGGCTGTCATGTTGTCCGTGCAGACTAAGACAGCCAGCCTTGCCTGAGAGGTGTGTTTGAAAGGCTTTTAGGGCTATGAATATGGCCAGTAACTCCAGATGGTTGATGTGGAGTAACTTTTGTTGAGGTGTCCACCTGCCCTGCATGGTGTGATGTAGTAGGTGAGCTCCTCAACCGGAGAGAGATGCGTCCGCAGTTAGAACTATATGAGGAACCGGCTCTAGGAACGGTCGCCCTTTGGAAAGGTTTTTGGTGGTCCACCACTGCAGAGAGCGATGGGCGCAACCGTCTACCAACACCAGATCTGATAATTGGCCTTGAGCCTGGTTCCATTGGTGTGCTAAGCACTCTTGGAGAGGAAGCATCTGGAGTCTTGCATGAGGTACTATGAATATGCAAGAGGCCATCATCCCTATAAGTTGCATGAACACTCGGGCTGGAAGAGAGTGTTGTGGTTGAAATTTGGCGCGAAGAGCTTGTATGCTTGCTATCCTGGCAGGACTGGGGTAGGCTAGCACTCTTGAGGTGGTTTACTGTGAAGCCCAGGTCGTGAAGTAGTTGGATAGTGGCGGGAGTGTGTTGTACACACTGGTTGAATGAGCTAGCTTTTATGAGCCAGTCGTCCAGGTATGGGAAGACGTGGATGTGTTGTCTTCTGAGGTGTGCTGCCACTACTGCTAGGCACTTGGTAAGCACCCGTGGTGCTGTGGTGACTCCGAATGGGAGTACTTTGAACTGGTAGTGCGGACCGTCCGCTACGAATCTGAGAAACTTCCTGTGAGCGTTGTGAACGGGAATGTGGAAATAGGCGTCCTTGAGGTCTAGGGTGGCAAGGAAGTCGTTCTGGGAGAGCAGAGGAAATACCTGCTGGAGTGTGACCATGTGAAAGTGGTCTGAGTGTATGTATTGGTTTAGGGGTCTGAGGTCCAGAATGGGTCTGAGAGATCTGTCCTTTTTTGGTATGAGAAAATATAGGGAGTAAACTCCCGTGTTTTGTTGGTGGGTCGGAACTGGTTCTATTGCACTTTTTGGAAGGAGGGAGATCACCTCCTGCTTTAAAAGTGACAAATGTTCCTGTGACATTGGGCGCTGTTTGGGTGGGTAGATGTTAGTTCTAGACAGTAGCCTGACTGAATTATCTGTTGCACCCATTTGTCTGAGGTGATGGTAGCCCAGACAGGAAGGAAATTGTGGAGTCTGCCCCCGACTGGTGTGGAATAGTCTGGGGGAATGGAGGGAAGTCACTGGGTGGGGGTGGAGGCAGAGTGGGAGGTGTTAGTTTTGCCTCTGCCTTTGTTGTTGTTACCCCTGTAACTGCCGCTTTGGTAATCCCTAGTGAAGGTGGATTGGGTAGGGGCCTTGTAGGAAGTGGAGGCGCTGTCGGAGGAGTAGCCTCTGGTGGTGCTTCTAAAGGAGGAACGGCGAAAGGAGAGCCTGGGAGCTGGCGACTACAAGACTCCTTATCTGGCGGTGGAGCCTCACCTGATGCCTGGGAATTTGCACGTTTCCTCGCATTGGAGACTACCAGGGAGTCTAGTGGTGCGGGGCCTCTTATGTAGGTTGGATCTGTTGGGGCGGCCTTATATTTCTTCTCAATGTGAGGGTTGATGACCCTAGCCCTAACTGGGTCTTTAAAGACTTCTGGTGCGTGCTTAATAACACCCTTAAGAATGGGCAGAATTGAGGTGGACCTCTGTGCAGTGTCAAATGTGTCTAAAAGGAAATCCTCCTCCACTGGGTCTGTGTGGAGATCAACCCCGTGGTAGTGGGCAGCCCTATAGAGTAGCTGGTTAAAGCCCATTGTGTCCTCTGGGGGCGAGGGTCTGGAAGGGTAAAGATCGTCCTGCGGGACGTTAGGGACGTTGTAGTCGTCCCATGGGACTGGGGAGCCCGTAGGAGTAGGGTCCCCTGTTGGTTGGTCGTCCGCTTCCGTCCCCTGTGTCGTAGCAAATGTCATCATCATCCTCATCTGGAGATGGAGTGGGAGAATGATGGGGTGGCGGTTGAGGAGGAGGAGTGAAGGAATCCTCAAAGGGGAGGTGGCAAAGTCTCTCCTTTTTGGTGGTGGAGCTCGTGCAGGCTTGTCCAGTTGTCTTTTTCTGGTGCTAAGCGTAAAATGCCCAGTCTTTGGATCCTTTACGAGGGTTTTTTGGTAAGGATCGGGTCGAAACAGTTTATCGGTAGGGGCAGATCCTTCGGTGCCGATGGAGTCGGAGCCGTGGGTTTTTTAGGCGTTGATTCGGCACTAGTTCTTTGTTTGGAACCGTGGGGTTTAGAAATGTCTTTTGTCTTCCTCGGTGGGTTTCGGCTTCGAGGCTTGGGAGTCGAGGCTCTTCGGTTTCTTGCTAGGCTCCGAGGATGTTATCGGTACCGAGAAACCGGTGCCCGTCTTCGGCGCCGAGTGCTTCGGTGTCGAGCTCGGTGCGGACGAGGAAAGGGCCGCCTTCTTTTTCGGTGCCGGTGTCGATGAGCGTTTTTCGGCGCCGAGGGTAGGCTGGCTCAAGCCCGAGCTGCCTGAAGGCTTGGTGGGCATCTTAACCGGGACCGGAGGCGAGGTATGGGAAGCAGTCTTTTGGTGCATACCTAGGCCTGAAGGCATGACCGAAGCCTTTTTCAATGGCGTGGAGGGGGGTTTGGGGTCGGGGTCGACGTCTGTACTCATGCCCCTCTGTGCCAGAGTGATGTCCTCGATGTCGAAGTCATCAGATTCGGAGGCGCTGACGAGGCCTTCTTCGGTGTGCTGTTGGTCCAGAACATCTACGCCTTCTTCGAAGATGTCGTCGGGGATAGAAGTCGACGAGTGAGCCATTGTTCTCCTTGCTCATCGGTCCCGGAACGTCTTCTTCGATCGGAAGGAGGCGCAAGCTGGACAGTCCCTTGCCTAGTGTTCTGGAGAGAGGCAGAGGTTGCACACCTCATGTAGATCGGTGTGGGGAAACTTCGACCCACATTGAGGACACTTTTTAAATGGCATCCTTTCCATCAGCTAGGACAGGAGCCCAGGTAGGCCCGAAGGCCTTCGTCGACGACCGGAATCGAAGACTTGGATTGTTGAGAGTCGCGTCGAGTGTTGGAGAACGCGATCGAGACAATACCGTTGAAGGGGGAAGGATTGCGTGCCGAACAGGAAAACTGGATCGGTACCAAACTGGAACGGGAAAAACACATCCGAGCCCGATGGTGGAAAAAAACAATTTGAGGATGGAGCCGAAGCCCATGCGCAATATGATCCAAAGGAGGAGTCACATACCTCGTGACTTCAAAAGACTTTCCAAGAGAAAAACAACTGCAAACATCCGGGCCCAACACCAGATGGCGATCTATGCACAGGGTGTAATCTGCAGCTCATATGCCTCGAACATAAGGTTGCCAAACGCCATCCCTGCACAGGGGATCTGAAATAGCAAGAATCCTTCTAAGAGGTAAACATCTTCAGGGTTATCCTAATCATTTGCTTGGTACGGTGCACATCAATTAACCAAACAAGAACTAAGGGTGGACGCACAGAAGGAATTATGTGAAGAGTCAAGAACTCTGAGTCTAGAGGAACAACAACTGGAACAAAAATGGTGACCTTGAAAACCTCCAAAAAGCAGAGTATCCTTCAGAGGCCAAAGGTTTGAAATGGAGTCCTGCTCAGAAAAATGCCAAACGGATTACAACGTGCTTGACCAAGAAGGGGAGATGAAGGGATTAGATGAGAACATCTAGAGAGCCTATCAATCTGCTTCAATTGAAAAGTACGGCACAGATGTCAAGGATATTGGCTAACTGTCATAGCCACAGGCAAGACATCAGCTCAGCCTGCTCTCAAGATGCAGGATCTAAAGAAAATCTCAAAGTGCCCTCTCAGTATTGTTATAGTATTAGATAGGTGCGCAAGTCACGTGCTTCTCGGTCGACTGAGGGTGCAAACCCCAAATTCCCAGACATAGAACTACGTACCTTTATTCAAGAGGAACCCTACAAGAGGAACTAGAATTGCCAAACAGTGCCCCACACAGAGTACAAAGATCCTTGGACAACTAGGTGGAAAACTGTCCCCAAAGAGTAGAATGAGCGCACAAGCTCAAGTGGTTAACAGGGATCTAAAAAAACAGAAGCGATCAAGGAATAAGGTGGGCAGCCTACAAGGTGAGGTGAGGTGAATGGCATAAGATGCCTCTGAAGAAAGAAAAAAAAATAGAGCACTAGAAAGGTCAGAAGGATGGATTTGGACACTTCTCCTGGATGCAGCGCAGATCAAAATGTTTGGCATAACAACAGAACATGAGGTTAAGGTAGACTCACTTTAGGATGTAAGTGGCCATGGAATACCACCTAGTCCTTACCCAAGAAGCGCACAGCCAAGATTCCCCAGAGACTCAAACTGAAGGTGAAAAGGCATGTTCAAGTGGCAAAGATTCAAACAGCACAGTGACGATGACAAAAAGTGCTTTGAACTGTAACCATAAGATGTCCTCCAGGGGGAGGCTACAGACAAGCCCAACACAGGGCAGAAGTCTCTCCAAGGGCTTTCATAAATCTCTATAGATAGACCCTAGGGTTGTCACATGGGTTGCACCATTGAGAATTTTTTTCAGCAAATCAGAAGGGGGCAAGTAGGAGTTGCAAGGGTAAGACACTCAACCTATCAGGCAGCTCAAGTGGCTGCTGTCTGGAAGAGCAATGTGCTTTGTACCAGAATGCAAGACATGCCAGTACCACAAGCCACCGTAAATGTAGAGGCAAAGATGTGTGAAAAACCTCTTGGTAGACAACCCAGCCGAAAAGAGGACAAGATATATGTATCAAAGAAAACCAGTTGGAGGCCGTACAATGACCAGAGTAAGTTCTCAATGAATGTCACTCAATTAGCCAGATCCTCAGAACTTTGTAAAGGGCAAAGAAATCACTCTATTACGCACCGCAAATTTGAGCACAGTTTAATGAAACATATTTAAAAGCTCTATTACCCTCAAATTATTTTGAGTTCTTGAGTACGTAGCATTTATATTCTTTTCATACTTACCATCGATGTCTGACACAATAAACATTTGGGGCTGTGATAAACCTTCTTGCAAGTTATAGAAATGAACAGTGCTGTCAAAGGTTATAAACCCTATTCTTGTTCTTGAATCACCAGGCAACCTTGAAACAAAGATAACTAGAGTTAAAAATGTCACTTTCGTTTACATTCATTGAACAAAGCAATTAAAATAAGGAAATATAAAATGTAATGGCAGCCCTTGACCCCAAATGAGGTAGGACATCAAACATACACAGCTGGGGGGCGCTTTGAGTCCCTACAATGTAAAAGGTTTCATTATGGCAGCTGGTCACTCAGTTTGTTTTTTAACTGTGCTGTTGCTACGCAGTGACCCATTAAGGCGCAACCGTGACTTATTAGCAGTGCTTCTAGAGTTCAAGATCAATACAACAAGGGAATTATGCTAAAACTGGTTTCTAAAATGGATGGGTCTACAATTTACAAATACTTGGAAGAATAGCATGCAGCAGATTCACATACCAACTCAAATGCCAGAATCCAAGCACATTCAGATGCTACACAGATACCAATCTACATACATAAAGCACGTCACCCACTCCCACAATGCTAATTCAGGCACAATCAAATTACACATGTATGCTTACAGGTAGATAAAGGAATGCTTTCGCATCTGAATGAATGGATAAATATGGGATGCTAGGGATTTAAGGATAAGCAGATGCGTGGGTGGATGAATGTATGATGTGTCTGTAAATGAACAGATGAATACATTAGATGGAGGCAAGAGGAGGGTCAGCAAAAAACCTATAGAATCAGCTATAGGATCACAATGCACCCTGTGCATTATATCCTAGGACACTTCTGTCAAAGACAAGATCCCTTTGGGCTCTTTTTTAAGCATACAGATACACAATACTATCATGCATACACATTATTATCACACAAGCACTATTCAGATCACCAACACCCCATAGAAACCAAAAACATAATATAAAGAACATACTATATATTGTGATATATGTGATCCTCATAGGATTCAAAATGTACAAAGATTTTTTTTAAAAGAGAATTTAAAAACATATATATCATCAATATACTTCAAATAATCACATAGGTTAAAAACATATTTGAAAAACAATCTGGGAGAATATGACAAATCTAAGAGACATCAGAAACTTGATATATCAAATGAACACACCAAGTCTATATACTTGAAAGCCAATAGCCCTGGTTCATCACTTTATCGTGTTTTTCCTTCCCTAATGGAACCCGGTAGTGCTTGGGTGCTCAATCGACACAAAGCGACGCGTTTCGGTGGTATATTGTGATCCACCTCCTTCAGGCTTAATATACACAATTCAGTGTCTCCCAACACAATCCGATGGATAATACGTCAATATACAGCAGGAGATCTGTCTCTTCCTCTGGTATGGCTGCTTTTCTCTCTAAGCCACACAGTATATAGAAAGTAGGGGTATATGCGTACTCCCTTTGATTGTTTCTTCTTTTAGTTGTTGAGTATAGATGCAAAAATCAAGTGAATAAAAACGGACTAAACTTCACTAGTACCCTTTATTAAAATTCAGCAAAGAATGACCACTGGAGCTATGGCGTTACATTTCTTATATTAATATATGCTCCTTAAGAACTTTGACACCGCTCATCCAAGCGTGTGATGTTCCTGATCGAGATGCCAGGACATAGAGTCTCCTGGCGTGCTCCAAATTCCCCAAGTATTTTTCAGATTCAGATTTACAAATGTAAAAAAACATTAACAACTGTTAACCGCACCTCCATAAACTCAGGCCCCTAAATGCTACTTACTTCATAAAAGAGGGGCCACCAGCTGAGATACCCAACTACTCACCCTAACCCTACCTTCATTAATTTATTCTCACTTTTCCTCTGAAGCCCTTTCTGAGCTATCTTGCCACATCCATACACAATCCTCTATGAGCACTCCTGGTACCTATTCCTCTCAGACTGGTCCAAACCCAGTGAGATTTCTCCTCAGTAAACTCGAGCAATGCAACTAATCCAACAGTAGACTTTGCTCACCACCTCTGCTGTCACACTAGGCAGAGCTGCAAACTAAGCAAAACCAGACCCAAAACCTGGACTACCAAGTGTTTCACAAACAGCAACTAAATATCTCATCCACATTCCAAGACAGTAGGCCAATAGCCTAACAAAGGACATACAAAAGATAAATCTTCACTCACTCTCAGATGTGTTACCCTACAATATCAGACAGACAAGGGAGAAGAATTTACATCTGAAACCACATTCAAAAACCAGCACATAGTTGTCCTTCTTTGAGTAAGACTTGGACCTTAGCTGGTGACAAGCTCATAGCTTCCAACCACCAATTATTCCGTCCTGGTAGATAAGTTTTTGCTGCACCAGAAGATGTACTGGGGACAACCCCATAAAATGAGGTGGGCTAGTTGCATATGGTCTATAAATGACTGTTTTCAATCTTATTGAGTGTAAAAGTACACTGCTATGCTAACATTGACTACTACGGGTTCCCAGCAGGCAGGGAATAATTAATGCTTTGGTTTTATGTAACATCCTATGTTGGAGAACTGGGACATATGATAATTAAAGATTGTCCACCTTCTCATTCAGAATAAGAATCGATAAACCAAGCAGCTACTTCAACTTGACCATAGTACCCACCTGACAGAATACTATTCAAGAACAAAAATTTCAAAAATAAGAATTTTCATCTGAAACCACATACAAAAACCAGCACATAGTTGTCATATGTCATGGGAGTAAGATTATCCTCAAGAAACACAACCATTGAGATCTAGTAACTCTTAAGAGTCAACAATAAGCAACTACTAAGCATGCAGTAATCACATGTATCTGATACCGAATGTCCATTTCACCAAAGAAACTTTGTTATGATACAATGTTATGAGAACATACACCAATCCCTGAGCATCATCCAACTCTCTCTTTAGAAATCAACCAAACAGGAACAACAGTTGTGGGCTGGTGGTGAACATACTTCACTAAATCTCTTTCCAACCCAGAAGGTGATCACTGTTCTCAAGCTGTGACATTCTGATCTCCTTATCTTCACAAATGGCCGTGTTTACCCAGGCACAACCCTGTTTTAGCAGAGGCACTTGTGAATTCTATAGAGAATACGTCAATAGAACATAAAACCCCTGCATTGTCAGGGACGAAGACATTTGGTCTGTTAACCAGGACTATGCTGGACATCTGGCCTCTTCACGAACATTGAAACATTTGCTTTCATTCAAGTGCTCAATGGACAAAAGCTTGATGGCAATCACAGAAATACCGCCAATTGATATGGTGCAATCACCACATCATCAAATTTAAACTTGACCTTCTTTTAGCATTCCAAGCTCTCTCTGAAACCAACACAAAAATAGCAGTTAGACCATTGATAAAATTAAACCAAACTGATTACTAGAAAAAAATCTGCCCCTTTTCACTGGAAAACATAATTGTGAGTGAAACAGTTCAACAGTGGCTAACGGTAGCCTTCACTATGGCGATTCCTCTCAAGGCTTAGCCACACACCACAAAAGGAACAGCCTATGGTTCAACAGTTGTGTAAAACTACAAAAGACAGAAATCCGATGGCTCAAAATATAAGTAAAATTGTACAACCTCAATGACAAAAAAACGACTCCAAAGGACATAACAATTCTACTGACCCTCTGTACAAAAGAGGAAAAGACCCTACTACAATCAAAAGAACAGTCACACTGGTTGCCCAACCAAAGAGCTCTCTGAGACAGTCAATGAATCCTGCAACCTTAACAGAGCCAGAGCAAGTTTTAAACACTCTTGGGGACTCTGTGATGCTTTGGTAGCACACACCACTGAAAAAGTAGCCAATCTTAAATCTTCTACCAAAATATAAGCAACAAATTCCAATCTGCACTCTTGCAAACAAGACTGGGTACCTCAAATGCTCAACCTGAACTGTGCTCCTATAGCATACTGACTGAAAAGGAATGCACTGAACCAATCAGAGAAAATCCCTGCCATCCAAGCTACTTGAAAACTATTCTCTGAGAAGCCCCTGATGACATTCTGGCAAGAGAGATCATCACCATTCATCCCTCCCAATAGGCATATTCCTATATGAATTTGAAAATGTTTTCATTTAACTTTTTTTTTAATTATTTTTTTTTTATTCCTCATTTACTGCCATGGTTCCAGACTACTGAGAGCCTACCACATGGGTAACAGAACTGCGCTGGCACAGACTGTTCATTTAACTTGTACTGAATAAACATGGGCTTCCCCAGGCTGTCCCAACAGCTACAAACTATTAGCAAATGGATGCTTCTTAAGTAAACTCATTAGGAAAGAAGCCTTTTCCTATATGTCATCCTTTGTAGAATAGCACAAAATAAATGAAAATATCAAAAAGTAATGGGAATAACTAAAAACTTACTTTTCTAGATTTTCCAGCAAAGACTGGCAGACAACAGCTAAATATCCAGCTTCTATTGCATTATGAGAGACGTCCATAACAAAAAGATACACAGCAGGCTGAGGGGGGCGAAGCTGGAAAGAAAAAAGTAAATGAAAAAGTAAAACATGTCACTAGTAATAACGATTCTCTTGTGCTCATTACAAGGTTTTAATCATAGTGGCTCATGAATTTCTAATCTCACACGTTCCTCTACTTGTGGACTCGTGGAACCACTTTAAAGGTGCTGGAGTGAACCAGAATACAACCCAGATTAAATAGGCAGCCCAATCTCCAAAAATGTCTGCTCTTTTCCACAGACCGCAGTTACGTTTCCTCAAATCATACTAAAGATTGAGAATTATAGAAATGGGTCACGGGTTTGGTCAGGAAGAAGGGCTGTAGGACTGAGTGTCAGAGACACTACAGTGAATGCATCTCATCTCTCTTCACCCCAAAATTCTCACTTACCAGAGCATTTCAAACCATGCAGTAATACAAACTAAAAAGAGACCTATCCTTAAGACATTAATTAATTTGAGGCAAAGGTCTTAACATAGCATAACCAAACTGAGTGTTAGATCTACAGAAATCATCTAGCGTGCATAGGTGTTTGGGAGGCACTTAAATTGAAGCTCTGAGGTTTATGTCCAGCAGAACTGGCCGAAGAAAAGCCAGACAGGCTTCCTTGGCCCTGATCACAATAGTGTAAATCACATTCTTGGAAGATCTGAATGATTTTTAACAATCTATTTAAAATCTGAGAGCTCTTCTGTCCTCTAACCATATGAAAAGAACACCCGTAAGTACAGCATTTGGTCTGTATGGCAATCTGAGAGGACCTTCACTTAAAACGAAGTATGGATCCAAAAGGTGGGGTTAAATGTGAACTCCTGACATCCAATGGAAGTCCTTATCACCATAACCTTGTGGAAGACACATGTGATTATCTCTGGACAAAAATAAGTAATTTCTTTAGGTACAGTACTATTCCCCATGAGTTGTAAAATGGTACAGTGACAGATGGTCCACTTTTGCCATAAGTGTCTCAGCCTTCAGAAGAGGATTTAGGAGAAGTGATTTATGTATTGTGCTACTGAAGTACGAAATAATATTGTATATTCATACCAGGGCTGTGTTTTCAGTTCCAAATAACAATGCAAGGATGTCAGGTGAGAATGTGACACCTCCTAGCCCCAATTGTAACTTCACTGTTGCCACAGTTCTACAGTCTTGACATGATAGATAATGAACATGCTGGAGTCATTCCCAGTCATTGAGGTGTCAGTCACACAATAGTTTTTAAACAGCAGTAATTGATAACAAAAACCTGAAAGAGTCATACGCATTTCCGCTTTGGCAACCAAATAACATCTCAGGGAAGAGAAGAAGAAGAGAGCACCATACCAAGAGATAATCATACCTCAGATTATTTCGCACAAGTGTTACAGGAGACATAGAAAGTGTATGTCTTGAATGGAGAGTACGGTACATGTGAATCTATGAAGGAAACCAATGCTGGAGAATTGTTACAGGGAAATCACAAGTTTCTTCTCCAGCAGAAGATCTTTCAAATATTCATGATTGAATCAGAACAGAAAGCAGCAAGCTGTTAAGTTAAAAAGAAGAGCGATTAGGCAAAATGCACCGTATAAAACCGTATTAAACAGCAGAAAGAGGCTCTGATATTTTAACTGCTGCTGCAGAACTGCTTGTCCAACTGATGATTCTCTGGACATTTCTGTATCAAAGCAGTAGAATTTTATTAAAGTATGGCAGCTCTTCCATATTACTCTCCTGAAAAAAAAGTAAAGACACCACAACATAGTGTGCTTCTGTCAGGGTCAACCATACAGTCATACATGCTGTCACTGTATTATCAAGATGATGACCTTTCTGTCGATGGCCAAAAGACACAAACATTTGAAGTGGTATTCTAAACTTAAAGTCCTGTCAATGTAGAACATGAGGCATCTATGGATATCCAAGGAATGATGTGCCCTCTAAAGCATATGTTGGGTTTTGAAAGAATGGTTTCAAAATTATGCTTGTTTGGATAAACGTTGAATGGCACGTTCGGTATGAATTTAGAAATGCTGCACAACGCCACCATGTCTCAATGAAATCTCAGGAATGGGTCCTTAGTCAAATGCTTGCCCCCTGTTCACCATGCAGGCAGATGTTAGAGCATTTAGAACGGCCATTTTTTGTGAGAGACGTTTGTCTGCTTTGTGTACAGGTTCAAACTGACTTTTCATTAGTTGACTCAGCACAGTCTTGAGCTTCCATCTGGCTGCTACAGTCGTCATGTGTGGGTAAGCAGTAAACACTACTTTTAGGAACTCTTTGATGATTCTTGCAGAAAATTGTGATAAACTGCCTGCTGTTCTGCCAAACAATGAAATGGCAGATACATGATCTGCAAGAAAAAGGCCCTGTTATGGTAGTTTTCCAGTATTGCCTTTTTTACACATTCACATGCTTGAATCATCTCCGTCACAACCTCAGATGCCCACCATACCATTTTAATAGCAATCTAATGTTAAAAACAGCCCATTGGCTGTTAACATTGTTACTTAAGTAGCCAAAACAGAACCAAACATCAGCCAATCTGGTTCAAGAAGACTAATTATACAACCTACAAGGATCATCATTTCTTAGCAATAGTGTGAAGGATTGCAAATTTAGTTGAGCCTCTTGAAGGGAAGAGCGTGGGTCACAACGGAATCAAAACATTACAAAGAACTACCAGAACAGGTAAGTAACTTTTTTAGGTCTCGCGCCTAGCGTTGCAGTGCTCAGCACTGCTCGTGCAGCGCGAGACCTCTTGAAGGGGGTTTGGAAACTGACCTAGGAATCGCACACGCACGAGCGTTTGCTTTTCCTTTTGGCCCATGCTATTGGCCTTTGCGTGCATCTTTTTTTTTTTACAAAGACAGCACGCAATTGGCCAAAGGCAGGCGCATTGCTCCGCCCAGGGCCTATTGGTGTTGGTTACCCGCACCGCCGGCCATGTGGTTTCAATTATTGTGTCCAGACACGGGCGCGATAATTGAAACTACATGTCTCGCTGTGGCACGTGCGCACCACTCACGGGCTTGTTTACATTATTGCTGGTTTCTCTGTCGAAGCTTCCCCGCCCCCCAGAACTCCCTCCCTTTCCTAGCCCCCCTCTTCCCACATTTTCAAATAAAAAAAAAAATCGAATCCGTTTGAACCTCATTGGAAGGTAAAGTTTTTCCAAAGTTTTTTTACCAAACCCGTAATACAAAAAAAAAAAAAGAATCAGAATGCCACTGTATGCATTTGCAGCGTTTGATATCCACGTACATTTAGGAGAAGCTGTTGTGCGTGCTGTAAGTACACCCTTTCCCTCACACCCCCCGGGCCCCACAGGCTTCCTCTGGCCCTCCCACGCCCGCAGCTCCCGGCGCTTCAGCAGAGGGAGACAGACAGACAGAGAGGGACCGCAGCGGGAAGCGCAGGTGCAGCTGCATCCGGACTTCTGGATCATCCTGGCAGCCCACCCTCATCCTGCGGGGTGTGGGGCGGAGGAGGGAGGGGGATCAGATGAGCCACGGAAAGTGCAGAATATCAGGGCTCGCCCCCACTAAGCACTGCAGGCATCGCTCTGTCCGCCACTGCCGGACACACAGTCAAGTACAACTACCCAGGGCTCCGGAGATGGGCCAGTGAGGTAAGAGAGCGCCTCACATTTCTGCCCGGGATGACTCTTCCCCACCCCCCAATTCTTTTCTAGTCAGAGGGGCTGCCAGCCCAGCTCTGGGGTGCAGCCCTACGTGAAGAATGACCAGGTTAATCAGAGGCGCCGCTGCTGTAGCTGAGTTCACAGGTAGTTCTTGGCTTGGAGTCCATCATTTTACATCTCCGGCTGAGTTTGGGGGTTCATGCTCTAGTTTACTGACTCTTTCGAAGAATAGAAGTGGATTTCGTAGAATTGTGTGTGAAATAATGCCTTAGCTCTCGCCAGGCACAAGCTACCCGGATACAGGAAGACATGTCACCGGGCACGGGCAAATGTCTGAATACAGGGAGCTGATAGCTGAGCTCTTCCAAACGTGTGAGAGAACAGTTTCCCTTCATCAGCTCCACGACCAGTGACATGTCTAGGTGCCAAAGGCAGGGCTTGACTCGAATCGCTATATTCTACAAAATGTCCAAGTGGTCCCCATACGCAGAAGGAGGAGCCTTCCACTCCCCCCCCCCCCCTCCAAAAAATGAATCCACTCCCTGGAATTCAGTGGTATTATCCTCCAGGATCTTTCGCTTTCACCCTCTTTGGTAGCCTCAATATGCCACGGAAAATGCGTAAAGACCCAATATTCCAGTCCATATTTTCATTGTACAAAGCATTGATGTATACAGCTGCTGCCGATTTGTTTCATTTTAGATTTTGCAGGACTACAACTCCCAGAATGCACCCCTGGTTATATGAGAACTCGATACTTGCGGTCCCCAATGACATGTAATGAACTGTCAATCATAGTTAGGTGTGCAGTGTGAGATACTGTACTCAGTCCCTGGGAGCAGCCCCATCATCTCTATGGATGAATGAATGCTACCCCTATCTACTTCCACGCGCCAAATATTACAAAATAGCTGTGCCCGCGCAGGACTCGCAGCAGGACCTGGTGAAGGCTGGTGCTGCTGGCTCCACTTTCATAACTTTCTAGGACTGTCACCTGATGCCATGTTGATAGGACGCCAGTCATGGGTTTTATTTTATTATGTTATTTACAGGGCGTGGTAAATATCGCGGAACTCGTAATCATGCCCCAAGTGGACCTGTGTTCAAACTTTTAATTTTGTGCGCTTGGCTGTAACGCCAGGTTGACTGAGAGTGGCACACAGGATCGGGGGCACTTAACAGCCAGTTGGTTTCATGTAAAGAAATAAACAAATACTCCATATCGAAGAATGTAATAATCCGGTAGTCAAATGAAAGCTCGAGAATGGAATGAGGTTGTCCTGCAATATATGGGGGTGGGGATGTAACGATGTGCGTTGTGTTTTTTGCCTCAACCATTTTATTGTGTTCCAGCACATTCTGTAGCCTAGCGCTGTTTTCTGCGGGTGTTGGAATGCCACTGAACTTGACAAACCATTGATTGAAACTGTATGTCTTTTGCTGGTGTTTAAGTAATAGGAGTGCTGCCTTGGACATTTTGTGTGGTGTTTTATGTTAATGGGTGGATGTGCTTAATGACTTCTCTGCAGTGGTTCCAAGGCATTAGAAAAAAAAGCATTTGCAATACAATAGGTCTCGCATTTGCGAGAGTTTAGGCTATTGCCATTGTAAATTGCAATGCCTTTTATTTATGTTTTAAAAACCAACACGTAAATAAAAGGCATTATCGTTTACAATGCCAACAGCTCAAACTCTCGCAAATGCGAGACCTATTGCATTGCAAATGCTTGTTCTTCTCCAGTACTGGATCGTTCATAAATCTACATGCTTGGATCATAATACCAAGAAACACAATATAAACAACACAGTAGCCAACAGCTTGCCCCCAGTGTCCCATTTCTCTGCACTCTTGATTCTAGACAGTACAATATCTGTTATTCCATGTTGTATCTTCTGTATATGTCCATCAATCTAGCTCCAGAGAAAAAGGGTGCTGTTATGCCACTTCTAGTGGAAAGGGCCTTAAAAGTAGCTTAGAGGCCTGTTGACTTTTGCATGACAAAAGGTTACATCCACTGCTACATCATGAGCTACTCCCTATGTAGAGGTATTTGGTAAGAATGTTTTCTGTTTTACATGTAGGGACTTTGAGGTGAAAAAACAAGAATTACCCTTTAGGGTAACTGTTCACGCAGAACCGGAGTAAGGGTTCCTTAATTGTAAAGGCTTGGATCTCTCTGACCCTTTTTGCCAATGCAAGGATCAGAACAGCCCTCCATGTCAAATATTTGATTCCCGCACATGAATTGGCTTTGCATCAGTTGCAAAAGACTGTGCCAACTGCCATGGTACTGTAGACTGTCTCACAGGAGAACATTTACTAAATAGTACTTTCACAAATTCTATAGTCAATCCTGTGCCTGGGTCAAACTGGTGGGTGAGAATGACTCTTGGGCACACCCTAAATCAATGTGGTAAACGTTTCCAGGGCCAGCCCTACCCATTTTGGGTATTTTCAAGATGGCAAAGTCTTCGTCCACACTCAACTTGAGTTTGGAGGGCTGTGTGTGTGGGGAGTGTACAATGGTAATCATAGTGTCCTCCCACATCTAACATTAAAATCCAGTTTGAGGCAGTCACAGTACCCACAATAAACAAGACGTCTGAAGGAACAAAAGCACGCTTTGGGGATGAACTAGAATTTTTCTGGTATCCTGTTTCTTTTACTTTCAAGTGTGTCCGCAGTGTTTTATGTAAAACCCAGAAACAGATGTGAGGGGGGACAAAGCATGTCCTTCGGTAACCAGACAGTGGATACACAAGAATTATCTTTACAGCCTGTTTTCTGCCTTTCAAGTGCACCCCAAAGTGTTATATGTAAGCCAAGCAGATTTGTCAGGCAAGCTTTGATGCTCAAGAAAGAAGTTTGGTCACAGCTCCCCATCCAGCATAATCTGGGAGGTTCAGCAGAATCTCCTCTGCCCATTCAGGTCAGCCTACGGTTTGCTCCTGCTAGGCATTTAACACCTTTTTCACATTTATTTAGGTGCTAATCAGTGGCTAGCAGAACTTTGCGAGCCAATACAAATTAGCCCCTAGGAGCTACAGACGATGAAAAGCGAACTTTATAAAAGTGACTTGTCCTTTTATATTTATTATAAATCATACTTTATCATTGAATTTGATTTGAATAACTATCAGAGATAGTTGTTTAATTATTTTTATAAATAGTCCTATCTCGGAGACACAGTATTAGGACTTTTTATGTGTATTTCGGTTTTCTACATAGGACAGACAGGCCTGCCAAAGTGAAAAATGTTGGGTGTAGTCACTGTAAGGACGTTAACATTAAATTGATACATCTTACTTTTAAATACCATGCTCCTGCCGAGTAGCAAAAAAGGCATACATAAGGGTGACGTATTACTAATTAAAATTGAGATTTTGACCCATCAGAAGAGTTTAGTTCGACAGGTCTAATTGTAGTTTTTACACTGCTACAGTCAGGCTACACTGGTAGGCCTGAAGTCATGTTTGCACTGTCAGTGTAGTCGATGACATAAATGGTGCTGCAGTCTACTTGTGGCATTTAACTTCTAGGCTCTGGGTAAATCTTGTACCGTATACTTGGAGCAACCTATCAGTAAAAAGTATACCAATTAGTATTATGTTAATTTGACCATGTTCAAAGGGGAAGACCAGCCTTTTCACCACCAGTTAGACGGGATAAGGTATAAAGAGTTTTTAAGTCAGAAAAAGTACAGGGAACAGCAGAAGGTGAAAAATACAGGGGGTCCACTCATAAAAGGAGGATTTCCTACACAGGCCACCCGCAGCCAAGAACTAGGGTAGAATATTGAATCAGTTGAAGGGCTTCCCTGTTTGGGCGATAGAACGTAGACAATTTGCAGTGGTACTTGTCTGCTCTATGCCCCTCTGAACCTACCTATACGCCTCTGTTTTAGCCACCAACCTTGTCTGTTCTTCTGACCTGCAGACCCTATCTGTGACACAACTAACCCTTGCTTGCCCACAGGTGCATCCCTTAAGTGGACATTATCAACATGGCCAACAAAGTTATGTGGCAAACTCTGCCCACTATGTCAGACATCTGCCCCAAACCAGGGTGGGATCTGCTCAAACGGCTAACAACCAACAGAGGCTACTGACAGTTGTCAGGGACAAGAACCAGGGCTCTGGTCATCCACTGTCTAGTGAAGGCTACAATCTGGGGCCTTGGGTAGGCCTCAATTCCATCCGTGGGGCTGACAGGGAATACCCAAATTGCTCCGGAGGCCGGCCTGGCCTTGAGGGTTTCTCAGAGTGGGGGCGGCACCCTCAGTTGCTAGGTATCCTCCTTCCACTCTTTCTTCCAACATCTCCTGGGTGAGGTCCTGCAGATGGCCTTTCAGTTCCTACAGGTTTCTTTATCTTAGGTTTGTCAAATTTGACACCTCACTATCCTTCCGTCAAAAAGTGCTCTCAGTGGCCGGCATCTGTTTCCATCCCATAAAGTCTCTAAAAATGTTTTTTGACTTGCTACCCTGTGTGGCGAGAACGTTAGTAGTGGTGGCCCTCATTACATCCAGATTGGACTACTGTAAAAGCCTTTATGGAGGGACCAACAAGTCGGTCCTGAAAAAACTGCAGATAGTCCAAAATGCTGCAGCTCGCCAAGTTCTAAAACGGTTGCGAGGCTTTTCAGCCTCAGCCGCCTTAAAATCTTTACACTGGCTGCCTATTCACAAAAGAATCATTTTTAAGATTCTAATCAATCACCCACAGAGCTTCTAGATAAGCTGGACCCAAGTATCTGAGGGCCAGAGTTAAACCTTATGTGACGCAGCGCCCCCTAAGATCTTCATCAGTCAACTTTCTCTCACCCCCTGCTTTAGCTACATTTCTAAATGTGGTAGATCTGTAGTAGTACTAGGAACTAAAGCTTGGAATTCTCTACCCACCCATCTTCGGTTCTCCCAAACTGAACCAACTTTTTTGAAATCCTTAAAAACCTGGATTTTCAGAACCCCCGACGATCTAGTGTTCTCACTCATCTGATCCTGTAGATCTCCTGCTGTTTGTCTATGTACGGCCCGATATAGCGCCAAGATGTTCCTCGGAGTGACAGTTGCGGTCTACAAAAACTATCATACATGCATTATACAGTTGTAAAGCATACATCACAAATGGGACCCTTCGATGTCTTATTAGGTAAGCCAGTGTGTTTTCAAGGCACACTACTTTTGTTTTTAGCTAATCGTGGTACCGCCGGTTACATTTCTTATAGGCTCTATTTCCAAATATAGTCAATAATAGCGATGGCCTGACAGATGTTTAGGAGTGTCTTTAAAGTCGTAAAGAAAACAATCAATGTCTCTTGTAAGTACAGGCAAATCAAAGTGTTCAGACACTTTTTCATCTAAAGGTTGGAAACTCGCTGTATCATCTTGCGGAGAATTGGCATGGGTTGGGATGGGAGGATCCACTTGTAGTGCTATATAGTCATTCCATTCAGAGCACAGCTTTTTGAATGGCATACATTTATTGTGATTTCCTCATCTTATCGGTGGTCATCAGTTATTTACCATGTCTGGGTTGGTGAGAAAGATGCTGTATGAATCGGTGGAAACATCCATTGCATACACGCATCCTCAGGTGTTTGTTGTGTTGGAGCTTTTGTTGTTTCTCGTGGAACTTTTTATAAAAGTCAACTATTATATTTGTACAATATCTAACAAAAGCAATTGTAATAAATATCATAGATGGGTCAGAATATTTCTGTTCTTCAAAATATTGCCAATTAGTGTCTTCATGATGCCCCTGATGAGGATTTGATTTTTTTTTATAGAATGGCTCTCTGGACCTTCTGTGTTCCTTTTCTATTAATGACTCTTCAACTGGTGTTATGGGATAGTCATGTTTCTCATTAAAGTCTGATATTTTACCTGGAGTTGTGCTGGGTTATAAACAGGGACAAATGGTCCTTCATCCTCTTACCAATCTGTATTAAACAACTTTGCTGGAGGCTGTGATAGCATCTTGGTAGGTGATGTATCCAACAACCTTGTTGGAGGCTGAGGTTATATTTAGCTCGGCGATGTATGTTGAAGGAGAAAGGTGGATAGAAGTCCCATTTCTGAAATCAGAGTTATGGGTGTTGATTATGGTATTTCTGTTATTGACTGTAACCTCATCGACGGAGACGTCCTTGATGATGACATGGTTGCGAATGCAGTTTTGGTATCACTGACTGTGCATTGATAACCGTTGAAGATCTGATACACTGACTTACTTGTGGAATTCACCCCTGAGTTGTTGGGGGGTTCTTGGTTATAAACAGAGCTCCTGCAGACTTAATCGTCACCTGTTGACTGACTGACTTTATCCTTGTCTTTTATATAAAGTTCACTACAGGTGAAAAAGGCTGATGGTGAGACCTGATGTTTCTGCGCCTCAGGATGTGGAGAATGAGTGAGCGATTTAAAGTCTGACTTTTTTCTTTTTTTTTAGAGGGAGGGTCTATCTGTTTTCTTTCTCCAAGTGAGATGCCTCAGGGGATTGATTGTCCTGTCTGACAGGACACTTCACCTTCTTTGAATATTTTCATGTGAGTGTGACCGTTTTGAGCCCTTTTCAACAAGATTCTGCGGAGGAAGTATGGTTCTTGGTTTTCGATTTCGGTAACCACTGAGAAATCCTGCCTTCCCTCCTCATTTTATGTTTCTGAGAAAGTTTTCTACAAATGTTGGACCTGGATCTGGATACAAGTAGTAAAGCCATCACTGTGCGGGTCATCAGAACATAGTCTCTCTTTTTCCACAGGAATTAAAAGGCCTGAAAATATCTATTGTTGTACACTTTAACATTTTAGAATGTTAATCTGATGCAGATCGTTCCTAGGAAAGACTATTAATGAACAGAAAATAATGAAAGAAATGAAAATATCAATATCAGGACAGTAACAAACTTATCTGGTGTAGGCTAAGCAGAGCTCAAGGAGACTTCACACACGACGTGGGCTAAAAATCTGAGGAATGGTAGCCTCTGCAGCAGAGGTCTTCAATCTGTGGGGCGCGACCACCAAGTGGCCAAGAGTCATGCAAAGGGGGTCGCGCATTGCCTAGCCTTACTTCCACCTGCAATTGAAAACATGTCCTCTTTGCTTTGGTGTAAAAAAGTATGCTTCTCAGGGGCCTCTCTAATTGGAGGACATCGTAAAAGAAGCCAATCATAGTGTAGCAACATCATGAACGACTGGCCTTCAATCAGAGAGAACACAGAATGGATATCAGAAAATGCCCGCAAACTGTGTCCATAACGAAGCATCTCTGGAATACTGGTTGTACTTCGTGGGAGTTCTTCCTCTTCGTGCTGCTGACATCCATTCAGTGCTCTGCTGCCTTTCATTCCGCCGTGCCGTTAATTTAATTGGTCAGCATCGCTGCTTCATCCTCGTGGCTGCCTCTGCACTGGGAGCTCCTCACTGTTTCCCACTTGGTTTCCAAGGTAACAGAAGCTTTCGAGAACTAGATGGTAAGCTTTCTCTACGCCTCTTCCCCCGCCTCATCCACCATGACCTGGCTTTTCACCTTGCAGGCGCACACACACAGACAGACTATCAAGGACGCACGAGCGCTGGCACAAACACATACATGCCAACGATTCAGGTGGGAGGCTACCAATTTCGAGCCAGGGTCATGGTGCTCCAAAGAAACAACTTTGCCATTCTAGTTACAGAGGTTAGGAAAACCTAGAGAGAGAGAAAAAGAGTAAGAGTGCAGAAAACGTGCACCTTTGAAAATGTACCACCTTTGTCTCTCGGCTCTAAAGCTGCTTAATTGACTAGTCTTTCGAAAACTGATTTATTTCAGACTTTGTTTCATCCCAAGCATTACCATTATGAAGCTCTCCTTATAAGTGAGATTAATGCTTCGTAGCAACAAAGTGGTTTGCAGGACTGCATTCATTCTTGGTGTACTGCAATCAATTTCAGATACAGCGTATTCCACAATGGGCCAGCTTACATCCCACTCTGAGTTATTACATAGAATTAATGTGCTGTGATTGACAGCCATCCGCCCCATCCTGAGAAATCAGCTGCTCTGAGCTCTGTGATGAACCAGTCTGCCAGGTGTTGCTCTACAAAGGCTCTGATAACGCTCTATTATCTGCAGGCATGAAAGGCAGAGGGTGCTGCAATCATGGGCTGTCTGCTTTCTGCACAGTTCGCAGTAGGGCTGTTTTCTTTCATCTTCCCATGTATTTGCTTGCAGATGGTAATCAAAATCATCTCTTCCAGTTGCCACATCACCATGTTTTTTCTCACTATTCATGCCACTGAATACAACTATGCAAAAATTCTGTATTTATTTTTAATATAGCATTTATGCCCTTGTTTACTTTAAATAACTGCCAGGATCATTAAAGCTGCTTTGGAACACATTTGAAATGCTTTCTCAAAGGTGTAGCTTCTGTTGGTTCAGCGGGTGCAGTGGCGCAAGGTCCCATAGGTCTGAGGGACCCACTGAACACGGATTAATGCTGTATTTCTCAGGCTGAACAGCGGCTAGGTGGCCCATTTGCTTCCTTACACTATGGTCCCTGAGGGTCTTTTTCAACTAGCTTCCTGGTGTATTTTCTCCTCCATGGTTTCCCTCCTTTATATCAAAGTGGTTAGGGTTGGCTTTACTAATAAGAATTTATTTTCACCCAAATGCACCCTTTTTAGCATAGTTGCATGAAGCTCTTTGTTGTCAGTTTGCGTCTCGCTGTGCTACATTAGGATTTTAACTTATGAATTGCAAGTAATGTAATGTAATGTAATTTTATTTTTGTAAAGCACGACTTACACTCCACGGAGCATCTTGGCGCTGACCACTTATGTCTAGGAGGTGTTTGGCCAGGGAGCTAGTGAGGCACCGGTAAGACAGTATCTGGTGTCTCTGAGGATTGGGTTTAGACTAGGGCTAAACAGGCTGTGTCTGTGAGTTTAAAAATCCATGGCTTTAGAGCCTTTCGGAAAAGGTTCTCTGACGGGATCTGGCGTAGTTGGAGTGGTAGTTTATTCCAGGCCCTAGCACCCAGTACTCCAAGGGATTTTCCTCCTTTCGTGGCTAGTCTAAATTTGGGAGTCACCAGCAGGTTCAGGTTGGAAGATCTGAGTGAGCGAGAAGGCACATATCTTCCAACCCTTTTTGACAGTTAGGTGGGACCCAGCTGGTGGTAGGACCTAAAGGTGATTACTAAGATTTTGAATAGTACTCTCTTGTGGATGGGCAACCAGTGCAGGATCATGAGTGCTGCTGATGCAGACGACTTCCTGGGCCATCTCAGCACGAGGCGGGCGGTGGCATTCTGGACCATCTGCAGTCTATGCAGTACTGCTTTACTGGAGCCTGCATATAGACTGTTGCAGTAGTCCAGGCGAGATGTAATAAGGGCCACCGCCACCGTCTTTCTGGCTGTTAGTGGGAGAAGGTCGAAGAATCTTCTGAGGCCTTTGATTATGCTAAAGCAGGACCCTGCCACAGCACCTGCTTGTTGCCTAAATGACAGGGCCTCGTCAAACCTAATCCCAAGGTTGCGGGCCGTAGTAATGGTGTTAGGGGGGACTTCTGCATCTTGTGGCCACCATGATTTGGGGGAGAAAAGGTATTGTTGTCCAAATGGTAAAATTTCGGTCTTGCCCGAATTACATTTGAGATGATGTTTTCTCATCCAGTCGAATGTGGCGGTAAGACAATCTCTCAGATTTTCCTCTGCCTTTGTTGTATTGCTGTCTAATACGAGGATGAGCTCAGTATCATCAGCATAAGATATAGTGCTGATGTTAAAAGAAGTAATAAGCTCTATCAGGGGGGTCATGTACAGGTTAAATTGTACTGGGCTTAAACTAGAGCCCTGTGGTACCCCTGTTTTTAATGCTTTCTCCTCTGAGCAGTATTTCCCTAGTACCGTGACTTGCTTCCTGTGGCTGAGGAGGTTTTTTAGCCATTCGAGAGCAACTCCTGCTATTCCTGATTCAGCTAGGCGACCAATTAATACGGAGTGTGAGACCGTATCAAAGGCCGCCGATAGATCGAGCAGCACCAGAACAGCCTTTTTTCCTTGGTCCATGGCCGTCTTCAGGGTCTCCACCGTGTGTAGTAGTGCTGACTCTGGAGTGTTTAGCCCTGAACCCCGCTTGGTTGGGATGCAAGATGTCGTTTTCCTCCAGGTACCTAGTTAGTTGCTTATTCACTGCTGCTTCCGTAAGTTTGAAGAGAATTGGGAGCAGCGAAATAGGACGGAGGTTTGATAGTATAGTGGGGTCTACTAGGGGTTTCTTTTGCAGAGGTTTGACAGCGGCTAATTTCCATTCGGGTGGAATGGCGGCAGTAGCCAGGGATGAATTAATGATGGCATTTATGCTCGGGTTTACTGTGTCCACAAGGGCATGTAGCAGCAAGGGAGGGCAGGGATCAAATGGGGAACCGGATTTGCTGGATAGAATAGCCTGACGGGTTTCTTCCAGACTAACATGGGTGAATTTGTTAAGCTGGATCTTCTCAATGTTAAGTCTTATGACTTCTACGAGGGGGGGGTGCTGGTGGATCTGGGAAGTCTTTGGTGAGATCGGATATTTTCTGTTCGAAGTAATTAGCGATTGAGTTACATAATGGAAGCGAAGGGGGAATCTCTTGTCTAAGAATCCTAGGGTTCATGAAGTCATCGACTATTTTAAAGATTTCTTTTTGTTTGCTGTTGGAGGAGTTTATGGCTTCTAAAAAGTAGTTTTTTGGGCACTTTTAATCATTGCATGATACTGTCTTCTGGATGTTTTATAGATTGTGAGTTCTTCCTTTTCATATGCACGACGCCATTTCCTTCCTAGGGTTCTGACCTCTTTTTGTTTTTCCTTTAAGGGGAGGGAGAACCAGGGGGCGGACCTTTTATTCCGCTTTTTGCTCACTTTACCGGAATCCTCAGGCCCGCAAAATCCTGTGACCCATTTACAGAAGCTGTTATAATCGGTCTCCGTGTTTCCAGTCAGAGGGGGTTTACTGTCCTCGGCAATTAGGTACAGGTTGGGAGTGTCCCTAATCTTTTCCCAGTCTTTCTTTGTGTGGACTTCGATTTTTATATGGTCCGTTTTGATCCCTTTCCTTTCTACAGTCAGTTTAAAGGGGACCAGCAAATGGTCAGTCCAGGTCTGGATACGGGGGGAGTCAGCTTTCATGGATTTGGTATTGGTGCAGATGCAGTCTAAAATGTGCCCCGCTTTGTGTGTGGGTTCTTTAGTCAGTATTGTGAGTCCCAGGACACTAGTTAGATCTCTCAGCCATACTGCGATGGGGTCCTCAGCCTCATCAAGATGGAAATTTAAGTCACCTAGTAAGGTAAAATTAGCAAATTTGAGAGTGAGGTTACTGAGTGCTTCTCCAAGACTTTCCAAGAAGTCATTCTGGGATCCCGGTGGACGATAAATTAGAGCTCCTGAAAAGGTAGTCTCCTCGTTTATCTGGATGCAGAAGCCCATGCTTTCTGCCCCCTTAATATCCGAGAGTTCGAACATGGTGCATTTAATGGAATCGCGGTAAATGATGGCAAGACCACCCCCTCTCTGTTCCTGTCTGTCCACACTTTGAATAAGATATCCTTGAGGAACTGTTAGGGCTATTACCGGGTTACACCAAGCTTTGAGCCAGGTTTCTGTCACGAAAAGCATGTCGAGATCAGTATCCGTAATTAAATCATGAATATGCGCTCCATTTTTGCACTTCGATCTGGCATTGATCAGTCCTCCTTGAAGGAGGATTTTTTGTCCCGTGTTGGGTGGCCATGGTTCTGGGGTAAGATAAGTTCTACACTTGCAACAGCAGATTGGTCCTAGCCAGTTTTCAACGTTTATGGATTTGTGGCAGTATTCAGACTGGAAGTTTAAGGAGAGAATCTCTTCCCTGGTAAGAGTCGAAAAGTTCGCTATGGTGGACGAGGGTTGAACAACGTGGCTAGCCCTAGTCCCGGCCGCGGCACGGACGGGCACAGACGGGCTTGCCTTAGGCGCGCCATTGGCGTGCCCGCTGCGCTCGCCCGCTGCGCGTCCGGAAAAGGCACATATTTATGGGGGTAGGATGACCCCTAGGGAGGGCGTGGCCTCAGAAAAGGGGCGTGGCCGTGGTTCGCGCCGGTAATGGCGGGAATGAGTTTTGTTGTTTTCGTTTCCGCGGCAGCGCTAAGATTCGCTGCGCGGGTGATGAGAGGAGCGTGAAATGCGGGTAAGGGAAGTCTTTGGTTTTAAAATTACACACAATAATAGTGACACTCAAATCTTAAAATGCGGCAAACGAGCTCCCGGCTTCCGCCTAAGGAGACACAATATCTTAACAAAAGGATCTCTGTGACAAAACCCATAACTCACTGAGGTGTCTACATGATATACAATTCTGTGCTCTGCATAGTATATATGTTTTGCAGTAGGTGCATTAACTCTGTTACTTTGTGGTGTGTCAAAACTATGACGAGACAAAATGCCCTTACCAGAGTTATCCTGAAGTTTTTAATATTGCCTAAATATTACTGGGCACCCAAAAAAACTCGGCAGCAGGTGCTTTTAATCCTGTAAAAAATTTAAAAATACAGCGCCCCTCAAGGTTGGCGCTAGGTGGAGTGGCACATCACACAGCCCTAAAGAAGGCAGATTGAGAGAGACACCTTGTTTAAAGCACTTTTCTTGTTTCCACAGGCTAAAAAAAAGCATGTTCACTACCCAATGGGTATCTGAATCTGCTTGATAAACTGGATTGTTGCATGTTTCTGTGCCCAATATGACAGTATGCAACTTTATGTTCAGGCAAAGCCATCCTATGTGAAGGAAAATGCTACTTAACAGTATGCATCTGTTCTTGGCATGTAGAGCTGTAGATCCATACACTTCTGCATAGATCGCCATCTGGTGTTGGGCCCGGATGTTTGCACTTTGTTGTTGTCCTGGAAAGTCTTTGGAAGTCACAGGATAGGTGGCTCCTCCTTTAGACAATAGTGCGCATGGGCATCGACTCCATCGTCAGATTATTTTTTTCCGCCATCGGGCTCGGATGTGTTCATCGTGCTCCAGTTCGGTGCCGTTACCGATTATCTTTTCAACACGAAATCCTCACCCATACTTCGGTATTGTTTCGATCGCATTCCCCTTCGACGCGCATCTCTACCAGATCTTCAAATCTTAGGTTCTAGTCGTCGACGCAGGCCTTCGGGCCTGCCTGCGCTATTGGGCCTTCGGCTCATGGAAAGGACTCCTTTTATAAAGTGTCCTAAATGTGGATCCAAGTTTCCACACGCAGATCTTCAGGTGTGTAACCTCTGCCTTTCATCTGAGCACAAGGCCAGAGATTGACAAGCTTGTGCCTCCTTCCGCTCCAAGAAGACGATCCGGGACCGTCGAGCTCGAAGAACAATGGCTCGATCATCGACATCCATCCCCACATCTTCCAGGAAGGTATCAATTTACCGGAGCAGATCCAACACAGCACCGTCAGCTCCTCCGAAGACTCCGACGAAGACATCACTCCGGGGCAGCGGGTCGTAAGTACTGACGTCACATATTGGATAATAGACATGTGTCTGAGTCATGACTAGACTAACTCTAGCACAGGGGTCTCCAACCTTTGCTGTAATATGAGCTAATTATTTTCAACGAAACTCATCGAGAGCTACTAATGTTATTAGTGATGTAATATATATATTTTTTAATTATTTTTTTTATTAATTCCAATTGTAGTTATGCATACATTATAATCAATTTAGTGATGTAATACTGACCACATCAGAGAAGATTGCATTAGTGCCCACCAAATATGCGAGATCATGGTCAGTGATCACTTCAGTGCATCAGGCATGGTTGCCAGCAGTGATATAAAAAAGAGCCTTTGGCAATATATTATGCCTACACATGGAAAACACATAACCATAGCTGCGGTACCTCAGCACCAAGGTGGTAACATCTGTAAAAAGTCTCCCCAATGTCATGTGATTTACCACTCAAATATCATCTTTAAATATGTTCAGGAAATTCAACCATTTCCTCCAGATATCAGCTTATGAGTTCAGAAAATAAACACAATTTTGTCTTGAATATGTACACTCAATTTTGATATATACGAATATAAATTCAACCAAGCAAAAGCTTCTAACTTAGTCGGTTGGCAGCACACAGGAGAGCTACTTGCAGGTAGCTGGAGAGCTACCAGTAGCTCACGAGCAACTCGTTGGAGAAGCCTGCTCTAGCAACATGGAAGGATTTAGTGCTGCTTATAATATGCGAGATGTAGAACTCTTATGTCACCTACTAGGTTTAATCCATTGATGCTGCTATTGCTTGGGTTAGGATGTTGCAGTATTTAAGGAGACTCTCTAAATTGGAGAATGCCATCTTTTCCAGAGTCATGTCAATAAACAGAATGCCACGAAATAACCTTGGCTGCGAATCTTTTTTTCACCTGGTCAAAAGATTCCAGTCTATGCTCAGTGAAATACATGGTTCTTTGGATAGATGGAAAATGTCCTTGAACAGTTTCCTGGCAAGACCAAGCCAGAGCTATCAGACTCTGGAGGCAGTGTTCTCTCTTGAGTTTGCGTATAAGAACAGTAAGTCATGTTAAGAAGCAGTGAAAGGCCCTGAAACACGATATTGAAAATGCCTCCCCCTATGCCCCTAAACCCAGTCTTCCATCAAACTGTTTACCGTTTCTGCTGGTTAAGTACCTGGATTTCTTCTATTTTTGCCATTGCAAATAAATCGTGACTTATATGACAAACGATGGAAGGCTCTGCCCTCTATGACCTGGATGAACTTTTTATTTTTGTTAATTTTGTTTTATTGACATTTCAAAACATTCAAGGTACAATACAGTACAACTAGCCAGCATGGTATTGATCAATGTAGGAGCTTAAAAATTACAGGCTTAATGGTACACAGTTATTATTAGTGACATACACTCCATTAGCCCATCTCTAACAAAATGATTAACGCACAGCAGTTGCTTGGACAGTGATGAAGAGCAACAACATGTAATGGCAACATAAAAGAACATTATGCAATACCTCAGCAAGGGCCAAGTATACACCCATTCTTTACTCTCCCATCTTCATTTCGAGGAAGCTGCGCCACTTAGGCAGATCATGGGGGCACCAGAGGGGCAAGGTCACGTCCCGGCGGTACCACATCCTGGGTGTTTTCTATGGCTAACGCATCAGTCGACCCCTGCTGTTTTTGAAGCCATGCTAGGAATGGTTCCCATATGTCGTGGGGTCTGGAAGAGGGTGGCATCAATTCCCAAAATACACTTAATTGCGTGTGCCCATATGTGACATTCCTGACCCAGTTTTTAATTGAGGGTACCCGTCTCCTGCCCCAATGAGCCGCGACCTGTCTCTTTGCAAATAGTAGTAGTAGTAGTGCATGGAGCTTGCGCAGCTTAGGTGGTGTGTCTTTGACATATCCCAAGAGCCCAAGGACAGGGGAAGGGGCCCGTGATACATCCAGGATGGAATTTATTCAATCAAAGACTAGTGACCAGTACACTGCCAATCTGGGACAATCCCACGCGATATGTAAGAATGCAGCCGAGGCGGATCCACAACGCCAGCAGCCATCATTTTCACGTATACCCATGCGATAGAGGCTCACTGGTGTTCTGTAAAATCTACGTAAATATTTCAAATGAATCAGCCTTAGGTGGTAATTCGGTGAGAGTTCGGTTAGTTGCCCACAGCAGAACTCCCACAGTGCCTCAGTCAAAGGTGTCTCAAGGTCTTCATTCCAGTGTCTGAAGGATTTAGGTATCACCAATGGGGCAGTGTTTTGCATGCAGCTATATAGGCGACCATCCGTCAGCGGAAAAATCACCGATTTGGCCCAGTTTATAAAGACCCCAGTTAACCCACTAAAACAAATTAATTCTCTCAGAAGGGGGCCTAGGTTCTCCTCTGGGTTAATAATGTAGAGTGTGACATCATCTGCATATTGTGAGATGAGTAGGCTTCTGGAGCTGAACCCAATTCCCCGCGCAGTATAGCATTGCCGGATGCGAGCAGCCTGGGGTTCCATTGCGATCGCAAATAGCAAAGGAGACAGTGGACACCCCTGTCTTGTACCTAGCAAAATTGGGTATGGTTCCGAGAGCAGGCCATTCACCTGTATGCGTGCGCTAGGTGATGTATATGACAGCCGGATTTTGTTGATAAAAAGCGGGCTAAATCCCATACACCCTAGAATCGAGAAGAGATATGGCCATTCAAGCATGTCAAACGCCATAGTGGCGTCCAAGAACACGACCGCTGCCTTCACATCTGGGTGTAGATAGTGTAACACCGAGAATATCGTTCTTAGATTGTGGGAAGTGGATCTCCCCATGGGATGAATCCCGATTGATCGGGAAGCGCTATCATCGGCAGCATGGGCTGCAGCCGATTTGCTATTAATTTGGCAAGGATTTTAACATCCACATTTACCATGGACAGCGGCCGATAGGAATCCAGCTCTTCCTCCACCTTCCCAGGCTTGAGAAGAGTGATCGCTTTCCTCATGGATTGAGGTAATATCCCCTCCTCTAACGCCTCCTAATATACTGCTAATAATCTGGATGCCAGTTTCTCGACATAGGTTTTGTAAAAGGACGTGGTTAGGCCATCTGGTCCAGGAGCTTTACCGAGGGGCAGGCTTTTAATAACCTGAGCCACATCATCCACTGTGAATGGAAGATTCATGTACGGTCTGTGATTATTTTTGAACTAGACCAGTGCCAGTGATTCAAGGAAGTTTGATAGCTCCTCAGTGTGCGGCCCTTGCTTTGTTGTATATAAACTGGAGTAATATGCAGCGAACTCAGTTAGGACCTTTTCTTGTCCTCTAACGATCTCTCCCTGCGGGGTTCGTATTGTATGACTAAATGTGGCCGACCTAGATGGTTTTATCATACCAGCCAACGTGCGTCCTGGTCTGTCCCCCTCGCCATATCTACGCGCCTCTGCATATTTCCCCAAAAACTTTACCTCTCTTTGAGCCTCCTCAGCAAAATCTAACAAATTATCCTTTAGAGTTTTCGTAAGAAGGGGGTCATCTGTGGAATAAAATTGTTCCTCAAGTTTTTTAATTTGGAACTCCAGAGACGATAGCGTGCCCCGGATAGCCTTCAACACACCCGCCTGCCTAGCAATACATTGGCCTCTGATTACCACTTTAAATGCTTCCCAGGGGGTGGCTTCAGTGGTGACTGAACCTGCATTGTTAGTGAAGTAGTCAACAATGTCTGTTCTGACCTCTTCCTTGAAAGCTTCATCCATTAGGGCATGCGGCGGAAGACGCGCCATGTAAATGCCCGAGGTATCGATCCCGGGAGTGACAGCCGTAGCAAACAAGGGGTATGGCCAGACAAGGATCGCAGTAGGTGGGATAGTCCAAGCAGCTACATCCCTAAAGACCAACCAGTAGTCCAATCGGGACCAAGCGCTGTGATGGTCGGATATACAAGTACCTTCTTTCACCAGGGGATGTCTGTTACGCCAAATGTCTACCAAATTTCCGTCTGTAGTAATAGCCTTCAGAGCAGCATTGGCAGCCGGGTGTAGGGAACGGGCCACCCCCTTCCTATCAATGTTATCATCCAGGATTGCATTGAAATCCCCACCCCACAATATTGTATCACAGCCAGTCATTTAGATTCTAGACCAAATATCCTGGAAGAAATCAGGGGAGTCTACGTTCGGACCATAAATGGCTACCAGTACCAAGGAGATCCCTCCCAGCATCCCATGAAGTAGGACAAATCTCCCTTCCGAATCTCTGTGTATTTAATTCTCACGCCAATCCACCCCTCTCTTGAGGACCTGGATGAACTTTAATGAGTGGCTGTCACGGAACAAAGAGTATGCCAACACACTTTATTTCCAGTACATGTTCTGTCATCTTGGAGATGCCATATTTGACAGCCAACTTCCAGAGACTTTGACCCTCCTCTGAAAGTATGTAAGACTTTGTTCTCATTGTTTGTGTTGTATGTTCCTATTTAAACCACCAAATTTGCTAATTGTGGAAGAATAAATGCCTCTCTTGATCGCTTCGATTTCTAGCATGTTGACATGGAGTGAGCTCTCCTTTTGGGACAAGGGCATCCATGCCTATAGCTCCTGCACATGGGAGCCCCGGCCTTACATAAATGTATCTGCCTTCAGGATTAACTGTAAAGCCACCTGTTGAAAAGGCAGGCCCACTGAAGAGTTGGTATTCGCCAGCCATCATGTGAGCACCATCTTGATGCTTTTGACAAATGATCTGGTGATTTGCAGCCCATATGTATCCAATAGCTCTTGGACAGGTTACATCTGAAGGACGCAGTATGGAATGAATGGAATGCATGAGGAATTTATGACAAGGAAAGAAGACTAGAGTCTAACAGTAACTTTATCTATGCTCCCTATGTGTCTTATCAATGTTTAATCCTATGAATTTTTTCTTCTTCTTGGGAATTTTTTACCTAATCTTGTAACTAAGATTGATTCCAGACACTGAATATGGAGATGGGGGTAGGGGAGGTTGGGGGAATTAAACTGGAAGAAAAATTTCTCTTGGGCCCAAATTGAGTAAGAGCACAAAGCAGGCATGTCTGGCTCTTTCAGCCATAATGTGGCATATTCCCTTGAACAAGAGCTGTCCATCTTGAACTTGCCCAAGACTCTCAAAGCTGAGTTTAAAGACTTTGAACTCAAAATAGCATCCGAAGCGACTGCAGAACATTTTGCAACGTGAATACTCAAAAATGAGGCACCACTCTACAGACTTCTTCTTATAAGTAAATCTCAGGTGTAAAATCCTTTGTTTGGATCGGGTTTCGGGATAAACTCCAGAGCCTCTGCCTTCAACATGGGGAAGATTTCAGGCATCAGCAGCTGTACTAGATGTTGTACTATTTGTTTGGAAGATATTATAGTGGTCTCTGAATGAATTCTAGAGTGCGGCTGAACTGAATCGCATCTAGCACCCATCTGTCATATGTGATGGCCTCCCAGTAAGAAATTTCTTGACTGGAGTACTTCCCCTTTTTCTTGGCAGATGCTAATATTGCGAGAAACTTGAAGAAGTTTTGCACAGTAGTACACAGACGATGGAAGTGAGATGGTGCTACTTCTCTGGTTGGAAACAATGAGGATACAAAAAATACAAAAAACTTCAAGTAAAGAACATATCCTTTTTTCCATAGCACCACAAAAAGGTGTAATATCCAGATATTGTAGCACACCAAAAGACCTAGCTGTAACCATATCTGCCTTTTTGGGTTCTAAGACCGTTATCACATGGCATCTGAAAAGGCTTCACCATCAAACAGCACATCCATTATATGGTGTCACGCACTGGTTGAAAGGCCGTGCATCATAGTTAGCCTTGCCAACTGAGGAACATTGCCCCTGCCATCTGATGGAAGTCTGTCATCAGCACATCGACAGAGACATCAATTAGAGCTGCAGAAGATCTCGCCCCTCTCCCAAGATTGCATTCACCTCTTCCTTCATGTCATCCACACAAAGAGCAATAACGGACCACATCCACCTATCACAATGACCTCGATGATAAAGGCATCTGCCACTATGATAGACATTACTGCTAATGTGGAGACCAATCTTTCCGAAATTATCTATCGTCATTCTTTAACGATCAGGAGGATCACAGTAAGGCGAGGACGGCTCACTAGATCTTAATTACTATGGAGTTTGATTTCGAGAGTCTGTGAGACAAGCTGGGGTGCTGCCAGGTGCTCAATACTTTTTACCAAATTGAAACACCGTAGTTGGTACTGATGCTGGATCCTGCACATTTTTAACTGTTTATGCCACATATGGTCAACAACTGACATCAATTCTACTCTTCTCCTAGGCAGCTACTTACAAACATTAAGAAGGAATGGTTTCTTACCTGTAATCCTTGTTCTCTCTCAGGTGAATCTCTACTGAAATCAGAAGCACTGAACGGTCGCACCCACACGTGGAGACCCGGAGCAGTACTTTCAAAGTCACATCTACTTTGCCTTACTTGAGAAAGGCCTGGAAACATATGTGACAGAAATCTTACATTTTGCATTCTTAATAAATAGGCTATAGTGTCAATCTTTATTGAACTACTTTAAAATTTAGAAAGAAAAAATTGTCCTACTCTTAAAAGTCACTTGAGAAAAATGAAAATTGATGTTTTAAAAATATTCCTTCACAAACGCGTTTGGTAAGGAGTAATACATAGCAATGTAGCCTGTATAGGCTGCCGCATTGAAACAATGTAAATAGGACACAGAGCATTTGACCTCCAGAGTCCCATCTTCCCTGGAGGTGGTAGTTTAGTTATTTTTTCCCGCTCCTGCTGACAAAATCGTAGAGCATAGTTCTGCCTTTTTTAAGGTTACGCATTTTAAAGCTAATTCACTCTACTTCCTTTAGGGTGTAGAGCCCTTTTAGATACATTTAAGACGGGAAATATATCTTGTTTTTCGCAAAATGCCATTTCTTTTTGTGAACTGCCCAGTGTGTGTCAGGAAAATGTTAAAAACAGACCCACACAGGATCTGTATTTTATGTTTGCCAGACTCTCAAGAGTCCTCGGCGCTGCAAGATCCTCTCCAGGTGCACTATGAGGGAGAGAGAAAAAATTCTCCTTCATGACCAAGTGGAGCACCGCAGACAGCAAGAATGCCTGACTGGTGAGATTTCTGAAGGGCAAGGATAGACTGTACACTGTACCAGTTCCCCTAAGTCACACTCTAAGAACTCTTGCAGCGAGATTTCCAAAACAAAAAAACCTGGAGAAAGACATCGCTCCTGTTCGACGTCGACTAGAGGTCCAAATGTATGGAGGTTGTAGCAGTCCACCTGAGAAAAATAAGAATCTTCGCTATATCTGGACGATTGACTCAAGGCATCTTCCCATCAGCAAGCTAGCCAACATTATCATCCAACAGCCATAACTCAATCGACTCAATCACAACAAATTCATCCCAACGCCTGTTCAATCCCTGCATTACCTGGGTGAAATTCTAGACACAGTACACATAAAAGTGTTACCTTCGGAGAAGAAACGATTATCTATCCTTCAGAAATGTCACAATCTGAAAAACATTCCATCCAACAGTGAGACAATTCTCTTCCCTCATGGGTTCAATGGCATCATGCATCTTCCTGGTCCTGCATGCGCGTTCCTCATGAGAACTCTCTAACAATGTCTGGAAGATCACTTGGATCAGATCTCAGAAAGATGGGAAGACAGAGTGATACGGACCATTCATGCAAAACAGTCATTCAAATGGTGGTGCCGCTCAGAGAATCTCCTTAAAGGGATGAGTTTCCCCCCCAATACATTCCAACCCTTGATTTTAAGGTTTAAAGTAATTCAATATAGATTGGTAATATAGCCTGTTTTTTAAGGCAGCAAAACTCAAAATGTCTGTCACATATGTTTACTGGCCTTTCCAAAGTAAGGTGAAGTTGATTTGACTTTGAAAGAACTGCTCTAGGGACCTCAAACATAGGTGTGACTATTCAATTATCATCATCACTGAAGACCCCCTGAGGAAAAAATATTTTTTTTCTCCAACTGTAATTAGGAGCTAGAAGCAATTAACCACTCTTTCCACCAGTGAGTGGAATTGTGCAATGTCATCAGGAGTAGATTTTAGACAGGTGACGAAGGATCCTCTGTAGTGACAGCTATATAACTGCCCAAATCACCATGTCACCCAGAGTGGTCATTAGTATCTCTTACCTTTTTCTCTTTTATTATTTCAGTTTCAACCTGAAGGGCATGAATGGGTTGTAAGCATGGTTGTTTTAGGCTGTGCTGGTGGCAGAGATGGGTTTGAACACTGGGGCATTGGCAGAGGCTGCTGTTGATGTTATTGTATAAACAATGGTTCTTATGGATTTAGTCAGAACATGTTCAGTATATGTTTTATGAGAGTCCAAGTTCAATTCTGTCCAGTTTTCAATAGGTTAGACAGGTAAACAGCACTGACAAAGCCAATAGACACAAGGTTACGCCACTGTGAGGTATAATGGCTTTTTCTCAATTTTCTTTTTTTTTTTTACATATTGCACAGCAACACAAGCTGCTGTGCAATATGGCTAAAAGGTTAAAAGAACGAAAAAAAGCGCTATGATGAGGCCACCGTTGAACGCGTCATAGCACTTCTTTCCCCCTTTAATCCAGGTTGCACAGCAGCCAGCGCTGCTGTGCAATATGTGACAAAACAGTGCAAGGGAGTTGGGCAACTTAAAATGGTGAATGGGGCAGGAGTCACATGATCTTGTACCACATTTATAGAGACAGAGGTGAGGAGGGATTGCAAAATTAAGGTAGGATATACTCTATACAGAGGCAGGCAAGATGCAAGGGAGGGGTCCTTGTAAGAGGAGATGACCATTAGGGCATGAGCTCGGGCTGTACAGCTGGAGGTGGTGTGAAGTAGGGGGTCATATGGTGCACAGAGCTCATTGGCGGAGGTCAGGTGACAGTGAGCCGAGGCATGGGGGGCTTGCGGATATTGACATGAGTGCCGACCTCCAATGATACAGCACAAGGTAGACTTTACCTGCAGCAGCTACTGTGCATTGGCCGTGGCTTTACGCAATTTGAATTCATGATGAGGCCTGGGTCCACCTTCTGTGAGCCCCTTGACCCTGCTGGGTACAAGTGTGACTAAAAGCCGTCTATTTCTGCCAGCACCAGGATGAAAAAGTCACAGCATACAATGGAACACTACCCTAAGAACCAGAAGAGCATGGAGGGCTTTTCAGGTGATTGGCATGCTGGAAGTTGTAGTCACAATCAGGATGGTTTGTAGCAAACGGTGAGGAATACGAAAAGGTGGAAATAGAAATGGGACAAATAAATGTGGTGCGTTTCGGAAATTGAACTTAAATTGTATTGTGCCAATTCATTGACACTGATGATATGCATCATTTTTTCTAACAAAGCATGCTAAAATGGCAGAAAGGAGGGCGGAAAGAGGGTAACAAATAACGCTGATTCTAGGCCAGCAATGAACGTGCTAAAGTGCTCTTTTTCCTTAAGCTATGTTGAACAGCGGCCCGCGCTGCGGTGCAACAAGTAAAAAAAAAAAAAAAAAAAAAAAAAAAAAAAAAAAGCAGCGCATTTGGCACTTAACGCGAGAGAGGCAGGTGCTAGAGAGTGGGGAGGTTCAAGCTGAGGCACAACAGATTGCTCCAGCAACTAAAGCAGTAGAAGAACACACCAAAAGGAAGATGTACTTTGTCCAAGCTACAGAAATAAACATTAGAAGGAATAATAAGGAAGACAGGAAATCACATGCAGTAACCAATGCGCTGTGCAGGAGAAACAAAAAAGTATAAAGACAATCTTTATTACATAAAGTAGATATAACAAAGTATATCAATAACAGTAACAATTGCATGGAGGAATTCTCAAACAGACAACTCACAAGAAGCTTAAGTCACCCCAGCATATGAAAGTTGTCATGTATTTAACCACCTGCTTTTACGAGCACTATCTTATGATTAATAGGCAAACCCCCAATGGTAAGATCTGAACTGAATTTGATAGAGGGTGCAATCAATCATACGGTCATGATGAAGGTCCATCTAATTAATTACCAGGGATTTAAACATCGACTAATTGGTACATTTGGATTGCAGAGAAAGATTTTGCCTCAAGAAGGATGAATAACGAACTTTGCCAACATCATTTTATATGAAGTATGCAATGGGCAGCCTTTTGTTTGTTATTGTTTTCTTCAGTTGTTTGGTTCACACACGCTCACTTTATCCATAACTCACATGCATTGAGTTGACACAATTTATGTCTTTTTGTGAGTGCACCTTCATTTAATACAATTATTACTGTCATTGGTAAACTTAGTTATATCTATCACATGTGATACAGTTTGCTATCACACTTTGTTTTGGGCTCAGTACTTACATGTCAAATGAACTGAATACGTGAAAAGGATCAAACTCGGACCCTCCTAAAACCTATACTGAACATGTCCTGTGTAACTCTTTAGGAACCATTGTTGTTTATACTGTTAACTTAATCCAGTTTCTGAGGAATACAGGATTGCCCCATTGCCTTTTAATGTTGACGTTTTTTCTCATTGGCTCCAGTTTGGGTGGTTGCTTTGTTTCTAAAGCGACAGCAAGTATGACCTTGTCGGGCCTTTGTCATTAAATACCACTGTTTGTTTGATGCTTAGCATGGAACTTCCAGATTGTTAACTGTGAATAATTCAGAATGAGAATATATGAAAGATCCAATGGTGGAGAACAAGACACATGTGGGTCTTTCAAGTGGGGAAAGGATGTTCTAGGGAGGTGCTGAGTTCAGGTGGAGTAGGTAGTTTATCTTGCTTTGCACCTTAATACTTATGTTCACTCCATGTGCTAATTTTAATGTTTTTCCTATTATTTGTATTTTAGATTATACATCACCAGTTCGGATGCATTTTTATTTTAAGCAATACAAAATGCTCAAGAAGCTTGCGAGGTATCTGCATTTTAAACTGTTATTTGTTTTCAATATGCTTTTTACACCTAAAATGCCTAGTTTAAGTATTCCAACCATAGGGGTGTTGTATATACTATCTTTGATTTGATGATGGCAGAAGCAGCCAATTCTGGTCCTTTATTATGATCTTTAGGCGCCACAGCTGCACAGAATTATGCAACCCACAAATAAAAGATTCCCTAGAGAATGCATCTGGATTCCGAAGCAAATGCCTTTCCTCTTTAGTAGTTCATACATCTAATAATTCCACCCACAACTTCAAAATGTTATATAATTAGAGAGCTATTACTAGTGGGTAAGCCTCATACATCTCTTCAACTTGAGCTGATTAATTTTACTCAGTAGAACTTAACTGCAAAGTTTCAGAAGGAAATGTGTCGAAAGTCAGTCATAGTACTTAAGATATGATACCTTATTAGGTTATCCCACAAATAACTTTCTCATACCCATATGAGCTTACAGCCTGAATAGTAAATACATCTCTTGTCCAGCCAACTGAATATCTTCCACGTCAGAACACACTTCTGGGATGGGACCGATAATCAGATTTATCAAAGGCAGAGTAAAACACTGGTTACTAATTGTACACCCCATGAAGAGGTCTTTGGAAAAGAAATACTTTGAGGATTGATATTGTTAACCAATATCTTAATACCTTAGATTTAGCCCCTTCTAAAGTATTTTATTATTGAGGGAAATTGGGTATTCTGCTTCAAATACATTTTGCCTATTGCTCATGTGTAACAGAGGCTGAAGCTGTTACATGTTTCAGGAACTATAATGCTCATTTTCAGTTGGACATCCACAGAAAAAGTAAACAATTGGACGAATAGATACATTAATATAAATTATAGGTACCTCAAGTCAGCGTCTACCTATTCCCGAGGTGGTGAAAAAACAAAAGCCTTTAACATGCAGCTTAATGGCCTCTGGACATTTTATAATGACTCTACTAAAACAAAGTTTTTCAAAGAAATCTTTTATTGCCTCTCAGCTGACCCAAGAATGTAGCTTCCTTAAGTGTGTATATGCCTATCCTTCAGTACCCTTCAGGCTTTGAATGCAGATCAAGGCACTTGCATTGTAAAACTGATAACTGAGAGATGATGTGTCAGACAAGACCTATCCTAACACTCAAACTTCGATATTTTATGCATATCATCATGCTATTATTGGGAATTATTCATAGATGCTGGGATAACAGCAACAGCCTCTATCTAGTTCATGTTGCGATCTCTATGTATCTAAAAGCAGGGTTGCATGTGGGGACCTATCATACTGCATGTCCAATACACAAACAAACCCTCCACTCATAATAGTTAATAATGTATGTGAATCCTGAAGTAAAATCATGGATAGGAGACAAAAACTGAATCCTTAAAACTCAGTTCAAAGTTACTAAATATGAACAACCCCATTTGGAACAGTCTACCTCTGGCCTATGTACAAGCCTTTTTAGTGTGCAAATGTTTGCATTAGCTGAACATTTAACAAACAATCAAACCACAAACTTCCCCTGAGAGGAAAAAGAGAATTGCAAATAATACAAATGTAATTCCATTTGCTACCTTGCGAAGGGCGTTCTTATTGACCCCTATTAAAATAAGACCCAAATATTTGCCCTTTGACCACCTCATTCATACTGTTGACGTTCCTTTTTTTGTATTTTTTTTGTATTTTTTTTATTTTAATCATCATCAAGGATACATCACTGATTCGTACAAGTTTTAAAAAGGAACAACAAACAATAAAAAATACAGAAGAAAATATAGCCACATAAGCCGTAAAAGATTGATACAGAGATACATAAAAAATATAAAACGGAGAATACATCATATGAGTTCGGCTGATACATCAATCTAACTTCCCAAATCTTTTTATCCCTCAATTCTAAGCTTCCATTCGGTTATTGGTGCCCAGATTATTTTTCCGAATTGCTTTGACTTTCCTCCCTTTTTATCATAGAGTACCCTCTCCAGGGTATATGTGGCAAGTAACCGCGATAGCTATTGTTGAAACACGGGCGGATGCGGATCTTTCCATAAAGACGCTATACACAGCCGACTTAAAGTTATCGCCAAAAATATAAACTCTGGCGAGGCAATCTCAGTGCCTTCTCTTACCACCCCTAAAACCATAACCTCATTTGTTAAGTTAATGGAGATCCCGAGATCTCTGTCCATAAACTGTTCTATAGATTATTTAAAAAGATCTAATTTGGGACAAGCGGCAAACATGTGTATTGTATCTGCCTGCGTGCTCTGGCATCTCGGGCAGGTTGTCCCGCTTCTTCCACCCCACTGAGCTATCCTGTGGGGGTAATGATACAGTTCATAAAAGGTCTTATAATGTTGAGTTTGAAGATTTGCTACTCTTAATACTGTATTCGCTAATTTTAGCGATCTTTCTGGTTCCTTCTTTGTTAGATTTAACTTTGTACTCCATTTATCGAATACTTTTGTTCGATCATCATGTTTATACTGACATATTACTTCGTATACCTGTGTTATTGTACAACCCTCTTCATTTCTCAGCAGCTCCATTATTTCCTCTCTCTTTAAGTGCATATTTCCCGCTTGTTTTTTGGATAGCACTGATCTGACCTGTAAGTATTTGAAGAAATCTTTACTCTCTATATTATATATTTGTTGTATTTTGTCAAAGGCCATTATGCCTGTACTGTCAATTAAATCTCCAATAGTTTTGACCCCTAGACTGTCCCAGCGTTTCATTACTGAATCATGAAACACTTCTGATAGAGTCGGGTTCTTATACAGGGGAGTGTAGAGATTAATTCTTCCCATATTAATCTTTTTCCGAACCATAGACCACACTAGCCCTGCTCCGCCCAGTGTTTTAAATCTTGTTTTTTTAAAATAATTTGGGTCGTAGCATACTGTTGACGTTCCACATTATTGTCACATTTAATAATTGCGCACAGTAGGGCCACCCTTATATTTCACATAGGCAGAGCAATTTTGCAGTTTCTCATGTGAAGAGGTGTTATGCCTTGAAAGGCTACAACCCTCATCAGTTCCCATCTATTCAAACAATATGAAAAACCTCTAATGAAAATTGGGTTTCTGGGTGCTGGTCAAGTATACAGCTTGACCCCAGATCCCCAGAAGTTTACATGAGAGTAGCACTACACCTGAAGGAGGAAACATGATATAGTGAAGGGACCAGTTCAGAGGCATTTAGCAGACTCAAATGCACATTAAGCTAAGCCTTGACTATGTGACCAACCTACTTGGACATTCAAGGAGGCATAAGATGTCATCTTTCCTAGTTAGTGTAGAACAACTACAATCTCACCTTTGATATTATTAGGCTGGCCCGGTTAAGGAAGATTGGGCCTGACACAGTAGGACAGGAAAAGCACAAAGCCTGTCCATTTGCAGATGAAGTCCTAACACTAGATGACCCAAAAGTCTCCATCCTGAGACTCTTGGAGAAGATCACGGATTTCTGTCTCAGCTGCCTCTGGTTTCAGAGTAAACACTACTGACTCTGAAATTCTTAGCCTAACCATACCAAGAAATGTTTGGGAGGACAGCAACAGCATCTCAGACTTGAGTTAGGTAAAAGGTAAAGCTTTGTACCTGAGCATCAACTTGGCCAATGATGAAGGCACACTATACACACCTTAAATATGACATTCTTTAAGAAGCTTAACTCAACTTTTTCCTTTGGGGCTTATGAAGGAGACAGAAGGCATAATAAAAATTGTATTTCTGCTGAAATTGCTGTTACTATTTCAAAGGATGCAAATGCTAATTCCAGCAGACCTCAAAAAGGTGCTCACAGCTCCAGGAAAAATGTAGGGATTTGTCTGCCAAGGTGTGGTGGAATATCACAAAGTAGACCAACTCTGAGATGTTAAGGACTGTAAAGGAATAGAGTCTGAACAACAACAAGTCTAAAACTGTGGCAAGAAAACATCTTTTAGATTTACCACAATGAAAAATTCTTGTACATTAAACATTATACACCAATCATGCAGTGCACCTGGGCAGGTCATACTCTGTAAAAAAAGAAAAAAAAAAAAAAAAAAGAGTGCCAGTGCCCAAAGCTCTTCTCAGAAGCATGCGGTCAGTGCAATTAAACATGGGCACACCGAAATCCAAGGCTATAAGTCTTAAATCCACCTCATGCATTTTTAATCCACTATCAGACACTCCCTGTTCCTTTATCTCACTCTTGCAGGTTTCCGCTTTTTCCCTTTGTGACTTTTTCCAATCTTTCTCTTCCTCTGTCTTTCTGATGTGTGTGTGCTTTTCCTTCTCTTGCGCCAGTACATGTCTGATGCAGGAAAAGAAGTGCTGGTCCCACCCAAAAAAGTGGTGGTGGTCCACACAGGCAACCACCAGCTCAAATTAAGCACTGCACCTGGGATGAGCTGACAAAACCAAATGCTTTGACAAACTTTCCAATTCAATTGACTCTTTATACATTCAAGCATGAAAATCACTACAGCAGCACAGATACTAGGCTTTAAGGCATAGATCGAAAAGATGGATGCAGAATGATAAAACATATTTGATAAAAGGAGAAATAAATTATTTCCAGGACTGTATTCTTGACTTTGATATAGGAGAAATGGAGGGGCTACCTCCAGGGGCTTAAATTGGCACTTTGTTGAAGGACTCCGGTTGTTTAACTGACAGTAACAATCTGCGGAAAAGCGGACCTCCACTGAAGCAGTGAAATTGAAAGCCATTTTCTATATTAACTGCTGCACACTGCAGTGCTCAGCTAGTCCACAATGGTCTATACGTAAGCAGGGTAGTGGGCGGATGTCGATTTAAATCTTAGTATGGCACAGAGCCTATTACCCAGTGTTAGAAGAGGAGGAAAACAGTGACCTCATATGCTTTGGGTGAGAAACCTCTGTCACCGCATTGCCACTGAGTCCTCTCAGCAATATACAAAGGACTAAAACATTGCCCAGTCACCAACAATTAACTACAGATGTGGAAGAACTACAGCGACAAATAGAAATCAATTATCCTTCTAATGCACAGGGAAGCAACACTACAGAATAAATGGCACATTACTTGATGAGAATGAAGAAAATAACTTATAATCATAGTGATAAATTCTGGAGAGAGTAAATCTGTTGGACCTGTCCTACATTCCAAAACAGTTTGGGTGGGGTGACGGACACAACCAGAACCACTACATCTTTTTCAGAAGAGGTAGAATGTCACCAATTCTACAGCTCATAACAATGTACTAATCTAACTGCTATCTAGATACAGTGGCAAAAATCCTTACTGCTATTCCTACAGGTAAATGCATTTCTCTAATGTCTCGATTTGGCTAGTCGGGTAACGGAATATGCTCTGCCGGTGACATATAACCTACTTATTGAGCAATGCTATGAGAAAATTGCACCTAATATGGGACCCTCTCATTCAGTATGCACCTAATATGGCTCATCTCATTCAGTATAGTAGGACAACAGGGTCCTAAAGTGACACTTTGCCTAAGGACTCTGTAAGTCTTCAACTAACAGTCCACAACAAAAGCTGACCTTCGTGGAAGTAGAAAACTGGCAAGTCATTTTATGGATTAACTGCCTCTTGCAATGTTCACCTATTCCACAATGCCTATATGAAAGCGGGCTGGCGGACGGATGTTGGTTTGAATCTTATCAAAAACGCACAAATTCAAGGTCTGTGAAATGTTGATATGATGAAAATTAAAATGCTAATTAAGCGTTGATAAGGTAAACAAAACAAATTTTAAAGTGTTGTACAAGGACACCTACGACCGCACAAGTAAAAAAAAAAAAGGAATACCAATGGAAATGTATTTATAAATAGAAACTATAAAACTGAAAGGGTTATTAATAATATTAATACATGTATTACTACTTGCAAAGCTTTGAATGACAAAAATAATATACATTACCATATAATCTGAAGATGCAATGAATTCCACTGTTGAATTCTGAACTTCAGGCCGTTTGTGAGGTTCACCGTAGGACCGTGTCAAGGGATTATACATAAATTCTTCAGGAACTAAATTTAGAACAAACAACATATTCTACAGTCATCTTATTTGTTTAGTGCTATGCAAACAAAACAGTATTATTCTATCACTAATTTGACATTTCCATATTTCTAGCTCAAATGAAAGATTTATGAGCCAGGCATTTCATTAAAAACAAAATGTACTTTATTTCTATTTTTATTTTAAATTCCGACTGCTTTTTCCAACACAAAATTCTCTCATACCTATTTTAATTTGTTTATTTTTAAGCACTGTGTCTTCCTATGCTAATCTACAGTTTGCAAGAACTAATTTTAACTCAAGCACTTAAGACATTAATGGACAGCAGTAAAGGTGGAAAGTGATCAGAGGTGGAGGGTAATGGCTCCAGGAAGAGTAACTGCTACGAAGGTGGAAACATAGGGAAAGTTAGTGTGTTAAGAGGTTTCTGGTATATCCACAAACATGGAAATGGATGCATGAAGTGTAAAACCCAGAAACGGGAGTGGTAAGAACACTGGACTATAATATAAGTGAACACTGTGATGTTGCTGATTATGGTTTACGGCTGTTTGTTTTCAGCCATCTTTAAGAGTGGAAATGGTTTGGCTAGGGAGAAGACTCGGGCCCGACTGTTGCGTACACAACATAAGATATATGAGATGGGCGACAGGGCAGGGAAAATGCTTGCATGGCTAGAGAAGCGGGAGCAGAGGGCACGATGGGTGCCCAGTCTGACTCCACCAGACGCAGAACAGGTTTTGGATCCACAGGGCATCGCCAAGGCATTTGCGGACCATTTGGAGAAGGTGTACACCTCCTCAACCACGTACATGGCAGAAGACTCCTGCCAACTGTTGGCAGATATGCACCTACCTACCCTTTCCGTTGATGAGTGGAACGCACTGGATGAAGATCTTCCAGATGACGAAGTCCATAGGGCACTAAATAGTGTCCAATCGGGGAAGGCAATGGGACCACAATGGAATCCCTATTGAGTTCCTTAAGTCGATGGCCATGCAAGTTGCCCCCCACCTTAAAAATATGTACAACGAGAGCTCTGAAAAAGGAATCCTGCCAGAAGATGAGCATCTGGCTTCTATTGTTGTCATTCGAAAGCCTGGGAAACCGGCTGACAGGTGTGGCTCTTATCGAGCAATCTCTTTAATCAATATTGAAGCCAAAGTCCTAGCCAAGCTCCTGGCAAACCGTCTCCTCCCTCTACCCCCGTCACTGGTCCATGCTGATCAATCTGGTTTTATGCCTGGTAGGAATACGGCATTAAATATCCGCTGTCTTCACAATGTTTTGGGAAGACAACAATATGTGGAGGAAAATGCCGTGGTGTTCTCACTAGATGCCTCCATGGCGTTTGACTCTATAGAGTGGCCGTATCTTTTCCAGGTACTGGTTCGCTTGGGTTTCAGCGAGAAATTTTTGGGCTGGATTAAGTTGCTGTATATGGGATTGCGGGGTCAAGTCAGGGTTAACAATCGCACGTCTCGGACGTTAACCTTGGACAGAGGCACCAGACAAGGTTGCCCCCTATACCCTTGATTTTCTCTCTGATTGTGGAACCGTTGGCGTCCTGGGTGCGACGAGATGTGGCACTTCGTGGGGTGAAATGGGCCGAGGGACACAAGGCAGAATATCTCTGTATGCGGATGACATACTGGTATATCTTGCATCCCCCCGTGCGCCTCTGAACAGGCTCTTAAATATTTTCACCAATTTTGGTAGGTACTCCGGTTATGCCGTTAACTGGTCTAAATCGGTGCGGTTTGTCCTTAAGGGCCCAGTTCCTCGACTCCTTCCGGGATGCGAAGTCGAAGCGGCCTTGGACGGTTTTCGTTACCTGGGGATTTTTATTACCCCTGACCCCCAACTCTTCCATGAAAAAAATCTAGCCGTCCCACTGGACAGACTTAAACATGACGTCGCCCACTGGAGGTCCCTACCGCTTTCTTTGCGAGGGCGAGCGGCATGGTTTAAGATGTTGGCTCTGCCGCGGTGTTTGTATGTCCTTCACAATTGCCCATATAAAATTTCCGAATCATATTTTAAAAGCATGGATAGTGAGATTAGAACACTATTATGGAATGGGAAGGCCCCTCGCATAGCCCTGAATAAATTTACTAAAGGCTGGTACGACGGTGGTATTGCCCTTCCAGACATACAACTGTACTATTGGGCTTCACAGCTGGTAGTTGATAATCATTGGATGTACTGCTCTCTGATAAACCCTGCCTATATGCTTGACAGATACCAGATGGGTAAAGAGGGGTGCCTCGGCGCTCTATATACGAGGGTCCAGAGAGTGAGATATTTAGGTCTCATAGCTCGAACGGTGGAAATATGGCACCAGGCGACAAAACAACTAGGTTGGGCGGATGTATTGACTCTGGCCACGCCGTTGTGGTCTACCCAGAAATTGGGACTCCTGTGTTATCAACCTGGGTTTGATAGGTGGGATATGATCGGACTCTCCAATATTGTCCATCTCATCAAGAAAGGCAAACTCCTCTTGTTCCAGGAGTTACAGGAGAAATATGAACTAGCCAAAGGGGAGACATTTTGTTACTTGCAGATTCGCCACGCCCTGACAACAGCGCTCCCTGATACAGGTAACCTTCTGGAATCGTCCCCGTTAGAGGACAGATTGCTCTCTGAACCACTCCTAGATAAAGCCATATCATTGACCTACTGTAAATTATGCAATAACCAACCTGACCCCTTTCAAGCTCTCCGACGTAGGTGGCAGGCCGACTTGGGAGACACTGATGACCAGGACTGGCAAATAGCACTGATGTCACCAAGGGAGGCAGCTATTGCACTTTGCTTCTGTCTGATTCAATTAAAAATCCTACATAGAACATACCTCACCGGGATCACGTTAGCAAAAATAGATACTAGGCAAGAAGCTTTCTGTCTGAGGGGCTGTCAATAAGAAGCAATGTTCTATCACACTATTTGGGACTGTACGTTCCTACGGCCCATCTGGGAGGGGGCTACAACTTATATGCAAGACGCGCTAGGTAAACAGATCAACCTCACTCCACCACTGGGGCTTCTTAACATCTGGGAAGCGACTGACCTCACAGAAGTGAACCACAACTAGTCACTCTGGGGTACACACTGGTGAAGAGAGCAATAGCAATGGGGGGGGGGGGGGGGGGGGGGGAGGGGTGTGGCCGAGAGGCCTACGACGGGAGCCTGGGCGACCGAACTGGATAAGTGCATGGTTGCAGAAAAAGAAGTGTTTAGATCCCGAGGGTGCCCTAAGAAGTGGGATAGAAAATAGAATGGGTGGAATGCATTTGGAGGGAAGTTATGTATCTCCCCAACTTTAGAAATGGAACTGTCTAGGTATAATGTTTGTTCATCTGCCATGCCTGATTGAGTACATGTCTCCGATTACACAATTACACCAAATGTCTCAATGTCATACTGTATGCATACCATTGTCCTGTGAAGATTGGAAATTATATTCAATAAAGAAAGTATTTAAAAAAAAATTAAAAAGAGTGAAAATGGTAAACACATTTTGTTTTTAAAGGTGCAAAATGCTCTAAATCAAGTCCTTTGGCCCACCAATCCAGTATACATACTTTGTGATAGTACTCCCATTCTTCATAGGCAGACAGACCCAATGATACTCTGGTGAAAAGATCACTGACAGACCAGAGGTGGAAGAATGGACAGTGGCTAAACCGGAATTATATAAGTATCTTCAACACTCTAAATGCATGTTAGGTTCAAGATTAATGAGTGAATTAATCAGCGGTACTTGGAAAGACACTGGAATGAAAAATGTAAAACTAGAAATCAAGTAGCCTAAAACAACTCAGTTAAGAGTTAAAGAACCTAAAGTCCAGCTGTACAATAGTAGTTCAATAACGATTACCACTTACCAGTCACAAAGCCTCAAAGTAGCCAAATTAGGATTATAAATATTCTTTAAGTATTCTGCTTAATAATTACAAAAGGTAACAAGCATTGGCATAGCCAATAGGTCTCGCCTTTGGGACCTTATAAGTGTTTAGCCATGCAACAGTTGATGATGTTGCACTAAGGATATTGTGATGCATAACTAAATACTTATAAGGGACCAAAAGCGAGACTTATTGGCTATGCCAATGCTTGTTTTATTTTGCACCTGAATGTTTGTGCTATAATTACTGAGTTCTTGCCTAATAATTTCATCTTATTCTCGAGGCCACATAACAAGGACCCCCTCTTTGTGTCAATCTAAGTATGCCTCCTTTTTCTCTCCTGTGAGTTGCGGTCAGCGAAAAATGCATTTTTATGTTTTTCCAACAAAACACTACTCGGGAGAACCATTTGCTATAGAAAGTAGGGCAAATATTTCACTTTAATCTGCAAGACAACATCAAAACATGACTGGGTGGATTTCTTGCATAGCGTGGGCTCTGCACCTTCTCAAACGTACAAGTGATATAATATATCAATATATATTTAACACAAATTTATTTCAAACTGCCATTTTCCTAACGTTTTTCTCGTCACCCTGTCCCCTACGTCAAAGCTTGATTAGCGCCTTCTGCTTTTTAAATGCCATAGCTGCCAAGTTTAAACGTCCATGTGTCGAGAGCTCACGTCTCTACATCAAGACTACATATCCCAGAATGCAACGCAAACCGTGGACTAAGAGGTTAGTTATGCACTGATCGGAGAAAACTGTCAGGGCTGGTATGACACTGTAATGCTTTATGCCACTTATAAATCCACTCCTGACTCTTTAAAAGACTAGATCTTGCATTGTGGAACCTGTGTGATCCTACACGTTACACCATGCAATGTGCTGCAGTTGGTCACAAAGGGCCGGACTGCTAAATGTAGAACATATCAATTGATATTCCTTGACCTCTGGGCCAAGGTAGCACTCTCCCCAGCAGCTCTGCACTTCAGCGGGATCGCCAGAGTCTGTGCCCCATCTCACCAGGGTTCAAGGCTGCTCCGTTACCTTCTTGGAATTTTGCTTGGTATTTTCCCCTGCTGACCCTTATGGTACCTGACTGTTTGCCAATTGTTTGTTTTTTCTTACTGTTACTGTCTCTGTATTTTGCAGTTCTCACCCGCGTCCCTTGTGTTTACTTTTCCCGCCGCTGCTGCCCCTGCTGCCCCACCCCCCGATTCAGCCCGGCTCCCATCTCCCATTCTCTGCTCCCTCCCCTACTAAATGGCAACCGCGCCGCTGGCGCGCCTTAGGCGCGCCTAAGGCAAGCCCGTTGTGGTGTGTAGATTTAGATTCCGTATATAGTTTTCCCGATTTATGCCCTTATATAGGTACAATTCATATTGCCCTTATTTAGGCATAGAAAATCCAGCCCTTATTTAGGCATTGTCCATGCTAACCAAATACAGGCATGGTCTCCTACATCCGTCAATCCACGTCACAACGCATTCTTGTAAAACCAGACTCTTAAGTGTTTAGGAATTTCCCTTGCTTGGATATTGATTTCTCCAAGAACTCATTTAGTATCCATGAACATCTGTTCCTTAGGGGTTCATTCATGATGTTCCGATGCCCGACTTTTACGTCAATACAGGCATTCCTAAACACCTTCAAGGTATAAATATACCTGCACTTGCCCTGTCAAACCACGGTTCCGGTACGGTCCAGCTCGACTGACTACTTGCGGTTCATCACGGCAAGTTCGGATGGAGATCGAGTTCCAGCCTGATGCACTGACCAGACGCTGTCATCCTCCTCGCAGAGAATCCAGCTCCAGTGTTTCTGACTCCCCTTGCAGGGTGTTAGATATCGAGTCCCGGAAAGAGATTCCAACCTAGACTAGAACTTAGAGAAACTTTTGGCAACTCTTGGCAAAACTATAGCTAGCTATACTTTAGACAACAGCAACTACCACTTACCTCGTACTACACTTAGGTTAGGTACACTGGGGTATAACAATTTAGAAGCATCAGATGAGTATCACATTTTGGCTTTTGTTATTTTTGTATGTATTTTAATTAATATATGTAATAGCTACAAACCATGCTATTGCAGTATTATTTTATCTTACTGCTAACTCTGTACATATTGTACTTTGCAGCCTGTCTTACGATTGTAGCAGTTCATATCTCTTGCACGAGAAATAAGACTGTTCAATAAACCCTTTTTATTGAAACGCCCGTCTCTATTTCTATGCAACTCTGTAGAAACGAAGCATGCACGATTGACTGAGTGAAACTGTTATCTATTGTTTCCACGGTTCTGAGATTGTTCCGGCTCTAAGGGAAACAAAGTTGTCATGTTTATGCGGCTTTCAGAAACGAATCCCTTCTTGTATATTCGAGAAGTTTCTAGTGACCTCTAAGGTAGCTGGCGCACACACAAGTAATTAAGTTTAATGTACTCGATAGAGACATACTGACCTCAGTCCTATGTCAAATCTATAGTGTATATTATTTCAATGTGCAGAGCCTATCAGGGATATAGGAACTACACTACACCGTCTGTGCCCGTCCGCGACCCGACCGCGACCAGCGCCAGGAACCCTGGTTCTCCTGGTCGCCGCCGCTACGACTCAGCCACCCTCCATGCTCTCAACCCCGGAGGCCACGCCGACTGTGTAAGATCCTCGCCCAACACGACCCATGGGCAGTTCCCGTGCAGACACTGCCGAAGATCCTTCACCGTCGACAAGGCGCCCGCAGCCACTGAAGGACCGCCTACTGAATGACCCACCGAAACCCTGACGTGCATCCTTCTCAATGTGCGCTCCCTGCACCGACACACCATAGAGATCTGGGACCTGGTCGACACCCTCTCACTCGACGTTGCATTCTTCAAGGAAACTTGAACCAACGCCACCTACGGCCCTGACATCGCCACAGCAATCCCTGACGGCTACAAGATACTGAGAAAGGACCGCCCACACCGCCCGGGAGGTGGACTCGCCATCGCGCACAAGATACAACTCTGACTCTCCACATCCAGCACGAGCGACCCCCACTCCAACACAGACCACCTCCATTTCCAGATCCAGACCAGCCCCAGGACTCATTTACAGACCGCCAGGACCCCCCACCCAGCCGGCAACCACCATCGCCGAGCTCGCTGCATCCGAAGCCATCACCTCCACGGACTACATTCTGCTCGGGGACATGAACTTCCACCTCAAAAACAGCCAGGACCCCCACTCCACCACACTCCGAGAACCTTGCCAATCTAGGACTGAAACAGCTCGTCAGCACTCCCACCCACAGAGCGGGTCACACCCTCGACCCCATCTTCACGGGAGGATCAAACATCCGCTTCAGCCACACCACCCAGCCCCTGTGGACGGACCACCACTGCGTCCATTTCACATTCAACACCACCACCGTACCTAAGCCCGCTCCGCGCCCGCCGCGACAGAACTGGGGTAAGGTCACCGAGGAACATCTGAGCTCCGCCCTCCTGCAAGAGACCCCCCCCCCCCCCCCAATGCCACAACCGACACAAACTCCGCAGCCAGGGAATTTCAGCGCTGGGTCTTCTGCTGCGCCAACAAGCTGGCACCTCTCCGCCACTCCACCAAACAACGCCCGCTGAAGGCTGCCTGGTTCACCACTGAACTCCAAGAAGCCAGGCGCTCCTGCAGACGCTTGGAGACAACCTGGCGGAACCAGAAGACCACGGAAGCACGGAACCACCACAAGAGCGCCCTGAGAGACTACCACCAGCGTATAAGGGACACCAAACGGACCTTCATCAGAGAAAGTCAAGACCAACGCATCCAACTTCAAGGAACTGTTCAACGTCATCTAGCAGTTCGTAAAACCAACCTGAAAAGCCTCGGACATCACTCCCTCCCAGGAACTCTGCGACAAACTCCGCTCCTACTTCCACCTGAAGATCAAGGCCCTCTACAACAACTTCAGCGAGCCAGCAGAAGACAGCACCACACCACCCATCACCACCGAGAAGTCAACCATCACCTCCTGGGCCCCCACGTCAGTCGAGCTCATAACCTCAAGCATGAAGACGACGCACTCAGGAGCCCCAACAGACCTCCACCCCCCTCACATTTTCCACAGGGCCGCCGCTGTCATCGCACTCTAACTAGGACGGACAATCAACTGCTCCCTCAGATCCGGCATCTGCCCAGATGACTGGAAGCGTACAGAGGGGTAAAACCCCTCCTCAAGAAACCAACGGCTGACTCAACTGATCTGAAGAATTACCGGCCCATCTCTTTCCTCCCCTTCGCAGCCAAAGTCACCGAAAGACTCGTGAACGCCCAGTTGACACCTTCATCAAAGATAACTCCATCCTAGATGCATCCCAGTCTGGCTTCCGCAGCAACCACAGCATCAAGACCGCCCTCCTCACTGCCGACGACATCCGCATGCTGCTAGACATGGGACACACCACAGCCCTCATCCTTCTAGACCTCTTCGCAGTCTTCGACACCGTCTCACAACGCCCGCTAGCTGCCAGACTCCACAACTCAGGAATACAGGGATCCGCCCTCAACTGGATCCAATCTTTCTTCTCCGGCAGAACCCAGAGGATCAGACTCCCCAACCCCCCCCCCCCCCCCCCCCCCCTCTCCGATCCTACTGACATCAACTGCGGAGTACCCCAAGGATCATCACTGAGCCCAACGCTCTTCAACATCTACATGGCCCCCATTGCCGCTATCTCCAGACAGCACGGGCTCAGAATTGTATCCTACACCGACAATCAGAATTGTATCCTACACCGACAACACCCAGCTTATCCTCTCCCTCACCAAGAACCCAGAAGACACCAGACTCTGCTTCCAGGAAAGAATGAGAAACGTAGCAGCCTGGATGAAGGACAGCTGCATAAAACTCAACTCTGAGAAGACCGAGGTTCTCATCCTCGGACCCTGCGCCTCCGCCTGGGACAGCACGTGGTTGCCCTCCGCCCTCGGGAGCCCACTCACCCCGACAGACCACGCTCGGGAACCTAGGCATAATCCTCGACTCGTCCCTCTCCATGAACCGCCAGATCAACGCCGTCGCGTCCACAAGCTTCAACTGCCTCCGCATCCTCCGTAAGACTTTCAAGTGGAACCCCCGACTGCAGAAAGACCGTCACCCACGCACTCATAACCAGCAGACTAGACTACAGCAATGCCCTCTACGCCGGAATCAACGAAACTCTTCTACACAAACTCCAAACCATCCAGAACGCCGCAGCCAGGCTCGTCCTAGGGACACCGCGCCACAAGCACATGACCCAACACCTACGAAGCCTCCGCTGGCACCCCGTCAAGAAAAGGGTCACCTTCAAACTCCTCACCCATGCCTACAAATCCCTCAACAACATCAGCCTCAAATACCTCAATGACCGAGTATGTTTCCACGTACCCAAGAGGAACTTCCACTCTGCCGACCGCGCCCTGGTAGAGGTCCCCTGGCATCCGCAGAAACAGAACAGGCGGGAGAGCCTTCTCCTACATCGCAGCCAAGACATGGAACGAGCTCCCTACACACGTTAGGGAAGGACTTTAAGACCTGGCTTTTCGACTGACCTGGATCTTCTCCCCCCCCAGCGCCTTGATACCCTCACGGGTGAGTAGCGCGCTCTATAAACCCCTGATTGAGTTCGGGACATTTGGCAACTACGTGTGGCTGTTGAGCAGACTCGGGTCCGTGTGGTAACTTTGAAGCAGGACTGATATTTCCACAGCCAAAAGCGTGCAGCACACTGGAACCTGTCACCCTACACGTGTAAAAGGGGTGAGTGAAACAGCACTACACGTCCACGGATGCTTAGTGCCTTTGGGGCTGATATCCGGCACAGGCTGAAGGTCCCCTCCATGACACAGCTCTTGTTGATGCCTGTAGATCAGTTGAATAACCGCCTGTACCTTCTTTCCGCTTCTGTTAGCCCGTGTCCTTGTGTGAGGTGCGTGCCTTGTACTTTACCTCAGAATATAAGTCTCTCTGGCCAGGGGATCCTTCGGAAATATCTGCACGCCTTTTCAAGGAAGTAACGGAAAGCAATTACGGCGCAAGAGCATCTGCATGGTTTGAATGACTCCTATCAGCAAGTGTTTCCTTCCACCGTAGACATGTTACTGGATAGTTAATACTGCAGTTCCTACTTCAAAGCCGCATTTTTGTGACATACTTGATGCAGCGGGGCACGAAATGTGGTTTCAATCAAAATACGGAACACACGCTACGGTTTCGTGAAGGAATCATTTCCCTACTTACATTTGAAAAATATCGTCTTCTCCAGTTTTAATGTCAGGGTCTTTAGATAGAATTCTCTGTTTTCCTTTAAAAAAAAGTTTGTGTAGAATGTTCAATTAAGTTTGTTGCTGGCTGCAGTAATAATGAATCGTTTTTTTATTCAAGTAGGATTACGATTACATTTTTGGCACTCGATTTACAAGCCTCAGAAATATGAAAGGCCGAGTCTTCATGGCTCGGATTCGAATATGTGACCTTCACAATATATAGCACATGTCGGCAGGGAGCTTCTAACTCACTGAGCAGTCCTTCCGGCTCCATCTTCGTGATAACAGACTGGTTCTGAAAATGGAAGGTGCAAACACTGGAGCACTTAGAAACAAGCTTAATTTAAGTAGTGAACGCTATGAAAACAAACACTGCCAAAACCAAACGGTCTGGCTTGTTTGAGATCTGAAAGTGCTGCTTCATTGGTCGGTGAGTTTGTACGTGTGCATGGGTTATAATGCCAGAATGTGTCAGTGGCACACGCGACCGCTTTCCTATTCATCCATCCATGCAGTCCAAACCAATCGGTTTGCCAAAGCTTGTTTAATCTGAAATGCTATGATGTGTCTGTAATTATCCACAAGCGCTCGAGAACAGCTTCAAGGGTAAACTCTTTTCATTTTATACGAACGCATTTAATTACAAATGATGGGCAGAAATATGCAATCACACCATACGCGACCATACTGACAAAAGAATCACGTATGGGTTTCGAATTAAGAGCATGACGTGCACAATCACTGACCGCGGGCAATACGCCCCAGAGGAGGGATCACAGTGGTTAATGACTAAAGTAGTTAGTGGCGTCACAAAATAAACACTAAAGAGGAATAAAATGGCTTTAGCGCTAGATAGGTGTTCCGTTTACTTGGGAATCAATTATTATGGAGGAATACAATATTTTAATATAGAATTATTTAAAACAGACACAAAATTATAGTTCGTAAAAGTTGAGGCTGAAATACATTTCCAAGCTCCACAGAACAGGTAAACAGTGATTTTAAAATTCTGTGAATGAAAAATGTTAACAAATAGTAAAGATTTGGTAAATAAGCTACACATGTGCAAGCATTACACCTCTAGATCGTTTGCACATCATGCAACTGAACTCCTTTTAAATGAAGTGTGCTGTGCGGTGCTTTTCATAAAAAATACAGCTCAGCTCGTCAGTTTGTCATCATAGCACCAGAATTGTGTGGATCAAATAGCTACAGTTTCAGAATTTTGACTCTTTAAAGTGGAATTTGGTAAATTATGTGAGACGTCTGACAATGACCCAAATTGCAAGCTCTGTGAGGCAACCGGGCACGCTTCCTACACGACCTAAAAAAATGTTCCAGTGCCTTGAATAGCAGCCGGCAAGAAAGTGAAAGCGACTACAAGCAGGCAAACAAGCGCGCGCGGCCTCACTAATTGGAAACAGATGGCCCCTGCGGGCCGCTGCTCGCTCCCGCAAGGTGGATGCCGCCACAAGCATAAGTGTTTGAAAAGTGCAGACCGATTCCAAAAGGTCATCTCCTAGAGCGGAGCTTGCGCGCTGCGCTAGGCTTGACCTAAAGACACAAGAAGTCTCTGAAAAGTCTAGCAGTCCACCACAGAGATCGGTCAATAAGAGTTGATGCAACAGCTATAAAGAAGGTACTTTGTGATGCACCTATGATGAAGGTCTCGCTCCTTTAGGTTTTACAATGTCTCCAACATGTGTATCCTTTTCCAGTTTCATATGGTATACAATTCTTACTTGTAGGCAGTGAGGATGCCAGAACATGTTTTTAACTTCATTTTTACAGCATTTGAGTGAAAAACATTATTTAATAGAAGCACATTAATAAGTGCCTAAATTCTACGCACCATGACATTGACAAATGTTTATTTTGGTCTAGTAAGGAGATTCTCAGCCATGTATTGGCATATATTCCCGAGGTCCTTCGCCAGTCACAGGATCGAACTAAAGTACAAGACAAAAAACACCTCAGACGAGGAGAAGTAGTGGCCATCAGTTATCCATCAGTCAAAAGGAAAACAGAGCAAATGTGCTCCCACCTCCTGCTCCACCCACCAAGTAGGGTTATGACACCCCATTCCTTGGCCATATTAAAAGGCCACCATCGCCTGAAAAGACAAAGGAGAGTGTCCAAGGCCACAGGTTGGCTCATGCTCCTGTACACTAGTGGATAAGGCCGGACCCTGGTACCAAAAGTATCTAAGACTTGAGTGCTGGAGTGTCAACAAAGAGGAAAAGACTTCACCACTGCAGCTGCTTTAACCGTTGTAGGTTCCACAGTTCACAAATGTTTACTTCACTGAGACTTCTTTGCTCCCTTCTCCCCTTGTCCATTACCTTTTTGAACAAAGCCTGAAAATTCATGTCACCCCTTCCACCCTACCCTCTTGCCCTCCCATGAGGTGCAACATCACACATCAAATTCTAGCTCCTTCTCTGGAAATTCGGAGAGCTTGTGCCATCCTACATTTAATTTCTAAAAATACACATTTCCCCACTTCTGCGACATTCACCTTCGACTCTAAATAGGCCCAGTTAGCCAATCGGATGCCGAAGACAATGTGAACCAGTGACTGCTAGTCACTCTCATTTGTCAATTATTTTTCATGCTCAGAAATACTAGTGAAGCATGGCTGTACGCTATTTTGGCTAACTTAGAATCTATGCACCTTCTAACCCTCACTTTCCTTCTCATTCAGTGCAGATTAGTATATACCTGAAGATCAATATGGACCCCTTCCCATAAAATGAAACCCACAACACTCTAGGGAATCCCAGAATGCAGTTTTTAAACACTATACACATCTACATAAGGGAGGCTGGGCACAATGCATATGAACATCTCAATAACGTCTATACTCAAGAATTGGTGTCACAGTTAACTTTTCCTTGTCCAACATCATATACTCCTCAGAATAACAGCCTCCAAGATGGAGTACTGCATTTGTCTAAGAGAAGAAGTCGAATCAATGAATAAACATTCAAACAGCAAAAAGGCTGCACCTTAAAGAATGCGTTCATCTTTTGTGCAGGTAGCAGTCGTTCTGCACCACGAAAGGAAGGCAATTGGAAAAAAGGTGTTCAAAAGGCAACTCGCAACCAACCATCCATACATCCTTTATGTAGTGCCATAACACTGACTAAAACTACGTTGTAATGTCATAAGAAAAGCTCAAACAAAATTAAAGTGTGTGAGAAGCAAATTGGAGGCAGAGGTTTAGAAAATGTGGATATTTTGGCATACTATCTCCTCACTTACACAAATAAGTGACAGTTGCATACTGGGCCCGCTGAAGCATGCGATTGTACCAAAGGACACTGCTTGTTAAATAAAAAATCCTTTGCAATAAAATTACAATGATTTAAATAGCATGTACCAACAAAGACGTATGGTGGCCCTAAAATTAACAGCACGTATGAAGAATGTATTAAGTCTGTAGGAATGTAAGCTTGGCATGGAGAAAAAACAAACAGAGACAAAAGGTACATAATTTGATCGAAGTGACTTATCAAAAGGAGCATGACACAGTCTAAGGACAAAGACTACCTTATAATAACCTTTGAATTCCACCAAGCCAGCCCATTACATTATCATTACCTTGAGGGCATGGTGCATATACCAACGGATAGAAAGTCAAGCTTCACTCCTCAATGCTGGGATAATGGGCCGCTTGCATCGAAGTACAGAAGGGCATCCTCTGGAATAAAATAAGTCATATTTCGCCCTACTCACTCAGAACACTTCACGTCGTCTGCTCAGAAACACCAAACGCGCCTTTCTGTCCTCTCATTTGCATAGTATGGTTTTTGCATTTATATAGCTCTTACTACCCCTGACGGTACACCTGTGTACCACAAGCACATGCTAAACATGCAGTTTATAGAGTGCAGTACACTGCTGCATCATGCAGAAGAGATAACATATGGCGAACCTGCAGTTTGCTAAACAGAGGGCAAGTATATTTAGCTATTTAAAAAAACATGAGTTAGTGTAGTTTAGACAAAGGGAACATCTTATTGCCATCAATGGACTGGAAGTTGGGGTGGCATGATTTAAAGGGGCAGCCACCACACTAATGTATCTAGACTGGGACAGTGTTTCTCAAACAAAGTACTCATTTGCGAAAACATTACAAAACGATAACGAAACTGACAAGTTGCCAAGTTTTATCCCAGCTGTCCTCCACACACATGAATTCTAGTCTATGCGTTGGTGCTGTATGCCCCCATTTCACCCCCTCCCCCCAAAGAGGCTTCTGGGAGTATAACCTACTTACTACATAGAGAATAACAAGCCAATAAATAAAGATGCTGCAACTTCTCCATGTAGCTGCCCTGCATTTGTCTATTATGTGAACTCCTGCATTAAACATTCCTGTTGCTGCAACATCTCTGGTGAGCAGGTTTACACTCTACATAGCAAGTTAAGCCAGCTTTTAGGTGACAGACAACAATAGCTGCAGAATGTATCTGCTATCCCTTGTTTTGAGAATGGGTGACGCTTTTGCAGGTGGCACATCAGATGGTCTGATATTTTAGTTTGATCGATGTAGAACTTATAGCACCTTCAAATGCCCAAGGAGTGCACTGCCATCTTGCTACGTTCCAATATAAGACTGTCTGCTGGTGAAGTAGAAGCACTTTTTGTTCCATGGTGTCACAAACCGGTATAGCGCCGGGTGACCCCATATGATCAAGATCCAGGCTGTCCAGTCCTTATTAAATTCCCATTCATGGAAGATGCTTTCTGCTCATCTTGAGTGTCAGCCCATGTGTTCATGGCCCCCTGGGCAGTATGCTGCACCTTATGAGATTTCTTGTGTTTTTGCCCAGTGCAAAATAAGTTGTGCTACTTTGAAATGTGCATGAGATCTTGTGATGCTCTGCTTGTTGATACAGAACATCATAGTGGTGGTCTTATCCAGATTAGAAAAGTTTTCAACCTTTTGAAGAATGGACTGCTATCGCTATCGAACTGCTCAGAGCTCCAGGGAGTTCATGTGAAGGCCCTTCTCCTGCATCATCCAATGACTCCTTTCTTCTAGCTCCAGTAGGTAGGCACTCCACCCCTCTAGTGAGGAGTATGAGGTCATGACCAAGGGAGTAATCTGTGTCTGGAAGTGCAAATACTCCAATCACCACGTTAAGGCATCTGTGATTGTGGTTGAAACTTCAATTGGATCACAAAAACATCCTGTCGCTTGGAGCCACCGGGCATCCAACTCCTCCTGTAGAGTACATAGCTTGCAGAAAGGCAGTGAATATAAGCAATATAATGCCCAGTCAGGCAGAATCCAACTTTTGGATCTGCCAGGCAAGTAACTGAAGATGCACCATCCCTTCCTGTGATGGAAAGGCTTTGCCAACCCTGTTGTTGAGGAGGGCCCAAAATAACTGCATTAATGTTGAGAGCCATGGTTGAGATTTTGATAGCTACACCGAGACTGACAAAGAGTTTCAAATTTTTTTGTGGGTGTGTCTGTTCTTGGAAGAAATTTCCCTTGATAAGGTAATAATAGGAAAAACTGAAAGTTTGATGTTCTTGATGACATAGGAACACTACCACGGTGACATGCACTTTGTGAATATCTGTGGCTTTGACTTCAGACTAAAGGGCTGGACTTTAAACTGATAGTGGCACCCGGCTACCTTGACTCTCAGGATGGATAAGTATGTGAAAGTAGACATCCTACAAATCCAGGGAAGCCGTTAGCATTCTCCTTCTTGCATTAATTGCAACACTTTACACAGGGCGACCACTCCGATTAACAGATTCTTTAGGTATTTGTTGAACTGTAGAAGATTGAGAAGGGGGCACTACACTCCTGATTTTGCCTTAGCAGGAAAAACCTAGAGTAAAACTACTGCTGTGATTTCTAGCCATATTGAAGGGTGTAATCATTCTTTACTCCATCTGTCTGTCATTTCTTGAAATTGCACATGGAAGGCATAAATCCCACCATCCCACAGGGCCTGGAGGAACATAAGATGGAGATAAGGTATTCAAGGCCGGCACAGATTCACAGAAGATGTGTAGAGTATGGTTGTTTATTTTAAGCAGATGATTCTTTTGGATGTCAAGAATATGTTGAGTAATGTGGTCCACTGGAGGGGTGTGGCGATTAAGGCTATCTGTAGTACGACAGCTTGGGAGGCTGGTTTTGCCGGAGGTGGTATGGCTGGTTACCCCCCCTATAAGAGGGAAAAAAACTACTTTGACCTCTTGCTCGATTAAAGGTTTGCTATCAATTCTGAAGTACCATCAGGGAGGACGGAGTAAATGTGTATGATTTCATAGCATGAAGGGCTTCATCTCCAAGCTTCCCAAAGAGGTGGTCACTGCCAAAAGGCATGCCTAACATTTTGTGGTTAATCTCTGGTCTGAAGTAAATCATAGTCACTCTTGTTGGATAAGAATAACTGCACCTGCCCTCTGTCAAAAGCCAGTTCTAGCCATATTTATGGCCCCATCAACCATGGCAGTGGAAGCTCTTTCAACTTATCATAGAATGGAGAATACTTTGTCTTTTTTCCTTTGCACAACAGTGCAAGGTACAGAGCCATATCTGCTTGATTAGGTAATATCTGCCAACAACTGTCAAAGAATTTGAGGTCTTAATGGAGGTCACTTTTTCACTGCTTTTTTCCGAAACTGTCCACCTTTTGATCATTTCTGGAGATGATGTGCAAGGTGAAAAAGGGTTGCTAGAACAACATTGTGCAGCCTGCATCACTACCGAATCAGTTTTGGGGTGTTCAATGAGGCATGCAGCAAATTTTCTGTTGCTCTATAATTCTTTGACAAATCTTTGGACTATGGCTCATACAGGGGCAGGTGTCTACTTAATTTTAAATCCCACCATCAAAATGTGGCTGATATCCAAAATCACCATTATAGATTTTAAATGATAATGCACACAAAAGTTTCTTTCATGGATATTTGTAAGTCAAATCATTTTGATGCCCACTCCACTTATGAGAAAAAGTGAGCAATTTCATCTGAAGGTCAGCTGATGCGAGGAAGCGTAGGTGTACTCCTAGTTGAAGCAAGTTAGTCATCCCAATCATCCGTAGCTGTGCCTGAATATTGAAGGAATTGTCCTTCCTCTACAACGTGCTCATCGAAAGCGGTTTTAGTATCCCCCCCATTGAACTTGTCTTGTTGGACGCAGTCGTGGTGGAGGCAGCATTGGCAGCAGCAACGATACTGGAGGAGAACAAGAAGGTTGCAATGGATCTGTTTAAAATGGGAGCCGTGGAGCTTCTCCTTGAGTATGATGTGTAAACCTAGTGTAATACTATTACATCATATGATGTAAATCCTTAAGAAGATCCATATGGACCCCCATCAGTGGTTCTTGATAGAATGGTTCCTTATAGTATCTATCATAGTTCCTATCTTAATGAGGGTGGCAGTAACCTTAGCAGTCAGTAGTCAAGGTACAGCAATAAAGCGATTCCCGACCTCCGAAAATAGGCAGCGACCACTGCCATCATTGTGAACAACTGAGGTGTTCTGTTGAAGCTGAAAAAGGGTACGGTAAACTGAAAATGTTCCTGGCCTGCTTTGAACCACAGGTAAGCTCTGCGATACTGCAAAATACATGTCCTGCAAGTTCAAAGTCATCATTCGGTTGTTCAGGTTAAGGGCAGATAGGGCTTGGGCCAACGTAAGCATCTTGCATCTATCCTTCTGCAGGAAGGCATTGAGGAGAAGGAGGATCAAGACAGGGCTGAGGTCCCCCTCCTTTTCTCAGAGCACAGCCCCAAATGAACTGGGTTTTCGGTTGCATCATTGGTTGGGAAGACTGTGTCTACCTATATAGAAGACCTCTAGGTAAGCTGGGTCTTTAAAGTGTTCCAAAAATAGAGTCTCCCTTTTCACTGAAGAGGTGGGACCCATCAAAGGGCTTGTAAATCAGCAAACCTGCACATCACCAGAGAACCCAATGGACCGAGTCCAGGCATATCAACCGCCCTGCCAAGACAAAACATGGTATTTAAATCTGCACAGCTATCATACGTGCCCACTGCGTATTATCTGGGCAAGAGAGGACCGCCCAACAGACGGACCGTGTGAACAGATAGCAATTCCAAAGTGGCTGAAGAAAACTTACGTTTGCCAAAGGCTTCAGTCTTTTTAGAATCTCTATCCGGAGGAGTGGAGGGAAATGAATTACTATTCATTTTATTGGTCGTAGCCTGCACAGACAGACTCCTTGGAGTGGGATTATTTGTTAAAAAATTAGCGCCACCAGGCGCCGGTCTATGATGCCTGGACACCTGCCTGTGCGGGAAGGACCATGGTTTCAACCACGTAGCTATCAGAGTGTATGTGGGAGCAACATTAGGTGGAAGTACCTTTCTTTCCATGCCCTTTGGCGTAGATCAGACTTCTGCTCCAAACTTTGCTGGTCTACTGACAACTCCGAAAACCTTTCACAGTTTGCTAGGGAAATGACAGGATTTAAGCTGTGTGGAGACTGCAGGAAGCATATGTCTATCACAGACCAGTACAAGGTGGGCCTATGGTACGACACGTGTGTCCTTATGCACCCTGAAGCAATTCTGAAACAGGAGACTGAACTCATACGTCACTGAACATAAAAGGAGGTCATGGTAGAAGCACAGGTTCTGCTCCCAATTCCTGGTTGCAGGCCCGACTGGGGTCTCTATCACAAAGCAGCTCCTATAAAAAGTCTGTAGTAATAACTTCGGAGCCAGAGGTCCTTGAAGTCGTTTATTCTCAAGAGTCTACACAGCAGAGGCAACAGGTTGTACAGATATCATCCGCCCACATAGCAACGTCTTCACTAATTTTGAAAATACATAGAATCTCCCAACCCATAACCCAGCAACGCTACGAACATTCTACATAAGCCCTCTCCACGCAGGCTGACATTCTAAAACTTTTCACAAGGCATAACATATCCCCCTTTCTCATTTTTGTTTAAAAAAAAAAAACATAAACACAACAAACAAAAAAACAACAAAACGAAAACAACAAACTTTTAATACTAACCCAGTAATACCATCACATAATCAATTAATTAAAATACAGTAATTTAGTCACGAAACCGTATAGGAATTCTGCTCGCCCTACTACTCCTCCTTCTCACAGTAGCACAAACATCACTGGTTCTGCAACCAGACTCCACAGTTTCACAGGAAGAGTGCTCACCGTAACTACCACCCTTTCCTGTCCCAACAGTTTCCCTAACCTTAACAACCTTACCTACATTCCACCAACTTCCACCTTCAACCTTAACTGCATTCCTACCTATCTCCGTGACACGGATGGGAAGTCCAAACCTACTTTCCCCTTTTTTGACATGTATGGAAGACTTGATCCTAACAAGATCCCCCACATGCACCTCAACCAATTTAGCTGAATTTTTGTTATCATACCATTCCTTTTGTTTAGTTTGAGCATTTTGAACATTCCTTTTCACCATATCCATAAGACCAATCATGTCATGTAACGATCTGATCCATTTATTCATCCAACCTGGTCTGAAACATGTATTGGCCTTGCGTCCCCTTAATAACTCAAAAGGAGAGACCTTAGTAGTGGAATGAGGAGTTGTCCTATAAAACCACAGCATACGGTTGATGGAACCTTGTATATTAACTCTTGACCCTTTAGCCCATCTAACACAGTCACCCACCACCCTGTTCATGCGCTCCACCTGGCCATTAGACTGTGGGTGATACAATGAACTTTTTGTATGCTTGATATTGCAAGAACTCAAGAACGACTCGAATTCTCCACTGACAAATTGGGTACCATTGTCTGTTACCAAAGTCTCAGGAAACCCCTCTCGAATAAACACTTCTCTCAAAAACGTTATCACTGTAGAAGAAGAGATATCCTTGACAAGCCTCACCTCAGGCCATTTTGAAACATAATCAATCAATACTAGAACAAACCGGCCACCATTCTGCAGACCTTCTATAGGGCCCATGATGTCCAAACCCAATTTACTCCAAGGAACTGCCGGGCACTCTACTGGCAACAACGGTGGGGTTTTGACCTTCAACCCTTTATCGGCTCTACTACATATGGAGCACACGTTCACGATCTCCATGACATCAACATCCATAGATGGCCACCAGAAACCATCACGAACCCTTCGCTTAGTAAGAGTCGAACCAAGATGACCCTCATGAGCACTTCGAATAATATTTTTTCTCACACCAAGAGGAGGAATAAGCCTCTCTCCACGAACCAACACACCACCCTCAATAGAAATTTCCGACTGTACTTTCCAGTAAGGTCGTAGATAATGTGCCAAAGTACTCTCTCTCGGCCAACCATTCATCACATACTGACTCACTTGTTGGAGAACCTCATCCTGACCAATAGCTTCCAACCAACTTCCCTCGTCTCCGACGCTAAACTCAGAAATATCAACCGCAGCAATAAAGCAATCATCTGAATCATTTTCATCTTCATGATCGTCATCTTCACAAACCCTTTGATCTGACTCCACCGGAAATCTAGATAAAAAGTCTGCTCTCGTATTCTTCCCACCGGAAATATGGACTACATCACACTGATATTCCATAAGTCTTGAAACCATCCTTACAATCCTCGGTGAACAACATTTGCTAGTCCCTGCACTTAAAATGTTCACCAATGGTTTATGGTCAGTCCTTAAAATAAAGCGTCTCCCCCAGACATATGAGCGAAACTTAGTTACAGCCCAAAGGCAAGATAACAACTCCTTCTCAATCACTGAGTATTGTGTCTCTGTATCCCTCAATACCCTGGATGCAAACGCAATGGTATTTTCACCACGTCCAGTACCTTGCGTCACCACACACCCCAAACCCACCTGGCTTGCATCCACTGTGATGCAAGTAGTAAGGGTAGGATCAAACGGCTTGAGCGCCTCACTTCTTTTAAGTAGACCTTTCACAGCTTCCAGAGCCGCGTTGCATTGACACGACCAATCGAAAGAAACACCCTTCCTCAATAGAAAACTGATCGGCCTAACTACTGAGGCATAATTCGGAATAAATTTAGAATAATATTCCAACAAACCTAACAGTGATTTAACTCCTGTCTTATCCTTTGGAATAGAAGCTTTGATAATGGCATCTAACAAACCTTGTCTGGGTCGAATTCCTTCTCCTGAAATGTGATGCCCTAAATACTCAACTTCATCACAAAGGAATTTACATTTCTCCGGCTTTACGACCACACCATACTCTCTGAATGTTTCTAATACCCTTTTCAGCAAAACATTGTGTGAACTAATGTCTTTGGAATGGACAAGGACATCGTCTTGGAATACAAGTACACCTTTGATCTCACCCAACATACTCTGCATCACTCGTTGAAAAACTGACGCAGCCGAAGCCAACCCAAACGGCATAGGCTTATAACGGAAAGTGCCCAGAGGTGAGATAAAAGATGTAAAATGCCGGGACTCCTCTTCCAATTCAATCTGGTGGTACGCACTTGCCAAATCCAACTTTGAAAAATACCTCGAACCTCTTACGCACGCAAATAAGTCATCAATCTTCGGCAAAGGATGTGAGTCCACCCAGATCTCCTTATTCAACGACCTGAGGTCCACACACACGCGCAACTTACCGCACCTTTTTCGTGCTACCACTAGAGGAGAAAGCCACAGAGAAGACTCTGTTTCCTCAATAATTCCCTCTTGGCACAAACGTTTTATCTCCATTTCTAGGTCTTCCCTAACGCTGAAAGGGACACCCCTCAATTTGTGCTTCACCGGTAATGACCCTTCTTTCACAATTATTCGGTGTTTGAACCCTCGAATAGTTCCTAATTCCTTTGAAAAAACTGTGGGAAAAAGTTGCTCCCATTTGACAATACTATCAAAACCAGCATCTGAAACAGTTAAAACTTGTATACGACAACCTGGTTTGAGAATAATCCCGAATAGTCCTTGGTGATACCAACCCAATATATTCAATCCTTTAACAGCCACATAAATCTTGCCCTTGATCACCCTACCATCGAATTCGAGATCATCCTCAAAATAACCCAACAGTTCTATCTTACGACCCTCGTAGGATACTGGTGAACGATCAGGGGGTAACAAACACCTATTTCCCCAAGTTTCTTGAAAGAGCTCCTTGGTTATCATCGTTATTCTAGCTCCAGAATCTACTAGCAATTTTAATACTTTGTCCCCCACCAGAATTTCAACAATAGGGTCTACGCAGTCTGTCTCATCAGAAATCTTTAGAATGTGATCCGGGCTGTCTAGGATCACACCAACAGTTTCAGAGTCTGATTCAGAGTCTGACTCTAGTACACATGCAACAGACCTTTTTTGCTCATTAAATTTTCTTTTAAAGCAAACTTTGGCAAAGTGTCCTGTTCTTTTGCAATAGCTACACACAACATTTGCTCCCGGGCATCTAGTTCCCTTCTGGTGTTGTTTGTTCCCACATCTGTTGCACATGTGTTTGGGATCGTGCGGAAAAAAAATGTTTTTCTTTGCACTCATTTTCTTGGTCTCATTATCTCTGACATCATTCTTAGCATCGTTGCATTTAAATTTTGGACCTGACGAGATAGCATTCACAGGGTCTGGAAGTTTGTCTTCCAATTCCTTTAAAGAAATTTGAGACGTTTCGATACTTTTGGCGATTTTCATAGTTTCATCCAAATCTGGATTTGAAAGAGAGAGAAGTTTTTGCCGTATTTGCTTGTCACTGCAGTGGCAGACAAATTGATCCCTGATAAGTTGTTCTAAAAATGTCTCAAACTGACATTCTGAGGCAAGTTTCCTTAAAGCAGAAACGTACGTGTCAACATCTTCTCCATCCTTTTGCTGCCTCTTGAAGAACTTATGCCGAAGAACCATCAAACTTGGTTGTTTGTGAAATCTTGTCCTAAGTTTAGTCACAGCATCTTGAAAAACATCTATATCTTCTCCAGGAACATGAGTGACTTCAGGAAGATGTTTGAATATAGACCTACCTTCAAAACCAAGGGAATGAAGAAGTAAACATTTTTTACGTTCATCACTGAATCTGGATGCTCCAATGGCACCTAAATAAGTTTGAAAGGCATCAAACCATAGTTCCCACCTAACTGGTGGATCACCAGCTGATTCCAAAAAGGCAGGAGGTGGAGTAACGGATTGCATCTTAGTAGCAAAGCACAACGAAAAGGCACACTTGTGACAAAAATCAATGAATGGAAATATTATAATCAGTTTTAGTCAGATGAGAAATGTGGAGATTCAGGAACAAAAAAAAAGAAAGAGAACAAAAAAAAAAAAAAAATAGCTTAGAGTGTAAATATCTCCTTTTTTCCCAAATATGGACTTGTGTGCAGATCACAGGAGAAATCTGCTTTGACGAGAAAAATAAACAATTGTAAAAAATAAATGTCTGTGTGCAGATCACAGGAAGAATCTGCTGATTTGGAATTACTTTTCAGTGAAGAAAATCGTGTGTGTGTGTGTGTGGATCACAGTAGCACTCCACTGGAAGAAGACAGGTACTCGTTTTGTACTTAACCGCTCAAATCGATCGTGAGTGAAGCGTGTATCCGGCAAATCGCTTAGGAAAACACTGTTGCCTAGCAATGTAGTAAACAGACGGAGCCAGGCGTCGCTGCAATGGTGTTGCGTTGCCGGTTTGCACATGCGCAGAGGAAAATCGGCCTGACACCAACCTCGCGCATGCGCACAACAACACAACAGCAGACACGAAATATCTCCCAAAATGATGTCGGACCTCGGGACACACAGCGCGGAAGGTAAGAGGAACAGTTCACAGTCCCGTGTCTCGTGCCATGAATTGGGGTAATGTTACTTCCTCGAAAGGCAATCGGCTTAGGGATAAAACACCCTTACCTTGAGGCCGTAATTTGAGTAGAGATGAACCTTCCGGTCGGCTGAAAACGCTGGTCCGTTGCTTCTGAAACGAGCTGAAATAGGTGAGCCGAGCGATCGCGGCTTGACGAGGAACTCCCGCGTGGGATTCGTTAAGCTGTGTAGACCAGAAATCGTCGCCAACAAATTGTAGTAATAACTTCGGAGCCACAGGTCCTTGAAGTCGTTTATTCTCAAGAGTCTACACAGCAGAGGCAACAGGTTGTACAGATATCATCCGCCCACATAGCAACGTCTTCACTAATTTTGAAAATACATAGAATCTCCCAACCCATAACCCAGCAACGCTACGAACATTCTACATAAGCCCTCTCCACGCAGGCTGACATTCTAAAACTTTTCACAAGGCATAACAAAGTCAATTTCCCATTCTAAGTCTTCTGGTAAGTCGCAGTCAAAGTCTAGGCACCAGAATAAGAATAAGTCTAGAGAGAAAAGGATACTAGCCTGTGCCAAATGAATCCACTGGGCCTGCTGTGAACAGTGACTCAGAGGACTTTGAGGGACCCCAACTCCTGAGGGCAAACTCGCCCCACCTCAATCGTGGACCAAGGAACAACCCCAGGAACCCCCCCCCCCCCCCCTACCGCACAACACACAGAGCATCCTTCAGCATCATGTATCCTCAGCATCAGGACCACTTCAATTTAAATCTATGGCGGTCCTTGCATTAAGAGTGGAACTGGACTCGAGACTACTGTGATGACCAGGTAACTGTGGAAATACTCCTTAATGCACCACTGACCAACTCCCTTTTCAGAATTGCTCACCCACCCAATCCGGGCTAGAGTAGCAAAACTCAACTCTTCTACATTTTTCAAAAGTTGTGAAAAATTACAGTCACCAATGCTTGTTTGCCCTTTGATCCATAAAGCTGAAATTTACACTTTACTTAAAAATCTATATGACCAGAACCCTCCAATTGATGTTGCTCATTTTGGTATCTTAATTCATAAAAATGTAATATATTTTTACAAATTGGTGTTTCAATTTCTTTCGTGTTATGTGACCTTCATATTCTGTTGTTTGATGTGTCACTCTAAATGCTTTACACTAGTTCCTTTATTTAAGCCTTGCTGCTCAAAGCCACAGCTCTCCAGGGTTGATCTAGAGGTTTTACAATTGAACCGGACTGGACCCAAGACTCTTTTTTGAGTGTGTTACACTGTGAGGTTAAACAACCACACCATATAATACACCACAATCCTCACATCAATTATATATTGTACAAGGCAGCATTCAAAGCCTTTCCTCTGCCTGAGCGAGTCCAGCATATTCAGGATATGATCCTGTTGTTTTGTGATCAGTCCTGAGTTTCAGGGAGGATGAATCAGAGTCCTCTAGTCTCCTGCCCTACTGCATCCAGCTCATCCCCAAATCACAGGTGGCACATTCAGGCATTCAAGTGGACCCTCCGATCCCAGTGGGATCTGCACCAGTGATGCCTCTCCAAATCCATTTAGATCCTAAACAAAACAGCATAGGATTTGTAATGGTGGCTTGAGGATACCAACGTGACCAGCAGCTGATGTTTCTCTTCCTAACTGGGAGTTCACAGTGGTGACAGGCGCGTCAAAGGCTTTCAGAGGATCAGAGGAATATAGTCTCAGGTAGACAGCCAAGCCCCATATCACTCTTCTGGAACCTCAGCTGATCTGTCTGGCCGTAAAAGCCTGAGGTGGTGCAAGGCATCTTCGATCAGTGAAGCACGCCATGGCTAGATCTAGTTAGCATCATCAAGAACACTCAGTTCTTGATGGGGGTGACTAGTAGTGGGACTCACAAATCTATGATGGGGAATGATTCAAGCATGGGAGTCTTTTTTGTTGTTGTCCTCGTGTAATTTATTTGTAGTATTTACATTTAGGAGGTCTTGTGAAGTTCAGTACCTCCCTTTTTTTGGCTTTCGGGCCAAGTAGCTTTGTTTATTTTAGTACTTCTCTGTTTAGTGAGATTTCAGTGACGGTAGGGGAGTCAGAGAAGGCTTATTTCCTTGTCTCTTCTTTGTGATATTCAGTCTATGAAGGCAGCAATACATATTATAAAATTGCAACATTTATAATAGTCGGCGATAAGTCTGCAATTTGAAGAAGTATCATTTGAATTCAACTAAACGGTACAGCGAATTTGTTTTTTGATAAACATTTTTATTGACATTTAAAATAAAGCAATAACATTCAACACACAGATATTACGGTGCATATAAGAAGGCATAGCAGGTTCTTTAAACTTTCAATGTTGCATAGATACATTGGAAACTGATTGGTATAAGTTACAGTACCTAATAAACAACTGTACCACCTCTGGCAAATTGTACCAGTTATATCGTGATCATTCACTAATATCTGAGATAGAATCTTTATGCGGGGGTTCACAGATAGTCCCACGGTAAGTTTTCCATTTTCCCCATACCCTTGACCATTTTTTGGGGCACCCGCGATGAGTGTAGACTGACTTTTCCGCCACCTTTGCCACATCCATGTCATTACACCACTGGTGAGGGGCAGGGGTTTGCCTAGATCCCCAGTGTTGTGCTATATTTCGCTTCAGGTACAGCGTATTTAACAAACTAAGGAGAAGATCAAGATCAACTGAAATCGGCTACATGATATTTAATACTCTCTGAATCTGGGTGATTTGCACTCATTGTTAACAAAGTGAAATATTTTATTTCTATAAACTACAAATACATTACCATTATTGTCTTTCTTTCAAAACGTACCATCATTCACTCGATAGCAAAGGCTGCACTTCCACCTCCTTTGGTCGATGAAAGACACAAATGGGTTAATGTATGTCCGACAAGATCTGCATCTCACTATTGTACTTGATGTGATCACTGGTAATTGCTGTATGCAAAGTAAATTCAAACATTATTAGTACAGCATAATATAAACATTCAAATTAGAAATGTTAGTGAAAAACATTTTAAAAAACTAAATTTTTTTCTCCCTACCTGAATGCTCAAGTGTACTTTACAAACTAAGATTATACCAAGGAAATAAGTATAGTCTTCATGCAACCTATTGCATTATTTTTAAATTATTATTTTTAAAGATACAACTATCAAAACACTGAGCATAAGATACACTGAACATATACATGTATATGTATATCTCGTGAACTATAGGAGTCAGTACAAATGGAATGGGAGGCAATATAATAACTGCAGTCGTCTTCGAAACACATGAAACTTTGTTGAGTTGGGAACATAGAAGTATTCACTGTATAAAATAACACCACCTGTAATTAAAACTAGTTTCTCTTTTTTTCTTTATAAATTCCCAATTCTTTTGAGGAAGATCAGAAAAGGCAAATTCTTTTGAGGTGGATCGACTTATCTATCAAGTAGCTGGGGATTTACTACACCTCGACTGTGGTATGGGGCTAATTCTACACTTCTGCTGCGGGAACTGCATTCACATCTACAGAGAATTGGCACAAATGGTTAGAAAAAATTGTAAAGGTTAGAATTATGGTCTTTTGAAAATATTAATCCAACAACTTGCTTCAGCCTCATCCCAACAACTGTGTTCTAACTTCATTGGAGGAGGTAAGATACTCAGAATCGTGGAAAAACAAACCCAACAGTGCCCAAGAGTGGGTAAAAGGGGAATCCCAGACTGCTCTACCACACAACTCAATTTGGATTTCTGCTGGAATGGTCCACAGAGGATATGCAGTATCATCAGTGCTTTAAGAAGTATACACTGGCACAGGGTCAACTGAGGGGTTCTGTATTAACACGAGAGATGTTTTTCCTGAATGAAATCGAATCTGGGAAGTGGAGCAATTAAGCAGTAAACTACAGAGGACCGCACTACTTTTTAAAAACAAATACAGAAAGCAGACCACAGTCAACTCATATTGTCACACATCTATAAGATCTTTTTGGAAGCAAAGATGAAAAAAAGAGGAGAAACGGGGGCTCAAGTATAATGGGAAGCAATGTAGGAACATTATGAAAAATGTACACAGAAAACCCTATTCATATTCAGGGGATGAAAGCTAATCAGAATCTCCTTATTTGGTACCACAAGCCGATTTGCTTCCATGTAATTTATGATGTGAGACTGGAGGTGTAGTGCAAATAATGCAGATGTAGAGGTATCATCTCTCAAATCCTCTAGGACTGCAAGCATTTGCAGGAGGTACTGGCTGCTATAGAATAGGATGCATGATTTAGGGTTCCAACTTCCCCAAGTAGTATGCTAGAATTGATGACAAATTTAAAGTGAGAACGGAAAGAAATGCTGTATCATTGGTGCCTAGGATCTTATTATGGGCCAAGCAGGCCTTTTCAAGCAAATAGGCTAAATAAATAAAGAAATAAATCCGCATTTGTATAGTGCAAACTGCTCACCCTTACGGGTTTCAAGGCGCTGGGGGCCGTCGTGGAAATGAAGTGAGCTGTTGCCCAGAGTCACATGGTGCTGAGCTGCCTCTGGAGCCGGGGATCGAACCATGAACCCTGTGCTCCGAAGTCAGCTGCTCTGGCCGCTGCACCACACCTCTCCACCCCTGTCCCCCTATAAGCTGGACGACATCAAAAGATTTGGTACTTTATAGGGCTGGAGAAAACAAACATCATTTTGAAGGTTTGGGAGTTCTCACTTATGATTCTTACATGCCCAAAGCAGGTGGGAGGCCTACAAACCCTTCCTTTGGAATGGGCTTAAGAGATGAGGCGGACTCGTATTGAACACAATATCTATCTGCCTCACCTGGAAATGGCCGAAGACAATTTTCTATTTGGAATAAGACTCCCAGTATTAGGACCAGACAGCCACCTGGGCCATGGGTCTTCAGCATGGACAGAGGCTAGACTTTGTGTCAAGAGTTTCAATTAATCAGCAAAAAAACAATGTTCACAAGGAACTCATTTATCAAGGTAATGTAATCTTTACAAGAAAGTATACCTTGTTTTAATAAATCAGAAAGACAAGGACAATTATGTAATGTGACCTTAACTCCATTAAGTAAAACAGGTTTATATAGAATCGATTTAAAAAGGCCAACATGACAATGTCTCAAAGCTGTACCCACTTCAGCTGAAGTGAGTATAGTTTATTTTGCAGCTGCATAAATATAAATGACAATTTTACAAAAAGATGTAAGCTGGTTATTCCTATAAACAGTTTATACCTGACTCAGTGAACCCCAGTGAAGTGATCATAACCTAACAGTGCTGTACAAATTGCGTAAAAGAAGGGAGAATTGGTTATTGGTAGTAAAAGAAGGGGAGCTCTTCACACATGTAGTGATGGTATATACATTTCTTCGGCTCTCCCTTTATACTAGTCGACGACGTTTCGACCCTCTCGAGATATGGGGTCTCTTCAGGACAGGAATTCTGGGGACTGAATGGAGGGCAGGTGTCAGTAGTGGATAAGGTGGGCAGTGTGAGAGCAAAGGAGTGGGCAAGGCGCGGTCAGTGGCTTACCAAGAATAGCACAGGTAATCTCCTGGATCGATATCTGGTAGTTTCAGTGTCCGGAGGACAGGTCCTATTAAAATACATATGTAGGGTATTAACGAAGGTCTAATCAACAATGTGACTGGGATTGTAGGGCATTAGGATAAGCGGGGCTTACCAAGATGTAAGGTAAACAGGGTAGGAATGGCCGGCAGCAGGCGTGTCTATATAAAAAACTGGATGAAGTGGTCTTGTGAATAATTCAAGGATCTAAAATGGAATTTCAGTCAAGCTCATAGGGTGGAGATTGTATCACTAGCGAACCCTCACTGGATTAGGGCACTGTGGTAAGCAATTAAGGTACTGTATTCAAAGGGTCACAGTGTATGGATGAGGCACGGTGCTCCCTGGTCATTTCTGGGGATCTAAGGTAAATAGGTAATGGATTGTCAAGACACGCTGTGTCTCTATGCGCTCGCCTTGCAGCACGTGGTAATAATGCGGTCAACTCACCCGGTAATGATCGGTGGCGAGTAATTAATTAAAAGGATCAACCTGTCTCAAATTAGTGTTAAGGAGGGTTTGATCAAGGATACCAGGAGGTTAATAACGGCGGCAGCAATACTAAATGGAGCAAGTGGTAGCTATAATTACTAGTCGAGGTGGTGGCACGATATAATAGCAAGGGATCTAAGGTAATCAGGACCCGCTGTGTCTCTATGCGCTCAATTGCAGCAAGCAGTATTGTTGCGGTCACTCACCCGGTATTACTCTGCGGTGAGTAATTAATTGGTTCGAGCCGTTCCCAAATCTAAAGATTAAGTGGGGGATCTAGGTTACCATCAGGTTAGTTACGGCGGCAAGAATACTATCGGGAGCAGGTGAAAGCTGTACTCACTAATCGAGGCGGCGGTGCGGCGTTCCCAGGCACGTCTGTTGACTGGCTTGCTCCCATCGGACTACCCTTAAGAGTGCGAGGGTTAGAACTGGAGGGAAACGGCGCGGGTGCACTGGCGCTGCTGTGGCAGCTATGACGGCGGCCATTGCAGAGTGGAGTAGGGCTGCAAGCCGGAATAGGCTACGCATGACAACCCACTAATAAGGTGCAGAAATGGGGCAGAGATGGTGACTGATCACGGCACATACATACATACATACATATATATATATATATAGCCAGTGTTGTTGTTGGCTGTGCTGATGAACTTTGTTTTGGATTAAAACGAACTGCAAACTAAACCTTTGGATTCCGTTTGAGTGCGTGTACTCCTGACCTCTGGGCTCAGAGGTCCCTTGCTTTTGATTTATACCGGTTGTCCTACCGGCTGTACTACGCACCTCCCTGACCAAAGAGCGCCGTCCCCCAACCGAGGACATCACATGTTTCATATATATATATATATATATATATAGATATAGTAGTGTGTGTGATGCTGGAAGGAATGATGGAATAATAAGGTTATCATGTGTACAGGGTTGTATCTCCTGGGCATAAAATTCTCACGATAGTTCATATAATCTATTAAGGACACGCTCACTAGTATCGTTTATATTCACACTAGGAATGGCAATGCGAGGGTTTTATAATTTAAGACATCTTGACACGTGTGATGGGTAGGGAGTTTTACAAAACTCGTCGGATGGACATTTAAAATCACATATTTGTAGAGAGTCTCATGAATGAGACCGCTTAACATACATACATTAGGTAGAGAGTTTAACAAATACTCATTCATGGACATAAATATCACTTGGTATTAGAAACAGATATGCATAATAATAGTATGTAGACCGCTAGTCCGATCTAGGATAAAGGCTATAGTATAGCACACAGATTGAAAAGAGACCCATAGTAGGACAACCTCTACTACTCAGAGATGAGGAGGTTAATGTGGTGTAATGGCTAGTGCATAGGACCTATAGGTCTTTATGCAGGCTGATGAACCTACACCATTCTTCTAGGCTGTTCAGTCCCTCTCTGATGGAATTACATTTTTTGATCCAGTTACATTCTAATGCCTGTAGAAAAAGTGAAATACCACCCCCTCTCAGTGGTATTTTGGCTCTGTCAATGATTTGCCATTTGAGGTCCTCAACAGTGTGAGATTTGTCCTTATAGTGCTGTACTAAGGGGGCATTCTCCACTTGGCAACGTATTCTGCTATGGTGTTGGCCAATGCGGGTTTTCACTGGCTTGGTTGTCTGACCAATGTACATCAGGTCACAGGGACACCAAATGCAATAGATGACATTCGGGGTTGCACAATTTGTCAAGTCACGTAGTGATATTTTTATGCTGCCGTGGATAAAGTCTTTAGTATCAAAGGTGTAGTCACATGCTACACAGCCACCACATTTGTAATGACCAGTAATGGGTGGAAGAGCCCATAGTTTGTTGATGGTGTTTCTAGGGGTCCTTATGCTGGTGTCTGAGTGTACCAGACGGCCCTTGATATTCTTACCCTTTTTGTACGAAAACATAGGTAATTCTTGGCAGGTGCTCAGTGTGTTAAGCATGGCCCAGTGTCTTTTGCTGGTCTTAGTGACTTTGGTGCTCAAAGGGCAGAAGGTGGTCACACACACACTCTTGTTGGTTTGACGTTTAGTTTTGCTAGTAAGTAGAACTTCTCGGGGGCTAAACCATGCCCTTTTCATCGAGGTTTTCATAAGTCTTTTAGGGTATCCTCTTTCACGTATTCTGGCGCTCAGGTTGTTTGCCTCCCTGAAGAAGTCCTCTTTAACTGTACAGTTGCACCTTAGCCTAAGAAACTGCCCGTATGGTATGCCATCCTTCAGGGCCCTGGGAGGGAAGCTCTTGTACTGTAAGAGTGTGTTTCTATCTGTTGGTTTCTGATAGAGGGTCACATTCAGTTGATTGTTACAGCATCTTATTTGTAGGTCAAGGAATGGGACCTTCTCATTATCAGCGCTGTAAGTAAAAGTTAGTGCTGACTGGCAATCGTGCAGATAGGTTATGAACATTTCTAGACTGTCTTCAGTGTCTGTCCATATAAGGAAAATATCGTCTATATTTCACGCAATTTGTACAGTACTGTTCGGTTATGGTCACTTCACTGGGATTCACTGATTCAAGAATAAACTTTTTGATAGGAATAACCAGCTTACATCTTTTTGTAAAATTGTCATTTATATTTATGCAACTGCAAAATAAACAATACTCACTTCGGCTGAAGTGGGTACAGCTTTGAGACATTGTCGTGTGGGCCTTTTAAAATCGAATCTATATAAACCTGTTTTACTTAATTGAGTTAAGGTCACATTATATAATCGTCCTGGTCTTTCTGATTTATTCAAACAAGTTATACTTTCTTGTAAAGATTACATTACCTTGATAAATGAGTTCCTTGTGAACATTGTTTGTTTGCTGATTAGCAACACCCAGTTCGCAAGGATTTATGGGTTGCTCTTGTCTTTTGTAAATAAGAGTCTCAATTAGTCATCTAGTTTTTTCAGAGTCTATGGTTACTGCTGGGTAACCTTATACCAACATCTATGTGATGACTTCACGTTGTTCTTCCATACCAAAAGCGCACGTTTCAGATCACACACTGCTGCAAAGAGAATCATACAACCAATGTACAAAACACTGGATTGGCACCCCACAATGCCACAATCTGTCTTCAATGCATTTAAAGAGACTGAGATAGGGAATATCAGTGAGTTAAAACCTATGGTCTTCCCTATACCTGAAACATGCAATGTGAAGTGCATACTATTTTACCAACCAACCTTTTTACGCATCATCCCACAAGTTGTCAATGCTTTCATAGAGGACATTCCCCGCAGCTCAAACATTGAAAGATAACAGAGGTTGAATAAGTCAAACACAAATCTCTGCTAAACTCAAGACCTATCTCTGGTCTTTCATTCCTTGCTAAGGTCCTCGAGAAGTAATAAACACACTGAACTTGCATACAGTCATCGAAACAACCTTGTTAGCTACTTTCAGTTAGGACTCAGCCTACAACTTCAGATGGAAATCGTTTTGATGAACACAAGCAGGAACTACACACAATACTGAATCAGGGTCAGCCTTGTACTTTGATCCTTCTTGTACTCTCTGGGGGATGTCATACAGTTCACCATAGAGAGATTTTTTAGATTGTATCCAATCATAACATTCTGTTGGTAGAACAACTCTTCAACAGTTCACCTTCTTTCTGGCTGTTAGGTGCTTCCATGGAAAACTGACTTCCTTTTATTCCTCATCAACAAATACCACTCAGAGTCCCAAAGGTTTGGTCCAGTCCCAATCTTCTTCACTTACTTACATGATACCTATGACAAACACTGTTTCACTTGGGTTCTCAGTGGTCCTGCGCTAGGGTGTTTCACACGGAACTGAATGTCTGCTCATATACTCAGTCAACGGGTCATGCCGGAGGAGGTGGGGGGAGAGGATGGGGGTGGGAGGGGGGGGGGAAAGGGGTTGTACTTCGGGTTCGTTGCTCAGTTTAGGAGTAGTCGGACTGATTATGCGCTGACCCTGTGGAACGGAAGCTCCATTGTTTATATGACTGTAAATGTGGCCTTGCAAACTGATCCGCTGGTGGATTTGCCAGAGACTTTATTGTAAAGTTGGAAGGGGGAGCGTTTATTTAGAGAGCCGGTCAACGGGGTACAGTGAGCATGGTTATACTAGGGCAATTGTCCAGTTGGATGTTTTCAGCAAGGGTCGATTACTGCTTGTCATGTATTCGTATGATCTTGATTGCTAATAAACATATTTACAAAAAAAAAAAAAAAATGATACCTATGACAAACATTTTTTAGATCAACATTCCTGGGAATCGCAAACCTATTTTAGACGGCCATACATATGTCCAAAGAAAAGGCAAACAAAGTAGCTGTGTCTAAATGTTTCCAAAACAGAGTTACTGCTTCTTTGTATTAATGACCCAGCTTTACTTCCATCTGTGTGTCCATCATCATAGTCACCACACCCTCCCAAAACGCCCCCTCAAAAAAAGCAGAGCCTTTTTATGATCTTTGACTCAAACCTGTCATTAACTACTACAAGCAAACACAAATCGTCAAAAATGCCTTGTATCTTCTACCAGACTCACAGAATTGTCCAGCATCCCCAATTTGACAACTCCCTACACACTGATCAAATCACTCTCCTCCCATATAGGGAACAAAAAATTATGTTGACGCAGAATTTTATGTCCATAAGAATCTTCCAGATGGTCATAAGGGCAGATAGCAGCTGCTCACTCATCCCAAAGCCCAGCCTTAACAGTACATCTAACTACTGAAAAGTGGTCAGGCAAGGTTCTTTTGGTGCTTACAGAGAGCAGACATTCCTATCCAGGAAGATTAGAATAATTTCATGTTGGAGCAGGTATGACACCCCTGTCACGGGTTGGATACACTCTTTGGTCAAATTAGATGAATTCCTTTCCCACAAAGATCTGGTTCTGTGATCAGAGATTTCTCAACCTCCCCACTAAGTAAAAGGATGGTGTCTGTGTCTCAGAATAATGCACAGAATTATTCACTTCATGCCATACACAGCTCCCCAGTAAAAGGCACATTCATTCCTACTTTTGTATTTTTATTTACAGGTGTCAAAATCACAGCTTAGGAACAGGAGTGAAGGAAATGGCACATTCGTAAATGTTTCAATCTTAAGTCAAGTCAGTAGCCCGGGGTGCCTGGAAATAGGGGGTACTAGTACTCTGTTGTTAAGCAGCATGCACGCTTATGTAGAGGACATATCTGGAGATACATCACTCAGTTTTCCTGAAAGGGAAAGCAAAGCTTATGTGCCGGAACATTTAGTGAAGAGCAGGATGTCAAGTGGCCACAACCCTAAGAGGGTTCCAATCGTACAGCAAAACTTTGTTGATTACTAGGCAGAAAGTGAAGTATGCCTTTCATGTCAGATCACGGTTATGACAAAATCAGTCATATATCTACCTTCTTGGTCTCTATTTAAATAAAGATGGCTGGAAGATGTAAAGACGTTCTTCACTGTTCAAAAGGGTGTAGATTGGTTCTTATTCCCAAAAATGGACACATGTAGCACTCCACAAGTGACTAATGGAACATGTATGAGCTCACGCTACATTAATGTAGATCGGGTGAACAGGAACATTTATGTCAAAATGGAGGCTGACAAAGAAACATGTCAGAATGGAAGCAGATATGAAGGAATTAATTAGGAGTATATGCTATGAAAAATGGTTGTGGTGTACCGAATGCAGGAGCAACCTGAACAGCTGCATATACAACTAAGGATGGTTTAAAACTGGGAAATTAATAACTGCAAGAAGGCCATATTGAGTATTCAGACAGGAACAAGAGTTATGGTGGTGGAAACATGGTACACAGACCATTAGATAACATTTTAAAGACAGGAATGAGAGAAAAAATTGAGATTCTTCAAATAGGATTTAAAGGCAGAAGAACACACTTGGGGCATACATGATCTGGCAAGATTAAGATCATGAGGTATTAACCATGGTCTTGGCAAGAGTATCAACTCCATTTGGAAGACAACAGAGGAAAAATGTATGTATATTATAAAATAAAATTGCCATACATAGCAGTTTCACTTTTTTTTTTTTTAAAACATATTTTATTAAGTTTGTACAGTACCACTGGGCTAACTGCCCAATATATTCCAATTCGAGGCAAGATATTGACAAGTTACCAAACATGGTAATAACATCTGGTACGGACTGTATACATAACAAAAAAGAAAAACAGAACTTTTCGAAGACTTCCCCACCCACATTGGCAAGGAAAGTTGGATATAGATCAAAAGTAGAACACAATATATCACACATTATGGCCCATGACAGCCCAAGGAAATGGTCCCTCATGGGATTTGTGTGGGGAGAGGAGGAAGGTCTATGCCCCTGTATGTAGCCCAGCGGGACCATATTTTCTTGTGTTTTGGGGGACAACCCCAGGCCAGAAATATTGCTATCTCCGCACCCATACACGTGTCTAGTTCCTTTTGCCATTTCCCTATAGTCAGAGGGGAGGTACCCTTCCATAGTTGGGCAATATCCTGTTTGTCAATAGTAAGAGGAAGAAAGAGTAAGTGTTGCTTGTATCGATTCCCTCCTATGCCATCCGTGCTGTGAAGGAGAAACAGTCTAGGGTCATGGGGGAGGTCCCAGGACAACACCTCCTTAAGGCAGGTTGATACTTTACGCCAAAAGCCGTGCAGCTCCAAATCGGTTGGAGAAATGTCCCTTCCTCCCTGTCACAGCGAAGGGGATGCAAATTACTCCCATCCTCCAAAGACGCAAACGTGTGTAGTAAACCCGATGAACATATTTGAATTGTATAAGTTGATATCACAAGGGCACCGCGGCACCCCGGGGACTAGCTATTGTCTCCGCCCAGTCATCATCTGTCAGTTCTAGGACGCCATCCTGCCACGCCGTCCTAGTTTTGTGTAGGGTGTGTCTGAGTGTGTTGTCAGTGTTTGGTATATCTGCCGGATTTTGTGTGCGTCCAGATCACCCATAAGGAGGCGACCCTCTAGGGGATGGAATTCAGGGAGGTCCGTTAGGTTTGTGAGTGAGGGGGTTAGAGCATGGGCAATTGGAGGTACTTATAAACCTGGGTTCTATGGAGATGAAACTCCTCCTGCAACTGCTGGAAGGAACTGAGGGTAGTGCCTCGCATCACTTCGCCCAGAGTGGAGATGCCAATGAGGTCCCACTGGCGGAACTCCTTCAAGGCGGCCACCTTGGTATTGCTCTATGCCAGCACAAGTCACTTTAAGCATCTTAGACACTGTTAGGTGTTTTTTTGGACACTTACCAAGCATCAGGGCACATCTTTTAAAAACATCCAACAAAGCACAAAAATGATGAATAGGAATAAACTAACAATTTTGTCTTTTAATGCTAATGGTATTAACAACAAGCGTAAAGCCTATGCAATTGAGAGCTGGCTTAGAGGGCACAATCCCGATATTTTTTTTCAAGAGACGTATTTCCGAAGTTTATCCCGATGCTCGAAAAATTTTAAGAGCTGGGCGGGTTTCTATTGCCTGTTTCAGGCATTTTTTTAGGTAAGCATGTTCAATTTCATGTTAATGCATCACACTCAGACCCGGGTGGAAGATGGACGTTCGTTCATGGAAAATTAAATCAGTTAAACCTCATATTGGATACAATTAATGCACCTGTTATGGATGATCAACTCCCTATTTTACAACTAAAACAAGCTTTATCGTGCATCCTTGGACAGAATATATGGGGAGGCGATTTTAACTTTTTGCAGGACCCTTCAGTTGACAAAGATAGAACTAAAATAAACCCCAAGTCTCCATCGCCCTGTTTAGTTGTAAATCCGATTTAGATATTGTAGACAATTGGCGCCTTAATAATCCAGATAAACGTGGGTACTCTTGTTATTCGGCAAAATATGATTCATCATCGAGAATAGATTTTTTTTTTTGACCTCACAATCTTGTAGTTAATAAATACGATCATATTCTAAATGCTTTTTCGGATCATGCCTTAATGAAAATCGCTGTAGGGAGCATGGACGAAAATGCATCAAGAAGATGGTATTTTAATAAACTCAATTTAGCAAATGAACTGTGGTGCACAGAAATAGATAACGAGATTAGTGCCTTTTTTTATATAAATAAAAATTCTGCCCCAATCAACGTAATCTGGGACGCATTTAAGGCTACATTAAGAGGCATAATCATTTTGAAAGATAACCCGCGACAAAGGGCCAAAAAAGAGGAAAGAATGACGATCGAAACAAGACTTGCCCAAGTGAATCAGGAATACATCATGAACAGGGGTCCAAACACTAAGCAAGAGTTACTAGAAGCAAAAATACAAATGAGAGAATTTTACTACGGGTTAGGAGATATGGCAAGCAGGACTTGCCTCTAGACAGTCTATTAAGATAGCGAATATACAGGGAAACTTTTAACATGGCAGGCAAAAGAGAAACAGGTGCATAACAGGACTGTGAGTATCTGGGATGAATCGACTAAAACACGTTCAACCAGAACGTTGGACATAGCTGGGGCCTTCCTTAAGCACTATAAGGGAATTTATCAATCAGACTATCAAGCATCCTGCGAAACCATTCGTGTTTTTTTGCACGATTTGCCAGGTCCTACTTTAAATAGGAACTTTCTAGAGGAATTGCTAGTCGACTTTACGAAGGAAGAACTCGACTTAGTCATAAGCTCTTTGCCTAACTGTAAAGCATCTGGGGAAGATGACCTTCCCGCAGAATTTTTTTAAAAGATTTGCTTCAACTCTCAATATTGAATTTTTAAATCTTGCAAACCATCTTCTACAAGGGGGCGACCCTCCGTTATCTTTCCGCACAGCAGTAGTGGTCAGCATTTTAACGAAGGACAAAGATAGCGAGAATGTTAACTCTTATAGGCCCATAAGCCTTCTAAATGAGAACTACAAAATCTTTACAAAACTTCTCACTAATAGGCTAAATAGAATGGTAGGCTCACTTATTGATACGGACCAGTGTGGTTTTGTAGCTGGGAGACAGCTCCGTACCTATACACATTTTTTATTAGAAGCACTGGATTTTTTCTTATATAAACAAGACTGAGGCTCAGGTTTGTTTTTTAGACGCCGAAAAGCGTTCAGCCTAGTTTCATGGGAGGGTCTGTTTTTGATTTTAGAAAAGTTTGGCTTCCCAGAGGAGTTTATACATTTAATAAGACGGCTATATACAAACTCACAGGCGCAAATTCTAATTAACTATGAATATAGGCACATGTCAAATACACCGAAACAAGGGTGTCCTCTCTCTCCGATTGTATTTGCGCTATTTATAGAGCCAATAGCAATCAGACAGAAAAAGGCGTACACTGTCCCTGTTCAAGGGATGACAAATATAAAATTGTATGCCGATGACATTGTTCTTTTTTTAATTCGAAAATAGACACCCAGGAGGAAATTATGAGGATTTTCTCAGATTTCCAAGCAATAGGAGGCTATAAAATAAACAAGTCTAAAACAGACACCCAGGAGGAAATTATGAGGATTTTCTCAGATTTCCAAGCAATAGGAGGCTATAAAATAAACAAGTCTAAAACAGAGATCATATTGTGCAATTGTTCTATCGACTCTTTTGCCAGACTTTAGGCCTGTCTATAACACTCGCCCAAAGAGATACTTAGGGATCTACGGGATGGAGAAAGTAGAAGAGTTATTCCATTTGAACTACAACCCGTCGCTTAAAAAAGTGAAACGCCTGTTAGCACGATGAAGCCAGCTCCCACTATTATTATTAGGTCGAGTGGCACTAATTCGTATGTCTATTCTTCCACTCTTTAACTTCCTTTTTAGCGCCGCTCCGTGCGCACTACAAGCAGCTTTTTTTTCGAAGAGATAGATAGCATGTTTTCTTCTTTTTTATGGTCTAATAAGATATTGAGACTGGCACTAAGCACTTTAAGCTACACTGTTGCAGAAGGAGGGCTGTCCCTTCCAAATATTAGGAATTACTATCATGCGACCATTGCACACTATAGCTCTAGATTTTTCTTTTTAGAACCCACCCCCCCCCGCGAGGCAGACCACTTCTTTATGAAAAAGATCTTAAAGAAGTATAATATTGTTGACCCCACAAGAATAACTAAGTACCCTAAGAAAGTGCGATATAAGACTCTCCAATGGGTACTCAAGCAAAAATCTCAATTTTTAACATTTTAAAGTATTCCAAGAATTAACTGTTCGACTAGGCTGTCCCATTTTTATACGGGGGAGAGATGTTTTTTAGAGACCCGTATTTTTTAAAAATGGGAAGAAAATGGGTATGTACAGATTCTGGATTTTTTTAAAGGCAACTGTTGGAAGTCATGCTCACAGATCGAAATGGGGCTCTTACATTCTAAAACAATCCTGAAATGGTCATCTATTAGAATAAATCCCTTGTAGGAAAAATTTGATATAAGAAATGTATCCGCTAGAGCAAGTATCAGTGAATCCTTTGATTCCCTGACACAACGGAGGGTTAGTGCTTGGGTAAAAAAACTTTACGAAAACAAGGCTCTCTTGCTATTTGAAAAAATCCATGATAGATGGTGGAAAAGGGAAGGGATGCAGGTCTCAAAATCAACCTGGAGCAGAATTAACAGACTTAATGAATCAACAGTGAGAGGCGCAAATCTTAAGCGTATGCAATTTTACTCAAAATGGTTAATCTATAGGACCCCTTCTTTTCTACAGAATATATATTCACAAATCGAGGACAGGTGTTTCAGCTGCACAAAAGAGAATGGTGGCACCTTATCACACATTGTTTGGGGATGTCCGAAAATCAGCATTTTGCGGGAAGGAATTGAAAATTCTCTCAGATCCACCTTAGACCCATCTCCATTGAAGTATCTATTGCAGTTCTGGGTTGCTCTCCCAATAAAATGCTAAGCACTACACAAGAAGAGTGCCTATACATTGCAGCGTTAGTAGCAAGATCCCTAATTCTACAGTGCTGGCGAACTGGAGAGCGAAATTAAGTAAAATCAAAGAATTGGGAAAAAAATATGCAATAAGATCAGGTTCAATAAAGAAGTATGAGAAACGTTGGAGTTCTCTAGGGATATAGCTCAGAGATAAGGAATACTTATAATCGTTGAGGAGATGGTGGGGTTGTGATTCGAATAGCTAAGCCTGGTCCGTAAGGTAAACTTCCTAACCTACTGTTACCTTATCTTATGCACTCAGGCACTTTATACTATCTTCATCGTATACTAAATGACTGCCCCGTTTCTTTTCTGCAACAGGGTTATTTGAAATATAGTTGGGATATGTTCATTCCTAATGTTTAGCACTTTGCACTCTGTACTTTATCCAATTGTGATCTGTAATGCTGTACATGATTGGCCCACTTCTTTTCTGCAACAGGGCGATGTGAAAGATTGTTGGGATATGTTTATTTCTAAATGTTTAGCACTTTGCATTTCGTACGGTATCTATTTCTCATATGTAATGTTATGTTATGTTATGTTATACAGGTTTTTTGTATAGCGTGCGGCTACTCGAAAGAGTGTCCCGACGCTTTGAATTGCACACTAATCTCAAAACACAACAGGAAAAATGAACAAAAGCAGAAAAAGAAGAAACCGGATAGGACCTGAAACTAAGAAGTGAAAAGCCAAGTTTTAAGCCCCTTCCTAAAGGCCAACAAGTTAGGGGTGCTGCGCAGGGACACAGGCAATTTGTTCCACAGCTGAGGCGCTAATAATTTAAAGGAGCGGCCACCGATGCGAGCTCTCTTCACGCGGGGCACTGCAGCAAGAAATAAGGCTTCAGACCTAAGCGATCTAGCAGGACGGTAAAAGGACAGCCTTTTCTGAAGATATTTTGCTCCAGATGTGTGCAAGGCTTTGTGTGCCAGGGTGAGAGTTTTAAAAACTATCCGCTTCCGGACAGGAAGCCAGTGCAGAGCCTCCAAAAGGCCCGAGGCTCTGGCACGGCGAGATAGTCCAAAAATAGCCCGTGCTGCCGAATTCTGAACAACCTGTAATCGTTGAAGCAGGTATTCTGGCAGGCCGAGATAGAGGACGTTGGAATAGTCTATTCTCGAGCCTATCATCGCCTGCACCGTTATCTTCCTATGTTCCTCCGATAACAAGGGAAGGAACTTGCGAAGCATCCGGAGTAAGCCAAAGCAGGTGCCTGTGAGACCGATTACCTGCGAGCGTAGTGTGAGGCCATTGTCGATCTTAATCCCAAGGTTTTTAGCTACCTGGGACGAACTTGCTGGTGGAAACATGTTCTCAGGCCACCACACTTTCCAGTCCGGGTCCGAGCTGCACCCTAAAAAGAGGACCTCGGATTTATCCGAGTTGCACTTGAGGCTGTTAAGATGGAACCACTGAAACACAGCCTCAAGGCAACCCTGGATCCTACCTCCATCGAAGTCCGCACCCCTCTCACAGGTGAAGAGGAGCTGGGTGTCATCGGCGTAAGAAACGATCTGGGCCCCGAAAGACTCCGCCAGGGCCGCCAGAGGGGTCATGAAGATATTAAATAGAGTTGGGCTCAGGACAGAGCCCTGAGGAACTCCGACACCCAATGGCGACATCTCGGCGGAGCAGGCAGAAGCCCAGACCGATTGTCGACGGCCTGCCAGGAAAGATCGAAACCACTGGAGCACCGTCCCTCGAAGACCAATCTCTGAGAGTCTAGCAAGCAGACCCTCATGAGGGACGGTGTCAAAGGCCGCCGACAGGTCTAACATCACCAGCATCGCTCTCCCACCCGAATCCAGCACCTCCTTTATCGCCTCCGAGACTTCCAGGAGGGCTGTTTCGGTGCTAAGATTGGCGCGGAAACCAGACTGTGTAGGCTGCAGTAGGTCGTGGGCCTCCAAGTAATCGGCAAGCACCTTCTGCACGTGCTTTTCAATGACCTTCGCCAAAGCCGGCAGGAGCGAGATAGGTCTATAATTCGCTAACACCTCCGCATCCAGACCAGGCTTTTTAAGCAGGAGAATAATCATTGCCTGCTTCCAGGACTGGGGAACCACACCCTGTGCAAGAGAACAGTTCAACAGGGGGTTCACGAGTGGATTAATGACAGCTGCCATTTTAGCCAGAAATTTTGCGGGGCAGGCATCCCGAGGGGAACCTGACTTTAGTCCCACCATCAGGTCAAATGAAGCTGTCAGCGAGAGAGGAGGGAAAGCTGCCAAGGCCACACCGGCGTTCGGTCGGGTAACAGCGGCAATCTCCGCCCGACCTGGTACCTCAGGATCCAACACAAGGAAGGAGTCCTGGATCCGCTGGATCTTAGAGGTGAAAAAATCCGCAATCGCCCTGACCCAAGGCGCAGGAGGGGGGGTCTGGGCAGGCGCTGCGCGAGAGGCTGTAAACTCCCGCACAATGGCGAAAAGCTCCTTACAGGAGTTGGAAGCGGCTTCAATTTTTCTAGCAAAATAAGCCTTCTTCTCCGCGAGGATGTTCCGATGGTACGCTTTCGCCAGAGACCTGTAGGTGAGTTTCGCCGTCGCGTCGTATTTCACGCGCCATGCTCTTTCCGCTACCTTGCAGTGCCGACGAGAGGCCGCCAATGCTTCCGTAAACCAAGGGGCAGAAGCACCTTTTTCGGGTTTGGGGAGGGGTCTCAGAGGAGCAAGATCATTGAGCCTCTCTGAGAGCCAGACCTGCAAACGCTCCACATCCTCCTCTAAGTTCCCGGTTAAGGCACAGGGGTGATCGGCGCAGGACTGTGCCAACAGTTCCGGAGTAATCCGGTGAAGTGGCCTGAATCCCACGGCAGTCTGCCGGGGGACACAGGCAGGCTTCCCAGCATCTGAGAGATAAAATCTCACCAGCCTGTGGTCAGACCAAAGCACCTGGGTGGGGGCCAACATCTCTATAGGGGTCGTAGAGAAGGTCAAATCCAGGGTATGTCCCTTCTCATGGGTCGGCCCAACATGATAGGGAACCAGGCCCATAGGGGCTGTGACCTCCAACATTTTCATCGCATCGGGATCCGTTTCCACGTCCGTATGGACGTTGAAGTCCCCGGCGACAATGCAATGTTCTGATGTAAGTAACAAAGAAGAGGTCACCGACTGGAACTCTTCAAAAAAAGAGCCCATGGGCCCTGGCGGCCGATAGACTAGAAGACCCTTCATCGATTGGTGTGGTGAAAGGACAATGGCGAAGGCAAGGGATTCGCAATCCTTGATCGCGTCCGATGGAATGATGGTGCAGGTGACCATTTTGTTGACTATTAATGCCACCCCACCTCCACGCCCCTTCGGCCTATCCTGCCTGAAGATGTTATACTCGGGCGGGATAGCAATGGCAATATCTGGGTTGGACGCCTCGCCGAGCCACGTCTCGGTGAGCATTAGGAACAGGGGTTTTTCTGACTCTAGCAAATCAAAAACATCCAGAGCGTGCTGGCCCAGAGATCGAGTGTTGAGCAGTAGGCCCAGATGTTTAGCGCAAACCGCCGCCTTCTGTGGCGCATCGCTAAGATGTTTCTGCGGGCGCCAGCCACACTCAGGGCAGCAATGCTTGCCCTTGTGGCGAGCAGGAAAAACCGTCCGGCAGAAACCATTTGTGTACTGCCAAGACCGAAGTTCCGGACCCGAGTAGTGTAGCATAGTGCTCAAAAAAAGCAAGCTAACTCGAGCCGAGTGGCCGCGTCCTGCCCGTCGCCTCAAACGCCTCCGGGACGCTGACGGGCGCAGACGGGCAGGACTCTGGCACGACTCCGGCTAAGCGAACGGCGTCCCACTGCGCGATACCGCTGCGCGGACGAGTCCGCCTTAAATAGGCGTCTCCCACATCCACTCGAGCGTCGGGACGCTCCAAGATGGCGCCCGCGCCCACACACACTCAGCCCAACCAAAGATGGCGCCGGCAAAATAAATCCGCCCCGGAACCCGGACCCACCAAATGGCGGTGTGTTTTCCTGATTTAAATGCAGGTAAGAGGACAGCAA